>NW_026087521.1:55808724-57130143 GCF_022539395.1 Myiozetetes cayanensis | reverse complement strand
GGACTGGGGTGGGTGGGATAGAGAGAGCACCATAATGCAATATTCAAGGCTACCTTCTCTTTTATGTTTATTTAACATGTAAGAGTGTGGACAATGAATTATCTAATCTTTGAGTTATTGTGGTTTTCTTTGAAGACATGGTCCAAACAAATTTGGTCTTTAGAACACGAAGAAATGTTATTCGACTGCCGAAACATCTGTTATCTGAAGGTGGACAAGACAGAAGGTAATATAAACTCATTATTTAACAATGTCTCTAGAGGGCAGAACCTTATTGCTAAGAAGTTCCTCCTACCTGTCTAAAATGCAATTTTAGATTTCTTAAATTCATTTTTAGATGACTCGTTGAATGGTAAATTTTGTGGCAACAATATTTGTAAATTATGCAACACTTCTGTGAAGCACTCTGGAGGGATGTTTGGTGGCAGTGTCTGGCAGCTGTGAGAGACCACTAGAGTAGATTTGTTCTCTCTGTGAGAGGCAAGGCCACACAAGGCTGGCGCGACTGTGCCAGGAATTTTTATTCCTGGATTTATGCCTCAATGCTAATAAATAAATTGTGCAAAGATTAGGAGCAAGGGACTGCCAATACCAAGAGCTGTGGAGCGTATGGATGCCATCGCCTGGAAAGCTGAAGATAAATTAAAACACAAATTCAGGCAAATCCTCCTAAATTAAGTGAACTAGAGGCACTTACTTGAGATGCCTATCTCATGGCTTTTTTTGAAGGAAGTTCAGCTTAAAAGAATTGGAGCACATCTGCTGTAAATGTTAGTTGTGCTACTGATTTATTTTAAAAAGAGCTGTCTTTGCTTCAGAAACTCACCAATAGACAGTGCATGTGAAACAGAGGACTCCATTTAAGGGCTGGTTCAACCAAAGGGGGGTTAACTCAAAAAAAATACCAAACCAAACTGTAGGTCCTGAATGGATGCTGATGCTCTTATTGCCTGGGTTAAAGCCTGCGTGCCAGGACGGCACAGTGCTGGAAGTTGTTGAGCACCGACTGATGCAGCAGTGCCTGTAGGGCATAGCTGTGCATCCACAGGCTCCTGGCTGTCTTGGTCCTGGAGATGGGTACCACTGGCCACCCACCTGGCCAGTGAATCAGAGAAGAGCAGCCACATGGAGGGAGAGGGCTCATGCTCCGGTTTCCGTGAGGTGTTCAGGTGGCACACTCCAGGGTATCTGGAGCAGTTGGATAAACCATCCAGCTAGGAATGTGTTACTTCTCATTTGAAGCCCTCCTACCGGTGTCTTGACCTACCAAGGGATGCATTAGTGCCTCTAGGATGTATGTGGAAATCCAAACTGGGGAATGAGGATAATGGTAATGAGAAAAGTAATGCAAAAATAAAAATCCAGGGATACGTGAAGGATGCTGTAGAGCCCGTGGTTGGATTCTTCAGAAGGGGGTTTTGGATAAAAGTATAATCAGCTGATTTGCTCCTGTTTCTTTTCTGCAGCCAAAACACGACTCTATCTCCTTCTACCTATCCTCCACAATGGGACCAGTCTGCACTACCTGAAACTGGGTTCAAGGTAGGTCTTCCCAGGTCTCCAGTGGGTAGGATGAACTGTGTCCTGTACTGATTTTCCTGAGAACGTGAGTCAAGGCAGTTCAGATGTTCCTAGCTTTTAAATATGTCTCATAAAAATAAGCAACTATGATGTGAAACAAGACTGACAGTTTCTCATTCAGAATAGACTTGTGTTTCCTTGGAAGCTCTCTGAGAAACTCCTATAGTACCATGCAGGATAAAGGCTCTTTTGGTCATTTCTAGTCTGACCTGTCCTTTCCAGTCTCCCAAGGCACCTCATCCTCTGATAAACTGGAAGAATTGTATCTTGAGGGGGTATTGTAGTATTTCCCCTGTTGATTTGAGGCAAAATGTTATTTGCTGTGGTAAAACTACACCTTAGCCCTGTAGGGAAGGAACCAGGGTGCCAGAGTTTAGGTGAAACTTTCCACTCTTCTGCAGCCTGAATACTGCTGTGCACTTCAACTTCAGGTTACTCTGAACTCAAAATAACCTCTGGATGCAGAGGTGTGTCCACTGAAGGCAGTTCACATGGGATTGCACTGATTTCCCTTGATCAGTGCCTGTGCTTCCACATGAGGAGAGGGTGGGTAATGGAAAAAACAGAAGGAGCTTGTGATTTTTATGTAGATGCGAGGAGGTTGATAAGTCCTTTGGAAGGACTGGGACTTATTACTGTCAGTAATACCCTATTTTTGGTGTTTTTAAAATTTTCAGTTGATTCAGCTCAGCTGTGATTCCCAGGAATATGAAAAAATCAAGAGGCTGTTTGAAAAGACGATGAGACATTACTGCATCAATCAAATTCAGAGGATCCAGAATCCAACACTTTGGGAGTTTTTTCAGTTGTTTGTATTTATTTTTTTTTTTATTTCCCTTATGGTGTCAGAAAACTGACATTTCCTGATCTATTGTCCTCCGTAGCCTACCTTAGGAGTTGCCAAATCCAGCAGCCCGGCAGAGGTGAGGCTGCCATGTGCCTGTGTGCCCAGGTCTGGTTTGCAGCGAGGTTCAGCACATGCTCACAGTAGGTGCCTGTGCATACACCGAAAACAGATGAATACACACACAGAAATCACCCCAGACAGAACAGCACTCATGCAGTCATAAACAGCACCAATGGCCTCACTGCATTCCCTTCCTCTGGTTGAATGGAAATGAGTGTCAAAATGAATGTCAGTATAAAAGCCTGTTTAATGGAACACATGTACATTGATGGATCCCTCTAGGAGCTGGTCTTAGATACTCAGCCTACCCATCTGCTGGCCCCTGAGTCTTCTCATCTCCAGTTATGTTTTGCATAGACACATACAGATGCAAATGGGTCTCGGTAGATTTCATGGTGTCTTCAACGATTGGCCTGGACCTCCCAGTCCCACTCATAAGCAAGCTCAGGCCTTCTGGTCTCTTCAGTATCTGGCCTAGACTTATGCCTGCCTCCAAAACTCCTGGGCTAGCTCCCCTCTTTACTGGCTGTCCAGCCTTACACTGGTTGGTGATCACACACTGGCACACATGCCCTCGTGTGCTGCAGTTGTGGGGCTGTGGATGTATGGCTCCTGTGACCCAAGGTCCTATTCCAGTTGCTGCACCCAGACCCCCACACACAGGCTCCACACACAGGCTGGAGACTCCATCACCAAGGAAAGAGTTAGAAATTGGAGTTTAATGAGAAGATAGGGCAGACTGTACTGATTAGGCACTGGATATGGCCAGATCAGCCTACTAACCAGGTGGTGGCCCGTTTTTATCCAACCAGCACTTTTTACCCCCTTATCCGTCTATTTCCCTGTTTGTGTTTCTCAGGCCATCCTGATCTTACCCTTCTCCCACCTACAGTTCCTCTGTTAAAAAATCGCATTGTAAGTCCTGTGCAATCCCCAAAGGCACTTCCCCTCTCTCCCATAACAAGTCCCCTAGTCTCATGGGCAGTACCTGCTTTATGTCTGTGAGCTGCTCTGGACCTTTTCCATTGTTCAAAGTGCCAGGTGTCCCCCTGGTCCCTGGGGCTGAGGCTCCCCTGGGACAGCCCTGGAAGGAGACTGGGGCTCCTCTCTGTAATTGGGTTATTGGGGTTGCCTCTGTGTTCTTTTGTGTGTGTAGAAATGAGCCTTTTATCACATAACCTAACGGGGGGAAGGGGTGTGGTGTGGTGTGATTCTTGCTAGTGTTATTCAAAAACTAAATTCTTTTCCTTCATCATAACTGAGCTCTGGTATTTTAAGTTTATTCCTTTGGTTTTAGTTTCTTTCACATAGGAGTTTAAAAAAAAAGGGGGTGGGGACTTTTTTTGTGATAAAGATGGGGCAGAGATTATACAATCTTCACTGTGGGTTCATACAGCTCAGTTTTATAATCATATTTATGCATTCAGGATTTATATAACATGGGAATTGACCAATTTCCCGTCAAGAGATGTTTGTCTCTTTACTCTCTCATGTGGTATGAAGTTGTGGGTGACACAGTCCATAGTGATGCTGAGAACTTTTTGTTTTGCTGGCACGAGCCAGCTGTGCAGCAGGGTACCAGCAGAAGTGCAAAGCAGGCAGTAACCCCACTGAGAGTGGTTTGTGTCACTGTTCCTCCATGACCCAAAAGTAGGAGGAGTTGAGTTGGGAAGTTGTCCTCATTTGAACCTGGATAACAAATCATTCTTCTTTTTTTTTTTTTTTTTGGTCTCTAGGCAAAAAGAGAAGATGAAGAAGGTCAATAAATCAGAAAGTGTGGATGAGCGGCTCCTGTTCCATGGGACAAATCCATCCCATGTATCTGCCATCTGTGAGCAGAACTTTGACTGGAGGCTCTGTGGGACTCATGGGACAATGTATGGAAAAGGTACAAGTGTAGAAATGTGGGTGTAGGAGCCAAAGCAGCATGGGCTGGAGACCCTGGTCAGGCTGGTCTGTGGGTGTGATGTGGCTGACTGTCCCTGACCCCTACACTCCTGCTATTATGCTATTCTTCCCTGCCTACATTTGCATTGTTGCAGACAGCATCCACAGCAATCCCATTCCAGGAGGGACGAAAAACACCTCTCTTTGCTTCAGATACCTGCTGTTCAGCAAAGCTCTTGGACAGATGGGACTGGGAGGTTGATGGTGAAATGTGACTAGAGTTTGTTGATGCTTTAAAATAAGCCAATGTGTGTTGCCATCCTGGCAAGAATGTGTATAGGGCTACCTGGAGCTGTTGAATTGCTGGCTGCCCAAGTGCTGATCACAGATGTTTGGTGCTCAGCTGGTGTATTGTCTTACCTGTGGCTTTTTCTGGTTCCTAGGAAGCTACTTTGCCCGAGATGCCGACTATTCTCACGAGTACTGTTCTGCTCGCGGTGGTCGCTACACCATGTTTGTAGCTCAAGTTCTTGTTGGAGACTTTGTTCAGGGAAACTCTGAATACTGTCGCCCTCCAGCCCGAGCCAGCAATTCAAACAGACTTTATGACAGCTGTGTGGATGACCCAACAGACCCTTCCATCTTTGTCATCTTTGAGAAGCAACAAATTTACCCTGCCTATATCTTGGAGTACAGCTTCGAGGCCCGTTGTGTGGTCCTGTAATGAATGGTGAAAACTCCTTTGAATTCACACTGAATAAATTACTCCTTAGTTAATTTTTTTTTAATCTTTGTTCAACTTTAGTAGTAGCTTTGGAACACTTCATAATGTGATTAACAAATATCATTCCCCTAATGGTTTTGGGGTATAGTTTTTTTGGTAGAGGCTATTCTTTTTCCAGCAGAAAGCGCTAAACTTCAGCATTCATTCTAACCTGGAACAGGGATGAGCTTGCCTTGCATACCCTGATACAGTGACACCTACTGCTTCTGAAAGCAGCAGCACCGAGTGTACAATTAACTGATACAACCACTTAGGGTTGATTCCTGCCTGTGCTGGTACTGATGCGCCAAAGGGAGACTGGGCAAGGAATGTGGAAGAAGGAAAGGTGAAAGTACCTACATCATGGTGCACAAGAGAGGAATCATGGCCCCTCTTTTCAGCAAATGGTAGGAAGCTCCTGCATCCTGGGGACTTTGCAATTACTGCTGGCAAAGGACTTTGCTTTGTTTCCCGGTCTCACTGCTGACATCTCTTCTCACCTTGTTCTGCTATGTCAAGTTTGACTGCCTCTGTGACACCCTGTCCTTCCTCTGTCACCACTGGGTCTACGTCAAGAAAAGCAGGCATATTGCAGCTGCTGAAGTTGAATCCCCCACCACGCCATGACACCAACAGTGAGGAAGTCTGTGGTGAGCTCAATAATGGCACATAGCAGTGTCCCACCAGGGCTGCAGAGCCACTGCCTGCAGCAGTGAGCAGTGAGACAAAGGGGCTGCGTGAGGGTGGCCACTGGCACGGCCACCTCCTTTCCACCCTGCAGGCTGGAGCTGGTGGTGGCTATTTTGTGTTGCCCTGCTGCTGCCTGGCACTCCTCCCAGTGATTGAGAAGTTTCCCAGTGGTGTGTGCTTCGACTGGGATGGATGTGGGGAAGCTTGGATGGTGGTCATAGTACTTGAAACTTGGTGGATGGTGGGATAACATTTAGCATGACCCATATAATGGAAACAAAAATTTATGGTTTATTTTAAAACAGTCTTGATGTCGTAATTCAGCAAAGGAGTCACAAGTGGTTCGGCTGTGCATGCCATAGGTGGAAAGAACCAAGAGGAGGGATGGCTGTAGGATCTCATCAGCTTTCCTAAAGCCTGTTACTTTCAGACACAATCAGTGCCCTTAGGAAAATGTCGTAAGGACAGCTGACTTCAGTGAGTCCCTGGGCTGCCCTAATTCATGAACTTCCATGTCCCACTGTTTTTGCAGGAGCCTAAAGGTTGTTCTGTTACAAATTAATGATGTAATCTTGTCAGACACAGGTGAGCAGAGAACTTTCCATGCAGTCAGGAAGTAAAAATGGAAGTCACTTAAATGGACTTTTTCCTGGATGTAAGATATTTTTTATTAAAAAAAAAAAGAAAAGTACATACCAGCTGCCGCACACCTTTCTCAATAAAGTGGTGTACTTTTAGCAAACAGTTTGTTGCTCTCTGTACTATCAATACAACAGCATTGGAAAACTGCCGTGATTTTGTAGAGCTGCTTGCCGTGGATTTGTCAGTTGTCCTAGGTCTGCATCCTGTGCCTTGCATGAACATGAATCTGAGCATTATTTGTACAAACAATAACAGAAAGTCTGTTTTAATGTGATAGTTTTATAACTAGCTGGGATTACATAGAGATCTTCTTTGTTTTACAGATTTGCTGCCTGGCTGTGGCACCCAATTATCCCAAGGATGGGAAGGGACTGAATAATGACCATTTTCAGCTATTACCTTACTTTGATCCTTGCAACATTGCACAAATTTTCTCCATGGCTTCATCAGCTTATGGGCGGTTGCATGCACAGCCTTTGGACAGGACAAGGGCATGGAGATGGAGGGTTTGGGAAGAGTTTTGGTATTAGAGAATTATGAGAGTTATTAGAGAAAATGCTCTGTGGATTGATGCCTTTGTACAGACCATCTCCTCCCATTCTTCTCCTCCACGGCAGAAGAAACCATCCATCATGTGGGAAAAAGTTGCTTCCAGCAAGGTGGGAGTATGATTGCCAAACTCATCAGGGGCAGGAGAAAGTAAGGGAGAGCCTGCTGAGGAGCAGGCCAGCCACTGAAAAAAGGGGTGGGGGTGTAGATCTGAAAAAGAAGAAACCGGGAAGAGAGTAGAGAACACGTGCAAACACGCACAGTTGGGAAGAAAATGAGATTTTCCAGTAAGTCAAAACTATTTCTGACTGCAGTAAGTTTCTTGCAGCCTCCAGCTGCCTCCAGAATTAGGTGCTGGGTGTTATATTGAGAAGGTCAGACAGGTTCTGGTGTGAGCAGCTGTAACAGTGTGCTGGTGTGGGACTGCTATGGGCTCTGCAGGTGCTGGAGTACCGGATCTGACATGGAAGCTGTCCTTGAGGAGCCCGTGCTCTTTCACAGTCACTCACTGCAACACTCCCTTTGTGTCTCCCAAAGGAGCAGTCCTGCCTCCAGTGACAGGGAGAGTGGCTGGGGAGGAGCAGATGCAGGGCATTCACCTGCTTGAAAACTGACCTAGTTAAAACCCGCTCAAAATACAAACACAAAATACGGTGTTTGACATGAGCAGTTTCCAGTGCTGCTTGTGCAAACACCAATAAGGAGGCGAGGCAGATTGCAGTGTGAATTTTGACTGGAATAAGATGAAATTGAACCTCTAGCCCAAGAAGATTTGGGAATCTGAAGCTAAAAGATTTGGGAATATTTCAGTTAGTGGGGCACTGAGAGCAGAAACTGCTAGTAAAAGTGAAAAGCAACTTAATCTATGAATACTTCTTCAAGAGAGTTTTGTTCTGTATTGCAAATTTGCTAAAACTTCTTCCCAACTTGAACCTCCTGCTACCTCTGGAGTGCCTGGGTGCCTTTGAAGTACTGAGCAGAAAGCATTCCTCAGCAGCCTTTTAAATGAGAAATGCTTGCAAACCATCATCAGCATATGGAATAGTTGGAAGGCACTAGGTATGGATCTGTGGACTTTTCATTCATTATTTTTTCCCCTGAAAAATATTGGAGATCTCTCTTCCCTTTGTTGAGAACGGGTTAACTCACTGACAGAGTCACCAAGATGCTGACAGGAAAAAGTCTGGCCTGAGGAATTCCGTGAGTAGCCAAACTGATTTCTGTGGGGTTTGCTGCTTCCCCTGTGAGCCAGACTGGCACTGGATGGGCAGGTGCTGGCGTGGGTTTGTCCTGCAGCAGCAGACTCTCTTTGTGATCTCTTGGAGAGGCAGCTGTGGGCACCAGCAGCTTTTCCAGAAATTTCACTAGGACTTGCTTTTCAGGAACCAGCAACAATTCAGAAGGATCAATTGCTTTTTGTACCCGTATAAATAATGCATTTCTTCTGTGTTCTCAGATGTGTACTGTCTTTGTCTCTGCCTGCAAAGCTGTTAGCTGAAGTGATCTTTTCATCATAATGTATTTCTAATTGATTTTCTTCTGGTGCTCTTAGGGCTTCACAGCATCCTTAGGTTTAACATTGGTTACATATTCATGCAAGTGTGCTAGGCTTTCTATTAAGTAACACCTCGGCAAGTTTTCAGGCTTTCTTTTAATTTACTTGTGCCTAGTTTGACTTTTCAGCATTTGTAAGAAACCTTTTTAACAATTTTGAGAGAATTTATTACAGGATGGCTAAACTGCAGAAACCCAACGCTTGATTGAACATGTTGAATGAGACGTTATTTTCCAAAACACTTAAACTTTTAAAAATCAACCTGAGCCCTATAACATGGCACAACCACTGTATGGGTGCCAGGTGAAGAAAACACACATATTGTTCTTGGCATGGCATGCTCAACAATTGCATTATTTAACAAGGCTGTTTCTAGTTCGAGGGAATAATTATCCCGAACCACTGTGTAGCTGTGGTAATGATGGGGGCTGAGGGTTTGGGGAAGGGCAGGGGTCTTTAAGGGCCTGTAGGAGACAGATCTGTAGAAATCAGACTCTTATGTCTCAGGGAACAACTTTTTCTATTTTTTCCTGTTCTCTAGTAGTCCTGCTTCTTTTGATGAAGCCTGTTGTCTGGTATGTTGAGTGCTAGGCGTTATTACCCAGAGCAACTCAAACTGTCTTTACAGAGTTACTCTTACATCTAGCTTACAAATGGGAGCAATAGGGAAGGCTGACCTGGTTCTTATCCATCTGTTCTTAATAAGCTCAGATTTTCCTTCCAGATGGTTTGCAGCAATGTCAGAGGGCCCATTAATTGGTGTGCCAGTGCTCAACTTATAAATACTTGGGAAGTATCTACACATGATATCCCCACCATTGGAGGAAGCTCTGTCTTTACCCATCCCCAAAGAGAAGCTTTATTTCAGTGTGGGTCCTCTCAATAATTTTTCTTTGTCTGTATCTTCAGCTTTGGTCTCCTTAACTAATTTTTTTTTTCAACACGGTTTTCTCTTTACTAAGTCCAAAGGAGATATTGGAAGTCCCACTGGTCTCTGCTTTAACACTTTGCTTTCACTCTTGTTTCTTGCAGGCTTTTTCTGACTGCATTTTGCAGATAGCCCCTTGCACCTTCCAGTTGTTTTTCTTTTGAAAATTCTTGTAAGTTTATGGTAGTTTTTACTATGCTCTGCAGTTTCATCTCAATCTGTGGTTCATTCTTCTGTCCTGAAGGCCAACTGACCTTTATTTTGCCTCTCAGGTCAAGTAGGTTCTTCTAAGAGTATTTTTCCATATTCTTTTTCCTCTTTTATCCTTATACAATCTGACCTCATTTTAGCAGTTACACAACCTCTGCCTTCACATAACTTATTTGACTGAATGTCCTCACATCTATCATAATGCCTTTTCAAAAAAACCCTCCCTTTTTGTTTTGCTTTATGGTGTTTGTTGGTTTCGTTTGGCTTCTTTGGTTTTTTTTTCTTTTCACTGAGCAAATCAAATTCTTTACTAAGAGAATTCCCTCTCTACATTTCTTTAGTCAGAGATGGGATTAGTTTCACTGCATGAAACTGTAGGCTGCTAACTAAACCTAAACTTTTTGACAGTGCTACCAAAAATGCATTTCTCCCATCAGGGCCTCCTCCAGCTGCTGCTATTTCTGTACAGTCTGAGTAACTCCATGCTGTGTCCCGCTCACCGGATTTTCTTTTCTTTCCCAGATTGACTTTTGGATTGGTTTTCTTTTCCCCTCCTCCTCAACTTTTAGCTCTACTTGCTCCAGTTAACATGTGGCACCTAGGCAGTTTCTTGAGCTGGCACATGATTAATAAGACTCGTAAGTAATGCAAGAGCTTCGTTACATATCTTGGAAGACAATTTGCAGGACTCCTGTCTATCTAAATGCTATTAACTGATGTAAAAATTAACATAACCCTCTAAAACCTGTGAATTCAAGATCATTGTGGAACTTGTTTTCCAAGGGAAGCAGCTCCTTGCAGTGAGTAGTACAAGGGACATGGACTTGGTAGCCAAGCGATCTAGTTCCACATCTGCAGAGGTTTTGTTGGGGAACCCAGGCAAATTCAGAAGTGTTGACTTCTACAGGTGAAAAATAGATAGCAGCCAAATAATACTATTGTTATCTAACCAGGGTTTGTGTGCTGTGCTCAGTGCATATTCCTTGGGCTGGCACACTCAGAGGGCAGAAAATTCCATGCCTGGGTCTGAGCACAGGCAAAAAGAAAATCCAAACCTTTTAGGACTTGTTTTCTTCCCTGAGGATTTGGAAACCAGACTACTTTCTCGGCTGTGAAATAATGACAACAGTCCAGGAATTCCTGCACAGTTTGGGCTTCCTTGTCAAGACTACTGTTAAGCAACCTGTAAGAAGCTGGTAATCTTTTTCTTCTTCCTCCCTTTCCATGTGCTGGCCTCCCCGTTGAGGTGCTCTTTATTTTGCTCCTTGCATGCCTCTTGCCTTGCCTCAGTGTCTCACTAGGGTTCATGTGTATTCATGATGTATTCAGCAGCCTCTT
Organism: Myiozetetes cayanensis; assembly: GCF_022539395.1. Taxonomy (NCBI): domain Eukaryota; kingdom Metazoa; phylum Chordata; class Aves; order Passeriformes; family Tyrannidae; genus Myiozetetes; species Myiozetetes cayanensis. The sequence continues at coordinate 57,119,093 of NW_026087521.1, read as the reverse complement.
ATAATTTTATTTGTATCACTCAGGACCGGAAGAGGTTGAGATCTGAATGTTGTTTATTTTTTTGACCAAACCAGAACCTTTCAAAATTGCTTTAATTTTTTTTTTTTTTTAATGCTGTGTATGCATCTGTGAGGAGAGTACTCTTTTCTTTTTGAAATCCCAACAACTTACAGCAGAGGACAGTACCAGGAAGCTATCCCACATGCTGAGCAGGACCATTTTGAGAGCTGTGGTGATGTTCTCCAATCCTACGTGGAAGGGCTGAGGAGAAGGCAGCAAGCACCACAGACTGCAGAGGTGGATGGGACTCTGGGAATACACCACCCTACTGGTCCTCAACCATGCATGCTCTGATGAGGGGGCAGCAGTGTCCAGCAAACAGCTTCTGGTGGGAGGTGGGGTTCAGCTGGGGTGCACTGGGAACCTCTAAGTCATAGGCAATTACCTCTCATTAGAAGATAAAATGCTGTTCTGCAGGCCCTTTAAGCCAAAACTTTTTTTTTTTCTGATGAATAATTCATCTTTTTTCTAGTCTCCAAACCACTGTGCTGCTCCTTTAACCTCTACACAGGCAGAGAAGACAATTCAGGCTGACCAGAAAGGCAGTCTCCATTTCAAGCAGGTTCCTGGCAGTATCAGATCAACGTCAAAGGTGAAATATCCATTTGCTCGATGTCTAATGCAGGTGGGATGTGACTGGCACTGCAGCGCAGCATGTCCTGGGAGAGGGCTTGCAGGCAGGGGCACAGGAGAGGTGAGAAGCACTTCGTGGATTTTTAACAGTCTGTGCTACAGCAGCATGGAGGAGAGGGTGGAAAGTAGGGGATTCTCCACTGGGCAGGCTCAAGGACAAGAGCAGGTGTTGGTGCAAGGAAAGATACAGCACAAGCAGAGGCAGTGGTAAAGGGTGGGAGCTGAGGGTGGATTTGGGAGACCCCTGAGCATGGCTTCGGGACTCAGACTGTACCACATCTCTTAGGACATCTCCAAGAAAGAAAAGTCCTTTTTGAGACAGGGCAAAACCAGGTGAAGATCTGTTCTTCATCTGTCAGCCAGGTCTTCAGGTGTGTGTTCAGAGTCACTGCGATAGACGCTGAAAATGGAAATGGCACAGGATAGAAGGGAGAAACAAACTAAGGGTACCCCAAAGAGAGGACGACCCGAACTTCCCCGCGTTGCTGGTGGTGCCGGCGGAGGAGTCCCGGACGCGCTGCCAGGCAGCCCGGTCCCTGTCCCTAGGTGGCGGTGCCAGCCCGGCGCCGGGAGCTTGCGGGAGCCCGGGAAGAGCCGGTCCTGCTCCGGACCCGTCGGGCTGGGGCACGGCGAGGGGATGGTGGGAGAGCTGCGGGGGTCGCGGTGCGTGTGGGGCAGAGCGGGAGCGGGGGGGCACCGCACACTCCCAGCGCTGACCGTCAGCAGCCGCAGGACCTGCTGGGTCCTGTTCCTCACGGGTGGCTGCACCACAGCCCGGTCAGCGCTCCCTCCCCAAAAAGTCACGGTTTAATCGAGACTGCTGAGCACTACGTGCGGATTAGTGCAGGGTGGGACGCACCGCAGGCAGAACCGGAGGAGGATGTAAGAGGCAGAGCCAGCCGAAGGGTTGCTTTTGGGACTGCCAGAAACTCATCTGCCTCATTCACTGCCCCTGCTTATCATTCTGCACTATCTGTCCATCACCGACAGGATGGAAAGCTGCCGGTATCAGCTGGATGGGCACATGTGGATGGTTCAATATGGGAAGCAGGTGAGCACCTCCCTTCTCATGCCAGCACCCCACGCCAGTCACTCCCTTCCCATTCTTCTTACCCCAAAGTGTAGGAAAGACTGTAGCATACCAGGACAAGAGGTACAGGAGAGCCCATACTCATCACTGGATGACAGAGGTGCCCAAACAAAATTATAAGCTCAAGGCAGACTTGTAGCAATACTTTCCCAAAATGTTCTTCCTGCCTCCAGTATTTTTTGGCTTGGGAATCTCCTGCATCAGAGTTGGTATCTATATATGTAGTAATCCTGGATGCACTCTTCTTTCAGTAATTATTCCATTACTTTTTAAATATATGTAAACTTTTAGCTTCCACAATACCTTGTGGCAAATATTCTTGCAGTTAAATGGGATATTTTTTGGTTCAGGCTCTCCTTTGACTTACTTTGAACTCAGCACTTGTTAGCTTTGTTGAATAAAAGGGATGCAGGTATTCTCCCAGTGTTTTCTTCATCATCTCGCACATTTTTGTCATTTTTTGCTGATCTTCCTCAATGCTACCAGGGAACTCAGCTCTGGAAAGAGGCTTCCTTTACAGGTGGCTTGGGAATTTGTTGAAAAATCATTTTAATTTGACAGTTTTGTGTATGTGAGAAGAGCTCACTTTCTGCAAATTTCTACTAAAAAACAAATTCCAGAAAACCACCTGCTTTTCCCACCAAAGCCCCTGGGAGCCATCTCTGTCTATAAGCTCACCTGGAAATAATTCCAGAACCTGAAATCACAGCTCCTTCTTTTGGGGAGCCTCTATTCTACCCTTTGAGGGCAGTCAGAGGAGAGTGAAGGGCTTTTGGAAGCAAAGAGGGTGACACAGTGCAAGGATGGTGAAGGGAGGTGACAGTGCTCAGACTGCACTGCAGCCACCAGCAGTCCTTGGTGGGGGACACAGAGAGAAGAGGTGGACATGAGAGAGCCCTTCCAATCCGCTGTGGTGCGGGGACTGGCAAAGGGCATGTAGTGATAGGACAGGACGTGATGGCTTTGAACTGAAAGAGGATACATTTAAATTAGGTATTAGGAAGAAATTCTTTAATGGTGAGGGTGGTGAGGCACTGGAACAGGTTGCCCAGAGAAACTGTGGATGCCTCATGCCTGTAGGTGTTCGAGGCCCTATTGAACAGGGCTTTGAGCAGTCTGGTCTACTTGAAGGTGTCCCTGCCCATGGGAGGTTGTTGAAATTAGATGATCTTTAAGGTCCCTCCAACCCAAAACATTCTGTGATTTCATGATTCCATGAAAGAAAGCAGAGAGACCCTGATGTTGCTCAGAGATGAGTCCATGACCTGACTGGTTTAAATCACTGTCTTTTCCACATAACTTGTATAGATGCTAAATCCAACCTGTCTGTGACACCCCTGTGGCCCAAAGCCAATTGCTAACAAATATTTCTTTCCCTTGTCCAGAACAAGGTGCTATGCCTATAACTTCTGCAGCTGTGGAGCCATGGTTTCAGATTCATCTGTTCTCTTTGGAATTTCAAGTTGGTTCACAGAAACATGAGAGAGATTTCAAAGGTAAAAAAAAAAATCTATGTGTTTACCTCTTGACATACTTAGAGGGGAGCTAACTGTCACACAGCTTCTTTTGCAGAATGCCATTGAAAATCCTTTTCTGCTTGAATGTGAAAGCAGTGAGGGAATATTTCATGGGGTACAAGCAGCCTGTCAGCACAGGAATAAGGGGAAGGAAGTAAAACATAAAATGTAAGTATTTTTTGCAAACTAATCAGAACTGGTGGCTCTGATGTGAACAGAGACTTTTTAAAGTAGTGTCTGTGTCTCCTTGATATTACAGCATGCTGAGCTAAGGTTGTAAATATGGGAACCTTCCTTCTGTATTTATAATTAGGAAATCAAGGGCTCAAATTAGGATAAAAATATGTTGAAGGGAATGGTAGTGGAAGGGAATGTTAAGTCATCCTAGATATGATGTCCCTCTTGTGCACACACAGCGTAGGTGATTGTTATGTACATTGTAATTTGACTTTTTATATGTATTTGGTTTACCCTGGCACACAGTGAGCATTACATGCTGGTATCTCTGCTTTTCCTTGGCTGTGACTGTGCCATGCAGCTAAGCCTTTTCCAAGCAGAAAAAAACCCAAACAAGACCCAAAAACAACAACACCCCCACACCCCCTTCCCAGACTGCTGTGACTATTGCCTTGGGGGAGAGGAACAGAGAGGCAAAAAAGTTAGGGGCATAATAGCTTAAGCCGACTGTGGACTGCATTTCAGTTTCTATGGTATGTATACATCTTGTGCAGAGCTTAAAAAGAAATTGTGTGCAGTGATGGTTGCTCATGATATATCATACTTGAAGGAGGCTATAAGCTGTGGAAGGCAGCCTTGATTAAAATATTAAAAAGTGTTTATATCATGCCTAGAGGAGGTAGTGTGCATCACCATATAGGATCTTCCAAAACTAGTCCAAGGGAGTAAGAGGTAGGTAGATTGTCCCCTTCTTATGTGTGGTGCTGGAAAAAGAGTGTGGCTTCTCTGGTGGCTTTCTTCAGTAGCTGAAAAAACAGAGAAGTTTGTTCAAGGTCTCTGCAGGGCAAGTGAGCTGTAAGCAGACCAGGGAATCAGTGCTCGAACAGTGCCCAAGCACTACCTTGGTAGTTCCTTCTGAGTTTTATCTCTTCATAGCTCTGCTCCATTACTGTGCTCTGGTGAGTGAGTGTGTGGAGTTCTTATCCTTATGTCTTCCCCAGCAATAAAGCTGAGCCTGAGTCATCCAACATAATCTGGGCATGTCACTGCATGGGAGCTGGTGATTCTGGTGCTCACCAGAGAGGCTGCCAGGCTCCTGAGGCCTCTGCAGGCAGCAGACTGGGCTTCCCCAGCCTCTGAAACATCATTCTCCATAGAGCTACTGGCTGGTGGGCAGAGCCAGCTGCCAGGTTGTGGGGAGAGGCAGGAATTATCCTGAGCATCTCTGGCAAGCAGCAAAGAGCACCTGGGATGGGGGTTGAAGTATGAGGCACTATGTCACATCAGTGGAAAACAGAAAAGATGTAGTGCAAGGCAGCGTCTAGATCCCTGGAAAAGGACTGCACATTTCAGAGAGGCCTGTTTTTGTGACAGAGATCACACCATTATAAATGGATTACAGTGTTTGCTGGGTATCACCACCTGGAGTGAGGCACAGTTAAAAGGATGTCTACAAACCTCCACAGAACTTTCATAGGCAGCACTTCAAGTGCCTGTGAGTGTTTTCCCTCTGCTATCATCACAAGTTCCGAGGGGAGAAGGTCTCTTCTTTCAACACAAGAGGAGCTAGTGCTGGTTGGAAGGCAGGTCAGCAACCCTCAAAGACTCAGTGACTTTGGAGACAGATTCTATGTGAAGGGAAGAAAACATGAAGTTGAGATAATCAGCTCCTCAGTCAGTCACTACAGCATGAAAAGACTTCACAGATCCCTCCTTACTGCCAGCAAAATGCCTGAAGCAGAACAGTGGGGAGCAGAGGAGGAGCTGGATGTAGGAGCAGCACGAGCACTGTGTTGCACAATGACATCTGCTCTCTTGGGCAGCATTCCCAGAGAGCAAAAACCTCCTTTCTCATTCATTGTGCATTTATTTGTATTCTCTTTCAAAAAAATGGTCCAGAGACATCTGAATCCTCAGACTGATAAAAATCTGCAGAATTTCTAGTGCTGCAATGAGTGGCAGTAGGAAAGAGGACAAGGAAAGATATGGAATGTTATGCTAATTATTTTCCTAACTGTGGAAAATAATGTCTGTTTATTGAGCCCTCTCCTGCTTCAGAATGACTCATTTATCTGCTGATGTAGACTTGGTGCAGGTAGGCTGGGCGGTGGGTTTGACAGTGTTGGCAGGCTGTCACTGTGACAGGCGTGCTGGAAGGGGAGTGCACCGAGGAGAGATCCTCGTGGCCTGGAGACTGCCAGGGCAGCTTTCCACTTTCTGCTGAAGAAAATTTACATGGCTGGGGGTGTTCAAAGAAGTCTGATGGAGATGAAAAAGCTCCTCTGTAATGGAGTTTGTACCGTCATGTTTTATATTCTTCTCTTAAGGCTGATACTGGTGACGAGGTGAAGCAGCAGGTCCAACTGAGGGATGCATGGTCATAGAGCCTGTGGAAAACATAATTTTGTTTTGCCACACAGCCTGCTAATGAGCTGGGAAAATCAGGGAATAAGGCTGACATCCTGTTTTTTGGATGCTGTATTCGGGAGCAGAAGGAAGAGTGGGACTGAAAGAGCAGAAACATCAGTTGGGGAAAATTTGTGTAGTGTTGTTGGAACAGGGATGTGTAGAGCCTAACAGCAGTCAAGAGAAATAAAAGTGAAGAATATGAATTGACCAGAAGAGGTCAATATGGCCTGCTGGTGGTAAGGACAGGTGATAACAGGGATCATTCCTGTAGAGCTGTGGTACTTACTTCAGACAGAGTCTAGGATATGATATTATTAGGCATGTTTATAAGCATGTAGCCAAGCAAGGAAGGAAAAGCTAAAAGGCTTGGCTGAAAGCCTAGTGTGGTGCATCTTAGCTGTAGAGCATCACTGTTACATACGTGAACATTCTCTACTTGTAGCTTGTGTTAGTAAGAGAGAACAATTTATACAGAATATAAAGACTGAGGCAGTTCCTGAAATATGACCAGGAGACTCTCTCGTGGAAATCTCTAGAGTTTGTTAATCGTGGTCAACCTTATTTCAAACAGTCAATCAGATGCTGTTCACATACAATGTTTCCTTCGGACTGGGGCAGTTCAGCACTGCCTGGAGTAGAATATGAGGTAAATATCTGTTCACACCTGCTCACTACCTTGGGAAAAGTTGTAATGTGTAACAGCTTGCATCAGATAATCTAAAATACATGCCTGAGTCCAAGAACTAGTTTTGTTAGCTTGCAAATACATCACTCCAAAATGTACAGCAACAAGAGAGACAAAGATAGTTGTTTAGAAGATCTTTGTAGGGGTCACAGTTTTGTCCATTTACACCATAGCACTGTATATTTAAATGGCCAGTGGACAGAAATGTTGTTTTATACATAGCTTTTGATTTGACCTACATGACAGCTGATGATCTGACCTGGACATTGAGCCTCAGTGCTCCCTATTCACAGGACTGGTTCTCCTTTAAAACACTGTCACGCTCTGGAATTTCAAATCAAAGCATGACCATCATCTCATTTAGTACTGCTATAATAAGGTTTAGGTCTTGTGTGTTTTTGAAACATCAGGCAGCGTGATTATAAATAAAGTTGCTTTGATGACTCACTACAGTAACACCAGGGCTTGTCTGTAAAGATGAGTCAGAGCGCAAGAAAGATAAGCGTGCACTTGATATAGAAAAACAATTTCACCTTCTCTTTTCCAACTGGACACCTGTTCTGAACTCGCAGTGTCTTTGCACAGCTTTGCTTCAGCTTGTTTAGGACTGCAGTGTGCTCTGGGCAGAAGAAATGTGCTCCATGGAGTGAAATAGCTCCTTTCCATTACGGAGAAGTTCTCAGAGTAGGAGTTTAGAGCCCACTGGGACACGAGTGAGAGAGAGGAAAGGAGCATGAATAGGGGAGAGAGGGCTTTGAAAAATCCCAGGCCACGATTACACCTCCGGTGGGTGTTGGCTAGGCCCCCTGCGAGTGACCAAAAGTGCTATAACACATTTGTTTGTGTTAGGTTAACATTTTTCCAGCTAGTAGCAAATATAGGGAAATTAAAAACCTACTTCAGCAGATAATAAAGGATTACAGCATCCTCGGGCTTTGGAGGACTCAGAGCCCAATGCTTTGGCAATTTTTCCAGTTGTTTGTGTCCATTTTATTTCATTCCCCCGTGGCAGCAGAGCCATTCAGATAATGGCTGGGCCCTCCTCCCGTTCTTGCAGCATGTGGGTGGTTCCCCTTGGCAAAAGGCAAACCCTCTTCTGTGCAGCCCCGTATCCCAGGCACATTCCTCGGGAGTGGACCACTGTGATCCTCTGATTTATGGTGGAAAAATAACCAAATTAAAAAATGGGAGGGGAGATGACAAAAAGGTTGGGGCCTGTGGAATTAGACCTGGGTTTATAGAAAATTTATGTTTTAGTTAGGAAAACCCAGCAGCTGAAAAGGTTTTTGTTATGATGATTGCTTTCATAAACCTGGGGTTTATATTCAGGGTGCATTCAAATTCTGTTTTGTAAGCCCGGCTTTACATAAGCTGTTTTAAAAACTGTCAGATTCTATGATCTTTTTTAGGAAAAAACCCAGCAAACCCAGGCATTATAAGTTCAAGTTGTACATACCCTCCCTGTTGGTAGAACAACATGATTTGGAGAAATGTTTTCTTTACTGTTTGGCTTCTTGCAACTGCAATGTTCTCATTCAAGATGGAGAAGGTCAGAGTTTTTTTTTTTCCGTGAAATCTGAGAGGTTGATTAACCACAGCTGGAGGAGTGGGTGGACTGTTTCCCCAGGACATGGGAGACCTACATTTAATCCTATACTTGAACTTAATCTAAAGCTCCCTTTTTTGGGTACCTACCCCTATCATTTCGCAGTTCGAGACAGGATAGGGTCACTTGAGCTCAAGTGTAGGAACCAGAGATGCCAGTCCAGCTCTGAATTTTCCAAGGAAAAAACAGCACCAAAACTGAATGTTTCTGGAAAAAAAAAAAAAAAGTGGTTCCAGTTGGCATGAGCATTTTCTACAAATTCAGAAAAAAACATTCAGTCAAAACTCTGGTGGATCAGCTCTTTGTTTTGTAGGTGTAATGTGTAGTTTTACCCATTTTCTTTTGTCAAACTTGGCTATGACTGAACAGAACACGAGAAATTGGTAGACAGGATTGATTTAAAGTGATAAGGTACATATAAGTGGTTAAATTAATTTTACCCTCTGACAGAGAGTGGAACTGAAAATGTTTCAATACATCTAAACAGGTGACTGCTTCAGCTCTTGTCTGAGAACAGATATACTGAATTTGTAGAAAATGTGCTCTGCTTGCTAGCCAGTGTTTATTAGAAAATCTGTAGTCTGAGACCAAAATTTAGAGTGCTACTTCTAATTAGACTTAGAGTTCAGGGCTACAGAGGAGCATGAGAGAGCAATTTTTGGCCTGTGGGCTATTGTCTTTATCCTTGTATGAGATGTCACTATCAGCTCTTTTCTATACACCAGAAACTCAGTTTTCTTCTTTTAATTCTCTTCTTCCCCATTGAGACAACCTTGTATTTCTGAAATAGTTCCTGTTATATTAGCAAAGTTTCTTTTAAATATATCTGAAGCACAATGGGATTTTTTTTTTGGTTTTGTAAAAAGGCACAGGGATTCCTCTTAGCTCCAGCTCCAAGTTCCCTTGTTGCATCTGCTGGTTTTGCAGGAAAGAAGGTCTAAGACACTTTCCTTAGGGTGGAGATCAGGGAAGGAAAAAGCAGGAGTGCGGAAGACCACCTCTCACACATTAATTATCTTGGCCTTTCTGCTAGTGTTATCAACAGGAAAGAAGAAAACTCTTTTTGAAGGCCGGCTAAGGATTAAGCCACCCCTTCAACCATGCCATCAGTTCCAGCCATCTATCTCAGTGTCCAGCCATGGTCTACTGAGATCAGATCTTGCACCACAGAACAAAGAGGTTGTTTTCCTTTTTGCCCAAATACGCCCTGTTTCTCTACTAGGGGATTTTTGCAAAGGCAATGCTGAACAGAGAGTAGCTGTGGGCACTGGCACGGCTGGCTTCTCATGGCATGCAAGAAACTGCCACCAGCCACCTGACATCAGGGGGAAGGTTTGATCTGACTAGTGAGAGGGGAAAGCTTGAGTCAATGTGTGCAATACGCATGTGTGTCACCACTACACCACTTTTTTTGTTCCATCTACCATATTATTTTGAATCTGGTGGAAAATTGGGTGGAGAAGGCAGCCAACACATAAAGATAAGTGCTTGTGCATGAGTGTAATATGTATATGCTAATCCTCTGATATGTTTTCCTGTAGGTAGAAACAGCACATGGAAAAGAGAAACCCAGGGCTGGAAGTGAATGAACAACTCCTGTTCCACAGTATGAATCCATCTCATATACCTGTTGTCTGTAAGCAGAATTTTGGCTGGAGGTTCTGTGAAACTCATGGGACAGTGTATGGAAAAAGTATAAGGGTATGAGCTGGACCTGCATCAAAATTCTTGGGGAGTTTCAAGTGTGCAAGGAAAATGCTGTGCTTTCTACTGTGTGGGTCTGATCCTAACTCTTTAGATCTCTCACAACCAGTAAAGCAACAAAAATCAGTGGTGAATGCTGCTAGATCAGCCCCATCTGTTGACAGCTTAAAATAAACTCAAGCAGAAACACCTGGTAAGGATACGTTTGGAGCTACCGGGATAGGAGAGAAAGGAAGGTGCTTGTTGAGGATTTGGCTGCCTAAGTGCAGATAGCAGATTTTTGTCACTTTGGTTTATGCATTTTTTTACCCGTGGCTTTTTCTGGTCCCTAGGAAGCTGCTTTGCTAGAGATGCCACTTATTCTCATCAGTGTTGTCCACCCAGCACAGACCACCACAGCATGTCTGTAACTGAAGTTCTTGTTGGAGATTTTGTTTCAGGGAAACTACAAATACTGTTGCCCTCCAGCCAGACCTGGGATTTCAAACAGCTTTTCCAAAATTTCAAAATTTTGAACAGCTGTGTAGATGATAAAAAAATATCCTGTCATCTTTGAGAAGCACCAGATTTACGTGGCATGTATCTTGGAGGATACACATTCATTCTGATAAAGATGATGGTGGGGGTAACAACATCGTGCCTGGAAACAACACTTTAAGGTTTGACTTTTTTGAGCTCTGTGTTGCATGTAAGAATCTCATATCTGACATTCAGCTATACTGCAGCTGTTTCACTTACAGGAATGAAACTACAAGTATAGTAACTTGAGGAATGGCTGGGTCCTCTAAGAGTTGTTTTCCTCCCGAACAGGCTGGTAGCAGTTACATCTTAACAAATAATATAAGCACAACAACATGGTGATGATTTGGGTACAAGTGCAATATAGATTTAAATGTGCATTGTGGTTAATTTCTAAAACAAATTGCTTCCATGTAAAGTATGGTACATAAGTAGATGTTTTTTAGGACATGGGGAAATGAGTACAGAAAATGGGGGATATGGAGTGTAAAAAGCATGTTTGAGGGGTGACTCTCTGGAGTTGTTTTTCCACAGAAAAAAGATCATCAGTATCTTGTCAGTGTAAGAAAAGTAGACAATAGGCTCTGAGCTGTTTTTGTCCTGTGGTTTGGCTGCTTTAAATTTTGTGGCAAGAAAAGGCTTTTAGATCATATCCTAAAGGACTGTTACATCATGTTCCCTAATTTCTCTGCTGGTCCCTTTTGGTTATCTTGCAATAAGAATCATAAGGGCTCTAATTCAGATGGGAAAAAAATATATTCCTGGATAACAAAAAGGCAAATGACTCACTGGTCTTCCTCAGTCTCCTGTGGCCACTGATTGTGTGCCGAAGCCACCCATCTTCACATAACCCTTCTGCGAGAGCAGGGAGATGCCTCGAGCTCTACTGCAGTCCAGTCATACCACAAATCAAAACAACAGTAATTTCCTGCTCTTCTAGAAAGAGCAAAGTTGATATTTTGAGTTGTCTGTGCCCTTCTGAACTGCAGGATGAGCTGGGATCTCACTTTGAGCTTATGCAACCTTCCTATGCTATAAGGTTATGTAACCTTCCTCCCAAAACTCAAAGTATGAGTATGAAAACTTCCTTGGATTCACACTGGGATATTGTAGTGCACTTTTCTTTGGTGTTGCCACACAGGTGTGCAGCAGCCTGCTGTGTGCTTGGCTCCCATGCTGTGGGCAGCTGTGGGCAGCTCTGGCGTGTTTGGGTGTTAAGCTGGATCAGGAAGAGGGGAGCAGAGTGGTGGTGCCTTTGCAGGGAGCTGTTGCTCAGCTTTTGCTCATGGTGAGAGAAGAGTAAGTAATGGAGAAATGAGGAGACAGCAAACTCTCCTGTGCTTGCCTGAGGATTGGTCATGGACTAGCTGGAAGCAGCTCCCTTGAGTTCTGCCCTGGTGCCTTCCCCTACACTCAGCTCTCCTCCACACGCAGCCCTGGCCCCTGCTGGTCTTGAAACACTTCAGCAGACCCATAAAGGGGCCAAGGGTGCAGGGCAACATGACTACTTTCAGTCACGTTCCCTCTTCTGGGGATATTGTCTCCCACTCTTGCCCAGAGCTGGGTTTGGGATCATATTGTTAGAAACACTTGAGTGCTGGTGGCCACATCCTGGCTGTCCACTGGGAAACACCATGAGCAGTTCTGCAGCCTCTGTCAGCGGGAGACTCTGGGAATGTAGGAAACTGATGTTAGAAAACATCCTGGGAACCCCATAACTAATGTTGGGGATGGAGTTGGCTTTGTTCCCCCATCACTGCCAGGACTTCTCACCCTGTTTTTCTGTGTCAAGTCTGCCTGTCCTACTGGTGACACCCTGTCCCGGACCAGAGAGCTTCCCTGGGCTTACTTCAAGAGAAGCAAGGATATTGCAGCTTCTGAAGTTAGATCTCCACCATGCCATGACACCAACAGCGAGGAAGTCTGAGGTGAGCTGAATAATGGCACATGACAGCATCTCATTGAGGCTGTGGCTGCAGCAGTGAGGGGTGAGGTAAAGGGGCTTTGTGAGGGGTAGTCATTGGCACAGCCACCTCCTTCCCATCCTGCAGACTGAATCTGGTGGTGACTGTTTGGAATTATGCTGCTGCTGCCTGGCACTTCTCTTGATGATTGAGAATTGCCCCAGTGATGAGTGCTCTTACTGGGATGGATGAGCGATTGTTCTGAACTTTCAGCTTATTTAATATTTTCTGTAGGAAATCCCCAAAGTAAATGGGCCCCTGGACTGAACCTTTGCATTTGGTTTAGTTCCACTGTCTTATCTTTCTGAGGGGAGCTGGAGGATTTGATCAGAAACTGAAGGTTTTCCTTAAGCAAACTAGCGCTTATCAGGAGCATTTTGGACAGAGGATGTGTATCTCATTTACCGGAGTTAAGCACAGGGCTTTTGAAAGCAGAAGGTAAAAGTGCATCGGAAGGGATGATATTTACTATAGAACAACTCCAGTTGGTGATAAGGCTGATCTTTTAAGTCTCTCTCCAATAATCAGCACATCAAATCCAAATCTGCTCTTGCTCCAGCCCACCTGTCTCGCTCGGTGGTGTTGGGGTTTGCTGGGATGTAGGTGCTTTGTGTTGCGTGCTTATCAAATCTCATATTCCTACTCCTGAAGTGTTCCTGTCTGTTTGGATAGCAAACATTTCTATGCAGTGACAGTCTGAGGACCACATTTTATTGATTCACTAGTTTCTGACTAAGGGCTGGAGGTGCAGATGTGTGGGTGTCTGAGATGGACTTTTGCCATTACTGGGTACAAATATTTTATCTGCAATGCAGAATACCCCCAAGGGTTTTTAGTTAACTGCTTCCTGTGACTGCACACACACACAGGAGTCTACTGCTATGTTTTTTATGGAAGTCACATTTCGGATTCCTGGTTCAACAAAAACACCCTGCATTGACTGGCTTGTAACAGAGCAAACATTGTTGGTTAAATCACATGCTTTCTTCCTTCCTGCTCTGTTGTTAAACCTTGTAACTCAAAATCCAGGTCACCTCATTTCAGGCTTTTCTGAAGGTGAGGGGGGACATGACTACTTCAATTTGGCCAAACACTGTTGCATAGAGCATTTTGTAGTTTTCAGTATTTAAAGATTTCTTTGTTAATGAAGTGCTGGAGAACTGAATGTAATATCTTGCTGTTTGCTGTGCATCTTGCTCAGTCTCTGGACAGCTTTCATGTGAGGGGTACCACACCATTGGAGGATACTGCCCCTCCATGTGGTCAAGTCTGAAAGGGACTATTATAGGTGTATTGTTATATTTTGATTCAATTATTGTGTGATAAAGGTAAAAAGTGACTTCTGTTCATTGTGCTGCAGGAGGAAGTGAAAAAGATGAACTTTGACTGGTACTGGGGAATACCTGCTGACCAGAGATGGCACAGCTGGCTCCAGTGTATTTACTGGAAGCAGGTTTGGTGTCTGACAAATAGATAAGACGTTGTCTAACTACCTGGAAAGCCCCATGTCGCTTAAAATAATTACTTATTTACCCTGCCCACAAATAAACTCACCTTATCCCTATAATAGAGAGGTGACTGTGATAAATGTAACTATTTTCACTGCGTGAGATTTATAACTTCCATGAGAAATCAGTGCTTTTGTTTCCTGCAGGTCTAGATAAGATTCATAGAAAATGCTCCACTTTAGTATTAGGGCCTCATATCATTGTGTCACTTTTCTGGCAACAAATATAATTTGGATGTTCTAAAAATACCTTAAAACAATTAAAATTCCCTTTAAAATAGTTCTGGATAAAGAAATAGTAATAATTAAAAATGTTAACATTGTTCTTAAGGACCCAAAAATCAAGGCAGAAAGAGAAATAAAACCAGTTCTCTTCCTATGGATTTCAGAATTCCCTTCTCACTCTTTAAACTGTGTTTTTTGTGTTGTTTTTTTTGTGTGTGTGTGTGTGTGTGTTTTGTTTTTGTTTTTTTTTATAAAACATGTCTCAAGCCCAAAACCACACAATCAACAATTCCCCAGTCATCTTTTATAGTGAGGTGACAGGCAGAGCAAGATTAAGGTAGCTTAATATTATCCCCTAATTTAATTACTATTCATTATCAAATACTCTGTTGCTTAAAACAGAATTGCAGCTCCAGTCCATATTTTTCTCTCGGAGGGAGTTAACTCTTCAGGGTGAAATTAGGCTCCACGGATTGAGGGGGGTTTTTTGAGTTCTTTGTATTACAACAGGAAGGAGCAACACTAAACCCCTCAAACCTCTGCCCTCTCAAAATTACTAGCAGCTTAGAAAGCTGACTCAGATGTTGGGTTTCACCCAGAAAGCTGACTTAGATGGAATTGCTGAAGGTCAAAGCCTTTGCCAGGATGCCACCTGCATGAACAGTATCAATTAGATGTTCTATCTTGTGGGAATTACTCAACTTCTGATTTGCTGGTATTAAAATGAGGTGTTGAGATGGCTATCACTGATACCACTGGTGTGTAAAGGTCTTTGAATATAAAGGCTGGATCTGCAAAATTGAAGTTTACAGCAGCAAATTTTAGATTTTCAACAACCCTGCCTAGTTTTCAGAATTCGAGTTTTTTAAAGCCTAAGTTGAATAGGAAAAAAAAAAGTTTTCTCAAACCAGCCAGAGACATTTATTTGTGTTGTTCCTCGACACTTATTATTTACACCTGGTCCTCTCCAAAGGGTCTTGGAGACAGAGCTACCTAAATGTGAGCTGTACCCTGAGGTATATCAAGCACATTCATTAATATGTCATTGTGGCTGTTTTATACACATTTACTTTGCCATCAAATGACTGTTTCTCAAGTTGACATACTGTAATACAAGGACAAAACACTGCCTATTTCTCAGAAGGTGCAGGGTCTGTAAAGACAAGCAGCTAAGATAAGTTAAGCAAGACTGTCTAAATGTCAATATTTAGACTCTAGAAAGTGTATCTCCATCAAATACAGCAGGCTCCTTCAGAACATCAAATACACCAGAGCAATATTGCTCTCTGAAGTGCACCCCAAAGTCTCTACTGTTGGTCAGGTTGGTTCATTGTTCAGAATTCTTTGAATATTCCATGGAGCACAGGCTGAGATTCAACAGACCATTGCACAGAAAGGAGTGCACAGTCTATATAAACCTCAAATACTTGTAATATTTTATGGAGATACATTTTCTAGAGTCTAAATATTGACAGGTTATCTTGCTTAACTTATAATAATATCTAATAAAATCTAATCATGCATGGTTTTCTTTGCTATGTACATGGTTTTCTTTCTTATCTGACTAGTTCCAGTGAGCAGCTCTGTCCTTGGTGTGAATATTCTCTGTATCCTGTTTCTTTCTTGCACAGGTTAAAAATGTGTTGTCTTTACACAATTTATACTACTCCATAGTTATTATCCGAAAGGAAGGGAAGGATATTTAAACACACGTTAAAAAAGTGCTGGGTTTTTTTTCTACATACCATTTGAACATATTGACAAAACCCCTGCAATTTACTAAATTAACTCTGAATTAATTCAAAACAGGTTTTATTTGAATAAATTCTGGAACTTGAGTGTAATAGTAACATATATAAGTACATAAGCATGTGAAATTCTTCAGCCCTGGCAGGATAAAATACTTTCTGGCTGAAGAAATGAATCATTCAATTTTCACTTTTTTCCCCATTCTTCTTATCAAGTGTTTAACAACATGCAGGCTTAAACAAATGACGTAGACAAACATCTGTCCTTAAATAGCAACAATTCTACCTGTCAATAAAGTTGTTTTTCTTCCACCACGCTGGGCCTTGAGTTCACAACGCAAGGACTGGGCGAGCAGATGACATTTATTGATACTGTGAATTACCATCTACTTTTCTGCTCCTGCTACAAACTGAGTCCTAATAATAGTAGAGGGGTTGTGTGTGCTCAAAACACAGAAAGAACACAACATCATTTCTCTACCTGAGCAGATCTTGCAACTGTTTTTTAAGTAGTATTTTAAAATACTCAATCCCTTTTAGGAGGATACATGTTCTTGGCCTCTTTAATTGCTCTTGTTTTGTAAAGTTGCGTGAGAACAAGTTCTGTGTCTTAGGTCACACTCATCTGGATCTTATTTCCTAATGTTTCTGACAAACAAATTAGTGGGTGCCCCCTTACTAAATGAATTAATGAGGAGTCCCAGTTCACTATACACTTATTGAAGTAATAGCTATGTTTCCTTTGGGTTTCTTAGTGTGAGCAAGGCTCCCAAAAGTGATACTACTGATCTGAGGAGTTCTCTGTGTCATTACAATGATGCTCCTGCCACTTCTCTTGCTGTTTGTTTCAGCTGCTTAGCAACTGTAACAATGGTCCATCGGACTGCCGATATCTCCGAAGGGTTTTGAAAACTCACTGTTTCGTGCCTGCTGGCCATACCAGAAACACTTTAGTACCTACTGGCCTTCCTTTAGAAATAAACAAACATTATCTTTGTGTTTCAAAAAGCTTAGCCTGTAGTGCACCTAGTCTATCTTCCAGAGGCATGTTTTGAATTTTAGCATGTCAGCACAATGCTGTTTCTTTTATTTTAGCTCCTCTTTAACCACTAGAATCAGGCACTTTCTTACCTGTCTCCCTCCTTCCCTCTCTTTCTTCCACCATGGTTTTATTTTTTCTTTTTCCTGGTCCTTAAAAATATTAATTTTATTAGATTAATTTTAAAGTTTTGTATGAAATGATAGGTATTCTTGAACAAACTTATATATAGATAGGCACACAAACAGTGTTAATGTTAGTACACATTAATACAAACTTTTATGCAAATTAAACCTAAGCATTTTTGATTTGCAGTTTTGTTAGTCAAAAATACATCTACTCTATACTGTTAGGATTTTACATTTCTGTGTGAATGAACCTGAGACTACAAGAGAACTTCGAATAAAATTTGAGATAAGGGCACAAGACAAAACACAGAGGGTACTTTATGTTACTTATGTTTCAAATGTTACAGCTTTAAAAAGAAAGCTCCCATCTGCAGGGATCTGTCTACCCAGATGCCTCCTGCTAGGAAACGTGCCCTAAGTGCTTTGTGATGGACCACACTGCTGTTGTCTCTGCCTGCAGGGAAGCAACTCCTCAGGCTTGGGAGCTGTTTTAGTGAAACAGCTGAGGAGGGCAGGCAGAAAACGCCTTCCACAGTCCTTCCTTCTCTACAAGTCCTCTGCTACCTCCCTCCCCAGCCTCCCCTCAGCCATGGGTTTGCATCCTAGAAGCAGGGGAAGAGAGCACAGCAAGGGCCTGTCCTGCTGCAGTGTGTTTCACATGAAAAGAAGAGTAAGACAGACAACAATAATTGCAAAATATCCCTGCTCTGAAATCAGGCAAACTGCCAGAGAGCTCTTATGCAAAAAAAAAAAAAAAAAAAAAAAAAAAAAAAAAAAAAAAAAAAAAAAAAAAAAAAAAGGCTGGAGATTCAGCTTTCCCACATAAACAGCTTCCTTTCAAAATCAGAGTCCAGGGCATACAGGCACACATTCATATAAAGCTAGTCTTTGCTGCTGTTCCCCAGCAGTCTTTAGACATCAAATATGTACCACCCATCCAATGTCAGCATTATTTCTGCCATTTCTCCACCAAACAGTGCAAGCTTGGAATTGGGGACTGTGATAGATCTGTTTGTTTTGAGTAATTAATTAATCTTCCCAGGTTCTGTCTTCCCATGCAGGAGGAAAGGAATTGTTATCAGAAGGTAGTGCCTGCCAGAACGCAGGGTGCCCTCTGACAAGCAGGACCTCAGCTCCACCAAACATCCCCACGCCCTCAGAACAGAAAACTCAATGTTCTGTATTCTTATGGCTTGGAACAAGCAAATATTTCATCACAAGCTGTACATTTCTAAACTGATCTGTCTTGCACAACATCAGTGTGCATTCAGGCAGTTCACTCTAATTATCACTTTGTAACGTTTTGCATCTGCTTCTGTTAAGTCACTGAAGTTCCTGGTATGTTTTCTTGAGTTGTTTTATTTTTAAACAAATTATTTCTGTGACTGGCTGTCAACAGCTGTGCTGTTCATTTTGCGCAGTTTGAATATACTAATTTTCTGCAGTGTGCCCTGATACTGCAGCTCAGCTTCAAACCTGAACCCACAGAATTCCTTTGATGGGCTGTTGATTAGGCTTGTGGTTCATCCCTAATTTCAGGTTTTCCCCCAGACTCGTAGAATTTGTTCTTGAATAACAAATTGTACAATTTATGCCCTACAGAAGTATAACAACTGTTAGTGGTCTTTTATAAGGTTTTCTCAGTGTTCCAAAGAGCTCTCCAGCCTCAACCAGAAGCAGGCTGGTGCATGTGGGGGAGATGTTTCACTCCTTGGAGATAGCTGGTGTCACCCACTGCTTTGAGGTGGGGGTTGGTCTCGTCTCTCATGTAACAAACAACAGAAAAAGAGCAAATGATCTCAACTTGCACCAAGGAAGGTTTAAATGGGATATTAGGAAAAATTTCTTCACTGAAAGGGTTGTCAAGCACTGGAACAGGCTGCCCAGGGAAGTGGTGGAGTCACCATCCCTGGAGGTATTTACAAGATGTGCAGATGTGGGACTTGGGGACATGGTTTAGGGATGGACTTGGCAGTGCTGGGTTAATGGTTGGATTCAGTGACCTTAGAGATCTTTTCCAGCCTTAATGATTCTATTGTAGATGCCATCCTCATTTGGAGTAAAATAATGAAAGTTCAGAGAAAACACAGAATAAAAGTACGATACTTTAAAAAGTGGAATTGTATGTTTATTTTTATAGTTCTAAATTAAATACATTTTCTATGGAATGTTTCAATCATTTTAAAAAATAACAGTCAGTATCCAATGGACAAACTGTCTAATGTATGTCTGAAGCAGTATCTGTTGAAAACAGTTTAGTGCAAAGTTTCTGATGTTCATGTTCATAGATATTGTCCTGGTTTCTTTCTTTCTCTAGTTCATCAGTGCATAATCTTAAGTGTGAATTTGTTAAATTTAATGGGTTCTTTCCTCTCTAAATTGTACCAGTAGTAATTTCAGATGGCACTACATTGCCACAAACTTGGGCAGACTGGCATCCATTAACAGTGATGTGCTGAGACTGGTTGAGGTGCTCAAATTGATGAGGACACCTGTATGGTCCTCCATTCTTCTGTTGCTGTTTAAGAACATTCAAGTCAACAATTAAGCAATTAGATACATGTCAGTATTTGCTTGGTCTTATCTTCCTGAAAAAATACCCAGGCGGTATCAGTTTGGACAAAACCCAGAGATTAAATACTCCAAGTGAAAGAGTTGGAAGTTTGTGTTTATACTGATGTTCTCTCGTGTTGCTCTGTGTGACAGTGTTATTGCTGACAGCAACAGCAGTTGTTCAGCAGCAGCCAGCACTGTTACCATGCTCTAAGCAGTGAGGCATAAGCAAACCACCAGTGATGTATATTGCATGTAATAATTTTCAGCCACAGGCAGGATACTGGCACCTTGATTTTAAGGTTTAGTTTTGTTAAAATGTTATTTTGAGACTACTAAACAATAAAGGCATAAGTTGTTATATTGTGGTGGGATTCCACACTTTTCATGACTAGGTGGGTGACAAAGAGTGCCCTGTCCCTAACAGGTGGTGTGTCTGGAAGGCTGCGATGGTGTGTGTCCCTCGGGCAGAGAGGGTTAAGCCATGGAGGCTGACCCTTTAAACAAAGGCTTGATTCATGTCTTTTCTTCCTTGAAGGGAATGACAGAAAGAAACGTAAGTAAAATACAGCAAAAGCTGTTGTGAAACAAGCCCGTTGCTGTTCTCCGAAAAACAAGTATGTGAGGATTCATTTTTAGAGGCGCGCTGAAGCAGGGGGACACCAGGGGGTGGCCACAGCCACTCTTCCTCCAGGGGCTGTCACTGCCTTGCCAGTGCCAAGGACTAAAATTGTCCGGCTTCTTAGAAGAGGACGTGGTCCTGACTGTGTGCCACAAAAAATGTCTGCTGTGCAAAACCACAAGCTATTTCCCACTCCAAAGCAAAATCTTTAATAGTAGCTGTTCTTGCAGTAATTGGTGGATGACTGCTGTGCAGAGGACTCCTTTCTGTCAGCGTATTGAGGCTTGCAGGGTCTGGGGGATGTCCGCAATCTCAGTCAGGTGTCTGTCTGTGAAAATGAACGTTCATTTCATGGCCAACTGAAAGGTTAATCTTCATCCAACAATTAAAAAGTAAAAAAACCAAATGCATCTATGGAAAACAGCCGATAATAAGTTTCTATGGCTCATAGCAGTGTTGACAAATTTTACCACAGACAATGGGTTTATTGATTCTGGCAGCACTCCTTGACCATCAAGAAAGTAGCTATTACTGAAATTTTTGGCGTTGATATATTAAGGGTTTGTTATTTAGAATTTGGACATTCAGAAGCATGGGACTGCACATTTTGAAGCTGGAGGAATGGTACAAAACTGAAATGTATTGCTCTTAACCTGACTACGTGGTTGTCAATACATGCATCTTAGCGTACAGCTCCGACAGTTTCTTGCAACTGCACCAGAATGTGCTTATAAATGAAAGTTAGGAAGTAATAATTAAAAAATTTCAAATAGCCCTAGGTAAGATCATGAAAAATAATTTGGAGCAGAGAGAGCTGTAGACTTTATGTTTCATTGTATATACATATGCATATATATATATAGATATGTATCATTGAAAGCTGCTAAATGAAATCACAGCTGCATTAGGCAAGTTCTGTAGGAACATGGAGGAATATCTGTCTTCATATTTTGAAAAACTGTGTTTGTGATGCTGCTACATCCCCACTTTTAAAATTACTTTTATTCTGAAATGCATAAACTTTAAATGAGACTTTTCAAAACAGGATTCAACCTTTTCAATCCAATTGCAACATGTTTTGTTTGAATACACACACTGAAACACGAAATGATGACAATAATTATTCCTGGAAGGTATTAAAAAGTTGATCCGTATGCATAAATTGAATTATGGCTCTGGCAAAGGTGCAATATAAGCAAACAGACATAGTATAAACACTTAATACTCCTCTAGCATCTACTGCCAAGGTCCTCTAATGATTTTAAATCACTTCAGACTGTTACTGTGAGATAGCCTGCCTGTACTCGATTACATATGCACAAAAATAAGAAGATTAAAGAAAATGTCAAGAGGACAAAAGGGATTTCTTGAAAAAGTTAGTGAGGGAGGGCCAGGAGCAAACTTAGTGAAGATGGCACCAGCTGCAGTCTCAAGGACTGGCTGTTCAAATTCCTTGAGCAATAGAGAGAAACCATAGGGGAACCCAGCTGCCAAGAAGTCTAAAGACATTTCAACAGCACATTTGTGAAGAGTAATTTTGCAAAGACTTATAAACTGACCACACTGGGCAGGTTTTCCTGGGATTAGCAAAAGACATGGTCTTGCCATGAAAACTGCTGCTTTGCCAGACCTGATGTTCTGCTACAAAGCATAGTTTTCCTCATGGAATAGATGTTATAATGTTCCTTGGATATTAATGTTGTTAAATAACAACAATAACCACAAGGAAGCAGCTCTCCAACATGGAAAGTTTCAATATTTGCTCAGAACAAAGCTAGCTGCAGTGGAAATCAAGGTGTTAGAACAGCAGGGATGAAGCAACCCAGTAGTAGTCAGTGTTGTGTCCTCCACCCACTGCAGGGATATATGAGTGTGTATGTTTTGTTGCTATGCCAGCTACAAGTCAGCATTTAAAACTCGCTGCTCATCCACAGCTGTGTGCTTCTAGTAAAAAAACCAATAAAAAAACTAATGGAAAGGTGTGTCATAAAGTGGGGTCACTGCTTTGGCCCAGATGAAAGCCATGGGGGGTAAATACATTCAGGACTGGGAGACACATCCATCTTGCAGTAATAAGGAACCACCAAAGCCAGTGAGAATGGCCTGGACTGTCAAAGCCTCCTTGCCTCTGTCAAACCAACTGTGTCATTTAAATGAATGTTGATCTTGTCGCAGGACTCAAGGACCTGATCAAAAAAAAGAGAGATTCCTTCAGACATTGAATTTAAATAACATGATGGTCAGTTTGTGAAGAGCAAGGCAAATGACCTAATACAACTTTTTACCTTCAGTCTGTATAAGGTTTATTCAGAATGCTGGCAGCAAATGTAGGAAGCACTGTGACATTCCTGACCTGGGGAAGAGGCTTCAGTGACATTTTGCCTTATGTCTTTGAGTCTTTCTCTCTAGGACATCCTCTGCAAAAAACCATGTCCAGAGTGCCAACTGCATGAACAAGAAGAGGACTCTTGGAAACCATATACAGATGGACTGAGCCAATGATGAAAAAGGGGAGAGAAAGGACAGACAGCCTGTAGGTGATGGAGCGTGTGTTCTACAAATCCAGACTGCCTTAAGCTAAAGTAAACAGAGCAAGCTGGGGAAAGTTACAATGGTTTAGATTTTCTAAGTACAACGAATTTCATTTTATTTTGAAACAATTTTCCCTTAAGGAATGTCCTTTCATTTTAATTTGCAAAAGGCTGACAACTCAACTCATCTTATGAAAACTGTTCCCTTTTGCTGGAAAGAATTAATTTTTTTTTTTTTTTTTTGCTAATTCAAAACATTATTTTCCCCTCTCATATTCATCACCCACCTTTCAGTTTCCTCACCATTTCAGTCCAGTACTTGATGGGTATTTAGAAGACAATTTCTCCAGTGGACAGATTTTCTCATAGTTGTTCTCTTATTATTTTTGCCAAATAACCTAATCTGATCTGACATAGCAGTTTGTATTCTTTAGGAATATAACTTTCTCAAGTGCTCAGATAACATGAAATGAAAATGGTGTCTAACTCAAACTGCTCAGTGCCAAAACACAGTGCTTGAAGGAGAATGGGCAACTCACTGAGACCCATCCCCCTGTGCTAGTAAGCTGGAGATGGTCAGTTCAAAAGTCATGGTAGAGCATACACTCCAAGCAGCTCAAAAAGCTTCCCAAGGCCCTCAAGAAAACCTGGAGGTCTGTAGTAAAAGACCCAGCAACCTCCTGTGTTATTTGATGAGGAGAGGAGAGAGTGAGGGCACCCCGACCAGGACAGTTGAGTCCCTGCTGGGTAGAACAAGAGGCAGAGACTGCGAAGGGCAGTGAAAGAAGATTTGATTTAGACTTAGGTAAAATGCTTTGTACCGAAAAAACCAACTTAGCCCTGCTACAGATTATGTAGAGTGAGGATCCCTTTCAGGAAACTCCTTAAGAATACCTGTCAAAATGGTATGGTTGCTTCATCTGGGGTTGGATGTTCTTCCAGAGTTCCACCAGAAGTGGTACTGTCCAGATTCTTCTCCACATTTATTATATAGTTCACAAAGCATTTATTAGCTGTTTTGTCCTCTCCTGCCATGATTTGTCTACAGTACTTACTTCTGAAACAATTTTCCACTATTTCCTCTGAAACAACATTCCCTGACTGTTAGAACTCTAGGACTAACTGGAGGCAAAAAACAACAGCTGGAACATAACCTAAGATTGCATCCACAAGAACAGGAAACCCTTAGAAGTTACAGAGACCCTGGTCATCTCCTGAAACTATGGTTTTCAAAGAATTTAGCTGGATCATGCCTTCAGACCTCATCTCTGTAACCATCCCAAATTGGCCTGGGGGCCTCTTTACCCATTTCTGGGAGCACATCTGTCCTAGCCGTGCTCAAACCTGTCCCACTGCCCACAGACAGATTCTCCAAAATCTTGCATGGATTAGCAATTCTCATAAAGGTGGGAACTCTCTGCGATGCTTGATCCAGGAGCGTGTGTGTGCTGATTTGGCATAAGGCCGATGTATGGGGGCCCATGAGTGCTGATGGCGCAGAAGTGACTCTGAGAGGGTGTAGACATCCACGAGGTGCTGGAGATCGGTGCAGGCAGGGCACAGACATCAGCTTCAACCTGGAGAGAGGCATTACAGTGTTTTGCCCTTCTGACAAGAGCAAACTGAATCACTGAGGTAAAGTCTGAGATTCATTTGTGCATATTGCTGGGAACAGGAAGAGGAGCAAGTAAATATGACTGGATGTGTTATGGCTAGCTGTCTTTTGTCCTGTTTGATCACTTGAAAAGACAGATGACTGCTTACTTTAGTCTATAAGGCATGTTTGTTACACATAAAGATTCATGGACTTTGTTATGTTTGTTTTTGTTTTGTTTTGTTTTTTTTAAACTTGCTAGAATGACACTGAGTATTAATTAAAATTCTGTGACTGCTTGATGGGGAATGAACAAAGGGTAAGTATCAAAGCACTGGTTCTCTGCATCATGCTAATATAATGTTTCCTTATATTAAAAGATAGCACAAACTCACAGAAGAGTAATGTGGATAAATTAAGTGATAATCAATGACAAGAAATAAAATCTTATAACTTTATTATAATTTATTGCCAAAGCAAAAATATTGCCAGAGGAGAAGTTTTTCAGAGGAGGGAAAAATTCTGTGGAGCTGTAACAACATATCATCAACCTTTACACCTTGTTCAGAAGAGGAAAATTTTATTAGATTACAAAAGGACTAGTAATTTTATTCCATTAATAACTAGAAATGCAGAAAACAACAACTCAGTGTGGGCAAGTCCTGAGAACTGACTCATCTCAGAACTTGTTCAGAGAAACGATCTGAACTAACTTATTCATATTGAACATCACACTCAGTAACTAGCAAAACACATTTTTTAATTTTGATCACGTATGGTATAGAAAAAGAAAATAGTTGAAAAAATTAAAAAAAAAAAAAAAAGGAGGTAATCTCTTTTGTGTGTCTCTCTGTCACGACCTTTCAGCAAGGGGCAACTTGGTGGGGCGACTGATCCCACCAGACGTGCAATCTTTGGGAAATTAGACCAGAGGGGTGGAAAGTCCCATCTTAATGCATCACAGTAGTTGCAAATAGGCAAGAACAATTGCTCTTTGGGTTTCCTGGTATAAACAAGATGTGGTTAAATGCAAGCAATCTTTAAACTTCATGATGAACTGAAGCGCTGAACTCAGTTGCTCAGAAGGCTGCAAGAGCTCTCTGGCAGAGGCTGTCAAGATTTTCCTAAACTATATAACCTGAAAAAGAGCTGTGGAAGCACAGGTTCAGCAGAGCTCCTGAAACCTTGTGCGAGGACACTTACCCCAAAAATGTCAAGGAGAGCAAATATTTAAGGGTCAAAAAAGAGTGTAAACCAAGGTCTTCTATGCTATTGCTTAATGCTTTGCTCTGTTTATTGACAGGAGAAGTGAGTTGGTTAAAGGTGGTGGAAATTCCTTTTGTTCTTCTCACTGAGTTTCTGAAAGGCCAAATCTTACCCTCTGGATTTTTAGAGGAAAAGCCTTCATGTTCTTTTTGAGGAGAAAGGTACATTGGAAATGAGAGCCTTCCTTCAAGTAAGACATTAGTGTTTAATTCACTCTGGAAATGGACTGAGGCTTACATGTCTCTGGAATTTATTCTGACACCCGTGCCACTGCAGGCTCTCTCAGGTCCTGCTGCCCACCAGAGCCAACAGAACCTTAGATCCATAAATTCTGTAAGAACAAAAGTCAGTGATGCAATGTTTAGCACTACAGCATCCAAGGCCCTCACCCTGCAAACTGAGATTGTAACTGATCTCCTTCTATCTACTGCTCTCCTACAGTGGGTGGGATGGCTCACAAAATCATATCTGAATGGCCCTGTGCAGAGCATTGATTTATGCCATGGACCCACATGTAGGAGAAATATAGAGTGTTAAATGTTATTTATCTCAAGCTTCTCTTTTTGCCTTTTCTTACCTGCCTGCTTTAATTTTCAAGACCTAAAGAACCTGTAAATACGAAGACATCCCAGCCCCAGAGGAGGGGGATGTGTGTGAGGTGTGCCTGTACTGTGCAACACTTACAGGTATGAATTCACCCACTGTCTCCTGGTTCTGTCAGGGCACCTCCAGGCTGCTGAACAGGCAGTGGGGCTGACAAAGCCCATGAGCATGAGCTGCCCCCAGCTGCATGAGAAGCAGAGCCGTGCTCAAGTTGCTTTCCTGCAAAGCTGCCTTGTGAGACACTCGATGACCAAGACCCACTCACTGCTGTAGGCTTTGGCTTCCTCGACTCGAGAAATACAAGAAAGTTAAGAGGGGAGGGAGTTACTTCACAGCAATGCCTGCAAAGACAGTGATTCATTTATTTATTCTTCTGTGATCACCCTAGACAGATGACTAAGGCAGATCTGCAGACTGATGACCTAGAAAGAGTAGAGATAAATTTCACATGTAGAGAAAAGAAAAAAATAAGTTCCTTTCCCAAGTTCAGTGGTTTACCTCAGCTCAAGCCCTGGCCAACACCAGGAATACAGCACAGAGACTTGCTCAGAGGCTTTTTTTCCTACCTCTTCCCTCTCTCAGGATGAGGTAATTGAGGCCATCTACACCTGTGACTCCTGAAATTAGCAGTGCATAAGCTCATTACAGCTTCTGGGTCTCTCAGGTGGGAGTGTTAGGGTGGCCTGGTTTTTTTCTTGCTGAAGTTCAAGCTGCTGAGATGGAGGCTGCTGGTTTTACTGCACCTTTTCTTTCTCTCAGGTAAGACATTTGTCTTTGTAGGGGTGTGGAAAGAATGGAAGAGTGCCAAGTGTAGTAAGTCTGTTCTGGTAGCTTGGGCTGCTGAGCTCCTGCTGGGGAGGCAGGAACCTGTGAGGTGGCTGCAGTGACTTCTTAGGAACTGAAGATAGACTGGATGGGTATGGGGGGAAAAGTGTTTCTTGTAGCTTCAGACCTGTTCATGAAAAACCTGTCTGTGAACAGAAAGCATCAAGCTACAAAGCAAAGTGGGTGTGAAACAATCTACTGCAGACTAACTGGTTAATCTGTGACTAATATCAACCTGGTGCTAAGTTAATTCAAATGACTTTAGTATTCTGTTTGATTTTTTTTTTTTAATTTTATTTTTGATTTTGACTGCAGTGATATTCCCTGGGAGGCTGTCTGTGGTGCAACTGTTGTGTTTGGGCTGTTGGGCTGCTCTCAGCCTGTGATTCCTTAGTGCCAGTGAAGTGTCATTCATATGGCTCTAGTACATAGGTTCTATGGGTGTCTATGGAAACTCACGTGCCTCATCCCAACACCTGCTCATGGAAACATGTGGCAGGACTCTGCAGAGGGCACGATTTCTGGTCTGTCTGTGTGTGCACACCCATGTGAGGCTGCAATCATAAATACACTCAACCTCCTGGCTGAAAAGCTCCAAATATCAGTGTTTTCTAGCTTTTTATCAAACGCAACTTGAAAGTATTAAGCCCTGAGCAGCGTGTGATGCTAGCATTAGACACATTTCTTTAGAGTCCTCGGCCATAAAATCCCATGAGCAGCATGTAAGGCAAGGTGGGAAAGTTCTCCTCTTCCCATCACATGCATTTCCAGCTAGCTAGGCAGTATCTAACATGGAGGTATTGGCCTGTGTGTTCAAACCCCAACACCCTTGTTTGACTTTTAATGACTGTAGCCATGAATTCCAGAAAGTGGCCCTGCATAGTTAAAAAGTCATATCATGACAAATCTTATGCTCTTTGATTTCCTCTTTTTTTTTTTTGAGGAATATTTCCTAAAATATGAGACTATTTCCTCATTCCTGTACCACAATATAGGCTGTAAATGTAGAGGCTAATGCATCTCCCTTATTATATTGTTTGCAACAGGAGCATATTGGCTTCTCTTCCTACCACACTAAACAAGCTAGTCTTCATAATCCATCATCTGGCTTCCTTGGCTCCTTTACCACCATCTTTACTCCTTTCCAGTCTTGATTCTGCCAGAGACTGTGTTCTGTGGGGTACATTAGGCCTTTATTCCACACAAAGTTCATCAACCTTTACAGGGTCAAAATTACTGAAAGGTTTATAACGTGATTTCCTCGTGCTTTTTCTCTTCTAATTAGTTTTGGTTTGTAATTCTCGTGGTCTAGCACAGCCTATCCACATTTGCATCATAAATGCTACAGAAAGACATACTTTACACAAAGTATGTTATTTAAATGCTGAATTTTACCAGAGCTGCAAAATAGCTTAGGTGAGAGACCTTTCCCTCAAGATGGGCCACATCAAGGCCTCTTTCCTCAATGAACAGGAGAAATCCAGAAGAATGAAGACAAGTGTCCAAGAAACCCTTCCTCAGCAGTCAAGTGTGATTGAATTAGTTGAATGAATTAGTTGTTCATGCACTTGGCAAAGTGAAAGTTTGGAGAACAGAGAACAAGAATGGGTGTGTTTAGCTGCAAAGAGGGTCAAGGATAAGGTTTGGAGGAGGCAAAGATAATCACACAAGATCAATCACTAACGCCTGTGGAGTGCTGCAGCAACTGGGTGAGAATAAGGTGCAAACCAATGTCTTAATTCAGTTGTATCTGTAGTATCTCTGTGCAGCCTGATGGGGTATGTGTTTGGTCAGGAGATGCTGTAGGGCTTGCTCTTACTGTAGTAATAAATCCTAGAAATGCAGTGAAACATTTACACATATTGTGATGGAAGGGGTATTCACATCATCCTTTCCAACATGGAAATAATAGAACTGCTGTTGTGTCCAAAAGAAACAGCAAAGAGAGCAATTTGTACAGTACAAGGAGGGAAGGTTTTGATCTCTGTTCTGTAAGTGTGTTTTCCTGTCACCAGTGACCAGAGTGAGGTCTGGACTGCAAGTGCCCTCCTTCTGTAGGAAGTATATTAAGTTTCTCAGCTACCAAGTACTTCCCCTTTTCACCCCAATGAGTTTCTTATGTAAAGTTGAAAAATTCAGTGGGGTGGATGCCTTCTAGAAGACTGTATTGCTTAGTAACTGAATAAAGTGAGACATGCAGGTTTAAACATCGTAAACATTTGAACCTGACTTGTTGCATCACTTGTTGGTGCTCTTACTGCTGAGAAAAGGGAGCTATAGTGTCCCTCACCCTCCAACCATGCTCTCTGAGAGTGCTTTTATGGCCTCAAACTCTTGATACCCGAAGACTGATTCTGGGAACACAGGAGCTTGAGCCAGGAGAGATGCAGATTGCCAAGAAACTTCATGACCCACAAATAGAAAAAAATTGATAGAAATCCTAAATCATGTAGTTATTTCTAATGTCACTTCCTACATTCCCACTTTGTTGCTTCTTCTACTCTATATTGGGAGGACTGTACCTCACACAGGACCAGAGAGGTAGCACTGGCTTGTTAAACATGGGTGTGGATTTCTGATTCACAATTAAGAAGAACCCTTTTGAATGTTGGAGATTTCACTTTGAAGTTCATCAAGTACAGATCAATACAGTCAATGAAATGAAAAGGTGATCTCCTTATCATCCTGTAGAAAAGCTGTGCAGGACTGTAGTCCCACCACTGAGGAAAAACAGGGACTAACTGTGCAAAATATGCTGCTAAACAGCTGGTTTGGGCTATTCTGGACTGATGAATTCACCAATGCTGAACATGTGAGATGGTTGGGGTCACCTTGCTGGGAAACCTCCCTATTTCACATGTGGGTGGCTCTGGGTGTCACCCTGTAGGTGGAAGATGAGCCACAGTGGCACGAGGAGCAAATAGTTTTCTAAGAGATAGCAGAAGTCTCTTGGCAACTTCCCAGTGTCTGTCCTGGCTTGGGAGATCAACACTGATCAGGCTAACTGGGGGAACAGAACACTTGGCATCAGTTTCTTTGCACTGAGGGCATGTGGCCTGTGTTTTGTCATGTGTACCTTGTGTCTGCAGAATCAGTCCTGATTTGTATGTTTTGAAGCGTTAGCAGGATCCTTCCCAGACTCCTCAGCACCCTGCACTTGCATGGACTTTTCCTTGTCATGAGTGAGGTTACCCTGAGACATGTTCTAGATCATTATGAGCTCTCATTTAGCCTTTAATTGAGTGTACATTTGTCCTGGTGCAGGATTTTGCCTTTGCTATGTTCAGTGACCTTGGACTGCTCTGAGACCTCCATCCATGTAGCTCTGCAGTGTACAGAGCAAAAACTGAGCAGCTTTATTCAGTGGTGCCCCTCTGTGTCCATGTGTAAGTGTTTATACACACATGCATCATCTTTTTTTGCAGCTCCTTCTCTCCCTCCTCTTTTTCCATTTGGTTCTGCTTTGCATTTTATTTGCAATGTGTTGCCCTGTTGTGAGGATTGCTCATGCATGTTGAGTTAGGGTTCCCTGAGGAGTCTGACCGGCATTGGAAAATTAATTTTTTTGCTTTTTGCACTCTCAAAGCTCTTTCTTATAAGCTAGGGGTTTTGCTCCGGGGTAGTAGGAGGGAAGAGCTGAAATATGGTATTGCTGAGAATCAATTAATGTAAAAACTGCACTAGTTCCTGACTGTGTGCTGATTGCTCCACCCCCAAAGGCAAATGTGTTTGCAGTTTAGGTCACAAGTGAAATGAGCATGTTCAATCTCATTCTAACATGTCACTCTCTTACAGACTTTCTTCTCCACTTCAGTGCTTACCTCTAGATTTGTGAGTTGTGTCTTGTTGAGAGCTGGGCAAAATATGTTCTGAAACAGCAGATCCCTCCCTCCCCAAGGAAAATAAGGAAATTGTCTTGCAAATACCAAACCAATTTATTTCAAAGTGTTTCAGTTTGGTAGATGGCAACAAGGAGACTGACACTACTGACAGTAGAAAGGTGGTGCCTCACCTTAAATCTACAAATTGGACTTACTTCTACACAGGCGATCTGAGTTTGTCCTCACTGCTCACTGCAGAGATCTGAGAAATGTCTTCATGTATCCCAGGCACATCATTTATTTTCCTCTTAGAGTCCCTACAACGCTGGCTTTGCTTCCACACTTAAATGATTCACACTCTAAATTGAAGAAACAACTCTGATTCGGATTATGAGATGATCTTAAATAGTTAAGGAAAGTAGCAGCCTCTCTGCTGCACATCCTAAGGATACAGTAATGGTTAAATATCCTGCCAGTCTAGAAGTAGCTTTCAGGCTTGGTTGGGCTCAAGAAAGGAATGAAGCAAAGAAACCTCATCAGGTGAGGACCCTGCTGTATGTAACCACAGGCACTGCCTTTTGTGGCCACCTATCCTCTCCAGATGTTTACAAAACATTCTGACTCACTTTCTCTCCCTGGTTATCATTACACTTTGACCAGGAGAAAAAATTTTTACTGTATTTTTACTGCATTTTTACTGCACAACACCCAGCTCTTTGGCTTCCAGGCCTTAATGGCAGATAAGGGATGAAAACTATAGGAGGCACTGTCTTCCTTTCCCCTGTGTCCAGTTTTATCTACTCAAGATTGCATCCTAATTCTAGCTGATGGCTTGATATGGCCGCTCGCCCTTTCCTCTGCAGGACACATTATACACTCTTGTAAAACCTCTTGGGGAACTTTGTGGTACAAAAATATGTGACATAAATCCAAAGGGCATTCTTTAACATAAGGCTGTAAAATGTACACAGTGCCCATCCCACTTCGCCTCTTCCCGTTTTCCTTAGTCCTCTTGTGGGCACCTGGATGGTATTAGGGAAAATTGAATGCATGTCCCTTCTGAGACAGGGTCCTATTCCAGATACTTAGTCTTGTAGAAGATGAAGCTCTGCCTCCCTGTGGGGAAACAAATCCAGCTAACCACACAGTGCAGGGCGGGGGTGATGTCAGCCTACACACGGTAACTGTGGGGGTGCTTCCTTGTTGCTTCACCCGCTAAACATGAGCGTGCACGTGCCCAAGGAAGGGCCTGGGTGCTGCTGCTCCAAAGCACTGTGCTCTGCCCTGAGCTTGTGTAATAACAGGGAATGCCAGGTAAGCCCATGCTCTAACAAACAGCTGTGGCAACTGCTTTGCTGCTGTGGATGTTTGCGTGTCACCTGGTTTTCTGACTAGACCAGAGCAGCTGCTGGGCTGCTAAAACAATCTAAAACACTGCACCATTTCTAGTCCTCTTTTGTTGAAAAGTCACTTGTGCATAGTTGAAACAAACATCTTTGGTCTGGATTTCACTTCATTTTGCAGCTATAGGAAGAGTCACAAATGATGGGTTACTTACTGTAAAAATGAGTAAGTTTTCCCAGTACCCAGTTGTTCTTGAGTCTATTGTCGTGTGTGAGTGCTATCAGGGCAGGAGGTGCTGAGCCCTCTGTCCATGCCTGACCCTTCCAGCTGGAGCAGGGTTCTATGCAGCCATTCCAAGTGACGTGTCTCACACCAGGCAGCGAGTCCAGTAGGACTCTGAAATGTGCTAGATGGAAGCAGATTTTACATGGGGCCACGGTCTGGGGTTTCTTTCTCTCTTTGTACAGCTGCTGGCAGAATGGGTTTCCCAAGTTCCCATCTGCAGGCCTGTTTATTTCCCCTGTCTAAACCTTTTCTTTGTAGGGCAAGTTGGAGAACAATGGGGAGAAATTGTTTGAAACTGAGAAAAGCTGGGAGGGAAAGTAGGCTATACGTCAGTAGCAGTTTCATAACTGATGGGAGCATTTGCCCCTGGGAAGAGTCTGAATCTTTTTTCATCAGATACAAATGAGGCAATGCAAAGGAGGAGGAGAAGGATTCTATTCAAATTAGAGGGGGGAGGAATTTGATGGTATGACCTGGGCTGGAATAACTCCTACGATTTGGCCTGCCTTGTTTAATCAGTATAGATTGAAGATTTGATTATGTGGTATTTCCTGTTAGAGAGGTTTCAGCATATCTTCTTCCTTACTCACAAGGTCACCTGATTTATTAGAATCACAAGTGCTGCCTAACCTCTGTGAGAGGGATGTCTGGAAAGAGCAGTGAGCCCTGAAGGGACCGGTGTGAGCATTTAAGCTGAGCATTAGTTGACATTTGAAGTTGTAGACAGCAAGAGCTTTGCCAAACCTGGCCTGAAAGTGGGCTGTGACTGGAGACTTGCACCTGGTCAAGTTACAGTGCAAAAATTTGTACAGTGCTACTGTTAAGCAGTTGAACCCTGTGAGCTCTATTTAAGGCTTGTGCTTATGGAGCAACTGGAATAACACGTTGGGTATGGTGGTAACTCCTCCTCTCTGGCACTTGAATTTAGACTTGGATTTTGTTCAGACTTTTGACCAGGACCTCAGCTGTTCACAAAGGGGCAAAGCAGGGATTTTGACAGTGGTTCTGAGCCCCTCTGGGAGCAGAGTTCTACCTGACCTTAGGATTGTCCTTAGATCTACACCAGCAGATTTCTAATGTGTCTTCTTCCACCTCAGCTATATCTCCCCCACTTTTTTTATATTTCCCCCTCTGGTCTAAGTCGGTAATGGAATAAAAGGAGAATTGTCCTTGGGTAACCTCCAGCAACAAAAAGGTTCCTTTGTTGGCATAGCATTATGAATGGCTTTGCAAATGCTATATGAAGGCCACCCCTGTTGAAGGAGCTGAACTTCTCTAGTGGTGCCCCCTGAGCTCATCCAGGGATGCATTTGCACTAGACCCATTTGGGAGTTTTCCTGTTTCTCCTGTGAAATGGTTATCCCTGTCCCTCTTTGTCTCGGTTCTGAGGAGCACACCATGACCAAACAGAAGTGTCTCCATGAACTGTACACTCTGGCATTTTCCTATTCCAGTCACTCCAGGGATAATAAATAGCAATGGTAATAAATAAAAACAGATGCTATAGACTGAAGTTTATGTATGACACATTTTCCAGTGTCAGTACTCACGTTCTAGTACATGAAGTACTCCCTCTCTGTGTATGGTTTAGTTTCTACTCCGATATCTCTTCAATGTACCCCTTCTACGACAAGAAACTGGGGTGCTTGGACGCAGGAGGGAGGGAAAGTAGCCTTCTGGAGATATGGGTATAGGCTGATGCACCTATAGGCTGCAAAACTTATTGAGCAAACAAGTAGTCTAAAAAAAAAAATCATGCTCAAGGAATCGGTCTTGCTTACTCTGGTGTCCATCCTTCTGCCTCCATGTTTCAGAGAGCTGAGGATTGAAGGAAATGTCCAGCTTTCAGCTTAGCTGTTTCTGTCTGATTTGTACCCCTTCATGGACCTGCCAGTGTTTTGCTGTCTCCAAGCATGGTAGAAAATATTATCTAATAAATACAATTTTCTCTTTCTTTGAAAATTTAGCTTCTTGATTCAGTATTGTCTTGGTCAGGATTTTATACAAAAGTCTACGTGAATTTTGAAGTGAACAGAAATTTTATTGAGTTAATATCAATTTGTGAAGCAGGGAAGAATTTTTAATCTTAAGATGAGGATCTCACTAGCGCCAGCAGCTCCAGGTTGCACATGTGATGCTGTGCAATACCATCCTTGAATAGCAAGTACAGTGTAACACAAGCATCATACGCCTGTCCTGTGTTTCATTGAGGCCCTCATCTGATGGGGGTGTGTGTGTGAATATGAACATGCTTACAATGCTCTATAATGCTTTATTTACATGTGGAGCCAGCTGGGGTGTTCCTATGGAATGAAGCTTGTATATGTAGCTGAAGAATACTCTGGTTAGAGTGAAATGGCCTTCACTGCATGAGGCAGTGCACATGCCTATCTAATATCAATAAGTGTATGTTCATATATATCAAATTCAGTTAGTTGCTCACTCTAGACTTTCTCTTACTTTAGCTGTAAAAGAAAATGATGCTGTGTTGGATCAGGTTACCCCACTGTGATCTGTTCCAACATTATCCATTATCTGATTCTGATTCTCCTTCATACAGACTGAAATGAAATGTCTTGTTTCAAACTGAGTGAAGAATGTGCTGTTCAGTGAAAATTATTTGGCTTGAACTAATTAGCCTGTTTCCAAGAAACCTTCAGTTTTACCAGCTGTCAGTTTTGAAGCTTCAGTGTTCAGAGTTAAAGCCTCCTAAGCCAAAACCAGAAATTCAGTGGATTAAATAGATTTGGTCTTCACTAACAATAAGAGACTGACAAGACAAGAATTAGTAAATGTCATGTATTTAATGCTCATTTGAATAGTCTCACATGAAGTCAAAGCACCAAAAGTTGAATCTCTCTCAGCGAAGCCTAACAGCACTGACTGTCCAGACCCACCTTGTTTTCAGTATTCATCACTGAAGGGATACTCTGGATGGTCACGCCACCTGTGGACAGGTCAGATTGAACAAGTGAGCTCCTTAGGTGAAGCAGGATATCACATCACTGATGCAGTTATCCTGTGCCTAACAAACCTCTTCCTTGCAATAAATATGTCACCTTCACAAAACGCTTTTCTGCTTATTCAGAAGCTGTCTGCTCTGGGTAGTCATCCCTGCAGAGTTGGAAACAAACCCCTGCACTAAGGGGGTGACAGCGAAGTCCCATTTTTTGGGCCTACCTTAGGGAGAGGTGGGGGAGAAAAGAACAAGAGTTTGGATGTCAGGTATTGTCATTATTTAACTCAGGTTAGTAAAGTGTTTTAGGAAAGGGGGGTGGCTTCACTATGGGTGCATTGTGGAAGGCGAAGACTTCTTTGTTCAGATGTCTAGAAAGACCCCTAGAAATAAGGGGTAAATGTGTAAGCGTGAAGCAGAGGTCAAAACATCAGACTGTACTACTTTGTCTTATGCCCTTAGAGCTGAACAGGTCTGGGTCTGGATGGTGCTTGAGAAGTGACCAAGTGCCTGCCATATACAGGCTAGGCCTGGCTGTCCTCTAGCTCAGCCTACACGTAGATGCTCTGCCAGGTTAATAGCATCAGTGACAGGGAATTTACAAAGAAGTTTTGGGGTGACCCAGTTCAGGAGACAAAGGGATGTTCATGGCTGCGTATGACCAAAGGTAGAGACATTTCAGGCTTCACTTTAGAAACTGCGTGCTCAGGGAAGATACACAATCTAAGATATTATCAGAGGCAAAAAGAAAATTCCCAGGGTCAAGTTCCGGTGAGAAAATAACACCGTGTTTGCCCGTTACTGGCAGGCTTGAGAGAGGTAGTTGTTTTCTGTTGTGGGTTTCCTTATTTGTTCGAGAAGAGGATGCTAAATCACAAGCCCTGGCTTGCCAAACACTTTCCATTAGCAAAATGAAAAATTTCTGAAGAGCGTTCTCAGGTATACCATGGCAGCCTTGCCTTGCCTTGCCTTACAGCAGAGCACAACAAATACTGGCATTTATCCCAGCTGTGAATCGCTCCAGTCTGGGAAGGATACATTTCACAATATTGAAGGTAACTAATTGGAAGGCATCAAACATTTTGAATTGGTTGTGTCAAAACATTTCATTCCAATATTCAGCCAAGCTCAAGTGTTTACACATTAACAGATTGCCTTGGTTGAAAGCAAAACAAAACAAACAAAAAAAAAAAAAACGAAGCCACAATGCTTTGTGTTGTTTGACTTCAGTATAATTTGATGATGTCTGAGTTGCCAGTGTCATAATCTCTACTTTCCATCTGTGGAGCATGCTCGCTAATCAGATCCCACATATTCAATAGTCTGAGTCCTTTAAGTGAAAATGATTCACTTGGAGGACTCAGTGCAGCTTGGAATAACTGGTAAGGAAGAACAACTGTAACAGAGAATTTGGAGCACAAGATAAATCAAGCAGATAGATAAATGTAAAACTTGCCCTGCACAATACCTGTAGATTTCTCCAAGAGGAGAAGAAACAATTTCAGATTAAGATTTCCCAAAGTACTCATATTTTTACAAAACCTTCATTTTCTTCTCAGATACTTAACTTGCCAACTCATTCCACTGATTGCAATATCCTGTTTGTATGGGCTCACTCATGCCATCCAAACAACAGATTGGCACACGGCACCCATATGATATTTGATAATTGGAAGAGCCAGAGAAAAGCTGGATTTTTCCATTCCTGCTGGCATTTGCATCACAGCAGCCAAAGGTTTGGCACAAAGTTGACAAACCGAAAGTCTTTCTGTAACATGGTTTGACTTTTTCAGATACATGTTGCTGGATGAAATGACAAACATCTTTAGACTGGTAACTTATCTGTTGCAATGTCAATTCCAGACACTTCAGTGTGAGAACACACAGTAGGCACATATATATATGTGTGTATATATATATATATATTCTCCTTACATGGCAACATCACTTTTCTGATAAGGTTTTTTCATAGAGGAGATCAAACTGTATTGAAGCATTTTCCCCAAACATGGCACTCCTATGAAGACTACAGCTGCCAATGCCCATCCTGTTTTCCTTATCCTCAGTGGCCTACTGTGACCAAATTTAGTCTAATAAAGAAAAGCACTTAGTTTAGTAGTTTTTTTGATTGTTGGCTTAGAAAATTCTTCTTCTGTGGGCATTTCCTAGAAAAGACTTTTGCATTTGCACCAAGGTTACATTTAGTGTATATAAGTACTAAAAGTTTAAATGATATTATAACTCAATTTAGCTATGTAAAAGCAAACTATTTTGAATACCAAAAAAACACATAAGAAACTCCTAGGCCATTTGTGAGGAGCCTTCTGGAACTGAGTGCTGCTAATTGATGGAAGGCTATTTTAAGTTTTAAGAAATTAAAGCTTCAGAGCACCTGAGCTTAAATGTGAAAGATGAACTCCATTATGATGCTTTTAACTTAGTGCATATTTTCTATCAGTTATGCAGCACAGTAAGTGCTTTACTTGTTTCTTTGCAATATTTCCTCCTATCTTTTGAGCAACAGTCAACATTTTAGAGTGCTATTGATGCTGTTATCCTGCTTTTCATTACTTTTAATGCTTGAGCATGCTACAGTCTGGCAGGACACAAATAATCCAAGGAAACAAGAGAAATGCATGGAAATGAATCTCTAGCATTTGGCTACATACTGAGTGCCCTGAAAAGGGGAAAACAAGTTTGGCCATCAACTGTAGGTGCTCTTGAGCTGAAGGAAAAACAACTGCCTCATCTTCTGGAAGAGGGGATGCTGGATCAGTCTGAGCCTTCTGGGATAATGCAGCCTTCAGGTGAAGCACAACTACCTTGGATGGTAAGCTTTAGATGACAAGCAGCAAGAGATCAAGCCTTGCTAGTTCTCAGAGGAGATGATTAGAAATGGTTTAGCAGTCAAATGAGCTGTTTGTTTTTCTGTTTTCCTTAGAAGAAGGTACAACTCCCCATGACAACAAGGGCGGTAGAGATTGCTGTAGAAGACAGCATCAGAGGAGAGGAAAAAACAAAATTTCTGACCACTTGTGGTTACCCAGATCATCTTTTATAACAAAGTGAGAAGGAGCAGAGCTTTCCCTGAATTAGCCCTGTTGTGTGTAGCAGTGATCTTGATTCTTAGCCTCCTCTGTGGTAATTCAGGACACGTTGCCTCTTGAAACACTAAGTCTACAATCCATAAGGCCTTGTACTTGAGCAGCAAAGTGGCTGGCAGAACACTGGAAGTGAGGGTGAGACATGGTGGGGAAAGACAAGGAAGTGCTCCTATTTGAATTTCAGCTTGGATGTCCATACTGCTAGACAGGGATGATGCTATACCTTATCACTCTCTGAGACTGTCATTACCACATATAGCAGAAAGAGTTTAAGGAAATGGAGCAGAGATGGAATAGCCAGATACAGTCACTTTCTACTAGGTGGGCTTTTGGCACATGAGCTGTAAGCAAGTGTTTACACTTCTTGCAATGGGTCCAGGAGCATATTCAGGCTGCATTAAAGACCTCCCATACTTAAGCCTTACCTTTAAAATAAAGTCGTTTATACAAAAGTTAATATTAAAAGGAAGATTTTTTTTTTTTTTTAATCCTCTGAAAAAACAGGAATATTCTGTGAGGATCTAGAATTCCTCCTGTACTTACATTAACAGTTCCACATAACGAACGTTTTTGTTCAGGGCTTCAATTTCTTTCATCTCTTTCTCAGTGAGGGAGAAGTCAAAGATCTAATGGAAGGAGATGTTAGGAATGAGTTCACATTTCTTGTCATAATCAACCTTCACATGTTCCAGATTTCAGAAGTACAATCCGTCCTTCTCCCCACATCTCTCCCACAAATCCACGCATTGGTTGCATTTATAGTAAAGTCTCGAGGACATGAATAAGCCCAGTCACATTTGCCTACACTCTTTTGCAAGAAGGGAAAGGTAGTCTGGCAATGCTGAGCCACCAGCTTTGAAAGGAATATGTTGCCAGGGAAAGTAGGGAGTAGTGTGGGTACTGAGTGCTGCAAGAGACATAGGAACAAATTCTTCATCTTTTTTTGGGTGTGGAGGGTTGTGAACCTTTCTGTCACACTTGCATGCAGCAAGCCTTCCCTAACAAAGCTGTCTCATACCTGAAGACTGGTCAGAACAATCAGTCATTCCTGAGTACCTGCAACCTTGGGCTACTGACCTACTGAATTACTTCACCTTGCTTGTGCTGCTCATTGCAGCAACTGATGCTTTGGGCCACATCCGCAGCTGGAGTTTTAGGTACTCCAGAGAGTTAAAAGACACCAAAATTTCCTCTCTGCTTTGCTCTATTATTGTCATATCATGTTACATTTAGGTGAAGGGGACAAAAAGCATCAAATGTGGCAAAGTTTGACATTTGTTCAGTCTTGTGTATGTCTACAGAAAGAAATGGAAAAATCGCCTTCTATAGGGGTAAAGCCAATGTAAGTGGATTCATCCGAGTACCACTGGAATATGAGTTTACCTGGAAATTCTCTCTGATGCGTTGTGGATTGAAACTTTTTGGGATGACCACCACCCCTCGCTGGACATTGAAACGCAAAGCAATCTGTGCAGCAGTCTTATTGTACTTTTTGCCAATGGCGTTCAGCACAGGATCCTTCAGTAAAGGAGGGGAGGACACATTTACCCTGGAAGAAATTGAGGAAGTAAAAGAAAACAAAAATCCCTCATCTTTAATGTAAAATCACAGAGGCATCTACTTCTTTGTGAACAGAACACTGCACCTTTTGACAAGTAGTGTGAAAGATGAGAGAAAAGCTTTGCCACTTAGGTTGGCGGGCTGTCAAAGGCAACTTCCTATGCGACATCCTAACATTGACTTAGTTTCTACTCCCTCACCTAAGCCTCACACGTTCTCAGTTACAAACACTTGCTTTCTGTTAGAGGAGACCTAAGGCAACCTCCTGTAGAGACACCTGGCATTCTTTGATCACAGTATGCAGTAGGAGTGTGGCAAGTTTACATTCACAGCAGTAATATTTAGACACTGAAGTTCAAAACTACTTTGAAAAATGAGGACAAAGGTATTTTACACAGAGACCCAGCAGGAGAAAACTAGATTATTCTTTTCCTGGATATTGTCCTTCTATTAGGAAGTAACATGGAGACTTACCATGATTCATCCCTTGAGGTTCCCAATGGGCTGTACCCAACAATAACAATGTCATGTTGTCTGCAAAATTCTAAGAGTTTGGGTTGGGTGAAGTACGGGTGGCATTCAACCTGCAGGAGTAACATGGAAAGAATGATTAATCAATAGAACCAGATACAGAAGCAGATGGTATCTCAGTATTTGTAGAGCTACAGACTAGCTGATGCTTTCAGGAAAGGATATGTAAGTAAGGGAACTTAATCTGTGGTTACTGTTCTAATTGTACATTGTTGGGTGATGGATTTTTTTTTAGTGGACAGCAGATCAACATCCGTGACTATCATTTTGCTGCAGGGAACTTCCGTTGGCTCCCAGTGAAAAGGTGGCAATAAGTGGGGGTGATGAAGGTGAGGGAAGCTCACTAAAAATAAGTAGACTGAGAAGGCAGTCCATCTCATGTGGGTCAGTTCTCTGTTTCTCTGCCACTGGCAATTCAGGATGACTAATCTGGTGGTGTTTTTAAGGAAGTGTCGGCATAAGCTGTCCCAAATAGAAAAGTGAGGGGTGCATACGCAAAAGGTGAGATTATGACCTTGTTGTGAGCTCTGCCCTCCCACATTACAAATACTGTTCCCTTACAGGCAGGGATTTTCTGGCTGCGATCTCAGATTCTGGGAAAAGATGTCTACAAGGTGACAGAGCAACCACTGTTTGCAGGGCAGTCTGAAGCTATCTGGCACATCTATGCTTGCTGGCTAGCTGCCCTAAGCTGGGCTTAATCTTTTGCCCAGTTTACCTCGACACCAGGAAGCAGCAGCAATGCTCAGCGTGGTCTTAGGGCACGCCAGAAACAGCAATTGCATTTTGCACCCGCTAGGCATGTTAATACCAGTGAATGGTGCTGGAATTTCCTCCTCTCACAGGCTGCCTTTCCCGCCAGGACAAATACAGAAATGAAGGCTGTGGCCTGCCTCTCTGCCCTGCTCCATGGCAATTCCAGCCTTCAGGCTGGGCACTGAGAGCGGGAATTTGGTCCTGGTTGGTCTCTGGCCCCTTCTCTGATACTGCTAAAGTGGATATTTGTTTGTGCCAGATGAGTCAGAGGAGCTTCCCAGTGATTTCTAGGAAATGCAGTGACCTGCCAAATGCTAGAGCCAAAGGTATTGGGCATTCAGATGGGTCGCTGCCACTTATCGCCTTCTCAGAGCCCTACTACTGTAATTTAACTCAGACGTGCCTATCATCTTCATGGGCTTGTTCAGCTCAGGTCAGTCACTTAATGGGGTCTCCTGTTATTGAGTTTTTTCTCCAGCTCTTAAGAATGTCTTTTAGGAAAGGCACAAGAGAGCACGTACAGGAAATTTAGGAGTCACTTCTAATGGCTTTTAAACTTGAGAAGCTTGGAATGACTCAGGATCCCTGATACTTAAGGTTGGGTTGGTGTCAGCGGAGGTAGACACAGCTTCATTGAAGAATGGTTAGCTCTGAATGGTTTGTCTTGAGAATTTTTGGACTTGAAGTAAGGTACGTGGCAAAGATTTAAGATCTGCATTGACTCAGCGTTCAACCTTTTTACGGAGCTTTGGCACAGAGGCACCGGTTTTATAGTCGTGAAGCAGAAACTGAGGAAAGTGATTGCTCCAGCACATTCAAACATAGATCTGTAGCCTAGATAGGAAGAGTAATATTTTCAAGCTAGAAATGGAAGTGTGACAGTATGGAGGGCAGCGTCTGTGGCAAAGTCTACATCACCTTTCTGTACATGGCGGCTTAGGCTATGCATGTGCCTCTGCATTCCCTGAAGGGTAGTGGCCCTGTGGCAGGCACTGCTCTTGGCTTGCAGTCTTACCTGGTTGCTGACAGGTTTGTACTTAAGTCCTGGCTTGTTCATGATCATCTCCAGTTGCCTGCGGTTGAAATTGGATACTCCAATAGACTTTGCCAAGCCTGCATCTTTACATGCCTCCATAGCCTGCAAAGAAAGCAAAGACAAGAGGAGTCCCTCATGTTGG
This sequence comes from Myiozetetes cayanensis, assembly GCF_022539395.1. Taxonomy (NCBI): domain Eukaryota; kingdom Metazoa; phylum Chordata; class Aves; order Passeriformes; family Tyrannidae; genus Myiozetetes; species Myiozetetes cayanensis. The sequence goes on along the minus strand of NW_026087521.1, from coordinate 57,076,553 downwards.
CTTGATTCCTTGTAGCATCCATTTTAGAGAGAAGTGGAGGATAGGCCATTCTTGAGACTACAGAAAATCCTTTGCTGCAGCAGAACTAACAGCTCTATTAGCATGGGGGCTGGTGTTGTTCAGACAGTCCAAACTCCTGTGGCAACATCCAACGCTCCTGTGTTGATCTGCTTTCCAGACCAAACCCTAATGTTTTATACTGCCTGTGAGGATAGAACTTGTCTGGAGAGCAGAAAGATTAACCCGAGATATAGATACTTTAATGCCAGGCATCTGCGTTCAAAGAGTTTTGCTTACTTTATGCTGCTTTAGCAGTGCCTCAAAGCTAGAGAAGGAAGAGTGAACAAAATACATTGCTTTCCTGATAAGTCAGTTTACTCCTTTTGATTGTAAGACTGCTTTTCATATGAAATATCTATCTGGTGAAATCCCCTAAATATCTGGCAAGGCAAATCACAAAACCTTAACAGAAAACATCAGTACAATAAAAGTAGCAAAAAAAAAAAAAAAAAAAAAAAAAAAGGGTTGGGGGAGAGAGGCATTCTAGATATTTTGCATTTAGACAAATCCTAATAGCTGAGAAACCCTTATGAATACTGGATATGAATAGATGCCCTGGTCTTCATTATCTTCATCTGCTGGGTTGTTAAGGGCAAAGGGGGTCCTTTCCTATGGTCTTCCCATTTGCTCCCGGAAACTCTGCACACAAATAATTCGGTGACTGTTTGAGACAGAGCAGACCCCACCATGGAGCTGGATGCCCCTCCTACTGGTTTTGTTATTCCTTTCTGTCTCACAGGAGCTGAAAGCAGGGAGGTAAGAGGCACTGTGTGTTTGATGACCTCTAGTTGGCCTCATATGCTTTATATCACTCAGTGACAAGTCAGCAAATATAGTCATCTGGAGCCATTTTTGCCTGCTAGCACCATACTGAGAGAGTGAAATTATCTGGATTCAGTTGAGCCATTTTTATTTAGATTGATCTTGCTATTTGCAGGCACTCACCACCACCTTTTTTTCTCCAGGCTTGTTAGCTGAAGAGAGTGGCCTGCTATAGTATAACCATTACAGTAAGCACCAGCTCAAAGATAAAAATGTTACAGTGTTGTGAGAGCTGTTGCTTTCAACATTTGAGCAACCAGTCTGTGAAAAAGAGAGGGATGAACCGCATCAGCCAAAGACAAGGGTAACATAAGCAGCTAACTTGGAAGTCCTCGTTCCCCCTGAAACCCAGCCTGAGTGGCTCAGCTGCCAAGGGAAGGCCCAGTCCAGGGCCTTTTCCCACTGAAATTTCACTCAGAGTTTCACCATTCTCCATCTCTTTCTTCTGTACCTCGAGTAGAGCTAAACTGGGATACCACTATCCAGATCTAGACAGTACAAGCTGAAGTGGAGCATTTAGTAGCACCTATTACCTCTCTTAGTGTGAACTGGGCTGATTTAGCGATGCTTTTTCATCAGACCTGGTACAGAAGAAGAGCTGAGCAGCTCTGGCCATGAACTAAAGAATATCCATGTTCTTGAGAGACAGAAACGCGAGGAGATTGCTAATCGTGGTTTCTGCCTCACCCAAGATCCTGAGACCAAGTGACAGCAGGCTTAAGGAGACATTTGCCTACAGGTCTAGAGCACATCACAAACAAATTTAGGATCCAATCTTTCAGGCAAATTCTACTTCCCTCCAAGTTTTCTTACCAGAAAAATCTTGCGTTCCCATCTGATAAGTAAATTTAGAAGTGAGTGAACTTGTTCTAATGGCAAGTGATGGCAAGGTCTTGGGCTTTGGTGGTTTTTTTTGAGGAGGGAAGGGGTTGGTTTCTTCTTTTTCTTTTTTCTTTCTCTTTTTTTTTTTTTTTTTTTTTTTTTTTTATTGGTTGGTGGTTTGGGGTTTTTTTATGTGGAGCTTCAGGGCAAATTCTAGTTTTTCTTGAAGGTGAAAAACTGTTTGGTTTGGTGTTTGTGTTTTTTTTAAGGATCCCATCTTTTCTTATGGCTCCAACTTCCTTCTTCTGTAAAGATCTGATAAAGTAGAAGGATTGGTAAAAACCCAACAATAAAAGCCTTAAGAAGCAAATGTAGAGTGCTTTCTCTGACAGAAGGAATGTGGATGTTGGATATTTCAACAATGTTCTGTTTTGTTATAAAAATAATTAAATGATAGAAAGAAGCAACATCCTTAGGGACCGAAGTCAAATGCATGCATAGGAGCTGATAGAACCTGATCCATTTGCCCTGGCAGTATGCTTCAACTCTGTTTATGAAAACCACAGGTAAAATTGCAAATGAAGATCTGGGTTTTAAAGCATATGTGGATGGATGTTGTGTTTGCTTACCTCCCAAGTTGCACATAAGTCTGTCTCATGGTAGATAAATTTTCCATTTTCATCTTTTGGGTAGAGTGCATCTCCAGGCTGAAAAGTAAACCACACTTTTGTGCTTTAAAGAAGAGTTTTTCACCCCTCAGTGCAAAGATTTTTCCACAGACTCTCTTTCTACTAGCAAACAAACAACAAAAAAAAAGTATTGAAAGGCTTTCTGAAACACCCTAAGTTCAATAGGTCATTCATACTGAGCTTACCACATCCTTGACTGCTGGATTGCCCTTGGACACACTCCTGAACTGTCACATGAACATACACTCAGCAGTTCCCGGATGGCCTTGTTTTTCAGTAAACTTTTGACCTTTATGTTGGGGCATCCAAAGGACTAGTCTCCTTCCAAAGGGCTGGGTTAGAGTACCAACCTTGTATTCTCTGCTATTTCTTCCCTCTTTTCTTCTTAACCCTTCCCCTGATCCTACTTGTGTCCTAGGCACTGAGAAAGAGTATCAGCTCAGTCCAGTTCCCAACAGCTGGAGGGACCAAGAGCTACTGGGAGTAAAGGGTTACATGTATAGCTAACCTCTTAAGTCCATTATCCCCTTTCTTTGGGCACTAGAAACTCTTTCTTCTGATCTCTATACCCCATAGATTTCAGAGCTGAGTTATAAGCTGTTACCTCACGAGCTCAGCTTTCTCTTATTTGCTAGTCATTTCACTGCATTAACACCTCCCTCTCTATTGTCTGATCACAATTTCAGGTTTGGTTTTTTTTTTTGAAACAAAAACTCTTCATTGATGTTTGACATCTGATCTGACGTCAAACTGCTACATTTCAAAAGCCTGGGTACAAGATGTTGACATGGTAACTCCTTGGGAACATGCAGCTGTGACTAATATGATCAGTAACAGGCACCTCCCGATTCAGTCAAGTTCAAATTCAAGGCATTTAATGGGAAAAGTGAGCATAAGGAAAACACAGTCTCAGATTTCAGAGAGCCAAGGTCTAAGTTACAGGCATAAGGTTCTGTCCTCCAAATGTGCTGGTTTTCCCTTAAAGAATTCCACAAAGCCAACTTGTTGCTTTGTCTTGCTGGAAAAAAGAGTATCTTGACTGGAAGGAAGCAGATGGCTTTTTTTCTATTAGAAGGCAACTTTTGCCATCATAATGTGAGGTGGAGAAGCCCTTTTTACACCTCCCCCTGCCACCCACCATGGTGTTTTGGAACAAACCATTCATCCCCATGAATCCCCAGCACATTCTCCAAGGACTACAAGTTCAACATATAGCAACTGGACTTCTTTAAGTTCAGGGGATGAGTCTGAACTCAGGACCTTTTTACTCTGGTCCACTTCTAATTAATTAACTTCTGTTCAACATTTTTTTTATTGTAGTCAATAGACAGCAATTACATTAGCTAATTTATCATCTTCTCATTTTCCTCTATTTCTATCACTTGTGTTCTAAAAAATGAACCAAGTCAGGATGAACGGTGCTTGAAGAGGAACTTCTCTTGACTGAGATAAGTGGTGTCAGCTATTGTGGATTTCTAGGGGGATCATTAGGTCTTCCTGCCTCCATAGAACTGTTCAAGCTTCTGAAATACAGTTGCCTCTGCTCAATAGTCTCCAGGCAATACTTTCTCTGCCAAGCCACCTTTTTATGCAAGGGAATTCCTGAATGTAAGAACTGTCTGCAGATGGAAAAAGTGCTGAGAGAAAAGCAGTGTTTTGACGGTGACAGGGTGGTGGTTGTGTGGTCTTTGAAAAGGTCTTTCAGAAGCTGGTCACTTTTCTTAGCTCTGGGTTCTCATGAACTATGCCATACCAGTCATTCCCACTAATGCTGTTGTCTTCTCTTGCAGTTCTCTTGGAGGTAGCCTCACACTTTACACTGAATGTAAGGTGGCTTCCCACCATGCTGCCCCATGAGCACTGAAATAGGTGTGGCAACACTGTACAGTCACTGCTACTATGCAGGGAACACATCTTATCATGTCATGTTCACAGTCTGGAGGCACTCCAAAAGATATCAGACAACTTACTTTCCTATTTAAAACACAGCAGTCGTTAACCCCTGACAGGAAAAGCCCTGCTCTCATTATAAAAATTTTCTCACCAACATAGATGCAGGAAGACAGGTCTGCACATCCCATTGCTTTCATAACATGGTCTTCGACAAGCAGGCTTTCTCAAGAGAGCAATTTTAACAACTTGTGAATGCCTATTCTATAAGCAGAAGGCAATATGTAGTCAAATAGTGAGGCCACTGGTCTCTCTTGGGTTTTTCTTTCAAAATGACAAGATACTTAGATGAGACTTGTTCAATGTAAGGCTAAAATACCTCTTTTCTGCCAGATCATGGAATAATTCAGTTGGGAGGGATTTGCAGATCATTTAATGCACAGGTACTTGCTTATTAATGAATCAGTTATCTGAATAGAGTCTTCTACAAAATCTGGTAGTGGGTATGAGCTCCCCAAGCAGAGGGCACATGGTGGCTAGCAGGAGACCTGTTCCTGCTAGTCATCTGCCTTGCCTGATTAGAGGTGCTGAGCACTGCTGTTGGGATCTAAAGGCAGAAAGGACAAAAAGTCCTAAATGGGAAATCTACATGAGGGAAAAATACAGGGAGGTGCAGGCTAACGTTGGTAGGTCAGTGAACAGTGTCACCCCAGATGCTGGCCATTCTTGAGCCACTGAAAAACACTGGCATGGTGGGGCTTTCCTCCTCTGAGTGGTGCTCTCTGAAACCTGATTGCTCTTACTCTGCCTGAAAGTCCCTATGACGACTTGCACCACTGGCTGGGCTCTGCAGGGGCATGCTTCTTACTGTTTTCAGAGCAGGATTGTAAATTCTGTCTCAAGTACTTCACTGGTTCCAAGCAGAGACTGCTTTTGCTAGAAGGCTTTGGGGGAGACAGGAAAGCACCAATGTTTGCAGACTAGAGGAAGGCAGGAGTTTCTTAGCATGGCACCTGCATACTCCTCACCACAGGCAAGCATCAAACACAGGATGGGTGTATTTGTGAGAGAGGGAGCAAAGGAAGGAAACCTGTCACCACTGCAAAAGGATGGGGTTTTTTCTTTTTGTATTTGGCACAAAAAAAATGTATATTTTTCAGGCAGAAACTTACTTCTTTTTTTCTCTCCTCTCATGGGGGACATGAATGAATCTCTAGGTCTGCTACTCCTTTAACAATTCAAGACTGTTGATACAAGCCTCAGGGAGTCAGATGTACATTACTTTAAAGCCAGCTGTCTATATCTTTATATTGTGAGACAATGACCTTCACTATGTGGGAGAATGAACTACTAGAGAATACAAACACAGGCAAAGGGAAACAGGAAATTGCTAGTGGTGGGAAATTTTCAAAAATGTACCCAAAAGGATTCCATACGTGTGACTGTATAAATAAAATTTTAATATTAGAGTCTGGTTACTCCTGTATGGGTCTTAATAGGGTATAGCTTCTTCAGGGGAAAAGTACTGTAGATCTAAGATGATAGCCTCAGTGATAAATTTCTTCCTGTCTGATACTTCTGGTAGTTTGGAGTCTGTAGCAAAATATGATTTTAATAATCAGAGAACTACCTTCCTTTCAAAAAGAGGACAGTTTAGAGCTTAAACATCTCTCAGAAACAATTAGCCAGCTAATTGCCTGACCTTATTCTCTCTAAGAAGAGGGACTTAATTAGTTCAAAACCACTTAAATGTTTTGAATATCATACTTTTCATTTCAGTATTATTACATTTGCCCTTATATCATGTGCTTGTAGAGGAAAATTGCAAAGCAAGTTACAAAGAGCTGTGAAACCAGAAAGTTTGTGGGCTTAGAAGAGCTGGTTGCAAGGCGAGAGGCATAAAACTGTGATGTGAGCTCCTTGCCTTCAAAGATTTTATTTACAAGTTGCCCATAGCCAGCAGTATGAAGGAATATCAGATATGAACTTTTGGGAGTGAGAGATGGACAACCTGTATTTGGGACCAACTGTGGTCTGCTGAAGCTGTCCAAGAGGAGCACTTCTGTTACAGAGATTAAGATCGTAATCATGATTTGCCCAGTGGCTTTAATTTGGGACAGAGAAAAGAAAACAACTTGGTGGCTTTTCCCCCCTCTCCCACTCTAAACTTTGCTCCCTGCCTCTTGTTGGTCCAATGACTCCCTCCTCATGGCTCAGAGAGGATTTGGACACATACACTGTTCCAGCTACAGTATTTCTTCAACATAGGAAGCGCTCTAACCCCAGTTAAGAGACCTCTCCTTCCAATAGAAAAACTCCATGCAACAGCTGTCATTTACTGCTCTCACACCACCTATGAGCCTCTCTTTGTGTGGGTAGTGCACAGAAATACATGCATGTAGTATACATGAAACATTATCTGGCCAAAGTGCAACTGTCAGCATAGACTGGAAGCTGCAAGGAATATGCGAGATGGAGACCCTGGCACAACCCAAGTTCATGCACTTTTTTCAAGCAATTTTTCTTTTTACCTTGAAAGCCATTGGCAGCTCAATAATGTAGAGGTCAACGTAGTCCAGCTGCAGGATCTTCAGTGTCTTCTCCAGTGTGGGACGCACCAGCTCTGGGGGGTGGCAGGTGTTCCACAGCTGGGGAGACAAGCACAGGCTCTTTTCTGAGTGCCAGCAGGAACAGTGAGCCAGCTGAAGCCCCCCAACACATACTCAATCCTTCACTCTTCAATCCCTCTTGTCCCTCTGACAGAGCCCGTTATGCACAGTGCAAAGGCATTGTGGTCCACATCACTGCAAGGCAAAGGTGAGGGCCTTACCCTGTCCTCTGTCAGAGCCAGGTGCAGAGGTCAAGACAGGAATTCTTGTCCAGGACTGATGTAGTGTTGACTCAGTAAGGCCATTACATATTTGTTTATTACAACACAGGTTCTTCTGAGCTGAGTATATAACAAACTCTTGCTCAATGAACTTAGGCAAATTCCTTTTGTTTTCCAAGCATATGCTTTCACTAGAAAACTTTGTTCCCACAAGGAATCTGTGGTCAGTTTTATGCTTGAAGGCAGAAGTTCAGGTCACATGAGTTAGCTATTGAACAGCCAAGCACCCAGCACGAAGAGAGTCTCTTGGTTCTCTCCTGTGGCCGTAGAGCCTGAGTGACTGCCTGACCTAGGGAGGTTTTCATTTACTCTCCAGTCCTCACCAAAAGATATATTTGTGTTTAGTCACTGCAATGCAGGTATGAATAGTTAAAGCAATCTAAACCTCTTTGATCCCAACTGCTTCCTTTTCGGGTTATGGACTGTGCTTAGTTGGTCAGTGTTCAGTACTACCTACAACTGAACCCTGCTGATGCAAATCTCTTGCAAGAATAAAACCATAGCATGGTAATTAGTAACCAAGAGCCCTTTGTAAACTGATGGTTGCAGTTAGAATCTACAAAACTCAAAATTAACATACAACAGAAGGTTTGAAGTGCCACTTGAATGCACACAGTAAGGTGGGCTATTTTATTTTCTAGTTTTTTTAATGCACAAAACTGGCATGTAGAGAAATGTTTAAGTTTTTGTCACTTTTGCTTGCTGGGAAAACTTGCTGTTTGCTGGTATGGTCATTGTCTAGTCAGTTCAGCCTGAAAATCTGACAGCCACTGAATGCCAAGATATAGAATGAATTTGTTCTTAAGACACAAAACACTTGAATTGCCATGTTTGGGAGAAGGTGTTGATTATAAGTCCTAAAGGGCATAGCCTGGGTAAGTTTTAAGATATTTAGGATGCTTGGCCTTGTTTTGTTTTGTTTCCAACCAAGTTATAATTATTCCCTGGGAAAACCATCTGCTCAGTTCTGCCAGCAGAGGCAAGAACACACTATCCTGAAGTTGAGTTGTACTGAAAGAGGCACATCTAACCCTGCCCTAAGCTGACAAACCAAAGCAAGTTTTGGCACCTGGAAAGTCATACTAGGCCATCCCCAGCTGTATGCTGCAAGGTGTGAGGAGTTTACGGTCAGCAGGGAGTGGAAAGAGGCTGAGGTGTACTACAATAAAGGCACCGAGGTCCTGTTCTCAAGTTTTAAGTTGTGCCGCTGGATTTCCTGAGAGATTTTGGTCTATGTGTTTTTTAAGCATTTTACATGTAAAATGAGCTTAATTTGTATTTAAGTAAGGAATTGTAGACCCGTCGTGTTCAGTTTGTTTTGTTAATGTGTTTTAGAAATTTGATGACTGAGGTATACGCTGGTTTAGAAGCAGTTTTTCTGAGTGCCCTTTCTAGCTCAGTGCTATTGAGCTCAGCACTTGCCAGTGAATATACTTCCCTTTAAAAAAACTGCAGAGTTCTAAAGAAACAGCCTTTAAAAACAGCAAACATTTGTACTATGTCAATACATCGATGCCATGGAAACTTGAGAGTTTCATAACTGTTTTCATGATTTGTACAAGTTATTGTATTATCTACCTAAGTGGAACCCGTGTAGATGTTAGAGCAGTAGTCAAAGCTGCCAGCTGGCTTTGGCATTTTAGGACACCACATTTCCTGGAAATGTTACTTCTAGTTTAATGAAAGAAATATCCTGGGATGAAAGAGGAGACCAGAAAGGTCTTGCTGTATAAGCCAAGTGAGATGCTGGCAGTTGATATGAAACCTCTAAAATTTCTGGATGCTGAGCTGCTCTGCCTGATCAGCCAGCCAGAAGTGAGAGCCAAGTGCAAGTGCTGATGATTTCAACTGGCAGATGCAGCCCGATCACACTAGGTCACTGTTCCAGTAACACTGCCACTCAGCAGGGCTGCTCTTGTTAGTCCCTGCTGACACATCAGCCTTCCATCTGCATCATCTTTGCTTAAGGACTGGTCTGCATCAGGGGCTTGAGTCTGAAGGGTCTTGGGAGTTTTCAGTACTTGTGATGTCAGTAAGGCAGGAAAAAACCTCAACTTCTGTTCTGCTGACTTCTTCCAAGAATGCAACAGCTCATGTCAGTCACCAATCAATGCCTGATGTATCTCCTGGTGGCTTGATATTTGTCAGTAGTTCATAAGATACATAAGTTTGTGAGGTACATAGAACTAAAGATACATAAACTCATAAGGCAATCCCATTCCCACTCCTCCTGGGAAGTTCAGAGCTGCTGTGAAAGTGTTCAGCGAAACCTGTGAAAATCCTGGATTGTGATGGATTGAATAGGTTGAAGAATATTTTCCACTTCTGCCTTTGAACTGTAAATTTAAAGACTACAGAATTGCTATCACCCTGAGCACCTGAAATTTTGTCAAGTACAAACAGGACACATCAATGAGGTAAATCCATGTGTGTCCCATCTCACAGACACAAGGCAGGCTGGGACCACAGACACTGATTGTCATGGTACTCTGCGTTGCAGCCCTATGGCTTACAGGATCTGCAGTTTTGCAGGTAACTCAATGTTTAAGTAGTGATTATCAACTAGAAGAATCATCTAGTGATTGGATCAGACAACTGAATGTAGAAAGGCTTAATAAATAAAGTAAATTTGGAAATTTTACCAGGAGATGTGCTTTCAAAGACCCTAAATGTTGATACGGGAATATAATCTGCAGGGGAAGAAGTTGAAAAAGTTAAAATACTCAAAATTGTTGGGACATCTGATTCTAACCTTTTCACATGACTTGGTGGTTTTGATTTGAAGTATTACTTATAATTTGCTATCAAACCATCAAAACCAAATATTTTCACTGATCCAAATCCACATATTTACCATGAGAGAGTGAGAAACTTCCCTGATAAAGGCAGAAAATTTGAGGACATGAAGTTTTTCTCAGGATGGCAAGGTTGTTACCAGTAGAATCAGGCAGGAAACTTGGAAAAGAGTTGCATATTTTAGTGATTGGAAATTGCTGAACTTGGAAATTGATCTATAGCTGCTGAAAATCCACTTGGTCTGTAAACCACCCAATACAAAGCTTAGTTTCCCAGATCATAGAACTTAACTAAATTGCTCACAGTAAAATGGGTGTTTTATCTCAGGGGATCTTTCACTCTAGGAACAGTGTTTATTTGCAAGTCTGTTGAGTAACTTTTGTGGATTACGTCTTATTTGGGAAAGGAGAAAGGGAAAATATTAGGCTAATATGCTCAAAGAAGCACTGAAGGAAGGGCAATTTGGGGCCATAAACTCCCTCAGAAACTGGATTGGAACCATCAACCCTTATTCGGCAATGTGCAATGAGCTTTCTTGTACCTGAGATGTAGTCATTGTAGTTCTAACAGCTTTTGTCAGACATTTCATTGGACAAGGGATTTCATTCTTCTAGGAGAGAGTCAATTTTTACAGCTAAGACTGTAAAGTATTAACTAGCTCATGCATTACTCCAGCCTCGTTGCTCTAGAGCAGGAGTGTAATGACATCCTCTCTCCAAGTAAGTCGATTCATCATAGTAGAACTTTTTAATAACAGGTGATACAGTAACTAAGGGTGTAGCTTGATGAGTAATTTTCTGGCAGTAATACCAATGTAAGCACTTGCTGTTCTCCCATACACAGACACTGGCATGCACGTGCTTGCATCCACCCCTTTCGTTGTGCAACCTCATGGCAAACCTGTACAGGGAATCACTCTAACAGAAAATGACTCATTTGCAGGATCATTGTCCAGATCAGTGTGTGTGGCTATACAAATGTGTGTGACAGCACAATGTGTGGTACAGTAACAGTTTAGGCAGCACAGCCAAGTGTAGCAATGGTCTTAACTTGCAGGTACCTACAATACTAAGCAGAATGGATGTTGCATGGTTCCCATTGCTATCAGAGATTTAAACAGAGAACAACAGTAATTCCTGTGCCTAACAGAAAAGCCAGTGTTCATAAAGCTCTGAGGCATTATGGTAATGCTAGGAAAGAAAAATAAAGGATGTTGGATCTGGAAGGAAACATGCCAGATGTTGACCACCGGCATCCTTAAGAAAGACCATTCACGGAAATCCTGGGTTTAGTGTAAATAATCTGAGCACAGCTTCTCACCTTGCCACAGTAAAAAATGTCTTCTCGCTTGATCTTCCCTTCAGCAATCTTCTCCCGGATGGCTTGTCCCACCTCATGCTCATTGAAGTAGACAAAGGCACCGTCGATATGGCGGTAGCCAGCATCAATGGCAATCTTCACTGCCTCCAGACAGGAACCTTTGGGGGTCTGATGGGAGAAGAATAAATGTAGCTTCAGTCTCCTGCTCACCTCCCCTTCAATGCCATAGAGTCACTGAGATATGCACAAGATTCATGCTGAAATTCATCCAGTCTGACCATCCCTTACCTCCCCAGACACCTGTGTTTCAACTTCTAAATTTTTATTTACTGTTGTGCACTTCTCCTCAAAACTGTTGTGAATGTGGAACTAGACTGGAAAAAGCAGCAAAGCAAACAATTTTCTGTGTCTGTGAAAGAGAGAGTACTAGAATCCTCAGAAAGTAAAACTGAATGTATTTGATATGAAAACTATTTCAGAAATTCTTATCTAGAGAGCAAGAACTTCCCTACAACAGCCATTTGATAAAATTCCTTACTCAAGTGGAAGATGACTTTCTGGTTGAGCAGAGCTGGTTAACCACCTGCTGATCAGAGCCTGTTTGAAAACCTTAGACCTTTCAGCAGTGCAGAAATTTAGATTTGACTTCTTTCTCCTCAAATCAACTTACCATTGATGGTACCAGAAGCCTAAGGGTGATAGCTCAGGACTACTGATATTCCCAGTCTACTGATATTCCTAGTTCTGGACAGTTCCCTTATTGTGTAATTAAGAACCAGTAGTTGTCTTAATATACATTTATATACATTTTATTGCTTCAGTTTAAGATGAGCCCAAGAAACCTCCTAAAAAGTCCAAATTATATTTTTGTACTGGGTACTGCATTTATATTTACTCATCATGGCCAAAATTCAGAGTAAGCTTGTTTTTTTATAAGTCATATTTTCCATTAGCCACTGTGGCAAGCAAAATTACACATAAGCTAAACCAAGCAAAAATGAAATTATTTGTTCTGGGCACTGGAATTTTACTGAAAACATCTTATTGTTCCTACACTTTGTATAATGAGAGAGCAGCTCTAAGGTGGTCAAAGGCTCTCAGCAACACGCAGCAAGACTATTCTCCCACCCTTTTTGTGGGCATTGCTCTGCTATGTCGGAGACATCTGATTCACTTTAAGAAAAAGTGAAATAGGGGGAGTCAACCTGCTCTGCTGTGTTGTTGTCTGTCAGCGGCAAACGCCAAGAGTTGAAATCTGCTACCTGCAAGTGCAGGGCCAAAACCACACTGCTTCTCCTATGAAGAAAACAGATGTCAGAGACATCTGGAAATGAGAAGGTATGAACAGAACGTCAAATTTGTTGGTTTTGCTGATGCCAAGGGAAGACAAGAAGCAGGACCGACAACAAGTGTTGTTAGGAAGGGACCACTTTTCACCACAGCAATGGCTCTCCCTCCTCACTGTCCTTTTACAGCTGCCACTGGCTTGGCTGTCCAGGATTTTGCCATGAAATAAACAGCTGCTCTTCCACCACCTGTCGAAAGAGGTGTGAAACTCATAGCTGCTGTGGGATGCTTCAGTGATTAAGGACATTGGTCTTCCCTTCCACGTTCATGTGAGAAAGGTCTATGAAGGACTGTGCAGGCACATGAGGGTCAACCTCTCTCATTCCCAGAGCTGTGGGCTGGTGATAGATTATTCTAGGATAATAGGACTATATCCCAGCCTGCTTCATCTGCTCTTCAATGTCCCATCCTGACTGACTGCTGTTGGACACAAATGGACCAACTTCTGTTTGGGCTTGTGGGGACTTTCTGCTCCAGCACGCAGTGCCTAGAGGTTCCTTAAAATGCAAAACCGCTCACGCTTGCCCTGATTTATGACAGACATGGGTGAGGGCTCAGAGGCAAAAATGGCACAATTTGGCACTCTACAGTATTTACAGCAGTGATGATGCAATACTGTTTGCTTAATTGAGAGAGACAACGAAACACTTGTTTCAGTGCTTTGCTGCTTTTATTGTGGAAGCCTACCAAAAGCACGCTCGGCCCCTGACAGGGCCCTTTCCTGGTTGTTACTAGGATGTAATGAAGACCATGGCAGCTAACAGCCTTTCAGGACAAGTCAATGGCTAGTTTTCACTTGGGGCATGTTGGGCAGCATTACAGAAGTGTGAGGCATGGAGTAGTGACAACCTCCAACATGTTCGCTGCTTTGTCCCTGCCTGAACCTGCAAGGAAGGATTTGAGAAAGGCAGCAGGAAGAAAGCTCTGACATGAGTATTACAAGCCTGCTGTTACTGATGACAGTAACCTCAGACCTCTGCCCCAGCAATGAGCCGCACGAGGCTGTAGCTGCAGTTGCAAAGCTCAGACTGACTAGCACAGAACAGCAGGACTCAGCTTAAAGGTCTGGCGAGCTCAGGTTTAGGTGATGATTAGCTATCTGAAAGAGAAATATATTTCCAAATTGCAGTCAGTGTTTTCTCTCTGAAACCTGATTTTTGAAAGAATGTGACTTTTAGATTGCTTCAGCCTGTTTGACTTTTACCACTCAAGTATATGAAAGCAGAACATTTAGAGGAAAGTGATGCATTAACCTTAGTTCAGATTTTAAGATTTTTTTTTTTTTTTACTTTTCCCATTTGTTGAAGAGCCTGAAAATGGGATGTGAACCTGGTACCAGAATTTTCTCTCTTTGCTCTCTTGGGAGATTGCATGAACACAGCTCCCAGTTGTTTCCTGAACTGTAAACCAAACTCCATCAAGTAAGGAAACATCGATTATTGAGTTGTGTCTTTTCTTAAACACCAGGGCCACTTTGATCAGCAAGAAAAGCAGAAGGAAGAGCTGGGAAAGGTAAGGTCTTGCATATAAGGGAACAGGACAATTGCAGGCTTGGGAGAAGAACAGAATAGGGAAAAATGAGAAAGCTTGCAGTTACTGCAACTGCTTTTGGCTGAAGCAGTTGACTTATGTTAGAGCTGAACTTCGATGTATTTCTTAATTTTTTGCATGGGACTTACATCTGTACAAACAATCTTGTGAAAGACTCCTCCATCTCAAGGAATAATCTTATTCTTCAGGGGCTTGTAGAGGCTTTTTTTGGATCAGGCCTTGATTACCAATGGCCAGGGATGGGTTTACGTTAAATATAAATATTTTCATTGCACTAGTTCATTTAATCTGATGTGGTATATTAGTTCTGACAGATTCTGGTCTCAGGTGCTTCATATAAAAATGCAAAGCAACCTAGGGAACAGTTTTTGGAAAATTCTGCATCTACTGAACCATCCCAGCTGAAGGTCTGAGACATCTGTGAGTCTGGAAACTTTATACCATATGTTAATTTTCATTCTAATGGAGAAACTATCATTTTTAGAATTTCACGTGTTTAATCCTTCCACATCCTGCAGCAATAGGCTGTGGTAAACTGTGCTGATGAGTTGCACAGGCTAGTCATGTTGTGGTATTGTCTCTTTTAAAAAGGAATTTTTTTTTATAAAGTCATATTTAAGGGAATATAACATTCCCTTAAATATCATATCTTGTTCCATTGTTTCGTGACAGACCATACTAAAGCTGGATGACTCAGATCACTCTGCCCAAACATCTTTCCATCAGAGAAGGTACAAACTTGGATCTTTCCCTTCTACCTTGCTGCTCAGCCAGAGGTGTTTTAATCTCTTCTGTCTTTCACTGAATTAAAGTCCTTATTAGTGACCAGATCGGATATTAACAACTGAAAATCAGCTTTTATTTAAGTGTAGATAGAAGTTTATGATACGACTATGTTGTATAAGGACCAGTACCGCTCCAACCACAGCAGCTGATAGAACAGTATCTCCCAGGCTATTTGGCCACAAAGCAGCCATCTTTACTTGGAATGCCAGACCTCTTCCTCCTCCTTACTGCAGGTTAAACTCACTGTAGTATACTATCTAAAATGCAATTGCCTACGGATTCCACTTATTCCAGGTAGGCCTTTATTCTCGTGCCATTCTCAAATAAGCAGGGCTCAAACATAGAGCAGTAGAAATACCAGATGACGTATTGAAATGTCTCCTTGCCATGAACCCTTTATGCTTTGTCAGTAGTAATTCAGGACTCATTGGTTTTGGCCTTAAGACAAATCTTTGCTTCTTTATAACTTTTTATTTAAGTGTAGATAAGAGCTATGCTTGATCCTCAGCTATAATTAATGTTTCAGCTTCTAATCAGTGTGCCCTACAACTATGCTACCTTGATCAAGGACTTGTTTTAGAACTGGTATTTTATAACCACTTGTACACTGTAAGTCAGATATTTATCTTCAGTGTTCTTGCAGTCAGTCACTGATTTGTGCAAAAAAAGTATTAAATTTATCACATCTTTTATGATAAAAGAAAAACTGCTTGGTTGACTAGAATGACTTGCTCAATCACTAATAAAATTATTCAGTGCATATCTGTTATTTTTAAGATCACAAAGTTTAAGGAAACAACACACACAATTATTCCCTCTCTCAATCAATAGCTTGTAAACCTGCTGATTTACCACCATGCATGGCAGATTAAACCAGTATCAGTTTCCCTCAGGCTCCATGGTAAATAAATGGAACAGAAGGGCTGGGGGAGCAGACTCAGATATGCACCTTCACTGGAAGAAATGAAGCAGCAATTTGGCCCCTTCTCCATAGATGAAGTAGCCAACTGGACAGTTACCACCTTCTGTGAGTCTGAAAAAGCAATGTGCTTCATCAATTCTGCCTGTCTGAAAGGGTCTGCTCTCCTTTTCCTCTGAGACCATAAACTTTCTTATTTTTTAATGTTTATTCCAGACACCTTCCATCACATCCATTTTGTCAAAAACTGTTTTCTCTGCATTTCATAGCAAATGAACAGTTTCAGTTTTGTTCATGATTGCATATGACCAAGCCACAGGAGAATATTTTTGTGCAGGCATGCCCATGAATTTTTCTCTTCCCTCTCAAATAGAACAGTGTTTGCTCAGCAGCGTTAGTGGTTGTCCAAGTTATTACTGTTATTTAAGTGCCACAGTTCAGTTGCCCTCCAAGTCTTTTGCTTTTTCTGTAGCATCTTTTTCTGGCCAGCAATTTCCATTGGCTTTCCAGCTGATTAAGAGGGTTATCTCCAAAGATAAAGCTAACAGCACACATTGGCAGTAGACTGTAATCTTGCAAAACCATGCCACTGCTTTTATGTCTTAACATCACCATTGTCATTTATTCTCTGTTAGTCCATAGAGTGAAGTAAAACAGTCTAACTCAGGCTCCCAGATTCTGCTCTGTCTTGTTTCACACGTGCAGCTTTATGGAGTTGCACCAGTGTCAGCAGCACCTGAGAGCTGAGGAAGCAGCACTTCAGGGAAGTGCTTTAGGGGAAGTGCCCTTTACCTTAGTCCTGAGCATCTCACCTGCTTAATGCAATGTCATCCAGTCCCTTAGCTGGAAATAATGATCCTGGGAGGAAAAACTTGAGGTGTTAGGAGACACAGGGCCATCTCCTGGAAAAAATCTGTGCTTAGCTGCAGCAGAATTATACAAGAGATCCAAACCGTGGGCCAAGCGCTCCAGTCCTAACCTATAATTTAAGATGTGGAGCCACTGTTTAGGAATCTTAGTCAGCTAAATACAGGAAGGAGAAAGTAGGTACATTCCTGGGCTCAGAGCCTCCTTCACCAGAGCTCGGCACTCACACACAAATTCTTATGCAAGTTTCAAGAAGCCCAATTGCTTATTTCCATTTGCCTGTTTTCCGGACAAACTGGCAAGAAGGATTGGCTGAAGATGTTAGGAACAGAGCATAGAAACCGTGTGTACTGAAGGCACTGCAGGAAAGCACAGGTTGAGTTTACAAAGCCAGAGGATGTGAGCCACACAAGGGTACATTCTTAGAATTGTTTAACCTTGTAAAAGAGAAGCTGTACTGTACACCTCTTTCTTGGAAAATGCAACCGCCAGCACATCCCTCTCTCTCAAACACAGGAAAATCTGGCTTTCGTTCGCCGGAAGCATTGGCAGCCACCATACAGGAAGCAAAACCCAGCAAAGGGTTCTCTGCAAAAGCAGGTAGAGCTGGGAATGGAAGGCAGAGAGAACAGAGCTGAGAGCCACGAGCTGCTATGCTGGCCCAGAAGTTTGCTTTATGTCATGCAGTGTGTTGCCTTGGAAGGTTGAGAACAACAAATATGCATTTCCAGAGAAGATGGGAGGAATGGTGGCACTTGTGGCTTTGTGTTACACTGTGAATGAGCATGAACAAGGGATGCCTTTCTCTTCTAACCTGATGCTCTGTCAGTGGCCTAAAGCGTGAGGTTTGTCCATACAACAGGAATTAGATTGCATAACTGCAGATTTAGCATTTCTAGAATTCCTCTGACATTGTTATTCTAGCATCTAGCCGAAGCTGTCTTTAGGAAAACCTTATTATTGTAGCTGGCAGAAGTTACTGAAGTTATTTTTACCACCTGATTGCCGAATCCTCAGTTTTAGGATCGCTGCAACTTTTCACTTGATGCAAATTCAGTTTATGCAAACTGAAGCTAAAGAGCTGCCCTGCCTCTCTGCTGGCAGCTAGAGGATTAAAGCAAATGAAGTAAATGATGTGCACAGGGGTTCCCATGCTTACAGTGTTAGTGGAGTGGACCGAGAAAGTTTCCTGAAGAGCTGGAGGACACAATAGCCTGCTGGCTAGCCCTGGAAAGCATGGATCTAATTGGAAGGGTAGATGTTACCAAAACACCCTTCAGACAAGAAATTCGATCACAGGGATGCGTGAGGTACGAGGGCAAGACAAAGCACCAGCTTGTGCAATAAAAGAAAAGAGAAGGTTGCCAGTAGTTCCTCTGCTTCATTCCCTAGAGTTAAAGGGGAGAGGTTCCTGGCGCCAGTTAGAAGTGTTTGCAAAGGCAAATGTAAAACCTGGGGAATTCCACCACCTAGTTAGCTGAACCAAAAAAAAGTCAGCTTTGATGAAGCCTAGAGAGGCATTTTCTGCACAATGTTTTCAAGTTTTGACAAATCTGGCCTCTTAGGTCAACCAAAGAGACAACCCAGATGTTAGCTTCCCACATGAGCTGCAATAACATGCTTATGCTGTTCTTTGGAGGACTGCGGGGAATCAGGGACACGTGGGAGTGTACAGCCATATTTAACGTATGGAGTCAGTCTGGGGCATTTTAAAAATGGAGCTTTGCCTGGAAAATTGGGCTTTAAATGTTCTTGCCAAAAAGCGTATCTTTCAGTTGCGGTAATTCCAATTACTCACTCATAGGGGTTCAGCTTTTCCTCTCTTCAATAATGCCAGTGATTCCCTGTCCCATCTCTTCTGTAAAATAATCTTAACTTTTATTTAGATGGGAGGGCTTTCCCTGTGGCTCTTCAGCAGGGTTAAAAAACCCAGCATGTTTAGAAAGCCAGAGGAAAAGATAAGAAAAATTTACTATTTTTTGGTGTCAGTACCATTGCATTGGTAACAGCTAGCTTTGTAATTTTTGGATGAGGGGGTGTATTGAAACAGCTATTGTCACTGCAGTACACAGCTATGGAATGGAAAAAGTCTGTTCTCTGTTTGGTTACTTTTCAAACAAGAATCCCTGTGACTGGGTTGGAGTAGTGCTACTGTCCTAAAAGCTTATCTGGATTAACACTCTATTAGTTTTGGATCTGGACTGATTAAACACGACTATACCTTATGTCATAGTGGACATGGAGCTTGGTGGGTGATGCTGGCATCTGATGTCCACCATCCAAAAGCTGTACTGACTCCCAGACAAAGTTGTCATCTCCTAAATGTCACATTGCTCTGAGAACATCTTCCTCTGGAGTGCTCTGGCAGTGTACAAGTCTGCATGTCTTGGAACCAAGTTTGGGAGCCAAATGACGCGGTGCCAGGTGGGCTGTAGGAGCCAGCCCCCCTGCTTGGATTAAGCAGGCATCACTGCACAAGGCCAGGCAATTATCTGGCTGTCAGCAGATTCATTAGCAGAAGTTCTCTGCTCTGCAGGGGTGTACATCTCTTGGTCCTGGAGTAGTCTGAAAGTGTTTTCGCACAGCAGCTGAGATGTCAGCGTAGGTTAGAGGTACTATCTTAAGACAAGGGGTTTTTTTAAGACTTATAATTTAAGGAATGCTCAGGTGATAGGGGCGGGGGGGAAGGAAAGAAGTCGTTCTAAGCACAATCTACTCTTCAGGGCAAACTAAAAAATCCACCATTTTCCAGGACTAGCAATTTTGTGGCCATTTTGCTCAGAAGTCCTCCATAGGTTAATGAACTATGTAGCTAGAAGCATCTTTCATTGGTACTCATCTACAATGATGGGCCCATCCTCATGAGGAATTTTACATGTTGACCACTTCAGTAAGTGCAACTTTTAATCTGCCACACATGATTAGACACTAATTGTGTTCACAACTGGAAACAGAAGCCACTGGCACAAAGTAGAGATTAGTAATACTGTCAATTTTTTTTCTATTAAGTTTCAGGTTTCATAGAAATGAAGAACCATAGAGATTTCGGCAGAGAAGATATGTGGAGGTAAATGAGCATTTTGCAAATTCAGCAGTGTCTTAAAGCCATGGGGTTTGTGCAAATCAAAGTAACGAGAACAAAGCTAGTGTCCTCAAGAAAGTTGCGGGCAAGAATCTTCCCTCCAGATTGACAGAGAGAGGTAAGTCATTTTGCCAAATCTGACTTTAAAAGTTGAAATTAATGGTTAAAGTACAGTTCTTACACAAAAGGTAGAAGTTTTAGAGTCTGCTATGTTTCAGAAAAAAAGCATCTACCTTTTCCAATGACCTGATTTTTCTTAGATGGTTTTTTTGTTTTCCTTTCTTAATGAGATCAAGATGCAATCTTGCATTTATGAAAGCCAAAAATGTTCCACTGTATAACACGTGATCACAGAGAGGTAGCAAGAACTGAGGTGTCAAGAGGTGGTTGCAGGCAGGAGAGGAGAGATCAATGCTAACCAGCAAGAAGGCAAAGTGTTGAAGACACAGAAATACAGAAAGACTGCTCCAGTGGCAGAACAAAAGTTGCATGGCAGAGGAGAAAATGAGCTCTGCTTTTCAGAGTCAGTAAACATGCCATTAAAGCACATATGAAAGGGAACTTTAAAATGTGTCATGCAACACTGAGTTTTAGAGAAAGGCATTGATAAAATCAATCTCTTGTCTGAGACCCTTTTAATTCAGTGTATTCTATACACTATTCTATAACCTCACTTCTTTGCTATAATAAAATCAAAAAAATCTGTGAAAGCAGTATCTTATGTGTGGAAGGACTTATTTCCTGGTATATTTGCCATCTCCATAGCAAACAGCAGGGATGGATTAAGGCAGTACTACAGCCCAGAGTCACTACAGTGTCTTGAATACTCACACAGGCTCCTGCCCAAGAGCTATATTGTTCTGGTGCCTGCTAAAAGGTGACACCTGCCACTGCACCTCCTCAAGCCATCTGGAGATCAAATATCTAGACATCCTGCCTTTATCTCCTCTTGACAACTGGGTCTTGCAGGTAACTGACTTAGTAGAGGAATAAGGAATAAAAACAGGGAGATTGATCAATGAGGGCATCACTCAACACCAGGATGCCAGCCACCAAAGGAAAGGCATGCCATCTGCAGTCTGTGCAAGCAGAATCACCCGAGCATGGTTTAATTCCTTCAAGCATGAAACTAACTGAGTCACGACTTTGTGAGAAATCTGGCTACAGATATTTGGTTTCAGGATAAATATTGTTCAGTGTGAAAGCTAGGCTGAGTTTACCAACAGGCAGGCAAGGAGCCCTCTGGGAACACATAGCAGATCAGGCACAGTTGTCTTCTTGGGATGCTGTAATGTATCTCCTTCCCTTCTGCCCTTGACTCAAGTGCACAAATCTCCATTTGGAAGCATGGTTTTAGGATATCCTCAGATACCAAGGAAACATAAGGCTACCCTCTGAAACATCTCAGAAATTCCAACCCTGAAAGACCACATGTTGCTACGTGTCGGGTAGCTGTGGCTCTGCTGTTCCAAAGCCCTCCCTGAAGACAAGAAGAACTAGTACTGCATGAGGTAATACTGCAGCTTAAAAACCAAATGGTTTGAGAAAGCCAGTGGTGGTTACTGAAGCAGACTCTGAAGTGCACTCTAAATGTCCTTTGGAAATGCTGGTCAGGGAATATGGTCCAACAGCTTCAAAAAAAAAAATTACTTTGTTTTGGGAACTTTGTTCTTTTCTTAAGTTCAGGGCATAAATACGAGGCTCCATAGCCAAATATCCCAGCTGACTCCCCCAGATCTGTTCAAATCAGGTTCTCAATATTTTTTTAGGGAAGAAAAAGGCAAAGTATTTCCCTGGCCTACTTCTGTGATGATTTCGTGCAGGTTCATAGAGACCATTTCATTAAAGAGCTAACTTAAGACTCAATACTTGAATACTTGCTGAGTTCAAACACATATTCATGTGTAATCCTTCACATTAAATGGACTGAGGTATTTTCTTTACATATTTATTTTAATAGCATGTCATGGGAAATAGCTACGGCTGTAAGAACACTTGGATATTAGGGCAGTCCCTGCCCTTACCACTGCTTCTCTCATCTCTTTCAAGAAAAAAATCTAGAAGCCAAGTGGGAGGTTTACCTCAGGAGGAAGACAGTTAGTTGTCTGAGTCAGAGGGGAAATTTATAGAGAAAAGATCAAGAAGTAGAAACCTTTAAGCTCAACACTCACATCCTCTGCAGAGATCTCAGATGTCACTTCTCCCTGGTACTCTCAATACATGCTCTATTCTGTAGCTTTGGGTCAGGCCAGGTTACTTTCTTTACAAGTCACCTGAAATCACTGCTGTCTCCAGCCGATCATGTTTCAGAAGCCAGTGATGACCAGGAGGAAAATGGGGAATTAAATTGTGTGTAATGCCTCCCTTACTGCAGCTGAGAGATACAGATTGCATCATGGGGACAAATCACTTATTACCTCTTTTGACTTAACAGTAGCCTACAGCAGCTCTGAAAGCAGGCAGCCTGCAGCAGGGGTGCAGCCAGCACTGTTAGGAGTGATTGAAAGAGTTTGTGCATGCACATCCTTGTGCGAGGAACTTTTTGGCAAAAATGGTCCTATGAGAGTACTAGAAGCTGTTAGACCTGTACAACGAAAAGTTACTCTGTTCAGTTTCTATCTTGGGTGTAAAAAGTAATTCAGGGTGCCAAAACAGTGTTTTTACTTATGCAAAACAGATTTTTTTACTTGGTCACTCAGACTGGATACAGGAGCCCTGGATGAACTTTTCCTCTCCCTGCTTCAAACCAGCAATTTCTTCTTAAACAAAACCCAGACTGTCTGGGCACTCACAAGGGTTACTTTGTGGTAGTTAAAGATTTGGGGAAATGGGTCTCTCTCCCTCCTGGCTGGATGCCATACCAAGTTCTTCAGCATCCAGAACTGTGGGGCTGGTGGGCAGTGTGCTTTCCCATGGGGAGGGTGCTCCTCCCGCTCCAGCCTGTGCGTGTTTCTTCTTGCCTCCCTCTAGCTATCACATACCCCACGATCACGTTATTTTCCTGAGCTGTGTGATATGAATTTAATCCCCAGAGGCTGAGAGGAGGACTGAATCTGGTTTCCCACCGCCCATGTGGATTTCCTTACCAGTAGGCTATTCACGGAAAGGCAACTGCTACCTCCAACTGCTTTAATAATTCTTTGATTCCTCAGCTTGTACTGCCAGTGCCCAAAATGAAACGCTTTGCCATTTGTTTTGCCTGAAACTATTCCACAAAACTGCTTCCAATTTATGAATGGATTTGGCTACCTCAGAACCTCCTTTTTAGCTAAGTTGCAACTTGCCAAAAGCCCTCACCCAGTGCTATTCTTGAGTGCTTTGCCCAATCTTATGTTTCAGAAGCAGCGCCTGTGTACAATGTGGTTGCTACAACCTTCCCTCCAAGCCCTGTCCTCCCTCAAAACAGGAAGGTAGGAGAGGAGCTGTGGCCAAGGCCCCTTGACCTTCCAGGGAAACAGCTAGTATTTATGTGGAGACACTGGATTGATGATCTTAGCTGTGTTGACAGGGATGAGTTATAAAGTGAAGCAGGCATAAGTGCAGTTTTAACGAGGCATAGGATTTCCAGGATTTGGGAGTGTTTTTAGCACCTTTACCCTCTAAGCCTACTCATCCCCACATGCCATCAGCTTCCAGATGGGTACCAGTACCACTTGACTGGCTTAGCTGGGAACTAAGCATCAATGCTGGGAGGTGGTGGGAGCCCAGGGTGGGCTGATCTGGTTCTGCTGTAGCATGGGACAGTGCCACAGGCTCATCAAGAGGGCTGTCCTTCTCTACCACCCTCCCCTGTGGGGCTGCCCTCTCCCTCCTCCCCCCCATCTACTTAATACCCTGGAGAATTGGGTCAACGGCTTGGGGGCCCTTAGGGAGGGAGAGCTGGACAGGGTGCATCTGCTGGAGCCGTGGCAGAGCCACTCCTCCACACATGGGTTTTGCCAGAAGGAACCACAGAGCCAGGCAGAGGTAGAATTGGCCTCTAATTTTAAATATCGGGAGTACCTTGATAGTCCTGATTCACTGTTCCCACTGTGGTTCCCACCCAGACCCATGAGGAGAAGGGATATTTGGGAAAGGAAAGACAGAATAGGGGAAGGAGTCAGTGACTGAGATTTCCAGTTTTTCACTTCAGTCCATCCTGGCTAGGATAAATAGTTTATATAGTCAAGAATTTAATACAACTCACATCTTTCCTTCCATGTGTGAAGGACAACGCAAAAACAACTTAAAGGCACTAAAACATGCACCAAAAAGAAAATTAAGCTTTATAGTTATACAATTATTACATTCCCTTAAAAATAAGGATAGGAACACCAACTAAAGCTGAAAAAAAAATTAGGTTCTTTTTTTGATAAACAACACAAATTTATGACTAATTCCATGACCCAGTGAAGATTTCTTTCTTTTGTTAGCAGAAGAGCTGATAGCCAATGGATTCATTGTACTTTCTTGCTGTGGTAAAGCAAAAAGAAACCCCCAACATTGCGCTGTTCAGTCTCAAAGAATTAGCTGAGTTGTCATCCTGACCTCTATTAAGTCAGAAGAAAAGCTCTCTTACATCTAGGGGGAAAGAGCATTCAGTTAAAATCAATCGGATTATCAAACAGACTTTTTCCACAGTGGTCCAGCTCTGCTCCAGTTGACCAATGTAGTACACTGAGTCAGTAAACTTATACAGGGGACCAAATCCAGTCAATAGGTTTATTTTTTTGTTCAGTGTTTCACAATCAGGGAAGCATGACTTATCTCCCAAAGTCTCTTTGGGAGAACAATTAAGTTATTTAAGATGAGCAAGGCAAGCTGCTGACACATTTCGGTTTTGAAGGCACTGCTGTTCAGTTTATCCAGACAAAGCCTGAAACGTGAAAGCTGGCCTCCTGCCTTTGTTTTCTTCTAACCGACTGCTGGAGAAGCAGATTTCCCTGCTCCATGGCTAACTAGATCTGCCTGGTTTGCTTAACCAGCGAGCACATTCCTGCACTTCAGGAAGAACACTCCGGACTCATTACGAGCTACTGGGCTATAGCACGACATTGAGAAAACAGATTTGTTTTGGACAAGCTGCTCTGATGTGGAGGTGCCAGGGTGAATAACCTCTGGGAAAAAAAAAAAAAAGAAAAGAAAAACAACACAACCCCCCAAAACCTGCCTCCAAGAACAAGATGAATAATCTGACAAATGAATAGCTCTGTATTTTATATCAAAGCACAAAATGACTAGAAGTTGCGGAGATCTGACTCATGAGCAGAAATAGAGTGCTGGGGACGGCTTGAGCCGTTGCTACCACTAGCTGCCTGCCCCCACCGCTGGAAAATGGGTGGCTCAGATGCTGCTTCTTAAGCAATTCAGCCACAAAAGGCTACAGTGAAGCATTTTCAAGGAAACGTGTCAGCGCTAGTTTATAGCCGCACTCGTTAAGATAAACCTTGAACCGGTCCCGAGTTGCCACAAAGCCTTTCAGCTCCTGAGGCAGGAGGAACTGGACAGACGCTTAGCCAGGCATCCCGGTGGAAATCGCACCAGGCATAAATCAGTACTCAGCAAAGCAGCTTGTCCCAGCTAAGTGGCACTCCGCTGCCACGGCAAGGTGTTGATAGAAGCCTCCTCCCCGCCCCCTTTCCCAACCCTCTTATCAGTAAAGCAGCCTTTTTGAGATGGGCAGATTTTAAGCCCGTGACCTATTTAAACGTGCGGCCCCATCACCGACCAGCAGCGCAACACTGCAACAACTCCTGTAGCACTCTGCTCTTGCGTTTCCCAGCTGCTCTCTGTGACAAGTTCCCCGACTCAAATAGAAGCCCTAATCCTAGTGTAAAGCTCCAGCCTTGCTGCTTCAGATAAACATACATTGTTTCACCTGGTCTTCTGCGAAAATGAGACCGTGGCAAGGGCCTTATCAGTGCTGCTTTCTCTACCTCTTCTCAGCTCCTCCTCCCACCCATAACTTTCTAACGTGTTTATCATGCAGAAAGAGAAAGACAGCTCAGAAAATCAAACTCCTACAAACGCGGGGGGAAGGAGAACGGATGGTTGGGTATGTGCACCCATCCCCACTGAGGGTACAGTTACACAGCAGCGTCAATTGCTCTAAATTGGAGTTGCCGTAGCAATGCCTGCCCTGCCTGCATCATCCTGTTCTCCCCACTTTCTGTCAGCTGAAAACAAAGGAGGTACATGAGAAAAGCAAAAAGTCACTACCTGTGGCTGATTTGTCTGAAAACCAGCCCTACCTAAAAATGATTCATTTTGCTGGTTGAGCTCCATACAAAGGCCACCTCGAAACAAAGTGAGGATGAAGGAAACATCAGGATTTTGCAGGATGGAGGAAGAAGAAGCAGAACTGCTGCTCTGTTGATTTTGGGACAGCTGAACTTCTGTAGAATGAATTCTTAGCAGGGTTATAGCGGTGCCGAGAAGCTGTCTCCAAAAGGGGGAATTCCCATCCGCCTCCCCTCTCAGCTCCTGCAGGTTACTTGCCGCTCTGGGCCCCCAGCCTGAGCCTTGGCTAATGCCACAGCATCGGACCACGGCTTGTCTGGACTGCAGGTGGGAAGTGCAGCAAGGCAGGAGCCCTGCTGCTGGCAACTGCATGTTTCTCATCTTAAAACTACTGTAAAATTGCAACTCGAGGGTTAGGGGCACAATACAGAAGTATGGAAAGAAATGCTTCAAGTTCACTCAGAGCTATTTTGTCTCTGAATTATGTAACATTCTGCTTTGCTACATTAAAACTCCTGTTAGAGACCTTTAATTTTGTTTCGCTAACCTTTATTCAAAGAATGCTCTAGCTGAAAATATCTCCAGAAAGTCTAGTGATGTGGGGGATGATGACTAGCCTCTGAAGTTGTGAATTCCTGCTGATTCTCCCCGTGTGAACCAGCACTGTTGTCCTGGGGATTTCTTACACTGTCTGCATCACTCATGCAACAGTATTTTTGAAAATCTTCAACACTGTTATTTATACACCATAGTACATTTAGTGGTTGGTAAGTGCTTTTAATCAAGAGTTTTCTTTAAAAAGATAATTGTAAATACCTGTGGTATATGAAGTCAGACACAATATTGCATCTCAACTGATACTGTTACACAAGAGGGGTTCTGGCCACGATGCCCCTTTTCCACCCCTTCAAACAAAGAAAGATCAGGCTGAAAGATCAGGTAGTTTAGGAGAGCTTTAAAAGGCAGTGGCTAGCGAATTGCCTTTGCGCTCCCAGGTGCGCAGAGGGAAGAAGCATCAGGTGTGCTTCCACAGCCTCCACAGCAGCCGACCAGCTACGGTTAGAAGGGATGCCTGCCCGGGACACGCAAAACCGAAGGATGCAGAATATTTGAGAGTGGTTTGGCCGTTGGCAGTCAGCTGTGGGAGCCTCAGGAATCAGGATGCAGGAATTTGGGTCTTTGTTTCAGGAACATTCCTTGGAAAGTGTCGAGGCCAGCTGCAAGACGGTCCGAAATCCCTCATCTTATCTACGCTCGGCGCAGGGAACTACACGGGGGACCCAGCGTACCGACCCTCCTGGCTCCGGAAAACCGGGGGCTCCCGGCTGCCTCGCCGGGGAACCGGGGCTCGCTGGGGATCACATCCCTTCCCAACCCAGCTTGACTTTGCACGGCCCCGACCCCAGGTACCCCGCGTCCTTTTCCCGTGCGCCCACCGACGTGGGGCGGTGGGCGGCAGGGGCAGCTGCACAACACCGCGGGCCAGGCGGGATTTTTTTTTATTTCTTCCCATCTTTTCCTCATCTGCGCGTCGCGCGCTGCCCGCTCTGCTCACGGGAGAGCTGGGGCTTTAACTTTGCACGGGGAAAGGAGCAAAACGAGAAGCAGTCGGGACGGGAGGAAAGGAGGAAGGTAGCCCCTGTTCGGGGGTCTGCAGCGAGGGCGGCCGCCACCTGCCCCCGCCAGCGGCGCGGGGCGTCCCGGCGCCCCCGGACTTACTTTCTGGGGGTCGGCGTAGGTGCCCAGCCCCAAGAGCGGGATGCTGTTCCCGTCGCTCAGCGGGATGCGGTGGCTCTCGGCTGTAAGGTTCATCTTGCCGGCAGGTAGGGCCGCCCCGGACCCGGGGCTGACTCCACAGGGGGGCGGGAGCCGCCGCTTCTCAGCCAACCGCGGCCCCTGCGCTCCGGCACCCACCGACGGCTGGACGGAGCGGACCGGCGGCGGCTCTGCAAGGGGCCGAGGTACGAACTGTCCGATCCCGCCGCCGGGGAGCGCCTTTTTGGGGGGCTGAGCCACGTGTGCCCGCGGCTACCCTGCACCGCGCCCCGCCGCGCACCGCCCCGCTCGCCGCCCCGCCCCGAGGCCACCGCGGCCCCGCGCACCGCCCCGCGCCGGGACGGCCCCTGCGCGACCCCCGAGGGGGAAACCGGCAGGGGCTGGGTGCGGGATAAAGGCTGCTCCGTCTGAACTTCGAGGCGGGCCGGTGGGCGACCTGCACTTTGAGGGGTTTCGGGTGGTGCTGCTGCCCATTGTCAGGGAGTCCCCCCGGCCCGTCGTGGCCGGAGCTACCGGCAGCAGGGCACCGGCTTCACACGGTTTGGGGTGTTCGGTCTCTGAGCTTTTCCCACAGAGGTGTAAAACCGAGACAGTTTCCGCCTCTCCTTTCCAGTGGCTGAAACCCACTGCTGTAGAGGTAAGGAGGGAATGAAGGAAATCCCAGATTGGTGAGTAGTTCCTCTGCCTCAGTGTGAGTCCCAGATTACGGTGAATGGGCTCAAATTCCTCACTAGCAAGTTCTGCTCCACTTTGGAAAAAACGGTATATATTTTCTAACACTAATAGCCCAGAAAGGGATAATGTCCGTTATGAAATTCAGCAAGTGGCTTTTACTCTTTTCTGATCCTCATAAAACACTCAGGGCCATCCATGCTTTTATACCACTCTGTAGAGGTGTACCTGTCTTAACACACCTGCTTTATGTCCTGTATCTATGCTGAATTCTCCCCATTTGATTTTGAAGTGTATAGTCTTTTATGTCTTCCCAGATTAACCTGAAATTTAGCCCTCAGAGAGCATTATTCCTCAGCCACAACAATGTCCTTTGCCTGGAAGACTATTTTATCTCTTCTAATACCCTACTTGGCTTTCTGTGCATAGCAATCGTTCAGCAGGTTATGCAATTCCAAGAGGGGTTAATGAATCCATCATGATAAGTTATCTTTGCAGGGTTCTTGAAATCCACAGGTGTATGCTAGTTGGCATTTAGGGAAATGGTTAGTGGCTGCTAGGGCTGGAAACCCTAACCTGGAGAACACCCTAACAAGAGATACTTTCAGTGTTACTGGTTAGATATCTGCAAGAGTACCCAGTGAAGATGGAAAAACTGCCACTTTCACAGATAGGAGTGTGTCAAGAAGCTCAGGACTAAGTGCAAGCTAACTTGATCTGCAGCCCAAAAATTTCTAGCTAACTAGAATGCCCTGCAGGACAAAGGAAGGGTGTTGTAGTGTATGTAAAATGCTCCTTGGAAGGTGGACTGAATGCGGTTGAGGCTTTCCTGACAGCCTGTGCTTTCCCTGAACAACGCAATGCAAAGAGCTATCTGTAAGGTGACTGGATTCCATCTCAAGGAGGGGAAGCTGGGGCAAACTGCAGCCTGGCTGTAGCTACTGTGGGAACACTAATCCTGCTAGATCCCATCTGCATGTTACTGCAAGCTGTGGGTACCTGCAGGTGTAACGTGGAGGAAGAAAACCCAGTGACCACTTCCATGCCTCCTTGTTCCCATGTAACTGATTGCTATTTTCTTGCTACAGGAGAAGCTCCTATCTTCTCTCCCCATGCCAACCATGCTTAAACATACTGTGCGTTTGTTGGAGGATGAGTCAATTCTAGCTGCATGTCTGAGCTACAGCCTTTGTTCTACTGTATTTCCAACAGAGGAGCAAAAGCATGGAGAGAGGAGGAAATGCGGTAAGTAGAGAAGAGTCTGATGTGGCAGAGGGCATTCAGAGACCTCCTTATTTCCAATCCTGTACTAGCATCCCACGAAGAGGCTCTGCTGTCCAGTGGCTGATTTCTACCCCTTAGCTTCCATGCTCCAAGTCCACCCCAGAACCCGCTTTTCCATAACTCTTCTCAATCCAGCATCTTGTGGGGAGTTTGAAGGCACAGTTTGCTCATTTACTTTGGGTTTGGAACACATCCAGTTTGCTCACGTGCTCTGGGAACAGAGCGGTGTGTGCCCTAAGCTGTGTGTGATCCTGAGCTAAGCAAAGCACAACTGTGTCAGTGGTGCCTGTCCTGGGCAAACAAGCAAGTGCAAGGAGCCTCTCTGGCAGGAGTGCACTAGTCTGATACATGATAGCCTTCAACAGCAACTGTGGAAGAAGGATTGATGGACCTGGCCATAATTCACAGAACAGGGAGCTTGCACAGGAAAAGGATTTGTGTTTCTAGAAACAGGCAGGCAAAACGTTCCATCACCCACGAGGCAAAACAGGCACCCTTCCCTGCTACAGGCCTGAGCCCCCAGCACCCATCAGGGTGCAGATAACAAACAACCTTGGGGTAACAGGCAAAAGTTGCCTTACTTGTAGCTTTACTGCTAGACCAGTCCTTATGAAATTCAGTCCATGTGTTTGTCAGAGAAACTGGAGAGAGGCAGAGGGTTTTACAAGTCCTTCCCCCCACCCCTGCATCTTAATTGACAGCAAATAGTGTGGAGACTTTTTACACATGAGACTTTTTAAGTCACATGGCACCTGTGGCTCCCTACCCTACTGTTCTAATGCATTTGCAGATTTTATACTAAAACCCAGAAAACAGAGAGGAAAATGCATTTTTTCCTATTTACATCTGAGTTACTAACTCAAAATAGCCTTATTTCACAGAAGCTGGAAATACTAGCAGATTTTGAGCTGACAATGAGTATCCTTTAAAGAACAAAGGAAGCCAAATAATGTAGCCCAGAGCCTGTCACATCCACTTCTTGTTAGTAACAATTTCTGTTAGCTGTTCAGGGGAGTGCAGCTCTCAGTTTCAGAGCTTAAATGACTTAGCCAGACTTTTTACGAGGACATGGTATCTAGCAACTCCAACTGCAAAACAGTGCAAGTTTCTATAGGCAAAGCATTGGCTGCTGGTTATTGTCGATCAGTAACTGTTCAGGAGCTTTTATAAAATGCAGATGTGATCTCAGTTCTTTCTCTAGGAAACAAAAACAATGAAGTTTCAGCCTGTTGCCATCCTATCAACACAAGTTTGCCTTCTCTAGCAAAGCTTATGAGCACACAAGAACACCTTCAAAAGCAATTAAGGGAGGTTTTTGATTCCTGTATCGATGGTGTAGAGTTTTATAGTTACATTAGTCCTCTTAGACAAGTAAAGAGAAGTAGCATCTTATATTTGCATGTGTTTTGTTCCCTGTCCCCTGTATACAGACACAAATAATATGGATTAAAAATATATAAAGTTAGATCTAAGTTTTTGCAGAAAAAGTGGGTCAGACATCTGAGGATTCTTACTTTAAAAACATGCAGAAATCTCAGGTAAAGAAAGTACTTAATGGCCTCCTTACCTGAACAAAACTCAGGTAAAGAGGTGACCCTTTTACTCATTTTATCTCAAATTGCTAAGTATCCTGGGAACATGAGAAAATGTGTGAGGTCTTTAAATATAGACTCCCCAGTTCTTGGAAGGAGAAGGAGCCATGGGTTGAGAAGAACTGGCCTTGTCATCTTCTAGGTTTCATATTTTCTTGGACATTTGTAGGTTGTCTTTTTTTTTTTTTTTTTCCCCCCCAAACTTTTAGTTTGGACAAGGGAATATGTTAAAAATAGCATTCTGAATTTTCTCAATCTCGGTGTGTTTACACATTGTAGATTAGATTAGGGGGATTCTAAAGGTGGGTGACCTGTAGTGCCTAAAAATTTGCTTTTTTAAAAAGGAAAATTGGAAGTACTTTTAAAATACATGTATTTATTAGATAAAAAGTGCATGTTGCTACAGTTTCTATTTTCTCTGTGCGCTGTGCTCCACTCTGTGTAATTATCTGCTAGAATGCATACTCTGCATGTGTTTTTAGTTAAAATTTCTTAAAACACGGCCTTAAAGTCTGCATATTTTCAGCCTAGTCCTTTAATAACTCACATAAAATAGCATGTGTCTGTCCTGCATGTGGAATATCTACTTGCATATTTTCAACTATTTAACTTAGAGATTTTGGTAGCATGTGTTAAGACTAATAATTCTTTTCCATTTTTGTCATTAAATATGATAGACTAACACATCAAGGAAAACGTCTAGTTTCACTTTTAAACTTTAAGAAATAAGGTCTGTGTAGTGTTTGGTAAGGGGCTATACTATGAAGTGAGGTTGCTTTTTTTCTTCTTGCTACTTTTTCCAGTGTGGAAACAAATGATGTAAGCTGAACTGGACAACACCTCTACTAGTTCTTGTAGCATCCTTTTGTTCTATATTCACATCATCATGTGTGTCACAGTATATTCTCAAGGACACCGAGTGAGATGAGGGTTACATCTCAACTTAACCTTGCACTGCCTGCATGATTCCTTCTTTTATTCACCAAGGGATTTTTCATA
This sequence comes from Myiozetetes cayanensis, assembly GCF_022539395.1. NCBI lineage: Eukaryota > Metazoa > Chordata > Aves > Passeriformes > Tyrannidae > Myiozetetes > Myiozetetes cayanensis. The sequence goes on along the minus strand of NW_026087521.1, from coordinate 57,044,170 downwards.
TGGAAGCATTTGTGACCTTTTTGATCATGTTTGTTGCACGAGGGTTATCACCGCCATGATAACAGCCTGGGCTTTGTTGGGAAGTGTGATATAATAGGTATTCTTAGCAGTTTCTGTGCAAAGACCCTTTTTCCCTAGCTCCCACTGGTGCCTGTAAGCTACTTGGCAAATAATGGAGCACTTAAGTAATGTGTTCTTGTTTTATTTTGATTATTTTTATGTCTGCTAAGGACTTGTTCTTCCTGAGTTCTTCTTTGAAAGACCGAAGTTTGCTTTCATACTTTCAAGATTCCTGGCTTAGCAGTGATTGGAGTATGATATATTTACATTTTCAGTGAAACTCTTCACTGCAAGCTCCACAAAGCAGTACCTGACCTCCAAAGACCTCATCTGGTCCCACTTTTCCAGAACTGGAACAGCACTTCTGCTGGATCCCTAAGGAGAGTATAAGGACAGGGAGAAAACTGAGCCTACTACCTGTATCTGTGGAGAGATTTTGGAAAATACTTGATGGCTGGATCACTTCTCCCTTCTGCTTCCTATAAATGCTCTGTGGCTACAGCTGTGACAAAAGGGAAATTCCTATGTATCCTTGACACTGCTCCGTTCTTCTAGTAACACCAAAAAAGTTAAGCCACTGCAGGCCTTTGATCACTCCTGGGGTACAGGAGGAATGCTAGCAGCTGCTCCAGATTATTGTGCCACATCCCCAGTGGCTGTGGAAATGCGCTCGCACTGCGTCAAGGCACAGGGGCTTCCCCACAGGCCAACCTGGCAGTGGCAATCCCGGTCTGTTCTTCTTCCCATGACACCTTGGAACAGGTGCAGAGCCCCGGGCTGCAGCATCAGCTGGAATGCACACGGTGACAGCCCTGGTGCCGGGTGCTGTGGGGTGCCATGGTGGGTGGCTGTGCAAACAGCGAGACCCTGCTCAGTGCTTCAACCCCCCTCTTCTTTGGACAGTAGAATGCAGCTGAATGCATTTGTGGTGGGCGCTGGACCAGAAGCAGCAGCCACATGGGAGAGCTCCCATATCTGATGGGGAGTAGAGGAAGCAAAACTTCACAACACTAGAGTCAAAGCATCCAGGCTGTTTATATACCACCACCATATTTCCTATGGCACAGCAGTAGGGCAGCTGGCACTAGCAGTACAGCCCCTAAAATGTGCCCTTTTCCCTGTTGGGGTGCACTTCTGAGACTGGATGTGGGACTTAGTGCCATGGTCTAATAACCACGGTGGTTGTGGATCAAGGGTTGGACTTGGTGATCTCAGAGATCTTTTCCAACCCAGCTGATTCTATGATTCAGGAGCTGAGTTGCTCCATTGCCTTCCAGGGAGTGTTATTTATGTGCTGAAAAGCCCTGTGGAGGACCAGGAGCTCCTTTGGAGGATCAGCAACTGTTGGGAGAGCAAAAGAGATACTCAATTTGAAAAAGTAATCCTTTGGAAAGGTAATCCTCTGGAAAGGTAATCCTCCATTTCTTTACAGGTGTCATTTACATAGGCACTGTCTCATGAGCCTGCTGTCTTTTGGGCACTGTCCTCATGCTCCAGTTTGGTGTTAGCAGGGCTTACAACAAACCAAACCATAAGCCAGTTTATTTCCCTCCATCACTGTCTGTTTACTCATGTTATCGCTTTCTTCTAGTAATGGTATCTCAGTTTCTGCTCCAGACTGTCTTTGCTATGGCACATGCCCGACCTGGGAGCTGGTGAGCACTGCCTCTCAGATCCCGGGGCAAAGGTCAGTAGCTGCATAGTGGCCTCTGGATTCCTCAGATACCGACCCTCGTCATGTGGGGAGGCATTAACCTTTGGCCCTGAGTAAGTGTCCTCATATCTCACCTCAGTTAGTCTGTCCTGCTATTTGATCCTGTCCAATATAAAGCCCTTTCCTTTGGCATCCTGCAAATCTAAGACCCGTCTTGATGTTTCCCACTGATACTGGTGGGAAATACCCCGTGTGTTGTACCCAGGGCTGAGTAAGTAGTGGTAGAAGGGGCAGATCTCTTAGCCTGTTCCAAAAATGTGAGTTTTCCCTTGTCTCCTTTTGATGCAAAGCTTGGTCAGGGGTTCACCTCAGTACATCAGTCCTATTCCAGACAACTCCCATGTTTACCTCATGTGTAACTTCACACAGCTGCCTTGGGTCCATCTCCAGGCTGTACAGAAGTTCTTAGTTCAGCTCTGATGAATGATCATTTTACTTCCTTGCACTGGATAAACAGCTGTTTTCCATGTTACCTGCTTTAGGAGCCTCACTAGCGTGTTGTTTCTTTCCTTGCCTCCATGCAACAAGCAGACATATCTGACTAATTGCAGCAGGGTCGCACCAGCACCTTCTTCAGCTGGAGCTGCACAAAAAACACACAACGTTTTTAGCTTCAGCGCACCACATGGCAAACAGCCATGAGAAAACATAGCAGGGAACAAGCACTTGCAGTGTCTTTTCCTTATCTTTTACTTTTCAAAAGGGTGAAAGCAACACAGGCTTGGAGACGAGGGTCCTGTAGCGGCCTGTTGGTCACAGCACTTCCAGCTTCGAGTTCCTACTGGGGAAGCTCTTCCTTTGAAGTACATCTCACTTGGGCAGGAGCCAACGTCACGAGGAGGAAACTATTTGCTTGTAAAGAGAACCCCACAGGTAAAGTCTGATAGCCTGCTGGTTTCTTTGCTTGCAGGGATTTCCTGTGGATACTTTAAAAACAGAGGGTATTTTGGGTTTTGCTGATGTCGCCTGCTAGTGGGCAATGCTCTGTGTCAGAACGAACAGGGATTTAGAAGAGTAGGCTTTAAAGCATCCCATTGATGTTTTTACCCTACCTGCATGCTTTTCAAGGTGTGCCAGAATACTTTAAAAGGACAGATGAGCTCATCTTTGCATGAGTTAGTCCTTGTCCTGGAGCTGGCATGCCAGAAGGGGACCATCCCAGCAGCCCAGGAGGAGGGCAGTGCTGGTGGCAGCAGGTGCTGCCAAAAGAGGTGAAGCCCCACCTGAGTGCCTGTGCTTTATGAACAGAGGTTTTATCGGGGCTGGTGGGATTTACAACTGCATTCAACACTTCATTCCATGTTTAGTACCAAGGTGCTGCATGCAGCCCATAAAGATGTTTTTTTTTACTTTTAGTACGCTCTCAATTTGCAATGGCCATTACTTCTGTCTGCTTTGCAGCCCAGGTTAAAAAAAAAAAAAAATTCATCTTCTGCTTTTCTTTTCCCACATTGCCACTGAATTTTTCATGTTCACATGTTCACATGTACATGGGTGGATTGAGAAATCTCCTGATGTATTGTGAAACCCACTTATCATATTCTGCCAAGCTCTACGAGCCTTTCACTTGTCTTCCATACCACCTTGCCTGCTGGAACTTCACTGGCAGTCTTATTCAAGTTTATGCACAAATAGCTACCTTTTATAAAAAAGTCCTATCCTTCTACCCTACCACTTTTCCATGACTTGTGTCATCTTGTGCAATGAGGCAGCATGATGTTAAACCTGCTCTCTCTGAGGCATTGTGTGGCATCTCTGCAAATCAAATGATAGTGATCCCATTTGGGATTAGGAAATAGAAATAAACGAATAATTCCTTGTTTGCATAAGACTGGAAAAACAGTTGGGGCAGAGCTGGGGCTAGAACCCAGAATAAGTCATGGGGCTGCCTGTCATAACAAGAAAGGGGAGCTTGCAGCAACTTCTTTTTTTGAGACGATCTGTTAAATCTCCTGTAATTGCTTTAGTAAACACTAATATATTGGAAACAAAACAAAACGTTCTCTTTCAGCTTTCATAGGTTACTTGGTATCTCCCATAGCCATATGGGATTAATGGTGGCCGTAGGGTAGGATCGTATCATAAAACTTTTATTAAATGTTTTAAAGTCAATTAAAGAGACATTGCCAATTTGAACTTTCTAAGATTTTGCAAAGTAGATTTTTTCCATTGTTGTTGCGGTGCCTTTGAAGTGCTAGATCCTGAAATTTTTAATCATTTAAAAAATAAATAGCTATATATTCTCCTCAGACCCTGGCACCATGACATCAATTCAACTAGTTATGCACAGTACTGTTGTAGGCAGATAACAAATAAAATTTTCCAAAGTGGAAAGTCACTTTTCCTATCTTCCTTCATTTACAGAAGTATTTTAAATCTTACTTGTAGACTCATTACGTGACATTTTTAACAGAAGGGTTTGGGTTCTCCAATTTGATGATGTGTCTTTCAGATAAAACTTCCTTAAAGCTTTTGAGTCTCCAAACTGAGAAATGAGAAAATCCATTTGTGAGTGTAATAATGATTAATAGAAATTCCATGTGTCTGAATTTTTGACTTTCATGAAAAATCAAGCTTCCATTTCAGGTATATAGTTTCACACATTGTAGTCACAGGTGTAAGATGTCTTTCTAGTCTGTGGAGAGCATGCAGCCTAGATTTCAAGGAACAAGCAGGCCTATGACAAGAAAAGGATTTGCAGGGCTCAGTGTCTAGGGTAGAAGGAAAGGGCTGGATGTAGATGCAGTCAGTTTGTTTTCCTAGGTAACGATGTACTTTCAGTAGTGTGAGAAGTCCTCATCTCTTGATGCAGCCCAGAACATGGTTGGCTTTCTGGACCACAAGCCCACATTGCCGGGTCATGTCCAGACTTTCATCCTCCACTACCCTGAAGTGCTTGTCAGGGCTGCTCTCTATCCCTTCATGCCCCAGCCTTTATTGATACTAGGGGTAATTCCTTTTCAGTCGTTACTATGATTAAAACTGTAGGATCCTTGATCTTTAGATATGAGCCTGTCAGGGCATCTCTTGGGCTGCTCTAGCATCTTCTGATGGACAAAAACATCTCCTTGGTACCTGTAGTCCCTTGGGTGTGTTCTACCTCTCTCTGTGAAAGGGCAGCAGGGGCTGGGGCAGCAATACCTTGCCCTTCCTGCCCAATGCATTTACAGGGGTCTCTTGGTGTACATCCTCAGCTCTGCATGTTGCAGAGGGCACCTCTGCACCATGCCTGGTGATTTCTTGCACACTCTCAGGGCTGATGTGGGCTTTCGGGGAGTCCACCAAGGCTGGAGGTGAGCGAGCCTTGGCACTCAGTCACTGCCTGGTCTCACAGCTCATTGTTCACCCGCAGCTGGGACCCAACAGACTTTCTTTGTCTCTGTTTTATATAAATCCTCATCGCTGTAGCACTTCATCTGATGTGACTAACACGCATGGTTTTTCTCTGCTCTCTCCCCTGAGGAAGGTGGGGGGAGAGTAGTGTAGGCAGTGCAGTATTTCTGCTTCAGTCTGGTTATTTCAGAAACAAACTTAAAAACATATGTTCATTTCAGTTCGTTTATGTGACAGAGACAAGGTCGAAGAGATATGCCTGGAAAGTGGAGCTGAAACCTCCCTAAGAGCTGGACTGGGTTGAGGGATCCTGTTACATGGAGTTTATTGCAGGCTGGTATTTAAATTCATTATAGCCTGCCCCATCGTTGTACTTTTAAAAGTTCCCTTTCTTTTACAAATATCTTCATTTTATCTCCTCCTGTTTTCGTACTTTTTTGGGTTGTTTTGTTTGGTTTTGTTTTGTTGTTTTTCAGGACAATTTAGTTTTTTGAAATACTTTCTGTTTTGCAGAAATCATCATCTATAATATAGAAACATATTTGTACAAATATTGATAGCCCAAACTTTCTCCTTATCTAGATCCTCATTGTGCTGCATGTTGTGTCCTTTCTCCGAAATTCCTATCTAAATTTCCACTGCTGGTGAGGCAGTCTGTACCCTTGAAATATATGCATGTTAATAAGGCAACAATTGGGGTTGGCAGGAAATGGTGATGGAAGATTTCCTCACAAAAAAAGTGAGGGCTGGCACGTCTGGTTTTCATTCTTCATCAAAGCAAAAGGAGAGTTTTATAAGTGATGTTGGGAAGAAACCTGAGGAGGGGAGATTTCAGGAGATGAAACCTTGCCTGCTGGGGAGGGAGGTGAAGGGGCAACTGGCTTCAAGCCACAGCTCAGTTGGACCTGGTTGTAGACCTGAAGCCTCTGCCTCTTTGAGCTTGCTGGATGGAGCTGCTCCCCTCTTGACCAGTGTTTAAAGATGTAGAAAGTAAGAGGAAAAGTGAGAAAACAAATGGCAATTAACTTAGTCGTGAGAGGAGAGCACCTGAGTGCAACGCAGGAGGCAGAAGTTCAAGCCTTTGCTGAAATCTGTCACAACAAAGAATTAAACTTTCTCGTTCATGTTCTCCTCCAGCACTGTAATCCCTCTGGTTGCTGAAGCTCATCCTGCTTCTCACCAGCCAGGTTTTCCCTGGGGCTGGGAACTTGCAGCCATTCAAGTGCTTTTTCTGGGAACAAGTTGCCATAAAGTGCTTCCCAATACTTCCAGGACGGCAAAAGGGATTTGATGAAGACAGCTGTCATTTGGTTATACCTGTATGCAACATCTTCTGGTCTTTTGTGCAAATATAGTTAGAAGCTTGAATTAAAAGGGGAAAGAAAGGTAAATTGGGATTTTTGGAGAGGTTTTGGTAAAGTCTTGCACTTTATTGCTGTAGTGATGCTATGGAAATGTGATTTATGGGGCCAGGGAGAGTCTAAGTTGGAAGTCTTTGTGAAAAAAAAAATTGAGATTTTTGGTAAGAACACATGGTTTTGAGCACTCCTTTTTAATCTTGCACCTTGGAGATGTGGTTAATTTTAAAGGGAACGGGATCAGTGTATAAACCATGATAAGCCTCCATTAACTGAAAAAGGGAAAACATCTACTGAACCAGTTTTGAAATGTCTGGATGCAAGCAAAAGGGATCAGAGGTCTGTTTGTTGCTCAGAGAATGTATTTGACACAGTGGACTAATAAATTTTCTCAGATTTTCTTTAAAAAGTTAGTTAAATGAAAGGTCAGTCCCATTTGTAAACAAAGCTGTCTGAATTTATTGTAAAGTAAAAGCATCAGGGGCTTTTGCAGTACTTTCCACTGTGGCTGAGTGCCAGTACAGTTGCTTTTTAGAAAGCTTAGCGTGTATAATTCTTTTTTATTAGAAAATAAGTGGAAAAGACTTGCCAATCAGCAGCTTCAAAAGGTCCTTGCTGCAATATCAGTGTTAGAGCTGTGCAACAGCCTCCTAATGAAACAGGAAAACAGACAAGTTTTCAGGCACTTTGGTGGAAAACTGAAGCTCTGAGTATCTTAGTGAAAGGTTTATGAACCTTCTGGGGAGTCTCCGCTATGTTTACCCAACCTATACTGATTTTTTGCTGCTTTTTTCAAACTAGCTGAAAAACTGTAGTTTCAGGAGTCAAACCAAACTGAAAGCAGGGGAGAGGGACACTGAGAATGGGAAATCTTGTACAGACACCTGCAAAAATCAAAGCAGCTGTTTGTCATGTTGCACTGGCAGGAATGCTGTGCCGAGCAAAGGTAGTGGTTGCTTCACAAACTTTCGGGTGATGACATCCTACTTGCTCTCCGCCTATCCTGTGGCTGATGCTGGCAGTGCTGCCCAGTTCTTTTCACATTATCTGTCCAAACTAGAGGTCTATCAGGCATGTGAGCCCCCTGCAACACAGTGGGAAAGAGCAGCTCTGTGTAGGGACCCAGGCTGCATGAGCTAGGCAGCTGCAGCAATGGGATTGCCTCTCCAGCTATCCCTAATTGTTTTGGCCACAGCAGTGCCAAGTTTAAAGCAGGCTAACGTTCTGCTTTTTGGGCAGGACCTGTAACAGTGGTCTCATCATTTAAGGCTAGTGTGGATACCTCTGTGCCTGGAGTGCTTCGTATCCCATGCTTGTGCCTCCTTTGCTTTTTATATAATGTGGCTTGTACATGGTGTCGTTTTACTAGAACAAGGTTTCTTAGGCACTGCTGTAACCAGAGATACCCTGACCTTACTGTCACATGCTGGCTATTTCTTGTGCCAAAACAAAAGGTGAGAAAATAGATATAAAGGGATAGAGCAATTACCATGTATGTATTTGCCTGTAAATAATCTAGTGGCAATGTTTATGTTTCAGGTTTCTGCTTTGTTTCTGCTTGGCAACTGGCTTTGGAGAGGCTCAGGGGGGTTTATTTGATTTTTTCGAGGGAGAGAGAATAAAGATAAGGGGAGGTTGACTGAGGCTGTTGTGAGGCCAGTGAAGCTGCAGCACACAGGCTGGGAGCATGGCTCACTCTTCACATGTGTTTAGGGAGGTAGCCAGGTTCCCAGATAGGATGGACAGCTAGCTAGGAATGAAAGGATAGCACAAAAATGTTCTGTGGTCACATGGCCACATTTTCTTTGGGCTGGCCTTCACCCCCTGTCCCCATCACCTTTCCTGGGCAAGGCTCTCTCTCAAGGCTTCTGTAAAAAAAAAAAGAGCTTCACCCTTTTAATTAAAGCTGGGTGTTTAAGCAGGTTTCCAGTAAACTAGTGCAAGTGCCTGGACTCTTATTTCAGCATGAAGGTGTGTTTTGTGGGTTTTTGTTGTTGTTGCTGTGTGGCTTTGGTGTTTTTTTGTTGTTGTTGTTTGTTTATTTTTGTGTGGTTTTTTTTTAATAATATACTTTTGAGTTATTTTAGCTTAGGAAAAACAAGTAAGAGCAGACTGAAATTAATGCACCATTTTCACACCTCCTCCTCAACAAAAAAATAAGCATCTCTTGAGACTGAATGAAAATCACTGGAACATTATTAGGCTTTATGGGAGAGTGCCTTCTCATGTGTCCCACCAGATGAGAAGGCCTCATCACAGCCCCAAAGCTCTTCTGGAATACCCGGTTGAAGGAACACAGCTTTTGTAACGGCCAGCTCTTGGCTCTAAGAGAGCTTATTTCTCTGAGCAGCAGAGCCCTTTTCTTGCCCACTCTGCCTTTGAACCAACGAGCGTGAAACCTAAATGATGCTGTGTGACTTCCCGAGTTCTGGGGTATGCACGGACGGCTCTGCCAGCGTTGTTCATGCCAAGCGTTCAGATAGGCAGGGGGACTTTACGTGCGGCGTGTCCCCTCCGAATCGTCCCACAGCGGCCCGTCCCAGCGGACCACCTCGATGGCTGAATGAACAGCAGCTGTTCATTAACACGGAACAGAGATCCGGCGCTGGCCATAGGAAGTAAAAGCCCTAGAGCACACTGCAGTAGCCTTCTTCTCCCTTTACAAAGCTGCTCTCTGTTAAACTGTGGTATCGACCCTCACTGGCGTACAAATGCCCTTCGTTAGGGTTTGCACGCTGTGTTATGTGAGCCCGCAGTTGAAAAGCAAATGAACAAAACCTGCTTGTGGTGATTTAGTGTAATGGCACTGGAAGTCAGTTTAATCAGGAAAAAAAAATGGTTGGGGTGATTATGCTTAACTGTAGTGCTGGAAGGAGAGGGACACTTGGGCGCTGAGGTGGTGACTTCACCGGTGACTGGGGAGGAGATGGATTATTTGCAAAATCTCAGCCTGACATGGCTCTCCCAGAACAGCCTGCTCCTAAGACACAGATCCTTATATGTTTAATAAGGTGTTAAGAGCAGAACTTGAAATGTTCGCTCACATTCCTCTGTTCTGGATCATTTCAGTGACCACCTGGTGCCCCTTTCTTCTTTTTTTTTTATTTAAAGACGCTTTTGCATCCTGCATATTACTTTCTGTTTACCCTTTGGGCCCCAGCTTGGCAGAGTGCCATGGAATGTGTTTGGTGTCCTGTCCTTTCCTAACTCAGCAAAACACTGAAGACAGTGCATAAGGATAAGCTGTCGTGCTTCCGCTCCCACCTCACTGGGAGAGCCTCATCCTACCAGCTGCTAGAGTAGCCTTTGCTTGGAAGGTGGGAGAAGGATGTGAAAGTTTGTACAAACAGTACTTTTATTCCCAGGGAGATTTTTAACATTTATTTTGATGGTTTGGTCAGATTTGCATACTTGAACAGTGAGAGCAGCCTGGTATCAAAGTAGTAGGAGGGAGTTCTGTTCAAACAAAAAAATAATTGCTTTCATGGGTCCAAGAAAGTTTACTCTCAGACATCAGGAGCTGAAAGACTTTCCAGCTGAGGTGCCATTTTCCCTGTGTTAGTGCTACAACTGTGAATGTAGCTGGGATTTGCAAATTCAGTTAATTTGCTAAGCTGGAAGCAAGGCAAAACTCTACGCTTTCTGAAATGACCAGAGTGAAAGTCTGTATTTTAACCTTAAGAAGAGGTAGCAGGTCTGGGGAGTGTCATTAAAAAGAGGAACTCATGAAATTACACTGAACAGTGAATTGCCTATCTTTTTAGTGTGTCTGCATGCGAGGATGTGATTGAGAGAGGGAGAGAAAGGATGAATCTGACAAAAACTTTATTAAGTTTAGGAGTGAATGCGGAGGAGGCCATAGTTTCAGACTGATTTAGGAGTGCATTTGAGTCTGTTGAAAGAACCTGGTGTAAATGGCTGTGGGCTGCTGCCATGCTGAGGGCCTATTATGCCATCAAAGCTGCATCACCTCCAAGGGGCACAGGCTAAGGCACCTGAACCTGCTTCCACCAGCAGCACCACATCTCCCACCCAGCTTCTGCCAGCAGAGGTATTCTGGTGAGGGGACAGAGCTGAGGTGACTCCCATGTCCTGAGCTGGCTTTGCTGTGCTGGTACAATATTGCTCTATAAACTATCTAAAAAGCTAAACCAGCTGAACTGTTTCAGGTTTAGTTTGCTTAAGTGACCTTTTAGCGTGGCGTGAGTACACTGAATCTTTTAGTTGTCCTTCTATGGATATCTTTTGCTTTGTCATGGTGATGATGTGCTTATTTGATTTGTTTAGCCCCAAAGTATTTTGGCTAACACTGTGTTGTCCTCTGCTCCAGGAGGCCTCTTTGATTCAGGTGCCACCAGAGCTTCTGCCACCGCAGCTTCTCTAGGAAGCAAGCCAGGATTTTTCTGGTAATCAGAGTGCATTGCATTTGTTCACTGCTGTTCCTCTTCCCTTATCTCTGTTTGTATTACGTTACTATTCAGGGTGTTCCCGTGCTTGTGCCATGTTTGTATGGTGCCCAAAAGATGGCACCTCTGTGAGCTTGTGATCTGTGTGGGGGACAAAAAGTACCAGAGAGAGTAGCTAGGGATTGCTATAAAGATCTCAATGTCGTATTTTGCTCCCCTAAATGAAATTCCTGCTGTAGGTCTTCCTACATGCTAAAGTAAGGAATCTGTGTGAAAGTGTCTTTACTCCATGAGTGTTTATTGTCAAAGTCCTTCAGGTTTTGTTTGACTATTTTGATGTGTCCAGTTTCTTATCTGATGCTTTCTGGTTACCTTTCAAATTCACGGACAAAGTCCAAAGGAAGATTGGCATATACTTACAGAGGGTGGAGTTGGCAAAGAAAGGGTTTAGCTCTGCCTCTTTTTTTGATTGGAAGGTTGTCCCTGTAAAATAACCCCAGCTGGTGTCTGAAAGAGAAAGAGTTTCTGCATCTTCTGTAACTGCTACTGTAATAGTACCCAGAGGAGTATATCTCGTTTTAAATCGGAGGAGAAGACTGTTTGCACTGTGTTACTGGGGTACCACAGACAGGTGATGGGGCTGGGGACATGTTCAGAAGAAGAGTCAGCTTCAGGCAAATGTCTGTTGGGGCTGTTTTCATGACCTGTCCTCAAGGATGTCCAGTGTTCAAGGTCCCACACCATCCCCAAGTGTTCCACTCTACTATTTCATCATTCCTAATGCTGGAAAACAGGCCCTTACACCTCACCTGAACCTCTATTCCTCTGATTTAAACATTTACTTCTTTTCCTAACCCCCCAAAAACTCCAGTGTGTATATGTCACATATGATCTGCCTGCTTTAACATAGAATGTTTGCATTTCTGAGAGAACACAGAAGAAAGCCAACTTATATCTCAGAAGGCAACTTAGGGGCCGTTCTGGCTGAGCAGGGACTTGATTGAAAGACAGAAAACTCCACTCTTAGCATTCCTGTACAGATTTAAAGCACCTACATGTGTCCTGACTGATAGTATTTAATGTGTGGCAAGGCTTGGATACTGTGAAAGGAATATGAGAAGGTGTGTTACAAAGAGATTGTGTTTTCTTGGTATATGCTTGCTGTCTGCCATCCTCAGGAACAGGAGTGATTCTGGAGCCACCTTCTGATTAGAGTGACAGTTACAGGTGTGTACCAGAGTCAATAGTGAAACACCTGAGCACAGCAAGACAGCAGGCAATCTTGTGGTGATTATTAGTGAAATATTTGCAACCATGTCCAAGTAATTCACTTGATGAGTTATTCACAATACTCCCTATTGGCAGAGAGGTTATCAAATTTATATTAACAAGGAGCAAAAATTATTAGGGAGGAGGTTAGTTGTTGTGGTTTTAACTGGGGACCAGAAAGAAAATTCTCCCTTGGGTCATTTACACTATTCTCTTGACACTCTGATAGACAGGAACTTAGCTCTCAATTGGTCCTTCTATCCCAGCTTGAAATGCTTAGAGTGATGATGATCTCATTCTTGTGAGCTATGACATAAGGTGTGAGTGTCAGTCTCAGGAGGTGACCACATCTCTCAGAGAAGTTTCCTTGTGAACTTTCTCAAGCAGCTAAACAACCCACTTCAAGTGGCTGTGCAACAGCTGATTTTTCCATGTTTCACCAAAGCTGCAGGAAAAGCAGTGATTTTGAAGCATTTCACAGCCATTGCTTTGATTTTGGAAAATTCATTAACAACAACAACAACAACAAAAATCATTCTAGTGAGGTGAATAAAGCTGAACTGGCAAATCACGGATACCCAGAAGCAACAGTGTCCTGTTTATAAGGAAAGAGTGTGGTTACTGTGGTCAGACAGCCGGGCTACAGGCCAGGTCATGCCTCCTAAACATATTTTAACTAACCTCATGTCACAGGCAGGATGTGGGGAATGTAAGATTTTCTCTTCTGAAAGGTAAGGACCATTCGCAGAGAGTGTAGACTGGCTCCCTTGACAGCTGCTTTGCCTTACACCCGTTGAACCTCTACTTCTTCATTAGGGTATCAGAGGAAATTTCTAGACCTGCTGGGATCAGAATTGGTGCAGATCCACCTCAGTGGCTTTCCTCAGGCAGTCAGAAAGGCGAAGACAGGCTGCAACCAGGCCTGAATGGCCCCATTCTTCTCAGCCAACCACTAACACTTAAGGTATGTTTCTGCTTGGCAAGCACGGGGTATGACAGTAGCACATAAATCATGGGTGCAGCTAACATGGTCTAAAACCCATGAGGTGGTAGGTAGAGCCCCTGGAGAGTCCTTGCTCCTTCCCTGGCTGCTGGTGTTGCACAGGGTGGCTGGAAGAAGCCATCAGGGCTACCGAAGCACCTCGGCTTGGTTGCCTAGAGCTAAGGGGACGTCTAGTGGTGGTATTTTAAAATCCAGATTTCCCTTTAACTAGAGGCATCTAGTTTTCCTACTGTTGCTGCAGCTTCCTTGAAAGTGATGGGCAGAGGCAGCAGTGAGATTAAAGGTGTCTTGTGTCAAATTTCCCTTGTGAAAGAAACTGCCAAATTGAATTACTGGACACAGGCAAGGCTCGGCTTTTAGTCTCTGTGTGGCAAACCCTGTGATGGTGGTGGGGCTTCCAAATGCAGAATGGGTATAACTGGTGTAGAACTGATGTTGTCTTCCTGAAATAGCCTGGATGGGTTTTACATTACCTCTGTTTCTGCAAGTGGAGACCCCAGACCACAATAAAAAATAATTTAAATTTGTAATTTGATTTTTTATGTGAATTTACAGAATATGTAAGACATTCATGACTTAGACAATGCAGTGAGCCCCTGCTGTATGACACAGACCTTCAAAAGCCAGTTGCTGATTTCTCAATACAGTGCACTGATTTTCGCAGTCATATTTCATCTCCCCTTGGACAATAATTGGGGACTTAGAGTGGGGTAAAACTAAAAGATACAACACTCTATCCCCTTTATCCACATGCTTATATATTGCTGTGACAAAGGAGAATGCATGTAACTATAGATATCCATGCAAGGCAATGCGCTAAATAAACACTGAAGGCAGATTAAAAGAGGTTCACTAATATCATCCTATTCTCTTGTAGGATTTACTAAAAATTTCCTTGGCATTATGTGGTTGGTGGTAAGCTTGGTCTGAGGGAATGTGCTCATGGAAAGACAGCTCTTTGGCAAAATTATCTTTGAGAGTGTGCCAATAACAGCTAGAGAAACTCAGGTGCAGCTCCAAAAAGGCTGCTCCTCCCTTATGAGGACCATTGCAACAGGCAGACTTGGTAATGCAGTGTTAAACTGCCTTCTCTTTCTTCCCAGTCTGAGAAATGCATAGTTTTCTCAATGTAAAGGAACTAATTACTTATTTTTCAGGCTATTAAACCAAATGCAGTGTATACATGCCCCCCTCCCCGATGTGCTCTGGAATTGCTGCTGCTGCAATCACAGTAGGAAAGGGTTTTGCTGCTGCTGTTGTCATGTTTTTCTTGTGGCACATTTTTAGACAAAGCTGTCTCTTGTTTTTGGATGGGTTTTTTTTAATGCACTGGGAAACTTCTGCTCTAGCTCCTTGGCCAGTTTACTTTTCCAAATCCCAGAATTAATTTTTTTTAATGTTTCTTTGCTACTTCTCAGTAACTCTTCTTTTCTTTTCCTTTCTTTTTCTCATATCATGAGGTCTTTTTCCACTCCTCAAGCCAATGACCAACAGAAAGACGTTCTGTAACAATCTCTCACCTTTAACCACCTAATTTATTTAGCCCAGACTTTTCTCCATCCTTCTATCTTCTGTGTGTTCAAAGCAAGTTATTACCTTAATTACAGAGCATCCCTTCACGATGAAATAGCTCTGGTGCTGAGCAGCAGCACAGGCAAAGCTCAAACACCTACAGACAAACTTCAAACTTCAGACAAACTTTCACGCTCCTGTGCTTAGAGATTGATAAATTCCCCCATGTGATGTACTGAGGTACTAGTTTCCTTTTCCATAGATTCACAATCAGGTGTGGTGGGTTTGTTCTGTTTTGTTTTCTTTTTCAGAGTTCCTGCCCAGATGTTTCCCACTGATTATCTTTTATTTAAATTTAACTTGTTCCTATTTAATTCTTACATATTCTTCCTTACTTAACATTTTTGCCAAGACACGTACTACGAAGGTCCAAGAGGAGAAGGGCTGCGTGTGGAGGCAGTAGTTTTTTCCCAGTGAGATTCTCCCTGCCCTTACTACACAAGTGTAAGTAGTTTTAACTGTCTTTTGTTTTGTTTGTTTTTTTTTTTTTGAGTGAGGAGCAGGTAAGGTAGTTGTAAAAAAAAAAAAGGATCTGAGTTTTCCTTTTGCTGTGCTCTGACTTTTCCAAGGCTTGTGAAGTACTGAAGGGGTCTGTGATGGGAAAAATCAACAAATGCCTCTTCCTGTGTATCAGCGTGTTCTGCAGGGCCTGCCTTTCCATTGTGATATCCCTTCTTCTGGCCTTGCTTTGCTCATCTACACCAACTATCACTACTTTGGGCTGCGCAGCAAACCCCAAACCACTGAAGGAGAGAAGAGTCCCTCTTGTTCGGAAGAAAGCTTCCCTTTTCTAGATATTCTTGGAGTGAGTTTGGAATGATCTTGTTGCTTTTGTGAAGGATTTTGTCATTTGCCAGTTTGTGACATGTGGCAAATCAATTTGAATTTCCCAGCTCTTCTGCAGCACATCACTCTGTTTTCCACCTGTCTTGCCAGACAGACTAGATTTGCACTCGTAGGGTCCAAGCAGGCGTGGTATTTGTATGAGTGATGCAAATATTTTCTCCTTCCTCGTGACGTGACTGGACAGAGTGTGTATGAAGAGTGGGTGTGCTCAGGTACAGGCAGTGCGTGTATCATGACTGTGTTTACAAGTGATGCTCAAAAGACCCGTCCCTGGGCTTGCACTCAGCTGCTGCTGCTGCATCCCTGGCTGGCGCTGACCATCCTTTCTCCCGTGGAACAACAGTGCCAACTGCTGGCTGCTGAGCCAAACCTGCCAGGAACCGGCCGTGCCTGCAGGTGGAATTGGTCCTCTGCGCTTAATTTTAGGATCACCGCTACTTAAAACAAAGCATCCCTTTGCTGATGGTTTGGGTACTTCACGGTAATACCTCGGTTTGGTGGTCCTTGTTTCCAAAGCACAATAATATTCTACTGAGCACAGGTGAGCCTGGGCCGATTGCCTTCCCTTGGGCATTTCTCACATTCATTTCAAAACTAATTGTTAATGATGTTTTAAAACCCTGTGTCTCTCCTGATCTCCCAGGCCTGGCTGCTCAGAGAGAGGAGAATGTTTCTGGAGGAGAAAGTTTCTTCTCTGAGCAGTGGAAGGGCCATGAAAGGTGTCATATGCTCCCTGGAAGATTTTAATCGTTCAGTTGTGGCAGCAATTTGCCATGTACAAATTTGAGATACTCATATGTGTTATAGCCACAATGAGGTCTGGGGAAAATGAACTGGTGATTTATGTATTTCTGCACAGGGTACTACATACTGGTTTTGTTCAGGGAAAAAGGGAAAGAAAATGGGGAGGGTAAGAAAAAGAAGACAATACGCAGGTGTACATGGAAGTGTCATTTTGTTTTAATTTCAGTGAAATGCTTTAATAGAAAAATAGTTTGTTTGAATTGTTTTTCATTTGTTTGTTTATTTGTTTGTTTTTCCACCAAGAAGAATATCAAATGGGAAAGACAGGCCTGTTTCTTTAAATGTTTCCTGGGAAAAGGTGCTCTCGTTATTTTTTTGCTCTATAAGGCTCTGTATTTTCTCTGTCTCCTTTCCTTTTTGGCCTGTGGTCTTAATCTAGGGATCACAGTGTTTGCAGGAGGTGGTAGTAGAGAGGACACATGTATGGGGAGTAGGAAACTGGGGGAAAAAAAGTATTAAAAAAAAGAAATTGAGAGGGGTTTACAGAGAAAGGGCTTTGCAGAGAAAGGGGAAAGATGGTAAATGGGTAAAGCAAAAAACCAATAAAATGGGGAGAGATGATCAG
Source organism: Myiozetetes cayanensis (assembly GCF_022539395.1). Classification (NCBI taxonomy): domain Eukaryota; kingdom Metazoa; phylum Chordata; class Aves; order Passeriformes; family Tyrannidae; genus Myiozetetes; species Myiozetetes cayanensis. The sequence goes on along the minus strand of NW_026087521.1, from coordinate 57,027,240 downwards.
GGGAAGTTTGCAGAGAAAAGAAAGGGTAGGGACAGGAAAAGACAGGCAGCCAAACAAACTGAAAGTGAATTTCATGAGTCAGGGCTTCTGTGTGTTTCTGGCATCTCCCAAAAGGCCATTTTTTACTTCCTCCCAACCACAAATGTTCTATGTAGCTTTTGGAACAGAAAACAAGAGGAAAACTAATAAATCAGCTATTCTCTAACATATGTGACAAGCCCAGGCTGAGGCACAGGTGAACCACAGCCATGTGAGGTCTCTTAAACTGAAGCTGGAGAACTTTGCCACTACCACAGTACTGCTTCTAGCCCTCTGTTACTCTTTCATTTATGTGGTGTTTTGTTTTTCCACCCAATGTCTTCATAGGGAAATCTAAATGAGGCAGAAAGGAGAAAAACAAACAAAAAACACCCCCCCAAAAAACCCAAAACAAACAAAAAACCAACAAACAACAACAACAACAAAAAACCAACAAAAAAACCCCAGCAGTATTTTGATGCTACCTTGAAAGACAGGAACATCAAAACTCCTCCTGTGGAACTGAAACCTCAGGTTGAAAATGTAGCCCTCAGGCAGTCTGTCATTGTAGCCACAGCTGGGAGCCCCAGGGTGGCTCTGGGCACCGTTGGGGACCAGAGGGCTACCACACTCCACTCAGGAGAGGATAAACTGTGTGCAAGCACAGTTCTACTTACATAGTGGGTCCCATGCCAGTCAGGTGTTATGCTAAATGTCAGCAGTGGGAAACTGGAGCAATTAGGGGACAATCTGAGTCAGTTTTTCAAGCCATGAAACAAAATATTTCTTGTGAAAGAAACTGGCATCCTGTGCAACTGATTTCTTCAGTATCATAAATCACAGGTTTGGGGTTAGAAAGGACCTTAAAGATCACCTATAATTCAAACCCTCCTGCTATGAACAGAGACACCTTCCAGTAGACCAGGTTGCTTAAAGCCCCATCCATCATAAACACTTCCAGGAATGGGGCATCCACAACTTCCCAGGGCAACCAGTGCCTCACCACCTTCACACTAGAGAATTTCTTCCTTATACCTAATCTAAAGCCACCCTCTTTCAGTATGTACTGCTCTGTTTCTAATGACAGTGTGTTGAATTTTTATCAGTGATGTGAATAATTAAGCTGGATATCATGCCATTATTTATTATTTCTTTTAATTAAACAAAATGAAAATTTTGCCAGGACACGTGGTTGCAATTTTCAAGAGTCTTGTTCTAACCGTGCACTGATTTATTTTACTTTCACACAGACAGGCATTCCTCCTAAACTGTATGTTTCTCTGAATAAAGGGAGCAGGCTACATGCTTTCCTATCCATGGCAGCCTTTGCCACTGAGATAGCTAGCCTCTTACTGAAAATATATTGTTATATGTATAATATATTATTGTATTATTAAGGAAACTTAATGGTGGAGCAGGACTGAGCAGACTCAAAGGAGAGAGTGCGCACAAAGGTGGGATGAGAGGCTGGAGAAGGCAGAGAGCTGTCACTCCCTGTACCACCCATGGGTTTTCCCAGGCATGGGGCATGCCATGGGGACAGGTGAGGTGGCTGTGTCTGCTGTCCCTGCAGCCCGAGCAGTGGCAGTGATGCTGGGAGCTGCAATGCCGCTAGATGTCCCTTGTCACCCAAGTGAGGTAGGCGGTACATCCCCATCCCTGAGCTTCGGGCATATAAGATGTAGCGTTACAAAGAAGCCTGTGTTTTAGGCATTAAATATGGAGAAAAGTTGTGTCTGTATTAAGAAAAAGGTCTTGTATTAGCCTGTGAGGTAATGTCGTGGGTAGCAAGGAGAAAGTCACTTCTTTAGCCCCTTTATATTTCATTTTTGCTGGAAGATACTCCATCATAGGGAGGATTTTGTTTTGGAGGGATATTTACACCAGCACAATTCAGTATTTCCTGGTGGAAAAGAAATCAGGCTAGGAAGTGCTGGTTTGGTGAGCCTAACACTGTGGTTTCAGCTAACTTTTCCCTGCTGACACAGGCCTGTCTGGTGCCTGCATCAGCTGAGCTGGTGGGGGGGTGTGGGGCAAAAAGGACCTATGGGCTTTCCTTGCACCTGCTAAATGATTTTGCTATTTTAGGCATGTTTATGTTGAAAAAGGCCAGAAAAAAAGTCACTTCTATGAAGAACTCAGCCCCTCCACCTCACTGGTGCAGCTGTAGCCCCGAAGGCTCAGTGCGCCCCTACAGAGAAGGGAAAAGGCTGGTGGAAGAGGGAACAGCTGCTGAGGGAGGTGGACTGGTGTAGGCATATGGCATGGAGCAGGCAGAGCCAAGGGCAAGAGGCTGCAAGCTCTTGGAGGCAGTGTCTAAAGGGGGCACCAGGAAACCTCCCAAACCTGCTTCCACCTGGCATCCAAAACTTTTCCTTATGCTTCCCAGCCCCTGTGTCACTCAGCGTACACAGATCCACGTGGATCCCATGCTGCTCAGCCACATGGCTTGTGTTTGCCTTGTGGCTTGATCCTCTCTCCAGCCACCTGTGCTGGTGCTGCCGTGCCAGTGGTGCTCTTACTCCTCCAGACCAGTGTGACAGCTGGGTTTGAAGGGCAGCCTCCAACAACAGAACTGTGCCAGGCTCTCAGCAGTCCTTTAAGAGTTAATGCCTCCCTGTGGCCATGTTTTCACCACAGTGGAAACTGTGTTTCCATATGTCCCTAGCTTCCATAGCTGGCACCTTGGCGTGGACATCTGTGCCACTCGGCATGCCTGTGCCCTTGCAAAGACTCACCTGAACTTGTGCTGGGCAAATCCTCCCACTCCTGGTCTCCTGCAGTGCCCCGTGTGCCCTCTGACCATACCACGGCTGCAAAGTGAGGTGTGCCTGCCCCTAAACTGCTCTGAAAGCAACCACACAGCTCACCTGACCAGCCAGCGCCTACCACGTTATGGACTTTTCTCCAAAGTAAGTAATAACTGACTGACTGTCACCTGTTTCTCAGGATGTGCTGCTGCGGTGTGTGACTGCACAAACCAAGCTGTTATGTGTTCAGAGTCATATCTGCCTGCCTGCATGACAGAAATGAAGCATTTGGTGCTTTCTCCTTCATTTAAAGCTGCGGGAGCCTGTAGGGCGTGTCCTCCTCGTGCACCAAGGTGTCCACGTGTGCCACTTGTCAATCAGGGACTTCTTCGCCAAGGAACATCTGAGCAAATCTCTTAATAACAGAGGGACTACACACAGATTATTGTGATCATAATTTCACCAACATAGCCTTTATTACTAATGGTGATGTTGGAGATGGAAAACCCAGCGTGATTCTCAGATCCCTGCTGGAAAGTAATAAAATAAAGAGAAACAAAATCTGCACGTGTATTTGCTACCAAACCTTTGAAAAACACAAAAGTGGAATCCTGCCAATGCTATTACTGGCAATTTTTCAGAATGGAGCCTCATTCTGAGGTAGGATTAGAAGTGGAAGTGCATTTTGTGTCTCTGATGTTGCTGTGCACAAATGGAGGGCTTACAAACATTTGGCATTTGTTGGTTTCTATCATAATTATTGTGTGCCACTCTTACACCTTCAGAGAATTTTTGAACACCTGATAATAGAATAATTAGAAAATAACTTCATCTATCGTAAAAAAAGGTGCCTATTTTGTTAAGGCAAAGAACTGACAAAAGAAGCACTTCAGTGGAAGTGGTCTGATAAAAATGGAGCAGTGTTTCTTTTTGCTTTGTGAGAACATGGATGAAGGCTGGCTGGCTTTTACATAGTCTTTTGTTCATCCCTGGGCAACGGCAGAACTCGCAGCTAAATTGTGGTGTCAGAAAATTCTCTGATGGTAGCTGAGAATGATATAATATCATGTATACTCGTAGCAACAACAACAAAACTATTCCAAACCCATAGCTTGGATTTTGAATATCAGAATGAGTCTTCAGCACTAAGCAATGAGCCTGCAGTACTAAGAATACAGCAGAAAACTACTAAAATTTTTTAAATGTAAGAAGAGTCACTTGATATAACCAATAGCAAAAAAAAAAAAAAAAGGAATGTAAATGTAATTTTAAATTATTTATTTCACTTTCTTTCTTTTTTCATGTTAATATATTCTTAGCTCCTAGTTCACAATGACATGCTAATTATGAATGTAAGAAAACCTAACTTTTTATTGTGCTAATTAACCTGTATGTCACAGAGACATTTGGGGAGAATTTCCCATGCTTTCTAGTGTGAATGGAAGGAAAGAGCAGCAGTGCTCACTTGAAACTGAATTTTTTTTTTTCTAGTACCTTGCAAAAAGGCATCATTGTATTTTGATTAATCCATGCTTGGTCCACCTCGGATGTTTCCATGGAAACAGAATTTTTTTCCTTGATGGAAACTGTTAGGTTTAGGAAAGCTCCTCACTGCACAAAACCATCAAGCTCCTAAAGAACTACTTGTTGGAAATTTAATGTGCATAAACAAAACTCCCAAATTCCTCCTTAGTGTTATTGTTGTCAATGCTAATAGAGAACTGTTTTCTTAATGACACACAGTGGTGCCTTTTCACTCCACAAGAAAACAGAATAACAGTAGTATTCTTTCCACTGCAAGAAAGCATTTCCTGGTCCAGAAACAATTAGCCTGCAAACCTTCCAAATTTAAATTTTAAGAGTTCTGATGTGTGTATATTACTTATTTCTGGATCCAAATAATTTGGCTCAATGGCTGTTAAAAATGTAATTGATTTTATTTTGAATATTAGCAATAATTTGAACAGATTATTCTTGTGTGCCTCAATTTGGGTTATGGAGTTTTGTTGGGGTTTTTGTTTCATTTGGTTTTTGTTTGGTTTGGGTTTGGATTTTTTCCTCCCAAAGAACATATATTCTCTTAATGGATGCTACTGTGATATTTGGAATACCATTTGAAAATCAACCAACAGAGGGAGCATTTTTGTGTTATTATTAATTTAACCAAGTAGTTGGAAACTTGACCATCATTTCTCCCATTATTTTTGGACAACACATTTATTGTGTAAAATTAGAGGATTTCTCGACCACTAAAATATCTTGGTTCAGAGTGTTTTAGTTTTAAAAAAGTCCAGTCTTAACTTCTGCTGACAATGCAAGTAGCTATTTTAAATTGTTGGGTTTATTGCTTGGAAATCTAGAAGTTTGAGACCAAAAAGTATTTATTATTTTGGTTAATAGGTAATTGCTGGTTAAAAATACATTGAGCAAAACAGTTCAAACTCCTCTAATTTATATTTGCCTTTTATTACAGTGACATTTAGGAGTACTACTCAGACTTCAAGAGCCCATAAAAATACAAAAAGTAAATATTTTTGTTACAGTAATGCCCTGATGCTAGTGGTTGTGTAAGGGAGGGCAGAGAGAGAAAAAAATCTATTGATTTGTTCACCTTTTTTTGTTTGTTTCATCTTTGTTCTTCATGCAGGGAATCTGCCAAACGGAAAATGGAAAATCACTTTGAGAGATACCACAATTTTTAAACTTCTTCAAGAGACATACAGAAAACAGCAGTTATATATCAACTAGAGGAAAAAAACGCAGAAGCCTAGATATTTCTTGGTATCCCTTTTATGTGTTCACTATTAGAATGTGAATAATAATAATGATGATGGTGGTGATACATTCACTATTAGAAAGTGGATGATGATAATAATAATGTTTTGCACCCTGTGTTCTACCCTAATCTTTGATCAAGATTTTGGAGTACTTTTAGCTGCTGTAACTGAACTCTATAATACTTCTCTATTGTCAGCACAAGATGTGAAGTGATTGCTGCTCTTTGCCGTGTCTCAACAGATCGGAGTCAGGTACCCAGCTGAACGACACGGGAGGCTGTGCAATGCTTTACAGGACCTGGCTGCAGCAACCTAAGTTTGACTTGATGCAGGTTCAGGGCTGAGCATCCCTCTTGGCTAGGAAATGTGACAATGCCCAAAATGGTCACATAGTCAGGGTGTGGTGGTTACATACCACAAGCTTGACTTTGCAGAACTATGCTGCCCAAAGACCAGGGTTTCTTTGAGGAAAGTGTTTCTCCTTTAGAGGTGGGGCTGCTTTGATGGGTGTTCATTTTGAACCTCAAGAGAATCTTGATGTGTGAGATACTTTGAGTTAGTAAGGTCTTCTAGTTACTAAGATTTTTTTCCCTTAATATTGCTTTCCCTGCTGATTAAATTGGGATGGAACTCTTTGGCTTACCATTTGCCCAACGCCCAAGAATGAGCAGCTCCAGGAACCTGCAGTGCCTGGGCCTCTTGGGGACAGGAAGGCACAGTATTAATGGCATTAACACTGCCTTAAAATTAAGTGTAGAGCAGTACAGTCTGCAGCACTGCCATGTGCAGGAGAGGGAGAACCCTATTTATACGCCAGCAGGCTATTCTGGGAGTGCTAACACTGGGAGTGAGCAGCTGTGAGAAAAACAGAGAATAAGTGATAGTACACTCTGAAATGGAAATCATAGCAAAGCACCATATGTGTTGACTGAGTAGTACCGCCAGCGCCCTCGTTTCGGTGCTCTGAAGTGATAGCTTACAACTTGCTTGATGAATTTTCACAAAACTGCTGTTCCACACAGTAATCTCCAGCATTGCAGCTGTTCTGACTTGTATACAGCACATGGGAAAACAGTGGTCAGCAAAATTCAGTCTTGAATGCTGCTGGAAGACCAGGCAAGAACTGAAATATTTGCCTTCCCCATTGCAGACCTCATTAACAGATGTACATATCATCCCCTGGGAATGCAGTTTCCTGATCATGAGGTTCTTCTGTGAGCACCACGCAGATGGATTCCTGCTTGCAGGACTCATGCGTTGCAATGTTTACATTCACCTCCTAAAGCTTTCATACAAATATGAGAACAGAATATTAATTCCCTTGACAAGGCTGCTTTGTCACACAATTGGGCTGTTTATTTGCCTGCCATGATTACTATCACTATCAATAGTTTCAGTTTTGTTCTTGGACTCTTTAAAGATTTGAGAAGTTTCTGTGGGCCGTGTTTGTCTGTGCAATGGAGTTAACTCCAGCCAAGCACGTGTACGCAGCCAAGGGCAAGCCAGGACTTGTGACAGTGGGGTCCTGAGGTGGGCTTCCTAAAATGTGTGAAAAGCCAGACTGTTAAAAGCAGTCAAGGCTCTGTTATGGCCTCATCTCTCAAATCACTCTGCACTTAACATAGCAAAGCCTTGAAAATCCAGTGGTTCTTGAGCTCTTTGGCTCCATCACAGGTGTTAAGCCCTTCACAGGTGTTAAGACCTTCTCACCATGGCAGCTCCAGCCAGACACCAGTTTTGAGTCACTGCAACTGCAGCCGTGTGTCTATCCTGGAAGGGCATCCCAGACGCAGAGGTCTGTGCCATGGCCATGGCCCCACTTCTGCGCCCTCCTTCTTCCTCCCCCCTGCAAATCCTGGTGGAAATCCCTCCTCAGATCAGGCATGGCTTCGAGAATGTCTCAGTTCTCCATCTTTGCTGCATGTGCTTTGCTCTGCTAGCATGCCTGGTGGTGTCTCCAAAATGCCACCACGCTTTCTGATATTTCCCGTGGGGGAAACACACTGTTCCCTGCCCAAAAAGCCTGGTAGGACATCGACATATTCACTGCCTACGTGCTCAAGACTCTGGAGTGACCTAGGCCAGGTATTTGACAGCTTCAGTATCAGTGTTTTTTCAGTCTTCCCCACCTACAATCTTCTTTACTTTTCATTTTCTATCTGAGGTTGATGTACTTATGCGTAACAGTAAATTGTGCACCTAATATCAGAGGTTTTCCCAGTAACTCCTGCGTTTAATTAACCCTGGCATTTTTGCAGTTTATTATCTCCTCAAAAAATGTATGCATGTGTCTTGTGGGAAACACCAGGTAGAAGTCAGATGAACTAATCCTGCCAATTTATTCTTCTGGATTACTTGGAAGAAAGAAACAACTACATTGTTTGGTTGTAGAGTAAGTTATGGGTCAGAAGCAACTAAATCCTGTTTTCAAAACTGATGTGTCTAGAGATATGCAACTCTGTGTGTCTTACTGAAAATCCTGAGGATGGAAGTAAAATATCTAACAAATCTGAGAACCTAATGGTGCTGTGAGCAAGCCAAGAGATTTCCAATTCTGTAATGACTGTAGGTATCCAAATTTCACTGATTGTTGAGTTTATGTGCCTTACCATGGCTGTTTAAAGGCCATGCTGAAAGATTAAACATAAGAGGTTTCTTGCTGGTGTTGATGAACAGGAGTAATTTGCTGTCATGATGCAGCAGCAGCAGCTGTGCACAGGAAGATTGTCAGTGGGAAGGTGCTCTGGATTAAGTTAAGCACAGGGTTTAGGGCCTCAGTTTTGGAGGACTTTGCAGCCGTTGCTTGCATCTTAATTGGCTTCTTATTTGGGATTGTCCTCTTCCATATGGTAAACTCCAAGACTGTGGAATCCAAGGTGAAAACTAGGGCACTGAAACCAGCTCCTGACCAGAATTCCTCTCATGACTCAGATTCCTCTCACCTCGCCATGGGCGAAGAGTAGTGATGCAAGAACAGCGGTTCCCAGAGAGAACCACAGTTCAGAGAGCAGAATTATAGGCACATGCACATAGCTGTGTGGTTAATCGTGAACGAGTGGAGCGTGTTTTGAAAATATTGCATAATGTAATTACTCATTTCTATGCTGCAAACTCCTCGGGGAAATTACTGTTGTTTGAATGTACACGTTAGGCATATGGCCATTGTATTAATGTTCTGTTTGGGAAAAAATACGTTGGTCAATAATTTGACCTAAGTTCACAGTTCTCTTATGGGTCATCAAATTAGTCAGAACCTTATTTGCTGAACTTCAAAGCAGAGTTATTTTGAGGCCAATGGAATTTGAAGGTTCTGAGTCAAGAAAACAAGCTCCATAATTTTTTTTTATTGACAGCAGTTAAATATTCTTTCCTGGCACATTCAAATGCAGATAATACTTTTGTGTGCCTCCAACTCAAGAAATCTGAGGAATCTTTAATTTTCCTAAATATTCACTCTTTGAAAACTGGTTGCTTTAAAGTGCTGTGAGCTGAGTACAAAAATGACTTCAAATCAGAATAATTGAGGCCAGGAATGACCTTTGGAATTATCATTCTTCAAAAGCAGTTGCGATGCCAGGGCAAGGGAAAGAGCTGAGGGAACTTTTGGTAATGGTGCTTGAAAATACAATATGTATGAAGAAAAGACAAAGCGCAACCTAAAAAAACCAAACCAAAACAAAAACAATAAAAAGAAATTCTAAACATGAAATACCATCACTGATCTGCTTCATTCCAAGCTTTCTTAAAAGTTGGCCTATTCCATTTCCAGACTTTTGGACCTTGTTTTGCCAAATGAGTTTGAATATAAGTATAGGTGCTTGGGAATGTTACAGAAGTTAATAGGTCTAGACGTTTGAGGCATATCCCTCAGCTGTCTTGTACTCAGTTACCTCTACAGAGTTTCTCAGGCACTGTAAGCCATGACTGTGTAATCAGCATCTTTCATAGCCTCAAGAACAACCTGTGGAAATGCCTAACAAGCATTAATGGGCCTAACGAGCACATTGACTGGTCTCACCTGGACCCTCCAACCACACCATGGGCAGGGGAGGTTATTTCACTTCAGCCTGGAGGTGCTGCTCCTCCCTTAGGTTTCTCTGGGGCTGTGGTCTCCTGTTCCCCCTCCTAGGTGGCTCCTGGCTCATCCTTTGCTGTGCTGTAGACTGTTAGTGGACACCATTACCAGTCCTCCATGTTCAGCATTGTAAGTCTCAGTCTCTTAGTGAGGACCTGGATGGGGGGATGTGACCTTCTTCTCCTTCTTCATCCCCGTTGTGAGGAAGCTGCGCTTGTGTCTATCAAATGGTAAGAGGCTGATTCCCAAGCCTGTTTCCTCCAGGATGATGATGTGGCTGTTACCTGCTATTACTTAGCATGTAGGTCAGTAATCATTTGTATATCCTGCACTGAAAAATTTTTAAGGCAGTGTTGTCTATTCTAACCTCCAAACCATATTGGTTTTATGCTCATTCTTGTTTATCGTAACTTGTGTGTTTCACTGCATTTTCTTGTTATTTGCTGCTTCCTTTGTTGATGTGAAAATTTTCATCCGGTTGTCATGAAAGTAGTGAGTAAAGTAGCTCTGCACCATCTAAAAGACCTTAAATTGAGGGTTCTAATTCATTTTAACTAAAGCTTATTTGATCTTTTGCAGCTCTAAAATTGCAGACTTCAAACCCAAATTTGATGTTTAACTTCAGTTTCAAAAAATATTCTGTAATTTAACTCAAATTCCAGGTTTTATTTTGCTTCTCATTAAGCTGAAAAACATTATTGTGTGCCTGTAATGGGAGTCTTTGATCTCAAGTCATAAGCCACATGAGAATAAATAGTCTTTCATGCCAAACATTCCTGTTTACACTTAACCCCCTCCTCCTCCCAAAAAAAAAAAAAGAAACCGAAAACCCCCAAAACAGTCACCTTTTTTATAGAAGACAACAGCAAAATAAAGGAGGGATTGCCAGAGGTTCTTGGCAGGACCAAACAAACCTACCTAGCCTGCATAACTTCCTTGACAGAAGGTACAATACTTAGGAAGATGGTTTTACAGGCTTGAGATATATCCACAAAATATTCTGCAAACCTGGGCTTGTTCAGCACTCCAGGAATGTGCCAGCTATGGAATGAGATTGCTGTAGTCTGTTGGATGTGGTACTTGCTGGAGATGTGAAGTTTTGTCTTGGGGCTTAGCTGGTGAACACAAATTTTTTTTTTTTTTTTTGGAGGGATAGTGGGGGAATGAATCACCTCTATGGAGATTTGGTGAAAGAAACCTTCCTGACAAAAGGTGTAAGTGTGCTTCATGGTTTTCCCCCATATCTTGTGGGACTGTTGTGTCTGAGCCACATAGAGTTGTGCATTTCACAGCTGTCCAATAACTGGGGCTGAATTATTTTGTGTGTGCATCAGCCTTAGCCTGCAATGTGCTTGGTGACTCTCGAGACGATGTGTAGGTAGCTCTTGTTGGTATTGTGAGGGAAAGAGGTGTGCTGAGGGCTGATGGGTGCTCTGAGAGTGGGGGAGAGGAAAGTACAGCCAAAAGCTGGTGTAGGATGAACTCATCACAGAAACTCAAGAACTGTGCAGAAAATTTAGCTGCTAGCAGTGACAAAAGTGTGATTGCATGTGAACTGTGATGTTTCAAGGGCAGGTGGTTTTCTCCCTTCCTCTGTAGTTCATCATAGGTTTGGCAAGCCTCCCAGCTGAAGGCTATTTTCCAGTTCAACTTTTGGTATCTCCTCCAAGGACTAGGAACCCTAGGGCAATTCACGTTAAAGGTCACCAAGTTTTTGTTCCATAGGAATTTACCTTTATGACCCTGCTCTCTGGAACTGCTGAAGTAGAGAATAAGCATGGAAAAATCTCTCGAAATCTCAGATTCTTACATCCAATATCTACCAACTTTGCTCATACGTGACAAATGGTTTGTTTTCTCGAACCAAAGGAACCCTTTGTAAAGGAGACATTTTCCATAAGAGTTAAAAATGGTTTTGCCTTTTTGGTTGTGATTTTTTTTTTTTTCAAGTACAGTTGATTGAATTTGTCATATTAGCTTTATACTCTTTCTGGCATCAATAGAACACTGCTGAGCTATTAAAACATGTGACCAGAGCCCAGTCAAGGTCTGGCTGGTATTGATCTTGTTGGCAGCAGCATCAGTGCAAGCAGCCCTGTTGTTCCACCTATGTTCTGTCCCTTGTCTGTTTGGGAATCCTGGCCAGTGCAGGGCATGAGGTGAAAGAAGAGCACTGGTGTTGCTGAGAAACAGTGTGTGCAGGGGGAATAAGTGTGCTGGGAACTGCTGAATCTGATATTGCCACTGAAAAGGAAAATAATGGTCAAGCTACAGCCTTAACTCATGCATGCAAAGAGGGCTTAGCTTTGTGGTGCAGTGGTCAGAACCATTTATCCTACAGCATCGAAACAGGGCTAATGCCCTTGCCTCTGTTGACACAAAGAGATGCAGAAATGCTCCTGCTGCTGAAGCCTGGGTGAATTATTATGCTGGCTGATGAAGAAGTTTATACTTCAATTCCAGCGGTAAGCCACTGAGAAAATAAGTTTAGTTTCATCCTAGACCTATTTATTTCCACCACACTTGGGCTGAATCACTTTTGGGGACACTTAAGAATATTTGTGTTCTATAAAATGGCACAAGTAATAGATTTTATAAAGGTATAACACACTGGTTTGAGGCTTTCAGTGACTCACATGCCTTATGACTGTCTTCTACATAAAACATTCATAAAATAAAATCTGGTGTAATTCACTGCCCAGATCTTACCGATAGCATGAAACCACAGTCATCCAAAATGCAAAATATTTGTTATGTCAAGCAAAATTCCCACTTTGTCCTGTGATTTAGATCTCCATTCTTTCTAACTATAATTATTATCCATCACTCTGAGTTATTGCTTGTTAATGATGTGTTTGTTTCTTTGATTAAAGGGTTTAATGTCAATATATTTTCCAGTCACTGTTTATCTCAGACTTCTTAATCACCATAACAGTCACCACAATGTCTTGTCAAGTAAATCCCATTTTGCCCATTTTTTTTTTTTTCCCTTGAGGGAATGTATTTTCAACTAAAGAGCGCTTTTAATATGTTGGACAATATTAATGTGGCTTATCATTCTACCTAGCATAAAATAGCTTCTAGTAGTCCCCAGATAACCAGTTCAACATCTCTTCTTCCCTCAGCCTAAAGCAGAGTTCTCAGCACCCATTTGTTCTTGATAATGTCACTGGACAAGAGGCTGAAAGCAGGGAAGTTGGGCATTTGTCGGTGTAGTGTGCAAGTCTCCCAAAACAAAGATTCTGCAACTTGAAAGCAGCTCTCCTACACCTCCCAAATTTAGATCTGCTCCGTAACTGCAGGGATGACCCCAGTTATCTGCTTTTCCACTTGAGCTTGTCTACAGGCAAAAATATTGCTACTTAAAACCTCCTGCTATCCACAAAGGCGTGTACATGATCGCCATTTTCTATTCCTGCACATAACTATTGAGGGCATCAACAGGAATTTTTTTTTATAATAAGCACAGGGGAAAATGCTTGGTGGCACTTCTGGGTTCCTCACTGAGAATTTGTAGCAATATCTTCATGTCCAACATGGGGTATAATCTGGGTAGTCAGCAGCTTCATGAGTGGGACCAGTGCAGAGAGAAGGGGTGGCTTTTTAGGCACATTTAAGGCTGATTTAACTTGAAACTTGCTTGGGTATTTGTAGCAGCCAGTTCAACACAATCTGTAAAATTTACCAAAGGAGACAGGTTGATATCTGGGATGCTGGTGGTGATGTCCCCAATTTCTGTGGTTAAATTGCTTTCAGAGCCTGAACGTGCTAGCATAAAAGTAACTTGGACAGGTCCAAGTGAAGGGCAGAAAGGACCACTGAGATCTACTGTCTTATGTAACATGGTAAAAAATATTTTCCGCGACTCATTTCTGAAATTTGCTTTAAATGTACTCGTTCCTGGGTTAGCTGTGCACTGCAGTGTGCAACTGCTGATGATTGATGGAAAAAGATGGGATATGTTAAACTGTTACCATCCGCGTTTTGTTTACCGGTCTGCTCAGCCAGGATATAAGCATGAAGAGGGCCTATGTTTCTTACAAAAGGGTTCCTACCAGAACTGGTCAGCATTTGATAATCTGTAATTCAGAAATCAAATTGTATATGCATTTAATACATAGCAAAGCACTGGGTGATTTACTTCTTGCTACTTTTCTTTCTGGTCTATATAGGAATCATCTTTGCAAGACTGAGAGGGCTTCTTTCTCACTTCCCAGGTTATCAGTGGATGGTGTGGCAGGGATGAAGGGGTGCAGCTGTGCAGCCCCCTGCTAGGAGGGACCAGAGACTTCTGTATTTTAACAGAGAGGCAAGAGTATCTTTAGTCGTAATTTCCGGGCAGGAAGTTCTTCTGCCTGTGCGGTTTTCCACATCACGTGCTGGTGGGTCAGTTATTCAGTGAGCATTTGTCTCTAAATGTGAATATGAGAGGTCTCTCTATTGTTTTCACACATCTGGCTTTTTTTTTAATATATTTTACTTTTTCATGAAAGTATTGTGCAGGAAGGAGCATCTGCACATTTCTGTCCTGTCTCCAAAGCACTTGCCACCTTTAGTGTCCTGTCCTCTCCAGAACCCATCCTGTCTCTAAAAAGTTGTCTGCAATACAGGTCCTCACTCCTCCTTGTCATGGTCACTTTTTATTCTTACGACAACCTAAACTTAATTTCAGCTGACTTGGGTTAGATATCTTTTGTGTGAAGTTGAACTTTAAAAAGAAAATACAAAATTGTCACTCACTCTTTGACAAAAGCTCAATAAAGCATGTCAGTATTTTTTTGCCTCCGGTTCAAATAATTCGTCCTTTGTTTACCAACCTTACCCAAGAAAATACTGCAGGGGGTTGTTATCCTAGGTGTCTTCTCCCTAAAAGTCACACAGAGGATTGTTGTTTTGGTTTGAGTTTTTTGTAGTTTAGTTGCTTGTTTTATGTTGGGTGTTTGGGTCATTGTATTGTTGTTGTTTGTTTTGTGGTTTTTTTTTTTTCATTACACCTTAAATACTGTTATTGATTGATTAAAAGGAAAGCATTTTTTAAAAATCAGAATAGAGCTAACAACAACATTATGTTCATTATGCTAGAATTGCACAGGTGCAGCTCTCACCATATGGATGCTGTGGTCCATGCTCACCAGAGCTGTAGAAATCCACCTAAGTCAATTCATCTTACACTAAATGTGAATGTTGCATGCATGATCAGCAAAGCTGACGTTACATCAGAAATGGATGTACTTTGAGGCTATGCAATAGTAAACTATTTAGTATGAGAGGGAGGACAACCACTAACCAGGTAACATGAGAGCCACTACTGGAATTTTTTTTCTCTTTGTCCAAGTCTTCATTACCCGCCGTGAAATTTTTTAATAACTGATCTGTAGGAGAGATTTCTACTTTTCTAGAATTCTTTAGGTAGAATTCACTTATTTCATATGCATTACTTGATCCGGCAGGAACGGACGTGTTTATATTTCACAATCATCAGCACTGCTGTAGTTGGTGATGGTCAAGTCATTTGCCAATTGTCCAAGTTCCCTCTGGCATTGGTTTCCAGCTGTGCATTCCAAGTGCATTGGATTCACATTTCAGGTTCAGCTCTAAATTCTTGCTTGATATTTTGCAGTAACTCAGACTGGATTAAAAAGTTTCTCTGGTAGCTAATAACTGAGCTCTTTTGAAGATCTGATAATGCCATTCATTGCTCTCAAATTTACCTTTACAGGAATCCAAGATGAAATCTTAATTCCTGAGATTTCTGGAGGATCTGCTAAAAGCTCCCTTTTTTATCACTTTGGGAAAAATTTGCTGATACCTTCATTCCCTTTGCTGAAGCATCACAGCTTCCAGCTACTCTTTCCCTGTAGAAGTTGTAGTAGCATTGCAGAACAAAACCTTGGACAAGCCAAATGCTGTTCTGCACAAGTCAATTCCAAGGCAACCAGTTACTTTGTCAACACAAGTAAATCTTCTCTGGGTTTACCTTCCAACTGTTTGGATATACTGTGTGATAGTTTTAATCTAAACCTTCCTTGGTGACCAGTTTGTAACCAAGGAAGGGGCAGTATTCCCAGTATTCCATACGATTTTTACGTAAATTGGCTGTAAATAAGAAAGGAGGAGAGGCCTTTACTCTCTTCTCTTCTGGTGAGGTTCGGGAACAGTGGGTCCCTGTGTTGGTCTTGCTTATCTAAGGCTGAGGCCTGCAGTGACCGCTGGCCTGACACGTGGGGGATTGGAGAGTGCTGGCCGTGTTTGCCAATCCTGCTTTTTCTAAGGGATGTGGTGAAATCTGTTTTGTCAGTTATTAGTATAGTTCTTGAGTTTGATTGCGTATACCTGTTCAGTGTCCCTTTTTGTCCCTTTTTTCCCCTTTCCCTATCCCTTCGGGGGTGTTTGGATTCCCTTTTGCTGTATACATAGCGTCTTAACTGTATATAACTGTAATATACATAAAATATATATTTTTTATATAACTAGCTTGATTTCAGGTTCTTCAATTTGCATAGTTTTCTTTCCTTTTCCCTTGGGCAAAGAAGGGAGAGGGAAGGAGGGGCTGCTACTGTGAATTTGGGCATTTGGCAAGGAACCAAGTCCGAACCATCACATACTGCAAGATATATTATTGCTGAACCTATTGCTAGGGGTTCCTAAATCCAGCTGTCTGATAGGAAAGAGTTCATTAATGGCTGTGACTTGCTGGATGCGTGGATGCATCCTTGGAGGCACTGAGTTGCGCAATAACTTCATAGCAATTAGTATGCCCCTGATGACAACAGTATCTGAATTCACCCTAACTGTATTTTTTTATATTGTATAGCAATTTTAGATTATTTGAGAAGCTCAGTTTCCTCAGCTGGGTGCTTGGTTAACTCAAAGCAGAGAGATTTGCCTGTAGTACTGCAAACTCTGTGGTATAATGTAATCTTAGTCTTATTTTGCTGTCATAAGTGGTTGTCTGTGTATAACAAATGAAAACTTGCTGAAAGGTTACATACACATATGGGTAAATGTCAGGATTTTTCTGTGAAAATTTTGATTAGTGAATCTTCCCTTTCTGACTGAGGTGCTGCACCTTACGCTTGTTCATGTAATCAGCAAGCATAACAGAAAAGTTCAGCAGCAATTAGGTAAGTAAAGAAGCAGTTGTTGCAGGGTTGCAATTAAAGCCAAACTAGGTACTTCATTTGACTTCACGGCCTGCTTCCCACATTTGTGGAGGAGAAGCCTGAAGGAAAAGCTTCCCATCTTCTGAGATTGGGTCAGCTGTCTGGTAGAGCCACAATCCCTTTACTGGCAAACCCAGAGGTTTTGCTGTCCGTCTTCAGCACTGCAGGACTTTGTACTACAGCTCCATATGTAGCATCTTTTACTTATCCAGTATTTCATGTGTCCTTTGGATTTTTTTTTTTTTTTTGAGGTACTTGTTTTTCTCCCAACAAAAGATATATTCTGTCTCGTAATATCATTACCACACTTGCAGCGTGGTGATTTCTTGGAAATTTCTCTCTTGTTTTTTGTCAGGGTCATTGCTGTCCTGTTCTTTCAAAACAGTGGCATCAGAAGTATGAGGTTTTTGCATATGCTGCAGAGTTTCTGATGGTATTGATCTGTGATGTTTTGTCCTATTCTGATTTTGGCAATAACTGACTGAGACCTGAGAATATTCATTCAGTTTATATCCTTAAGTGACTCTAGGCTGGCACAAGGACTTTCTGAAGAGATGTGATTCATGGCCTTTCCATTATTGTTAGCAAAGGCATTGACTTGCTTGTTCTGCTCTCCAAAGCTTCACAGATATTATCTATGCTTCAAGTTTGAAATAAGTTTGTACATTATTCTGAAATAATTATCTTTACTGATCAGAGATCAGAAGTGGCAGCAGGTATGCAAGCCAAACTGATATTGTGACATATTTTATTTGGTAACTTTTTTTTTTTTTTTGAGAAAACCAGCTCTACCTAACTATGTCAATAAATCTCTCTTCCTTCTTTTTTTCACTTTAGAGGATGCTACCATGCACTAAATGTAAAAAACCTCCCACCTATCCTAGGTGCTATGTGAATGAGAAATTTTTCTGGTGTTTTCTGTATTTTACCTTTCAAAACATCTAGCAGTAGGCATGAGAAGCATGATTAAGGCTTTTTCCTTCTTGAGAAATAAAGAATATTTAAAATCAAAATGCAGAACAGCTGGAGTGGTAGTGTCTCAGGAAAGATTTCTACAGAATCTGTGACTTCCCATAATTAATTTCTTCAATCTAATAATTATTAGGTATGCTTTGCAGTCTTTCTTTAAAGCCCGGGAACACTCTTTGTATTTATGAATAATTTCAGTTATCTAGGCTCACATTTGAAAAGCCTACAAAAATGCTTTTTTAACCAGCTGAATTGCTCAGTTGGCCTTCTTAGTAAGCTCAGTACGCATGAAAAATCTCTCTTTTCGTTTAAGCTGCTCCCTAGGCTGCTCAGTTTCCAGTCCAAGACCAATGGTACAGAATATACAGGAAATAAGTCATTAGAAATCCTGCAAGGGCACTTGAATTTGATACAGAAAAGGCATTTTGATGGCAGAGGATGGGTTGCCACACTGCATGCCACAGACACCTTTAACACTTATACATTTGAAAGACAAGGATCTACAAATCTGTAGCAATCCTGCAGTGGAAACAGAAGTAGAAATACTTGTTATGTTGAGTACCACGATCCGATCCTGGGCTTTACAACTTCTACCTACCGAGAAACAGTGGCTTCTGCGATTACTTCTATTGATGAAGCTGTAACTGACTTTTTTATCTGTGAGAAAACAAGGAATACAACAGCATATCTTCATGCAGGAGGTTGTAAGGTTGGTAACAGCCTTCCTCCCCATCCTGATAGATTGATATTCATCCTGTAATTCTGGTAGGGCAGCTGTCTTTGGTAGTGACCTGAAATAACTCTGATACCGCAAAGGTGGGGCTGCTACTGGAGATGGTGGTTGGCCTGTTTCTCCCTTTCTTTGATACCTTGTTCTCACGAGTTATATCTTGTGTCAGAGTCAGCTCTTTGAGAAGAGAGACAAGGACACTCAGCATGGAGCTAATCAGAGAATTTATTTTCTCATATTATCTAATACGCAAAGTGGTATCACAGCCCAGCGCATGAAGGAGCCTTATAACGGAGTGAGGTGTGTGACTCATCAAGTGCCAAGGTCTCCTTAGACAACTATCCTGTTGTGTCATTGTTTGTTTGTGGTGTTCTCAGCCAGTGAGTCTGTTAAGTTGGGTTTTCAAGTCACGTTGGCCCTGAGGTTTTAAGTTCATAGTGACAGGTAGTGATTGTTTTAAGCAAGTCATACCTCGTTAGTGCCTTGCATTTCCTATGTGACTCTCAGAGTAATGCATTTCTTGCTCTTTACCCCCTAAATGGCTATTTCTAAGGTTTGTTGTACTACATTCCTTGCTAACATCCATCTGTACTGTGGAGTAACTGCACTGCTGCTCTTGTTTTCCACTGTGAATCATGCCCAAAGCATCTGCCTTTGGAGGGAATCAGCAGAGGACCTCCTGTCGTGCAGACTTGTCTTGGCAGTCAGGAATCTGGTGTCTTAATTTCTGCTCAAAAAAAATTTTCTAAATAAAGGTCATTGAGAGAAGTTGTCAATGAAGAAAGAAATAATTTATTTCCACACGTGTGTAAGCTGCTCTGTGAGCATGCAGAGGTTTAGCCATTATGACTGGCAACTTGACCCCCTCTCCAGAGGGTCAACACTGTGGTTTGTAGTAGGTCATGTGAGAAATTCGTCTTAGCCCAGACTTGCAGGATACTTTCCACATCTGTGGTCTCAAGCTGGTGGAAACATGATAATAAAATTGAGGAGAGGTGAATTTCCTCAGTGGGTAGACCTCTACGTGCAGAGACATCAAATGAGTCAGTGGAGCGCTAAAAATAGCCAATGGTGGTGCCTAAAGATCTGGAAAAGTAGGTCACGATGCTCACATATAAAAATTATGGATGCTGCTGACAAGGATCAAGGGAAAACTTCACAGATAGTAAGGTATGAGGAACAAGTGTATAGCAGAAACCATAGCATTTTATCCAATAATTTTTGTGTGTAGAGAAGATGAGTCACGTGTGGACTTAACCTTGAGCATGTTCTGAAGTATATTTTTAAAAGAAATTTTGCTTCTTTTTAATGCTGTGGTTTTTCCTCTCTCGTCTTTTCCTGGAGCAGAAAGAGGGAGAGATTAGAAAGAACCTCTTGGTAATTCTTAATTATTTAGCACAGTTAGAGGAATGAGAGGCAAAGAAGTGAAATTTCTGTTGAAAGTCAACTATTCAGTTCACAGTCTGTTACCTGCCTTGTGTTTAGCTTTACTTTGGTAGTATGTTGTCTAGATTTGTATCTTGTGGCATTGGGATGGCCTTTTTGGGGAAAATGTATTAACAGAGATAAGGTAAAATCATACAAAAAAAAATCACTTTAAAGAGATCTCCTTTGATTAAACTACTTTCTTTCTAAAGGATGGTCAATTGAAAAGCAAATAAGTTTAGTGCTGTGATGTAAACACAGTCATTTCCTGTGTCTGCTCTTGGTCTTCATCGTTGCCTATGACAAGAGAAGCTCAAATAGAATAAATAATAGTTGGATGACATGCAATATAAAGAACATTTTGCATGTAATATAACAATATGAATAAATCCATCAGAAAGCAACAACACAAAGTAAACACACATACTCAGATTTATTGTACTCTTTTCCTAAAAGAAACATGTTCCAATGAATAATTGAAAACTGGTTCTTTGGGATTTGTCTGCAGAAAGGAGACAATACTTCAGAAGCATTTGATAGTCATTTATTTAAAACTAAAACAGTTCAGGTTAAGATTCAGGAAAATTGTTCACATGTAATGAAATATGCAAATTCTAAAAACTTAGGAACAAAGGGCTCAGGCTTGTATTTGCTTAGTTTTATAATGTTTATAATGCCATGGAGGTCATCACCTAAATAAAACCACGGAGGAGTACCTAAAATGAAAAGAAAAGCAGCATAAGTTCATAAAAATAGAGTAAATGAAGAGAAGACAGCATACAAGTTTGTCAAGTTGAGCAGGGAGAAAATCAACCTATAATTAATGTGAATGAGCTAATGGATAAAGAGAAATATTGCTTAGAAAAAATTAACAAAAAGCTCAACACAATAACATGACATATCTGAACACCCCAAGTTGTTGATGGGCACAGAAAAAATATTTAATAGAAATTAACACAGCTCAGGAGCAATTAGCACTAGGTAAAACTGCTTCCAGTCTGAGGATATATTTCACAGAAAGGAAAAAGTATTGTGTGACTCTTTTTTAGACACCATTAGTATATGACTATATGTGCATATTTAAAATGAAACTTCCTGTGTGCTCATCATCATATTCTCTTTTTGGGAGCATACAAAGTACCTTTGAGCTCCTTTTTGCTTATTTTTATGGTTGTTCTATGCCAGCAACGATTGAGTTTCACATTAGATGTGAATACATTGTTTGATCATAAAACTAAGTTGGATGAATAAGCATTTTTCCATATCTGTGTATGTTAATTTTATTCAAACATCTCTGTGTTACTTCAGGTGTTTTCTTTCATCAGTTCCTCAGTATATTCAGGGGTATATCTGTCAATGGTTTACAGTCTTTTAGTCACTTTTTGAATAGAAACTATAGCAGTGAAATCAAACTTAACAGGTAGAGTTTAGGTTTGTGCACCTAGTACATGGTGTGATAAACTGAGATGGTTAATTGTGGCTGCAGAATACTGTTTTATTTACTTTTATTTAGAGATGACATCTCTGAGAAGAAGTCAATAGCAAGTTTGATATGGGAATTACACTCAAGGTCTCTGTTATACACTGTCAGTATAATTCAAGGTTTAAATTAGCATGTTTTCTCTTTTCTAGTACTTAGCTCACATTTTCACTTACCAGCTCGGATTTCTTAGATGTTATTTTGAGGAAAGAGTAAATTATATGGAAAGAGAAGAGGAAATAAGCGCTGTCTGAAGTTTACAACTGGTAAAGAACAGCATGTCTTTTTTGTGTTGGAGGTTTTTTGTTTGTTTGTGTGTTTTTGTCACATTTTATGGATCCCAATCTAGAGAATTCAAAGGGCCTGCACATTTCACAGGGTCTTAAACTGTAATGATAAATCAGTGCAAGGAGAAGTATGTCAACCACAAAGTTAATACTTGTCAGAGATCTTGAATGTATTTTATCTTAGAAGTGACAGGAATGCCACAGCTTAAAAGGCTTCTGTAAGGCAAAGACTAATTTCCTATATGTGTTGAAAATCAAATTCTAGTCCCAGCACATGGAGGAACTACCTACAACACAGGACAGAAATGAAACTTTTTTTTTTTTCTTTCTTCAGACTAAACCTATAGCATTAAATTCAACATAGGAAGGATATCCTTGTAAAATGAACAGCAACAACAATGAAAACAATGTGTAGTAAGAAATTAATCACTGACGGGTTTTCCTCAAGCTTTGTGATGAAGAATAACTGCCTAAAATTTCCGTTGTTTTATAGAACCCTAATGATTGAACAGTGAGTATAGGAGATTTAGTGAGATTTTTGAGGTTTAAAATGTTCAGTGAAAAGCAGTAGGCAAAGCTTTATTCATTATGTTAAAAAGTGATTTCAGTTGGCGTTATCTACTTAGAGCAACCTTCCTGCAATGCCTTGAGCCATATTAGTTACATAATTCTACAGTTCTTACAGAAGTGGGAATGTGTTTTAACACTAAAAAAAGCTATATTTTAGTGCTGGAAATATTTTTAAAGTGTAACCTGTTACATTAATGGAAATAATTTAGTAATTTGGTGTAGAAAAAGATTTGGGATACACTTTCCAGTGCTTGAGGCTAGACTAGATTAAATGTATTTGAAACAAAAATAATTTAATAGTATATGTGAAAAGTGAATTTAAAAACTCTTAATCAAATTAACTTTGAGAGTTTTGAATGTGGAAAGCAAAGTCAGACAAGAAGTAATGGTAATTGCTGGATGTTATG
The DNA here is from genome assembly GCF_022539395.1 of Myiozetetes cayanensis. Taxonomy (NCBI): domain Eukaryota; kingdom Metazoa; phylum Chordata; class Aves; order Passeriformes; family Tyrannidae; genus Myiozetetes; species Myiozetetes cayanensis. The sequence continues at coordinate 57,004,589 of NW_026087521.1, read as the reverse complement.
AGCGGAGTTGAGAATAAAGAAGCAGTACTGGAACATCTGAAATAATTTTGTTAACAGTATATTCTTAGTTAATGCAGCCAGGGTGTGGAGACATGTAGCAAATACGAATGACCTGGGAAAGGTGAGGGCCAGTGTCTCATGGTCTTGGTAACTAGGCTTCGTTGGTGTCTGGGCAGGTGGTGGTGCTGAGGCAACGCGTGGGAGAGGTGAGAGATGCCCAGGCTGGGCACCTCACCCATGGGATGCCTCAGCTCCATGTCTCCACACTCTGGAGGTTTCTCACAGCTTCTCAGAATCAAACTGTTTCCACCCCATCTGGTCCAGAATTACAGGCGCCTTGTATCAGGGCTTACCCAGAGGAAGAGGCAACAAGGCCTTTTGGGAGGCCAAGGGCCACCCTGGCCCAAATGGAGACGTCTGGGTGTGGAATCATCCAGAAAAAAAGAAATGCAGGATGTACAAGAGGTATGCTGATAGCACCTAGGTTAGCAGGTCTTAGAGATCCCAGCCCACCTACATTCTATTTCTCAGGGCATTCCAATGAAGAAAACAAAGGTCAGCTGAAAAAAAGGCCAGTCTGCAGCCATTAAGAGATATAATGGGAAGGTAACAGGCATGGAGATAATACATTCCTATAAGAAGATGAAGGACCAGTGTGGAAATCCTGATGACTGGCAGAGATAAGACAGGGTAACTAGAAAGAGAATCATAATTGCTGCTGCTGAAGGGCACATATAAGCAAAAATAACTTGAGAAGAGCCCTGAAGAGGTGGTAAGGATTTGTTAACTGTACACCTTGTCCTCCTCCACAGGAAGTAATCATGGCCAGATGTCTTCAAGACCTGTGAGCTTGATGCTCAAATGCATCAGGCCTGTGCATCTTAGTCCTTGTAGGTATGAGTGTCAATGGGTGAAATCTGTTCAGCTTTGAAATGAACACCTTGCCCTCTGCCTTCTCCAATACAGTGTTGAAATGAGATTTACTACATTGACAACACTGTGTTGCAGCATTGATTTTGTTCCTTCAGCTCTGTGATGAAAAAGGTGAAGATTGCAGAGCTTTCAGACAGAATAGGTACTCTGTGCTTGTGTTGTGATTTAACTCCAGCCAGCAGCTAAGCCCCCTGCATCCACTCACTCACTCCCCCCACTGTAGGATGGGAGAGAGAATCAGAAGAGTAAAAGTGAGAACTCACAGGCTGAGATAAAGACACTGCAGCCTGATGCCATTTCTCCTGTCCTCTCACCTGTTACTTGGTTGAAGAGACTGACCCCCACCTCACTGCAATCTCATTTCAGGTAGTTGTGGAGAGTGATAACTAACTAAAACATCCCTGTATTATCAACTCTGTTTTCAGCACAAATCCAAAACATGACTCCATACAAACTACTATGAAGAAGATTAATTTTAACCCAGACAAAACTGGGACAGTGTGAAAGCATAGCCGCAGCAGATTAAGAAAAATCTGCAATTAGTTTTCACTCTGGCATGGCTAAGCCATAAGAGCAAAGAGAGGACAGCAAAGATTTCAGCCTGTGTTAGTCACCTGAGACACATTACCTATTTCCAACAGTCATGTAAGTGATGACTTGATAACTGAGAGGTTCATCTTCAAAATGTTTGGGACATTGATAGAAGAATTAATATCAGGAGCTTCTTCCAAAATAGTATTTTTTTCATTCCCAAGAAAATATATCAAAACCACTAATCCATCTGAGCTGGAAAATTACACATAAAAGAAAGAAAACAAGTTGATAAGATTCAAGCAAAATATAAGTTAACCAACCAAACCTGAGTCTTGATCCTGATTCAGAAACTATATGCTTTCTCCCATTCATGTAGTTATAGGAAACAAGCATCTTATCCATGGGAATACAAAGGAGTTTCTTTAGCTGAGCTCTTCATAGGATCTTGTATGATGCAGCCAGATTTTAATCAGACTTGCTTCGGAAAGAATATTTCTTAAGAAACTCAGAGAGCTTTGAGCCTTACCTAAGCTCTGCAAATTTCAGGAGCTGATTGTGCTGTCCTACTTAAGTGGGAAGAATTTGAACAAGCACTAAGAGTTGCTCAGATGCCATAGGACAGCCCCATGCTCTGAACAAAGGAGCATTTGTCCCACTAGTGAGTGGGATGTGCTGTTTCTCTACAAGGAAGGAAAACTGGGACAAAAACCTTTGCAACATAAACCTTCACCCTTTGTGAGGATGGAATTCAGATTCTATATGGGGTATATTCAACAACCTAAGCAACTGTCAGACAGATTATATAAATATTTTTCTTCAATTACTGAAAGGAGTACTGTAATAAAGAACATAAAGGAAGCAATATATTCAGCAGTTAATCAGGAAACACAAACTTTTGTAGTACAATTTTGTCACACCCTTAGAGGGAAAATGCTGTGAATCTCCAATTCTACTTTGGTGCAGAATTTCCTTATCTTTTTGGCATACTTTAGGGCCAGATGCAATGGCAAAATTTTATGATGAAGTAAGTTAATTATCTCAAAATTGTAGCATGTAATGTCATGATGTTACGGTAGGAGTGTGATGCAGCGTTGTGTTATTGCTGTTTGTCATCACATTAAAATGGCTTAGTTGGGAATTGCAGTAAGGACATTAGCATTCACAGCCATTACTGCTTTGAACACTGTCCAACCTTTTTGCTCTCTCCCCACTCATTCAGTAATTCTGCTTTATGCCTTTTTTGAATGCCAAATAGATTCTATTAGATTTCCTCCCCTCTTCTGACTGCCTTTGCTGGGAACTGCTGTAGAGAGGAAAGCTGCCTTTAAGTTCTTAATCTTGTTTCAGCCCTGTGATTATGGGTGGCCAGTTGTTTTTTGCACCTTTGAGTTTTTTTCATTTTCTGTATTGGTGAACTGTGAAAGCCTTTATAAACTATGAAAGTTACACAGCTTTAAGCACTTCAATTTTCATTTATTTGTGTTAGAGAATCTGGGGACTCCAAGCATGCAACTATACAAAGTACAATTTAGGACAGGTCAGACTGAAGATTTGTTAACTGTGACCATAGTGAGAGCACCTACTCCTCTGCTCCCCTGCTGTCCTCCAGGTGATTGCAGAAATCCAATTTTTTGTTTCAGAAACACAAGAAAGAGGTGAGGAAGTCAGTTCAATGTTAACAAAGCCACGTATCCATCCCTCCCAGGGCTCAAGTGTCTTGCTAACTTCTACAATTCTGAGGAATCAATAGGACATTAGGGAAAGGTGGCTTTTGGTGGAGCCTATAGGAGTGGCACACCCAATAGAATTGGAAACAATTACAGACTGTCAGCTTTTGTCAAAAGGAACATTCTTTTAGTAAAGATGACTTAGACCTCTCAACTTTAAACTTTATTCCCACACATGCATATGCTAGTAGAGATTAGAAAAACTGGGGTTTTCAACACATCTAGGACTGGACTAACAAAAAATGTTTTGGTTGGGAAATTTTTAAATAAAACATTTATTTCTTTCTGAATTTTTTTTTTTTTTAGGAAGTACATCAAATTTGTTTTCCACTTTAAGCATAGATTTTACCCTAATTTTCCAAGTGTAGTGGAATAGAATGCCTAGAAAGCCCACACTAAAGTTGGCAGAGGTCTAAAATGGCTTAGTGAAAACTGAGTGAACCCTGAGTTGCACAGACACTTGTGGCGGAGACCTTCCAGTTTCACACCCCCCACCTTCTGCTAATGGCGTGGCGAGATCGGTCAGGTTGTCATGGTCTCATCCAGTTGAGTTTTGAGCTCAAAGACATAGACTTTGCAGCTTCTCTGAGTGTCTTTGCCAACAACTGACCACATCTAGTGGGGAAAAGTTTCTGTTAAGATCCAACTGGAATTTCTCTTGTCACAACTTGTCTGTTGCCTGTTGCACGATTTTGCCTCTTGTGCTTTTGCTGTGTATGTACCTGAAGTTTCTCTGTCTGCTCTGCAAGATACCATTAGATTGTTGAAAACAGCTATAAGATCTCCCCTGAGTGTTTTCTTCCTCTTAGGGTTGAACAAGACCAGTTCCTCAGACCCTTCTTATACTTGTGTGAGCCAGGCCTGTGCTACTGGCCTTCTGCTGGTCTCATTCCAGTTTGTCAATGTCTGTATTCTACCAGAGATTCCAAAACTAGACATGATATTCCACATGCGGTCTCATGAGTGCCAAATAGAAGGGAAAAGGATAAATTTTGTTTCAGCTGCTGGCTAGATTCTTGCTAATACAGCTTGGTTGTTCATCTTCATCTCATGGGCTAATAGCTAGACCTCAACAGAGAAAGATGGTTACCAGCTGCTTTGGGTGACTAAAGCCTGTCAGTGCCATTGGGGACCTGACAGTTGCACTGTCCTACATTAATTTAATGTAAACTTGATGAAGACTCACTGTCAGTCTGGACTCACCTTTAGCTACCAAAATTTAAGGTATCATTTCTGGGTATTCCAAAGAGGTGGATTGAATCTTCCTCTGAAATGCTTATGCCTGTCTGCAGACATCAGGGGAGAGACAGATACTGAATTGAGGTCCAGCATGTAGGCAGCTAAATTCAGATGAGATGACAGTTCAGATGGGATCATACCATCAGATGGTACTCTTGCACCCTTGGAGTAGAAAACAAATGTTTATGCTGAGTTTCGCTTCAATTTAGAAATTTCTACCTCGGCTTCAAGCCTCAAGGTCTTATCTTCAAACTACCTGGGTGCAAACATGGTTGCCTCTTGGTCGTGTTGGGGCATGGTAGAGCTTTCTTTGTTCACTGATGTGGTTGCCTGTGCTCCGGATAGGCTTGTAAAAGTCTCAGAAGTTACTCTTCAGGGGTTTTCCACCTAAATCTATGTAAAACATGGCTTGCTTTCTTTACCAAAGAAAGCTCTGTCTTGAATGAGATTTTGCAACCATTTAGTAAAGATAATAGGAGTGTGCTTGTGGTGCTGGAGGTTCTAAACAGATGCTATCCAACACCCCCTAACCTGCCTGGTGTATGGTTTGAAACGAACTGATGAAACAAAAGCTCAGTAAAAAGCACAACTTGCTAAGAAGAACTACATGGCAGGGCTGGGGGAGAAGGAATTTTGTCTTCTGGGGACAAACCAAAATGTAAAAGTGTTGGCTTCTTTATCCTCCCTGCCCACCTCTCCTCCCTCCTGCACAGATAATACCTATTTGGGAAACTTTCAAATTGACCTTTTCATATAGTAAATTTTTTTGTCATATGAAATTCATTGTCTACTCTACATATAAAAGAGGTAGATTAATGGCCCATGAATAGAGTTCCCATACCAAGGCAGTTGTAAATCTCTGATGCTTCTGAATATGCTAAACTATCAATCTATGCTCAGCAATAGAAGCAGCTAAGCCTCTTTTTCTGAAGCAAAAACACAACTGGAGCCACCTGGCAAGCCCATGAGATGTAAAGGCAGAAGGTGGTAATGACTGAGTTTCCTGGCTTTCATGTTTGAGCAGGAAGAAGGCTGGCAAGAGAGGACATGGGGTGAAACCACAAGTTTCGTTTTTCTCAGGAAATTCCATGATTTAAAAAAAAAAAATCCATTTTGGAGTAGAAGGTCAGACTCTGTTTGTTTGCTTTAGAGAAGGTAAGTTGTCCTGTCTCACTGCAAAAATAAACTTTGATGCCTTGTTTGGCATTTCTGAAAGTAGGACTGCTGTAAATATATATTTGTTCAAACTAGTTTGTGCTGAAAATGTTGCTCAGAGAAGAGAAGAAACACTGAGTTGGCTTTTCAGAGGAGCTAGGCGAATCCAGGCGTCTCTGAGTTTTGGGTATTGAGCACTTGAAAAATCAGGGCTGTGACAGTCGTATATCGTGTGCATGAACTGGAAAGACAAATCACTCTTTAGCTTGAAGTGATGCATTAGTCAGACTATGGAGAAAGAAAAGGGCTCTCTTTCCTCAGATGTCTTCAAGGCTTTGTCTGTAAAGGTCTTCTCTATTACTTTGGAATTCAAAATCTCAGGTTTGCTTAGCAGTTTTCTCTGTTGTATCTCAGCTGTTGATTTTATTACTGTAAAACTCCTCTTTCTGTTTTCATGAAGTGCTGAGAACATCATTTGGTTAACAGAACTGGAATTGCTCTTGAAGCACTAGTACCTGAGACTCTGACCGTGACCACCTGCAGTCAGCTTTGCGAGAGAGACTGTACTTTATTCCATTAACAGTTATTATGAAAGCTGGGAAGAAAGGGAATGGGAATGTCATGATGGTTAACATCTTTGGAGAGAGCATTGATGAGGATGAGTGTTTTCCTTAAACTTAGGGAGGAAGGGGGGCCACTGACACAAACTTACTCTAAGACTGTAGGGTGCTGGCAGTCCTTACTAGGGAAAACCTCTCCTGGTCCAGGTTGGGGAAGGATATTACTGTTGTGCAAATGCTTTGAGTGCCTGCCACCAGCCCTGATTCCTCTGGTTTCCAGAAGAGCACAGTTTTTTCCTTCTGGAAGCCCTGGGAATGGCATCACAGCAACCAGCACAGAGTTTTAAGGCTTAATACACCCAACTTGCCTTCCAACACTTCTGAAATCACACTTAGCAGTAAAGATGAAAGCAAATGTAAATGAGAATTTGTTTACATAGCGCAAATGTCAGCAAAGGCAATTACAATGAATTTAGATACAGAACTAAGAAGAAAACTGTTCTTTTATCCACCCATACTTTAATGAACTCAAAGAGGTCTTTCTCTGTGCAGTGAAAAATGTTTAACCAAATTTGTTGCCTGGGATCCTTTCTGGATACAATGCTTACACTTAATTTATTCTCTGTGGTTCCATTTAAATGTAGTTTAATCAAAATGTTGATTTCAATCTTTTCCCAAGGGTTTGCTTCCCATCTGCCACCCCACTTTCAGAAATACTTAGTTTCGCATAGCCTTGCCCGAAAAACATACCTGCTGCTTAGGTGATAAACAATTTCTGATAGCAGACCTTCTTCACTGTAAAGAAACCCCAAATTTACTCTAAGCAAAATACTCTAGTTGATTTGGTACAGTCACAATTATGGCTCGAGGTTAAAAGCTTTTTTCGCATTCTGATACTCACATTCACATATATGTTAAAGCTTGCCTCTAACTCTGCAACCCTATTTCAAATAAGCTGATACACCCAGTTATATGTGCATGAAACACATCTAGTGTCTTGTTTTTGACTGGCATAGCTGCCAGTAGGAAACATGTTGGTGTGATGTTAGTGCCCAGCCCTTGGGATAGCTGAAGTGATTTAATAAATCATAGAATCAGATGGGTTGGAAAGGACCTCTGAGATCATCAAGTCCAACCTTTGATCCACTACCACCACAAATATTAAATATTTAATATATTCAGATTTAAGTAAAACACTATAGCTAGCATAATGTCTCCCAGTAGCCATCAGAAAGTGCTGGATAGAGAGAGTGATTTAGTGGGTTTGGTTTTTTGTTTGCTTGTTTGTTTTTGTTTGTTGGTTTGTTTTGTTTTGTTTGTTTTTGTAGTTTTGTGTGGTTTTGGTTTTTTTTCTGATTGCACAATTTGCACTGAAATGAACTTATTGCTACTTTAGGGTTATTCTGTTCCTGTTACTGTTTATTTGCTTTGGAAGCTCAGTCATAATATTTTATTTGCAGACTTAATTATCTCCATAGCAACTAATTGTGATTTATTAATAATAATACTAGTAATTGAAACAGAGGTAGGGAAACTATACTATGTACCAGACATGTTGATAACATTGTTTCCAAATAAAATGTCTTTCAAATCTTTTTGAAGAAGCAATGGGTGATCTTAAGGCAATGATTTCATATGGGGACGGGAGCTTTTCTAGACTCTTCCTGTACAACAGAATGTGTTTAGATATTTCTACAAAATTTATGTTATGCAGTGACTGATTAAAAACTCATTGAAAACATTTATTTTGGTAATCTTGGGATCAAGACCTCGTTTAAGAAATTTCTGAACCCACATTCAAGCAATCATTCAGATTTTACATCTTTCATAAGGGAACAATTCAATTGGAAAGAAACTAATTAGATTTAAATCTGCTGTTGTGATGGGGAACAGGAAATTAAAGATTAAGGATTGTGTTTGACCATGGAATTTATTCAGTAGTCCTCTAAACTCACTGAGGAACAGATTTCTTTTCCATACAGAATAATCAGGCTTTAATAATTTAAAGAACTTATTCCTAGAGCCTACAAATCCAAAGTCTTGTATATTTTCTTTAAAAATGAGGAGGGCAGAGCTAACCAGGACTGGATTTTTACATGCAAATCCCAGGGATTACAGGAGGCCTTCCTGACTCTGTGCCATCACTCTTCCAAGTAAAGCCTACAAAAGTGGGGCAGGAGGCCTAGAAAACATTTCAGCATTCACTTAAAATGTTTTTTCCTACTTATGACTTGTTTGTGGGTTAGAGGTGGGGAATGAAATTCTTCTGGGGGCCAAGGAGAGGAAAACATGAAATTCTTCAGAACACAACCAGAAAGGTTATGTTAAATCTGCTCCTGACCTTGAAGGTCTTGTCTGCTCAAGAAAGCTGCTGCTCTTATGCAGCCCCCTCTCCCATGAGATCCTCAACAGTTTTTCTTAGCAGCAATAGGGCAAAGCATGTGGGGCTGCTGGTAATGTACCAACATGTGCTTGCAACGTGAAAGACTTGCTCTGCTTCCCATTGTAGAGTCGCTACTGGCAGGGCTGTGCTAGTACTGAGATCCTTAAAATTCTGTGGCGAAAGAGATTAAAACAGACAAACAAACAAAAACCCCAAACACAAAATAAACAAAATCCCTCACAATAACAACAAAAACCCCAGGTGATTTTTTTGATATTTGTTGCAGTTGTTGTAGCAACAAATACCTGCATAAGTGACCCTGGGCAATAAACATTTACTCCATATAGAAAACCCCCTTCCCATAGCTCACCCCAAGAAGTCCTATGGATCTTTCATGTTATGGCAATGTCAGTCTTGACTGAGGGACAGCACGTGGCTTCTTTTCCAGGCTGCTGCTTTAACACACAGGAGAGGGGATCTGTCCAGAGATTAAGTTACCAGCCTTGAACTTGGAAAATTGGATTCAGTTTTCTCTTCTGCAGTTGGTTACTTGTAAGACCTCAGGGAAATAATTTTGTGTCAGATTCTTCAAGGTATAACACCTATTTGTCTTCCATGAAAATTGGTTAAGGTTAGATGCTAACTATCTTGACATTCTCTGAGGTGCATTTGAGTTTGTACCCGAAATATTGAGATGGGATGATTCATATACTTGATAAATGTACAAACAATTGTGAAGCTGTTATACCTAATAGGTATGGAAGTCATACTCTTACTGCAGATAGAACCACATAGTTCCACATCTACCTTTCCATCTAGTTTAAAAGGGTATTTTTGGCTGTACAGATGAGCTTCTTGAAATATTGAGATCGGGGTAAATTTTTTTATTGACTTCTGTGGATCCACTGACTCTTCAAGGGATTTATTCTTATTTATATTTCTTTTCCTGTAATAATTGAAATAATACCTATATCAGTAGACCTGTAAATTAGCCATGCAAAAGAAACATTTGGCATCAGTCAAGGCAATGATGAGTTTGTCTAGATGGAAAAATACTGTATCTTGCAGATGGCGCACAAGAACCAGAAAGCTACATTTTTCTCTAGAGCTTGAGAGATTTATATTCAATCATCTTCTCAGGACTAGGCACAGACTAGCCAGGATCAAGTGATGTTCTTAATGCACTTCTCAGAAGGGTTTTAGTTGCTTTAGCCCTTGGAGCAAGTTCATTCAGGGTCCCTGTGTAGCTTGATATTGTGCCATGAAGATGTAGCCTGAGACACTGGGCAGAGTTCAGATGTGTAAATAAAGATTGCACACGGTCACAAGCTAATCACTTTCCACTTAGAGCTTTACTGATGGAGGGCTTCTGCCTCTGAAACATCTCAAAAGTTGCTGGTTGTTTTAGTCCTTTCATTTGATCTCTGCTGTTTGCCACCTTCTCCTTCTGTGGTGGTGGTGCTCTTCTACCTCTCAGATATCAATTAATTTTCTGGCACAAACCTGCATTGTTTCCTTTTCATTTCACAGTGCACAAGTACTACAGGGAACTTCACTGGCAGGAGAATTTAGCACCCTGCACAAAACACTTCTTATTCTTCACTTGCTGCTGGAGAATCAGTAAAGGAAAATTGCTATAGAATTTTTTTTCCCCTGCACTTTTTTTACTTTTTTCTACTGAATATTAATAAATACATTGGTTGATTCATACTTCTTCCACCCAAGATGCATTGATTTACATTAATGCACTTGTCAGAGTAGAATTAAATGCCTTGGTCATGAGGAACCAAGAGAATTCTCAACCTTGCCTTCCTTGAATTTTAAGAAAGGAATATTTATTTTTCTTGCGTACCTTCAGTCCAGAAAGGAACTGAAATTGTTCCTTTGCGTTGTGCTGAATCAATCACAGGAAATAAATAGTGGTGTCAAACTGCCTCTTAAAGGACCATTGGTACTTCATCTCACCTTACAGACATGAGCAGTTTTTGGGCAAGTGACAGATTGCTGTGGAGTGGTCAGGACAGGATCCAGGCAAGTGTAATCCACTGGTAGTAAATAAAACAAGTCAACTCTGTGTTCATTTTCTGTAAGCATTTTCAGTATCAAGAAAGTAGGATCTGGTAATAACAGGCTGTTGTTTTGATGAAGGAATCCTGAAAGCCATTTTGCTCACATTAACCTTAATGCTCTTAATGTTCAGGTTTGGTCAGACTCTGATTTACGAGGGTTGCTGTGGGATGCTGACACTTAGTTATACCTTTGTCAGCAAGGCTATGAGGAGGGAGGGCATTGAGCAGACCAGCAGTACAAGTGGTAAAAATCTATACAAAAAAGAAAAATGCCTGTGTGCAGACTTTCCCAGACTGCCTTAACATTGTACATATTCAACATTCAGAATTATTCCGTGAATAATTTATGCAAACATATTCCAGTGGTACAACTGTTTCACTGGGTATTTGCTATTTCGGGACTTGTGGTTGGTCAGCTATTTCCATGTGTCAGTTACCAGTTTCTGCATGTGTGATTCTTACATGTGGCTCTTTTGGGTGAATATATTTAACTATTTGCTGAGCTTTCCCTATGTGCAAATAAATTTTGCCTCCAGCAGCATGCACACGAAAACCAAACAGAGATAAGGGCTTGCAAATATTGTCAGGAGGAATGTCAGTACCAATGAAATGCATCTCTACAGCAATTTCTGGTATTATGATGTTCCAGTCGTAAAAACTGCATTTCCAAGAGGATAGGAAGCTACCCCTAAAAGCCACTCCCCAAATCAATTTGGGGAGTGCCTGGAGCCCTCCTGGCAACTCTGAATCATAGACTCATAGAACAGTTGGGGTGGAAGGGACCTTTAAAGGTCATTTAGTCCAAACCCCTGCAATAGTCTTCCAACTAGATCATGTTGTTCAGAGCCCCCTCCAGCCTGACCTTGAGTGTTCCCCAGGAGCAGCCCAGCAGCACTGGGCTAGTGCTCTAGCCCTTGCCAGTCCAGGAGGCAAAAAGACATGCTGTGAAGCCCAAACTCTGGTTCTCTGCACTGCAGCACAGAGTCTGCCTGGCTACAGGAATGAAAATAGTCAGGGATAATGGTTTATCATGTGAAAAAGGCTCTTTTTTTTTTCTCCTGCTTTCTTCCTCTCCACGTATTATTCTATCCTTGCTCTCCGTTAGATGTATCCTTTTTGGGGGTGAGAATAAAAAAAACAAGACACCAACACATCATATGGGCATGGCTTCTTATTTCTGTGCTCTGTAGTGCTCAGTTGCCATCCCCAGAGCTTGGAGAACTCTCTGGTGCAACACTTTGCTGCACAGGACCGGACAATGCAGCTCCATGTTATGGCTGTGCGGTGCTGCCCGGCGCTAAGGAAGCGGTGTGCAGGGCTGCAGGTGAAAGGGACGTTAATAAAGCCAGTGAATTTTGAGTTTTCTCTGGGTGTGGGTTTAGCTGTGTTCTCTCCCGCTGTGCGAAATGATAATGAGGCAATCGATCGTAAACAGGTGCAGGCGAGGAGCTGCTCAGTGCGCGGCAAACCTTCGCACTCCACTGCTGTGCTCGGCATCTGAATCTTAATGTCATTCCAGAAGGAGTGTCAGAATAATAACTCTCCTCTCGTGTTAAGGTAGAAACTTGTTAAATTCAGAAGCTTCTAGAATTAATGCTGTCCTTTCCATAGGTTCTTTGCATTTGCCACGCTTCATTTCAGGAATTCCTCGAGCAAGGAAAATGCACCCTTATTTGTGTAATGAATTATTTATTCATTATCTGAAGTTGTACAACAATTTATAAACCTTGAAGTACTTAGAGGTTTTACCTTTTTTTTTTTTTTTTAATTATTTTTTACTATTCTGTGCTTTTAATTAATTTTGAAAACCAAACTGGGTTGTGTTCACCTTTAGTCTGACTTGATGCTGTGGTCTTAACCACCTTGCATTTGAAAGCTAGAGCAGAAAACACACAGATGGGTGTGTACACAGCTCTCTAATTCTAGTGTATTTAACCCATGGACAAAAATTTGATGGATAGTTGCTGAGTTTCAGTAGGACAGCATTCCTTATCCAGAGAAGGAGAGTGAGGATCTGCTCTGGATAAGTATTGACTGGGCAAAATGCTGTTACTGTTGGAGTGAGGGATGGCACGGTGCAGGGGCACCTCCTCTTACGCTGCTTTCCTGTGATCCCAATCTTGCAGAGATTTTTTTTTTTAACTCCTCTTTTCCTCCTTTGCATTTTCACTGTATAGATGTTTTATACCTGTTTAATACAAGTTCCTTATTCCCTTTTTTGTGTCTTCTTTGTTATGCCCCGAAGCAAGCCCTGGCCAGCTCTCAGGGTTGCAATCCTTTACTGACCATCCTTGACCATTCATTTTTGTGCTTTTACCTCTGGAGTCATCCTGTGCCTCTGCTTTCAAGGCCTCTGCTGTAATTTTATGAGTGTATTCTTGGAGACCCCTGTGACAACCTGCTTAAGAACTCCTAAAAAGAAAAACAAAATGCACAAAGCCTCACATATTCGTTTGTGTCTCAGTCCAGGAAACTTCTACTCAGCTTTAAATATACGCTGAAGCAACTTTTCCAGTATTTGATTAATTTATTTTAAGTTGTCACTGGAATGACATCTTTTCCTCTTGCTCTTTGAAAGGATTTTATCTGATCTTCTCTGTGTTCTTTATGCCTAGAAGCTTCCATAGGAACCTCTTCTGCTGAGAAACACATGTACACATGACTCAAAAACCATCTGCTTCTTTGTCACCTGAAAGACTTTGCACAGAAACCTAATGCATAATTTATCATAGACAGTTTTTGTCACATTTGGAAGTTGTAGCTTTTTTACCTCATCTCTACAGAGGGGAAGATGCTTTCCCTGGACCAAAATCCAATGTTAGCACTGCAGACAGAGACTTGCATGCTTGGTTTGGCCCACATCTCTTCTGTACCTGACATGCTGGCCATGCAGTGCCTTTGAAGGCCATGTCACTCTGTAGCTCCAGCAATGAATGCTTCTTGACTACCCAAAGAAGCCAAGCCTGCAGGTTTCATCTACCTTTACCGGCTGCAATAGACAAGTGCAATTGTCTTCCTCTTTCAGTACCATATCAAGGATTTTACCTGTGACTCCTCAGTTTCAAAAGAGAAAAGTTCAGTAGATATAAAAATAGCTTTATATTCCTTATTTAGAATTTGTTAAAAAGCAGCTGCCCAGGGTACCAGACCCACAGTGGGTGAATCTGAGATACAGCTTGGCTATGGAGTTTTGACTCGTGCTTTCGTTTTATAAACCCGAAATACATGAAGTGAAACCCTCACCTGTTGTTTGTGCTGTGTGCTGAATAGTAACTTGATATACATCATGTTTCTAAATCTGAACTTGTTCTTTTGGGAACTGTATACAGCAGTGTGGGAATGGGGGTGACGATGTCAGTGTGACCACGTTACCCAGCTTTATGTAAAATCTTCTTTCTAGGAACTTATTTCAGCCAATGACTGTGGTGCCTTTGCCTTTTGACATTAGTATTTCTACTTTAATACTGCCCTACTATGTATCATATGGAATATTTTTATAAAATATGACTAAACATAGAGTACCAATATACTCCATTGCATATTTGGAAGTTATTCTGCCACCATCTTAAATATGAAAAAGCAGATGTTTCTCTCGTAGGTTCTCTTTCTCCCTGCTATCTCTTTGGACTTTTCTAGTAAACTATAGAATGCTAATTTGGCATCACTTGACTATTAAATGATGTTCTAAATCCCTTTATATCCTCCCATTATATTGTCTTAAGCAAGTCTCCATATCACTGTCATAGTGCTTGGCTTGTCACATGTGCTGTCTAATGTGATAAAAACCACTGAAAATATTGCACCTTATTATGCTATTCTACTTGGAGTTTTCATGACAGTACAAAAATAATGTTCCTCATCTCTTGCATGAGTATCAAAATGCTATGCTTCCTGTCTTTGATTTGTCATTTCTGTTATTCCTCCATTACTTCTCTTGTTTACTGTTCTGTCAGAAAGACTATTTCTGATTTAGCAGTAATACACACTCTGTCTTACTTGTGTTTTCATGAAACACTTAACCAGTGGGTTTGAGAGGGCCCTTTCCAAAGAGATTTCTTTTATTGATGCTTGTTTTATTTATAAATTTATTTCTCCATAAGATAGAGACATTCTCTGATGGCACCATAGCAGAAATTGTAAAAGGGGCATGAAGCAACATTTTACTTGGCAGCAAATGCTGCTCGTCAGTTCCCCAAGGCCCAGACAGGGACTATAATCAAGATAGGAGCAGAACACGGCTTTGGGTTCTAAACACATAGCCCATATTCCAGAATTCATCACATGTAGCATTGCATCATTACTTCTGTATTTCCTTCAGCAGTCAGCAAGCATAAAACAGCACACAGCTGCTTTGGATTAATCTGATACTTTAGCATCTTCATTTTTTTATGTTAAAGTCATGTTACCTTGGCATAATTTCATTCAATGACTCTAACTGATCCAGGCAAATACTGCTTAGGGTTTTTTTTTGTTCAGAAGCCAAACTAAAAAAGCAGGAAAAATTTCTTGTGTCAGAATTTTCTGAACTTTTCTTTGTCAAAATGAAACCAAAAAACTTACTGTGCTGAAAACCTTGAATGAACCAAAGTGTTTCATTCCTCCAAAATTGAATTGTGTTCTGATTACTCTTGTCTTTTTTGAGTTGAATGGCATTTCGAACAAATAAGTTACAAAATTTTACTTGCAAATGGTTGGAGTAGAAATATTTGTCATCTTCAGAAATCTATACACTTACTCTTCTTTCAGCCAAGAATTTAACTGAATTCAACCTGAATTTGCTCATTGTTTCAATTTTTTTTTTCCTCAGATGCTTGTGGAAAAATATCCCCCAGAACTTTTCTGTTTGCTATTGAACTGATTCTTAAATTTTCTTCCTGCCCTGTCAGTGAGATAGTCTCCTACATTTACAGGTTTTCTTTTGACTTCACTTTTTCTTATGAAGAACATTTTAGTTTTGGATCTGAAAGTTCCTGTCATTTGCTGGGGAGTAAGGTAAATCCTGTCCCTGCCTTTTTTAGAGCAGATGTTGCTGTCAATACACCTTCCTCCTAGGTTTGCTCTGATTTTTCTTTTAGCATTTTTTTCCTCAAAACCTTTCCCTTTTCTCTAAGGAACATTCAGTTAAAGCACAAGTGCGAAACTGTGCAATGAGAGATGAATCAAAGATTCATATTTAGATTGGCACGTTGCATGCTCTCGAAACACCTCGTGCCTCAAGGATGCTCGACTCTGCCAGGGAAGCCCACAGTCCTTCAGGCAGGAGTCCATCTCTGCCCAGAAACGTTTCTGTTGCTGTTTGTTTGTTCCTTGGCCCAGAAGCCTGGTAATGTACTTTTCCCAAAGTACATGTGCTAGTGGGAGTAGGCCACTATAGTGCATCCAGTGCATTTGGAAGATGTCTGTTTTTTGGTTTTATTATGGAAATAAGAATTCTCAACAAGAATTTCCAATGAGGTTCTCTACAAAGCTGGAATCTGGGTTTCTTTCCCAAGCTCTACACAACATATATCCTTCCATCCATTCACCTTTAATCTTCTGCCTGTGCATTATAAATATCCAGTAAACAGTGTGATTAAAATGGAATTATTTTTGGAGGATGAATGTTGTTTCAAAGGCTCATAATTAGCCCCTTCCAACTTTGAAAAAAATCACCCTTTTGAAAGAGGTCTTCTAAGTCTGCTTTGTCTGCAAAAGTGAGTTGTAAATATTCCCATAAAAACTCTTCATTTCCTGTGCCATGCGCATGAAAACACACTGTTTAGTTTTTTGGGGCAAGGGAATTTGAGATTTGAAAATAATGCTGCATTTATATAGAGTTAAATGGGCTTGAAAATAATCCTTGTAAGAATTTTATTTACATGACCAAAAATAATCAAGATCTGATTGTTTGAAAACTACAGTATGGAATGTCAGTAATACTTTAACAAGCAAACTAATCAACTGTTCCTCCTACTGCCTAGAACTGAAGAAATAAAGAGATTCTTATTAATTCTGCATTTAAATGCTTGGGAGCCATGCATATTCTCACTGGTGAGAACCAGATGGGTCCCTCGATAGCAAAATTCTTTTATAGGCTCATTCCTTGTTTCTGTGGCTGAATTCCTCCTAAGGAGGAGATTGTCCCCACCGATCTTATTTCTGGTAACACTATTGTTCTCAGAGGCAACAGGAATACAAAACATGGCTGGCACTTCGTTTTGGTGGCTGCACTGGGCACTTAGATGACACTGAGACTTGAGCCCATCTCCAAACTCTTGTTGCTGCTGGGAATGTGAAACCTCACGCTGGACTGAGGATCTTCACTTGTGCCTGGTGCTTGGCCTCCTTCCTGGCAGCTCAGCTCTTAGAACAGAAAGGGGGCTGGGATGGGTTGTCCCAGGTGTCTGGTCTGGGGGGGACCTGCTGGACCACTCTGACCTTTGGCTTTTTGGTTGGATGAAGTCTTCCTCTGTAGCTTAACAAACCTAAAAGTCTCTAACACATTTTAGGTGTAGTTACATCCTTTATGACTTTTCATGTTTTGGGGCTTTTCTATGGCAATTTCCTTCCATCTGTGTTTATTTCCAGGATAAACTTGCCAGCATGCCTCCTGCAGAGCTCAGGATGGATTGGCAGATTCACTTCTTGCAGATCTTCTTGTGGTTGTGATAACTCTGCACGGGGGCAAGAAAGAGTGAGCCAGGCAACAAGTTGCCTCTTGGGACCTTAGGTCAGCAAAACTCTCTTACTTCCTTGTTTTCTTTAAAAAAATTATCTGCACTTGGCTATCTCTGATTTGACATGTGGGGGTTCCCACAGCCAGGGAGAGCTCAACACCAGAGATTGTAACAGTCTTGTCTGGGACCTTTGAAAATGCTTTGCACCCAGAGGAAGCCAGTGTCTCTGGGAATCTGCTTCCTCAGCCACCTTTGCTTGCACTTTCAACAGCACCGAATACATCATAGGCTGAGCACGGGCCTTGTGTCTGTGTGCCAACCTTCTACAAGTCTCAGGGATAGGGAAACTGCAGACCTCTCTGCTTGCTTCTACAGCTAAGATGTTTTTAGTGGTTGAGGAAGTCAAATCTCCTATAAAATGGCCCATTATTAAGCTGCGAGGAGGAGCCTTGTTGGAAGGGCAGAAAGCAGGGTTTTGGCTATTGCTGTCCCTTCCAAGGGTGGGATTTCTAGCCTGTGTGTGCCTGTGGATTAGAGAGTCCCAAAAGATGCACTGGAGTTGCAGTGTGAGCTCTCCCAGCCTTGGCAAACGGCCTTAAGCAGAAACCCCACCGGAGAAGCAGAGATTATGGGAATCAGGTCAGCCTGATTAGCAGCAAAATCCTGTCCAGGGATATAAACAGCCATATGGGACAGGCTGGCCGAGCCCTCTGGCTATAGAGACCTGATTGCATATCAGCAGTGGAGAGCCTTGTGCTGGACTTCAACCAGAACTGGATGTCTGTCAACCAGAACAAATCCATAGCTGGAAAGTGTCAGACCCTGAGCTTGGCACTCAGGAGTGGAAATGCAAGGAGGGAAGGATGAGTGCAATTAAAAGGCTGCAGGAGGCAGGGAAAGTGCCAGCTGGGTGCTGGGGGGCTTTCATGGGAACAACAGTGGGTCATCATCTCTGCAACCAGGGATGCTGACATGAACTGTGTATCTTTTTTAGTCAGAAGGATCAGAGCAGTGACCTCACCATGGTTTGACACGAATTACTGAGGATTCCATGAAATTTGAAAATGCTTTGGGCAGTGAGAAGTTTTGGAAGCTGACATTCTGACAAGAACTGTATGCAGATTAGAGCTGAAATCAGAGAGAGACACGTCACAGGCTTTTGCTGGTCAGTACATTCTGGCTCCTGAGACGCCAGAGGCCCACTGCAGAATAATGGGTCCCAGCTGAGTCTATGGCAGAGGTTTTGTGTTCCCTGGAGTATGTGGAAATAGCCCTCCTCCAACATGTTTCAGAAACCTCTTCCTTTGAGGATTGCAAGACCATCAGAAATGCATGCTGGATGTAGCAGACAGTTGTTAGACAAATTGCTTTGGGCTTTTACGGTGATGTGAGACTTCTCTCAACGAACATAAATTAGGGCTAATTTTCTCTAGTGAGGAATGCAGTCGGTCTCAACAGATGCACAAGACCTGACATCTATTTGGGGACTGCATCCCTTGATTTTTGGTTACTAGCGGTATGTAAAATACCTACAGTGGAATATGTAATAATAAATGCTGCAACAGGGGAGAGAATATTACAGCCCAAGCAAAAACACAGCAGCTACAGAGAGCTAGAGATGCCTAGTGAGTGACTTTTTTTTACTGAGAAGGCAACATTGCCTGTGGACTTGCTGTTTTGGAAATTCAAAAATAGCCATATCTTCCCAGACAGGATATTTAGCAGCAGACCCTCTATGAAAATGCTGCTAAATTAGGAGAGGTCTTATGTAGTATTTCCTGCTCTGCAGAACAATATAAGAAACATAAGAAGACAAGTGTTGGCCAGCCTCTCCCATTGTGGTGTTGGGAAACCTGTAGGTCCCATCTCTCTGTGCAACTCTGGGCAAGTGACATGGCACATCCTACCAAACCAGGGGTGTGCATGCTTGGTCAGCAGGCTGTGTTTGGGTTGTCCCTTCTACTTGTTTTAAACAGAAGTCTGCACAACAACAAAGCTGTTTTTAGAGGTGGAGCAACTGAAGAGCGTGGGCATAGTAGTATTCATGTGTGTGTGAATTTGCACAATCTGCTTCTTGTCCATCCAGGGAAAAGGCCATTAACAGCTATAGACAGGGAGCTGATTCTGTGTTGTGTGTCTGTCTGTTCATGGCCTTACTCTGCCAGTGACTTTTTGCTTCTTTTGCCCACAAGAAGGAGACCTGGGATGAGGTTATAAAACAAGATGTTTATCATTGCAAGTCATGTGACAAACTGCCTGTTTGGCTTTCTCTTGCCACATTTCCTCAGCTCCTTTTATGTGCAACCAGGCAGCGTGTCTGCAGACAGTGTGGGTGCCATCCCCTGTGCTTTCTGTGTAAATGGCTGTCTCTGTGCCACAGCTTCGTCCCTGGGCTAGGGAGGAAGGGCTGTCCCCTGTGCCATACAGTACCCCATTAGCTGCCACTTCCTTGGCTGCCTTCACAGGCCTGACAACTCTTCTTCCACCCCAAGGCAGACTAGATGCACAGAAGACCACCAATGTTCCAGCCACAGATCCATGGCTGTGGTTGTTTACGCTGGTGTGCCTGGTCAGGGCTTCCTTTTCACCCTGACTGCATTGCCTTGGGATACAGAAAGCTTTGAGGGCCAGGATCTTTTTCTCCTCTGGTAACACAGCACCTACTGCCTTGGTCCACTGCTGAGAACTGTCACAAGGCATGTCATAAACAACCAGGGATATTGACACAGAATTACAAAGAAAAACATCCCAACCTGGCATCTGGATGTTCTCTGGTAGCTCTCAGGGACCACTTGGTGTAAAACTACTATATTCCATGACAGGAGTACCAGTGGGGCAGATCCCAGTTCTGTTTCCTGCTCAGTAAAAATGTAAAAATTACCATGTCAGTAAAAATTCACTGTCTCAAACTCAGAGATTTTTTTCTTAAGCATTTTACAGGGAATTAGTAATACAGGCTATATACCTAAACAAAGACTATACAATTTTCTACAAATTCTTGGCCTGAGACCATGCTTGTAAATAAATCACAGATGAGGAACCGAGTCTCCTTTAAAAAAGCACTCCCAGGGTCTTGCAATGATAATTATTGTGGTCATAAGGGAAGCTGTTACAGACAAATGAAGCACTCTATAAAGGCTGGGAAAGAGGTTAATTGAGATGGTTCACCCTAGACTAATTGTATAAAGCATGAAGTGGTATAATTAAATTCGGAGTCTCTACAAGCAGCAGTCCTGTGTTGAATGAAGTTTTGACATCTCTAGAAATACGCAATAGAGAAGTTTGCTAATGTCCTGTTGGAAAACCCCACAGTGAAACTTAGACCAGAAATCACAAACCTCAAAGACAGCTGTATAGTAGGTTAGCAGAAAACAAAATATCTAGTCCAATCTGGTTTTAAATAAGTTTATTTGGGGTATGTAATTCCCAATACCTTGGCTTCAAGGGTATCCTATGTAATCAAACTAATTAATATCTGCATCTCTTTGGGTCCACGAGCATGATTCAAAAAAATCCTTAAACAATATGTAAAGCACACTTTTATTACAGCTGGGGAGGTGCAGGGGGTTCCTGCCCCCACCACCGTGCTTTTCCACTGAGAAAAGAAACACAACAGCTTTTTATATATTTGAAGGAGTGAGTTTCAAAATTATCTATCATATACACTCTTTATGAAGTCTGCCTTATCTAAATAGACATTTGGTTGCCTAACTCCTATTCTTATTACTATAGAGTAGTTACATAAAGTTTTATCATTTCAAACAGCTTAGGTTTCCCCCAGCCCTCTCTTGTCTCCCTTTTGATGCTACATGCTAAAAGTCTTTCCTGCTTTCCCTGACAGTCCCTTTTGTTTATGTAAGCTAGCTTTATCTTAGTTGCCCACAATTTGGGCAGCAACCTTTATTCAAGAGGTTACAATTTTGCAAAGTCACACTAACATAGCTAAATTTTTATTTTATTTTATCTTGTCTTTATTTCAGGCACCTTAGGTGATCAAAATAGCAAATATCTTGATTTCCTAGGCTCACCTGCCTGTCTAGATGTAGGCAAACTTTCACATGAATCAGGCTTCAGCTGCTGGGATTTCTGCAATTATTTACTTTTTCACAATAAGTTGAAGTTAGTTAATTCAACTTTTTATTCACTCTTCTGTGATGAAATAGGCCAAGTCACGTTGAAATGAACAACATTTCAGGACTGCTCTCAGGGTCTGTCTGAATCTTCCAGATTTACAGGACAACATACTCTGTAAACTAAACTATTTTATGAGCTCATTGAAAAAGAAAGAAACACAACAAATATGGGCTCAATCCCCTTCACACAGACTAATCTACTATGTGATTTCACTAATTCATCACAAAAATTATGAGGTTTCTTTCTAGTTTACAACTTGCAGCTGACAACTTGTGACTCAGCTGAGGTGCTGATGTGCAAAATAGTTCCCTAACTCGTGGTGAGATGCTCACCCTTCCTCTTCTGTCATGGTGCTGGTATCGCTGCTACCACACTGGGGAGCACAGCAGCCCCAGCAGTGCAACTGCTGTTGAATGAGATTCCAAAGCTTTTTTCCTCAACTGGTGTTTTTATACCTTCCAGCCTGGAAGTTTAATCTGTGCCATTTCCATGAGTCAGCAGATTCAAAACTGCCAGGCAATCACCATACAGAGCATATAGGCTGCAGGAGACAGCAATCTGCAGGTGGTAATGGCGCTTTATCCCTTCCTGTCCTGACTATCCGATATTATTTTAATGACAGAGCTGCCAATATACAACAGACAGGAGCTGTGCTACCCAAAAAATCTGGCCTTATCACTCTCTCCAAATACCTGAAAGGCAGTCATAGTGATTTAGGAGTCAGCCTTTTCTCCCAGGTAGGAAGTGAAAAGAAGAAAAGGCCTTAAGTTGCACCAGGAGAGGTTTAGATTTGATATTAGGAAAAAATTCTTCACCAAAAGGGTTGTCAAGCACTGGAACAGGTTGCCTAGGGAAGCTGTGAGTCACCATTCCTGGAGATATTTAGAAGACTTGTAGACGTGGCACTTAGGGATATGGTTTAGTGGTGAACTTGGCATTGTTAGGCTAAGGTTTGAGGTGGCGATCTTAGAGGTCTTTTCAACCTAAATGATTCTCAGAGTCTATAAAGCTTTCCCAGGAATCATCAGGTTGGTGAGTTCCAAACTCTGAGAAAACCATCAACCGAGTTTCATATGAAGACAGTAATTCCCTCTCTTGCAGCCAGACCCCAATTCTGTTCAAGATAGCCAGCATTTTGCAATACCTGGTCAGAAAAAAATTCATTTTGAAGTAATTGCTACTATAGGCACACACAGGATTGGAAAAAACACCTCTGTTTTTTTCCCTGAATATCAGGAGCAGTGCTGAGGACTGGTATGCATTTATTATATATCTGCAGAAGGAAGTTGATGGCTGTGGCTCTGTACTGCTCTAAAGCTGTTCCTGTATTATTTTATCACATTACAGACAAATTGCTGCTGGATTTGTGTAGACTCATTATTTAACCAGCTGTCTTGTAGTGTTTACATTTTGCTACCATATCATAAGATTGGACTTTCTCCTGTACATACTGCCACAGGCCTCTCACTGCTTAGTTCTAAAATATTGCCTGCCAATGGCCTTGATGAAGGACACACAGACTGCTATGGAAAGATCACAAAGTCATAACATTGTTTATGTTGGAAAAGACATTTAAGATTATCAAGTCCAACCATAAACCTAACACTGCCAAATCCACCATTAAACCATGCTCTTAAAGGACATGGTGACAAACTCCATGGGAGTGCTTGCATTGTATAGCTTTGATCATCTTCATCTGCCACTGGTGAGGCCTTAAGAAGCATTTTGCCACACAACTTCCTGCTGCTCTTTTCTGCCCTCTGTGCCAGCATAGTTATTTGTGCAATGAACCAGATCAGGGATTTGATTGGGCTGGAAAATAGCTATTTAAGGAGTGCTGACCCTAATGAGTAACTGTTAGATTAATTTTACAGCTGTGCTGTGTAACGTCTTTGGCCATGATTATCATTCTCACTGGAGTCCCCTTGCACTGCTGAAGTGAAACAGAGGAAGCAAAGCAGTTCTTTGTTATTTACAGTTATTTTCTATTTGCTTATGATGGTGTGCACATGTTTTACAGTAAAGGATTAACTTTTGGATATAGGAAGTAACCTAAATCTATGTGAATGTTGATTATGACCAAGTATGATATTTCTAGATAGCCACGGACTGAAGCAGTTTATTTTTCCTGGCAATAATCAGGCTGCTGTGTCTGAATGTAGCCTGTTCTGCAGTAATTTAATGGAGCCCAAACTAAAAGTTCACCTGTAAGGAGGGCAGAGTACAGTATATGGGAATACAACTACAGTATTTACTACTTATTCCTATATAAGCAGAGTTTTCAGCACCGATGGTGTAAGGCTGTAATCCAACCTTATATTCCCAGTGCTGCATGGAAATTAAATAGCTTGAATTTCTTTTCTGTGCCCACCTCTGTCTAGTCTATATGGATTTATTCTTGTTGAAAGTGCTTTGAAAAATAAAATACCAATTATGCTGATGTCACAACTTTCTTATAACATTTAAGAAATTGTCACTGTGTAAATGATGTTTATTAACACTTTCAAGTGTTACAGTTGCCTGCAAGATATTTTAGTACTCGACCATAAATGATGAATGGGTGACTATCACAAGCTCGTAAAACATTTAAGGGTGTGTACTATAGTTACATGCTACAGGAGTTTGCAAAGCCATTAATAGGCAAGGGAAGAGTGACTTGTTTGTACAGACTGGCTTGGATCCCCTCCCCAGCCTGTGAAGTTTGTCGGGTGCCTTAGTGGAGTGGCAGCCTAAAACTTTGAGGAGGTGGGCATCTGGGAGTGGAGATGGATGTCATCTTTCTCCAGACAGTAGAGGCAACTGACACAGCTTGTGAGCGTTACAGATGATCTAGTAAAGGACTAGAGAGAGATGGTGGATGAGTGAGATCCTCTTTTGAAATCTGTGTGGCATTCCTTGTGCGACACTCAGATGCTACCTTGCAGGAAGCTGAGTAAGCTGTGACCCTGCATGAGAGCCAGAGACACAGGGATATGGCCACGGCCACTCAAAGCCCTTCACTATGTGCTGGTTGTTCTCCATTTGATCTGGGACTCAAATCAAACCTGATTTCTGCCAGGAAATCACACCAGTGAGCATGTGCTGCTGCTTAGCCTCAATGTGCAAATGGGCTGTGCTGGCTGAGTCCAGACAGGAGAACCTTCGCTTGCCCAGTGGGAGGTGAGCTGTGGAGGGCATCCAGAACTCTTCTGAAAAGCTAACTAATAGAGCAACCCTCAACAAGAGACAGCATAACAAGGAAAAGTTATTTTGCTTTGTACAAACCGTGTATCACTGGTGCACAGTCAGTCTTCTCATAGTTTTACTCACTCATTCTTTCCTACTAGGAAGCTTGAAGGTGTGTCTGCAAGGTCTGCCCAGGAATATTTGTGGTGACAAAGGATCAGAGAAGCTAGCTATTTAGAGCTATTTAGTTCTCATAGTGCCTTCTGGGTTGTTATTAAAGGCAGCCATGTGGTTGGTTTATGAATGTGTCTTTTACACCTTTCAAAAGATGCCAATGACTGAATCCTTTGTCTCTCCATCTGTCCCACATCTGTGAGTCATTACGCAAAATTGCTGATTAACTCATTGCTCTTTTGTCTCTCTTTCTGGGTGTAGGCTGCTGTATTTAGGTTACCAATTGGTTTTTTTTTTTCAATTTGGATATTTGTAAACATTGCAGATAGTTGTTCTGGAGACTTTATGACCTACAAATTTAGCTGCCATTAACACGTGCTTTTCTATCATCCCTTTTTCTTCCACTTCTTCCTGTTCTCCCACATCACACATTTTCTACTTGTGCTCCATCCATACTGATGCTGACATTTCTACTACTGCTCTTCACAGAACTAAGTGCAGGGCTTCTGCTGGACTTGGGATCTAATGGGTCTGCAAAGGCAGAAGACTGAGGATGACATTTTCTATTGAAAAGATTTCCAGCTCATTACAGCAGCAGCTCAGGCTTGCTTCTGCTTCACAGGGAACAATGCAAATATGAACTTCTAAAATTAAAGATAGCTCATGCGAATGTGCAGCATCACGATAAAAGAAGCTCAGTACACCTGTGTCTTTTAGGATCATTTCCTTGGTGTTTGTAACGAGGAGTCCACCGGAGCAACTTTAGAAGTGTTCACAGCTGTAAGATCCAGAGCATCTTTATAAATTCCATGAGCTAGTGTCTCCAGGCACAGGGGTGGCCATGGGTGTGAAGGAGGGAGCCATGGATGAAGCCAAACCTTGCCTGCTGTACAGTGCAAATCTTTCTAGAAGTGTGGGAGAATCAGCTGAACCACCTGCATCTCCCCCAGACCAGCAGCAACGTCCCAGTGAATGCATCAGTGTGGGAACTCACTTTGTCAGGAAATCAGTGATGGGCTATGAGCCCAGGAAGGCTACAGTAAACAGGCTCTACTGCTCAAGGGACACATTCTGGCTGGCACAGAGGAGAGGCTCTCTTCCTACCATCAAGGAGGAAGGGCCCAATGGTATATACCATAGCTGTGGCTGTGGGAGGAGCAGGAATACCAGGTTGGTTGAATGGGATGGCCATAAGCTCCATGCTGGCAAGACCACAGCAAGGCAGGCTGGATATAATGGCTGTGCTGCCATCATTTCAAGGTAGGAAGTCAGGAATTTTCTGGTGGCAGCTGCGATCTGTGGCCAGTGGCATTGCTCCCCCATTGTGTGCTGCAGCCGAGTGGGGAAGCCACTCAAACCCTCACTGAACACCCCCAGCACTAACACGTGAGGAGCTGTAGGAGCAGAATCTCCTGCAGGGCTGCCTGGTTCGTTTGAAGGAGCACTTCCCTGTTTCTGTTTACACAGTGATACTTCTCTCCTTCAAGCACTAGGTTTGCTTTTTCAGGGTGATACCTTGGAGTTTTGATGTTTTGATTTTTTTTAATTTTTGTAGATCTTAGAAGTAGTTATGTAGTAAATGTAGATTTTAGAGTAGCATTGTATTATCCCTTTACCCTTTAACACACCAGCTCAAATCCCTGTTACCCATTCCCATATCAATTTCCCTAAATTCCACTGGCCTGTTTTGTCTCTTTTTCAAGGTAGAATTATAGGGAACATCTTAACCCTACGGAAGAAGATACAGCCATAGACGCAACAACCTTCAGTCCTAGAATTCTGGAAGGCCTCCAAGGACATTACGTGCTCTGAGGAAGATGAAGATGAGGAAGAGGGGGTCCCAAAACACCCCCAGACCCAATTCCCAAGAGGCGTGGCAGGGGCAGAACCTGGGTGGTGGCTGGACAGGGATTAGGTGAAAATCATTATAAAAACTGTGAACATCTGTATTTCAGGAGCATGTTGAGGGTATTCCAGAAAGCCTGGGGGCTCATTAAAGCCTTTGTATCCTTATCTTATCTCCTACCTAATTATGCTTGGAGTCTTTTTTCCCCACAGCCATTTAGGCAACAAGGGAAATGCCTGGTCAGACCTAAGACTGCAGATAGCCCAGTGGGATAGACTTGCCCCAAAATAATCAAGGGCAGAGATTCACTGGCTTATCAGATGGCTGGCATGGTATTCCTGCAGGACAAGGGGCTCCAGCTTCACACCAGGATGGAAAAAGGAAATGGTGATAGGTAATTTCTTCAAGAGGAGACAGAAATAGGAATCCAGCACACAGGAATATGGGCTTTCCTGAGAAAACAGATCAGTCCTTTGTCGTCTCACACTATTCCAAGCCATAAAAGTAAGAAAAATGACATATCCTTTCAAGGAAGTTGGAGACATTAATTAATGTTTGTAAAGCACTAAGAAGTATAGCAATAAATTACATGGGTGATCCTATGAGGATATTACTAATTGTGTATTCAGGGCAGAGTTTCAGTAAAATATAGTAAATGAGGCATGAGGCCATACACTTAACAATGAGGATAAAACAAGCTAATGAATAGGTGCTCATTAAATGTATGCCCTTCATGTGCACTTAAAGGCCAAAGGTGCCATGTAAAAAGGTATATGTTATCCTGTAATTAAAGATTTTACAGTGCATATAAGAGTTACAAGACTAATTTGTCTGAGAAACTTTTAATCAGGCATTTCCTACCGTCTGAGTACTCAACTTTGCAACCCCAACACTCTTTGAACATAGGCTTTTTATGGAATTCAATGGGAATTGTTTAAATATTGCGTTTCCTCTGCTTCTTTCGCCACAGCTGGCAGTGAGCTCCTTCTGCCATGCTGCCTTTGCTGACTGGAACAGACTAAATGGTTTCCTGAGTTGCCTTAAATCTCATCACCAAATCCTGTTTTTCGCACCTAGAATTCCTGTTCACCTTTCTCATAAAAGAACTCAGCCCCATTTCTTGACCAAGCGTGGCTTCACTAAACTTGTGTCTCTGTCAGGTCTTGTCTTTCCTTCTCTACTGTGTTTTCATACTATAAATACATGAATCTTTAAGACAACAATACATCTCCCTACATTTATTAATATAAAATGAGACCATAAGTGATTTAGTATTCTGAAGTTTTCCATGTCTGATAAATTAGTTCAGAGAAGTGTTTAGTTCGGTCTACATTAGGTTTTAATGAAATAGCAGCATGCTGACTGACTATATATAGAAGCTCAGACTGACTGTTCTCCTTCTTAAAAAATCTGAATTCCAGTATCCTGCTGAAAATAGTTAAGGTAAATAAAAAGCAGAGAATCAGATGGCTTCCAGAATTGGGTATCCTCCAGTATGTTTGTTTTCTATTGTAGATATTTCATAAATAAGGTCAAAAGAAAATAAATATTGGATACAGAGCTGTATCAGTATTGATACAGCAAGCACATTGATTTCAGTGCTTTTGCTGTTGTTTAACATGTACTAGCTGGATTTGTCCCAACACGTTCTGTTTCTGAAACAAAAACATGTAAGGATTTGGAACAGACCTGTGGCACAATGATCTCTCTGATCAGCACTTTAAATAATCACTTTTAATATAGGGTAGAAATAACAATTAGTGCAGGGGATGTTTTGACGTGGCCATCAGCAGGAAGTGGAGATGGCACTTGGTGTCCTTTGTGTTGTGCTTTTGTTTCTAATGTCTTTACTCCAATTGATCTAGTGGTTTATTGCTTTACAACTTCTCTTAACTCTCTTGAAGCATGGAAGCCCTGCAGAGAGACCTCAACAAATGAGAAGACTGGGCAATCACCAGCCATATGAGGCTCAACAAGGGGAAATGTCAGATTCTGCACCTGGTATGGGGCAACCCCGGATGTATGGACAGACTGGGGAATGAGAGGTTGGAAAGCAGTGCTGTGGAAAGGGACCTGGGGGCCCTGTTTGATGGCAAATTAAATGTGAGTCAGCAGTGCCCTGGAAGTCAGGAGGGCCAACCATGTTCTGGAGAGCATCAGGCAAAGCATTGCCAGCTGGTCCAGGGAGTGGATTGTCTTGCTCTGCACTGCACTGGTATGACCTCACCTTAAATATCATGTGCAGTTTTGGGCACCACAATATAGGAAAGATATTAAGCTGTTAGAGAGCATCCAAAGAGGGCCATGAAGATGGTGAAGAGTCTAGAGGGGAAGCGATATGAAGAGTGGCTGAGGTCACTTGATCTCTTCAGCATGAAGGAGACAAGGGGAGACTCACTGCAGTCCAGAGCTTCCTCGTGAGGGGAAGAGGAAGGGCAGGAACTGATCTCTGTGGTGACCAGTGACAGGACCCAAGGGAATGGCCTGAAGTTTTGTCAGGAGAGGTTTGGTTTGGATATTAGAAAAGGGTTCTTCCCCCAGAGGGTGGATGGGCACTGGAACAGGCTCCCCAGGGCAGTGGTCACAGCACCAAGCCTGACAGAGTTCAAGAAGTGTTTGGTTGATACCCTCAGGCACACAGTGTGACTCTTGGGAATGGTCCTGTGCAGAGCCTAAGGGGTGGCCTCAGTGATCCTTGTGTGTCCCTTCCAATCAGCATATTCTCTGATTCTGTGACTATTTTATGAGATATTAGGTTTTGTTTTCTACAAAATTTAAATATATCAAGCATGTAGGTTCTTCTTGTCGCTCTGAATTTTTCAAACTGGCACCGTGTAATTTCTCTTTGCGTTGGATAAGGCTGGTACAGTGATGCTATTATTTCTGCCCTCCTGAGCCTCCATGGCTTTGCAGAGATAACAGATCAAATGCTCACATCTCACATTTTTTCCTGGGACCACAGAACCAATGATTCTTCAGACACTATAAACTCTCCTAATTGTAAGATTCTCAACCTGAAAAAAGACAATCATTTATGTACTATGTGAATTCGAAATTCATTTGTACAGTATTCACTGCATTCTGTGTTCTTTTAAAGAGAAAATAGCCCTAAGACAGAATACAGATGAAATTTAAAGAAAAGAAACCAACCATTCCCTGCTGACACGATAATTTTACAGTGTTTCAAAAATTACAGAATGGAGTAAAATTATTTTATTGCTTTCTTTCATCATTATACCATAGTACTAATTATGTTCCTGGTATTCTAAAGTCTATAATGGTATTTCCTGTCACTGAGTTCCTATTTCTTTATTAAATAATTTTTTTAAACAATGCTTTATGCTTCTAGTAAGGACCTGGTAGCAGACTATCAACTTACCCACACCAGTGGGTAAGTTTTCATCCACTGTGAAAATAGAAATGATGGAACGATGATTGCATAGAATAGAAACAGTAGAAAAATGATTAATATTTTCCAGGATGATCAGCATATACTGCCACAGAGCGAATATGAAATCATCACATTTTAATATGGAAAACTGATGAAGTTTACAGCATAAATAATACAAGTTATGCAAACGTATCTCTGTATGCATATAAGAGACTGGTATATGGAAGGCATTACATTCTGAAGGATACTTGCTTTGCTGCAATCACTGCTTTGCATAGACTTCAGTTAGAGTGACCTTTTATTTCAGACACTACTCCCAGATGGCTTCAGAAAGATCTAAGGAATTTCAACCAAGGAACCAGCACTTCTCTGATAAAGATGGACCCACTGCCATGGCTCTGATAAGCTCAGGGCTTAACGTGGAACAAAGGGTCATTGCTGTCTGGTCTGAGAAGCATTAGCAAACTGCATGCAAACATAGGCAAATTTAATAATAACCAGTTTCAAGGTGCTTCCAGATCACTGCTAGAAAGAGATGCATGAAATATGACTCTATTCTTGTTAAGTGTACAATAAAGTTATTGAGACAGAGAATACATAATCGAAGGATTAACCTCCAAGGAGAAGTAGTTCCTCACACGAATCAAGCTTGTGCTACTAAAGGGAGTGCCTTAAGGCGATTTAGTCCAAAGGCCAATTGCAATAATACTTCAAAAAATGTTTTAGTGCAGTCCTTAAAGTAATGTACCTCTTCCTATGGCTTCTAGGGCACTTTTGGCAGCTGGGGATTTCTGCACAGAAGCCATCCCTGAGAGACCCCTATGACTGGAACTGCAAAAGGTGATGGCAAAAGGTTTGGCGCTGCACTGGCTGTAATGCTTCTGGGGACATGCTGGAGAGAAGCCCTTGGCCATGGAGGAGTGGTGAGTTACTGCAGCTCCTTTCCTCTATTTGAGCAAAGCCTAGAGACCAGGGCCAGACATTAACAAATGCTGAGCCCATAGGAAATTTCAATGTTAAGACTGTTACAGAACCATTAACGCCTGAATGAGGTCTCCAAACATAGGATGCCTGTCATTAGTACAGTCACCTGGCAAAATTTAGTGGTCTGGGTTCCAACCATACTTCCAGCAATTGTCATAGACTTGTTTGGAGACGCTGTCAGACATGACTGGAATCTTAATGGTCTTGTCCATATTTTACTTTCCATTCACTGATTACAGGTCCAATTCTGCTAAAACCATTGGAAATCACACCCCAATATTTGGCAATGGAAACTTAGCCTGTTCACTTGAAGCCGATGTAGCATTTTTCCAACATCTTCAATTAACTATAATCAGGAAGTTGTTCATGTTTTTAATAAGTTGATGGTAGACAGTTTTATTTTTAAGAAAAAAAACCAACATTTTTTGTTTCTTTTTTCCTCTCAGTAAGGTACAAGATTTCTGGTATGGACTGAAACAATGCATAAGTGAGGCAGATCAGGGTAAGATTTTGTTTGAAGAGCTTTGTCACTGTCTTTCCTGTCCTAATCACTACCCTATTTAAACATTCGACCTAATCTGCATGAAATCACTAAATTAGACAAATTATTGCAGTGATTTTGTCATACAAGCAAGTGCTTTAGGCAAATTTAGATCATCAGAATAATTTCTCATTTTCCCCACATTTATAAAGATATTTTGTATCTTACTTTGTCTTGTTGAGTATTATTTTAAGAGGGGCTTTGTAATAGAAAAGGAGATCTGTCATCAAACCAGTCATTTTTCTGGCACACTGCACTGCGAGTAATGCAATTGCTTAAATAAAAATGGTGCAGCTTTAACATCATAATCTAATCACTCATTTCTTTGCCTTTCATTCTAATAATGTAAGACATAATGAACTCTTGGTAGATATAGTAATACCCCTTAAGTATTTCTACAGGATTTATGTTGTCATTTAATATTATTTCAAAGGACAAAACATAATTCTTGCCATTTTGCTGCGTTACTCATTTTGTGATTTTTATGTTCTCCCACTATCACTGAAAAGAAATGATCAAATTAACCATTTTAACAAGCATTTGCTAGTTGTGCCTACTTACAATTCATTTCAATGACTAGTGAAATCAATCAAATAATGGGGCTTAGTCTCCTTTCCCTGAATAATGACTTCAAGGAAGATCCACCTCCCTCTCAGGGAAAGAATGGATAGCTGGGAATGCTCAGGGGAATAAAAGGGTTTAAAGCACCACACATAAAAGGCTGAGTAGAGGAGTCTTTGAAAATAAATGCAGGCTTCAACAAAGGATGAGAAAGAAAAGGGTACAGAGGGAGCGGCTCGGTGTAGATATGGACGGCGCATACAGAAGAGGTTACTGAGGCAATGCATAATACCCCAACCGAAGGGCAGATGGGCTGTAGGTGAGGGGTTGTAAGCTGAGGAAAATGCGTTTTGATGAGTAGCACAGGGTGTGCAGAGGCAGGCTGTGGCTGACGTGGTAATGAAGAGACCTGAAAAGGAAGCCAGTCTGGAAAATTAAATGAATTATCTCAGAATGAAGTGTTTGTATTTCCACTGGTATACAGTGAACTATTTTTCACAATCAAAAAATTATGGTGACAAAAAGAGAGACGGGGTCCATATTAATATTTTTTAAATGACAGAAATTATAGCAATTCTTTTCCATTTTCCCATATCTCATCTTTAGATTTATTTGAAAATAAAAGGCACCTGATTTCTCATCAATCCAGAGTGGTGAAAAAATCATAATATTGCCTCACAGTTACATAGTCTTGATTCTTTGTATTTGTAACAAATTCACACTGGAAGATTCTCTTGGAGGAGGACTGAAGTATACTGTAGCATTTCTAGTGAGTGTTTACATCCACTTCTCCAGACAACAAGCAAACATAGAAATGATCAAAGGAGTTGGTAGGTAACCTGCTGGCTGCAGTCTTCTTAGGTTAGAATCCTTTGAGTTCAAAAGATTGAAACCCTCCTATAATTATTTTAAGCCATTTTCTCAGTTTTTGTTATCGGTAAGCTGTTGATAGGTTAATCATGTAGTTAAAAAGGAACTGAGCAGGACTTCAGTGAAATAGCAGATTTGAGCTGTTGTAGCTGAAAGGCAGATTTGATGTAACATGGTGTCATGGTTTAATCCTGGCTAGCAAGGAAGCACCATGCAGCTGCTCACTCACTGCCCCACCAGCGGGACTGGGGAGAGAATCAGAGGGACAAAAGCTTGAAAACTTGTGGGCTGACATAAAGACAGTCTAATAGGAAAAGTAAAAGCTGCACACATAAGCAAAGCAAGGAATAAATTCCCTGCTTTCCATGGCAGACAGATGTTCAGCCATCTCCAGGAGAGCAAGGCCCTGGTGCATCTTAACTGTTGCTTGGGAAGACAAACACCACCATTCCAAACATCCCCCGCTTCCTCCTTCTTCCCCCCACTCTATATGCTGAGCATGATGTCATATGGTATGGAATATCCCTTTGGTCAGCTTGGGTCACCTGTCCCGGCTGTGTCTCCTCTCAGCTTCCCATGCACCCCCAACATCCTTGCCAGCGTGCCAGTGCGAAAAACAGAAAAGGCCTTGGCTCTGTGTAAGTGCTGCTCACCAATAACAAAAACATCTCTATCTTATCAACCCTGTGTTCAGCACAGATCCAAAACACAGCCCCATACCAGCCATCGTGAAAAAAATTAACTCTACCCCAGACAAAATCAGCACACATCGTTAACGTTTTTGATTTTGTTAGCGCTAACAACTTTGTGGAGATATGCTAAAAGATCATCACTGCCTGACAAAATTCCAATAATGTATGTTCAGCCACCTCCAATTACTGAAGCAGCAGTTGAGTCACAAGACTTACTCATGGATATTTGGCTTTACTCTCCACCTGAGATTACCTAATGGACTAGAACAGTCATGGGGCTGTCCCAGTACTGTAATGGCAATGTTCTAAGCTCTGTTTTTCTAGGAGTGTTTGCAGTGCTCTGGGAAGATCTTGTTTGAGCAGTTTGATGTCACTGAAGAGCATAAAAATGCCACTGTCCCTCCATAATACTTTGTTGAGGCTCAAATTCTGCAGTGTTTTTTGAATATGGAACACAAATTTTAAAATAAGTGTTAACTATTGGGACTATGTCAACTGGGACAGAGAGACAGGATAACCAGTGGTGGTCACAAGACTTTTGGATGATGAAGGGCATCATCAAGGCCTTCTTCTCTGAGTTGGTGCCATACCTTCACCATCCTCACACGAGATTTCAGAAAGCATAGCCATGTCCAAATAAATGACTGCCACCTTCTAGAGTCTTGCAACCTCTGACCATTACTACTTGGTCACTAATTCCTTTGAGGTGATCAAGTACACCATGGGCAAAGAGGTTATGGAGATTTTGTCTTCAGTAGTTCTGTGGGTGACATCTAAGAAGGTTTCCAAGACTTCCTAAATTGACAAGAATCATATTCTCCTTCTGCTTCCAGCCTACTGTAGCTACAACTACATACGTTGTAAGGCTTTGCTCAACCACTGAGTCTGCCACTGAGTTATCTTGCCCTTTGAGAAACTCTCATGGTACAGGTTTGTAGGAAACATCATATCTTCAGGGCTGCAGACTGCAACTACCTGAGATTTTTGGCAGGTATAAATATATATATATATATATATATACACACCTGACCCTGCAACCTCCCTCACACTTTGAGGCCACCCTTCAGGAAATGCACGTACCTTAGTTATGTGGTGGAGGTCCTTGTGATGCAAAGTCCACACAAGGATTTAGGACTAACTACTCCGCTGAGTGTTGAAATGCTGTGGAGCAAAGCTCCTGGTCTGGTTTCTTTCAACAGGAATTTGCTTTGTGCCTACCAACACCACTCTGAGAAACCAGTTAAAATTGCTCTATTGCTATGAACCAAATTACTAAGATAGAACGGCTGTGACTTAAAAGGACCTGAATATGTCTGTGCATGACCATGATCAAGAATTACTACTATTATTTTTTTCTTAAGGGTTTCTATTTAAAGTTGTATGGTTAAAAAGAAATAATATGATTACTGCTTACTGTTTCTGGCTTTCTGCAAAACGGAGAAAACTAAAAGGAACATTTTGTAAACAGAACAGCTTTGCAATAACACAAAGAACTGCATTCATAGTTTGCTTTTCTGCCATGCTGTAAATATTTCAAACCCAAATAAGTTTGTGTAGTAGCTGACAAATGTATTGTTTTTGCAAGTTTAAATCTTTGAACAATGTCATCTGCATTTTTTAAAAAAACATCAAATATATTAAAAGATCTGCAGTCCTCAGAAAGAGAGGAAATAGTAACATTCTTTGAAACTCGATTTCTGTATTTGCACCACAGTAGTGAATTATTTGCATATTCATTAACTAAAGGTTAACTTTTGTTGATTTCCTAAACCCTAAAGAACAGAGTCTGAGCTTTCAATTTTGCAGGTGTCTGAAGCTCTGTAGAACTGACGTTGATAAGCTCTATCATCTTGAAGACAAGCTCTTTTGTAGCTTTCATGTAAGTAATTTTCTTTTATGTTCTAGTTTTGCTAAGTTCAGCTGTGGTTGAGTATCTCAAACCATGATCACGTGGGCATTTATGGCTAGAAGCAAACTTCTCCACCCTTGCTCTGCACCACCTGTGTCCTGTGCACCAGCTGTGATCTGGAAACTGTGGGGCTGGTTTAGATGAGGAAGAGGGGTTTTCAGCAGCCTTGGAGATCCACACATGTGACTCTCTAGCTCCCAGACTGGCCTGAATCCCAGCATCCCTCAGCACACACATTTCATTTTGTTTCTGTTGGGTCCCTACCCACGTAGCTGTGCTTTTTCTTAATTAAACTCCATTTTCATGAAGGCTTCAGAAATCTTCTACAGTAAATCATCTCCTTTTAGTTATCATGTATGCTACTATTACTCAGGCAGTAGAAATAAGCAGGGCAGACTTGGTTTAGTTTAATATGTAATGCAGCTTTCAGGAACCCCCAGAATGCAGCAATGTCATCCTCTGTTGATAATAATCATGAAGTCACTCTTTAAATGCAGGATTTGGATTGCCTGTTGATGATTGCACCTGTTTGTTATCTCATTTGTGGAAAGTAGAGATCAGAAAGATGCATTAACATCTTTTGCTCCCTCAGTGCAGAACCATTCTCTCTATTTGATTTTTTTCCCTAGCCTAGCTTATCAAAAAGTTCATAAAATGGTGCCAGGAGAGTTCACTGCTAATGAATATTCTTTGATGCAATATTTCACTACATTTTTATGGGTGAATCTACAGCTGAACACACTTTTTTTCCTAGTGAAGATAGGTTATAAAGCTGTACCTGGCAAAGGGGTTTTCCCTATAACTTCTTTTATGGATGAAGGCTCTCTACAGCTTTTCCTGAGAACTTGGAGTTGAACAAGGCAAACGAGTAAACTTAACCAGAGAACTGGACTACAGAGCAATGTCTTCACAAGAAGAAACTGTTAGGGGCCATGGCAGGAAGATGAGATGTGTTTTGGTGAACCTTGAACCTCAGCTATGCTTATTGTATGAGCTGTCGCCAATGTGGCCATGCTGTGAAGAAGTGCAATCCCTGAGATGGGCTAGTGGAGAACTTTAGTGTAATTCCACCCAAACAGCAAAACTTCAGAAAGTATATATATATATAGATATTCTTGTGTCTGTGTCACTCCACTACCTTACTGAGCTAAAGTCTTGGTCCTTCAGCTTCTCTCAGCAGTCCTTTAAGTGGAAAATGGGAGCCAAGAACAATTTTTGTACCTAGGAAAGGGCTGGAGATGGAGGTTTATTGAATTGCAGTGTGAGGTGGGGAATGGTAGAAAGAAGATCCTGATTGGTACAGTTTGTCACTTCTCTTCCCCTGTGAGTCAATGCTTTTCTCTGTTCACACCTCAGTGATTCTCTCTCCCACTAGGCTCAAATTCTGCATCTCAGCAACCAAGAGGTATGGGCAATAAATCCTAAATACAGACAAGGGGTGCTTAAGATCAGGAATCTCAGCCTGCAGGATGAACCAAGAAGCTGGAGATGATGGCTGAACTCTGCCAAGATTCAGAGGAGCATAGCAGCATGCCAGATCCTTGCTGAATTTGAGTGTATCAGACTGGTAATTGTCCAGTAAGGGGCCCAAACTGCAGTGCTGGTTTTGTGGTAGAGTATCACCATTAAAGTGGTTTTACTACACAACTCACCGCGAAATCTGGCCAGTTTTCCAAGCTAATGTAGGGCAAGGCCTTGCAGACAAGTAACAGTGTATTCATATAGTGCATTTCTTTTTACCAGCAAACATGAAAAAAAGCGCATTGATTCCAGATTACAATGTCAGAGATACATGAAGAACATCTGTCACTGTGACAGAATCATAAATCATTGTGCTGAAATCCTGACATGCCTTTTTTCATAGGCAAAGTAATTTTTTAAAATGCGATATAATTAAGTTGCTTAGCGCCACACATTATCTATTTTAAACCTGTTATTTTTTTCTCATGTGAAAAATGTCAGATGAAGCACACCAGTTTCGTTTTGTTTTTAAATTAAGCTAGTAAAAAAAAAAAGACTACTATATACTATGGCAATTCAGGGTGCTGCTAAGAATTATCCCATATGAAGACATCATAAGGAAAATAAACCTGTGAGTAAATGAAACAGTGCTGTAGGTGTACCAGCAAACCACCCTGATGTGGAAGACAGATAAGTAGTAATAGACCAGTATAGCTGCATCAGGAATTCTCCAGTGACTTGAATATAGAAAAGGAAATTCTATAAAAAATGAAAGTGAGGGCACAGAAGTGAGATGAGTAATAAAGCAGTGGCATAAACATCTAGGGATAAAACTAGGAAGAATCAGTCACAAAATTAGTTACAGCTTTCCTGGAGTAAAAAATGGAAGAGGTTCTATAAATACCAAGAAATTAGAGGAAGAGAAGTGTAGAGGCACAATTAATAGACATACTGAGTAGAGTGAAATGTTTTATTATTTATTTTGCTATGTTCTTTACATGCACATAAACATTAATGACAGGTACTTAACAGCACCATTTTTTAACAGGGGAAGGACATAGGCTAGATTAGGGAAAAAAAACACAAGTAAAAGAATGTTTGAATAAGTTATACATATGCAAGTTTCTAGAGCTTGCTGAAATTTGCTTAATACCTACCGGGCTCTTAACTTATCTCTGAGAATTCTTGCAAGAGTGGATAAGTCACCAGTGCCTACAGCAACTATGTAGCCTAATGTGGAAATACAGTCAGCATCATACTTCCAGTTTCTGATAATGATCAGACATCTGATAGTACAAAATATATTTTGAAAATTATTTCAAACCAAACACCCAGTTGGTTTAAAGGCTTTCTCTTCTTTAATTCTTGCCCTCATGGCACATGGTTTTAAAAATGGAAAAGAAAAATTTGGTAAATTTGGTAAGGCTTTTTATATGTGACATTCACAGCAGGCTCAGATTTCGACACTATTAAGAAGTTGTTGGCTGCAGCCCTGGGTTGCAGGATTATAATCATTTCTGCTTTTAAAAATGGGAAATGAAGAACCCAGGGAATTACAGAGTACTCAGCCTAACTTCAATACTGAGAAAGATAATGAGACAAATTCTTGAGAAGTAAATTCATACACACCATGAGAATAAGGTGATAAGAAGCATCCAACGTGAATTTGTCAAACTAATCTAATTTCCTTCTTGAATAAGGCAACTGGTCCAATAGATAAGGAAAAGTATTAGAAATGACTGTAGGTTGACCCAAGAAGTATCTTGACCCAAGAAAGGCTTTTGACACTGTCCTGTATGCACATAAATGAACTGGGGAAAGCTGTTGCATTTGAAATCACATTCTAATTCAATCCACTGTTAAAAGTAAACCTAATACCTGATTGTGGGTAGCTGCACTAGGAGGACATTGAAGGCGTCTTGCACAGCTCCTGACAGATAGGCTTCTGTTCAATGTTTCAATAACAGCTTAGATGACAGAATTAGAAATAATTATATACTAAGCCTGGTAGGTGGCACCATGTAAAGATCTGCAAAATGTGCTCAAGGACAGAATTAGTATTAAAAAATGTCTTGAGAGGTTCTGAAGTCCAACATTAAAAATCTGAATAAAGACAATTGCGCAGGACTACATTTGGGAGGATGAAATCAGGAGCATAACCACAGAATGGCACTGCAGATAAAGATCTAATGATTAATGAGGGCCATGAATGAGTCAACAGTGTGATGCTGTTCAGGAAAAGAGATAAATGTAATTCTAGATTCTCTTGAATTGTCTGCTTGAAACAGTATATGAACAGTATATGTAAGATGAGATAATTAGCATGTTCTTCTTGGCAATGGTAAGGCCTCAGCTAAAATTGTGTTTTACTCTGAGGTACCATAATTTAAGAAATATGTAGATCAGCTGGAAGCAATCCAGAGATCAACTAGGATGAAATTTGGAAAATTGGATCCATAAAGAAGGTTGCAATTTTTAGTTTTGTTTTAATCTAAAAAAAAAAAAAAGGTTACGTGGGGTTCAACAGTCTTTGAGTACATAAAAGGCTAATATAAAGAGAGTATTTCTATGTTTTTTTCATGCCCACTAATGATATGGGCAGAATGTAAAGGAAATCTTTTGTAGGTGTACCATAATAGGTATTACAGTAACATATTCTAACTAGAAGAAAAGATTATTGCTGGAATATATTACCCAAGAAGGTTGTATAATCTGTCATTATTGTTTTTAGATACAAATCAGAAGGACTACCATCCACAAAACAACTACGTTCTTTCTTCAAGGTTAGGAGATGGACCAGATGAATGCATTAGGTGGCTGAAATCCCTGAAACTGTAACAAAGTGTACAAGTTATTACAAGGTAATCCATAAAAGGTTTTTGCTAAGAAAGCATTTGAAAATACCGTGGGTGGTTCTGGGCATATTCGTTTGCTGTTACGGAATATTGCACAGGTTGTTCTCTGGTCTTTTTAAAACCAAATTAAACACGTTTGTTTCCTTTGATTTTATGTTGTGGGATATTTGGTTTATTTTTATTTTACCCCAGGAAGGCTAGGTACAGCTTTGATTAAAAATATTGAGGAATAGCAGACTACATAGACCCTTGAGATTTCACTGAAGTCTGCATTTTTATGATTCATATACAATCTGCAGTATTTTTTCTGACCTGTTGAAGAGCTTTGTAAGCAGAAGTTAATTATTAAACTAGTTCGTTTCCCAGGGCAGAAATGACCTAATTATTTATGATAGTGCTCAAATGAGGAATTAAACAAACATATCCAGAATAAACAGAGATCAAATAATCTTTGCCAATGGAAAAGTACAAAATCTTGTTTTCAGGCCAGTGAGTGTGCAATACAACAGCACAGATCCAGACCTCAGCAAAACTAACAAGTCAGGATTTCTCAATCTGTGAGAAATTCTGTATTTTTATGATTAATTCAAAATTTTAGAATGTTTGTCTAATGTACAAAATTTTAAAAATGGGAATGAGAAAAAAATGAGATTATTTTGGAAAAGTTTGAAACTTTTGAGGACTTGAATTACAACTGAACATTTCAACATTCAAAACCCAAAATGTTGTAGTCAAGGTTTACCACATATATATGTCTGAATTAGGGGAGCACAGAACTCTATTATACACAAGAAAATGCCAATCAAAATTACTGTGCAAATAAAGTAGCATTCTGCAAAATAATATTTTTTGTGTTAACTCAAAATAAACCTCTTTATAATCACACTCCCAAGAGAAAACTGAGCAAAGCTATTTATTTTTCCCTTTTTTTTTTTTTTTTATTATTTAAAACTAAGTTCTTCAGAAAATAAGCTCTTTGTTAGAAATTCAAATCCATATCAAACTTTTGACAAATTCTAGTCACTACTCACTATAAAAAATAGCTGGCTCAAAAATGTTTTCTAGAGAAATCTGTGCTCATCACAGTGGACTGTGGTGTTGACCAAAATATGACTGTAAACACTGGAAGTGTTTGCAGTCACCATTGTTATTGTAATCTAATGGAAGATGATCATAAGACTCAAAGATAGGATCATTATAAGATTATGGCTTTCCAAAAATTCAGAAATATTTACGTTTGGTGTTAATTGATAAACCATGCTTCAGTCAATATCCACTGGTCCTTTTGTTCTTTTAAAAACATGCGTGTTTTTAATGATTTCAGAATAATGATTTCATACTGCATGAGAACTTTTTCTCTTATAACCAAACACTGGAGCTTGTGAATTTTGCTGTGCAAATGGATAGATACTGACTTAACAAATCTGGCTAGCTTCAGGTATACCATTACACATCCCAACCCTTGGATGAACAGCAGTAAAAAACCTGCAGAATTTCAAAGATCCCGGGACAAATCTATCAGGTGTCAAGGACAGCCTTAATACTAAAGCCCAAAGGGACAATTAGACAATGGGAGTTGGAATAGATGGCCTTTAGAAGTTTCTTCCAATCCAGGCTCTTCTATGATTCTATGACCCAAGAGAAGAAAACTCAGCTCAGCTGACCTTGCTTAGAGCAGCCCCAGTGAGGAAATTTTGTTACTGGGACCTGTAAATCCAAAGGTGGACTGTTTGGTTTGCAGGCCAGAACAGGTTTGCAGGGGCTGCATACAGCCCCATTGCACACTCCAACAGCCTAAAGTGTCTTAAGCAGCTTAAGTAGCTTTAAGCAGCTTTGAAGACTTAGATACTTTAAGCTTATAAAGCAGTTTAAGCTGCTTAAATCGCTCTAGGACTTCAACAAGGGCCCCATGATGCTGCTCCTCGCCAAGCGAGTGAAACAAAGGTGCCTGCAGCTCCCTCACCATTGGCTGGAGGGATGGAGATACAGGGCTGACACAGATCCAGCCAGAAATCTGCTGATATTGATATATTTTGTCAATGATGATGTATAAAATAATGTAACATATTTTTTCTCCCCGTGGTTAACTCAATGTTTCTTTCTCTTTTGTAGCTGCCTCCCTTTCCCAGCCACCTCTGTCCCTTTTTTTCTATTTTTGCCCATTTAGCTCAGGCTCTTTCAGTATCTCTTTCGTCTCTAATTAATTTTTCCTAAAGAGATCAGTGGACTGCTCTTGCTGCAGTGATACACTTTTATGAAGAAAACATGTCTTGATTCAGCCTCTGTGTTCAACCCACAGAACCGTGCTGGGGGTAACTGTTCCTTTGTATCACTATGGTTTAACCTAAATCTAGAACTTTTTTCTCAGAAGAAGGGCATGAGTTGATGGAAGCATTGTGAAAAAAACCAACTGTGTAATCCCAGGAAGTACTGGTGGCAGCTATTAGGTGATCACCTACAAAAGCAGGTAACCAGATGGAATAGCAGAAGGAGGAATATAGTACATTGAATCTGAGTTGTATTTTGGAGGTTTCAGTAAGGATGTAGGAGGAGAAAGTCTGTGGATAGCTGTCCAGAAAAATGGGTAAATGTATCTTCCTACACTGATAATCTCTTAGGGCTGAAAGGACTTTGTGTTCAGTTTTTACTCCATCTGTCTGAATTTGGGGTATGCTGCACAAACCACAAGTCATCCTGTTCTTACTAAAGGATATAACACCCCTTCCCACTTACACACAAGACAGTGAGTGTCTGTTTGGTTTAGTGACAATTCATTTTGAACTGCCACATTAATAACTAGGACAGTGGTGATGATGTACTGGAGCACCTGAGCTGGATGTGGTGTTTTTAGTGCTGAGGATTCACTCAGGCCTACATCATCCCACTTTTCTCATATTTGAATTCCTTTTCCAGTTCCTTTAGAAGGAACATTTTCCTCTTCTCTTTCTCCTCTTCTCCTCACCCATTTCCTGGGGTTATATCTTAACTTCTCAGGTGTTCTCTCTCCATAGTCCTCACTTTAACTGGGTCTGCATTTTTCACAGGCTTATGGAGTCCATCACGTGTGACTTTGTATATATCACATGAACTAATCACAATTTAGCTATGAAATGTAATGATAAAGCTTATCATACTCGAACAGTGTGTTCTAAAGACTTGAGGTTGTAAGCGGGAAGAGGGATAATGGTCATCCTTACTCACTGATCTATTTTTTGCTGATTATCTATGTTACACATTCCCAAATGATGTTGCATATCACCATAGTGTGTATTGAATGCACACCACGTCCAGTGGGACATATTTACAAGCAGCATTGAACACTTTTGTTGAGGCTTGATTTATACCAAATGCAATTTTTTTCCAGTAGCCTGAAAGCATGTTTGCCTCAATTTCTATTAAAGAAAATGATTTCTAGCATGATCTATTCTTTTCAAGTCATCAATGCCTTTTAATCCCTTTTCCTGTTTATCCAGCTATTAATTATTACTTCCTTCAAAATGTATCATAATACCCTACATATCATGCCAATAGGATTCACTAGATTGTGAGTGATTAAATTATTTACTTCTTAAATATTGGTTTGATATGGTCCCATCAGGGGACACCACTGGTAGTTAACAGATATATTTGTAGTGGAATACTTGGAGCTCAGTATCCTTGGGTTCATACCTTGTGTCTATATCATCCTCCCAGTAGTCCCAGCTCCTTCTAATGCTTCAGTCAGTTTTGTAGGAGAAAGGGCAGGTTGTTTGGGCTGCCTGTGGGCTTTGTGATCAGTGGGAGAATGTTAGCTGTTTGGTGCCTGTACAGCTCTGAGGCTGTAGAAGATGAACTGCACCTGCCATTCCCTCAGGTCCAACAGTGACTTGGGTCT
The DNA here is from genome assembly GCF_022539395.1 of Myiozetetes cayanensis. Taxonomy (NCBI): domain Eukaryota; kingdom Metazoa; phylum Chordata; class Aves; order Passeriformes; family Tyrannidae; genus Myiozetetes; species Myiozetetes cayanensis. The sequence continues at coordinate 56,960,876 of NW_026087521.1, read as the reverse complement.
CATTCTCCTCCAAGAAGCTGCTCATTTGCATCAATGATTAATGAAGGGAATTAATAAGGTTAATCAAAGTTAATTATAAGCATGGAAAAGTAATCTTTTTCAATTCTGAAAAGCTATATGTGGTCACCTATTCATAACTTACGCATTTTCTTTGAACTATTTTTTATTACATCTGAGAACAAAAAGGTCCCATTCATGTTACAAGAGAGTTTGGGTAGTTTCAGATCTGATGGGTTATTTAAAAAAAATTGTAAACCAGAAAACATACAACACCAGGCATCAGGTGATGTATACAGGCCACAGTTTGGCAGCCATTTATGCTTATGCCCAAATTTCAGTTGGAACTTCATTTCCTTAGGCTTCTAGAAAACTTCAGTGTACGTTAAAATTAGCTCTGCTGATTTGAGGTGATAGCAGTCCTGCATGTTTGTATGCCTTGATAAACAACTGCATGTGTGCCAAAAGTACTTTATTGACTGTGTTGAGCCTGGTGAAGTCACACATTTGTGCTGATCCATTCACCACTGGAGACAGATATTTTTCAGCACTGCTGGACTAAATCACCAAGTGCTGGCTGGTTGCTGGGGTCATGTTGCTGGGCAGATCATCAGGTGTTGGCCAGTCACTGAGGGGTGCTCACACAGTACAAACGTACAGGACAGCAGACTCACCCTTCCTTCCTTCCTTCCCCAAACTCATGACAACTGTCTCCTTGATGCGTCTGCAGGGTTACAGCTGACCTTGCTACAGGACAGCATGGGGCTTCACAAGCCAAATTGTCACTTTTTCTCATCCCTCCATCTCCTTCAGCATTGTCCTTCCAAACCTCTGACATTCCCACCATTGTTTAATTCATTTTTTTTAACAATCTTGTTTAGCTGAAATAGAGTGATAGCTTATTTCAACTTCAAAAAATAACTTTCCTTTACCTTTGTTCCTAGTTACTTTTTTTCTCTTTTTCTTTTTTTCCAGCTTTGGTGGCTAGCTTCTTTGGCTAAGGGATTACACAGTGAACTGCCTGAATCTGTTATATGTCTGTGAATACTGTTTCCCCAAGACTGCAACACCAGCCCAATTCTTTGCTCTGCTGGAAGTCATCCTAAGAGGTGGGTAGCGTTTAAGATTTTAGGAAGAAAGCCAGAGTTTGCCCTCTACCAATATTAATTTCATGCATTCCCCCTTGCATTCTTGATTCTGTAATTGGGCTGTGCTTCCATCTCCACCCATATCCTGCCTTGACACACATCCATGTGCGGATGACAGGGGCAATGATGGGTGAGCCAGCCAGCTTGCAGGCTGAGTCACCCCAGGAAGGCAGGCAATTAGGATGGAAAAGGAAGTGTGCCAACAAAACAGGTGATCTGAGCAATGCACTGCACCCCACATGCCAAAACAGATATTGCACAATATTGGCAGTGACAGAGAAATGTGGAGAAGAATACAAACACATACTTCCAAAATGGCCTTCATAGTAGGAATTAAACAATATCAAAGCTGAGCCTGTTTCTTTTCATGGGCAATTTTAATACCAAAGATGAATATAATAATCAAGAAATGGATAGAGCAGTGGTGTAGTATAGCCCTCTTAGCATATGTGGTCACTTTTATATGGGTGTCTTTTCCCGTGCGTGGAGACTCGAAAGGATCACTCGAAAGGATCACAAACACAATTTATGAGTACAGAACAATTATGCTGTTTGTTGGATTGTACACACAATAAATGGCTGGGAGTAATGTGCTATTAGCTTTGGCACTAATGCCCTCACTTCCTCTGATGCACGTAACCACTGGGTTTCTGCTGGTCAGGCAGATGGTAATCACATGGGGAAGTGCCAGACTCCATTGCTCCTTGAGATAGAACGGTCCTCAGTTTTGCTGAGTTGCTATTTTCTATTTGATTTTTTTTTTCTCAGGGTTTTAGAGCCTTTTCAGTTGTTAGTTTTTGCTTCAGTTCTTGAGTGATTGCTACAGGCTCAACAATTTCACTTGTGTCCTTGTTTCAGCTTTTTTAATATATCTTTCTTGGTTTAAGTTTATACGCTATCACTCATAGGTTAGCAACCTTTTTTTAGTAAAGCAGAGCTGGGGTCATACAGCCTACCTAGGCCTTGTGTTAAAATAGTAAGACTGTGAAAGCTTTACCAAAATGGTGGGAGACAGACTGATCTGTGCTTGTTGTTCAGTGTATTTTTAAGCACTTTGCTGGCTTAAACATATGAGTCTTGCCAGATGGCAAAAAGACTCAGAAATAGATACTAACATGAACACCACACAGGGTCAGATGTGCTATATAACTGATGGTATCAGTGATGGTCTATATAATGCCAAACAGAATAGTCTGGTAAGGATGGACTTCAAAGGCAAAATTACTTAGAAATCAGTGATATGAAGCTGAAAACAAAAGAGTGCTGCATGATATTCTCACTTTGACCATGTTCAGATTTATAAGAAGAAAAAGTTACTGTGAGGATAATTAATCATTGGCACAGGTTGCTCAGAGAGCTTTGGCACTCTCCATCCTTGGAGGTTTTCCAGATGTGACTGGATAAAACCCTGAGCAGCTTGGTCCAAGCTAAGCATTGACCCTGCAAGGGGACAGGTGAACATACCAGGGACCTTCTGAATTCCCTTTCAGGTCAGGTCACTCAGTGATTCTACGAGTTAAGTTACTGTTGTAGTCAAGGGTAGATGAGGTGGAGAAATCGTATCACGAAGGTAAAATGCTCATTACGACATTTCCCAGTGTGTCCAAGCAAAATTAGGCTGCTACCATCTATGTAAGGTGATCCTGTCTCTCTCCAGTTCCTGTCCTGGTGTTCCTAGTTTCTCTCTTGAGCTAGCGCTGGCCCTTGTCCAGCATCACTGCGAGCTGTTTCAGCTCACCAACCTGACAAAAGCTGATTAGTTTTTTTTAAACTGGTTGGCTTTCTGCTGATTTAGTTAGCTGAACTACTTCAATAAGAGACAGATGAGCACCACAGCATGAGGAGGAGGTGGGAACATGTGGTTAAGATTGGAAAGAGTTAAGGGTGGGCAGGGCTCTCTCAGTGGGAGCGAGCCATTACATTTGCCTTATTGCTTCATGAAAACAACGTGATCTATCTGCAGCAGCTTTAATACAGGCAGAACAGCAAATTGGGTAAGCCCAGAAAGGATGAATCATAAAGAAAATAAAACCTCAAAAATAAAAATTCTATAATGCTAAGGCTGATGAAAAGTGTGGAATTACAGAAAGGAACATGAGAGCAAAAAGTCACTGACTAATAATGTCCAAGGAAAGATGAACAGAGATGTATCAAATGCCTAACACTTGAAACTGAAACTTCTGCCATGGTAGGAAACCACAGATCTTGTTTACCAAGTTACAAAAATCCTGTGTGGGTAGTTCAAACAGGAAATGGGCTGATCAAAAGCAAAGATAGGGAAATATGTACAACAGAGATACTACAGATAATCAAAGCATTTTAAAGAAGTTGGCAGCAAAAAGTTAGCCCTACTTTGACATGAGATTCTGTGACATGAGATGATCTGACCTCATAAGAGATTGCCGTTGGTGCAGCGGTGATATCAGAAAACCAAGCTGCAGTCCAGTAGGTAGCAGCAACAATACAGTGAGAGACATTTTTATTGTGGTAGAAATGCTAAGAGCCCATGATGTCACTGCAGAAGTGAAATTTTAGAAGTTGAAAAGAAAACCTGGGAAAACCCCCAAATTTTGATGAGGGGAAACACAGAGTTGTTAAAATACTAAAATGTGAGACTGGGAAAATGTCTCTCTGCCCTACACGATGGGGGAGGTAATTTGCAGTGGAAGATGCAAATTGCACACAAGATGACAGAGATGATGGATGCAGAATTGGAGGAGAACAGCCTTGGGACTCAGGCCAGAAAACAGGATATTCATACAAAAAAGCATCCTGAAAGAACATGTGCAATGACACAATGACATGCTTTGCTCATCACCAGCTTCACTGATTTTTTTTTTTTTTTTTAAGGTTACTTGACATCAGCCTCAGGAATGCCGTGTGGAACTTCAGCACTCAGCTCTTACTCCATCATCACAACCTTGCAGAGGGGGGTGGATGGCTGCATCTGGGAGTCCATCTAAGTAAGAGACTGGTTCACTTTGAACACTGGTGTGGAACCAGGGTACATTTGCCTTCTGGGGCTGTTTAGCATTATCCCACACAGCTACTGTGTAGGCAGCACAAGTAGCAGCATACTGTGGGGTGGATTGCACGTATCTTGGAGGTGTGCACTGTGTTACTGAACCATAGATCTGAAAAAAACCTGTGAAGATACATAACCTAACAAAAAACTAAGCCAAACAGGATTCAAAATAAGCTACCAAAGCAAACATCCCTGAACGCTTAATGCCAAAAATTGAACTCATGTTAGAAATTGCAAATTCTGGGGAAGTAGAGTATCTTGCTTGTTCTATCTATATCCCAGTTCCAAGTAATTAGGAAGGAACTGACAGAAAGAATAGGAGAGTCTTCCACCACTCATACTCATTTCAGCATATGGAAATTCAAGATATTCAGTTCCAGAATGAAAACAAGATTTTAAAAAATTATTATTTACATGTAATTACAAAGCTAAAATAGACCCTGAAAAATACAGACATCAAAGATGCTAGAAAACTAGATGCCTTGAAAAAAAAACAAAAACAAAAGTCTGACTACTGTTCTCTGTCTCAGCAGAGTTGAACAGCCCACCACCTCATCTTTCACCAGAGTCAGCAGGGAGCACAGGATGTAATTGTTGTGCATTCTCTGGATGGCAGTCCCCAAGAATTCCCCTCCAAGATGATCCAGTGGAGACCAATGTGCGTGAGGAAGAGAATACTTACTAGATCTTAGGAAGACCTACCTGATAGGAATGATGGTGATCACTTTCAACTGTGCCCACTAGAAACAAGAACAAATGATGGAAAGGAATGGAAGACACAAGCTTCCACAGTAAGAATAATGCAAGGGCTACTAAGAGGAGCCAGTATGTTCTCCATAATTGCTTTTTTTTCCTCTGTGGAGCAAGACTTGCATTGGCTAGCTTGTTTTATGAGCTGCCATTGGAGGTAATAGTTGTAAACCTTACCAAAAGGGAGGAAAATAATGCTCTTGCTCCAGAGGTGCAAAAAGTAGCTCATGTCCAGGCTAAAGCACTGCACCAAATGCTTCAAGGAGCCAGGGACCTGTTGCCAAGGCACTGTTGCCATGTAATGACAGACTAGGGAAAAACCATCCATGCCAAGAAGAGTTGGCAGGTGTGGGACTCAGGTAGACATACGACAGTGGCAATTACATGATTTCTGATTAAAGGGGCTTTGCCTTTCATGTATCTTCAAAAGTATCTGGAGCTCAATTTTGTTGTAAGTAACGATTGTTAATTTTCATTACCTAGACTGAACGAGAGATCTTTAATCAAACTGTGTTGTACTGGAGACACTTCTGCTGTTTAACCATAAATATTTGGGTGTGCAGTATGGTGTTGATCTGCAAGGTTACTAATATCTACAAAATAAGTAGTCCTTTTTTATTTGCATCATCTACCAAGTTGTTTCAGCTTCACCTTATTAAGCTTGAGCTTAGATCTGAGTGTGCTTTTTGAGGTGATGCCCTTGATAAGAGGGCACACAGACTCCTGTTACCTTGAATATATTCAGGATATATTGTTTCTACTACAGTTCCCAGACATTTTCTTAGCCAAGTTTTAACACAAGCCCACTAAATCTATGCTTCTTTAAAAAAGTAAATCTCTACAATCTGTTCTCAGCCTTCTTTTACTTTTCTCATAATATCAGGCCCACACATAGCCCAGATTCCTCAATGGTAGCTGCTGAAATTTTTCCACCTTCTGGTGCTATATATATTCCTATGTCCTGAGCAGCAGCCTGTGTCTGTGTTTTGAGTACAGACTGCTGTTATTTTAGATATCTGCCTCCATAAAGGAGCATCACTGTTTCTTATGTGTCTTCATAATGAGATTTTTTTCACTATTTTCACAGAGGTTTAACCTCATTTCGAAAACGAGGTTGTTCTTTTTCTCCAAGTTAAATAACTGTAACTGTAACAATCTATCCATGTATCTATACATATATACATCCATGCATGCATATATATATGTATATATATATATGTATGTAACGTTGGGAGCCTACTAGGGCACATATGTATTTCTATGTACATAGCAGTTGAAGTAAAAAGCCTTATTCACAGGAGGGGCTCTTAAATATGCGTCTTCTTATTAAGCACCTACTGAAGATAAGCTTCGTGTGCATGTCCACACTTTTCTGAATGGGGGTGCATCAAAGAACAGGCTTATTTTCTGGAATCGGAAGCCTTGACTGAAATGTCACTGCCTGGATCACTTGCTGCTTGCAAGGCTGACAGCAGCAAGGGGATATAAAGCATAGCTCACACCAGCCTCACCAGGAATACAAGGGCACATTGTATGTAATCATACAACATGTTGTTCCGTGGGTGAGATCATGTGTTCAAGTATCCTGCCTTCATGCAGTGGAAGCATCAAGCTGAAGGTCATGGGTCCCAGAACACAGCTGTGATGAAGCAAATCTACATTGTGACATTCAGTTTTGTTATATAATTAGAGCATTCAATTATAGACTGGAAGACATACTTAGACTGTATTAGAATATTCTCTGATGTAAATGAGGTTGGGTTAATTCCCTAACAGGCCGGGCAGTGACAAGAGGTGGAGATAAGCTCCCAGCACTAACTCAGGACAAAATTAGGCAAGTGGCATGCTTGCCTGCCCTGCCCTGCCTCCTCCCACACCCTGGTCCTGCAGCCACAACCGCCAGCTCCACACTGAGACCCCCCACCACAGAGAACAACTGGGCGACACACACCTTTTGTTGTAATCTGCTAACAAATGATTTCTGCTTCAGATTCCAGCTGCAGCTCTGCTCTTGCACAGGCTATCGGTTGGGTGGAGCAGCTGCAAACCTTAGCAACATCTAAGACTCTTCAACAATTTCAGTAGTTTTCTTGGAGTAATATTGGATTAATTTAACCTCTGAAAACAATAACTTTTGATACGAGACCTTGTCTCTCTAGGCTGATCTGGCAGGTTCAGCTGTAGCTTACATAAGCTGGAACATCAAGGCTTGTTTCGAAGAGAGAGGGAATGTGAGCCAAGATGCAAATATGGGCCCCTATTTTCTTTTGAAAAATATTAATAGCTTTTCCTTTTCCTCTTAGGCAGCATTAAACCACTCCTCTAAATGAGCAAAGGGTCCTTTATATTTTGTAGATATTTGAGGAAATTACCATGGCATTATTTTTCCATAAGTCACTTTCAAAATATTATAGATACCACACTGAGATGGAAAGAGTATGTGACCAGAGTGCACAGCCTAAAAATGAACTCAGATTAAATGCAAGAGCAACAGGCACAATGTCCAAAACAGATAAATCAGGGTGACTGCATAGTTGTATTCTTGTTTTTCCACTGTACTAACTCACAGAGCACAAAATAAACCTGTGTAGCAAAGACATGAAAAAAGACACACTGGAAGAAATATTTCTGTTGTATTAGCATATTCTCTGCTCTAAATGAGTTTGAGCTAATTACTTATTAGACCACAATGGGATAAGCAGGAGAGATAAGCTCCTAATATCACATTATGAAAAATTAATTAAAACAGAATAAACATAATTTATTTGAATCTGCTATTTCCTGTTTCAATTGCTTTACTTAGCAATCTCAGTAATGTTCTTTAACAAATTCTTTATTTATTTTCTTATACAGAAAAAAAGATAGAAAAACGAAAACAAGCTGGAAAGACATGAATTTTATCACGGTACCCCATTTTCCTTGGCAGACTAACAACTGCAGTATCAGCACAGATTTCTGCTACTTGAGCTAATAGAGTGCCACTACCAGCCACGGGTTGTCATCCTCTGAGTAAAGAACTTCCAGAAGAGGATTGCTGATGGGCACTGGTGAGAAACACAAACTGAGGTTCTGCTTGTTGGCTGGGGTGACAAGTAATCAGATGGATTCCAGATATAAGGTAACCCACTGTGACTCCTCCAGCCTCTTGTCATCCTTATCCTTTGCTTTCCCCACTTCATCCTGGGACTCCACCTTCTCCTATAGGTGAAAGTCCATTAGATCCAGCTCCTGATCTCCCACATCTCCCAGTCTGGTTAGCTGTTTGCTCATTCCCCAGTATGACCCTCTTTGCTTCCAATCTACCTAGCTGGACCATCCTAACTCCCCAATTCCTCCTCCTGACCCCACTCCTCATCTAGCATAGGTTTGGGATCCAGTATATCTTCCTGAGAATTTCTTCACAGTGCATTTGAACAACTGTCTTCTGCACTCTTGATTTGGACATCTAGGATCAGAGGAAGACATCTAGATCAGAGGAAGGAAGACCCCTGCTTTCCCTTTGGTTGCCTAGACCTCTTACAGCTTATAGTAGCAGATGCCCATCCATAGCAAATGAGACCTTTTAGGAAAGTTCGCTGTTGAAACCAAAGTCATGCACCATGAGTTTTCATACACTTATTTAATGAGGATAAAACCAACATGTCATTGACACAAAAGCTGTCTTCTATCAGATTTTAAGTCCTTGCACCAAACATGCAAGATTTATCTTTTGTCATGAGACCAGATGACACCAGAATTTTTAACCGCAGCACATTTTCCCCTACAGCCTGACAGACACGTCAGACATGTCTGAGTTGTTTTACGCTTGTTTTCCTTGAGAATGTGTGTCAAGTAAAAAGTCCTGAACTATACAATTTCATATTGTTTAGACAGGACAATGACATTAATAAATTTAATCTCAGAAAAAGCATTCTGATATCTTTAGTGGCCACTATGCAGACTTTCATTCCTTAGAGAAGATAAGGCATGTCCTTGCAAACAAGAAAAATTAGATCCTGTTGTGCCAAGGCCTACCCTCTAAGTAGTTCAAGGTGATCAGTGTACAGTTCAGATTATTACATAAAACAATTTGCAAAGATTTGCAAAAATTAAACAGAAAATGACAGCTTTTTCAAGAAAACAAGACACAGTGATAAGCCCCAAGGACTATGCTGAAATCGTGTCCAGTAAAGAAGAAAAATATGAGACTAGACTCAGTGGGACTGTGGCAGAGTAGCAGAGAGAAGACTCTCAGTCTTCATCCATAGGATGACACTCTTCCTATAGATTACTGTACTTAGATTTATTGCTAATACAGTACCTAAATACTGCCAATGCAGTGTATAATATGATCAGATCTAAAGGGTTATAACATAACCAGGTTCAACTGGAAATGTGCAGGTTTAGAGCCTCTGACCTTGCAGAAAGCACAATTACAAAGCAGCAAAGCACCTATGGAGCTGCTTTAGGATTCTATCTCTATATATGGTTGGATCTTAGTGCTTTTACTCAACTCATCCAAAAGTGAGTGTTCCCATCTTAGGGCTGGATGTACCCTGCAGGCATCCCTACTAGGGTGGGATCCATCTGGAAGCTGCCTGTAGCCTTGGGAGATCTACTGGCCTGGTCTCCAGCTACATTTTATACCCTTTTGCAGGGCAATCTGTAAAAAAGTCAGTCACAATCATCACAGCTCCCCCATCTCTGGAATGCATTAATTACGTGAGCATCCAGACAGCTCCTCCTGCAATTCCCACCTTAGGACAAACCACATTACCTACCAGAGACTGCAAGGGAGAGGGGGTGTGTGAGGGCAGGACACGCTTCAAGACCCAACTATCTTTCTTTGCTGTCACAGGGACAAAATAGATATACTGTAGAGTAAGCCTCATAAACGAGCTAAATCGTGAGTGGATGGGCTATTCTGCCTCTCTGGTGCCCCTAATCTTGTGCTGCAAGGATGCTTAATTGACCCAAGCTGCAGAAAGATAGATAGGCAGCAGAAGTGCAGCAGCTTGGTTTGTGTTTTTCCTTCCCTCCCTCATTCTTTCTTTTTTCATCTGTGTTTGCCTTTGTTTTCTGTTTAAGAAAAACCTGCTTGAGATATTAAACTGTCCTTTGGAGAGCTGCCGAGACACTGTTAATAAACAGCGTCCAAAAAGCTGTGTTAGAGACAGCAGGACGTTGCTGCAGTTTCCATGTGTCCATGTGACCAACAGACAATATGCTGTCCTGGAATTCTTCTAGCAATGAATTTGCTATTCAGTGCCAACACCAGAGTGAGAGGCTGAGTTCCCTTCCCCTGCAGCTCTTGTGCCCATACTGCCTGCCTCTCCAGGGAAGGACTGGACTCTAACAACAGCTCTGGCAGAAGTTCCAGCCCATCTCAGAGAGCTGAATAACTCTCTTTTATGAAATAAAAACCCCAATACTTTTTGTTTCTTACTATGTCTTTAAGCCTATTAAACAATGGTGGTTTGCTCACATAGACTTTTAACAGGAAAACAAAATTGGATTTTTTTAAAAAAATGAAAGCCTTATTTTTCTTAATTCTGAATATTTTTATTCTTTTTCCTCCCCTTATTTTTTTTTAATCTTTAATAAAGGGTTTAAAAGATTTGGTGTGGCTTATGTTGCCACAGGAATAAACAAGCATTTGAAACCCCGAACTCTATCCAAAACCTGTTTAGCAATATAGTTTTATTACAGTGCCGCAGTACCTTTAATTCATTTGACCTCTGGGTCTGTTTATTTTACTGAAATTTGACTCAGCAAAGCTAAATCCCCGTATATCATTCTGCAAGACAATTCATTTTATGTTTGGATACAAACAACCAAAGCTGCACAATCAACTATCCACTAACTTGCCAGTTTGCACTAGTGTGGCAGAATGGAAAAAGAAATTGTGGTGGCTTTATAGAAATGCACCTAATTTCTATGGGATAGTCAGTGAATATCAGAACAATAGATGTTGTATTAACTACTATGTCTGCTCTTTTTCCTTGTCATAGGTAATATTTTTATGGAAGGGGATGGCAGCCTACTCTCATTGTATTAAGCAAAATTCTTCAATGGATACCATGAATAATTTATTTATACATTTTTAAGCTTATTTTTACTTGCTCTTTAGGAAACTGTTCTGTAATAACAAGCTCTGGAACAAAATCTAAAAGACAGGGCATTTTTTGTGTTTGAAATGTCTCTCCATATGATTGCAAATAATAAAATTATGGAAATATCTTATTCTCCAGGTACTCTATATTGCCCAATGAGCATTGTTTACTCTTCCCTCTTGCTATATAGTTTTGTGTGCAGATTTCATTGTGTCTCTGTTTTATTTTTAATATTTATATGTATTTATTAACAAGCAAACCAGAGCAATCAGTTGTTTAAGGATGTGCTGGAGTGAACTACTACAGGCAAGTTATATTTATTTCCATGTTCAGGCTATGGAAGGCTAGCCAGGGATACCTCTTTGCACCTAAACATTTTAAGTCCATTGGAAAAGAATTACAGGTCGGTCAAATAAGGGGGGGTTTCTCTTTTTTTTTTTTTTTTTTTCCCCCTTTCATTCCCATTTTGTGTTAAGCATTAGAATCTGTTAAAAACAGCCCATTACCTTATGCCTTAAAGCAGTTGTTTCCCTGTTGCAGAGAAATCTGCTTGAAATGTGTGCTGCCTTTATGACCTCCAGGCTCTACCCTGGCCAAACAGATGGAGTGTTTCTACCTGGGCTGTCACTTTGTTTTCCTCTTCTCCCCACTGAGCTAAACCGTGCTCCCTGTGCAACCTGAGAGGAAGGACTTTTAACCCAACATAGGGCAACATCCTTGGCTGAGCAGGTTACAGAGAGAGCCCAAAAGCTCTGGGTATTCTTCAGTTCCAATGCACTGGCTCTTAGGGAACCCAAAGCATAGGTGCACATTTGCTTTGTTTCCTTCCACTGCCTGATTACAGTATTTCCAGCCTCTGCCAAGATGATGATGGGCACAGGACTGCAGCCTGAAGAGGGAAGGACTGAAATCCTGCTTTCACCAAGACCAGTGCATCCATGAGAGGTAATTGCTGGTTGCTTGTAATTCTGAATCACTCAAATTTCAGCAGCTTGAAACATCATTAACCGAGTTTCTTTTTTTCTTCTACCTTATTGAAATGGAAGAGACTCTTCTCCTTTATTTGAAATAGTGATTTTCTTCAACTCCCTCTATTTCCCCTAAAAGTCCTTAGGCATTTTTCTTAATATAACCCCGTGCCTCAGCTATGGTGCATCACAGGCAATCAAATAAGAAGAGTGTGGTATATCTGACATGACTCCTGCATGGCTCTGATCTGACATAATACCGTGATGCTGTTGGGATGTGATTGCTATATGGCAGTCAGCACACTGGTGGGAAATCTTAAAGGCTGCAACAGGAATGCAGCAACATTGCGAAGAAGGCAGTCCAGTGTGGCAAAATGTGAGTAAAGGAATGAAAAGACTGAAATGGAATATTAACAGTAAATACACTTGCTAAAAATTATTGGAGGGTGCAGGCTCCTACTGTCTGCAGGTTCTGGAAACACAGATACTGCTAACAGATGATTTTTCTTCTTTTTTTTTTTTTTTTGATAGAAAAGAATGAATGTAAGAAAAATTAGGTAGGAAAGTGAAAGAAAAACATTAACAAATGCACCTAAAACTGTCAAAGGTGTTGAACCTGGCATTGTTCCAGCGGCAAGAGCCGGAATCATTAACTTGAGCTATTTAGCATTCATATCTGGGCAAAACTGTAAAAAAATACAAAATGGAAAAATTCTGCACTGGCTTATTGAATAACTATAAATAATTTAAAGCAACTTCTGTCTTGTCTTTTACAAATCAGTGGACAACTGACTGTGCTGTTATACAGAAAATGGTGGAATTTTTTAAGCTAATGTACATTTTTTGACAATTCCTATTTTCTGACTATGCTGTTATGCAGTTTTATCATAGCTATCTCCCTTTATCAGAAAATGATGGGGTTTTTTAAATTAATGTACGTTTTTTGACCACTCCTATTTTGGTTGTTAAATTTCCTCAAGGGAAAAGGAGTTGTGTTCACTGCTTGATATTGGTACTATTCAGGTCTGGCTTTGCATTAATTCTTCCCAGTTTGTCACTCACCTGTGATTAATCAAGCAGAAACTAAGAAAAAAATTATTTATTTTGTAAAAGTGAACTAAGCTCTCAGTAACTGTGAAACAATGAGTAGGAACACTAGGACAGGCTGTCAGGAATTCCAGCTTGGTTTAGTTCTAGATACTTTGGTGGAGTTATACTGAGCCGCATTTGCTGATAATATGAATTTTAAGTATCCTTGCTATGTTTTTCATAATACTCTGTAAGAGCAATAACTTAGGAAAATTTTGTTTTGTTCAGTATCTGAAATGAAAATTATGTGTGTTGAAGGTATGAGCAAAATACACCAAGTTATTACTTGAGACCAAGAAGAAAATTGCTATATTCTCATTATTTTAATCTTTTACTGGATGACAATAATGGCAAATTAGAAATTACTTCTGAGTTCCAGCTTCATTTTAACATTTAGGATATCTGCCTGCTGTTTATTTTATATGACATCTAATTACAACAGTATGTGAGATATCTCAGTCTCAGTCTTTGAGGTCCCTCACAACAAGCCCATGGGACAAGAAAATGCAATTTCTGTGCAAATGCAAACAGAGCTACATACTTCCCTGGGAAAAATAGTGAGTATGTGATATATATATAGAGATATATATATAGAGAGAGAGATATGTATATTAAAGTCAATCCAGCTGTCTTTAATTCCAGAGTATGTCTCTGATGCATGAACCACAACCTTTGATCCTAGCTGAAATGTTGAATGATGCCTTCAAAAAAATACATTAAAATTCATTATACTGTAGATTACTAAAATATTCCTTTGGAATATGACTTTTTTGAATAGCGGTACAAGAACTAAATTAGATATTAGTTACATATTGCTCTCAGTTCCATAGAGTTGTGAAGAAAACATATCTGGAGTGCTGCATAGCACAACTTCATAACACTGCAGTTAGATTTTCCCTTGTATTTACAGACCGGTTTATTTTAAAATCTATTCAAGCATTGGAAAATCATAAATATGCAGCTCCACAGATCGGGAGATCAGGTTTCTGTGACTGTAATACATGGCTTCTTTTGACAAAGCTCTCCAATTTAAGGTCAAACTCTGCTTGCTTTACGATTTGATTTAGGATGGAAATATTTGTGTGAGTGAAGGAGTGTGTTTTGTCACAGTATTTTATGGCTGTACAGTGCTCACACTGCTCTAAGCATAAGCAAAAATATGTACTGAGGTTCTAAGCTAAGAGAGGCAGAATATGAAAGTGTTTGGTTGAAACGTTTCTAAAAGGTGTAACAGCACGTTAAAGGTTTTATAGGAAATACAACTAAAATATGCCTGATATACATTTGTTTTTCTCTCCTTACCAGAAACCCCAAAGGTTTGTACCAACACAGTTGAAGCCTCATTTTGACTCCTCTATTAATACTACAAATTTTAAATAAATCAAATCAGATACAAAAGCTGGTATCACTCTTAAGCCCTTCAATTTTGCCAGTGTGCCAGCATGCAGTATTTTGGATTATGTAAATGTCAAGTTCTACTGATTGCTATACCAGTGTAAAGGAGCAGGATGTAAAAGTTTTAGCATGTACACTTTCCTCTCAAATCTGTCAGAGGGACACAGAGAATGGACTGCCCCATCATGTAACAACCTAAATCAATAGACATCTATTAATTCATGTGAACCAGAGGCCTCTGATCTTACAGCCTAATCCTTCTTTAGCCCACTGTATTGAAGGAGTTGGTTGTAATACTTCAGGGTGTCTCCAGCAATGGCCACTTGGTTGAGATATTTTGAGAGAGAGGTGGCATGGAACCAACAACCACAGGTGTGCATGTCAGCTTCTAGTAATTAGAGGAATATTCATCACCTTATGCGCTCTTTTTTAGATAGTAAAATACTGTTTCTGATCATAGATGCTATTAAGAATCATCCCTTTATTTTAAATCAAGAGGAGAGTACGACTGAGAAGTTGAAAAGGGGCATCATCTTATCATCAATGCTCTGTAACTTCATTGTGAAGGGACAGGAGAGTTACCACTGGCATAGGCATTGACTTTTAAAGATTTTCTTTCCAACAGTTAACCAAAGAACAATAACCTCCTGCCCCATCAAAAAAACTGGAACACATAGAGTGTTATGTTCAGGTCATGACTGAACATTTGAGCAGCTAAAGTGGCACCATGTCATCACTGGCACACTGCCAAAAGAGTTGTATGTCACATCATAACCCCAGGAAAGAATTTCTGTACAGCTGGAAATTGCATGTTGAAAAGCAAAGGCAAAATGAAATTTTCCTGTCTCTCGTCCATCTTCCCCAGACACTAATCAAACACAAAGAGTTTGAAAAGGAAATGCTCTTAGATCTTCAGTATTTGCCTAGATCCATAAATGTCTTGAGGTAACCAAGAGTAAAATCTGTGGGGTTTAGATATTATCTATCCAGAGTTCCTATATATGTAATCTATTCCCTTTAATTTCATTATGATATAATACCCTAAGAATTAATACCATGAATAGTTTCATTGGCATATAATCCCCTAAGAATTAATACCAAAAATAGTGATGACAGAATGAAAAAAGGGAAGAAATGGAGAGAAGCTTGGAATATCTTATCTCTTAAGGCTTGAGGTTTAAATGAGTCATACTGCCATGCCTCCTATGGTAAAGAAGGCTTTCATAGCTGAGAGGCAAGGCAAGAGGCTTGAAATTTATGTGCAGCAGTCTTGATGTCTGTCCAGACATAGATAGATGGAGGGCTTGGAAGTGTTATTCCAAATAACACAGTCCTATGTCTGTCCACTGTGGTTTTACACAGGGTTGTGACTTGTTTATCCCTATTTCGTTGTCCCACCCTCTATTCAGGGCTGTTCAGAGAAGTTGCGTAATAAAACAGAAGAGTTGGTTCGGCTCCAGCTGGTCCTGGTGCCTCTTGTCCACTGTGGGGTTGGTTTAGTTGTGGGGACAACATTTGGGACACAACAAGAAAGATATAATAATAGCTCAGAGGCTTTTGAAGAGGTGAACATTTTATTTACTAACTAGTTGCTACTGCAAATAAAAATTCTGAGTACCCACAATAAGGTTAATTTTATCTTTTTGCCAGGAAATTTGTAGCGTGTTCCTTTGGCTCAAATACATAGACTATGTGCTTTCTAATAAGCTTTGATTCACTGAAAACCAACTCTGTTAAAGCAGCAACATATAAAACTAAAGAAACCCTTCTCATTTTCCCTGTATGTATAGTCAGAATCCTATCTCCAAACAACCTTAAAAAAAGTTTTCGATGCTACTTTTTCATTCTTCTTAGTTCAGCATAGCCAACAGTAAAGGCCTTGTTGACATTAGGCAAATATGCAATGATGCAGCAAAATCAATTTAGTCACACTGATGCAAATCCCTCACACAGATGTAATGCCTGTGTGCAAAGTAGGGCATTTCTGAGTATAGACAATATTTAAAATGAAGTGAAAGAGAGAGATTCTATTCTTCCCAACTGATGCCTTAATGTGATTCACATAGATAACCCTGAAATGCTAAGCTGAAAGAAAGGGACTTTCCAGTCAAAACTTAGGGTACATTAGGAGTACTGTTGATTGGGAAGGAATATCATGACCTTTAAATTGCAAATTGCAGTAGCTTAACAGATAGAGTAACACTTTAAAAAACACCCTTTACATTTAAATTGAGTATATTTGACCTTAAAATCACTAGGAAAAAATATGTCATTGCATAACTCCATTCTATGGTTCCTTTTCAGAACAGAAGTGAAAAAGAATGCACTTTTGGTCCTGGACTGTTCTTTGTAATTTAATGTGATCTGCTGTCAACAACAGGGAAAATAAACCTCTGACACTCAGTAAGAATAAGAAGAGGACAGAACGTACCTTACTGTGGGTATTCAGTCAAAGATCTGCTGGCCAAAAATGGTACAATTTGTGAAGGCGTAACTGAAAAACAGGTGGGGACAACAAGGGACGTGTCAGTAGGAATACTGGTAATCAGGTAATGAGCATAATGACCATCTTCCTTTGCAATCTGAAGAGGTTTGAAAAATTTTATTTTTCTCTTAAATTAAAAATGCTTCAGAAAACCATGAAGTTGAAGTAAAAGTTCTGGTAATTTGGTAGTTATCTTTTAGGTATTTTTTGGACAAAAAAAATTCTAGGTACTTAATGTTGCAGTATAGCCTTTATTTACCATAGTAATAAATGAAAGATCAAAATCCAAACAAATTATTTGTATTGAAAGCATACTTTTTAATCAAATCAGACTATGTCACAAAACTTTTCTTCACAAAGTATTTTAAAATTGGGGAAACTTTTTCCTAATCTAAATGGAAGCAAATCCTGAAACCCGGGAATCTCTTGTTAAAATCAAACTTTGATTTTCCTTGCAGCTAAAGTTTCACACTAGAGAAGTGAAAATATATCACCCAGGGCTTCCTTTCCATGTACATTCACCTACTACCATTGCTACTGATGCTGTCAGTGACTGTTAAAGCAATATTTTTTTCCTCTTCCATTCTCCCTCAAAAAGAAGTTTAGGAAGTCCCTCTTCTGGAATGAAGTCAGGACAGAATCTCATTCTGGTGGGCTGCAGTTTCCCAGTGGACCCAGTGACTTGAGATACACTGTTTTGTACATAAATTAAGAGGAGTTTGCAGTGCTTCATTTTGTTCTAACAATAGCACTGACGCTAACAAGAACTTGAATAAGAAACCCTCATAACGTAAAGAAACAGGGGCGAGGGAAGTGCTTTAGGCAGGTAGGGAGCTAAGCAATCAATTATTACTGGATTTCTAACCATGGGCAACACAACTATACCCCCTACTTTATAGTTCCTGAGATTACTGAGATTCATCAGCAGAAGCTGTGGTCCCCCCTGGATAATTCCTGAGTTCCTTGAAATGAGTCTAATACCCAATAAGGTTACTTGTGCTGCTGCAGAAAGATATTTCTGGCCTTTTACATGTCAGAAAAGAAACTGGATATGACAGTTTTGGAGCTGCCCTGTGATAATTTAGGAATATGGTCTGTTGGCCTGATTATTTGGTTGAATGTCTGGGTTTAACTCATCAGGGGTTAGCTTCCACCTGCACTCTTAAATTACCAGGGCTGGGCTGGGCGGTGCTTGCTACACTGGGATGTCCCACTTCCATTGTGGTTGCACAGTCAGTGAGCACAGGGAATTGGAAGGGCAGAGAGATTTAATTTTGAACCACAGGATCTCTGCAGTCCTAGCATCCTACTCATCCCTAGGAAAGACAAAGGATTCCAAAGATCCACTGGGGATCAGAGAGGGGACCTGTAACTGTTTGATAAAACAGTTGGATAGAGCACTGTGGGGATGGAGGAATGACACAACGACCTCAGGATCAATAAGTGCGTTCATTTATTGTCTATAAGCAGTCATTTTTATAAGGCACTTAATAAGCTCATACATATTGCAAAAGCCAAGCTCATGATTGGTTAATCTTTAAAACTTACATTTTTACATGTAAAAACTTACATTTTTACATGCTTACATTTGTGCATAGCTATGCCTACAATTTAACTCTTCTTCCCTATCTGCAGTACAGGGTCTTCCTTTTGATTCTTGTTCTACTACATGATCAAGGAGACAACTCCCAAAGAACATTCCATTTCTCAGTGACCCATTTCTCAGTGACCCTTATCTGCTAACCATTCTTGAGCTATGCTGCTCAGTGACACATCCTCCAGAGAGCACTGTTAGGGAACGTTAACTGGGATGTGTTTCTGTTTATCTATGTCATTTCCATGTGTTTGTGGAACTTTCTATGAAAGTGAAGGCTAACCCTAAAAAATACATTTTGGAAGAAAATGGGTTTGTGAATACCACAGTCATTTTCAGCAGTTTTTATCAAACACTGGGCATTCAGAACTGGCATGTTGCCTCACCCCTTGGGCAAGCTCCTTTTCCATAAAAGGGAACCTAATGGGGTGAACCCAGGGTTAATTTACAAAAGCTAGTGTCCTCTCTGAACATGAAACCAATGAAAAACTGTGCAGAGGTGATGTTATTCTATAGTTTACAGTGGAGACATGTTGGGTGGAGAACTGGAAATATTACATGGCAGCTGGCCCACTCCAGGGTGCTGGACCCAGCCTCATCTGTGTGAGCTTCCAGCTGAGACCAAGCTGGTCAAGTGAATCGCTTTTCAATTGCGAAAGAAGAGCACCAGAGGTTATTCGGCAGGTGCCCAAGAAATATTTTAGTTGGGTAAAGAGCATATATATTAGGACACAAAAAAGGTCCCTAACAAACCATTCCTCAATATGGAAGAAAAGGGTTTTTGTGTGTGTGTCTGTATATGTTGGGTGAGTGAAGTACAAAAACCAGAAAGTTGAAAATCCTAAGAAAATTACACAAATCAGGTTTCTTTCACTCTCTCCTGAGTGAGAGGACAAGCAAGTAGTTTACTATAGCTTTATGGGTTCTTGATTGTGGAGTTCCAAAAGGCAGCCTACAGGCCTGAGCCATATTCTGGATTAATTCCTAATTCAGTCATCAGAACTAGGGAAGCAGTATGTTCATTCACTGCTTATTCCAGGTGTTTGGGCATGTAAAGTTCTCCTATACTGTTGCTGGAAAGGCTAATATATTATATCTCCCTAACAGC
Organism: Myiozetetes cayanensis; assembly: GCF_022539395.1. Taxonomy (NCBI): domain Eukaryota; kingdom Metazoa; phylum Chordata; class Aves; order Passeriformes; family Tyrannidae; genus Myiozetetes; species Myiozetetes cayanensis. The sequence goes on along the minus strand of NW_026087521.1, from coordinate 56,941,225 downwards.
GAACTCCTGATGCACTCATCTTTACTCCAGTGAACATCTTTTTTATGAATTTCACTCAACAGAAAACCCAAACATATATTAAGATACCCCTTTGTCAAAAGAAGCCAGACTAGTAAATGCTGTGTATTTTGGTACAGATCCTCCCAGTGACTGCTTTATGTTGCCGGTAGTAGAGTCTGGCCAAAAAGCTGCTACATTTACCTCTTGGATGACTATAGTGGCAAAAGCATTTTTTAATGATACGCATGGAATGCTGAGTCTCCTCGCCACTTCCTTCACTGTTGCCACATAAAGGTTAAACTGAGCTGTCCAGATCAAACAGCAAAGCTCCATGGCTTTATTTTGGTCTAAAAAAAACTTTGGGAAGAGACTATTTAGTGTCACATTGCTGTTTCAGGAGGAGGAAACGTGCATGCTGATGTTTAGGGTTTTGGGAAGGGTTGTATTCTGTAGGAGCTGAAGGACTGACTACTACAAAATCTAGAAATACAGACAAACTGAACCAGGGATGAAAGTAAGAAATCAGAGACAGGAAGTAAATTCTAAGTGCAAGGAGCTCCTAGTTACACGCCCTCCGTTGAGAAGTTCTGCTGTGAAGTCAGCAGCAATTTCTTTCTGCAGCGGAAGTTTCTTAACTTCTTATGGAGTATGTTGCAGGAATCTAGATTACAAATGGCAAAGATTTAGATTGCAGTCTCAAAGTGTGTATCTAAACAGAAGGCAGAATCTTCTGGAATTTGCTTTAATTGGGATGTCCAGAAGAAGCACAGGATGTAGTAAAACTCACAAATTGTAAATGGAAGTTGTTACTTGTTAGCGGCATAGGAAGCTTTGAAGTTCTTCTGTGAGTTTGGAAGAGGGAAGCAACTCAGGTTCTAGATGTTCCCTGCACCTAGTCATCTTGATTTCCATGGTTTCTAAGGTGACTATCAGTTTGTCACCATCCTCATTCTTTCTTCATTGCTTTGACTCATCCCAGTGAAACACTGGAGAACCCAAGAAGTCGTCTTTTGTCAGAAACTAAACAAAACCATCAGCTGTTTCCAGACTAAAGAGAGCACAGCATTATTGCCCCATGGCAGGTTTGTTTGCATGACCTTTTTCAAGCAGCCCCAAGTCAGCTCTGCCTGGAGTCCCTGATGGCCAGATGGGCCGTGTAGCTGTGGCCTAAAAGCTGTGCACCCACGTGAGTGTAACAGGGTGCAGCTTCTCTCAGTGTTGTCTGAACAACGCAGTTACACCTAAAAAGGTTTTTCCCCTCACTTCCTTGTCTTCATGTACTGAACAGCTGGTTACCTCAGGGTGATTATTTCTGTTCCTCCATACCCTTTTTGCTCCTGTCCTGAGTACTCCTAATATATGCCACCACTAACAGGAAGGCTCTACATTCAAATTCAAATTATACAAGTTCAAACATTTATTTTAAATCAGATGCTGTTCAGATGCTATGCAACTACAGATTTTACAGCGCAGTTTGAGTGAGCTTTGCAAACATCCCAAGCAAACAAACTTTACAGGAAACATAATCCTATTATTTTACTAATCTTTGGAATACTGGCTCACCAGCACCATCATTTGCAGCAGAGCACCTGCTCAGTTCCTTCTCAGGTGATCTTTTTACTGTTTCCTGTGTTGACACCTATTGGAGAAACAGTTTATACTAGTTTCAGAAATCATCTTATTTGATGATCTTATGAAACTGTGTGTCCGCAGTTTCCATCTATTAAAACTAATGAAACGTGCTTCAGTTATTGCCTGTTTCCCCACATACCCTTTCTAATGGTGTTCTTGATACTTTTTTTAGCCTTAGAGAACCTGTAGCATCCTCCTTAGCTTTAATTCTGGAACCCATTTCATCATTCACACTTGCATGTTCTCAGCGTGTTAGCTCCTGTCACAAGGAATTGTTAGCACATGATCATAATGTGTTGGGTATCCAAACCAGCGTGTGTGGGATCAGAGAGAGAGGACAATGAGGCGCTATCCTACCACTTGGTGAGTCTTAGCAAAGAGAGAGAGGCAGCTGGGCTCAGAGGAAGAAGGTGTGCTTCAAGAGATAGTTTCTGGTGGCATTTTTTCCCAACGTGTAGGAAGGTCAGGGGTTGAGAATGTATGGTATGTCCCCTCCATTGATATTCTTAAGCAGGGAATGACATTCATCTCTTTGTAATTCCTCATTGTAAAGCTAAATCTGCCCCCCCCACCCCAAAACAAACTGTTGTATTGTTCTCCTGTTATCATGATAAATTATGGATGTGAGACACGCTGAATCATGACAATGCTCCTTGTGCTGAAGAAAATCCTCTTTTGTCTTTTATGACTTTTTTATAGTCCTATTTATTGTGGGACCTATGTTAGGGTCTTAATGGGATTGCAAGGAAGCAGGAAGTGTACTAGCTGCTCTGGGATTTTAAGCACAGATGTCTTGAATATTCTGAGGAGCTTGCATCGGTTTATGATTGACCAGCAACCAGCATGTAAGCAGTGCTTTGTGTCTGCATGCGTACTTTATAAATCACAGAATCAGTTTGGGTTGGAAGGGACATTAAAGATTACCTGCTTCCACCCCGTTCTGCCATGAGCAGGTATACCTTCCACTAAACCAGGTGGTTTAGCCCCATCCAACCTGGTTTTGAACACTTCCAGAGATGGGGCAGCCACAGCTTCTCTGGGCAGCCTGTTCCAGTGCTTCACAAGCACAATACTTAAGGCCTTTGATTCAATAAAATGTTGTGTCCAAACCAGAACTGTACTTTTCCATTGTACCTTTTTAATTGTACCAATCACCAATTAGCTTCAGTTAGGTAATGTGGCTGCATGTGGCGGTATAGCTGCAATCCCCCAGACCGAACACAGGCCAAAACTAGACACCCATCCACACAGAATGGGGAGAAGGGTGACCTCTTCAACGCCTGCCCAGGGGACGAATGCCTATCACAGAATGGGTAAGGTTGGAAGGGACCACAGCGTATCATCTGATCCAACCTCCCAGTTCAAGCAGGGTCATCCCAGAGCACATGGCACAGGATTATATCCAGATGGTGCTTGAGTATCTCCCGTGAGGGAGACTCCACAGCCTCTCTGGGCAACCTGTTCAGTGCGCGGTCACCCGCACACTGAAGAAGTTCTTCCTCGTATTCGGAGCCAGGCTGCCCACCTAGCCAGGAGAGAGCGCGGCCGCTGGAGCTGACAGGGCTCCAGCGAGTCGGTGGGAAGCCCGTTCGGCGGTGTGTGCGGGACGGAGGGCAGAGCCCTGGGCAGCGGCGGGAGCTCCGTGGGCGCGGGGTGCGGGCGGGGCGGGGCGGGGCTTCCTCCGGCGGCCGGGCGGGTTCCCGGGGGCGGGCGGGGAAGCGCTGGCCCCACGTGAGGCAGCGGGGGGGGCGTGATGCCGAAAGGGGCGGGGTGGGGCGGGCGTGGCTGCGGGCCCGGGCCCGTGGGCGGGGCGTGCCGCGGGGCGCCGTTGGCGGCGGGGCAGCCGCTGCCGGGGCGGGCACGCAAACACCGCGCGGGGCGGGGGCCGGGCAGGACGGCGGCGGCGGCGGCGGAGCGGGCGGGAAGCGGCGGGGGCAGCGGGGCCGCCCCGCCTCCCTTCGGCGCTCCGGCGGCGGCCGGCGCAGGACAATGGAAGAGGCGGCAGTGGCAGCGGCGGCAGCGGCGACGGCGGGGGGCCCCTGCCCGGCGGATCGACCGGGGGCAACGGCGGCGTTGAGCGGGGAGAACGAGGCCGAGAGCCGGCAGGGCCCGGCGGAGCGCGGCGGGGACGCGGCCCCGCTCAACCTGTTGGATACTTGCGGCGTGTGCGGGCAGCCCATCCAGAGCCGGCGGCCCAAGCTGCTGCCCTGCCTGCACTCGGTGTGCCAGCGCTGCCTGCCGCAGCCCGAGCGGTACCTCATGCTGCCCCCCGTCCTGGCGCCCGCGGCCACCGCCGCCCCCAAGGAGCCGTTGCCGGCGGTGCCCCCTTCCTCACCCGTCCCTCCTCCGGCCTCCCCCCTGCACTGCACGCCCGGTAAGTGCCCTCCTGCCGCCCGCCCCTTACCCTGCCTGCTGCCCCCTCCACCCCGCCCCACGGAGGCCTGTGCGTCGCGATAGGCGCGGGGTAGCGGGGAGCTGTCGCGACTGGGTGCGGTGGGTGAGGTGCAAGTGCCCGTCCGCGGGGCTGCCGGGGCACGGAGCTGTCGGGATGAGCTGTGCTCGCAGCTCACCAGCGCCAGGGCTGGCGGCGGCGTTGTGCTCTGGCTTGGTTTATTTTAATGGTTATTTTTAAATTTCCCACCTCGGAGGGAAGGCAGCACTGTTGTACTTTCCCAGGACCTCTCTGTGCGGATGGAGAGAAGCGGCGAGAGCCGCCCCCCCGATTCCCCCGCCGGGCCGGGTGTGCGGGGCTGGGGCCGGGGAGCCCCTCTCGGGGGAGCCGGGGGCTCTGGCCCCTTGCCTGCGGAAAACCTGAACACGGGCTGATAGCAAGGCGGAAAAACGTAGCGAGAAAGCAGACTCTATTTGAGTGGTGCTTGTAGAGTGTAGCGCGGCCGGACGGGAGTCCTGCAGGTGTCATCCGCTCAGCCGGGAGGGACCCCGCGCCTGGGCGGGGACCGGGGCGGACAAGCGATAATAACACTCGTGCGCCTGATCGGCAGCCCGGATGGGTCTGCTGGTGCATTAATGTACAGCTTAGTTAATTGTCGCGCCGAAGGGAGAGTGCTGCGAAGAAGTTTTGGTAAGCTCATGTACTGACACAGGAGCCTGTGTCAATGTTTGAAAAGTACGTCTTGCTGTAGAACATGTGTAATAAACTTCTCCAGTCTGAAAGTACCTTCCTAATGTTTTTGGTTTTGTTTCTTTTCTATTCCTCTTAGGTGTAGTGGATCACTTAGCTTAGGCATCTAACAAAATCTTCATCTTAGAAAAAGGAGCAAACAAGCATCCTTTACCAGAAACAGGTTAAGATCTTGTTATGATCCAGTTAGTGTTAGTGAGATATACCTGTGCCCAAATTACAGTGCAAAGGAGACCATATGCCCAAGTCAATAATATGGCATTTATTTAACAGTAAATGTGAGGGAGAGAAAGAGGTCAAGCAGAAGATAGTCACCTGTGGATCCAGTGTCATGCCGTTGGTCCTTCTTCACCCTAGGCTTCTTGGTGGTAGGGGTACCATTTTTATACAGTCCAGGTTCCAGATGTCCGTGCAGTGGTCACAGATGCTGTTCCCATAATGTGGAGTGGGAGTGTATGAGCAGTTGCTTCCTCTCCCACAGTTCCCCACAGTGGGAATTTTTGTCCAGATATGTTAACAAGGATGTGCTAACCAGATCTCTTCTCTGCTAGGCTTGGAATAAGTGCCTTCCTGTCATAATTTCTCCCTTCTGTGCTTATCTCAAATTCCTGCAGTAGTTTTATCTGATGGCAGGTTCCTTCTGTGACCTTGACAATATTTGAGACAGACAACAGTACTCTTTAAGTCTTGGAGAAACTTGAATAGAAAAGAGGAAGTGTGATGAAGTGGGGCTGCTCTGTAGGTATTAGTGGAGGTTGTGCTTATTGGGATGTGTAGTGGGCTCAAGTGAAAAGTAGTAACTTGGAGTTGACCATTTTTAAGTCCCTTAAGTGCATTTAGGAAAACTTCACCATCCTGCCAGCAGTTCTGACCAAAAGATTACAGCTTGAATATGCAAAGTGTTTGCAGCAATTCATAAAGGAACACCTTCTTCAGAGAAAGGAATATTTGGAACAATTGGAGACACTTGTTTCAGAATATCCGAGAAACTCCTGAGTATGTTATTAACAGGGTATGCTGAGCTTCTTCATCCATGTGGACGTCTGTGGTAGTATATTCATTCAGTCTTTCAGTTTAGCATGTAGTGTATGTTGCAGTCAGACTGCCTAGTCAGAATTTACAGAATAGGAAAATCTGGGAGACCCAAAGCCTATATACTTAAGCTTGGTTAATCCAGGAGATGTTAATTGCTCATAAGTCTACGAGTAGAACTGTGAAATTTTGCATGGCAGCAATAGACAAAATACAAGCTTTGGCGTATAATGAGATATTTCAGGACGAGATAGTTGGAAATAGGAAAGAGGGCAGAGATACAGCAAACCCAGAGGTTGCAGCATAGACAATATCATCATCTTTTTTGAGGTCATGAGCAGCATAGCCCCATTCCCAGATGTTCTGTTTAAATATAGCAGAAATTGGGGTCTGTAGTTGAGTGAGAAATAAGATACATCATAAGAATTAAAAGATTAGTGCTATTCAAACATCTGCTTGAGAGAACAAATGATAGGTGAAATAATGAATCATAGAAACAGGAAACCTGTAGCTGTGTGTCCCTCCTTTGATTGGGAGTTGGTTCTGTGTGAATGAATTTACAGTACATATTCCCCCTCATTGCAGACTTACTGTATTTTTGGTGACAATTATTTTTACCCTCTTGGCTTTTCTCCCAATCTACTTTCATGCTTCCACACTACCATTCATTGTCCAATAGGAAGAAGAATCTCACACTCTCCTTGAGGCATTTTATTCATCTTTTTTTGTCACGGTTTTGGCCCAGCTAAAATGATAGGGACTATATATTAGATGGCTATGTCCAAACTTGATGATGTGCATTTTCTGCTTTCTGTTTTCCAACTGGGACAAAAAAGATGTGAACTCGAAGTTAGGATTGGGAGAAAAAAACCCTGTCGGTGTCCAAAACTGATTATATTGAGGAAATTTGTTACAGTTTTTAAATTTTTGGAAGAAGGAAGGACTAAACTGTCACCTCTGCTGCTAATATGTTGTACAAAATGCTTATGAGGAATGACATGAAGAAATAAACTGAAGAGTATAAGCTTAGAAAGTTAGATAATAAATGCCTCTCATGATGTAAATTATGAAATTACTGTGACTAAACTGAAGAAATAAACAGCAAGGGAGCTGTTTGTGCTGGAAGGAATGTCCTAAGTAAGGAACACAATAGAATTGCAAACTATGAAAAGCTCCTGAAAGATAAGCAGACTGCGTTTGCTGAGCACTAAGATGTTGCACAAAAAGAAGCCTGAAGAAAGAGTGGTAGAATGGAGTTTGTCTTGAACAAAGGAGAGGATGTGATTTGGAAAGAACTTCACTGAACCAGCCCTGAGATGAAGTGTTGTACCAACATCCAAATTAGTGGAGGAACAGATAGCTAAAGAGGTAATGGAGTCTCAAGTAAAATCTGGAGATGCTTTTTGTCTTCAGCAAACTGTTTCCAAGCAGAAAGAGTCCTTTGCTTTACTAGAATAAAGTGTGTCTCCAACTTCTAACATATAGGCAAGTTTAATTGGGAGAATGTTGACTCTCTATGAAGCTGTGGGGGAAGAAAATCAAACTTGGTGATCTAGAATGAATTAAAAATTCTAGAGTTGCTCACTCGAATACAAGATTCAATATGCACAACAGTAGACAAGTGGCAAGACATGCAAAGGAGTTTAGTGTGGTGGATGATAATCCTGCAGAGGTAGGCTGGTGGCAAGACCAGTTGACATTGATATAATCTATACTTCCACATGAATTTTCTATAAAAAAGAAGACCTGGAGTTTAAGATTTCTGTAATGTCTCTGAAGTTTTAGATGTTGCAAAATCATCTCTGTGTCAGACACGAGTGCTTTTAGCACTGGAGAACTCACTGCTTGCTTTCTGAATGTCCAGTGACAGCTTATTTAATTCAGGTGACATTTTTTTGTTGCATTGCTCAAAAATGTGTTGCCTGACACACAGCATTATGAACTGCAGGGAGTGCTGCGAGAGAGGGTCCGTAAATGTGACACTCGCTTTTGAGCGTCTACAGGCGCCACTACTGAATATCTTGGCTAACTTCATATGAGCTTTCCTTTTGTTTCTCAAATGGCCATTCTTTACTTTTTCGATGGTGTGAGTTGTAAGTGGTGCAAACAAAAAGGCTGTTATTAGAAATCTGCCATTTGCCCAAAGTTTGTGCTGGGCAGCACTTCAGTGATTGGTTGAATAGTAGCCAGTACTTAAAGGACAGTGTTGGTAATGTGGAGAACCTCATCATACTCTTCTGGAATTTTTAGATGTGAAACAGGTACATGAAAACTGTGAAGTTATAGATTGAGATACTATTCCTTTTCAGAACTATTTTAAGTTGTGAGTATCTTTGTTTTTTCTTAATCATCAGTCTGTACACAAAATAGATTGGAAACTGGTGTGAAGAAATACTTCTGAATGGAAACTCATAGCAAAGTTTTATACAGGTATCATGATGAAATCTTACTGGTGTCAATGCCAAAAATAGTAGAAGGAAACTTTTTTTTTCCTGGTAATTTATCTGTAGACTAACCTGCTAGCAAACAAATCTGTATGAAGTTGTTAGAAGCATATGATGTTTGGACAACGCCAGGATATAAATTCTTGTGGAATGTCCACACTAAAAATGCAAATATGTTTGATACTTGCTGTTAATTAAGGAGTAAATACTTCAGAGTTAGGGAGCCCCTCGTGGTCTAGTGGTTAAGGGCGCGGCACTGTTACCGCTGGTCAGGGACACTCCTCGGGCAGATGGAGCTCGTTAACCCTGTAAAGGCAATCCATCTACGTCCTGAGGACCTCGCTGCAACTATCCAAGCTCGCTTGGCCCCGGCAGATGAACCTTAGGATTAAAGGGTGGGCTCAGTTCCGCGCACACTGTGTCTCACCTAAAAAATCCAATGCGCAGGCTGGAAGGTGTAAAGACCTTCCCCGGATCTTCGCTCGCGAAGACTGGCCATTATTACTTCAGAGTTACTAAACAAGGATTTCAGGGATGCTCATGTTTCATATTTCAGGTTAATAATGCCCAGAAATATTTGTTTAGCAAGACAGTTTCAAGTTCTTTAAGGCATGAAGACCTTACCCTTGATATCCCCTCATGTATGTGGATGGCATCTGTTTTATTATGTCCCATAGTCAGTCCTTATACAGATAGCTTTAAATTCTTTCATAGTCTCATCTGATCTGGATATCTGGACTTTCCAGTGCCATCACTACGTTTGACCTTGAAAACACAGCTTTTGACATCAACTTAAATTTTATTTGTCTGTGTGTAACACGTTCTTTCGCTCTTTTAGTTTGATAATGTTTAGGATCCTTCTTAGTTAATTTGAAGGATATAATAACTTCATTTGAGGTTTCTTATGGTGAAGTTCAATTTTTCTTCCATGTCTCTGTAGTCTAAAAAGACGTAAGATTCTTTTTTTAAATCTGCCTGATACACATGATTATTTCCATTTCAGCTTTCATATTGCCACTTGCATGAAGTGAATTCTCTCCACCATTACAAGGAGTCCATGTTTTCATTGTGTGGCTAACACACATTCACGAACATGGTTGCATCTCTTCATCCTTTCACAAATCTTATTTTATGCTGTGGTGCATCAAGAACTGAATTGTTTAACCTCCAGAGATTTGGGTGTGCTAGTGTTTGAATTAGTGTATATTACTGGAATATGTGTAGGAAAGACATGTCTAGTTTTCATACTGGTTTTGATTTGTGCTTGTTTTGAATTCAAAACTCATGGAGCCCCAGAGATTGACTATGTAAAAAACATTTAGGATCGTTACAGTATTATTGTTTTGATAGCCTGTAATGGACAAACTTCTTGGCTGAAAAGTCATGAAATTAGTGAAAGCTTAAAATATTAATCAGTAAACTATCTAGAGAAGGTTCTTATTTTTCTAATCATAATACCCTTTTAGAAGAAGGTATGCTTTCAATATATATGTGATGGAATATGATACTTATTGTACAAGTATAATTTCTGGTAGGGATATATTTGCCAAAAATTACTGCGTTATTTTCTACCAGGAATTCCCCAGAAATCTGGAGACATACCTATGCAGCCTTTATTAAGGTGGACAACCACATGATGTGGAAAGCAGCTTTAATCATGCTTGTTCCAATGTATGATTAATATAAGTATGTAATAGATGTTTGTTATCGTATATATGTATGCAGAATAGTGTTTCTAGAGTAGGTCGAATGCATTTACATACTTGCTTTCTTTCACCCATAGAAACTGGGAGATTGAAAGGCTGAAGCCATCAGGAGTATCAGATGAGTGTTAAAACAACTGCAGTGATGTAGCCCAGCTCATTCCAATTGGAAGCCCTACTGAAGTTAAGCTGTAGAAGTTATCAAAATAGCTGTATTGGTGTGTGAAGCTTTTTTCCAAACCAAGATTTATATCCTCAGAGGCCAACCTAGCTTTATTTCAAAAAAGTTCAGCTTATAATGTCTCTGGTAAGAGATTAGTATTTTTAACAGTGGAAAGGAATCTTAGATCATAAGGAAAGAAAATATATACTAATGTATTAAAAATTCTCAGGTATGTGCTTAGTTGAAAGTGCATTTGGTTGTTTTAATGCTTATAATAGACATATCTCTTAAGAAAATGCCTTGTTGAAAGAGCAAAGGTAAATAGCTGTGCATATGTTGATGAAGAAGCAAGTGGAAGGATGTGTATGCTCTTTGTGGGCTAACTCATTCCTAGGAGAAATTTCCTGAAGAGCTAGTAGGTTATGCAGCAGGATTTTAGGTTGGCATGCTGACTTCCAGGAGTGCTACAAAGTGACCATGTTCTCTCAACTTCACCCAGTCAGTTAAAGTTTAGAAAAATTTTGTTGAAACTCTTGATTCTGAATGTAGAAACTGGTCTTTTGTACAGGGAGGGTTTTGTGCCAGTGTTGTCTGTGTTTGTTATGATGCTGTAGGAGGAATTTCCATATTATTACTGGAATTTCCCAGTAACAGTAAACTTGTGAAGCTGGTATTTTGCTGGTTATATCTAATCTAAAAACAAAACAGGGGAAAACCAAAAAGAACCTAAAGTGAATTTTAAATGTGACTGTATTTCAGGATGCATGACTGACTTTATGAAATATCTGTTATTTCTGAAATTAAAAATTTTCTCTTTTAAAAGTTTTTTGCAATAAAATTAAATAATAGAGTGGTGTGGTGGTTTGACCTTGGGTGGATGCTAGATGCCCACCAAAGCTGCTCTATCATTCCCCTCTGCAACTGCATAAGGGAGAGAAAATAAAACAAAAGGCTCATGGGTCAAGATAAGGACAGGAAGGGATCACTCAGCCATTACCATCAGGGGCAGAACAGACTCAGCCTGGGGCAATTAACTAAATTTATGACCAGTCATGTCGGAGTAGGATAATGAGAAGTAAAAGCAAACTTTATAGAAAACTTTCCCCACCCTCCCTCATTCCAAGGCTTAACTTTATGTCCAGTTCTCTACGTTGTGCCCCACGGTGCCACAGGAGGAGGGGAATGGGCGTTGTGGTCAGTTCATCACATGATGTTTCTGCTGTTCCTTCCTTCTCGGGGGAAGGAAGCGCTGCTTCCTCTGCTCCGGTGCGAGGTCCCTCCCATGGGAGACAGTCCTCCACAAATTTTCCAATGTGAATCCTTCACATGGGCTACAGTTCTTCATGAACTGCTCCAGCATGGGTCTCTTCCATGGGGTGCAGTCCTTCAAGAGCAGACTGCTCCAGCGCGGGTCCCCCACTGGGGTCACAAGTCCTGCCAGCAAACCTGCTCCACCATGGGCTCCTCTCTCCACAGACCCACAGGTCCTGCCAGGAGCCTGCTCAAGGGCATGGGTTTCCCACAGGGCCTAAGCCTCCTTTGGGCATCCAAAGCAGGGCCGTCCACGGGCTGCAGATGGATATCTATTCCATGTAGAACTCCATAATACGGTGGTCAGGCAGGGTTCTTCAGGTGAATATGGCCCTGAAGTGTGCATTGTGGACCTATGCAGGTGATCTGGCTGAACTGTGAATATTATCAAAGTCTGCTATCAGATCTATTACTTCTTATTTAACTTTGATGTGCTGTAACAGTTTAGTGATGCATTATTTTTTCTTTGGCTAAATTAAAGGCCACAGAAAAATTGTTTTTGTAGAAAAATTCCAGTGATGCTTTTAAAACTTACCTCAGCAATTAGGTAGCAATGTAGTTGCATACTGTTTAAACTATGTACTCACAGCTTAAATGTGCTTTGAAGACGCCTGTGTCACATTTGGAATGACTAAATTATTTCCTTTTTTACTTACTGTCCAGAGAGTATGTATAAAAACATAAGTGTTTACCATCAAAGAAAGCATGAAATAGTTGTGTGAAGTAACTAACAAAATGACATTATTTTTAACAAGAAACAGTCTTGTAAAGTCAGCTATGAAGCCAAAGGTTGAGCAAAAGAACGTTCCTAATTACTTCATACCGTCTCTCTAGTGCTTCAAGTAAATGCTTATTTGAAGCTTTTATGTGGGAGAAAATTGTGTATTACCTTGCATACATTACAAACTTATGATCGAGAACTGATGTTAAACAAGCTTTCTAGTTATTTTTGAAGTTTATCAGTGGGCTATGGGGAAAAAGAATGACAGTAAGCAAGGCTCAGCTCTTTGAACTGCACTCATGGGTTTTGAGGGCCCTTGTTTGTAGTGTGGATTTGGGTCACGGAGACATCCTCGTTTCAAGAAAGAAATCTGCAACTCTGATGCTAAACTGTCTGTAATTGGGAGTATATGGACAGGAGAGCTGAGCCATTTGCTTTCTGACTGTAGAAAGATTTCTACTTCTGATTAATAACCAAGTTGCCACAGGCAACTTTTTATTAAAATGGAGAGTTCCCCTTTCAACTATAGTCCCTCAAGTGAATATAGTACAGTTTGAATAAAACAAGACTGTAGCGCAAATACCCTTTGAACTAAAATGATTGCCTAATTTGAAAAGTAAGTGTATAATTTTCCTGGTGAGCTGACACATCTGTCAGTACTGTAAATTGCAAAAAAGAAAAAGGACTAATTTTACCGAAATGTTGACTTGGAAAATCCCCATGTATTTTCTAGGATGTCTACGTGAGCTCAGAAGGCATTTAATAAAAGTTACTTAATCTGCTTCATTCATTGCTAGGCATCTGCTATAAAGTCTGAGCATGATTAAGGATGTGTGGAGCTGAAGTTTGTTGAACTAATGCTATAACGCAGCCTAACCCAAGTTCATATTGCGTTTAGGCGGCTGCTGATGAATGTGCTATGTCAGGGTACTTGTAACACTGATGCTCTTAGGGCAGCTAATGCTGGCAGCTGCATAGGGATTGAGTAGGTGGGAAGAAAGAGATGGAGAGCTGTACTACTCTGCTGGGGCTGGAGAAGACGAGATGGCTGGAGAAGAAGACGACTTTAAAATTAGAAGGTTTTGATTTTAAATGTAAGTTACACTGCCTTGATAAAACAGCCCAGCACCAACAGGTCTGTTACTAGAAATAAGCAGTATGCAAAATTGTCATGAACAGCAAAAGTGTGAATTGAAACACACATATATTTTTTTTTCCAACATGGACCCTGCTTTAAAATGAGTAAACTACTTGCAGATGCAATGTAGGAGTGTAAATTACATGCCATCGTAGTCAGTTGGTTTAAAGAGAAGTGGTAGTCGCTTTGAATAATTTTTGCCTTTTGAAAAACAGCTGTGTCTTGTAAGTATTTTTTCAACAGTTTTCAAGTAAAAGTTGAAATTCATGGCATTGCCCAGCCCCAAAGTGATAAATTAGGATAGCGGTCAGTTAGGAACTGAGATAAAGAAATTTCTGTTTAGCAGACAAGCTTTACTGAATGAATGTAGAGCTATATAATGATAGGTAGTGTCTGATAGCAGGACTTCAGTAATAGCTAAATATCTGGGAACTTTTAAACCCTGGGGGTAGCATACTTCTGTATTAGATTTGTCTCTTTTGAGTGTTTAGAGATTCCTACCTATTCTTGCTTAAGCAGTTGGTTTTCTTCACTCTGTAATTCTGTTCCTTATTTGCTTTTGTCTTCTTTTGGGGGCCTTTCATCACACATTAGCAGCTATTGTTCTCAGTTGTTTATGCCTATGTTTGTCGAGTTTACCAACTGCAGACTATTTGGCCTTCAGTAATTCAGTTTCCCAGTAGTGAGAGAGGACCATGAGGGTCTAATACACTGGCTAGCATATCTTGGAAACCCCTGACTTTAGAGTACTTAGATTGTTGGCTTTAATCAATGGTTATAGGAACTTGATCTCCTTTGATCAAAGGAACTCTCCTTTGAGTTCCTTATAGGAACTTTTCCTTGGTCCCTTCTCTATGCAAAAACTCAAATCTGGTTTCAGAGTTCATATGTTAAATATCACCTGAGTAAGTATTATTTCAGACACGCAATTCTTTCCTGGGATAAACAGAGGTGTGGTTTGCCTCCCATAGTCATATCTGAATATGAGTCCAGAGATGCTAGCAGCTGTTTCTTCAAATATTGCACTCCAAATTGTTAAATAGAATGTTTATTTTCTGTTTCGTGGGAAAGGCAGAGTCCAGCGTTGCGAAAGAGTGTTCAGAACTTTCTGTGATGGAACATGTAATGTAGGAGGGCCTGTGGTCTTCCCACATCTAGCAGTGAAGTTTAAAAAAACCAAAACTGAACACCATAACCTCCACCCCTAGTTTTATGTTACGTTTGTCTTGACTCTCTATCATAAGAATGACCTGCAAGTATTGCTCTTACCACTCAGTAAGTGTTTGTTGTATAGACTGTTGGCAGTGGGGCCATCAGTAAAATTTTATGCACCTGGATGGATTGAGTAGGTTTGCCTGCAGATTGGGAGACAGTCCTCTGTTGCCTTTTTCTTTTTAGAGATGGCCTTATAACTGGACCAGATACAAGTCAGAAGCAAAGCCATGGTTTATGGTAGCTCATGTGTCTTCTAGATTATTGTCACAGCCATTAAAATTCAACAGAAGCAAAGATCTCTTCTCAAAATAATGATTCTGGAAGCCGTTTTGGCAAAAGGAAGATGACTTTGTACGTGGGTATCCCAAACGGATTCAATTGACAGTCCTCTTTGCTGCATTCCACCTTTGTGCAAGAGCTGAATGTAGTTTGGATCCTTTAAGAAGCTAAATGCTAATCTTGCATCCTTTAAAAGTCCATTTGACAACAGTGTTATTGTATTGTGTTCCAATCTGATTGTATTTATTGTGTGTGTGTTTTTTTTCTTTTTCCCTGTTCCCAGTTCCATTGAGATGAGATCAGATTTAATGTGGTTTCTTTGGCTGCCTTTTGACTGATTTAAATTTTTGAGAATATAGTGTAGGTGCTGTGAGCTGCAGGATGTCTTGATTTCAAACTTTTACCAGAACAGCTGTTGTTTTGCCTGAAAGTTGTGGTTGGTTGGCTTTGCTTTTTCATTTGTCAGTATGCCAGCCAAGTAGATTAGGAACCATAATGTCATGGTGGAACCCTCATTAATATTTCTTAAAAATAAAGTAGGAATAGAAATATAGTCCTAGTTGATTCCCAAACTGGTATTTGATGCTAAGTATAATGTTTCCATAACTTCATTATCAAGCCTTTGAGGCAGTATGGTGCAAGAAGGTGGAAATAGATCAAGTGACTCCAAAAGAGAGGTAAATAAATGGCACTTATGAAGGTCAGTTTTGGTAGACGATTCATTTTCTTAAGCTTCATTCTTAGTGCCAAGAGTGTCAGGCTGGGAAAGCACCTTTGAAGGGGCTCTTTGGTTTTGGGAAATGGAGGAAACCATAGGAAGATTAGATTTCTTCAGTGGATGTGGATGATCCCAACAGCCCCCAGGGTCTGGCTCAGGGTTCAGTTGCCTACTGCAGATTACAGCAACAGAAGGAGATATGCCATGAGAACATAAGTAATATCACTGCTGCCTGTGTAACCTGCTGTCTTCTGAAAGCTATGGGGCAGCTGTTGGAAATCCCTCTTGTTCTTAATCAATCATCTCTTCAACCCAGAAGGAATGTGTTTTATTAGTTACATTCAGTAGTTTCCGTATTAATGTAATGTCAGAGCAGAAGATAACACTGCTTTTTAATTAATGCTGGTTCTTGGAGGCTGTATAGTCTGTGTGGGTCTCACAAGCATGTATTGCTCCAGCTTGGTAGTCCTTAAGCTATGTGGGAACTGGAAAAAGCTTGTGTCACGTGTCCTTTTGAACCCTTACAGCTGTGCTGAGGGATACTGGACACATGTAAGAGAGGAATATAAAATGAGCTGTTTTTTTATTCCTGTACATCTACACACAAAAGTGCAGTGCCTGTGGCTTGCAGGTAAATTGCAGATAACTTGGAGGGTATTCTCCTCTCAAATTGCTGGGTTTAGAATATTGGAGGGATTCTTGCAATTGAACTGGATGCCCAATAGTGGGTAAGAGTATTAGTGTAGTAACTGGAAAGAAGTGGATGTTTTTAAGGTATTTTCAACTGACCAAGTGTAGACATCTGTTTAACCATGAGACCATTCATGAGCTAATTGTATTACCTAGGTCTTCAATAACTGTGAAGGGGACTCCTTGTAACACTTAGATGAATCCCACTGAAGGCATTAAAACCTGGCAACACTGCAAAGAAACTTTATCCATCTTTCAGGTGCAAAGTTTAATTCTGTGGAGCCACTTCAGCATAATAAATCAGTTTTGGCTTTGTGCTGCCATTAAGAGTTACTTTTCCATAGGTGCAAAAATTCTGCATGTGACAAGCTTTATTGTTACACAGCTTTTAAATACATCAAGTAGTCAGAATAGACTGGATTTGGGAGTCTTGGGATTGTTTACTTAAATAAATTAAATGGCTTGGATTGTTACTTTTTTATTCCATTAATAATTTCTTGTAGAGCACTCAGACCTGTCTGATGGACACTGCAGGAACTAAGAAGTCTCTTTATTGTTTTCTCCTATTTGACTGCATTTGTTTAGAGTGGGAATTTTCATAAAATATTGTTGTACATTTCATTGTCTCTGTCCCTGTCAACAATAAGCTTAAAAAGAAAATCTAGAAATCGTTAAAATATTGCCAGGTTAAAGTGTTTGTTGTATAACATTTAATTGTAGCACAGATTAAAAATGTATTCAGAATTTATTGATAAGTACATACTAAATTCCTCTTTCTCACTGTTGGGTATTTAATTCTTGGGCATTTTACTTGTGTGCTAAGTGAGCTATTACCGTAATGTCATTGAAGAATATATTGAGGAGACGCTAATTAGTAAAAAAAGCTATTTTTAATAACAGCCCTTTCTTTTTCTTCTCTCCACCCTCTCACTAAACAAAATGACTTAAAGGCAGAGCCTATTATTCTAAATCAGCATATTATTTCTGTGTATTTTTGAACACCCATTCCTTGCACATACATTTTATGGAGTCTTCTATTATATGGTGCATCATTGTAATCTGTATTTTGAGGTAGTTTGAAGGAAACATAATAGAGATATTGATGACTTCAGAAATCTAAGTCTGTCTTTGAGGAGAACTTCAAAATAGATATCCATGTAGCAGAATACAGCCAGATGCAGTTAAACACTGCAAGTAACAAGTTCATGGCTCTGAATATTGACACTTCAGTGATTTTAACCAAGTTTTCCCTTAGAGCTAAAGACTGCAGTTTGTTTGGGCAGAGATTTTCTGTGCTTGAATGCTGTTTTCCACCAGGTATTTAAAATCACACTAGCAAAGATATATGGCATAGAATAAGGTAGGTAAGTTGAGATTCAGCTGTCCAAGCCAGAATATCTTCTGCCAGTTCTGGGATACCTGTGATATTTAAAAAAGGGCTGGTAGCTGTACTGCACAATCCACAGGAGCCCTATTTCCTTCTGCAATATTAGCTGGAAGCCAGGTGGGATATCACCCTCAAATTAGGTATATCTGTTCAGGCACCTAAATTGCTGCCCTGAGGCTAGTGGCTTGAAAAATGAGGACCAATAGGCTAGTTTGCAAAGTTTGATAAGTAGTTTCCAGTTACTGAGCAGTGATCATATTGAGAACAGGAGGAGACTTGTGAAACAACAGATCGCAAGGGTGCATCTGAGCACTGGAAGAGGTAGTAACATGAACTAGCCAAAGGCCTTGAATTGCATTATCTTTCCTGTTTTGGATGACATTAATACTGAAATGCTCTGACTAAAGCCCGTTTCCTACTGCTGTTCCCACTACTGCTTCTAACTTGGTTCCCATAGCGTGGTCCAGATTCTTAGAAGTTATTTGTTGAGACTTTTTTTACCTTCACACCTGCTTAGTGTTGATGGGAACGTTATGGTAGCTGGGGCTAAACAGAGGAAGTGGGTAAAACAGTCTAGAGTGTCACATGTTGAAGTATAGTTTTCATCCTTTCAACAAAGGATTAAAAAGAACCAACTCTTTCAGTGCCTTCCAGAAAGGCTTGATTCTTTGGGTTGTGACTGCCCAAATGATATTGTGCTTACCTGCTTTTTTTATAACTATCATTTCTGGTAATAGATGCATTGTGCTGTAACTACTGAACTATCAGCTGGTGGTAGATGAGAACTCGAAAAGATGAAGACCAGAGCATAAAATTTCTTGCTACAAAGAAATGACTATTAGCTGTGTTGTGCTTGTAACTCTAAGGTATGGGTCCATCTCTTACCAGAGATTCTGGCAACATTTTTTTTTTTCTCCCAGTCATCTTTTTTTAATTAATAATAACATGTTAACATGCTGCTATTCAGGAAGAAAGGTACTAATTTCCATGTTCCAGAAGGACATGGATACAATGGACTTGAACACTGTTGGCAAGAACCTATAGCATCTGCAAAATGGTATTTCAGTAGAATATGTACATAGAGACAGCATTAAATCCGCTTTTAAATGTTATTTCAAAATTAAGTACTCTGGCTGCTCAGAAAAAACGATGGAAGAATATCACAGAATCTTAAAAATCCTTGCATGTTGTATACCTGAATTCATTGCATACCATTTGGAAATACTTGGCAATTTCAGGACTTGAAAGAATGTATTTTAATTCTGATGAAAGAAATGCTCGTCAAAGTCAGCAGTGACAATTGGGTTAATTGTTGGTAGCTTCTGCATCATCATTCAAGCACGTTCATTGCAAGACAGACTTTTTGTTCATCATCTTGTACTTAAACATTGTCTATCCCACAATAGCAGTGTTTCCCTTTGTTACCATTATGACACTTCTTATAATTGTGTTGTTGAAGAAAATGCATTGGACAGCTCTGGATGTGAACATAAACTCTCCCTTCAGAATTTCTTAAGGTATTCAGAAGTGGCTGGAGAGTCAGTCCTTGCAAAATTTACAATTTATGAAGTCTAATATGCGATATCTGAAATGTTTGAAGATTGGACACGTAGAGCAAAAACAATGAACCATTTCACAGAGCAGCTGAAATATTTTAATTCAGCTCTGTAGTGCTTTCCAAGAAAGTCAATGCACTGCAGCATAAAAACTGGCCTGTAACACTCTTCCAGAGGGGGGATTACAGCTAATAGTCTTTGTCTGGCTTTCATTTATTTACATTTTAAAGGATTTAAAATAATTTTAATTAACAACTAATAAATTATAATTTCAATAAACTTTTTTGCTAGATCGGTGGTTGGTTTGAATGCTTATGTTTTGGCAGTAGGTGCCAGTTTTCCCTTGAGATATGCCTGCTTGTTAGTTTAACCTATCTCCCCTCCACTAGCAGCAGCAGGCTGTCACAACTAGATGGGAGCAGCTTTTTCTGGAACAAACTGGTTTGAAGAAGTTGCCAATTTTGCAGCACCAGTAGTGGCTTAATGAGAAACAAGAGGAAAGCAGTAATTATTTTAAAAATTGATTCAGACATTTGTGCACAGGATATCGTCTCTCAAATTAAGTTTTCTAAGTGTTTGTTTTTAACTGGGAAACATGACCTGTGTAAATATAACCAGTTTACCCTCAACCCCACGCATTTTAATGAAAAGCCTTGCCAGAAGTAATGTGTCTGTAGACACAGTGAGAGGAGGGAAGATTCTGTAGGTCAGAATTGAAATGCTCTAATTTTCTGTATAGTTAATGTTAAAAATCTTATAGCTGGCACTGCCTCTAGTCTCTGATGTACCTTTTATTAATATTAACTAGGCTGTCTGTTTTTTTAAACATTTTAACTGCATGTGTGACTCATTGTTAATATTTTTTATTCTGAAATCTGTATAGTTAGAATTTCAAACAAAACATCTGTAAAACTGAGAAAAATTGCTGTACAACCCCCTAATTATTTATTCTATAATAACTGTGTCATTACAGGTAAAACTGCCAGTTGCTTCCATGCATTCGATTTAATTAAGAGAGCTCTCTTTCAGAAAAAAACTAGTGGGTTTTTTGACTGAATTGTACTGAAGAAAGGGAACCATCAAGTCCTCCTCCTTTTTAGTAAAGCACTTTGCATCTAGCAAACAAAAATACCCTCTTGGATCTACAAATGATGATCCAGTGGCTTTATTAAATTGGCTCTGAAACGTGTTCACTACAGTGAAGACGCAAATGAACCAAAACTGGGGCAAACCAGAGCAGCCTCCTCCTATTGTCTCGGAATGCTTCAGTAGTCTGGAATGTACTCCCAGGAAACTGGGAGCCGAGTTGGAAATAAAACTGTATATGCCATAAGTCTTTTGTGCTGAATGGCTTGAGGATACCCTTTCTGTGGATGCAGCATGGAACTTGTGAAGACTAAGAATGGGCTGTGATTTTCCCTACCTGCCTAAAATGCAGGCTAGCATTCCTTGAACTAGGCACACATGGTGGGAGCCTGTAGCCAGTGGGAGCTGTTATGGTGGAACCTCCCATCCTGGCACAGCCCCATATAATCCACATCGCAGTACCTAATCCAGCTCATTGCATGGCAGCGTAGTTCTTTGTGTTGCCATGGGGCAGAATTGAACGGGCAAGGGAGCTAGCACTGTTACTCTGTTAGCAGTGTGGTGTCCTGCCCTGGTTCAAGCCAAGTCTGAATATAAGATTCCACAGCTGCTTGGGTTTTGTGTGAATAGGTGCCGCTAAGAAGGGTGAAGGTCTTCCCCTCTGCTCCTCCTACTCAAGAGCCACATGCCGTACAGCTGCATAAGTGACTCTCCTGGTGTTAAGATCTGATTATTGAGAGAAGCCTCTGTCCAAATTAAGGTGCAAACAAGACCATATACCAAAGTCAATAATACATATTTTATTTAACGTGGAATATGAGATATAGAGGTAGAAAGAAATGGGGGGGGAGGGAAAGAGAAAGAGATCAAGCAGAAGATAACTACCACCCATGGATTCAGTGGCATCCTGTTGGTCCTTCTTCTCCCTGGGCTTCTTGGTGGTGGGGGTCCCAAGCTCGTTCAAAAATCGTCACTATTTATACATTTCAGCAAACAGAGGAATCAATGGTCACTAGTTACGCAGTTCTCTTATTCTGGAGGTTGAATGATTCCCTCACTTCTCGTGCTAATCAGCCCGCATTCTCAGTCTTTTAAATTGGTGGGTTTCCTGGGTCAGCTGGCCATGAGTGAGTGGTTGCAATCTTCCCCTGACAGAATTACCTTTTACCAAGTTGGAGCTGATTTCAGCATAGTTGGCTTTCCTTGTGGCCCATCCTTTGTGTCCATTACCAGGGATTCATTCTTCTCCCTAAGTTTTGATTACCTCCCCCTAGGTCTGAGATAACACCTGGACAATAGTACCACCTTTATCTTATCTCAGGTTCCCAAGGTATTACAGTCCAAGTTCCAGGTATCCATGGAGGCATATTCAGGAAGGGGGCTTCCATGGGTGTAGGTAGTCACAGATGCCATCTGTCCCATAACCTGGGATGATCTTTGTTTGTCCGGTGATGTATAAGAGCAGTTGCTTCTTTACACAGTTTGCCACACTGGGTATTTTTGTCTGGATATGTTAACCAGGATCTCGCCTCCAACAGGCCTGGACTTAGTGCCATCCCATTGCTCCATTCTGTGCTTACCTCATGGCAAAGTCCTTCTGTGGCCTTGACAGTGCTCTTTAACTCCCTAACCTGGCACAAAGGAGCAGATGCAAATATGGGATCTGATCACTTACTATTCTCTCATTATCATGATGGTGATTATGAAACTCCTTCTAAGTTAAGTAATATGTTTTTACCTTCACATGGAGCCCGCTGGAAATGCTTGCTCCATTAAAAAGAAAGAAGAATATTACAGAATTACTTTGACAAAAATAAACCCTGGCACTTGAGATCTTTTACTTAAATCCACCATCCTCAGGTTGACTAAACCTGGTTTAAAACTGATGTATGTAGCAATCTCCAGTCCAGGATTGTAATAAAAGCAAACTTCACCTCACACAGTGGCAGAAGAAAACACTGGCTTAAGGCTACATAGCATAAGGAATTCCAGAAAAAGATTCATGAGGATTTCGAGAGCTGTAGACAGTTTTCCTTTTTTCCTTCTCACATCTCAGTCTAGAAATTGTAAGTGATCTCTTGAACAGGTAGTTGGCAATATTCTGTTGGTGATAATGCAGATGAAACATTTGTTTTATGTTAATACATTTCCTAATTTCTCTCCTTCCTTACCCTCCATGTTTTCAATTCAGCTGATTTATAGACTCTTCTTAGTGCTGCTGATCAGTTTCATGGTTCCATGTTTAATCTTCAGTGGTGGTGGTGTTCTCTTCCCATCCTTGTGCTGCTCATGTTGCTTCAGCATAGGCAGTAGTGCATTTGGTCAGTGAAGCAGAATGGGATGAAGGTAAAGCTTGGGAGAGCAGGAAAAATGCATCCATGTCTGAATGGGTTTGCAGGTCTCACACCCATCTCCCCAACACATGCAAAGACCGACTCAGTCACCTGTGTTGACCCACAGCACTGTGCTTTGTCAGGGTCAAGAAAGAGCAGTGAGGCAACAGGAAGAGGGTGGTTTGTAATTGGGACTGTTGAAAAATGTAAAAAATAGTCTTTTTTGGCAAGTGGGTAGCTTGAGTATTAGGAGGTTTATTTATTGACTCTTGACTGTGATAAATTGATTTGCTTAATAAAAGGAGAAGTTCAGTACTTGGAATTCTGTTAACTACCTGACATACCAGAACTGGATTTCTTAGTGGTCCTTCCTGATGATGGTATAAAAAATGTTACAAAAGTTGTAGCCGAAATATAGAATTTTTATATGAAAGGAAGCTGCACAGATATGTGTTGATATGCAGATTGATAAAATGGCAGTTACAATAAAGCCAGGCTTAACATCCTAGGTGTTCAGATGAAAGTGAAATGCCTTGATAACAGGTGGAAAACTGCTTGCTGAATTTCCAGTGAAGAATTTCTCTAGTAAAACTGGTGGACTTATATTAGAGCACTGCTTTGTAGTGGGTTGCCAGTTAAATCTCAAGTATGTGTTGAAAGAATGTTATGAAGAAGTTACCTAAATCTTGTATGAAGCACTTACAGTAAGGAATTAAGTTCTTCTGCAGAAAGTGAAATATCGATTCTATAGTTCTGCATTTTATTGTAAAAGTGAAACAGGAACAGATTTAAGCTCATTCTCATTTAGTTAAATATGCAAGTGGTGAATTATATACTGGTGTAAAATTCATTGGGTTAAATGGTGCCTGTGATTATCTTTAAGGCCCTGAATCCATGTCTCCTCTCAAATGGCAGCTATAGGTCTAGAATCTCATTGTGGACTTGCATGACTGTTCTACTGTAGGCTTTTTACATGATGACTTCCATGTTCTAAGTGATTATTTCAACCTAACTTCATTTTCATTCCTTTTTTTTTTTTGGATGTAGTGACTGTGGTAATTTTCTTACAGCAAGGTGTGAATGCCTAGCATTATAGAGATTTTTCTTGTATAATAAAAACTGCTAAGAAGATGCTCATTTTCTTCAGCCGGGAAAGGTGTCTCCTTTAAATTGTTTACATAGGTCTTTTCCATTTCAACCAAGTCTACTCACAGCTGAACCCCAAGTTTTGAACTAGACTTTGTCCTTTTCACACTCTTGAGAAAACAAATGTTTTAGTACTTTGTGTTCCTGATTCTCAGCTCTTTCTTCAGCCTGGAGCCCAGTATGTAATTGTCTTAGAATTGTACCCCAGTGTGTCTTGCACAGGAGAGGAGGGAGAGGACCTTGATTGTTTATTCCTTTGTCTTTCTTGCTGGCTTTCCCTTTCTTAATGTGAAAGTAGTCACAATATTAATACAAGTCTGCTCTTCCTCTCTACAATTTGCCTTGTTAATTTTGAATGTATTGCATTTCTGTGTCTCGTATGACATGGTTGAAGGTCAATCATGTCACCCTGCTGGCGTGTGTGTGTATGTAATACCACTCAGTGTCACTAATTATTATTCCACACTAATAAGTGTTTACTTTAATCCATCCTATAACAACAAATTGTCAATGGGACTACATTCTCTTTAGAGTAAAGAAATTAATTTTTTATAAGATTAAGGCAAATTCTTTATGGGATTGAAACAAAATAGTGTTTGACCTTGGCTGAGAGAATATGTCATTGGGGAAAAACATGTAAAGGTTTCTTCAGTGATTAATGAAAATTAGCTTCTTTTTGCCCATACCTTATTGACAGGAAAGTATTAAAACATCCTCTCAAAAGTATTTATCCTTGTAAGCTGTCTTTGTAGTTGTTTAATACATCTTAGTTTGTGCAAGCATAATCAGATTTTTTTTTTCCCCCCCCAGTCGGTGTTATCCGCTGTCCAATTTGTGGTCAGGAATGTGCAGAGAGACACATCATAGATAACTTTTTTGTGAAGGATACCACAGAGGTTCCCAGTAGCACAGTAGAGAAATCAAATCAGGTAAGTGCATTAACATGTAATCAAGTTAACACCTTTTGCATGTGTATGCATATCCTTGGCTTCTTGCTGTGTGGCCTTTCTGCCGTTCATATGCAGATAGAACTCTAAGTACTTAGACATCACATGGGGTAGCTCCTCTAGAAAATCCGTTAAATCTGTGAAAATGCATGCGAAGAAGGTGATTATCTTACTGTATTTCAATTGTTGATAGAAAATTTCATCATGATAGCAAAAGATAAAAATAAGGACTGGGCACTAGAAATGGGAATTTCTATACTTTGGACAGGGTACGTGAGGCACACTTTTAAGCAGAGACTCGAACAACACTGCATCAGGAGATCTCAGTGTAAAATGGAATCCTCTAGTGACATTGACTTTATTTTTCTTGTGTCAGTACTGACAAGACAGCACTAAATAGCTGGAGTCAAGATGCCAAAGAAGAGGCTTAAAATTCTAATTGGGGAAGATGGTATGTTCTAGGAGTTTCTTGTTTGGTTTTATTTATGTAGACTAGCTCTTCTTCATTTTGCAATTGAGTAATAGCTGTCTCATGAAAGCTGCTTGTCTGGAATAATAGTAATATTGGTGTGATTTTTTTCTCATTATGATTTTTAGGAGGCAAGTACCAATGTGGAAGCTGTACCAAATGAATAATCACATCTGTGTAGAACCACAGTTTAGCAATCTCTGTTATCAAAATATTGCATGTCTTCATTTTTAGCTAATAAGAGAGTATCTCATGTATCTCTTTACTCAAAAACTTTTTAATAAAGTCCAGGAAGTTATTGTAAATAGTTCAGCCTCTTTGTATGTTGCTACATTCTTTGTAATAATAGTACAAAAAGGTTGCTATGTCAGTGTGGCTTGAATTTTCAACTCATCCCTTAATATTGGGGTGGTAGTCTCCTTTTATTTTGAAAATGCCTCTTTTTTCCCCTTCCTGTTTTAGGGATACGTGTTACTGGCTCTTGATTTGTTTGTTTGGAGTGCAGTGTCTTAGAGGTCCTTTACTGTGTATTCTGGTTGTTTCAAAGATCAGCTGAAATTTGCGCTCATGTACATGAACGGGCACGTCCCTTGGGAACAGATGAAATTCCCCAGTCAGATTTGTGATACCGGCTCGCTGACTGCTGAAGGCATAAGTGTTGTCATCATCTCTGAGGAGCAGAACATATGTCTGGAAAATGTTAAACTGTTTTCAGTTTATAAGATATTTTGAAACTAGATTTCTGGGAAATAATAGACCTTACCAGAAACTGAAATTGAGTTGTGAGTCTCTGGAAGTACAAACAGTGTTCTTGCAATGTAGGACTGTTTGACCTTTGCTTTCTTTGTGTTTGGGAAGGGGGAGGTGTTAGTTTGGGTTTTTTTGTTGTTTTCCCATGGATATTGCAGGAAATTATCTGAATTTTGCAGATGTTTGAGAGATTTACACAGTCTAGCAATACTGTACCAGTAAGACTGACAAAAATACATAGTCCCTGTTGAAAATTTGATAACTTTTATAGTGACTTTAAAATTAGAATGAGAAGCAAAATAACAAATAACTTTGTTATGCAGAAGTAGTCCTGAATTATTTTGGGGGACTGGGGCTGTACCATATCCTCTGCTTAGTTATACAACAAGTCCTCTAAGATACCACTTTGTGGAGAGGTGATAGGAATGGATTTTTTCTTTTTTCTCAGGGGTGGTGACATATTTTGTTGTCTCTGCTCCCCCCTCACCGTTCCCCTTTCCCCTCTCAGTTTTGCTTTCCTTTCTGTGAAAGTTAAGTGGGGAATTCCATCCATTGAGTGGTGTGAGCAGATGTCAGGGAGGTTCTTGAAAGCCTTTGTGTTTCCTTAGGATGCCTTCTCAAACTTTGGTCTTACTCTTCCATTCCATATTTGTTTCTCCCTCTCCCTAACACAAACCAGCAGTCTCACATTTAGAAAGCAAGTCTGTTCTTCAGCTAGGTTCCCTGGCTGAACTCACCACACTTTCTGCAGCAGTTGAAGACAAAACAGCAGACTTTGCTGAACCTTTGCAGAATAGGACATTAATGTGCTTTTCTGCTGACTTTTTTATAAAAGAATTGGAGCTAGATGTTTGGTTATATGCCTGCTAAGTGAGCACGTACCTTACCTCTTGGAAATGAATGATGTGCTGTTCTCTTTGAATAGATTTATTTTGGTATGATAATGACAGGTTTTGTACATTCCTTTGTACGTTGATGTAAAAAGGTTCTGAAAACCTCTCTGTTTAGTAACAGCAAAGTTAAATCAATAATAGTTAAACAAATTAGTGTCCTGTTCAAGGGGGAATATTACGAGGTTTAAGAATGATACAACCTTCTAATCAGCCTGTCTTGTTTTGGCCTTTCAAGGAGCAAAGAGAAAAAGTAAATTTGCCATTAGCAAGATAGGCAACATAGCAGAGGAATTAAAGTGGAAAAGATACTGACACTTGCAGGATATACTGGATCAGAGATTCTGTCAAAAACTTTGGCTATTTTATAGAATTTTTCTACTGAGATGGTTAATTTGTCTTTGATAGTTTGGCAGCTTTATCAGGATGCTTAAGAAATGAGAATTAGAGGCAGGCAGTAGGTTCTATGCAAATAATGTAGCTTGAAACCATTGGTCTGTATCTATGACTAACCTCTATATGTGTATTGTCAGGAAGGACTAGTTTGTTTTGATTCAAGAGGAACTGCAAAAGATCTCTTTCAAATAAAATGTTTGGTTGTTTCAGATTTAAAATGGTACAAACACTAAAATAATTTTCAGCATATTGAATTAAAACTGTAGGAGTGAATTATCATGGAGCCTGGCATTAAGGGATGAGAAAAATAACTGGAACCCATTAAAATGCTATCTTTTTATCTAAAATAATGTTTATCTTAACCTGATCTGGGCAGTTCAGTACCCTTCTTAAATGGCTGTGCTTTATAGCAATTAGTACTGAAAGCTTCAGAAGAAAAAGAAGTGAGCATAAAGGAAGTGTAAAACTCGCCATTAGGTATTCCACAAGGGCTTTCCTGGCTAACACTAAAGATTTTGTGCTGGCTGTTAGCATGGGAAGCTTTCCAGAAGGAAAGAAACAAACAGGCAATGCAATTGTGATACTCCTGAAAGTAATCATTGTAGGTTGTGGACAGCTAGAACATAAATACTTCAAAAGAGCAGGTGCTTTATAATTTTTTTTGACATTGTGATTTCTTGAAAGACTTGGCAAAATTATCAGCTTCTAAAGAGAAGTTTGAAAATAAAAATTAATTATACTTCATTTCTAAGAATGAGCGGAAAGGAGCTGACCCGAGAGATGGTACTGAAGCAAGTGCTAGATTAGAGTAAGACTAAAGGGTAGATAAGTGAGGTAAACTTAGGAACTTTAACTGAAGAAAATTGTTTGATATGTGGAAAACCATGAAAGTAGAAATGAAGTGTGAGATTGATGTAGCAGAGATCACAGCGATAACATGGGTGTTGTTGCAGCATCCTGAGCCTCTAGGGCATTCTAGTCTAGGTCCTAATTCTCGTTGCTGCTGTGTCCACAAGAGAACATATATAAAAATATTTTTTATTTTTGGTTTCTGTATCTTTACCAGTTACTGTCCAGAGAGTTTTAAATACTGTAGTAGGAATAAAGAACAGCTGGGCTTTATGTGAGATATTGGGAATGTAGTAACAAAGCAAGGTGCGAGCTCAGACCTGATACTTGATCCGAATACTAGCACAGCAAGTCTGACTGGCATAATGAGGAGATTAACGAGGACAATTTAGAAGAATGTTTTTCTAGATTTGTATGGTGTCAGATGAGCCACTATGTGTTTTTCCAAACAAGAACTATATGCTTAAGCAGCTTATAAAAGGTGTACCTGTGCCTAAAATATCTTTGAAAGCCAGTGGTTTAGGGCAGTGGTTCATTGACTCAGGGAGTCACAATGTGGTGGTGTGTGCTTTGGAAAGATGTGGCTGTTGATCGGATGGTGGGGTGAGAAGGCATATATTGATTCATTTTGGGATATCAACACATGGTTCATATTTAGAGTTACATATAGGCAGGAATGCCCCAAAAGACAGCTGCTGTCTTTGGTGAATTTGTATGTACCAAGAGATAGTTATATAACTTTTAACATGGATGGAAAGCATTGCATCTATTTTACACTGGTGAAGTTTGGAGCATTAGTTCACTGAATATTCATCTGGACTACATTGCTCTCTTCCTTTAAAACCTTTGCTTGATTATTTAATCTCTTTAGTACTCAAAGTATATTTAATTGGAAGAGTGGTTAGCTACTAGCTATATAGCTGAGAAGACAGGTCTATTACCTACATTCTTTCATGTAAATCTGAGGTTTTTTCTGTTGCAAAAGCTTGTATATTTACTTAAAATACTACTTATCTGCAACATGCTGAGTAATTTCTACTTTCATTAAATTCAACTGAAGGCTGAAAGAACACTTCCCGGGGTTATAAATACTAGAACTAGTAACTGAATTAAATTTAATTACAAGGAAAACTCAATTAAAAATAAATACCTGTCTAACTAGAATAAAGGCTTACAGATTAACTAGAGAGAGTTTTCTTTGAAATCACTGAAACTCTGCTTGAATGAGTCACAAAAATAAGAATGAAATAAGTTTTGTAAGAGCATAACAAATATTTGCAGTAATTGTACTTCCGTGTACTTTAGCTGTACCACTTATCCTAATAAGTAGGAATTTTAGCAAAATCCAACCTATGTCTGAAATGCGTATTTCAAATTAGAAGTGTATAGAAGCAAATCTAGTTTCTACCTAGAAGGCATAGCTGTTTTGACAGCTTATGTTATGATGTCTATGAAAAGCTTTAGAAATTTATTTCACATCCATTTGGTGGCTTTGAAGGGTATAAAGTTGGAATATATATTTTTGGGCCTACAAAGGAGGAGTTTTGATTCATTTGGCAGCAGCTGATTATTGGTTATTGAATCACAATCTTCATCTCATTCTACATTTAGCAGGTCAAACGAGTTGATACAGAACAATAAAGCCTATTGAAAAAGGAAAATAGACAAAACTCTTGGAATCTTGGAGGAATGAATAACTTAAGAAATTCTTTGAACTTATTTAAATGCCCTGGCATGTAGCAAGTTCATCTGCCTAATTTTGCCAAAGGTGACCTATAAAGACCTGTGGGGGTTTGGTTTGTTTTATTATTTGTTTTTAATTGGGTTCCTACCTTTTTTTTTTTTTTTTTTTTTTTTGTTTTGCTTCTTTGACCTAAAGAATACCTGAAAGACATTTTTTTTTCTGTGCTTATTTTATTTTCACTGTTGTTTACACTAGAAAACCAAATATCCAGTCTGTTATTCTCCAGTATGACTTGCACTTCTGGTTATCTGGGGACATAGCACAATCATACCTCTCTGGCAAAAAGACTGATTTGAAAACTTCTCATCCTGCCCAGTCAGTTCACTGCCCAGTCAGCAGTGCTGATGTAACTGAGCCCTGGGCTCTAGTGATGTAATAAATCTGGTTTTACGCCACAGTCTTGCAGAGGGTTGCATTGGCAAACCTAAGACAAAAGGAGGGAATTTCTTTTATGGGAGTTTCTGCCAGACAAAAGGTAACGTTGAAGTAATGCCTCAGTGATACTTGCTGTTCTGAGGGTTTTTTCCCAACAAGCTGTGCTGAGTCAAGAATACTTTTCTTTCTTTTTTTTTTTTTTTTTTCCCCAAATGTCATTGAATTAAAGGGTTAATAGCAAGTATTGTGGTTTAACCTCAGCTGGCAACCAAGTACCATGCAGCCTCTCACTTCCCCCTCTTTGCTTTATTTTCCGCCCCCCACCTTCAGTGGAATGGTTAGAAGAATTGGGGGTGGGAGGAGGTAAAACTGTGGGTTGAGCTAAGAACAATTTAATAATTGAAATAAAGTAATATTAAATAATTATAATAATAGTAGTAGTAGTAATGGAAGGCGGGAGGAGAGAGAGGGAGGAATAAAACCCACGACAGACAAGTGATGCTCGGTAAAATTGTTCACCACCCACTGACTGATGCCCAGCCCAGTCCCTCCCAGCCAACTCCCCACAGGTTATATATGGAGCATGATGTCCTATGGTATGGAATATCCCTTTGGCAAGTTCAGGTCAACCATACTGGCTGTGCTCCCTCTTTGTGCATGTCCTGACTTGGCAGAGCCTGGGAAGCTGAAAAGTCCTTGACTTTGGATAAGCGCTACTTAACACACTGATGTTCTAGTGGTTGCTATCAATATTATTCTTATAATAAATCCAAAACCACAGCACTGTGCCAGCTGCTAAGAAAAATCAAAACCCAGCAAACTCTATTCCAGCTGAAATCAGGACAGCAAGTAAAAGTTTTCAATTTCCTGATTACAGTTCACTTCCTTTAATTGCTTTATTTCCATTTTCTAGGCCTTTTTTTATGATGTCCTGACCTTGGTATTTCTACCTAGTCTAGTAGTCTGGATAGGACTAAGAATTTTATTGCTAAGAGAAGAGGGAGAAGAAAAAGAAAAATCAAGGAGAAGATTTAAAAAAAAAAAAAATTCTTTTGAAAAATAAAACTTCCAGGCATCATTTTTGTAAAGAAACAGAAAAAGGGGCACAAGCCCAATTTTTTCTCCTTTGCAGGTCACCTTTAATGAAAAGAAACTGCTTCAATCTCCAAGTGACAACAAGAGGGGTCAACAACCCTTGTGTTGTAACTTCATTTCTCAGAAGATAATTGCTTTGAGAGGCAACATGATCCAGAAGAATAAACACATCATTGGGAATCTGGAACTTCTATGTTCAAATTCCAGTTCTGTCAGTAACTTGCTATGTGGCTTAAGGCAAGTTTTGTGCTAATTTTCCTCTCTTTCTTGAAGGGGAAACTGGGACATAGTTCTACATACGTATTTTCTATCTGCATAGGATGTAAATATTTGCTTCCTCTTTGACTTAATCTATATTTACCTTGTGTGGGTGCAGAAGTCATTTCATTGGGTTTTTTTAATCAAATTGAAAACAAAACTAAAATCTAAAATTTTCTCCTTTTTGCACCTGCAAGCAGAATTCTGTCACTGTGACCTGTAGGATATCGCAGTCTTCAGATAACCTGGGGCTTTGGTTTGCAGCAGTGCTCAGTGTTGACAGAAATGGGTGGTAGTTACCTAAGCGAGTATCTGCGTAAGCACGTTTCTATTTTTCACTACCAAACCCCCCTTGAAGGTGGGACTACAGAGGCATTGTAAAGGAGGAGTAAACAATGAAATAATGTTATCAGCGTGTGAAGTGGTGCTGTGTAGCATTCAAAATTTTCAACGCGTTGTTCAAAGTGTGGTTCCATAGCAGTTTTTTCTTGTGGGTGTATTGACTCTGGGAAGAGAGGTTTTGGTCTGCTATCATGTTTGTTTTCCTGAATTCATTTTTTTTTCCCTAGGTCTCTTGGGTAAAGTCCAAAGAGCTCCAGGAATTAACAGGCCACACTTTGAAAACTATTAGGCATTGGTTGCAAATCTGTTCTAGGGTAGCTTTTCTGATAAACTTAACTGGAATACTGTCTTTAAGTGGTGATGCAGAGATTCGTGAGAGGAACCCTGCTGTGTGTGCTTCGTGAAACTCTGAGCAGGGGACCAGAAACTGAAATTAAAGCTGAGGGAGGCTTCTAAAGTCAGAACAGTGCTGATCATGTTCTGTCATTAGTAAATATTTCCCAACAGCATCTTGTATACAGTAAACATTGCATGGCTTCTAAGGGTGCAGTGGCTGGCAGAAAGTAGTGGTTTGACTTTTATCATGTCAGGTCAAGATTTTAGAGTAACACTGGCAAAATGACCTCTTTATTTGAAAAGTCACATTCAGTTACTTTTATGCAGTTATTTATAGTGTTCCTGTACCTCGGGCAGTTTTCCATTCTAATTTCACTGTTTTCAGAAAACTGTAGAAGTGCACTGATGATGTATGAACAAGAGCTTGTATATATATTCCAAACTTATTTTAACAGCTACCTTTTCTTCCTCTCATCAGGTCTGCACAAGCTGTGAAGACAATGCAGAAGCTCATGGTTTTTGTGTGGAATGTGTAGAATGGTTGTGCAAGACCTGCATCAGAGCTCACCAGAGGGTTAAATTTACAAAGGATCATACTGTGAGGCAGAAAGAGGAAGTATCTCCAGGTAACACACTTGATTTATAATTTCCCAAAGAATGTATATCTACCTTGGAAAAATGTACTGGACCACCATTTTTTTTTAACTGATACACTTCAAAAACTGTATTCCTGAACCCTAGTAAATGCAAAAGAACAGATTCATTTTGATATAGCCCTTTGGTGCATATGAATTAGTGGAACCATTTTATTTTTCTGGCTGGTAGTGGATATGTTTTCATAGTTTCCTGCCTTCCAGTCACTTATTTCAATTTTTGTTGCTAAAGGCTGCAATCATTTGAACAAATTATGGTGTTTCTTTGAATCTTCATCTAAGTGGATCTCTTAATTGATGCCGCTAACAAAAGAGAAAACTTTATTTTAAGCGTTAGATGCATAGCTACTGAATAGGAAGACTTCACTAAGGCTGGGACTATGAAAGCTGTTTTTCTGTCATTTTTTTCCCGTCAGATAGGCTGTAAAGTTATAAGAAAACCCTACAGGTTGTTTTTTTCATAGGAATTTTCATTCATAGGAATATTTTTTTTTACATAGATTTTATCTCTCACCTGGAGTGATTGCACATTATTGTCTAGACCTTGAGAGATCAGTTGCAGAAAATCTTCTTTAGGCATTTGGCTCCTCTAGTTTATGTAGAGGTCTACCAGATGGTTTATATGAGCTTTACTGTTGTATTCTGCAGCAAAAGGAGCACTAATAGATTGTATTTTTTTCAACAGTCTTAACAATAAGCATACCCAGTTAGCAATGAAATGTGCCAGAATTCATGTTTTAGCTAAGTATGTTTTAAGTTTGACGTGTTTTGCCATAGAAATGAAAGGGAAGTATGCTATGACTTAGGGTATTTTTCCTCAGTAGAATCTAGGATATTTCAGGCTGGAAGGGACCTCAGGATATATCTAGTCCAGCCTCCTGCTTAAAGCATTCATCTGAGAGCAGTTCAAGTTGCTCTGGGCTTTATCTGTTCAGGCCTTGGGAACCAACAGTGGTGAATGTGGTGTACAGTACAGCCTCCCTGAGAAATCTTGGCTGTTCTGTAGTAGAAAAGGTTGTACCTCTATTCATTGAGAACCTCTTTTGTTTCCATTTTTTCCCATTGTTTTTTGTCTTTTAGTGACATTGTAGGACAGTAATAAACATAATAGGACATTAATGAACAAACATTTTACCCTTTCAAATGCATCCATTGGACTTGCATGATTTTTCTTGTAAATATATGAATTTTTATATGATGTTTATAAATGACTATATATTATTTTAAATATATGCATTAGAACAGAGATGTATTGTCATTCCACCCTATCTAGATAGGGTGAATTTTATGTATAATGTGGGATTTAACTTCTGCAATCTGTTGCTCAGAAGGTATCTTCCACCATGATACTTAGAAGATATACACTGTGTTCTGTATCCCACTTTCACATGGGGTTAGTCAAAAGTGAGTACTGAGTGTAGTGACAAAAGTAGGGGGTAAAAGTGGCTGATGGACTGTTAGGCAGAACATGACGTGGTGGTAGGAATGGTCTCAGTTCATTCAGGCCTCCTTGAAGGATACAGTTCTGAAAATAACTTCCTCCAGATTTCTTGAAAATAAGTAGATGAATGAGTACAGAAAAGAGATCTTACTGATCTGCAGTGAAGGATGGGCTGCAGTGTGAAGCCAGTTTTCATTACAGGCCATATAATCCTCACAAACTCAGGTGTCCAACCTAACTCTTTGGAAATTAGGCTATGTTGATTAAATTGTTTTAAAGAACAGATTTAACTTCTATGATCTAATAGTGTTACCTATGCTCTTTAATATTTACTCAGTAGAAACTGAAGAGAGATCCCTCACCCATTTAGAAGGGGGTCTTGAAAGGAAGTTAGTAACTCCTGCCTATTGCATTCTGTATGTTTTGTACTTCTGAATGCCTGTGTCTTGATATCCTCAACCCTCCTTTTACCAATTCAACTGAGAAAGAAGACAGAGCATGAATTAAGTCAGCCATCTCCTCATTTCCATTTAAGAAAGGAACTTGCTGGTTGTGCAGTGTTTTGCAGCTGCAGCAGTACTGGCTACTCCTTTTGTAAATAGTTTTGTGAGGCCATAACAGATTATGGTAATAGGTTCTAGACATTTTCCATGAGAGAGGGTGCTAGCTCCATGCTTGAGCAAGAGTGAGACATTGCAGTTTAAGCTTATGGCTGTTATATTCTCCATTAGGTGGCCTGATACACACTTACAGCGTCTAGGGGAGGAATATGGTAAGAAAAACCAGGAGAATGCAAATCTTTAATAAGTTCAGGAGACTGACTAACATCTTCCTTTATTCAACAGAGGCAGTTGGTGTGACCAGTCAGCGACCAGTGTTTTGCCCTTATCACAAAAAGGAGCAGCTGAAGTTGTATTGTGAAACCTGTGACAAGTTGACCTGCCGAGACTGTCAGTTACTAGAGCACAAAGAGCACAGGTATCAAAGCAAAGCATATGTTTTATACATCCCACTTTTAGGAAGACAGCTCGAAGTAGATTGTAGTCCTAACTGTATGGAATACAGTCAGGTGAAAAAAGTGA
Organism: Myiozetetes cayanensis; assembly: GCF_022539395.1. Lineage (NCBI taxonomy): Eukaryota > Metazoa > Chordata > Aves > Passeriformes > Tyrannidae > Myiozetetes > Myiozetetes cayanensis. The sequence goes on along the minus strand of NW_026087521.1, from coordinate 56,905,902 downwards.
AAAATGAAATTTTCTGCTTGGAAATGAAGCTCACAAATAAGCAGAGATTGTATCCAAAAGAATGGGACTGATGAGTGTGTGTTAGTTTAGAATAAAACCTAATTCCTCCAGTTGTTAATCCGGTGACTTAAACACAAGACCTTTCTTTTACTGTCAAGTTATTTAGATAGAATTCGTTGCTATGCAGCTCTTCAGAAAGCACAGGGACTGTGTTATGCAACTATACACTTCTGTGTAATTTCTCAATTTGTCCTTCAACAAGATGATTATATAACAGAACATTACCAAACAGTCTCAGAATGGAGCAACTGGGGATTTTTTTCTATGAAGAGCTCTTCCAAAGGAAGAGTAAACCTACGGTTTGGCTAAACTGTACTTTGACCACACTATTTATAACACTCAAATCTTTGTGTTGCTGTTCTTTGGTCATCTCTTACGTGTCATAGAAGCTGAAATGCAGAATTGCATACAACTTCTGAGTTCATGACAAAAATCTTGCTGGTTAAAACATACAGTAGTGGTCTGGGACAGATGCACTCTGGTTAAATACTAATATGCTCTCTATACCTGATGCCAGCACCCAAAAAGCTTGCTTGCCTGACCAGGTGAGCATCAGTAGGTTGGTCACTGTTGCTCCTTGGAACAGGCTAAATGCTGCTCTTGCAGAGTTGCAATCTTCCTCTTGAATTCTCCTTTTCTTAGGATTTACATCCCTTTTCTTTCTCAAATTGTTGATTATATCAGTTCCTTGATTTAAAATGTTTCAGTTCCTTAATTTAAAATCAGTTCCTTGATTTTAAAATGTTTATTTGAAATTAAAACTTCTGCCCACTCAGCAATTTCTTTTCTATTTCTGCATCCTTGTCTTGCACAAAGTAATAGCTTATATGTTTTCTCACATTCAAAGTGATGACTACATCAAAACATTAATTTTTCTTTTATTAAAATTAGGCCATGGTCACACAATATCCTTTTGTATTTATGAAAATCATAAACTCTCCCCCCAGTATTACAGGAAATAGACTGTAGAATCAAATGTACTATAAATAAAATATGTCAGCATTTGCTGACATTTGCTTCCATGATGACAGTTAAATTTTGGACTTCAGCAGCAGCTTTCTTCAGTTAAAGATTTTGTAAGGCAATCTGTTTTTTAGCAAGTATATCACACCTTTTGCATGTGTAAATACTCAATGCTTTTTACTACAGGTACCAGTTTATAGAAGAAGCCTTTCAGAACCAGAAAGTGATAATTGAGACACTAATCACCAAATTGATGGAGAAGACTAAATACATAAAATATACAGGGAAACAGATCCAAAACAGGTATGTATCAGATTTCGAGGTTAAAACTGACTGAGGGCAATTTACATACACTGTAATTTCTTGAAATGTTTCAATGAGTGTATTTTGTACCTCTGTCCTTTTATTCTTCCAGAAAGAGAAATTCCAAAGTCTTCAGTTCGCTGTAGTGACTGGTTCAATGTGCTTGATTGTGTTAGGTAACTCTGCTGCTCAGCCTGTGAACTTAATGGGCAGCAGTTGCTTGGGTGCAACAAAGCAACTTATGCAATAAGGACTGTAAAAGGCAATCTTAAATGCTTCCCCACCATCAGCACACTTACTTTCTGAGTGTAGATCCCTCTTAGAAAGTGAAAGGTTATGACTCATGCTTTCATAATGCTTGTGACACGTATTTGAAGATTTATGTAATACTTTTATGCTTGGGGCTTTATTCATTCAGTACTACAAACCTAGTGATGGCAGAGCAAAGCACAAAAGGCTTAGTTGGTAAAACACCTTGCCCTGCTGAGCCACGAGAAGGTAATTGCCTAATATTCTGCCTGCTTTGCTAGAAGAACACTGTCGGAGCACTGTTTTGTTCTGTTTACTGGACCAAACTTTCATTATAGAAAGAATGCTAGGATGTAGACCGTAAGGTAATAAATCAGATAAACTAGACATTTAAAGTAGGTATCGGAGGCTCAGAGCCAGGATTTTGCAGGCTTGAGGAATGAGGGTCACCAACAAAGTTGAAAAGTTCAGCCTTGAGGAAGACAACTGTGGCGACCACCAGAGGGATGAAGGCTCGCTGTCAACCGCCACAGTGAAAGACTACACATGCACCAGAGAAGATTCTGGAAAGTCTCTGCCCAGAGACTAGCCTACTTATTAATATGTATGTTATGGGATGTAACTATGTACTTACAAGCATATAAGATAGCAGAAGTTGCACTTTCAGGTTGAGCACGGTTTGTGTGGTGCGAACCACCTTGCTCCCAACGTTGCAATAAACAAATACCTTTCTGCTTAAAGATGCAAAGTCTCTGAGCAGTTCTTTTATTCCGAGGTTTTTCGGCATCACTGGGAGAAAAATAAATCTGTAAAATGCGATCTGCAGTGGGCCTTTGTGACTGCTGCTTCAGCAGAGTTCAGAGGCAGCAGTACCCACGGAGATTCAACACAGTACAGGATGCCGAGATGCAACTTGAACTCTTCCTTCATCTTAGCAGTAGAGGTTTTCCCAATATAAGATTCTGCTTTGCTGTTAGGAATTTGAGCACTGTTGTTGAAATTGGACAATCTACTGGTTTTGTTTGTAATGGAGTGCCATTCTGCATTAGATGGAAATTAGACTTGAACAGTTTTGAGTGCCATGGACCATTCCAGAAATGTGCCAAACAGCGGAAAATCAAGAATTTCAACTACAATGAGCGTTTAATTTTTATAAGTAACAGATGTCAGTAATTTTACAGACTTATGGCATTAGAATTTGCCACCAGTTAATTAATTTTGTCATAGGTCACTTACTTGCTCTTTCTGTTTCTCCCAGTAGTATACCTGACTATAAGTATCTGATGATATCTGTATTAATTGGGGCATATGACCAAGAAATATTGTAGTCTCAGCAACAGATTTTTTAATACTGTGTAGAGGGTGGGGTTTGGGAGCTAAAGAACATTATTTTCTGTTCTGTCTCCTTACAGAATTCTTGAAGTGAATCAGAATCAAAAGCAGGTGGAACAGGATATTAAAGTCGCCATATTTACACTGATGGTAGAAATAAACAAAAAGGGAAAAGCTCTGCTACATCAATTGGAGGTAATTTCATTTCTAAGAAACAGAAATGCCAGTTGTAATTTTTTTTTCTATGTATTCACATTAAAGTAAAAAACATTTCTAGCACTAGTCCCCTGCGCATGTCCTGTCACAATTCCAAAGTGGAGAGATGTTCTGTACAAGCAACTTGAGCAGGTGGGATTTTGGTGGATGAGAATTTGGGTTTTGAGGAGCAGTTGCTGTTTTGTTTGTAATTATTATCTGTGTTCTCTGTTTTGGGAGTCAGGCCTTTCTCTGAGCCCGGTTTCTTTCTCCATGCTTTTGCAGGTCATAATTCTGTGCATCATACATGAAAAGTTTTCTGTGCATCAGAAATTTTCATAAATTCAGCAATCCAATAGCAAATCACAAGATAGAATTGCCTAGAATGAATACCTGGAAAAATATTACCTCCAGTTTTATAACGTGTGTGTATATAAAGAAGCTCACACACACACATACACACACATATATATATGAAATGTATTGCAAGAGAAAATGGGAATTAGCACAGAAAGTCCTTATATCTTGAATACATGTATACTGACTTTTCTGTTTGATAGCTGTATCAGGGGGCAGCTAAGAGAAGAGCTAAGTGAAACCACTTTACCATTGTGAACTACAAATGCCTGTTAACTGTAAGTTGAACCCTTTGACTGGAACTGCTTTTCTACTTGCAGACTCTGGCAAAAGAGCATCAGATGAAACTTCTGCAGCAACAACAGGAAGTGGCGGGTCTCTCTAAACAGCTGGAACATGTCATGAATTTTTCCAAATGGGCAGTTTCCAGTGGGAGCAGCACAGCACTCTTGTACAGCAAACGCTTGGTAAGGTTAGGAAGATAGCTCTCTCCATTTAGTTAGAGACTTTAGTTTAGGCACAGATGCTTGTCAGTAGTGGTAGGGTATTAGAATTTTTAATGTCTTTCTACTAATTGGAATATTTATATATAGTTTTTCATGGTTTTCTCTTAAACATAAACACAGAATATTTCTAATAATTTAGCTCTCTGATCATGATTTTCTCCTGTTAGACTGCCATAGAACTGTTGTTGTGGGTCTGCAGAAGTAGGAGCAACTCCTTTTCAGTGGGTTGAAAACTATGAAGCCCTGAAACACTGGGAAAAAAGTTGTGTCCCCTACATCATCACTGCACTTCTTTTCAGTAATTGCTACAGCTTCTAAGTTATAAGCTTATAAGATGGTGTATATCAGTGTCTGATATCTAGCATTTTAATGCAAAAATTGCTGTATTTTTTTATTCTGTCAGACTTGTCTCCCACTGAAAGTCTTCCAAAATGGATAAAAATGAAGCTGAGGCTTTTGTTTTTCCAGTGCAAACAGTTGAAAAGCTAAATATTTCAATGCTATGACACTTGGGATCTGAGTGCATGTGCTCTCGCTAAGCTGACTCCTCATAATGAACAGAAATCCTAGAATATTTGAAATAAAAACCAAACCAAATGCTGACCATGATCTGTCCAACAGGTTACTAGATTGTACTAGCCTGGTAACAGAAACCTGTGACTGTTGAGGAAAGATGCTAGGTCTGTTTTTTATCAGTTCCCATAACTGGCTCACAAAGTTTTTTCTTAATTTTCTCATTTCTTAGTTGAGCACTTTCCAGGGGATTTTGTGAGATTTGTTTGGTTTGGTTTTGGGGGTTTTGGTTTGGTTTTTTTTGTTGTTTTTTTTTGGCATCCTTTGTTGATACTGCAGGCTATAGCAAATAGTGGAATATTACTTGGTTTTATCAACTCCATGTAGTTCACTTGGAGAGACTCTGCTATGTGAGTAGGAAAACCAGTAGTGTTGCAGGCATCTTAATCATATAAACATTATGCAGTTGAAGAAAAAAACCATCTAGCCCATAAAGCCTCACCAAGTGAGAAATATTTTTCAAAATAACAGACTGAGCTTTAGAAAGGTGGTGTTACTTGGGAGCTGAGTAGCTAACCTGTCTGTGGGCAACTGGAAAAATCTAATCCTGAACAGTGATGCATAGAGGAGCATGTGAGACTTCTGCTCTGGCATATCCAACTGCTTCAACCCAGGAGGGAGGAGAATGCCCTTAAGTGCAGTGGTACAGCTCAGAGGCTGTACTTCAGGGAAACAGCACAGTAAACTTTTTGCAGGAAGGCAGTTTCCCAGCCTAGTTCTCCAAAACAAACTAAGCACTGTTAGCTACCACCACTACTAACAGGAGGTAACTAGTCTAGTCACGAGTTTATCTACAGTTGTATGTGTGTGCACAGTAATAGGAAAATAACGGATCAAACTATGACAAGAACTGTGTGTGACCAGTTTTGGTAACGGGACAAAAGACTAGAATTTCTGTAGTGTCGTGTACTTGATTCTGGTAGTGTTCACAGAAATCCTAAGAAATCTAAATTCAAAATACTAGTAGTGCACTTAAAATTTTCCACGGTCATTAATAAAACTTAAGTCTTGCTAATTTTGTTTATTTGGTCTTAAAACTGTCCTGCCTAAAATTGAAAAAAAAAATCTTGTAAACTGGAAGCTCTTATAAAATTCCACTGTAGAAAAACCCAATAGACTAGTATAATTTGAAACAGTTAAGATGATTTTGCTAAGTATGTCTGTTGAAGTTTTCCAGGAAATAATCTATCATTCAAGGAACCAAGTGTTGACCTCCTGAATTTTTTTTTTCTGTATCTGCTGTGTGAATCTAAAATTAGTGCCTGTTATATTTCTGTGTATCAGTGCCTGATATTTCCAGTGAAACAACTACAGGAAAACATTTTCTTTCTAGGAACTAGATAAATACTGAGCATTTGATAGAGTATTCTTTTGTGTAATCATAGTCCAGTCCTTTGGAACAAAGGCTTTGGGAGAATCTGAAAATACCTGTGAATCTGAGAGTTTTCAAAAACAGACTTTATAAAAATCTGTTCTTTGGCTGTCTGAAGAAAACTTAAATCTAGTACAAAGGAAAATTCCCTGCCATGATACTTGTTGCTAAACGGATGGCGTACTTTTCTTTGAAAGAAAAATAAATGGGCTAGTATAGATTGGGGGGATGGGAACACAGCAAGGGTTATGTGAATCTGTATTTCACATGCAAGTAGTTAAAGTCATTAAATGTAATGACCATGTTTGTGGGAGGATATGTATTTCTACAGGGAAGAACTTTTTTGGGTTTTGAGGCAGTAGTTGATTTGTTTTTAAAACTACATTAGAAATAAGGGAAAGAAGTTAAAAATATCTCTTTATATGTAGCTTGGACACATGTCTCTAACCTCAGTTCTCTAGGGGCTTGTTCAGGGTTTTATTTTGGGTTGGTTTGTTTGTTTTGTATGTGTATGTGTGTGTGTGTGTGTTTGGGGTTTTTTGTGCTGTTCAGATACATGGCTCTGGCCTCAAAAGGAAAAAAACGTCTTGTTTTTGTTACTGTTTTAGATTACATATCGTCTACGGTATCTTCTCCGAGCAAGGTGTGATCCTTCACCAGTCACTAACAATACCATCCAGTTTCACTGTGATCCAAGCTTCTGGGCTCAAAATATTTTCAATCTAGGTAAGATAAATTTTTATTAGCCCTTTGGTGTCTTGATCCTATTTTGAAAGCAGCTTTCTTTTTTGTGAAGATAGCCTCTGCATTATTTATTTCTTGATTTACTATGCTAAATTTATTTCCTTACCTGTAGGAAACATTTAAAGTGCATAGCATGGGAAAAATTATTATTTATGAATGCTTATGATAAAGTATTAATGAATTTACGTTGCCTGAATGGTACATGCGATGGTGAAAATGGCAGCTTTCAGTTTTCTGGTCAATGCATATAACTACCGGCTTCTGAAACAAGGAACACAGTCTATAGCCCTACTTCACATCCTGAGAGAAGGGTTCTAGAATTCAGTCTCATTCTGCATCTTTCAGCCCTTTTATTCTAGTTCAGTCCCATCTTCCCAAGCTGAAACCGTAGCAGCAACATAATATAGAATCATAGAATATCTCAAGTTGGAAGGGATCCATAAGGATCATCGAATCCAACTTCCTGCTCCTCACAGGACTACCTGAAATTAAACCATATGACTAAGAGGATGATACAGAGGCTGCATGAACTCTGGCAGACTTGGTTCCATGACTGCATCCCTGGGGAGCCTGTTGCAGTGACCTCAGTGAAGAACCTTTTCCTAATGTCCAGTGTTCATTTGCTCCCTTGTCATGCCAAGCAATAAGCCTTGGAAGACTGGGATGAAGAGAAAGGGGAAAATGCCAAAGAAAAACAGAAGGACAGGGAAGAGAAAACTACTTTTTGACAGTTGTCTGGCTTCTATGTGGTCTTTCCTGAACTTGTGGGGTGAAATTCAGAAGAAGGCATGTTTTTAACAGGGTTGCAAAAGTATTTAGTCTTTATTAATGTAATAGATTTTGAGCTAGTCTCCGAACTGGTCTTTACATTTTATCTTACAGCTATAAATTGCTGATAGGGTTTTATTGTACTGGTGATTTCCAGTATCAGGAAGCTTTGCAATTAACCTACTTGTGTGATAACTGAAAGCCTGAGTTTAATGAATCATAGAATTGTTAAGGTTTGGAAAAGACCTTTAAGATCATGAAGTCCAACTGTCAGCCTAGCACCACCAGCAAGTTCACAATTAATCCATGTCCTCAAGTCCATATCCACACATTTTGTGGAAACTTCCAGGGATGGTGACTCCACCACTTCCCTGGGCAGTCCATTTCAATGCTTGACAACCCTTTCCATCAAGAACTTTTTCCTAAGATCTAATCTAAACTTCCCTTGATGCAACTTGGGGCCATTTCCTCTTTTCCTGTCACTTGTTACCTGCGAGAAGAGACACACCCCCACCTCACTACAAGCTCCTTTCAGGTAGTTTTAGGGAGCAATAAGGTCTCCTCTGAGCTTCCTTTTCTCCAGGCTACACACCCCCAGCTCCCTCAGCTGCTCCTCATAAAGCTTGTGCTCCAGACCCTTCACCAGCTCTATTCTCTGAACATGCTCCAGCTCCTCAATGTTTTTCTTGTAGTGATGGGCCCAGAACTGACCAGGGGATTTGAGGTGTGGCCTCACCAGTGCTGAGTACAGGGGAACAATGACTCCCCTAGTCTTGCTGGCCCCTTTATTTCTCACACTGGCCAGGATGCCATTGGCCTTCTTGGCCACCTAGGCACACTGGTGGCTCATGTTCAGCTGCTGTTGACCAACATCCCCAGGTCCTTTTCCATGGGTCAGCTTGTCAGCCAAGAAGATAAAGCATCTTAGGAACTCAACAGCTTAGAAGCAGGAATTAAAGTTCTTAGAGGTTTTTTAGGATTTTGACTGCTGTCATGGTTCCTTTCTCTCTCCACTGTTAGTTTGATGGGCATTTTTGTTTTTCTGTCATGTGCAAAAGGCTTTATGAGATACCTGTGGGACCTTTTCTGCCTTTCATCAGAAAGTGCTCTACCAGATGTACAGAGGTGCAAATGTATGTTTCTCTACAAAGTCAGAGAAAGAAAGTGTTATGGCAGTACTTTAAGGCAAAACAGCTCCTTTTCCCAGACATGAGGACATTGGATGGCAGCATGGAAGTTCTCCCAAGTTCCTTCTTTATAAATAATTATCTTTGAGAAAGGAATTGAAAGTGAAACGTTTTTCCAGAAACAAACTGTCGAGTCTGTGGTGATAACTATGAACTGCTGCTTCACTGAGGTGATAAATACAACCAGAACATGTTTATCTATCTGGCTGCAGAAATCACAACCTTTAGGTCATTTTGTTTCCAATCAGACGCTCAATTTCTGTAGATTTAAGAATCAACTGAATGAAAAATAAAGCAAATCTGAGTAAAGAAGCAAGTTACTTTAGAAACTTTCGAATTCTGCTCAAGGCTGCATGTTGCTGACAGCGTGATAGCATCTGTACACTAATGGGATAGCTCTCTTATGAATTTCAGAATGTATGTAAGAATAAAACCATCCAATCGTTCTCTGTCGTACCTTTGAGTAAGTAGCTATACCACAGGCATTAAATCAGGAAAGACTTTTGAGGTTGTAATTAGACTTGGAGAGAATAGAACAGAAGTGCAGTATGGTTTTGACAGTTGATTGTAGTACAGTCCATACCATTCTTTGTCAAGGTATATCTTTTTCTAGAGAAAGAAAATAAAACATCTGTTTTGATTGTAGTGAAATATTTCATACAGTCATATATGGTAAAAAGTGTTATTAATTTGCATTTTTCCCTGCTCACTTTAACATTGACTAGACCTGTTACAGACTTAATAAAAGGTACTAGGCAATAGGTGGGGGTTTTCCACTGTATTTACCATATTTAATATTTTTGTTAATGACTGATGTGGTACAATCATGATTAAAACGTATGCAACCCCAAAATTGCCAGGTGTCAATATGAAAGTAGTGTTATTGACGTTGGCTTGCTGCCCTGTTCTGCACCACAGTGTGTTGGCTAACCTCCCTCTCTGCCTATGGCTAGATGGGGAAGTAGAATGATGCTACAAGCACCGTTTCTCAGCTCTTGGGATGAAAAAGAGGAATATAAAATGCAAGAATTTTCCTCCCCCTTCAGATAATCTATCCCCAGCCGAGTCAGGCTAGACTGCACAGGATCCACAGATGGAGGTACTCATGGATATAAGAGGAGTAGCAAAGAGTCGTTTCAAGTTGTTATGTAACAGGGATTTACCAACTCTCATGTGGTGCACCTACCTCATGAGATAAAAACTCCTGGGAAGCAGCCATAAATGTCTGGGAGAGAAGAGAGTATGAGATATTTATCTCCCACTTGTGTTGAAAAGCTGTTGTGCAGCCTTCTGCAGGTCATTGGAATTTTTTAACTCTCGGTCTTGGACCATGTTTTTACCTACTTCACTCTGTTTCGAAGAAAGAAAGTGTCATTGTCTTTTCCTCTACAAGCAGCGGGCTATTTCCTTGAATCAGACAAACTGTTCTAGTTGGAATTCATGTTTCTTGGATGAGGTAGCCAGAATTTTGCCTGAGTTTCATGTAATCACTCTCTATATATCTTCAGATAACATCTCTCACCCACCATTAATCTCTAAAAGTTACTTGTCTAGTCAAATTTCCTTCTAAGTCAGTAGAGACAGATAAAACATCTCCTGGAGGGTGCCCATCACATGCTAGAATTGGTGCTGCGTGCCACTTGAGAATGCCCTTTGAGTATTTGAGTATTTCAATATCCATGATGTTGACTCAGAAGCCAGAAAGGATCACAGTATCTTTAGGTTTTATGATACAGTTAAGTCTTTCTATCAGATGATTAGATCAGGATACCCTTTCCCATTGAAACTTTGCTTCCTTGCTCTTCTGGAGAGGCCAGGACACCTTCCCAGGAGAAACCAGTGTATAGAGGAGGCTGCAGCAGAAGACAGTTTGCTATAAAATGCAACGTTTTTTTTCAGGGGAGCAAACAAAATAAATGGAGTCCCTTATCTCATTCTTTACATTACAATAATGAGTGGTGACCACATGTTATAAAAGGATCTAATTATGAAAAATAGCATTTCTGCTAACTGCCGTACTTTATATTGATTTTATTTATTTTGTTTAAAATAGGTTCTTTGGTAATTGAAGATAAAGAAACCCCACCACATGTGCCCAAGAGCCCTGTGATGGAACCAAACTTGCAGCCACCAGGCAGCTTACCTTCAAACCAGCTATCCAAGTTCCCAACACAGATAAGCTTAGCTCAGCTCCGACTCCAGCACATGCAGCAGCAGGTCATGGCTCAGAGACAGCAAGCTCAACGCAGAGCAGGTCCAGTAGTTTTACCAAATCCAAGAATGCCAGGAGCCATGCAGCAACCTCCTGCTTCTCATCAGGTAAATTATGATTATTTCCAGAGAAGAGTCTCTTTTTTCCGTGGCACTGAAGGAGAAAGTAAGTTAAGATAGGAAAAAAAAAAAAGAAATTAAATCTAGATATATAATTTCAGATAACTTTGTCTTCAGCATGTGGCTATTTAGATGGGTTAGGGAACGTTTTCTTTACTGAGAATTGAATGGGCATTTTAAACTTGCCTGGGAAAATGTGTGGTAGCACTCAGCCTATATTTATTCATTAAAAAAAAATCATAGAGTATGCAGCCTTATATAGTGCTGAGCTACCTTTTTTCATTTTGGTCAAATGATCAAAAAGTGAATCTGTTATTAATTTTTTTCCATGTCTATTTTGCATAATACTCAGTGATTCTCCCACATGACTTTCAAAGCTGGAAACACTGTCACTGGCTCTTGTGATCTATCTTCCTTTATTACATCAGAATAATTCAAAACTATCTACTAGGTTTTGGTTTTAACATTAAAAATCAATGTGTTCTGTGGTCATTTAGATAAATAGTGTGATACTATTTGTTTGCATATAATTTTTGAAGAGTTGCAGAGGTTCAAAAGGACCACTTAGTAAAAAATGTCTGGAACACTGAATAGATATCAGCTAACTCGCAGAACTGGTTTTATGTTTTTATGCAGGCACCTCCGCGCTTGATTCATTATCAGAATCAAAGCCCCAAGCCCAATGGTTCAGTTCCTCCTGCACAACAGATGAGATTTCCCCCAAATCAGAACGTACCAAGGCAAGCAGTAAAGCCCAGCCCATTGCAAATGGCATTCTTGGCACAGCAAGCTATAAAACAGGTAGAGGTTCTTTCCCTTTTCACTCGCAGTGTAGAAATAAAACATCAAATGTGCTTCTTATCATCTTTCATACTGTGTTTCTAGAGTGCTTTTCAATTAGAACAGAGACTGAATTTTTCTCCCTATGACAAGATACCCACAGTTTTCTTAATGAGGAAACTGTCAAGTTTCTTTCATTTTGGCAGTTCTAAGCAGCTGAAGCATTATGGAAGTGATCCATTGGGTGTGCTGTGTAGGTGTTTTATTCTCTTGTTTGCTATTACTGTGGTTTCTGACTTCTTGTGCAAAACTTAGCATGGCCATGGTCTGCACGCTACAATCAGTGAGTAGACAAAAAAAGAAAATCCCAGTTGCGCCTGATGTTAGTGACTTCACCAGGAACCAGGTAAAACCTTGACAAAAAATCTAAAGCTGCCACAAGTATGGCAAATCTGAACTTGAACAGGTGAGGAGAGGAGAGACAGACCACAGTTGTGTCACCTCTGCTAAGAGTAAGACTGATCAATGCCCAGCTAATCAGCAGCTGAACTGGAGCAGAAGTAAAACCACATAATATGTTTTCTGGATGCTCAGGAAGGCTCTTCTTTATTAAACAGCATATTGACACAAGCGTTTTAGGTACGTGGAAGGAAAGAGAAAATCATGTCACTAGAGGTAAGCAAATCTCTGACCTGAAGAGTGGTATAATACCATTCATGTTTGCAATGCTTATGATGTCAGAGAATTAATTCCAACTAAGTTGAAGAAAGCTGTACAATATCTAAAAGAACCTGTAGGAACAAAAACTAAGTCACTTCTATTCTGTGCCTCTGAAAATAAAATTTGCCTGTCTGCAAGGTTTTAAAGAATTCTCATTATCTCATTGTCAGAAAGGTAATGCCTTTCTGAAACCAGAGACCAGTAAATAGAATGACTAAAAAGGAATTGAGGGAAGTAAAATTTTGCCTACCGTGGGTAGCCATGACATTCCATTAAAAGTCATTGAAAACTGCATACATCCAAATGAGAAAGAAATTTAGTCTGAATTGACAGTGCACTTTATATCATGCTGTTAAATGTATCTGTGGTTAGAGATCCAGTCAGCATTTCAAATTCTTAATCACTGACACTATAGTTGTTTACTTAGTAAAATGCTGGAGCAGTTGTGCATTCAGCCTATTACCTGTAATGCTTTTTTTTCCACAAAAACTGTTACATTTTTCCCACAACACTGTCATTGCAGCATGAAATATTAATAGATACTTAGCACTGAGGTATAGCTTGGAATTTAGGAATTTGCATTCATTTCTTCTATTCATAGTTTTCAACTACTTGTCATCTTCCCTTCCGTGTCTTGTAAGATTGGTTCTTGAAATGAGATAACTTCAGAGTACATCAGGATTTTATGTTTGAATTCAGCTTCCTGAACTAAGCTGCTTGTTCTATCAGTATATTCAGTAGATGTGACCTGTTGCAAAGAAAATAATACTTAATTGTGGATTATTGTCTTTTTTTTAGTGGCAGATCAGTAGTGGACAAACTTCAACAGCCCTTACAACTGCAAGCAGCACAACATCGACTCCATCAAGCCCTACAGTCACCAGTGCTGTTGGATGTGATGGGAAGACATACGGTCCCCCTGTGATAGATTTGAGTTCCCCAGTGGGTAGCTCCTATAATCTACCATCTCTCCCTGATGTAAGTGTAACATAGAATCAATGTTTGATGGATTGATTCTGTTTTGAAGTAGGTCTTAATGTTAGTGAGAAGTAGAAACCCTGCAAACTGAAATTCTTGCTCTGTTTGTCAAAATGAGGCAGGTAGAGAAAAATACAATACAGTGTTGCTGGAAATATTCAGAGCTATCCTTGGAAGACAGCTAAGAAAAATAATGTTAGGGTTTGTAATTGTAATTGTATCTGTTTATTTGGATGCTGCATATTTTTTCCCTCCCCCTGTAATGATACTAACAAAAATGTGTTAGCTTAGCTTTCATTTACCAGTGTCCACCGATAGCACTGGTTTGCTGATGGTATTTCTGATAAATGGTCAACATATTTAAAATATATTTTTAAGGAATTGAAAGAACTATCTTGGGAAAGTATTAATGGTTGGCATACTGGATATGTTCCTTCTATCTTTTCTTTTTGGTACTTCTTTTCTTCTTATATCCTCTGACATGCCTGTGAGCTGGTGATAGAAGGAGCACTGTAAGGTCATCTTTTCTTAAACTTCTCTGTGATAGTTTTTCTGAATGGTACGTATTTGTCAGAGGTCCCTGTTGGAACTGTTGAGTTTTAGTCCGTTGACTTTTATTCTTTCAAATATTACCAGGCCTGTTTTTTGTGGTCTAAGGTTTGTAGACATCTGAAATACCATGGTTTTCCAATGGTAACTTGCTGTTCCTTTCCTGTTTCTCTCACCTGTGCTTTGTCCTCGCTGATAAACTGTGTTCTCTTTATTAAAATGGAGTACATAGAGTACAGGGGTCACAGTGTCTGTCAGGTTCAAAAGGTGAACTACACAACATGGTCATAAAACTACTGAGTCTGTGAGACATTTTAGCATGCTTGTTTTTTTTCCCAGTATTATGAACTCTTCTATATGATTGCATTTGTGCTCTTAAGATATATGACCCAAATCACTGTAAATAAACCTTGTCAAGGCTTCTGCATCCACTTGGGATACTTCTAGCTCACAAATAGAAATTTCAGTGATCAGTGTGTTTGAAAACAGTAGATTCGTGAAGTATCCACTGAGAAAACTGACACCAAGGTGAGGTGTTTTCTTATCAAACGTTATCTCTACATACTGGAAGAAACCAAACAGTTCAGAAAGTCATACCTCATTATCAAACCAGAATATGTAATTTTTACGGAAAGTTAAAATGGTAAATTGGGAGCCCCTAAATAAAGTTCAGTTATCTGGCCTGAGCCATATGTGGAAAAAATAAGAGTTGATTTGCTGTTTGCATTTTGAGTCAATATGCATGGCCTCTGTCCAGAAGATATGTGGGACAGATGGGATTGAGTGTCATTTAAAGTTCTTCCAGTCCTGTTAAACACTAGTGGATTAATGGGTAGTTTGTGTATAGCTTATTATCTTTTTTAGAATATATAATGTGAGTGTCTCCAAAGAAGGTGTGGAGATAAAAAAATAATCTCTTAACTGTGTGAAAGCTGATACAGCCTTCTCTGAAGCCGGTGGACAAAAATTGGTACTTACAGAATCATCTGATCTTAAAATGAAGCACTATCTGGACTTGGCTATTCCATTTTCTTTTTAGAGAAAGCAAGATGACCTGTTTAAAAGTAATCATCTCACTTTTGGATGGTTAAAGTTAGATGAAATACATTTGGTCTTCACCTTCAAAATAACACTATATCAGAGGCACAGGTTTTTGTTGTTTTGGAGAGGGTTTTTTTCTCCTTCCAACATTAACTGCTTCCCCTCACTTCCCCACCTTTTAGATTGATTGTTCAGGAAACATCACACTGGACAATGCTGTAAGGAAGGATGGCACTGCAGAGCAGAATCAGCCAAAACCCCCTTCAAACAGGACTGTGCAGTCACCAAATTCCTCGGTGCCATCACCAGGCCTCTCAGGTAATTGAAATGCAGTGCAGTTTTCTGTTTAAGTGGTGTAATTGAAAAGTCTAATGTGGTTGGCAATGCTAACGCTGATATCAGAATTAATTACTTCTATACTTCTATATTCTTCTATCAGAATTAATTACTTCTATTTTCTACTATTTACTTCTATTACTTCTATTATTAATTACTTCTTATTTTCTATAAAAGATTAGAAATAAGAAAATGAGGCAAAGTTGTAGAAACCCTAGTAGGAGGTAAAGTTGAGACAATATTTTAGCATTGTGAACAAAAGTTAAGTGACCACATCTTACAAATATGGAGGGTAAAAAGCCTGTAGATTTTAGCACATTGGATAGAAATCTGTAGAAAAGTGACACTCTCAGGTGTACACCAAATGAAAACCTAGCAGTGTGCTGAGAGTCAAGTATTTAAAAAAGCAAGATAGGATGCAACAGGAGACTATAAATGGTGACTTGGGAAGTTCGATTTGGATATTAGAATATGTGTTTCACAGAAGGATAATGCAACACTGACACAGGTTGAGCAGAGGAGTTGTGGTGATGGGTGGCTAAATGTGGCGGACCTAAAGGATGCAGGGGATTCCTGTCACCATGCCTGGTGGCCATCAGCAGCAATTCCGATATTCTGATCTGGCCTGTAGCAAAGCAAGGCTGTGTGAGTGAGTTCCCAGTGAGCACTCATGCAACATTCATGCACTCACGTGGCATTCACAGACCCAGGCAGGTTACCTGAGACAGGTGGGTAGTGCATTCACAGACAGCACAAACAGCCCACTTGGGTTTCTCAGGACTGATACTCAGCAAAAATCTCCTTCACAAGTCTTCAGCAAAAATCTCCTTCACGAGTCTTTTGGCTCTCTGGTCCTAGTCCCCAGACCTTTGGTCTCTCTCATATCTGTCCCCCAGATATTATTCCTATTCACCAGCTCAAAGTTTCCTGGCAGTTCTCCAGAGAGATCTGCTAGAATTTGATAAGGTAAGACAAAACAAACTGCAGTGATCAGGTGGGGGGTCAGCCAGGGAAAGGTACTGACCCATCAGCCTACTTATGGGTCCCTTCTTTGGCATCTCCTTCCCTGTATTATCCCATGCCTCTCATCCTCTCATAAATATATATTAAATGAGATATAGATTAAATAAATGATGCTGCAGGAGAAATTTTCCCCAAAACCTGTGTACATCTCTGACTCAGACGTGGCACAGACCCATGTTTTGTTCTAACCTGGTCCTTCTATCCTAGGAGGAATCAGTGTGACAAACGTACACCCTCCAGTTCGTTCACCCAGCGCCTCCAGTGTTGGGAGCAGAGAGAGGTAAGGAAAGAGTGGGAGAGAAGAAAATGTAACTTCCACCTCCACAGAACATGCCTCAGTCTCTTCTCTCTTTAATGCATATATAAATGTCAATTTGCCTCACCTTCTCTGTTAACAGGTCAGGCCTGATGGTTATTACAGCACTCTTTGCATTCTAAAAGCAGTAATTTCATATGTAATGTATTAATAGCACATCTAAAAATGTATTAACACTGTAGATGATGGCTAGGTTGGTGTTATTAAAAGAATACCAATTGTAAATTAGATTTTAAATTCAGAAAAATCAGCTAAAGGAAAAGGTTGAATATTGAAAGTCCTGGTGGAACTATAAATTACTTCAGATTTAAGGAACTGATGTTACAAAGAGGGCTGTTAGGAGTTTTCTGCTGCAATACAGTTTGTTAAGTGAGCACTAGATATCTACTGAGAGTCTACGCAAATGTTTTTATCCATTACTGATGGAATATTAATGAACAAATATATTTACACAATGTTATTTGAAGAGTGCAGATCCATTAATGTGTTGCAGTAAACTCAAGCATACATCTGCCATGAGATTAATTTTTCATGCAGAGAAAAATCAGATGACATTCATCCTACTTGAGTTGGAAATGCAGGTGCTTTTTAATATAGAATAGATTTTTCTGTATTCCATTTACATGGCAAATTCTGTGAAGGACTCTTATGAACAGTTTAAATGTTTGTCTGAAGAGTTGTCTACTTGCATTTAAAAAAATCTGCAACTGCTTGAATTAATGTTGTTAGATTTCAAATTCTTCATTTTTATGACTAAATACATGAAAAAAAAAAAAAAAAGATTTAGTTCCAAAAGCAAGGCCCTAGTTTTGGTAGAGCTGCAAGACTGTAAGAAATCCTTCCAAGAAAATGCAAATACGTGTTTTATCTACCTTGTTTGGTTTTGTTGTTTTCAATGATCAGTTCAGCTCTGGAGAAACACTGGTCTTCCCCAAAATACAGCTACATCTCTTCCAATATGGTATGATGTTCAGTGGAAGTCCTCTTTTGTGTGTAACCTGAAAGAAAAGGAGATTACTTGCAAATCTTGCACTAATGGGAAGTCAAACCATGAGTAATTCTCTAGTTCTGGAACTGCACCATTAAAATTTTCCCTTTTGGTAGTGCTTTTCAATATATATCAAAGGAAATAAGCTTGGATGGTGTATTCAATAAAAGGAATTCTGCAATGCTCAAGATTTGAAGAAGCAAAATAGATTTAACATCCTACTTGGAAAGCACCAGTGTACAAAAGTTCTGACTCTTAATTTCCTTTTTTTCCTACCTTTTCCTGTCATTTACAGTTCTGGCTCCTCCAGCAGGCCACCAGGAGCTGATTCGACACACAAAGTCCCAGTTGTTATGTTGGAGCCCATTAGAATTAAACAGGAGTCAAATGCAACAAATGAGAACTTTGATTTCCCAATTGTTGTAGTGAAGCAAGAAACCGATGAGGAACCCCGACCTCGGAATGTAATATTAACAACTATAAAGATCTCCTTTCTTTTTGGAGGGTATTTTGTATTTATGGGGAGTAAAATAATGTACTCATGTTCTGTTGGGAACTTTTAAGGGGAAAACTAAAAAAGCTAAATAAGGGGAAGAGGTGAAATTCAAAATCAGACTAGCCCTACTGCCAGTTAAGGTAACTGTTGTGATCAGACTACTTTTATCCATTGAAAATCTGGGAAGATGGGAAATAGCTTGCAGAGATCATATTTTCAGGTGCCACTAGGAAATGTTTCTAATTGTAGTGCAGTAATATACATAAATAAGGTTGCTGGATTTTGGGGCCATGAAAGATTAGTTGTTTATTAGTGGAGCAGTAAATATCCTTTCATAGT
Organism: Myiozetetes cayanensis; assembly: GCF_022539395.1. Classification (NCBI taxonomy): domain Eukaryota; kingdom Metazoa; phylum Chordata; class Aves; order Passeriformes; family Tyrannidae; genus Myiozetetes; species Myiozetetes cayanensis. The sequence continues at coordinate 56,887,396 of NW_026087521.1, read as the reverse complement.
TCATGTCTTATGTTCAGCTGTCTGATGTTATAGTATGTTAGTAATTTTTTCCGTACATGTTGCAAGTTGTATGACTGCTTGCATATAAATTTGTTATTCAGGTTAGTTTATTTGTTGTTAGGACCATGTAGATTGAAGTAAATATTATAGTCTGGCTTTCTTTGTTTCTTCCTGCAGTCCATACTTACCTCATTGCTGTTGGATGGCAATCATAATTCCACTTCTGATGAAGCTGTCTTAAGAACAGATGCACCAGACAGCACAGATGATCAGCCAGGGGTCCTGCAGGAGAACACATTCAGTGGGAAAACGGGATGGGTAGGACCCTCCCATGTTGGGGAGGGCAGAAAAGAGGATGATCCAAATGAAGACTGGTGTGCTGTATGTCAAAATGGAGGGGAGCTCCTTTGCTGTGAGAAGTGTCCCAAAGTATTCCATCTTTCCTGTCATGTTCCTTCATTGATGAGCTTTCCAAGGTAATTATGACCCCTTCAATGCCACCTAAAATTGCACTAAAAGACACAAGCTTTGTCTTGTGAAACCCGGGATAAGAAGTTTCAGTCTCAAAGGAAGCAATGTCTTCTTTAAGGTCTTGAATCCACAAGTTTTATTAATTGGTGAAAATTGGAATTTACATTGAAATTTCAGTTCAATTGTATTTTTTTCTACAAATTGTGTAGTAAAACTCTTTGCTTATTTGACAATTAAGCAAGATCACTTACATCTAGGGCATGAATTATTAAAAGTGGGACACAGAATTACCAATCTGTCATAAAATGTGTTGAGAGAAAATACTTAACATTTCTTAATAATAGTAATGAATAAGTTTTTTTTTTTTTTAAAAAAGGAAAAATTAAGAAATGTCTACAGGAAAAATCTGAAGTAATATAGTAATATCATTTACTCTAGTACTAAATAGGGCTACAGTCCAAGCATGGGATGTGTAGTGACTGACGTATTCTAGTGACATCTCAGCCAGTGTTGAAACAAGCATTAAGTTTCTTTATTGGCTGTTACAAAACCATTGCTCAGTTTCTTGACTTTCAAAATATGGTCTGAACTAGCATTACCAGTGTTTGCTTCTGGAATTAGTGTCTTTGACTAAAATAAATGGCAATTGGCAATGTCCCAGCTTGGAAATGTCATGCAATATGCTTGTTTGTGTTAAAGGATAAAATCATTGGTCATAACATGCTCATTGTTTAATGCTTTTGTAAATATTAGGTTTTTTAATTAAATATCAGCGTAGTTTACTGGTGTAAAACATTTGGATAGCAGCTTAGATTAGCACATTTATCATCTCTGTGCTACTCTGAACAAGCACACTCCTGTGAGTGTACCTGAAATGTCACTTGAAATGGCACGTAAAAATGTTCCTCTCACTTTTAAAACTTCAAATTGCAGGGTTTTTTAATAAAAATGATACTATTTTACAGCTTTGTGCTGTAAGCAAAACCCAGTGAAGTTACAGTAAGCACTTAAACTAATAAATATTTGTGCCATTCTGACAAGAAAAAAAACTTTAAGAAGGCAGAAAACTGTGTATTACAAGACTTTGTTTCTAGTAAAATCAAATATTCAAGAATAAGTCTTTAAAATGTCTCCTTTTTACTGGATCAATGAGGGGAAACTGAGGTGATGATGTCTGAGGGCAAGGGAGTCCAAACCCACTTCCATGACAGGCATTCACATCTCTAAAGGTGCATATTACTACAAATACATTGTGTTCCTGGACTTCAGAGCATGGTTAGCTGAGGTTTCCTCCTGACTTTAGGCATATCAAGTTTTTGTTCCCATCTTTGTGGGGTTACTTCTTTTTTACAGCTGTAATTCTACTTAACAAACTTCAGTCACTTAGCATTAGTTCTTTCAAACATACAAAATAACGTGTTTATTTTTATGTCAGCAGTGACAATCTGCTTCTTTCGTGATTGCTGTTTGTTCTTGCTTCAGGTGGATAGAGCAGTTTCATAGGTTGATGCCATCACAGAATGGTTCAAGTTGGAAGGGACCTTTATAGGCCACCGAGTCCAACCGCCCTGCCATGAACAGGTTGCTCAGAGCCCTGCCCAACCTGACCTTGTTTCCAGGAACAGGGCCTCTACCACCTCTCTCAGCAACCTGTCCCAGTGTTTCACAACCCTCACTGAAAAAATTTTTCCTTGTATCTAATCTGAATCTCCCCTCTTTTAGTTTAAAAAAATGTTCCCATATAGATTCACAAGGTCGCTGCATCTTTTTGTCCTTCATTCCAGCCTACCACACTCTTCCTGATTCTTGGATATTTTAATGCATCATTCCTTTATCCTTAACCGGTTTTTTGTTTTGTTGTGGCACAAAATCTTTAGGTCATGACCTGTATGAATTTTCGTATATCTGCCACATCATTTCTGTGATGCTAGTCCAGGCATAGAGGTGACAGTGTCATAAATAATTCTGGGAAGTTAAGACAGTATAAGGTAAATGTCTCCTGGTAGTAAAATGCCTATTATTCACCAGTGTATGCTAAAACTGGCAGATGGTGAAAATCTTTGCATCACTCTGAATAATAAAGAGTTGTTGTTGTTTTTTTTTTTTTTTTAATTTGGAAAGTCTTCTGCCTTACTATCCAAATGAAATAAAAGGTGCTGCAGAAACTATTTCCTATTTTCAAAGATATTATTATTATTATAACATACCTCTGAGTAAATATCCACAGTTAGATCTCTTTTATTGCTGTATTCTGTCTTCTGTGTAACAATTCAGCCCTCTTGTGGTTACCTTCAAGCATGCAAGTTTCTTCGTTTGTGGAAAACTGTATTAAAAACACAAACTCTTCATGGGTTTTTCAAAACTTTGAGGTTCATAAATTGTGTTAGGGAATCAGTGAACATAGCTTGCAGAACTGATTATGTAGGAATCTTATAATTCCTATATGGAATAGGAATCTTATAATAGGAATCTTATAATTCCTATACATATTATGTAGGAATCTTATAAAGGACCTATATGTAGGTCCTTTAAATCTCCACGGTCTTCTTAGACCAGCTGATAAAATCATGAACATCTGAAGGTTTTAGGGAGTGAAATATTTCCAGTTCTACAAAAAATCTTGTCTAGGGCAATCTATATAGATTAGTAATATGTTATAGATCAGGCTTGTAGAGAATGTCTAGTTCTCACCATATCACACTGGCATGTTTCCTTCTGTTCAGCCCATATGATTCCTTCAGTCTCTCTGTAGATAATAAAAGGGCTCTTAATAGTCCTTTGCTTGAACCCTTTGAGCTCAAGTGAAAAATTTCAGTACTGACAAAGATAGATACCTGCTGTCTATTAAGATAAATCATCTTTCTGTTAGGACACTATTAATGACACTGGTGCCACTAAAAAGGAAAAAAAAGTTGAAAAAAAGCATTTTTACCAGCAGCCTCTGCTTTTTGTAGTGTTTTAAAACCAACAACAACATGACATAGAAAAAAACACACCAAACAAATGAGGATGTTACCCAGAAATATGTGGAAAGCCTTTTGGCAGGGGCGTGCTACCTCACTAAGGTCATCGTGTCTGTTTGTCTTCTTTAGTGGGGAGTGGATTTGTACATTCTGTCGGGATTTGTCCAAGCCAGAAGTTGAATATGACTGTGACAAACCTACTCACAGCTCTGAAAAAAGAAAACTGGAAGATACTGTGGGTTTGGCGCCAATAGACCGTAGGGTAAGGATAAAATTATTATTAATAACGTTTTTTATGCTGAAGCAGTTTTGAACTGTATTAGAAACTTTCATCAGTATTTTACTTGGTTTTGGTTGGCAACTTGTGTAAATACACTGAAATTGGTATTTTATTCGGGGTCTTAGTCTACATGTAGAACCATTTATGGCAGAGTAGTAGAGAGAAGAGTCTTGCTCAGGTGTGAGAAGAATGGCACTGATTATGTGGATGATTATGGTTAGATTTATTGCTAATACAGTGTCTAAATATTACCAGTGCGGTATAGAATGTAAGCAGGTCTAAAGGGTTACAACATAAGCAGGTTTGGTTGGAAATGTGCAGGTTTAGAGCCTTTGGCCTTGCAGAAAGCACAGTTACAAAGCAGCAAAACACCTATGGAGCTGCTTTAGGATTTTATTTCTGTATGTGATCTTAGTACTATAACTCACCTGTCCAAAAGTGAGTGTTCCCCATCGTAGGGCTGTATGTACCCTGCAGGCATCTTGCTGGAGTGGGATCCACCTGGAAGCTGCCTGCAACCTTGGGAGATCAGTTTACCCGGTTGGTCCAGTCTCCAGCAGCATTTTTTATACCCTTTTGCAAACCAGTGTGTACCAAAGTCAATCACAATCACCATGGCTTCCCTATCTCTGGAATGCATTAATTATGTGAGCATCCAGATAGTTCCTCCTGCAATTCCCACCTGGTGTTCTAATCTTAGGACAAATCACATTACCCAGCAGGACACAGTGGGGAGGGTGGGTGTGTGGAGGGCACGCATCAAGACCTGACTGTCTGTGACACCATTATTTATATGTGCTCAATTTCTGTTTTGAGTTAAATGTAAGTTATAAGTCCTGTAAATACTCTGATAAGGGATCAGCAGGCATAAAATCATGCAAAACTATTTTTAGAATCTCTTTCAAGGCTCAAGATCTAGTGTAATATATTTGTTTACACAAAGAGGAAGGGGGAATACTGAGCATCTGTTCTGTGTTTTCTGTAGTTTGTGATTGTAGTATAAACCATGTAGAATTCTCAAATTACTTGAACTTTTTTTTTTTTTGGCACAGAAGTGTGAAAGACTGCTGCTGTATCTCTACTGCCATGAAATGAGTCTTGCCTTTCAAGATCCAGTTCCTCCTACAGTATGTACCTCAATTCTTTCTATTTTATGTTAGTAGCAAATTTGCCATGGTTTTGTTATTATTATTTCATTTTTATGTCCTATTACAGTCTGCTATCAGTAAAGTTCCCCAGACACTGAGTGTATTAAATGTGTTTAATTTTTTAAAACTGTCTGAAGGGGGAAGTTGAAAGTTGAAGGGGATTTACAAGTAAAATTCCCCAATAACTTATTTTACTTAATATTTCAAAAACAGATAAAACGTAAGTTCTGAGCTTGTCTGCTAATATCATGTGCTGAGTGATACCACTAAAAAGGTGAATTACAATATATTTGGGTTTTTTAAATACTACCTGATACTGAGAATTAGGGTACTCCATAGTAGTAATATCAAATTGAATTTATTATTATTAACTTGAATTTTATTAATTTAAAATAGTAAACAATACCTGGATGCATTAGAAGTCTAAGGACACACAGAAGAGTTACCAGTGTGATCAGATGAAAAGATAATTCTTTAAAATAAACCAGTGGGGGAGGAATTCAGTAAGCAATATGCTCCTATGCAGCCTTTATTCTATTTGAATAAGAATTCTGAAGAACAAATGACAGAGTTTAATAATAAGAAATGACACAGGAGATTAATTGATTAATCATATGATGGTCATGTGTTTAAATTCAGATATTAAAGCATTTCTCTTAAAATGTGAATCTAGTTAGGAAAAAAGTATAAAAGTTATTACCATTGCATTTCATATCTTCTTTTCTAACTTCTAATTCTTTCTAAAGAAAAAAAAATCCAAGTCCTACAACCACAGTTTGAGTGTCAAAATCACTGATATCTGTGAAATTTGCCACTATTTCTAAGGACATATTTCATGACCAAACCTCATTTTAAACAACTTGTTTACCATCTCCATTTCAGTTATTGTATGGTGGTCTTGAGAATAAGTCTTAATAGATAGCTTATTTGACTACATCTGAAAATAATGTCCAAACCAAGTCATTTGCTCTACTATGTGTAGTCCTTGTAGGTGGAAGTTTTATTTGTTTATCTTTGATTTTAACATAGGCATTGCAAGGAGTATATTTTAGGCAGCAAAACTGTCATACTTCACTGTTACTCCAGAAACTGTCTGCATGTGTGTTAGAAGTATAATTCTTGTATCTCAGAGTTGTACTTTGAAGATGAGACTAAAACCCTGCCCACACCCTCAGACCCAAAGGTTTATAAAACAATAAGTAGTGAAGAAGACTGCGTTTGGTGAAATTTTTTTTCTCTGTTTAGGTTCCTGATTACTACAAAATAATCAAAAAGCCTATGGACTTGTCAACCATCAAGAGAAGACTTGAAGTGACCAATTCATTCTACACAAAACCAGAAGATTTTGTGGCTGATTTCAGACTGATTTTCCAAAACTGCGCTGAATTTAATGAGGTTAGAAAACTTTATCAGGTTTTGTAGGCTTAGTTGTTTTCAGGAAAACTGTAATGGGGGTAGAATTTGCAATGCAAGAATTTATTGTGTTAAACTTACTTTGATGATGAAACAGCAGTGAAAATATAGATCACATTGAATGCTGCTGTGGTGTTAGATGACTATGCAGTGGAGATCTTTCCACAGAAGGAAGGAGGATTGTAACAATCATGCTAGCTGAATGGCAGGACAGAAGGTAAAGAAAAGAACAATTGCTACAGTGGTGGGCATTTGATTTAAAAATTGGTTTAGTTGTCCTTGCTGCAGATCTTAGATTCAGTGGGATTTTCATTCTGGGAGCTCTGTGCTCACCCTTATGGTTTCAAGTTACACGTTGAGTTATTGTTATTATCCCTTACTGCATGTAAGGTAACATGGTGAAAAAGGGTTGCGGGTACTGAGTGGACCACAAAATGAGAGAGAATTCCACTGGGAATTAAGGCTTCTCTAAATGGCCTCGATGGGGTTCTCATCCAGTGACTCCTGATAGCTGGGAATAATTCCTGCCATGATCTCTGCTTCAGGAAACTGATCAGCTGTGGTGGCTCTGGATAACTTTAGGACTGCATGGTCTTCAATGTCATTGTCTACCAAGTAACATTATCACCATTATTAAAAACTGTAAGCTAGAGAAGTTCTAACACCCTGAAGACATACCTACATATTTCACAGCATAGCACAACTTCTTTCCCCCCCCATGCCCCCCAACCAGGTTTTAAGAGGTTTTAGAATCTCTTCAAATAGCTTTCAGAAGCCAGGCAGTATGGCTTTCGTGACAGGCTTCTATGTTAATCCTTCAGAGAAAAAAGTCCTTGAGGGTGTTGGCTGAGAGATCTACCCTCACACTCTGTTTTGCAGGCTTGTGCTCTGTGGGACCATGTGTTCTACAGGTGCCATTTTTGCTGCTGATTGATGTTTTCTGTAGTTTTTGCCTGAAAGATCTGATGTGATGTAAGTATAGAGCTATTTCATGGTGCACTGATGTTGTTAATTCACCCAACAGCCTGATTCAGAAGTGGCCGACGCTGGCATGAAACTCGAAGCGTACTTTGAAGAACTTCTAAGGAACCTTTATCCTGAGAGAAAGTTCCCCATACAACCTAATGTCCAGAGTGAAAAAGATAATACAGAACTCACTGATGACTCAGATGATGACTTTGTACAACCCCGGAAAAAACGCCTCAAAGGAGAAGACCGTCAGTTGCTTAAATGAGCCACATGTGTTACTACGAAAAGTTTTTTAAAAACTGAGAATATTTATCACTGTTACCACTGTTTTGACTTGTAGGTTTGTGAATATTTACCAGACTTTCTACCCCTTGTCTGAAAAAAACAGAAATCTGTGGAGATCAAGGCATGTGAAGAGCTTCTCTGAAGTTCAAAACTTTCATCTCTTTTCTGGAGCAGCGCAGAAATTGCCATTTGTGTGGGGTGACAGCTGCTTAACTTTGCTTTGAGGAAGAAGTTTGTATAGAATTGAACTTCAAAACATCACATGGGTTCAACATGTGGCTTTCTGAGTTTGAAGAAAATGTGGTCTCACCGGACTTTTAATTTTACCAAAGGCATGTGGCTGGCCATAATTTGTTCTCTTTGTACTGTATTTAACACAAGCCATGAAAAAAGATGGTGTAATGTTATTGTCCTGCACTACTGATTGGTACAGTGAAAGTGTAGTTGCCCCCAAAGAACTTACTTATTGGGAATTTTAAAATGTAAGGGGGGGGGTGTATTAAAAATAACTTCTGAAAAAAGGAAGAAAAGGAACTTGTTTGAGAGTTTTTAATGGAGAAAGTAAAGGACAGAATACTTTGGTTTGCGCCATTTTTCTCACCACCAGCAGGAAACAATGGTATTGCTGTACTGTTTTGTTTAATGAGTGTCTCAAGTGTGATGTACCTCTGTTTAGTGAAGTTGATGGGAAAGTTTGCAACTCTCAATCAGTCTTTCTGTATGTTTAAAGAGGGGGAAAAAAAATCACCCTTTCTGTCCACAAGTTCTTGTTCTTTTTCCAAATTTATAAGTATGTTGTTGTCATAATGCAACCATTGTTGTAAGCAGTGTAAGTACGCATTGTTACTTATTTGGGAGTACACAAGTTTGAAGAGAAAGATACTGCTCTTCATCCCTTTATCTGTCCGTGTTAAAATCACTAGAAGATGAGTATGACTTACCTTGTTTTGTTCGATCTACTTCCCAGAAGCTCTGACGACGTAGATGGTTGGTTTTGCCCTCAGAGATTGCAGAGTTAGAGAAGTCCTTGTGTATGGTTGCCCCAGCTATTGGCTTATAATCTTCATTTATGTAATCTTAAATGAAAACAGAGTGTTCAGGAGAGCAGACAGTCTTTTGGATTAGTTGAGCTCTGATTGTGCCAGAATTTTTCAGCGGGAATTGTGAAGACAGCTGAGTGTACACAAGCCTGCTTTTGACTTGCTGTGTAGCCCTGATGTGATGCTGTGGATACATCACTGAAGAGACTGGATACAAGTGCTGTTTGTGCCTCCCTGCTGTGTACACATTCACTCAGAAAAAGGCCCTGGTTTTGCCTCTCACCAGATAAGATGCTGCGCACCTGCCTTTGTCAGAGGGTGGCACTGTACACTAAAATGTAGCAGACACTCCCAAAGATGACTCAGTTGTGTTTTCAGCAGGTGGATTTTTGATCACGTCGTGGATTTCTATGCTGCCCTTTTTTTCTTTCGTGTTTTCTGTTAGTTCGTTTGTGTGTTTTGTTTTCGTGGGGGTTTTATTATCATTATTGTTATTGCTTTTGGGGAAATTTTTTTATTACCTCAAGAGAATTTCATGTAAATTCTACTATCCTAGAGTACCAGAAAAAAAAATAAAGAGAGGTTAAGGAGCCCAACAAGATAGTGAGGGAGACCATTCTAGCTAAACAAGCGTTATCAGTGCACACCACAGTAGCACAGACTGAAAAAATAAAGAGGCACTGCCATGGCAGTATTCAAAATCTTAGAGATCTAGCAAAGCCTACAAGTCCTAGATACCCTGGCACCAAGTTTAACAGTGTTGCCAGAGGAAGGTGCTGTGTGTTTCTCTGGACCATAAGTTGCAAGCACAGATTCATTAGGAGGCTTCGTGCATTTAGAGGTGAAGTTGGACACCTATTCTGCTCCACTCTCAAGTTGTTGTCCCAGTGGAAAACACTGGGGAGAGGAGAGTACATGTGCTCCTATAGTTCTAGTTACTGCTTGAAAATGTCTCTCTTTAAATAATTCACTGGAAAAAATATGAGTTTTTATCACCTTTTATTTTGGGGTCTTGGACATCACCCTAACAATCCTCAGAAATTGTCACTGCAGTGAGGTTCAAGATAGATGTAAAATTTTTTGTTACTTCATGTAGATGGTATATGCACAGAGTTGAGGAAAGTATTATATTCTTTCAAGCTGCTATGGTGAAGACCATATCTTCTTTGTGTATTTCCCCCCCCCCTTTACCTCAGTTCACTGAACGGGTTTCCTATTTTATTTTAAATTATTTTGTGTGTTCAGTGTCACTACTGACAGGAGTAAGGACTCATCATCTCACTTCATGGGAAGGGTAGAAAGCATCTATTTATTGAATCATAAGAAAAGGAACATCTTTGAGAAATTTGCCATTTTTCTATAAAAATCATAACTTTCACACTGTTCAGTTGCAATTTTTTTATAATGGAAATGGTATGGAGAAGCAATCAACATCAAATGCAGCTCACAGGAAATGACAGATTCCAAAGGTTTATTTTTCTTTCCTACCCAGTCCAACATCAAACACTCGTTTTCATTTTACTTGCTAAAAAGGGAAAAGAAAAAAGTACATAAAATTAATAAAATACATATGAAAACCAACAGAAATGGATACACTGGAAAATAATATGCATTTGGATTTGTCCAAAAGGTCTCGCTTCTGCCAGACAATTCCCTGACTCCTTTAAGAGTGGACTGATACTGTCCTAATAAACCAAAATGAGCAGATCTGCTTTTTAAATGTCAGTGTCTAAATTTCACAAAAAGTTATTTACATAGATTTTATGTAGTTGATTCGTTTTGACCTAGTTTTAAGGAACGCATCTATTGCCTGGAGCCTTAGCACTAAATATTACCATGTTAGAAGAGCTTTTACATCATGTATTTAAACTCCTGTGTGGATTGGATGACTATACTGTGTGAGGCCCTTGGACAACATGTTCAACAGTCCTGATTCATCAATCCCTGAATGGCTACGCAACAGAAATGTGACCTCTTAAATGACCATGAGATAAGAGTCTTAAGTTGAATTTAAGATCTAAAGGGTGCTTCTCTGCCTATACAAGTAGTTCTACAGATTGTTATTTTCCCATTCTTTTGACTTGTGCCATGTAAAGGCCAGCAGCTGGAGTTTATAATTTATTTGTAACAAGGAAGATAATAAATTCATTGAGTTAATGCCCCAGGAAAAGAGAGATCCCATTAAGGAACCATTACACTTGTATTTTTCTCAACTGCTGTTAACCAAAGTTATTCCAGCTGTAGCTGAATCAAAGCTTTTCTTTTATGTTTAAAGTGGTTTTAATGAAGTGTTTTCCTTAGTAATTATTGTAAATCTGACCTTATGAAGGCCTAAGTGGCTCTTTGGCCTCTTTGCATGGGTTTGAATTTCACCCAGAAGAGAAGAATAGGTTGGTTTGTCCATTTCCTTATGTAAACTTCCCCCCCAATCTAGGAAATATTATACAGATACTTTAAATTACATAAAACCATAAAGCACATGCTTTTCTAAAAGACAACCATTTAATGTAGCAGGCAGCAATTAATTTGTTAACCCTTAAAATCCTAATGTTAATTATCCCATGCACCTTGGGGGAACCTTAGAAGATGTGACCCAATGAAGTTAAGTGTGTGTGTGTGTGTGTGTGTGTGTGTGTGTGTGTGTATAATACATGTATGTTTGTATATGTGGGGTTTTTGAAATCTGGTTCTGAAGCCCTCATAAACCAGTTTGATCATGGCAGATGTGGCGTGCTATAGGCTTCTAAAGAATATGGATTATTTAACCCTTGGTGTTCTGGTTTGTACAGGTAAGACTGCACAGTGACACAGAGTGATGTGACCATGCTGCATGCATGCCATGCCGGTATGGATGAATTGACTGGAATCACAGAAAAGCTCACCACCTCCTCTAATTAAACTTGTGTGACTTGCACATGGGAGGCTGAATTTAAACTTGCCTCCTTAATCTTTGTGCTTAATGTTTTGGCTGATTGCTTTATAGGGAATGCCAACCCTAAGGGCTTAGCTAATGGACTGATGGAGATGGGGCTGTAGACTTAAATTTGGTGAAGAAATGGCTTTTGTAGTTTAAAGTGTTGCATGTGTCTGCTGTCCTCTCTCCTTGCAGCACAGGCAAACCAGAACATGTGCCTGTGAAGCAGCAACTTCAAGTCTGGATTGGAGGTAGGATGGAGAGGGGCTTGCACGAGCTAAAGCTATCATGCTCACATGTTAGCTCAGGTGGCTGAGGTTGGCATTCTGGTTTGTTCTTTTACAAGAAATGAGCTTTAGGCAGCTGGGATAACACTGGTTTAAGCTGCTGCAACAGCATGTCCCTGTGCTTACCTATCCAGCTTATGAAACGTCAGGAGAGTTCAGTTTGGATTCTGGCTGAATCATCAGCTCCAATCTCTAAACAGCATTTAGGTACACAGGAGCTGCTGGGGTGGTGATACACACCTGCAGGGCCCTGCCCTTGGTCTCGATGGGCAGTGTGACTGCAGAGATGGCACAGACAACACACACAGATGAGAAAAGACACAGGGCCCCAATGAAAGAAGCGCTCATAAGGACCTGCAAGCAAAAGAACATCAAATACGAGCTTGGTGGTGTGTGGTGCTGGCACTTAATTAGGAACTAAAAGAGCACAAAAAGTCACAAAATGGGTGAGAGACTCCACAATAGAAAAACAATGTCTCATGAATCTTAAGAGTTTTCAGGAAGTAACAAATACTACCAAGACAAACTCCGAGATGAGAGTTATGCAGGGTTTACATCTGTCAGAGACCAGCCAAGTACTCTGTATACGGGGCTGGGGGAGGGGGATTGATTACACCCTTTTATTTGGATGAACATCAGGGTATCTCTCTATATTTGACAGCAATGATCACAACATTTACCAACATTATCAAACATGCTCTTACTTGTGATATAAATGGGGCCACCATAGCTCCAACACGGCACAGTGACCCGCTTGTTCCCATCCCCAGCGCTCGCATTGTGGTGGGATAAACCTAGAACAGGCCAGAAAGAAATTGGATTAGTGCAACACCAATCTGTGATACCTGTACCTTTTTTTTTTTTTTTTTTTAATTTTTGTTTGGAGAGACCTGTTGTGTTATTAAGGGCAACTAGAGGGATACGAAATGAAAAGAAAGAAAGGCTCCTTTGGGTCTCACTTGAGCCATTACAAATCTCTCATTTTTTGCCCCAAATAAAGTTTTAGGGCAAGTCAATCAAAGCTGGATGTGATTCCCCTGCATTTGCTTAGCACCGCTATTGTCACCTTTCTCCCAGCTATGCTGGGCAGCTCACACCAAAGTCAGAGTTGGGTGCTAAAGGAAGAATTCAGTTAATACTGCTGGGCCCATTACTGAAAAGCAGGAAGAAAGGACATTGCAGCCTTCAAGACTGCCTATTCATTTTTATCAACAGCACTTTTGTTTAGAAGGAGGAAAAAGAAAAAACATGTCCCAGTAAGAAACCTCCAGGCTTAGAAGAATGTGGTTTGTGTAATCTTTCACATCTCCCAAACACCTGTCCCAATAAAACACTCTTAGGTATGAATTTTGTATAACTTAAGTCCTCTTAACAGATTTTAGCAAGTATACTCATGTGAGCCTTTGTTTAAATACCTTATTGGGCCAAGTGAATGGAGTAGGTTAATTCAATAAGGGTCCAGGCACATGGCTTGAAAGGGGATTTTCATGTTTGGTTTTTACCATTGATTAAATTATGAGTAGAATTGTTTTATGATGTGGCTGTTGCAGCAATGGTCTTTACATCAACACCAATCAAAACTACTAAAATTTTGGTATTTATTCAAGCCTGGTGCAAGTTTAAATATTACAGTGCACTATTAAAAGAATTATCAGGCCAACATGGGGAGCTACTTGTGTTTGCTCTGTATCAGTTTACTCACTTGCAAGGAAATACATTTAACTCCATACAGTTGTTTAAAAAAACAAAACAAAACCAACCAAAAACAAAACAAACCCACCACACACAAAACCCCAACAAACAAAACACACCAAACAAAAACCAACAATGCATACTTAACTTGCAGAAATTGTGGCTCTAAAGCTGTATGAAGGACAAGCTTTCTGAAGGATTAAAACTATTTGCAGACAGAACACAGCAATTTCCATTAAGTGTGAAGAATTATATACATAACCTCATATACTACCTCAGTACTACTACATCAGTCCCTTAAGTGCTGGAAAAGGTTCCTTTTAGTGGTTGACTATTTTCTAAGTGCAGGGGTTAGACAGGGGAAAGATTGTGGGATTTGAAAGATGGTGGTACCCAATATCCTCAAAAATAGTGGATGTTTTTCAGCAGCTAACCAACAGCTGGCTCAGTAGAGCATTCATCTTCCACCTGCTTCCAGCTGGTTTTCTGATTCCTTCTCTGATCTTGCATGTGAAAACGATGTGGCCAAGAAGCCAGAGATACTTAGTTCAGGAAAGGTGACTAGCTAGTCAATAGACTAGTAGGTAGCATTCCTGGGTAAATGCAAATGGTATTTCAAACCTCCAAGCAGCACAACAAATTTCAAGAACCTACCTCTGCTGTGTAAATGTAGATGGTGTTGAAGTTAGCTGAAACCAAGGCACGCAGCATGAAGAGAAACCCAACCATGCCTGCGCTAGAGAGAAAGCCATGTGGGGCAGAGTTAGTATCACTGAGCAGCAATCAGCAGATACAACCTTATATGTGCACTGTGCTAAGGCCTTTACCAGCTTAATATAAGGAAAAGCGTAAGGAAAAGTTTGCTGACAAGTAGAATCTTTCCTTTGTCCATCGTCAAGCCATGTTTGACAATAGGCTATTGCACGTAAGATTTTCTTTAAGCCAGTGTTAGAGGCTGGAGGAACGAGTGGCTCCGGTGGTGCCCTCAGTGTCATGGTCAAGACTTGACTTCCAACCTGTCCCTCCCTTTGGTTCCTGTATAAAACTTTTGCAAGAAGATATTATGGTCAGGCTCAGCTTTAAGGAAACCTGAAAATAGTTACAGCAGTACAGAAGCTCACTGAATGACTGGAAGCTTCCTGACACCGGTTTATTTAGCTTAACAACTATTTGCAGGCTCCACTCCAGCTCCCAAGTATTCCAGCCAGCCTCCAGGACCAGTGTTCCACGGGGCAGGCAGCAGAGATGTACACTTGTGGTGAGCAGCCTTCAGGTTACCAAGTGGTTTAGAGGAAACTTCAGTGTGAAGCCATCCTGATTCTCAGTAACCATTAAGCTCTGCCAGCTTGAGAGGGATCAATCTTACGCATCCTGACAAATTACAACACTCATGGCAGACTTTCTCTTGATGCTCTCACGAAGGGCCTGACTCTACAAACTAGAGCAGACATATGTTGCATTGCCAAAAAAGAAAGAAAGGGGGAAAAAGTGAATGAAAAATATGACTTCTTTTCTAGACTAGCTGCTAGAAAGCAGCTTGTTATATGCTTAGGTGAAACGATGTGGGCTTAGTAATACAAGTGAGCCCCTTTGCACACCACTGCTGCATATTGAAGCCAAGCAAAGGCCTAAAGAGTTAACTTAGAATGCTTAGTTAGAGATAGAAGCTAGGTCTTAGGCATTTTAAAGGATACCTTGCATCCAAGATAATGCTCACATGCCAGAGAATGCTCACACACCCAGATAAGAACATGAACGAAGAGTTCCTTAAGAGATAAGGGGCGAAATAGGGGCATGAGTCCAAAACCTTGCAAAATTCACCATCAGGAAGTCAGCAAACTAAGAAAGTTGAGAAGTTCAAGCGAGGAAGAAGAGTAAAATATGACCCCCTTGAGGCTGAAGAAACAGGAACGACCATCCAAACAGCACCCCAAAAGAAGACTCCACCCAGACTCTGCCTATTATGAATATTATGATTAGATGTTGCAATTCTATGAATATGCATTAAAGATGTTGTAATCACTCACCAAAACTGTATAAATTACCTGGCTTTTCACTGATAACTTCAGAGCTAGTTTGTCCAGCGCAAGCAGGCTAGTCTCCCCAACGTTGCTTGAAATAAATACCTTTTGCTGCTTAAAGACTCAAAACTGTCTCTGAGCAGTTCCATTGCGCCTTTAGGGGCATCAATATGCAGCATCTGCTGCTGCTGCAGCTTTCCCAGGAAGAGGGGAGAATTCAGAGGCTTTTTTCAGGTCTAAAAGAATTACTGGCCTGAAAGACTGGTAACCTGACGATACCATAGGTCTCACCCTCAGCATTGTGTGCCCCTCAAGAAGACCCACAGTCTGAGTCAGAGTACCTTGAGATGCAGATATTAAGGAGAAGGAAGAACAAGGCTGTACATCCCATGGTGATACACAGGCTCAGGCGTCTTCCGAGGAGATTGATGCCAAGAATGTTCAGAGGATTTACTGAAGATAAAAAGGAAAACCATAAAACATTAGATCACCTGGCTGCAACGAGTGCCTGTCTTGATAGGCCTTACGCAGTGTGCCTCAAAGACACCTCTCTGCATCCCCAGTGCCTACCAAATGTTCTATAAAATGCACAAAGCCTATAATTCTTTTCCTGTACCCAAACCCTGTAATGTGTTCCCATGCTCCTTTTGTCCATCCTTCCCTTCAGGTGATGGAGCCTGTGCTTCTTTGAAATTGCTCTGCTGTGCTGAGGCAGGGCTGCCCTGAGCCATGCAAGGAAGGCACCTGCTGGGTGAGCAGCACAGGCCTTTCAGGCATATTGTGACACTAGACCCACACACCACACCAAGTTCTTTCAAGAGTGCCACATGGATGATTTAGGCCATCCTACCATCCATCCCCCAGTGCTCCCAGGCAGGCTGCACCAGGGAGCATTTTGGTTTGCTGTAGATTCCTGGGCACTTAGCTGTCCTTTACTGTAGTGCTCAGCGCAGGATCTGCTCCCAAGGCCACCATCTCTTGGAAAGTAGGGCACCTGTGTGATACATTCAGTTATGCCAATCTGACTATTTGCAATTCTTGCTTATTTATGACTTTCCAAAATCTGTGTATCTTGGAATTTGGGAAGTCAGGCTCATTTCTGTTAAGTTAAGAGAAATTTTCCCTGGAGTTTAACCAAGGCTGTTGGCAGGTACTAAATGCAAAGGAGGTCTTTGGCTCTGTTCTTGGAAGGGCCTGTGCTGTCATCAGAAGCTAAAATTATTCACCTGGGGAGCAATGCCCTCCATTTCCCCTTTGCCACAGGCTCATGGCCTGTGTCCCAGAAGTTGCCATCAATGCACGCACAGCTAAAACCTTTGGGGTGAGCTCTGGCTGTCTGCAGCCAGAATGGGAGGGCAGGGAGGGGAGAAGAGGTTACGTGCGATCTCTCCGGCTGTGCTGATGATCATGGTCTGGTAGGCAGTGGGCCCGAACAAGTGGCAGTGGCAGGGGCTGTGGCTCTCCTCAGAGTCATCGCCAGAGTCCTGCGCCGGTGGGGCTGCAGAGCCACAGGTGACGTCCCGCTCCAGTAACTCAGCACTGGCCAAGATGACGCCATAGTAAGCGAAAGCTATGCCAAGCCTGTCGGGAGAAAAGATGAGTAAGGTGCAGCTATGATGGGGAAGGTGAGCAAACAAAAATGCAACAGGTTTTGGGTGCCCTGAGACCTGCACTGCTTGCACCAACTCTTAGCCTGAGCAGAGCAGGCACCCACCAGGCCACTGGTCAGCCCACCCGTGGCACACCCCTTGCAATCTAGGTCCTTTCTTGGGGCATCCCACCCAAGCTCATAGTGGAAGGGACTCACTCTGGAGCAGCTCATGAACAACTGCAGTCCATGGGAAGGACTCACATTGGAGAAATTCGTGGAGGACTGTTTCATTTGGGAGGGACCCTATGCTGGAGCAGGGGAAGAGTGTGAAGAGTCCTCCCCATTAAGGAGCAATGAATAGTAAAGACAACATGTGATGAACTGACCAAAGCCTTCATTCCCTGTTCCCATGGAGGGGAGGAAGGGGAGAAAATCAGGAGTGAAATTGAGCCTGGGAAGAAGGGAGAGGTGAGGGGAAAGTGGTTTTAAGATTTCATTTTATTTCTCATTACCCTACTCTAATTTGATTGGCAGTTAATTAAATTAATGTCCCCAAGCTGAGTCTGTTTTGCCCATGATGGAAATTGGTGAGCAATCTCTCCCTGTCTTTGACCCACAAGCAGTAATTCATATTTGCTCTCTCCTGTCCAGCTGAACATAGGATAGATAGAGCGGCTTTGGCGGGTCCTTGGTATCCAGCCAGGGTCAACCAACCACAGTCATTATGCTTGTCATTTTGCTTGCCCCTTCGTTCTGTTTCTTGCTCTGCAGCAGGTGACCTGCTGTGGCCATGCTGAGGAGGGCCTGCCCCTTCAGTGCCTTTCCTAATGCAGGGTTGTTAAGTGGAGACATTACCAAACCACCCCCTTCCTGGGGAACCAAGGAGTCTCAACGTCAGGCCTCAATACTTTCAGCTCACATGAAGCAAATACCCAGGTTATTTTTTGGTCCTTATCCTTTTTACCCAGGGATTTTCAAGAGGAGTTTTCATTAACTGGCTGGAGAGGCTCACATTGCACCCTGGCTGGCTGTCAAGAAAACAGAATTGGTGACGGCAGCCTTGCCTTGTTGTTATCAAGTAATTCAGCATACGTATAATCATCAGCAGGCTGAGAAGTAATTTTCACTTTTTTATCCCACCCTGGCAGTTTCAGAAACAACCATCAGAATCTGGGCTGCCTGGGGAGGTAGGGGATGCTTGGGGCACAGGGGTGTGAGAATGCAAACCCAAGAACATGGCAGAAACTCCTGAGAGGACTAGGAGAGAAAGGAAGATTAAAAAACAAAAAAGATATTTCATAACACTCCTAACAAGTCAAGAAGAAAAAACCCATAAAAAATTCAAGGCCTGGCTAACAACATCTTGGGTCAATGTGTTCCCATGGACCTATTATTTATACATTTCCATTCCAGACAGCAAAGTCAATGAAACATGTATTACACTCACATACAGCTACTGGGAACATTGCATATGAAACCCATCTCTTCAATCTTAATTTTCCCCAGTGAGTGGCACTGGTACTTATTAATATGTTTCTGTCAGAGCCCTGTTTCCCTGGGACTTTGACTGGCCTGCAAAGGTGGTACATTTGTCCTCCTCTTGGGAAGAACAAGTTTACACCAAGAAGGGAAGCGGAGTCGCAGGCACACGGCTGGTGCACGCTGCAGGTGGGTGTGGGGGCTTTCTCCGGTTGCTCTCACCTGGTTCCCAATCAACCTTCCATGAGCTGCCCTGTCCTGAGGAGGGACTCATGGCACCCTGCACCATCCTGGATGTCCAGACCTTTTCTACCTCTCTTAACAGCAACCGGGCGGGGTGTCTGAGGAATGGTCTGAGATCAGGGCACACCTGTGGTGATCCATGTCCTCATACTCCCCTCCAGCTGCCAAGGATCTGCAGTCACCATCTGAGGCAGAATGGTGCCTTGTAATGGCAAAGTCAACAAGAGACTTCTGCTCCCTTCACACTTTCAACAGAGAGAATGAGATGATAAACAAGAGAAAAAAAAATTACCATATGATCCATATCTGCAAAGTGGTTCTGAGGTATTTGGGGTGCATGAGGTCCTTGAATCTTCCTCCCCTTTCCTGCAAACCATGTGTTAGAAAAAGAAGTTATAAAAAGGGCATCTTTTATACAGGAACAAGTGTTCTGTGGCAGCAGCTGGCACCCTAGGCCTCCCTGCCCTCTCCCCGGGCTGCTGATGGCACAGACTGACAGACGGTGCAACACAGCACCCCACCAAACCTTCAGAGAGGAAAGCCCCAGTTCCCAAAAGATGCCCACAGGAGGATGCACTGCAAAGGATGGAAGGTGGGAGAAGGAACATCCTGAGCACTCCCAGCAGGTCCCACAGATCCCAGCAGTCTGACCCCACTGTGACCATGATGGAGCCAGAGGGGGCCTTGGTTGCTGCTTATGGGGCCAGCACTGCTGGGACTGCGTCAACTCCCATTGCCCCATGTGCTGCTCTGCCTGTGAAGCAAGTTTTTGGCCTGAAGTGCTCAAATGCCAATGAGCACAGACACAGGCAGGCACTGGGGACCCTGTCTGCCCTGCTGCTCCCTAGGAGCTGGCAGCTGCCCCAGCATCCCACCACTGAGGGGAGATGAGTTCACAGGGGTGGTTTGGGTTGCCTTTATTTTTATTTTCCTCATCGCTAGTTAAGCTTGAGAGGGTGCACAACTAACAAAACTGCTTCCCACAGCCAATGTGTGTCCATTACATAAATTCAATTAAACTACAGGGAAGCTTTAATCCCAGTTAATTCCAATACAATAGCACCATCTTGCATGAGTTGCTAAGGACAATGCTTGGTGCCTGTGGGATTGAATAAGCAGGAAAGAGGTCCAGGAAAGGGACTTAAAAGAACTGGATACTAATTTTGAGGCCCTGGACAATAGATTTGTCTAATCCTCCTCTCTTGGGGGCCAAAGGAGCCACCTGATTAAGTCCTCCCACCTACCAGACAGCAGGGCCAGACTGAGGGGTAAGGAGGAAAAGACTGGGAGGAGCCTGGCCCCCAGCTCCTCTCTTGCCTGCCCTGAAACACCCATACACACTTTTGGGCATTTCAGTCCAGCAGTGATCAACTCCTGAGATGCTCAGCTGCTTACAGGTGCAGATGATGGTAGCTGTGAAATGGTCTCTCCTGTTTTGATCCTCTTCTTCTGGTCAGTGGCTTCACACTCAGGGAACCTGGGGTGCTGGGACACAGTGGATAAGCTAGGCCAGGGGCTGGGAGAAGCCTCTGGCAGCACTGAGTTGACCTCATGGCAGGGATCCTTGCAGCCTGCCTGGTCACAGCCCTGAGAGGGACCCCAAGGGGCAGTTCCAAGGTCTCATGGCACAGGGAACACCCCTGTGGGATGGATGGGCAATAAGGAAGAATGTGCTTTGCCAGGAGCCCTTTTCATGGTCAAGGAAGCAAATGTTTTCTTAGCACAATATTTTTTTGAGCAAGCACAAATTGAGGAGAAAAAAAGCAGAAAACCCCATTCCATTTTGAGGGCCAAGATTACGGTCTCTCCGAAAGAAAACCCCAGGATGGATGGGCTGAGCAGCAATGCAACCTCAACTTACCTTGGCAGGCTCCCTCAGCACCCCCTCTGGCATCGCTGTCCCGTTCATCCTGGCTATCCTCTGCAGCGTGGCCAGGGCAGCGCCCATGTTTCCCGTGGACACGTTGTACCGTGCCGACTCTGGGATGAACTGAAAGCAGAGCAGCGTCAGAAAGCCTTTCTGCACCCCTCCTGTCACACCCAGGAGCCTATTCAGGTTAGCAGAGGCACTCCATGAGCCAAAGCAGACTTTTGCCTGTCCTCCTCCCCAGCCATGCCCTGGGGTACTGCTCCAGGTCTCCACATCCTTTCCTTGAGGGGCTCACCCTGCCCAACAAACCCATTTCTTGGTCCAGCTCCCAGGAGTCTGCCACTGAGCCATCTGCGTCAACCACTTATGAAAGGTGGGAGCCAAAGACACAGGCTTAACAAAACCAACCCTGAATTAATTGACATTCTAAAATGAGATTAGGCACATGTGACTGACTTAAGCAAAAGTCCTTGAAGACACAACGAAGCCATTTTAATAAAAAGAAAAGCATAGCTGAAATTTAGGAACTAACTCACTCTTCACTAGCATTTACAATATTCACCCACACCCAGTGTTTTTTCCAAACTAAAATACTTTTAAATTAGAAGTAATTACATCTGAAAATATGAATTAAAGACTCCCTTTTTTTAGAGGCACTTATGCTGACTCAGTCTTGTTTTTTCTTCTGGACTAAGAACTTTTGCTATTAATTTTTTTTCTGACAAAAATAATCAGGAAAACCAAACATCAAAGTTATACAAGTGGATGCATTGGCCTGCCCAGGTAGCACCCCAGGTGCATTTGTGCATTCATTCAGCTGCAGGAAGGGCTTTTACATCTGTGTGGCTTCCATCAGCCACAGCTCAGCACTGCGGTGTCTGTGGGCACTGTAAGTAGGGATTTTCCACATCACCCCCACAAATAAGATGTGGTATGTCTGAGGCTGATAGTTCTGAAGCCGAATTAAACCTGGGGAAGCTGTGGTCAACTTTGACATGCATTTGCTCTGTGAGTGCTTTACTGAGGCTGCTTTCCTCAGCCATAGAAAATTTAAAGACTGAAGGGGGTGTACTGTGTCCAGCAGTAGAGTGAGGATATTAGTTGTGATCTTTTGCATACCCTGCCTAGCCTGTCTTCTTCTTGGTACCTGGCCCATCACCCTGATCCCTGGGTACTGCTGGCATCCTGGACACTGGGGTGCTGAAGGACTACAGGGGAGCAGCAAAGCCAAGCCATCCCTGACAAGGTGACATCTCCCCAGCAGCTGGTCTGCAGCCCCACCAGGCCACCAGGACCTTACCAAGCCTCTGGGTGAGAGGGCTGAAGTGGTGAAAGGAGGACCCAAGGACAGCCCCAGCCTTGCAGGGGGTGGAGGGCAATGCCTCTTGGCACCTGGGGAGACATCAGGTCAGTGGCAGTGCAGCGGGGAATGGAGATCTTCCTACCCTGAACACCAGGATGAGAAGGATGCCGGGGATGGAAGCAATTCTGATCAACCAGCGCCAGCCGATGGTTGGATTCACCACTGATGCCAGGCCAATGATCAGCAAAGATCCTGCCAACCAAAACACCTTTCCAAGGGAAAGAAAGCAGTTAAAACATGAACACATGGCCATGATTTGTTTATTTTCTTCCCTTCTGGTCTGATTCTATGGATACGTGGGGAACTGTGCTAGGGAATGCTAAGGTTCAACTGAGCCATCCCATGGCCCTCTGAGAAGCTGGCTTTGGGTGGCAGGAAAGAGGAAAAGACAAGATTTTGGGGAGGGACAGCTAAAGATAGTCTTAATCAGCTCCAGATGAAAACAGATAACTGCTGTGGATACCACTGTACTTAAAGCCACTTCTTTTGTCCTTCCAGTCACTTCTCTGCTAATGCTCATGAATTTTCCTCTTGTGTAAATCTCTGCAGGGAAGCAGCAGATTTACAAGCTCAGAAGGCAAAAACAGGCCAGATTTCCACTGCTGAAAGTTGGTGGCTCTCCAGTACACTCAATGCCAAGTTATACCAACAGAGAATCTGGCCTCCAATCTGCATGTACATTCCTCCCTGTAGTTCACTTGTTGCCATTAGGAGACATCCCTTTCCAGAGGGCCACCCAAAGGAGCTCAGCCAACACAAATTACATAAAAATACATAAAAGCTATAGCAAGTTCATGAATAATCTGTGTGCAGAAATAAGAAATTTCTGGGGAGAAATAGAAGATTGTTCTTTTATAAACTCTTGTGTTTCTGATGACACTTTGGTAATGATGCCCTGGTATCAAAGAGGCTGTAGTGAAAAGTGAATGATCCCTGCCACCAAACACATTTGGTTCAACAGTGAGATGAATCTGTGGGCTCAGTGGGGTCTCCACTGATCATTTGCACATGCAGCAAGTGCCCACTGCAGAAGCCTTCAGTAAGCAATAACACCAATCACTCTTGCTGTGGTCTTTGCCCAGCAAGTGGGCAAAACTCTCACAGTGTGCCTCAGGCCAAATTTGTGACTATCATCTGTGCTAGCCCTGTCCTGTGCAAAGCCCCTTGCCATCCCCGAGCAGGGACAGGGAGAGGCACAGATTAGCACCTTGTCTGGGAATCTCTGCATAAACCATTTGTTATGACTGAGGGTCCACAGAGCGGTGGCGGGAGGGGATAAGCGGGAGGGGCCTGGGAATGCCACTAGCTCCAGCGCCTGGTGGTCCATCAGCACTGGTCCCACTGGAGCAGGTAACCCCATGAGGCTGGCTGGTGTCAGCCATCACTCAAAGTCCCCATACAATGCTTGGAGCATCAAATTATTTGAAAAGATATTGCCTCTCTTCTGCAGCAGCTGCCTGTGTATGTCTTTAGTAACACAGATGCCACGTTCCAGGGTGCAGGAGGCAGCAGACACTCGCTCAGACCCAGACAGGTATGAACAGTCTGGGAGAAATGCTGATGTGCTGGAGACCTGGCTTCCCAACAGCAGTGGGACCAATCTCCCATGACTCACAGCTAGAAGAAACAGTAATGGGCTCACTCTTCTTACCTGAGACAAGGGCAACATGTATCCTCGGTATTTGGTGGGCAAAAATTCTGTTTTTATGATAAGCCTAGCAAAAACAAGAAAAAAGAGCAGAAATATAACAACACTGAGAATTTCCATACAAATCAAGTACAGTTCAGCTCAGCTCAGCCAGTGCTGGATACTGATGCCCACAGACAGAGTACCATCCCCCTTCCACCACTGATCACCCAGAGATGAGGAATCCCTGCTCATTATACCTTCCACTTAGGCAGGCACCGAATTCCATGCAAGGGAAACACAAGGCATGAATCCTTTTCAGCCCACGGTTGTGGGGTACAAGCAGGTAAACGCTGCAGTCTGTACATTAGGAAACCTACAAGAAGGTCCTGTGGGCTGATCAGAGTGCCAGCACAGGCACAGAGTATGTTCATAAAGATGAACAGTTTTAGTGATTTTTTTTTTTCCATTAAATAAAGACAACACTCTGCTCCACTTTTTAAATGGTTTGAAAGCCCTTGGTGCAGAGGGGTCCTGGCACTGGCACCTCTGAAGCTCACAGATGTGAACTGTGCTTCCTTGGCTGGACAGAGAGAGAGGTCGGGAAAGACCCACATTGGCTCCTTCTGTCTCAGCTAGTGAAGTGTTTCATAAAATGTGCAATTTCCCTCCATCCTCAGGAGGCTCATTAACAGCCTCCATGGCCAGGGAATGGGGACCTTCCTGTGAAGGAGGCAGTGCCAGGAGCTCAGGGAATGCATGACCCAGGCACAGGGTGCCTTCTTGTCACAACAATACTCCTCTCCCTGTTTTCCTTCCTTTACTTCAGCAAAGGGCTCTCAGATCAACATGACCAGTTTTGGGCTTTCCTATGTGGGAAGCAACCAAGCTTTGAGGAACCATGGAAGATGCTGAAATGTTGGGGATTTTTCCCCTGAGAGAGATAAAAGAAATAGGGGTTTTTTACCAGGCTCCTAGTGAAGTGGTTGTTAATATTGTGAATTTCTCCTCTCCCTGCCATATCCCCCTTTCTGCCCCAAGAGGACAGAAAGTTTCATTTAAGTGGGAACGTTTTACATCATTCAAAAAGAATTTGCTACTTAAGCAGAATTGTTGTGGCTTTTTTTTACAAAGAAGCAGCCTTTACTAATCTGTTACCTGTCTAATTGTTTTTATATGTGCTAATAATCCCTTTGTCACCAACTTAAAGTAAACCAGCTGTCCCCTCTATCCCAGGCCTCAGGAGTCGCTGGGAACAGCAAACTAGGTCGATTAACCAGGATTTAGTGAAATTACAGAACAGCATTTTGGTAATATGGGAATTTTCTCCCCTTTCCCCTTCCAGCCCCCCTGAAGGCCCCTTTCCCACCATCGACTTCAGGTCACAGCTCAGCCACAGCTCACTGGGCTCAGCGCAAGGAGACCCAGTGCTCCACCAGGGTCAGCCAAAATGAGCTGGAGGGCCTGTCTTGCTGTAAAGCCAGGAACATAGCTCCTCAGGGCCTGTCAGTGCCTCTGTTAACTTCCCTGGGAAGGTGAGCTTGCCGCTGCCCGTGCCACAAAGCATGAGAAACAGCCTTACCCTTGCGCGTGACCTGACACGCCACCTCCCACCATGGCCCGCAGGAACACAAACCAGATGTAGGACGGGGCAAACGAGGTCAGCAGGGAGAAATAGGCTGCCCAGAGGAATGAGAGCAGCAGAATCTGCAAAAGGGGAAAAATTAGGGTCATCAAACCAGAGGCTCAGCCAGGTGCATGGCTCCCGTGGAGCTCAGGAAAAGGTGGTGCAGCCCCCACCACTCACTCACCTTCCAGCGGCCATACCTGTCAGCCAGGAGCCCGAGCACCATGCTGAAGACCATGTAGCCAAAAAACACCATCTAAGGGGAATTGAAACACAGCTGTGGAGGGCCCATTCCCAGTAGCACTGGGAAGCTCTACTCTTTGAACTGAGGGTGAGCTGCGTGCTCCTGGGGCAGCAGAATGAACTGCACTGCCCAGAACCATGAATACCAAGCTATCAGGGGATGACTTCCTTTGTGTGGGCACTCACTGCTTCAGTCCTCAAAGCTGGGGGATGGATGGCAAGGAGAGCAAAATAAGAATATGGAAGTGGGGACTTGTTTGGCATTACAGCTCTGTGCATGGACATCTGCTCTTGTGAGCTTGATTTCTGGTTTTCTACAGTTGTGGTACTGTTCTCATTCCTGAGAGGAGGCCCTAGGAATTTATTTGGCCCACCGGGAAGTGTAGTTTACAAAGCCCATGGTGGTGCCCCAGAAGATGACCACATGGTGGATAACCTGTCTTGGGGATACACAAGTCACTCACCGTTGTGACTAAAGCCACCTGCCAGTCTTGAAGCTGCCACTCACATCGGATGAGAGGGGACACAACAGCTATTAGCATGATCTCCATGGCTTCAGCCACCTTTGGAAACAAGCATACCTGTTAGCAAGAAGGGAAACCAGAAAGAGCCCACAGGGGAAAGCTCCTCAGTCCTACCAAGCCTGCAGTCTTGGCAGTCCCACAGTGACCAAAGACTCCTGTGAAGCCATGGTGCCTCCACAGTGGTCTGAACCCTGCACCTGATCTGGAAGATGCAAGCACTTGGCAACAGGAGGAGGAGGGGAGAAAAGTGCACCTAGAAAGCAGTGTATCTAGGAAGTTTGGAAAGAGTCAGTCCTTGGCAGAGGAGACTCTTATCCTGCTGTACTAATGGAAGACCTTCAGCTACCTCTGGAAACCAAGCTGCTTCATTAGGTAGCTGACTGTGAATTCAGGAATCTAACATAGATATGAACTCTTAAAACTGTTTTTGATTAAAAACTTCATAGGTCCATTGGCTGTTTGACCCAGCAGCTGGCTTCAGTTAGGAGTGAGGCTATCATTTGTGCCTAGTTACAGACTTTTACCCCTCAGATGCAGTGCTTCTCTTGAATGTGCCCTCATTACATCTTTACCTAGCCTGGACTCAGGCTTTTGCCCAAGTTCTCAAAGCAGATACACCATTAACCCAAGACCATGAAAGTTAGGAAATTTTTCAGGTAGCCAAGGGTGAGAAGACGGCAGCTCTCCTGTGCTGTGATGCACAGGGTTTGGGCATCATGGGGATGACATGGAAAATGCCAATGTGAGGCTGGACCTAGCCCTCAGGTACCACTGAAGACATGCCCTGGCAGTGCCTCAGGGCAGGAGGCAAGCCACGGTGCTCTGGGCCATCCTGCTCAGCTTTGCCCTGAGATAGGTCTGATATCCATGTGGCCAATATCTACTTTGGCCAAAGATGACAACAGTAGAAATCCTGCTTGAGAAGGTAAGCGCGTAAAAAAATTGGTTGCAATACGTGCTCCCGGTGTTTATGGTTATTACTGTGTAGTAATAAGGAAAATAAGAACATTTTTTCCAGGCAATGCAGATGGCTGCAGATACCTACCCCAGTGCTGCCCATGATGAGGAAGAGTATGATGTGGAATCTGCCAAACCCAATTGTTTCCACAGCTTCTTCCACTGTAAATGTCTTCTGCCCTGAACACCAATGAGAAATAGAGAGACAAAACCTGTTAGCAGTCAAATTGTACCGCCTCGTCATGAAATGTCAACGTTCTTCACGCTCCTGTAGCAATGAACCAGAAAAAAGGCTGGAAACATCTACCAGTTGTGTGTTCACTGACCAGCCCCAAGGCATTCTGGTGGCCAGGCATGGCAAGAGGTTGCTGAAACAGCAGCCAGTGGTCATGGAGGAATGACAGCCTTGTATTGAGATACCCCCATCTGCTTCAGAAACCTGTGGCTTGAACTGCATCTGGCAATGGTCTACTGCCTTTCCCTGCCCAAACTGTTGCGAGGATCAGTCCCTCTGCACTCCTGGGATACAGACCTGCTCCCAGCACAGGTGGGGTGTAAGCTGAGGGCTGCCCAGGGACCAAGTCCTGCAAGATGAGCACAGCTCTGAGCTCTGGGCTCAGTTTCATCCCCTAAACCTTTATTCCTGACTTCTCCCCTGTCCTCCCCATTTAACCCATTTTTAAATCATTTAATGGGCAAAATGAGCACCTCAAGACCAGGGCTGGGACACCCTTTTAAACAGACTTGGCAGAAAGATTTCACCATATACATACTTTCAGGCTCTTACTTAGGTGAAGTCAGAGCTGCATAATTTTTTCTGCCAGGCCATTTATCTCCAAAGAAGTCATCTCAAGCCCATCAACACTACCTCTGAAATGAAACAGAACTTGCTGCAGAATTTCAGAAGAAATTGGTGTTTTTTGCAAATGCAGGCCCATTTAGATTATTTTCAACATTTTTTCCACTTTAAAATACTTTTAAATAGAATAAAATTTAAATAAATCATATCCAAAATAAGTAAGTCATCAAATCACCCATATAATAAAATGTTTACATAAAGCAGAGGGCTGAGAAAAGCCAAGCCAGCCAGCTCTTCCCACTACTGTAGGTAGCAGTCACCAGCCTGATAGCTGGGATGGGAGAGGAGGGGCATGATGATGCTGTCTGTGGCTCCATTTACAGAGGATTTAGGTAGCTGGAGTAGCAGGACTGAGGACCCTCCCCCTACCCCAGCTAAACGAGGACCCAGGTTTCTAGTCCTGCCAATGCAACCCACCTTTTGGTGATTCTTTGCTCTCCGTGTGGATTTCCTCCAAGCCAATAGCATTTTCTGCCTCTTTTGGTGCAGTGGCCATCTCAGCTCCTGCTGGGATCCACCGTCACCATCAGACAAGGTTAGGATTTAACTGTGGACAGTCACAAAGTCATATGAGCAACAAGACAGCAAGGCAGTTTCTTGTGCTGGACTGAAAACATTTGGATATGGTCAAACAGAGTTTGTTTCATGAAGCTACTGGGAGATATCCCTTCCCATCGTGATTTTGGTGAAGAACACATAGAAACTTCACAAGGCAAGTTAGTTGAACTGACAGAGATCAGTTATCACATTGCTGTTTTTATGGAAAGTTCAGGAAAGAGTAGAGACCTGCTAACACAAGAGAGCACGTGACAATTTTCTTAGCCCAGAGGACAATGAAATGCAGAGCCAGCCTAAAAGATGCTGCACCTCCCAGAGCCAAGACATGATATCTTGGGGTTGTCCCTGATGGAGGCTCCTCCGTGGGAGCTGGGGCTGAGTGGGCAGTAGAGGTGCTGCACCCGGTAATTGCTCAGGCTGAGGGGAGCCCCCAGTGGGGCAGAGCCAGGTGACCCAGCCAACTTCCTAACCCCGGCTGCTTGAAGATGGCATGGCTAGCCCAAACTCCTCCTCAGCCAGCCTACAGCTTGCCAGCACACAGCTTCCTGCTGCAAACCTGATCCTGTGCCTCACCCCCTGCCGCGCTAATCCCCCTCTGCTCAGGGTATCAAGAAACACAGCAAGTGTTCTGGATTGCGACAGGGGGAAGCTGGCTGCCTCTGCTGGTGTTTCTGGTTTCCAGTGCTAAATCCCTTGGCCTCATCACTGCTGCTTTCCCTCATTAGAAAAGCTCATTTTAATCCCAGGGTGGGGATTAAGCACACTACTTGCTTTAACCCGCAAGCTTTTCTGCTGAGTGCATGCTCAGACACTTGGGGGAGCTCAACACATCTTGTTTGATGACCCCTTCTGCTTTGATTACCTCCCTTTAGAGGTATTGGGCTTTGGCCCACGCAGAACTCACAGAAAACCAGCACTGGGAGGCTGCAGTGCAGGGAGAGCCGGAGGAAATTAAAGGCCGAGAGTGTCTAGCCAAAGGTACAAAACCCCAGCTGAGGCAGAGGGCAGCAAAACATGGAAAGCATGGAGTTACAGTGCTCACAGGCTGGATACCCTGAAAGCAGTATACTGAGGTGCAGTCACAAGGAGGTCATTAAGGGCTAATGGCAGATTACTCAGTTGGGTCACATACACTGACCTTGCTGTTATAGATCATTACAGTCCAGTGTGCAAGAGGGTGTGTAGGGTATTGCGTACATCTGTCTCATAGTGTCCTCAGAGGCAGCAATAGCTGGCAGCAGCACACAGTGCCACCAGCTGACCATGATGGCCAGCAGCTAGGGACCATTTCCAAGTGGAACCAGCTCAACAGAAATCAAAAAAAGGTGCTTGGAAGAGCCCACAACAAGAGGTAAAGATTTACTGTGTGGTTGAATCGCAAAAGCCTTTGCAATAACAAAATCTGGGCACCAGCTTTTCTCCTTTTCTGTTCCTTTATGACTATGGACCTGCAAACACATTCTAAGCTGCCACATCACACTCCTGTCTGGTTAAACAGCTACTCTCTTCCAAAAGCCTGTGGCAGGCACAGCCCAGGGTGTTGGCAGAACAAGGATCAAGCCCTGGGCCTTTGCCCATCCCTCCTGATACTGGGATACTCTGCTAATTTTTTGCTGAGGGGTGTTGGAACATTTCATTGGCATTTACCTACTCTGGGCCATGTGCCCTCCTTCTGGGAAGTGCCACAACTGTTCCAGAAGAGGGGAGGGAACCCCAATCCTTGGTGCTGCTGTGCAGAACCACCAGTGAGGGTCAGGTGCTCAAGCAGAAGGCTGCAGTACCACCTCCAACACCTGACAGTAGACAGACACCCTCAGAGGTACCAGGATGTTGGATAGCACCTAATGGGAGAACCACACTACTCAAATAGCAGCAGGTGAGCAGGTGGGATACATTCTCTAGCATCTCAAATAACACTAGAAATCTTTGCAGGCACACTAAACCGCCTAACAGTTCCTACCACACCCAGGATTTCATGCCAAACCTTTCCAGCCCTGTTTGCCTTAATGGAACAACTAGTGTCTATCATGCATCTCTAGGGAGTCACAAATTTCCCACTATTTGTAATTCCCAATTCCTAAATGCCAATTACATGAGCCAGGAGAACAGCAGTGACAAAGCTGCTGCTGGCAGGGAAAATAACAATCCTCCATCTGAAGGGAGCAACCAAGAGCTCAGTGAAGCTGCTGCTGGGACCCATCAGAATGATGCCATGAGCCCACACCAGAGGGCTGTGAGGCACAAAGGGCACACAACATGCAATTCTACATGTGACACCAGGTCGGAACTTTGTCAGTAAAGTCAGAGACCTCCTTCTTGTGAGAATTCCCCTCACAGCTGAATGATCAGATACCATCCACTATTAAGCAAGATTTGATTAAATACTTATTTACTTACTGACGTTTTCTTACCTCTACAGTGTCTCAGGCACGGAGGAGCAGACCTTTCTTCCTTTATGTCTGTATCTTTTCTGCTATTTACTTTTTACAGCGTTGGCGGTGCTGTGGGTTTGGGATCCAGCTCCCAGGAGTCAGGTTTCCTCTTTGCTGGGCACAGGCAGGTCCCTTCCCACCTGCCTCCACCCCCCCCCACCAGAAACAGATGCTGCAGGCAAAGTGCCCAAGTGCTGACCTGTGTTTTTCCCATGACATCTATAGGTCTTCCACAGGTGCCACCCACCACAGGTGTTGGTACTTGCCCACATCTTTTTGTAAGAATGACCCCAAGAAGGCGGAGGGAGGATGCTGAGGAGACCTCTATTGCAACACCAGATGGATTCTAGCTGATGGGTAGCAGAGGCAGGTCCTGCAGCATCAATGCTCATGCAAGGCACCTTAACCATCCCCTGCAAAGCCATGAGCAGTGGCTGGGCATGGCAGCCATCAGCCCTCCTTAGGCCAGATGAAGCCAACTCAGGCGCCAGCACCATGAGAAAAATAAGGTCAGTTCATCTGCTTCATCCTTCTAAATTTCCTGACCAAGTAGCAAAATGCAGGGAGCGCTCATGGTTTGAACTGCCACAGTGATCCCAACCCTGTTGTGCAGCAAATCTCAGTGCTACGATAGCTATGGGCTCTTGACTAGGAATGTATGTGTCTACCTTTACTAGTCAGTGTTGACATTGGTAAGCCAGCAAAGGTGCTGGGAGGTTTTCTGTCTTTGTCTCTCATGAGGGTTCCCCAAATCCTTCTGTTTTGAAATATGTACACTGAGCTGGCTGCAATGTTGCAGTAGTTTTATCAAAGTATGTAACTCCCATGCTGATTCTTACGCTTCCAAGCATCTGGAAGATATTTGCTACCAGCCAACATATGCCCTTTCACAGCCTTATTTTACATCTTCTCCTTAATAATATCTAATATTCAACTGTTATTGGCATCTGCTGAATGACATACATGATGCAGGCTGCCAGATCCATACCATTTTGTTTGCATTGCAAAATCTGAGGCAGCGTGCATGCAATCACAGGAGGGCACAGATGTTTCAGCATTCCAGCTTCCAAGCACGGAAGGGAAAAAATAACCAAAATACCAGTGAAATTCTAAGCCATGAAGATGTGCTTTCAGGCCCAGGTGTTTTGGATTGCACAAAGGGATACTATGTCTATTTTTTTTTTTTCCAGCAACCTTATGATATTGTAATTATTTGTCATGGAAAGGCAAAGGCTGGTCAGAGTAAAGCACAAATGGAAATATCTACATGCATGAAAGGTCCAGGAGAAATAAAAGACTGAGAGTGAGAAGAAAGGTCTCCATGCTGGCCAAGGTCATGATGGAGGGCCATCATCTGGGTAAACACTGAGGAAAGTGTTTGCTGCAGGAGCCAGAGGCTGGACTCCAAGAAACTGACTCCTAGAGTTTATGACAGCTCAGTCCAAAAGTCAGTTCATCATCACCAGCCAGGAGGACCTAAGGGACTGGACAAAAACTCGATACCCAAAATACTCAATACTTTCTTCATCTTCCACATCACAAAATTGTCCTGGCAGGAGGGCCTAGGCACACACAGCAATAGCTCTCATGGGAAGGAGTAAAAAACTCAGGAAAGAATGAGTGTGGGCGACTGAAAACAGTTTGCTTGACTTTGCTATCCCTTTCCCTTCCTACATAGTCATTCACTGAGGGTTTTTTAACATTTGTTTCCTATAAAATGATGTAACTCATGTCACCAGTTCTCAGAAACAAACAACTCCATAGCCACAGGATGAGCTCTGGGTCCAGAAACACCCATTCCACCCTAGGCACCAATCCTGAGTCTGCTGCAGAGGGACATGCTGAGGCCCTGGCTTGGGTAGGGTCACACCTTCTCCAACAATGGGCAAAGTTTAGATAAAGTCACTGGGCTGTTGTACCAAGAAGGCCTACTAGTCTGTAACTGTGGTCTCTGCTGGACCTGGCCATGTATGATGGACATATTCACAGAAACAGTCAGAAAACATGGTCCCATTCAGCTTAGCAGCTGTACAGGGAAATGAGCAGCCCCTGCTCTGCTCTGCTCCAAAATCCCCCTCATTTTCTGCAGGAAAAGCTTTGAAAAACAAGGCACTCTCTGAAACATTTCTAGGTTTTTAAAGAATTCTTTAAAAGCCCCAGATGAAAACCAGGGCTCTCCTCAAAGTGTATCATTGCAACCGTGCCTCTCAGCAATATTTCATCTGAATGCTCCCTGATTATAAGTGGGCTTGGTCCACTTGTGGAGTGGGGAAGTGCCATCCCTCTGTCACAAATGCTCAAGTGAGACACAGGCTCTGCTGTGCTTTTCAGTTGTGTGCAGAAAAAGAGAGAGCTGAATACGGAATTAAGCCCAGTTTTTGAATTGCTGTTCAGTACAGCAAACAACAGACCATTTTGTCACCTGCAGGATAACTTGTTTTTCTTGCTTAAAATGTAAACCTCAGACGAAAAGCAAAACACCAAGAAGCTCTAAGAGGAACAGATATTCTGTTTCTGGTAATCACCTTCTCAGTTACATTGCAATCACATGGAAAGGTGTAATAAAGATAAAATGTGTGTCTGTGCAGAAAATTCACCCACTGTTTCATAAGGCAAATGCTTTTCTCTGTGTTTGGTAGTGCATCAAACTACTTTGGCCTTTCTTGCTGCAAGACTGCTTTTCTCCTGAATAGCAATAAACAAAACAGGCTGGAAGGAAGAAACAAAGGTAATGAGCATACACCGAGCAACTGTGACACCATCTGCAGAGATATCCGTGTGGTTTTTGTCTGTATTTTAGGTTACCCATGCCCAAAGAACTGGTGACATGAGACCATGCAAGGGTCATGGACACGCTCCCGTGCCCACCTCTTCTCAGCTCCAGCTGCTGCTCCTAACCCAAGCTGGTGTTGAAAAAGGCTCGTGGCTCTGTTGGTGACCAATGCCCAACATCAGTATGGCTTCTTGAGAACACAAGAGAAAATTAGAACAAGCGCTTTACCTGGGGCTGTATTTTCTCCCCCGTCACTGTAGCTGAAGGTGACTTTCAAGCCTGAATACTGCAGAAATATTACCTGTGATGAATATTACACCGTGTGTCCTGTGGGAACACTCCCAGGCTGTTTTTTTGGTGGAGCTGGATATCAAGGGTGTGAGGTTTGAAAATAAGGGCTTGTTTGGTCACACCCCATGGAAAGGAGCACTGTCCACTCCAAATCCATTGGTGTGCTCTGTTTTCTTCACATACTTCATGGTTAAAAAAACATAGCTTGATTAACACTCTTCAGTTTGAAAGATCAGTAATTCAGGAATATTTAAGAAGATCACAGTACATCAGTACTTCAAATTCACATCAACTGCTTTGATTCCACTCTTCTTTCTGTTCATTAAGTATTAGCATTTCTACACAAACTGCTTTAACAACCCATCTTGAAAAATACAGCACAGGGGGACTCATCTTAAGTCTCCAGTGAGAAACAAGCCAATAGAGATAAATAAAATGGCTGCCAATGTTGAAACGGGTGCAGTCTTTTGTTTACACAGCCCAAAACTAACACTTTTGTTAAGTGATGATGTGTGCAAACTTCTCTAATCCAGTGCTGTCAAGCCCTGGAGAAAATCAAATAAAAAGAGGGTTATTCTAGTAAAGCATGTAGAAAATTGCAAGG
Organism: Myiozetetes cayanensis; assembly: GCF_022539395.1. Taxonomy (NCBI): domain Eukaryota; kingdom Metazoa; phylum Chordata; class Aves; order Passeriformes; family Tyrannidae; genus Myiozetetes; species Myiozetetes cayanensis. Next base: position 56,852,872 of record NW_026087521.1, on the reverse strand, counting down.
CTGCAATACAATCTGTCTTTGAGCTGGTTTGCATTGTGTGCTAAATGAAGGGCTGCAATCTTGTAAGGGACTTAATCATGCCACATGATCACCCACAGCTTAAAACGACAGCCAAAACATATTTTCCTCGGAAAGAAATATACCACAAAGACAAGGCAGTAAATGGAGCAAAGCATATGTGAGTTGATTAATAATAACTGGTTTAATTCAAAAGCTGCATCTCCTCTTTTCAAGCAAGCAGTAGGCAGCTGACCCCAACGAATGCTGAGGACCAGGTACTTGGCAAAGACATCAGTGGAGATACTCAGCCACGGGTCCAGCCAGACCAGCTGATGCAGTTCAGCTCTCAGCTGATACAGCAGTATATTGGAATGTAGTTATTACATTTCATATACATTTCATCTGCAGCTTCTCTTCTTTCAAGGGCCACATCCCATTCTCTTTCATCCCACTCTGTGGGTGAGCGACCACAGGGAAACAGAGCCTGGTCTGAGGAGTGAAGCAGTGATGCACTGGCTTCACTCCTCTGCAGTGCCATTGATGATGTGCTTGAAGGAGAATGGAGAGAATTTGTACCCAGCTCCCACGTAGAACTTGTTCTGGAACTCCACCCTGGGGAGGAGCAGAGGGAGGCATCAGTGCTGCTCACAGGCAGGATCTACTGCCAGCCAAGAGGCTTATACATGGCACCCACAGGAAAAGGGAGGCCACTATATACAGACAGGACATAGGCTCTTTCTGGAGCCAACAGACTTTCCATCAGCCAGCCTGAAAATGCTTGTTGTGAGGCCAGTCAGCAGAACCTTGCCTGCCTGGTAACCTGCTTCCAGCAGCTCTGAGAGCTGGGATAACCACCTGCTGGTTTAAAACTCTGATGGGAGACAGACATCTCCCGTGCCCTGCAGAATGACACAGCTTGGGTGCTCAGGCAGTAAGTTGAGTTATGGTGGTGGTAAAGGATGTTTTGCCACCTTGGTCTCGCTTACAGTCCCAGCTGCATTGTTTGACAGTAACCTTTTGCAGTAATCTTGTTTGATGGTAACCTTGCATGGGACACACAGCCAGTGGCATGGCTGTGGTGCCTCTGAGCCTTGTCGTGCAGGTCACAGTGGCCCTGCTGGCTCTGCATGTTTACCAGGACAGAACTGCAGGTTGCCATTGGCCTCACATGCTCACAGCCACCACAGGCACAGGAGGACAACAGGTTGCTCCGGGAGCAGTGCAGAGCATGGAGCTCTGACCTCCCTTTGGGGAAATCTCCCTCGCTTCACTTGCCAAAAGCAACTGGTGTTCTCATGCACAGGTACTAGTACAGCATGTACTGGCTGATGGGGCCACCTGTGTCCACAGCCTGATCCCTTCCAAGGACTACTCCAAGAAACCTCCAGAAGACCACACCACCTACCAGTGCAGACGCAGGGCATGCAGGAAGGCAGAGAGCCCCTCCATGACCAGCAGGATGGCCACTGTCAGCACTGCAAAAGCTGCAAAGATGATGAAGATGACAATGAGGCCTGCCCAGCCGCTGCTGCTGAGCCCATTGTGCATCACCATGGTCCAAAGCACCTCTGATAGCTCTGCAGAAACAAATAAAAGGAAAACAGTGCTGAGCAACAGCTATGGACAGACATGCAGTCTGCCAGATGACCATGTTTCCCAGTCAGATGAGCTGGCCTAGGATAAAATCCACAGGACAGTAAAATATACATGACAGTGATCATACATGGCCACCCCACCTCTCCATGATCACCAGGGAAGGAAAGCGGATGCAGTTTGTTTTCCGTTGCTCCTCTTCACTGTGTTAGAAGCTGATGGTGCTGTTTTGGCTTGACTTTGCATCGTAAGTTCATGGAAACACACTAGCAAGACTGCTGTTAGCTTGTCATGATACACTCATCAGTTTACTTTACACTTCCTTGACATGGCAGGTAGGCAGTATTGCAGCCTTCTAGGACTGCCTGCTGCTAAATCCCTGTGAACATGATTGATTGGTATAGTCAATACATGTGTAGATACAAGCTGCACTGACTGAAGCTAGCTAAGACTCACAGGAGACATGTAATTCCCATTTGTTCTCCAAACCACTTCTCCTAGGGTATCATGGAGATTCTGTGGTGGGGAAAAAAAAAAAAAAAAAAAAGGAAGACAATTGGCTGGTCCCACGCAAGGCAGGATGTATTAGTGTTTAGGTTTCTTGCCATGCTCTTAAAGATTTTTTCTTTTCTACACAGGTTTATATTAACATTCACAGCACTGGCATATCTGACATGTACTCTCAGCTCAATAACATATTCCTAACTTAACTACCCCACTCACCCAGGACAGAATCAGAACTGAGCTATTTTTCTCTTGTGATACAGGCAAAGCAAGGATTTAGCCCAGGTCTTCTACTTCTGGAGGCTCCAGCCACCAGCTCAGCCTTATCCCTTCCAGCTGCTGCTCTCAGGAAAAAAAAAAAGTCTTGTTGATGTCATTTTGTAATGCTGCAAAGGAATATGGTGGTTCTTCTGGGCAGAATACATAGGACTGCCCTTAGCTAAGCTCTTTAGTTGGTTTATTTTATTTTATTTAGATGTCTGTCTTCCATGTAAAGCTCATGTGTATTAGCTTCCACTCAACTCCTACTAAGCTCATTTCTGTGCCAAGCAGTACAGCTCACCCCTGTCAACCCATGGCACACCACATCACAAGCCCTTCCCTTTTTGTTTTCATTTTTTTGTGTGCTCAATTCTTTAGGGCAGGTGCAACTCCTAGCCAGAGGCAGTACAGCGATATTAATAAAAAAACATTTCAGAAAAATTAGAGATGTTGAAAACATGAAGTTCCAGCCCGAGGCAGTTTCTAGTATTTGAGCATTTGTTTTTATCATAAATCAAGGCAAAAGACATTGAAATGCTGTACATTTTTCATGGAACGTAAGGTTCCACTGAATGCGGCTGGGAAAAATCCCAGTGAAAATGACAAATTCCAGAAACTCTTGAACCAGATCTTTTCTTTCCAGGTTGCTGAACAAAATCAAAACAACTGTTTCAAGTAATTTTGACATTTGTCTGCATACCCTGAGGCTACAGCAAATGCCTCTTCAGAAAAGAAGCTATGGCTCCCATACTGCCTTTACCTCCACGGACTGGACTACCCATCTGGACTGCACCACCCTCTGTGCCACACACCATGAGGACTATTCCAGAGGGGTGGCTACAGAGCAGCGTGGGAAAGTGGCCTCTGCCAGTAAATGCAGTCAGGAGCTGACTCACACATAGCTGCCAGGGATCACCCCTAAAACCTGAGATGGCCACCGTGAAACACTTGGATTGATCTAACCTGAAGCAAAACATCCTGAGACACAAACGCCCACAAGGAGAACTTGGATTTCGTGAAGAAATCTGCAGGAATACTCAAACAGCAGCAGAAGCAGTGATCAGCATGGATTCACTGATCAGGAAACTGACAGGTGGACAATCACTCACGTGCATGCGCCAAGCTCAGCGCCCAGAGCCGCAGGTAGGATGCTGTGTTGGAGATGCAGCCAAGGCAGTATTCAATGGTGTGGATAGCTTGGTGGACAAATATGTCTCCAAAATTGAACTGAAAGAACATAAAATCAAATACATTTTATTAGTTCCGAGTTCAGGACTTCTTGGCTAACAGCAACACTCCACCAAAGGCTCTTCATACTCCTTCCTTTTCCTTGCTATGTCCTGAGCAATGCAAAGATATTTCCCAGGTAAAGGGACTGCTCTGGAAAGTGTCCATTCTGTATGATCTTTTCATACATTCTCCCTGGAGAAATATGATTCCAGTGAAAACCAAATGCTAGGGAAACAGTTCACATTCCACTCCTACAATTCCAAATCTTTAAATGTCAATCCAATTGCTAACAGTGTGATTTCTGATAGAGACATAAGTCCTTAGGTAAAACAGTGGCTTTCAGACTATCTGCCTGTGGGCATACACATTTTGGGAGATATCACTGAATAATTGCATCTTATAATAATGAATAAGCAAATCTGTGAAGATTCCCTGTGACTGGGAACAGCCAGCAATATCCAAACTCAATACTGTTGATACTCCCAACTGCTAGAAACACTTCTGTTACTTTTTCCTGGGTTGCTGCTTACTGCAGATACAGACAGTATCTGCCAAGGGAAGACTTTTCTCCCTAGTCAACAATGCTGGTTTCCAACTTTTAAATTCTCCTTTGCAAAATAAAGGAAGGAAAAGTCACTGAGTCTTGGAAAAAGGTTGACCTTCTCTGGGTGCAATGTGAAAGTGAAACAACCACCCTTGAGGAAACAAGAGCTTGAGGTTTGTAAAAGCTTGACGTTTGTATGAATACCTGCCACCATTAGGCAAAAACAAAGGAAGAATTCAGGAGAATTAATTCAATGAAAATTCAAACCTTTTTCTGTTTGGAAACACAAAGTGTTACAACCGTGTTTGTTGATATCTTGCTAAAAAGAAGGGCTGGCAACTCTGAAAAAGTCCTCTGCTTGACTTTGTGTCTTCTACTGTTGTGTCTGTCTCAATAATATTATGGCCAAATTTTCTTACCTCTTCCTCATCACCCTCATGTCCTTCATGGCCACCACTGTGGTCTCCTTGGGAAGCTTTCTTGGAGTGGTTGGTCTCTGGGACATCTACCTCATTTTCACCTCCAGGGTTTCCTGAGATGGCTTGAGAACGGATCTTTCAGAAACAAAATGTAATAAATATTTTGTGTCATGCTACAGGCTGATATCAAAATGAAGAAGTCCATGGCACAGAACTCCCTCAATAAATTCATGATGGATAACACATGAAGGATTATATCATCAACACGAAGACAATTCAAAAATAGTCATCATAGGCTACAGAAACTGAATATTCCCATGGAATGGCTAATAATACCTAAATATTTTCCATCCTAGAGCATTTTCCAGTGATTCCAACTATTCTGTAACCAGTTTCTAGTCTCACAATGTACCCTTTGACCCCACTATGGGAAAATCCATCCCTTCTGGCAATTGAGAAAATTGAGGCACATTAAAGCTGATGATCTCAATCAGATTGGTGCAAATCAAAGGAATTAACATCAAGTGAAAGAGCAATGAAGCCGGAAAGGATCGCTTGACTTGATGAAGGTCACACATTTACTGGGATACAGACAAATACAATTCAAAGCTCTTGTTTCACTTTAAATTGACAAAAACCTCATGGCAACCCATCTTCTCCCTGTAATTATTCTTTACAGACATTTTCTAGAGGCCTGAACAACCTGATCTGAGTCTCACTCCAGAAATGACAGAACAGCATAAGAATAGCCCTACATCATGTTACGGTCCTCTTATGCAGCATAAGCAAATATGGGCCTCATGGCTTCTCTCAGGTTCTGTCACTCTTTATAGCTTCCAGGAGGTTTCATGGGAAGGGTCTCATGACAACATATTGTTTCCTGTTGCAGCAGTAACTGCTGTCATACCCGCTTTGTCTTTGCTTTACCTGAATGTCAGCGTAGAAAACAGACTTTGTTGCAAACATATAAATCTGGGGGAATGTAAGATGTGATCAGACAGCTAACATATGAAAATTAGGAATGGAAATACTGGGGCACAATAAGAGGTGGGGAAAACCTGTCAGATGTTGCTAGCATAAAGGCAGGAGATGGAGTCAGCCGTGCCAAGCTTCCATCCAAATCCCGGAAGAATGACAAAATAAGAAATTACAGCACAGAGGCAGGGCTGCAAAGGTCTCCCAGGGACCTGGCTTTCAGTTATAGGTCAGAAGTGATTGGGTGGGAAAAGGTCAAGCAGCACAACCAGCATCTCTTTCTTCAAATGGAAACATCTGTGTCCTATAAAAGGTACTCCAGGCACTAACTCTGACTATAAAGAGAAGTAAATCTTGACAGACAAGTGAAGTCCTATTAGTGTAATAAAGGAGAGAATTAATGAATAACTAGGAAACTGCAGCTGCCAGAGTTATGTGCTGCAGAGCTGGGCAGACCACAGAGCCCAGGGGAAGGAGGGCTCTGTTAATGTGAAGGCAATCACTTAGGGAAGAAAGCACTGCTAGAAAGCAGGCAACAGCTTTTAAATCAAGCTTCTTCTTTAAGCAGTGTTATCTCCCCTATGCTAGGACTATCAGAGATGCTCCATTTCTACAGAGCAGCTAACTGGTGGTTAGTGGTGATTGTGGACTGACAACTGAGGTCCTTGCCCTGCCTTGGCTTTACCAGAACCTCAATCTTTCCAAACCTTCTCTGGTTTTGGATATGACATGTGAAAGAGCTTGATGTCAGCTTAACAAATAGGGTATGGCCTTGCAACCAAAGCTCCTGCTTCCAGGGATATGTTTCCTTCTCTGGAGTTATTTAAAAGCTGACTGGACACAATCCTGAGTAACAAGCTCTAGGGGACCCTGTTTGAGCAGGGAGGATGGACTAGATGACCTCCAGTGATCCCTTCCACACTTAACCATTCTGTGATTCTAGCTTAGATGGCTCAAACACGTCCATATACATGGCCTTGGTGTATGTGGCATAAAGCACACTTTGAACTCAACAGGGAAGGTCTGAGACCAGAGAAGAGCAGAATTAGATCACTGCAAACAAGTTTTGGGGGCTATCTCCTCATCTTTGCCTCCGCTGTACTGAATCACCCTTGACTGATCCACGTCCCTTACCATGCGCTTTGCTTTCTGGTGGTTGGCTCGGAGGATGAAAGGTTTAATTAGGAGCATCCAGGGAACAGCAATCAGAGCAAATATGACCAAGAAACTCTGCACTTCTTTCTAAAAGACAAAACAACAACAAGAGCAAAAAGTTACTTTACTTTCTTTAGCCAACTACATTTATGGTTAGAAATCTGATTCTGTAAAATGGTATTATTTTTTTTATATACAACAGATACATACTCCTTGCCTGTTTGTGTATCCTCTGCTTGTAAGGACGTGAAAATAAATGTATACTGCTTAAGGCTCCAGAAAGCACTTCCAGATACAGATGGCTGGAGATTTGGAGGTGAAAGGCTTTCATGCTGGAAAGGGTTAATTTACCAAAACCCAGTGTTACTGACTTGAACCTGGCTGTCCAGTGTCCCAAGGGAATATCCTAACTGTTGTGGTAGCCAGTCAGTCTGCCTTGCTTTGATCAATGTGGCAATGCTGCAGTAAGAGCCAAGTCATTCAAGTCTTGCCCTGGATTTGCTCTAGGTTTGCAATTCCAGAAGGGAATTGAATCCCCATAGCTTAGGCTTGGTAACACATTGTCCCAACAATATAAGGTGTTCTTACAGTGCAGTGTGGTACCCTTATTGCTGTCCTAACATAACTGCTTGTACTTTAGGAAACAAAATGACACCAAAACAAACAAAGAAACCCCTTAACTACAACTTCTGCATTTTCTTAAAGTTGGCTCTCATCCCAAATCACCTCATGATTTGTCTCATACAGTATTGCATTCAGACTACCCAGGTAGATGGCACAGATTGTTATTGGTGGGGCAGGGGGATAGGAATCTGAGAAAAAAAAATTGCTACCTTGGGAAAGCTTTGGGTTGTTACAAAGCAAAATGCTACCCCAAGACTTTTTGAAGGCTGGGAAAACTGTGTTTTCCCAAACTCCTCCTGAAGCCTTAATGCAGTTACCTGGAGTTGATCAGGACTCTCTGCTAACTCTGACTCACTAGCAGCCCTAAAACTGAGCTTCCATTGAAGTACCAGAGTGTGCAACTGTATAGAAGCAGGTGCACACATGTGGCTGGATGCTGCATTTGTTTGTATATTCTTCATTGATGTTGCTGATATAAAATCAATGAAGAAACAAAAAACAATTCCATGTTTTGACCAAATAAATAGAGGCAACTTTAAAACAAGTTTTGTCTTAGAGGAGTTTTTTGCTGGCATTTTTACCTTTTTTTTTTTTTTAATGAAATCCCTGAAGGAGTTATTTCTGACAAGAAGCTGCCATAAAATCCTCTAGGTGCTTCAACTGTTTTTTTACATGAAATTGTAAAATATTCGAGTTTTCCAAAGAAAAAATAAGAAATTATGAAGGAAGGGAGATGTCTCTAGCATCGTGACCAGACTTCAGGAGAGCACATCTGCAATACCCAGCTTTGCATCTGAAATCACCCTTCTTTCCCTTTTTCACCAAAAGTATCCTCAGTTGCATCATTATTCTTGTAAGGATGACACTAAGAATGAGGTTTTCTCTGCATCACCGATTGATAGCTTCTTTGTCCTACCTGTCTGCAAGGCCAACACAAATACCAGAAGAATAAACTTCACTTCTGTGATGGGCACTTGTGATTGAGCTTCTGAGCCTGTCCTCCATATCCTTATGCCCACTCTCCACAACACCCACTGCAAATACAAACCCAACTACAGCAGATACAAGCTGCTTGATCCATACCTGATGCAGATACAGTGGAGCGTTTGAAGTGTCACTATAATTGAACAGAAACATATTGATGAAGTGGATGAGGATGCTTGGTGCACTCTGGGATGAGTGGACATCAAAATGACACCATTTGAAAATAATCATGAAGACCAGGTAGCCAAAAAGAGAGATAATAAAAATCATCTCTGGAATGAACTGAAGGATAATGTTTATATATTTCCTGAAGTAGCTGGAAAGAATAAGAAGAGATAACTACAATTAATACACTAGGTATTAATACAAGTTTGCACCCAAGTATGGCAGTACTGTACACTACTTAGTCTTTGGAAAACAACCTAATAAATATACAACTGTAATTAGCCAACAAAGAAGTCTGTAATTACAGGCTATATCAATGAAAACTATTGCTTAAATACAAAATCATTGTTGTACTGATTATCTTCAGATTTTTATACTTGACCTACCAGTATCTCAGCACCTCAAAAGATAGCTACGTTGAAATAGAAGCCAATTTTCAAAAATAATTGGCTAGTTTACAAAGTTAACATTATACTTTGAGGAAGGTCAGAACCAGGTGTAGAGGGGCAGCGCTCTCTGCCATCTGCAAACACTTCTGTCCTTGAAGTTCACAATCTCATTTCAGCTTTGGAGAGTCTCTCAAGACAATAGTTTCAGCCCCTCCAGTCTATCACCATGTCTAATTTTTTGTTCCAAAATATAGAGGCAGAGATGTAGACACGCAGACCCACAGATCCTGACCAAAGGCCCACTAAGCCAGGTGAAACTCACACAAGTACTTGGCAAGATTTCACTGTGCTTTGGTTTAGACCAAGGGAGCTTGTCTTTCCAGAGAAAGATTGTCCATAGTGGGAGGTGCTGTGTATTTTTAATTTAATGTATTTCAGTATTTCTGCAGAATCAAGAATATAAGAAAGTTTAAAAGAAAGCTTATCCAAGAAAATATCTGCAATGTAATGGCTATCCTTTGAACTTAGCACTGCATACCAACCATAGTGTGAGTCAGTCAGTGCATGGGGCAGCTCAAGCCATCAGTCACAGATATGAGGCTTCCTTTGAATGAAGAACACTAGTTTAGTGATGAGGACCTGTGTGCTGCAGCAACAGGCTTGGTGAAGCAAACTTACATGTGGTTGAAGAGGCTGAGTATCACCCCAAAAATCATGTGCACAATCCCTATGACAACTGACATCTTCATTTTGTAGGAGTTCAGGAAAGTCAGCTTGTTTGATGCAACATTCCAGATCTTTGGGGAGAGGAGTAGAGAAAGAGAGAGAACAAGATTTTCAGGTGTTTGATCAGAAACAGACTTGTGGCAGTTGTTGCTTTGACATCATCAATTTACTCTTACCACTTATAGTAAGAAGATAACAAGCAATGGAATTCTAATTGTTCCTTATAATACTTTTCACTCTGCCAAGCTTTTCATCTAAAAAGTATAAAGTATTAGCCTTGTTTAATAGAGGAAATTACAGGAATTTAAAATGATTCTGTGACTTTGCTTCAGACCTCCAGAAACCAATGCAAATCTTGTAGTAGAACTTTTCCTGTGTCATTCCTTGTCTTTAGGCTGAGTCATCTTCTTTAGCAAAGGTGGAAAGGCATGAGAAAATCCCTCCTGCTGCTATGGAAATTTGTTCCACCTTCACCAGAGAAATACTGAGAGTAGAGGATTTTCAAACTTTTTGTTTGAACAAAAATTAAAGCTCTTTACAACTCTTTGGTCATGGAGATAGCATATCACCTGCCTCTCTGCAGTAACTTTTCAGTTTTGTTAGGACAGTAACCATATGTCTTCTCAGTCCTGCCTTTTTCATGCTACAGAGCTTCAGGATTGCTTCTGCTTTCCTCTTAAAACTTCCTAGACCCCAAAGTCTTCTGTCCTCAGATACAGTAAGCAGATATCACTTTTCAGACCCTAAGCATAGAACCTGAAGAGAAAGGAGGAAGACAGGGTTATTTGGAAGGTGAAACATTAGCTTATGTGCCTTTGTCCAACATGTTTTGCCTCTTCTATGGCCAGGGGAAGCCAGTGTTTCTTTGTGTGACCAACTGAAATGCAAGAGCATCGTCTAATATGAAGTTTGAAAGACTGATGTTAACCACTACATTTCAACACATGATCAAGACAGAATGGCAAGAAAAAGGAAAGTAGGACTCAGAGAAAATGTGGATAAGTTAACTAATACTGGCATTTACTTCACACTTCATACAATAAACAGACTGCATTAAAATTGGGGCTTTGCCTTCCAGCTGGTGAGGTATGTCTGGAAGGGGTTAAGTACCCAAGTAAGGGAACTGAGTCCATCAGACTGTTGATGGAGTGGAGGCTGTAGCATAAGACCACCCTCCAGCAAAATCGAAGATCCTTCCTTCTTACCATTTTGCTGCTGCCTGTGCAAAACCGTCAGCAATATATATCCTTAATATATATCCTTAATTGCTAAAGAAAGGCATCGGAAGGACTGACTAATGGGAAAAGGGTGGTGGTTAATGAAGTTGTATTGAATAGTGTGGTACCTGAGCATGATGTAAATGGTATGGAATAAGGGGTGGAATGTGCTGGGTTTGTCTGAGGTAGAGTTAACTTTCTTCACCATGAATAGTATAGGGCTGTGTTTCGGATTTGTGCTGAACACAGGCTGGATAATATGGATGTTTTTGTTATTGTTGAGCAGGGCTTACACAGAGCCAAGGCCTTTTCTGTTCTTTTTACTGCTATGCTGGCGTGGAAGTTAGAGGTGCTTTCAAGGTTGGGAGGAGATGCAGCTGGGACAGGTCACTTAAATTGACCAAAGAGGTATTCCATACCTGTGACATTATGCTCAGTATATAAAGCTGAGGCTAAAAAGGAGGAGGGGGAGGTACATTTGGAGTGATGGTGTTTGTCTTTCCAAGTAACTGTTACGAGTGATGGGGGCCCTGCTTTCCTGGGGATGCCTGAACACCTGCCTGCCCACGGGAAACAGTGAATTAATTCCTTGGTTTGCTTTGAGTGGCTTTTGCTTCCCCTGTTAAACTGTCTTTATCTCAACCCATGAGTTTCCAGGCTTTTACCCATCTGATTCTCTCCCCAGTCTCATCTGTGGGGCAGTGGGCAAGAGGCTGCATGGGGCTTGGCTGCTGGCTGGGGTTAAACCACCACAACTGTGTAAAGAACAGGCAGGGAGCAAGAATTGAAAAGCACAGCTTCAGGAGAGAGTGCAGGGAGCTACTGATGTACCTGATACGCAGAAACAGGATTGAAATACAAATTATCTTAGAGCAATTTAATTTAATTACTGGATCTATTCCAAATGGATATGGATTTCCAGAGTAGACTCCCGGGACTGCTGGATCCAACTGCAGCACTGTATTGTCTAGAAGCACCTCCTCACTACAAGAGAAAAGGGAAATGACCTTTGCAGCTTAATCTCTCCATCTAAGCCTACAGTATACTATGTGAGGTGTGCTGAGGACTACCACATGATATCTGTATCCAACTCCAACCTCTCTATGACCTGTTATCCTGCACTTGTGTGCACGTGTGTGTGTAAATGGGCCTCACACAACGACAGTCTCCATCACACTGATAATTCTCTATGCATCAATCCTGGACACCTGCAGATTTTAATGCACATCAGTGCCTGAACAAACAGGCGTGTTCCCAGGGACTCTACATTTCCATTTCAATAGTGAGTTCATCTGTGTGTGTCAGACAAAACCTCTGATTCATTCATGACTGCATCCGCAGCAGGGAGTTCTTCCCTTCCCCACACAGGCAGTCTTTCTTTCCAAGCCTACGTGCTCCAGTTGGTGTGTTTTCACTTCTTTCCTGCATTTAGCCACTTACTTCCAAGTGTTATTTTTAAACATGGGGATGATATGCCAGGAAGAACCAAAGAAGTTGAATGATTTGGAGAAGCAGTCGTTGTAGATGAAGCCGGTGTACATGGAGAATATACCCATGAGCAGGATCAAGTAGCGCCCGCTGAAAAAGGTATTCCAGATCTGCAGGGGGAGAAGGCAGTGCCAGTGACCAGAGCACCCACAAGTCCACCAGACAGTGGCCCTCAGCTGACAGGAGGCCTGATTGTACTAATCTGGGTACATACAATTACTCACAGGAAACTTTGCCTCCCTTAGGCCCATCCAGGTCTCTGTGTCTAAGTAGTCATAATTACTTGACAAATTTCTACCTCATGAGTGTCTTCAAAGAATCTTCACTCAGCCTTTGGGAGGCTGGATGTCCCCTTTATCAAATGGGGCTGATGAGCCTTTTCCTATGCTTAAAGGGCATATCAGCTCCCTGGTACTCACCTCATTAGTGCTTTTCTGGGCCAGAAGGCTCTTCTCATTAATGACCATCCAGAGTGCAAAGCCCAGCATGACAGCACCGTGGCCACAATCCCCAAACATCACCGCAAACAAGAAGGGGAAAGTAATGATAGTGTATGGAGCTGCAGGAAGCAAAGGATGAAAAGCTCAGCTCCTTCTAAAAAAAAAAATAGGCCTCAGCAGAGAACCTGTCTATCCCATCAGGCCATTCCTTACAGCTGCTGCCCTTAAAGGCCTCCCTGATCCCTCTCCTACTCACCAGGCAGTCGGATCTAGCGCAGAACTAGATTTACCATCAGAAAGATTGTCCAGCTGTATGATGTGTATCTACCTTGCAGTTTTATCCTTTGTTTCTCATCTCACCATAATAATCACTATGTGTAGAAAATCACATTCAGTTTTGCAACTGGAATAACGTACTTGAAGTTTACTACCACAGTTTCTCAATCTGTTCAGCTTCAACAATCTGAGTTAATCTGACCCTTTTCTGTGGGCCCCAAATTCTGGGTGTCTCTTAATTTGCAGTGGTCTCTCTGAGATTCTCTACCAATGGTTTCACTCTTCTGTCAGGTCCTTTCGGCCTTTTTTGCCTCAACACAATGAGCTCAACTTACATTTGTCTTATGAGCTTCATTCTTTTCCTCAGAGCTGCTACCTCACTATTTTTTCCCCATCTCTTATTTGTATAGTTCATTATTCCCATCACAAGAATGGGAAGAAGACCAACAGCCAAATTCTTTGCTTGAGAAAATACCCGCCTATGCACCAAAGAGTTCCAATATGGTTCAGATTTCTTAATCAGCAAAGATTACACATTTTAGGATGGTGACAGAGCTCAAAGGCTTAACCTGTCTCGTGAAAGCCAGGTGCAGATAGTTGAATGTTTCTCACCCGGGTTCATCTCCCTGTAGTTGCCCACACCATACGCATCCACAATGTTCTGAAATCCAGCTGTGAACTTGTTGGTCCTGTTGAAGGTGGGTGGTGCCATCCTGGTGTGTATGGCAGTAAGGATAGGGGCAATCGTAGAGCCACTGCGCTCCTGCAAATCCAGTGACAAGGGCAGACACAGTCAGAGCGGCTAGGAGGGAAAAATCAGCCCCATAACACCACAATCTGTGTCCAAACACGCACAGGCAGCAACGTGAAAGCTGGGCTCAGGAGTTTTATATCTCAACCCTTTCTCTAATATCCATATTTTTGTATTTTCTGTGCTGTTGATTTGTTCAGGGAAAGACACCAGTACTGCTGGCTCATGGACCAGTCACAAACCTGCTACGATTTAATGCTGACCTTAAACTCCCTTAGTCCAAGCGATCATACAACAACCTCAACTTAAAACAGAGAGGGGAGCCCCACATTATGGTAACAGACAAGTCTGAACATATGCTCAACATATAAACAATGCAGTTTGGGTGAGAGCTTCAAGGACCCAAAATGTTGGTCTCTTACCATTCCTTGATGGAGAGCTCTTTTTATCCGGTCAGCATCAGCCACTGGGAACCAGATCTCTGCAATGACACACTGCTGGGTGACATCGATGTTACAGCAATTCAGGATGTGGTAGATAGCCTTGATTTTCTTCACTTTGATCCCCCAGGACCACAAGTTGGCTGCTGCCTCATACAGCAGTCGCTGGCGGTGGGACTCAGTTTGTGTTATCACCTGTAAGTACAGCATAGGCAGCACTCAAGATAGAGAAGCATATGGGACACAATCTATTCTGTAGTTAATTGGAGAAGGCAGGTGGAAGAGAGTTGCAGAAAGGGAATGATTTGTATGAATGGGTGGGGTCTCCTGTAGGGCAGCGTGTGCAGGTCTGGACACGGGAGCACTCAACACCAGCTGCACAATGCTGCTCACTAAGGACTCTCCCTGGATGGTCCCAAGTCACTATAAGCATAGAGGAGACCACTGGGAGTTACTGAGCTATGGAACTGGCTCCTCACCCAGTTGCTTATAGACTTGCCACATCTCACTACACACTGCCAGCCTGACATCTCCCATAGGCAGCTCTGTGCCACGAACTTGGGGTGTAATCACACCAGATGTGCTAGAGCTACAATGGCCCTGGAACCTCCGTGCATCGTGTGGCCACCACAGCACTGCTGCGTAAGTGAACGAAGGAGATGATGTGTTAGGAAAATAACCTGTGTGGTCTGCAGGTGCTGAAGAAGTCTGGCTGCCCATGATGCTCAGGAGTGAAAACAGTCCAGTTTGGAAGCAGACTTGTATGCAGGCTTGGCAGTCACAGACATCCACAGGGTGGGTGACAGCAGGATGCCAACTGCCAGATAGACCACGTCAGGAAAACAGGGTGCCCATTCCTTCCTGCTGCAGGACCCACTGACTATCATGTGTCACAATACACAGGTAGGACTCTCCAAAAGGTGCGAAGTCCTGATACAGTGTACAAATAGATGAGCTCCTGAGCACCCATAGCAACTGAACTTGTAGTTTTCAGCCTCCACAATAAATGCTGGTACTTCTATAAGAGCCACCTTTGGTTTCCACTGCTAGTGTGATAAGCACCCCAAGGTTTTCTCAGTAAAGAAAATC
Organism: Myiozetetes cayanensis; assembly: GCF_022539395.1. Classification (NCBI taxonomy): domain Eukaryota; kingdom Metazoa; phylum Chordata; class Aves; order Passeriformes; family Tyrannidae; genus Myiozetetes; species Myiozetetes cayanensis. The sequence goes on along the minus strand of NW_026087521.1, from coordinate 56,837,602 downwards.
TAATTTAAATATGAAAAACTATGGAGTCCCCTCTGAGCCTTGTACTACAATTGTGACTGAACAACTTTGCAAGTTGCTGAGGGCAAACCATGCTTTAAGAACTAGACTAAACCCTCTTGAACAATGTGCAATTTAGTTACAATAGCTGTTGCTTGCTGATGATCTTATATTCCAACCTTTAGCCCCATACCATAAGGTCTAAATCTTTGGCCTTTGCATGGCAAAGAGCAGCAAGTAGTTTTTGAGCCCCTCGTGTGGAATGCTTTCCCCCAGGAGCTCCTGGAGGTTGTAAATGGGCAGAGCAGAGCATGAGCACTGGCTTCTGCAACTGGCAGGGGCGCCACTCCTGGACTGGTGATTGCATTCCTAGCCCCTGGCCAGCTCTACACAGCCAGCTCCCAAAACAAGCCTGGGGTCTGGCCATGGCCAAAGGGTTTCAGACAGGACAAGTACCTGAGCAGGTCCCACTTGCAGGGTTCAATCCTCAGTGAAGCCACTGCCACTTACTGTGTTTAAATCCTCGATCCTTGTGTTGACTCCATCAAGCATTTCTCGGCGCTCGGTGGCAGACTCTGGACAGGGATAGACTGTGGCACGAAATCTAGCCTCAGTAAGAGAGAAGTGAGAAACACCATTTATTTGACTGAATTTTCTTCCTCTATACTCTTCTCATCTCAAAGGCAGGGAAACTGCACTTCATTCCTGACCCAGTAGTATACTCTTCTTACACACTATGCAGATGTGTCTGGTCTCGCAGGGAAGTTCAAAAAGGTACATTTATCACTTCACGATAATAAAAATCCCTTCACCTGTTCCAGCTGAAAAAAACTCCCTGTCTCAGGTGACCTATGGTAGCTGATATCATAGAGGGGTCAGCACTAACATGTAGGCAACTCCCTTACGCCCATAAGCTGCTTCAACTGCAAAGAGTCTCGACAAAAACCCACCCTGGCAAAGGCAGCCCTGCTAACACGGTAGCCAACAGATGTCCCTCTTGCACTGAGGCTGGAAAAATACCGTGTCCCTGTCTCTGCACTACCCTCTCGCAGGCACTGGGAGAAGGCATCAGCTGAGCTACTGCCGCACTGCAAGCAAGCACCCTTTGTGCCGGCAGGCTGCGTAAGTAATTAACCCTGTAAAACAAACAAACAAGGAAACAAGCAAACAAAAAATACTATTTCCAGGACAAAACAGAAAGAGGATGGCTGGCTCTTAGCTTCTGGTCCACCTGTTTGACTAGGCAGCTTGGGAACAAGGGAAGGATATGGGTAAAGGTTTTTAAACACCTGAGAGTGGTATCTGCCAGTTTAGATGTGCCAGGCTAATATAAATGCTTTTAGAAGCTCCCCCAAGGTTCTATTTGGGACATTCAGAGGGTTTGTTTAGTGTGGTATTACAAGGACTAATGTGGGATTCTAATACGTGAGTGCAGGTCTTACCCCCACGCAGGTGTTGTACACTGCTTCATCTATGGTATGCCACATGACCTTCTCTAGTACAGCTGCGAATCATCCTGGTGTAGAGGTGCTTACACTAGTACAGCACACTGCAGTGTCATACAGCCACTGTATGATGCCGGTACAGCCAACTAGAAATTGGTTCCTTATCTCTCTGAAAAGTGTACAGCTACCTCTCCTGCCGGCAAAACAAGTCCCAGAGGACAATTCCTGCAGGACAGCAGGCACAAGGAGCTCCCTCTAGGACCCTGCAGATCACAAGGTGCACTGCTGCAAGGCTCTGCACCTGCAAGCCTGAACTGAGCTGAGATGCTGCAGTAACTAAAACAGCACAAATCCCTCCTTTTTTCCTTACTCGATTTGTTCAGTGATATCTAGTGCTTGTGCCACCCCTGCCACTTGAATATTGCCCAACAGATCTGCAGAAAGAGATCCCTCCTCTTTACAGAGCTGGGATCTTCTGCCCACCTAAGGCAACGTGTTTCCACCATCCTGTCATGGAGCTGCACTGAGTTAGGGTTGCTGAAGGGCTGCCTTTCTGCACGTGAGCTGAATTAAAAGGAGATGTAACAGGGTCGTAGGGGTCTATCCCTGCTTGAGAGACAAAAATGTGCAGGCTCTGTGTACAGATAAGCATCATATTCTGGCTTTGTCTGAGCACAGGATATTTCACCACCTGCTCTCCAAAATCAGTTCCAGCACACATACAAGTGAGGACAGTTGCAAATTGAACAAAACATGCTGCAGTTTCCTAGAGATCAGCCCAGAGCTGTGTGTAATGACAGCACGTGCTCTTCAGCTAAACTTCCCTTTCTAGAATTGAATTTCTCCTCACTCAACACCTGGTATTCGTTTCCAAAGGTTATTCACCCCACCTAATTATTTCCATCTCCTTATTCTTCCCAGCTCTTAGTTCATCTTTAATAAGGATTTTTAATCAAACTTGAAAGCTTATTCCTCCATGCTGTACAGTTCCCCTGTTCCCAATAACGTTATTGCAGCAGTGCTGCTTTGATCTTTTAACAGCCATTTTGCATACCAAGTATCAGCTTTGCCCTAATGGCATAGACATCTCTGAAAGCTCCAGGAGAATTCAGCAGGGAATCCTTACATTGATAAACCCAGTTTAGTATTCACATTAGCGCTGAGGCAGCCGCAAGAAAAGGAGGAAAAGAAAAATTCTTACGTTTTCCTCCTCCCTGCTCCCTCTACATCTTTCACTAATAAATTTGTGCACGGACTTAATACTCATGAAATTGGCAGACTAATGTTACCAATTAGAGTCAAGCAGGGACTACAAGCGTAACCTGAGGCACACAGCTCTGCAAACAAATCTTAGCCTGCCTTGCAGGAAACTGGCTCAGACCAGTCCCATGATTTTTGCAGGATATTTACTTGTCATGAATGATGACTTAGTGCTAAGCAGAAATGTCCTGCTGGGGCTGGAATGACACTGCCATCTGCATTACGTATAGTTAACCCTGCCTTAAAGATGGACAAGATCAAAACGTCTTGGCCTGGGTACCAGGAGCAGCTGATGGCCCACAGAGCACAAAAGAATTCATACATTTAGAAACCTGCCACTCAGCAAAACATCCTTATACGTGTGCATATCAGCAGGCAAAAAACTTGAAAGGAAGAAGAAACATAAAGGATGATTTCAAGTGTAGCCTAATTAGTTGGCAACAAATAAAACCCAGTGCAGTAGGACTGCAAAGGGGATCCTGTGAATTCATCTTTGGTAGGTATGTTTTCCTTCAGTTAAAGAGCCCAAGACAAACCAGTCTAAGTTCCTTTCTATAAACCTACTGCCACATCCACATCACTAGTTCCCAGAAAATGATCATGTCACAATCCCCCTGCAGGGATATGCTCACATTTCCAGCACTGCCTGGCCTCTTGCTCCCAACTGCACCCCACTGCAGAAGGTTGTGCCTACGGTCTGGATCATTTTGGGGTCAATCAATAATGAAAATGCTGACAAGCTTGTTCCTTTTCTTCCACCCCAGAAAAGAAGTCTTGGGCTTTTGGCTGCAGAGAATTTAAAATGCTGCAGGGGGGAAAAAATAATAATCCAAAATGAAGTACCTGCAGCACTCTGTGGGGTTGTTCAGCTGAGAGAAGAGAAGGCTCTGGGGACACCCTATAACCGCCTTCCAGTACATAAAGAGGCCCACAGGAAAGCTGCAGAGGGACCTTTTACAAGAGCATGTAAAAAGGGGGAGTGGCTTTAAACTGAAATAGTGTAGGTTTAGGCTGGATATTAGGAAGAAAATTCTTTACTATGAGGTTGGTGAGGCACTTGAACAGGTTGCCCAGAGAAGTTTTGGATGCCCCATCCCTGGAAGTATTAAAGGCCAGGCTGGATGGGGCTTTGAGCAACCTGGTCTACTGGAAAGTGTCCCTGGCCATGGCAGGGTAGTTGGAACTAGATGATCTTTAAGGTCCCTTACAATCCAAACTATTCTATGATTCTATGATATGCAGGAAATTGTAATCCAGAAAGAGAATGCGACTCGCTGAAAGTGCAAAGACCACTGGCAGGAGCAGACTGGTCCTGCACAGTGGCTATGGCAGAACTCCCTCCATATCTGAGGTTCAGGATCAGAAATCAGTGACTGAGAGCTGGGAGTCTTCCCTCAGCTGTCCATGATTGCTTTATAGACAGATGCCCACCTCAGGAGGGCTGAATTGCACTCAGGGTGGGCATTGCCCTCTGCTGCCTGTAGAGGGTATCTTGGAGGGCCCCATTTCTAGTGCAGGAATTACTAATAGTCCCCAGGATTCTGTCACTTCACAGGACTGCAGTCAATCATCCCAGCTGGATGAAAGATCTACCTGTTTTTATTCTGATTAAAGGCAGAATGTAAGGAAAGACCTGCCCTGAGTGCAGATGTCAGGGAAGAGCAATTGCTCACCCTGTCCCTGTGACCTTCTACAGCCTGCAGGCTGGCCCCTCCTGGCCAAGGGGCCATACCTGAAATGGGTTTGGTGACAGCAGACAGATCCTCTCATCAAATCTGATTTACACTGCAACAAAGCCCATCGGTCATCAGTTTTATGAAAGAGTAACAAAATATTCAACCTGAATTATCTTTTCAAGATGCTTAACGGGGTGGAAACAAGTCAAGTTGTATGAAGCTTTCATTTCTCTCCTAGACTCCTTCTCTGATTACACAGATATTGCTCAAAGGCCTTGGGAAAGGATTGACTAAACTACAGCATCATCTTTTTATGAGGAAATGCAGGAAGGCTTGAGAGCAAGTCAGGTATTACTATGTTTCCAGACCCCAAGTTAGGGCCCCTGATTTTCAGAGGAAGGGTGCTGAATATTTCTTAAACAACAGCCCCCTTTTAGATGTTCCCAATTAAAAACCTAACAACTGAGGCTCCCAAGAGCTGTAAATCATTTTGTAAAATGTAGGATCTCAATTTCAAAGTGCCAGGGTGATGGATATCTTTCATGGTTAGGGGCAGAAGAGCTGAGAAGCAGAAGGGAGGTTCTGGTGTCAGAGCTGACAGCTGGACAGCTGGAGATCTAATCTCTAGTTCCAAATTCAGCCAGCCTGGGCTGCCAGGTAAATACCTCCATGGGAGTCATTGTGGCTTGCCCACAAGCCTGCCTTACCCGTCACAAATCTTCTTGATTTTTTGTTTAAGCTGCTCTCCTTGATAAAAGATAATGAACACGTTCTTCTTCACCTCTTCTCTCTGCAACAAATTCAAGCAGAATTTAATGCACCTGGAGTCCTGTGCAGAAAAGTTGATGGGTTTTTTTTTTTTGGTAGCCTCTCTACTGAGTTGTTCTTTTCCCCCAGCTCCAGGTGAGGACAGCCACAGTCCATCCCCACAGTGGTCCCCATAACACAGCCACCCTGCTAGGCCCCACATGCATCTTAACCAGGCAGGAATAAGAAACCACCTCAATAGCGGCAAAAGGGGAAATCAATGTCAGAGAAACTTCTCCCATTCTCAAACTTTCCCACTTTTCTTCTAGAGGCTTCCTTCAGACACCCAGCTCTGGTGAGGCAGCTGGTGCTGCAGCGTGGCCAGGGCATCAGTTTGGTTTCTGCAGGTCACAGCCATGGACACAGGGCAGCGTAAAGCAAAACCGGGTTGGTACCTACTGTCACAGGGTCCTCCATGGGGGTGTCCATTTCAGTGTATCTCAGGTAGATGTTTCCCCTGCAGGCTCGCCACAGTAAACGCTCAAAGGGGATCATCCTTTCTCTCCTTATTACCCCAGCTGTGAATCTGAGCAGAGTTAAAAGATAAATAAATTACAAGCCCATCCTAGGCCTTTTAGGACCTTGCTAATGCACACAATTTCACAATCTCATGTTTTCTAGCCCATGACAGCCAGGGTTCTGCTGCTGCTGTAGGCACTTTTAGGAAAAACTTCCTTCCTCAAGACTGGCTTTTATCTCAACCTACTGATTTTATCTTATTGTTCTTACCTTAAAAAAAAAGGCTTTCCTAGATCAGCAGGTAAAGGAGAAGAGACAGTTCTGGCTAGAAATGGAAGAATGGATAGATGCTCTAAGTCACATGAACAGAGAGGGCCTGAATGGCAGAGGTAGCAGAGAAATTCTGAAGTGGTGCTTTATCTTTACTCTCTCCTGTTTTCCTTTTCCTGGAAAATATTAGACAACACCTCTGAAGTGCAGCATGACATGTTGGTATACACCCACCAGGGCCAACCCTCTGCAGGCATAATCTCTGCTCATAATGGAGTTGAACAGGACTTCAGAACTACCAGCATAAGCAGCTAAAAACACCAGCCTGGAAGAACAGCAGTGAGTTTCACCACACCTGTCTGATGTAGATGCAAGGGAAAGCTGTTTGAGTCTATGCTGTCCACCAAACTTCCATCAGCAATACGCACAGTGGTGCTTCCACTCTCCTAACTCTCAGAGCCACTTTCTATTGCCGGCAAAGCCCAGTGCAATCCCATGGCCTTTTGCTGTGGTTAGACACCCACCAACCCTGGGGTATCCAGATATTTGAGCCCAAAAGTCACGGGTGAGATGCTGTAAGACAACAATTTTCAGTCAATATCTACTAAGGGGTCACTGGAACTGGTGGCCTGGAAGTAAAAGTCCATTTGTCCCACTGACCCATAGCCTGATGGAAGTTTCAGTGATAATTTCTGAGGGCAGTCACACTTTCAACTTCATGAAACAGCTACACTGAGGAGGCTGCTGAGCAACCTCTGCTAAGAAGCTGAAGGAAACTGTGCCAGTGTCACAGCAATGCAGCACAGGTGGGAAGTCTGGCCAAGCTGTGGGCCATCACCAATACACACCCCAGCTTGGCAGCTGCAGCAGCAGGAGTGCTTCTCAGCTCCAGCAGTCCAGATGTGTCCTCACTGAAGAAATCATCCGGCAGATTGGTTTCTGCCTGGAAAACATTAGTTTTAAAAAACACTATTCAGTATTGCCAGTTTGAAAACTATATTCACATTTTTCTCCTGACATTTTTTCCCCTAAAGGTATCTTTCCACAGAGAATTAGACCAAAGGAAAAACAATAAAAGTAAATTATATCTTAGCAACTGAAGAGCATAAATGCCATTTTCAAAGAGATCTGGGAGCCAAGTTCTTGAACCCCATTGACTTACAGAACAATGCAGGCTCCAAAGTGACTGAGGTGCTTTTGCAAACGTATCTTACTGGCTTTTGATTGAAAATTAATAACAGCAACATACATCAAATGAAAGTGTCAGTACTTTTAAGAACCTTCCACATCTCTGCTGGAAGAACAAAGAGGCCTCTCACCTCAAAGAAGTCCTGGGTTTTCTTCAGCAGATGTTTGAGCTCTGTCAGTTCAAGGAAGTTCTGCTTCAGTGTTTGCTGGTTCTGGTTGGCTTCCAGAAGCTCGGCTTCAAGTTTTTCCAGCACTGTCTGTTTAGGGTCCAAGCACATTCAGGAAAACTCTGAAGCAGATCAATGGCCCTTTATCAAGCTGATATCAAATAGCAAACAAGATATTTTTTTCCAGGGGAGAAGGTAGAAATATTCAATGAGCACTTTGATAAACTCTTTTTGTAGGAAGACATTAATCAAGGCTAATGCATTAGATTTCCATTGCCAACATTTCCTACTGGGTGTGTTGTCCCCTTCTGACACTGGAGTTCTGATGCATCTGACCCAGGCACAGGCAAGTAAGTGGGTGTGTAGTTTAAGTGCCCCAGCCTGTCTTGGTATCTCTGTGGTTCCTCACAGGACATCTCAGACCCCAGGCTGGCTGGATGTCAGTCTACAGGCCAAAAGTTAAGTGAGGGTGTGGGCCCAAGAACACAGTAGGAAACCATCTTGCTTGTGAAGCTGAAGCCCTTGGTAAGCATGATTTTTCTTCCTAGTCACCCAGCTGTGCAGCATTTTTAAATTACCCTGTCAGTAAACCTAAATTCCAGCTGGACTAGAATAAAGCATCTGTTGCACATCCAAATGCAAGGCACAAATATTTGTGTCAGGCTGCAGCATTACGATATCACAACCATGTTCCCACCAGGACAGGCAGTCCTGGGTTTTTTATGCAGTGAAGCTGGTTCTAACATCATCTCTCCTGGTAAAATTCTCTCCTACAGGATGATGAGTGATACTTTTCCATTAATATGTGGGACAAGAGGGTTGTTTCACAGGGGATGGAGAAAAGAGTGGGCTCCTTTAGGAACACGGCAGTAGGACCAGCCTTAACCTAACAGCTGAGACAGCAGCTTGGGGAAAACCTCCTCAGGCAGGGAGGGCTGTGCCAGCCTCAGATACCAGATCCTTCCTTGCAAGGCAGGGCTCTATTGAGCACATCACACAGACATCCCCGTGCACTGCCTTTTCTCTCCTTGATCCATTGCAAATTCTGTACCTCCATATCAATCATCTCCCGAGGCAGGGGGGTCTCTGGGTACTTTTCTCGTTTGACTATCTCAATGTTGTCTTCCATCTCATTTTCCAGAAAACCTGCAAGGAAAGGACACAGAGGTCTCAATACAGAGCCATCCCTCCTGCATCATCCTGGTCACCAGCTTGTTGCTCAGCCAGGACCGAGGTGCCCCATGGAGGTGTGACAAGATGCAATGATGTACAAGGGCCATCACTGCAGTGCATATACACAGCCAGCAAGTAATTACACCCAGCAGCCTCCTTTAACAGTGAAGAGGCTGTTCCTTCTGAAGTCGTGGTGTCACTCCCACCTGGACAGCCCTCAGCCCCGACACTAGTAGCATGACCCCCTCTATTTGGGGCAGTGAGTAAGGCACACAGAAAGCTCAGGTTTCTCTCCTTTGCTCCAGCAATGACAAGTGGTGTCACCGTGGCTACAGTGGGCACCAGCATTGGGGTGGGGAGAGTGCAGAGCTCCCAGGACACATATCCACTGGACAACAGGCATCATGAGCTCTCCTGCTGGGGTTTTAAGGACTTATCCCCAGGCTGAAGCCCTTGGCCACAAGAAGTGTGTGTGCCAACAGCTGGTGCACTGGTGTAGGAGTGAGGTTATTTGGATTAGCCTCCCACCCAGCCCCAAATTTATCTTGTGATTTTATAAAAGCTAATTAACCTCCTTTCAGTTCAGTTAACCATTTTCAAAACAGGGGCAATAATTTATTGCCCATATGGGGTGAAGTGGTAATTAGCTGACACATGGAAAACATTTCCAGGGGCTCAGATGAAAACATCACCATTTTGCCACTAATTCTGCTCCCCAGTGTGAGAGCACTTAAAGAAATAAATCCCACACCACCAGTTGGCAGGAAGCCGACTGCATTTGACAAGCATTTACTTACGCAGGATCCTCTCCAAGGATTCGCACCTTCTCACTTCATTCACAAACTTTCTCTGGAAGCTGTTGACATTCACATTCAGCTAAAAACAGGAGGGAAAATAAGCCTGGGGCTGAAGGCTGCACACTGCTGCGCTCATTTTTGACATCAGCAGAGAATGAATGCCTTTGTTGCAGATGGCAAACACCACGGCATCTGATAGGCTCCTAGTGGCAGGGTGACACCATGGGCTTCCTTAAGTCCAGGGCCATGGTGGTCTTACACCAGGTTCATTGCCACACAACCTTGCTGTGACAGCAGGAGTCACAGAGGGACTCTCATCAAGAGAGCCCCTGTTTTCTGGAATTGTTCTAAGGTTGTGCAGAGGGCATGCAGAGCACTGGATGGAGGGGGGAGGACTTGAGGATGGGGGGGGTTCTTGGCATGATGGTTGTTTTTCAGATTAGCCTTGGGGAAGTCCCACTCTCAACATGGACTTTTTGGCCACCCTCCAGATGCACCTTTTCCAAGTGCTTTGAGGGAAGGACAAGCACAGCACAGGGCACATCTTGCACAGCTCAACATGCCATCCAGGCACTACTCACATCTCTGAACTGGACCAGACCCAGCTCCCCAAGCTCAGCCACGCAGCAGTAGGCAGCCTCCACCTGAAGGAAGAGCTGCATCAGGCTCATCTCCTCACTCCGGAAGACCGAGGCCATTTTGGCTGCTCTCCTCTGGCCTGGATGTCCGTGGGAGTCCTTGTGGCAGCAGCACAGTGTTCCTTGCCCAGGGAGGTGCCAGAAGATGCCAGGCACTGCAGGAACATTGGAAATCACTGAGTCAAAGTGCTGGGAGATAACCCAGTGCTGCCCATCATGTCCTTCTAAAGGGTTTCTTCACCTCCTAAGAGCCTCCTTGAACCCACATGAAGCTTCATCCCACCAGAGCAGTGATAGGTGCTAAAGTATGTGTGTACCCCAGGGAAAGAGGGGAGTCACCAGTCCAATGGTGACCTATTCAGGTCACCTATTCAGGCCACTATAGTCCTATTCAGTCACCCTATGAGAGGTGATGAGCAAATACCCACCCTGTCCTCTGCTGGACTTAAGATCCTTCAGACCACTGCACTCAGGTGCTTTAGTTGGGTTTTGGATGCTGAGCTTGTAAAGGACTCAATTTCTCTTTGCCTTAAACACACAGACAAAAAAAAAAATTAAAGAATCATTAATTTCACCTTGCAGTTAGACAAGTGAAAGAGGCCTGACTGGTTTTTATCACTTTCACTGGTAGTGTGAACACAGCATTGCAAACACATCTGGAGCATGTTATATGGGCGTGAGAAGAGCAGACTATTTTATTTAAATTAAAACAACCTTTGAGATTTCAAAATCATTTTTGCCCCATAAAAGACTGTTTTCAAAATGAGATACATGAAATAACATGTATTAACAAAAGTTCCTCTCATCTCTATGCTTGTTACTATTTACTTAGAGTAACCTGAACATACAAACTGCCTTTGGTTGTTCTCACACAAAATTAACTGATTAGCATGCACAAACACAGTAATTATCCTTTCTCAGAAAAAAACATACAAGCAGATACACTTCTTGCATGCATTTAATTTTGTGGCAAGTCTGCATTTTATAAATAGCAAAACAAAATCCCTTTACAACCTCACTTCTATTTGTTGACAGAGATGGGAAGTCAACTGTATTTAACCCCTTCTCTCTCCATAAACCTTGTCTTTCAGCCTTTTAAAAAAACCTGTGTATTCTATGAATTGTCTTTATAATATATGACAGATTTATCTTACATATGGAAGAAACATTTTGCAAGATATTAAAGGCTTGTTTAACAGCAGCACCATAGTCACAAGTTTGTATTTACTCAATTGTCCTGTGAGTTTTCCTTGTCTTACTCTCTGTACCCATTCACTCAAAGATTTAAGATGTTGCAAATACAACAGATGACAACTAGCAGCTTGTTAAAAGAAAACATCATGTGCCAGCTCCAATAAGTTGAGTGAGGATATAAAAAAAAGAGACAAAAGCTACAATAGTCTCCCACTACTCATGCAATTAAGTAAATCTGATTTTCAAAAAGTTTAAAAGATATAAAAGATATATCAAAAATATCCTGTCTTAATGTCTCGAGACTGTAAAGTGTGAAGGAACAATAATTTAAAGCAGTTTGTATTTCTAAACCTACAGTTAGCTTCCATAAAAAAAAAAAAATGTTAGACCCTTAGAATTAAAAGACCAAAACTGAAATGGGTTATTTAGAAATATCTTAGTTAAAATGCTTCCAAACCATCAAAATCCAGGGTTCTAATTTTCCTTGGTAATTAGTCAGTGAAAACCCCAAAAGCTCACTTTCATCTTGATTTGGAATGAGGGGGAGGGGGAGGGGGGAAGGAAAAAGAAAAAGAGAAACCTCTTTCGAGCCAGGAAACCCTTCCGAGGAAGGCAGAGTGTTTGCCCCTCATCCACTCCTACAGATGCAAGAGGCTTGCCCAAAAGCACTTGCTGCCAACCATGCCTCAAACAACACCACCTCCCACCCCCCGCCAGCCCCCACTCCCAAGTTTTGGCTTTGGCAGAAGAGCAGTTAATTGAGAAATCACCCACATTCCCCCGGTCGCTGTTTCCCAGCAGTATTGCACCGCATTAAAACCCATTAAAAGGCACCGGTGGACGGGCAGGGTAGATCCCAGTGCTGTAAGCTGCTTTGGAGAAGGTAGTCACTGGGGTTTACCTTTCAGCCACCACGCTCCTTTCTGTCAGCCCCTCTGCCCAGGGCAGGGGCGAGCTGTCCCCTGGGTTTGCCGGGTGTCCGTCAGGCGATGACAGCGGGGCTGTGCTCTGGCATCGCTGCGGGCACCGCGCCGGGCGAGGCGGGCGGCGAGCGGAGCGCCCTGTCCCGTCTCGCACAGGGCACGGCAAACCTTTTCTTTTAAGGTCGAAACTGGTCTGGACCAGAGGAGGGAAACCCTTTCTATCCCTAAACAACCCGCGGGTGGACTGTACCCAGCGCTGTCTGGCTCGGTCACAACCTCTGTGTCAGGTGTGTGATGAGTGCGAGGGTGTTGCGGCTTGTCGAGACCAACAGCAGACGGGGCAGTGCCGGCTCACACCGCCCCGGCCGCCCGAAAACGGGCGAGAACCTTCGAAAGCTGCTGCGTGCGGAGCGCCATAAACCCGTAAGAGATCATTTGCAAGCTCTGGATGGAGGATCAGTCGTCGGGCAGGTGGAAAACTTCTGCGCTGTTTCTCGCTGGTTTTTCCTCGCTGAAGGCAGTCTGAGAAAGGGCAGGGGAACAATGGGAGAGTAATGATTTTCCTGCCGCGGGGGGACGGACAGAACGATACAGCAAAGAGAGGGCTAGGAGGGCAGGGGCTCTGACAGTAGAGCTGTGCTAACCTGGGGCAGTGCTGGTAGGGAACTGGATTCGCACTCCTTGAAATAGCAAATGCTGGGGTTGGGGGAAGTGGCTTTATAGGATTTTTGCCACTTCAGCTGCTAAAGCAAAGGCTCCAGAGAGAAATCAGCCCCCTTTTTAAACCAATATCTCCCACTGAGGCAGAGGAGGCACGGTTTCACCCTGATGAGTAAGGCTGGCTGGGTTACTATTAAATCTAGAAGAAAAATTTCATCTCGAAAGAAAAGCTAATGAATATGCATGGCTATGTGCAAATTGTAAAGTACCCCTTAAAGAAATGCTTTCTCAGACCTGTTCTTTCTGAGGTACCCAGTAACCCCTACCCAACAAGCCCAAGGGTATAGTTTGTCCAAGGGAACACTACCACAAAGAGAGCAACAGCAGAGGGTTTCCCAGCACAGGGGTTTTCTATTCAAAAGCAACAAAGAATGGCCTCACTTGGCTAAGTCAGCCAGTGCGAGAGGGGTCCTGCTGCTGGCTCAAATCCATGTGCCTTAAGCTGTGTGACCCAGAAAGGAGGTATCAAAAATTATAAGGTGGGCCTAAAAGTTGCACTCTACTCAGCAAACCACCCAGCTGAACTGGACGTGAGGCCCCCTGGGCTCCCACCCCCTGTGCCTGCACTGTGCTCCTCCTGTACCAGCCACTGCCCACAATTGGTTCTGCTTTCTCTATCAATTCTACCAAAGCAAAGCTGATGAAAGTCAGCGCTTTCTGCTGGGAAATTAGAAATTTCCTTGATAAGGCAGATGTGAAATCATTGCTGTCAACCACACGATTGCCATGCAGGGCTGTGGAGAAACTGGTGTGGCAAAGCAAGGCCTTTGTTTATAACCCATGCAGTAATACTAAATAAGAGGAGTCATCACTCAGTTCTCAACTGGTCTATATTGACACAACAAAACGAAACAGCTTCTCAGGCTACTCCCCTCACCTCTGAACACATTCTTTCCCCAGGACTCATTTGACACTACCAGGATTTGCTTCTGTTTTGCACCTTTGCTGCTCTTACTTGCTCTTATCCAGCCCCATAATTACACTCAGCTACTCCACTAAAAGCTGTCAGGGCTGGGGGACTAGAACAGGTCCCAGCACACACTTTATGGCCAAAGCAAGCTGCACTATGCCAGCTGTCCTGTTAGCCAAGGAGCAAGAAAACATGGAAAGCAGGGATAAAGCCATTTGTCCTGCCCTCCCCCGCACCCTTCCCACACGAGGAGCAGAAAGGAGAGAAGCAGAAAGCATATCCCATTTCATGCCTCTGGCATGTGGGAGTAAGAACATTATATTCTAATAATCTCATTAATGCAGATCGGATGATGACGGCCGATGATGAGGCACCACTTGCAGAAGCCCCATCAGTGGGCCCATTGTTGGTGCCGGCAGCTCTGCCCGTGAGAGCTGAAGGCAGCCCTTCTCTGGCTGCCCTGCACTGCCTGGCTGAGCTTGGGCCCTCTCACTGGGGTCTCCAGAGGGACAGCACGGGGTCACCGCAGGGCCACAGGCTCAACATTTGTCTAATAGCAACCCCAGCCTGGACTGGAAAACACAAAGGGCAGGGTCAGGGTTCTTCTTCAAAATGCTAGAGTTGCATTCCTTTGTGTGATAGAACATCCTCTCTTCCCTTCTTTCATTTAAAGAGCAAAGCCTTTGTGGTTTTGATATTTTTCTCCATTTGCCAAGTTTTAAAAATCAAATCCTGTGTCCACAGGTAGCTTTATCTGAGATGCCTATTTTTCACATCAATAAAATCAGCCCTGTTCCTGATGGACACATTATTGGCATCAGACTTATGATTTTGAGCTTTTAAAAGTAATTTTTAGGGATTTATAAAGACTCTTAAACATTTTTGAGTTTTATAAAGGCCTTTATAAAATAGGGAGTTCATCCCACAATACAAAGACGGGATTGCTAACAGTCAGACCTATTCCACCAACAAATGCCTTTTCCAGAGTTCAACTGTGAGATTTTGCTACTACAAAGAAATTGTCAGAGATAGATCTGCTCTTATGGTCCCACCAAGAGCACAGAACACCTTGGTGTCTAGCATCATGGCCTCAATGGCTGCACACAGCAACTAACCAGCAACTTCAGTGTGCCAACTCACACAGCTCAGGGGGGTTCCTGACACACAACCCCTCCAGTTGGGTTGTCATCACCTTCAGCAGCACTGGGAAGCGTCAGGCAGCTGTAGGTAGCTCTGGAATCAGAGCTATAATCAGTCCATGCTTAGCTCCACCATGCACAGGGTTTGTGTGGTTACATGGGATATTAATTTTTGAGCTCTCTTCTACCAAAAATCCTTTTTGTTGTAACAGCACAGTAGCACCTCAGGTATGCCGAAACAAGAGTAGGGGTGCAGTTATCCCAACCTCAAGTGACAATCAGAAAAAAAAGATTTATCCTCTACCACTGATACACCCAGAGATGATGTGCCTGCTCTGCTCTTGTGGACTGTGTGTTTTGCCCTGAGTTAAATACCCTGTTATGGCTCAATTGCCATCGTGCTGGTGACTGCAGGGATGGAACACAATTGCAGCAGCAATCAGATTTCATTTGGAATGGAAAATACAAACACCTTGCCTATGTAAACAGAATATATAGAGAGAAAGAGACAGAGTGTACGTGTGTGATACCTGTCTGAGAGCCACACCTGGTGGTGACGTGTCAAGGGCAATACTTCGGTCATCAGAGAATCTGAGCTGTGAAGCTCTCCGTGGCACAAAACATATTGCATGGTAGGTATTGGCCTCATTTGTAACCATCAGGGAAAGCTGACCAGCAGCACCTGGCAAAGAGACTCCAAGGGGAGAGCTGGGGAAGTATCTGATTTTAGAGTAAATAGAGAACTGCCTTGAGAACTGCATGAAAATGGGATCCTGAGGAAAGGAAGCCCTGTCTCTGCAGGGACTGCGGCTGAGCCTTGTGTGCCAGGGCACTCTCATGGAGGGAGACAAGTACAGAAACTAGGGGAAGGCTTTGGAGCATCTTATCACTCTTCAGGCAGTCACAGCACTGAAATATGAATGTGTTACAAAGAAGAAGTGAAACAAATCCAAATTTGTGTCAGGAAATGATTTTACAGAGCTCCCATTGTGTCTGAACTTACCAAGCAAAGCCCTCATTTCCAATCTGATCCAAAAATTGCTGAAGCCAAGTGCAGCCTGTTCACCGCTTCAGGAGAGTTTGGAGCAGGCCCTTTCTGATGAACCACAGAGGGAACACATTTTGGAAAGGAAAAGAAATACATTATGTTAATTTTGCAAATGTATTTTCAGCATCCTTTAGAAACGGGTACATTTACCTGCAAGCTGACAAAAAGCATTTAGTTAATAGTTAAAATTCAAAAGACATTTCATTACAAATGGAATCATCCATGCAACAGTAGAGCAGTTTTGTCTTTTCATTTCCCCTCAAGCATTTTGTGCTGCACAGAACACTTTTGTACTCATTACTTTTGCAAAATTAACTGCCAGGTCAACTTTCAGGGGGAACTGTGGTTGAGGAATTCAGGAGGGAAAGATGAAACTGGAAGAAAGGAGAGAGCCTTTTCCTGGTAAAGAGTTGAGGTTTAGTTTTGATGCAACAGGTAGCTCAGATATATACAGTCAAATAAATCAAAAGCAACCACCACAAGAGGACTTAGACACTGAAACGAGGTAGAGATGAAGATCATCCTATAGGTGAACTTGGAGCAGCTCTGAGCACTTGGAGTGCTTCTACAGCATCTCTCCTGCCGTGACTGAGGACTGCCAAGGCCAAGAGCCTTGGGGTCACACACCCAGCCTGGCTGCCAGCCAAGCACAACACACCTTGTGCCACCCCTCAGGTGTCAGCTGAAGGACAGGGCCATGCATCCCGGCAGCAGCAGGAGGTGGCTGTCACGGACCAGCCAGCACAGCCCTGACTCTGCCAGCCCTGGCAGCGTGTTGACATGAAAACAGGGAGACAAGGTGGGTAAACATGCCCGTTTCAGCTGACCTGCCTTCATCTGCAGCTCAGTGTGCCCTCTCTCTGGAGGGAACCTCCAGCTGCCGTGTCCTGCTGCATCATAGAAATATTTGCAGCTGGGTGGGAACAGAATGTTTCTGGCGGCGAGAGAGGACAAGTGGGTTCACCCCACAGAAATGCTGGGCAGGGCTAAGAAGGGCTTTGCTGCTAAGGTTTTTCTTAAATGAAGGAGACCAAATCCACCTCACAGCTTTGCATAGCTGTCCCCTGTTCCATGCCATTCCCATGGGAAGCCTGTCATGTCCCTCCCTGTGGGTTTTAGCATTGTGAAAGGAAAAAAAGAGAAAATTAATAACTTCTCTCCATCCTACAAGGATTGCTGCCCAAGGTGCCTTCCCCTGTGCCTCCTCTAAGACTGGCTGCATATTCAGAACAGGCCCCAGACAGCTCCATTCTAACATGAGCACCCAAAGCCATGAGTGACCACTGCAGAAGGGCACCAGCAACTTGCTCCCTGAGGAGCCCACCTTTCCCAGTGCCTTCCTGCCTGATTAAATGCCTAAAATTTTCTCTAGCAAGTGCATAATCACATCAAAGATAGGAACAAGCACAGCCAAAACAGCCTAGGGAAGAGCTGCAATGTGTGCTGCTCATCAGACCAGGAAAACAACACCAGCACTTCAACAATGTGGCTTTTCAACCATGATTGCGGAACAACTCTCACTCTCCAGCTGGTATCATTTTGCCAGCAGCCCTCTTTGTCTGCAGATAGAGCTCTGCTGGTGGGAAGGCACAACTTCTGGCTTTGCCCATGTCAAGGAGGAGGTGGCAGAACCACCAGAGAAGAAAGAACAGCTTTTCCAGAACCATGCTGCAGATGGCAATGGAGGCAGTGACACCACTGCGCTCACAGGGCGAGAACAGCAGCAGCTTCTTTCTACGTGGAGGCCACAAATTTGAACTGATCCCAACCCAGGCCATTGGTACACTCTGCAATAGCTGTCAGTAGCCTACAGAAAGCCACTGGTTTCACTCCATTTCATGGTGGGAATGTGCCCACACCCTGTGTATCTGGTGTTAATTCAACAGCTGCCGTACCAGCATAACCTAAGGCTGATGTTTTTTAGGATTCCACACAGCCCTTCCAAAAAAGCATCACTGGGAAAGTCAAGCAAGAAAACATGTAAAATCAAAGCCAAATAGGGAGGCAAATTCTCTAACCCAATCCTCTGCTCCTTTTCAGCTCTATTATAACATCCTTACAGGACCAAAAGGAGATTAAGAAGCTACCTGGGACCCTGTTGGGAAGGGCTGGCTCTGGGGGCCTTTCCTTCCTCCAGCTGCAGCATATCCTAGGGAGAAAACTTTGGGCTTAACCTTCAGGGGCCACCTCCTGGTATCCACCTCTCACTGAAGCTGTTTCAGTCAGAGCCCTTCTCTTTCCTCACCTGGTTTTGGCAGGAAAGTTCAAGGTGTCCTGGCAGCAGGAAGCTCCCTTGCTCCACCCTCTGCCCTGCACATGAGCTCTCTGAATTTATCAAGGATTTGCTGCACCAGAGCTGCCAGTGGCAGCAACCTGCTCTGTGTGGACACTTGGGTGGGAGCTGGGCCCCCAGCATGAAGCACTTCGAGCCCTGGGCAGCCTTCACTGTGCTCCTCTTCACTGCTGCGCTCTGGGATTCCTGCTCAGCAGGTATTTCTCTTCTCTTACGCTTCAGTTTTCACACCCTGCCCTTTTCCCCCACCTATACTGCCCACTGGCAGTAATTTGTTCTTTCAAAATGAGGCGGGCTCCCTTTTCTCACCTATGAAGTCTAAAGAGCTGGAATTGATTAATGCTAATGAGAATTACTGGACATGAGTGGTCACAGCATCCTTCTGCAGAGATGCTCTTTTGACAGCTATTTACAGATCCACTGTACGTGTGACTGAGCTGCAGGTTGCTCCACTGAATGGCAAGGAGATAGACCACAGTTACTTGGTCTTCCTGTGCTTGCTGAGGAAAGGACCATTTGCAGTAACACCCAAGGGGCTTGATGTAGTCTGGTTTAGCTTTTATGAGGTGCTTTTTGCAGAATATCTGGTTTTGGTCCCACCTTAATTACAAAAGTTGCCTAAAACCAAAATGCAAATGAGACCTGTGAGCTGCCCTATTTCCACCAGGGTCCTGCCTGCATTTGTATGTCAGCACCAGATGAGACCTGCCAGCTGTTTAAAGATGGGTTAGCTTTGAAAGCCTGTTCTTTGTGCTGCAAAGTCTATAGCAACAAACCAATGCTCAGCATTCTGCAGCACTTCCTTCCACAGGTCACACATAGGTTTTAATGATTCTTCCCAGTGCTCCCATAAGGTACTTATTAACTGAGAAAACAAATTACGGGCTTGGCCAAGGTCATTCAACAAGCGTCCTAACAGAGTCAGACAGAGGAATGGGGAGTACTCAGACCCTTCCCTGGAACACGCTGCCCAGGGACCCACTCTGAGTGTGGCAGAGGCCTGAGGAAAGCTCTGGTATTGCTGATGGTGGGTCAGCTCAAAATGCAAAGCTGAGCAATGGTAGGTGACCCAAGAGGGACATCTCCCACAGGACGATCTCAGTTTATTTGCTGTTACTTGGAAAATACCAAACACAAAGCAAAGGTTTGGTCAAAGATCTTGTTCTGTTTTGTTTTCCTGAGCTGAAACTAAACCTGAGCTATTATTTTGCAGCCTTCATTGAAATCAGGCTGAAACTGAATTTCGTTATCACACTCCTAATTATCAGCTCTGAGCGATGGTTTGACTGGAAATCATTATCTCACAGCTTGTGCCTGGTCCGTGGACAACCAGCACATTAGAGCCCCTGCATCCACGTGCAGCACGAGTCCTCCCTCCTGTAGCCTCCCGGGCCATTTTTCATCTATCTGTGCAGAGGATGCTCCATTCAGCTAAACTTGAAGTACACTGCTCATGGCAGCACAGGAAGAGGTATTTCTTAGATTCCCTTCCTTCCACAGCAGGAGACAGACAGGTGTTGATGTACAGGGACCGCAGCAACCTGTGCTTTTCCCTCACTCAGGCATCCTGAAGCTGTCCTGAAGTGTCTGATCCCGCAGTGCTAGAGGGAACACACTGAAGCTGAGAGGCAAGGCAGGTATTAGGAAGACTAAGGAAGCTTTGGCCTGTGACATGGACAGATTTGGAGGGCTGGAGACCAGCCAAAGAGTTGTGCCCGAGTGTATGTGTGTTCTGACTATGAGTAGGAAGCAGGATAAAGAGGCAAAGCCTTCATCGAATCTCCTGGACCTCTCCCTCCATTACATATTTCTGTATGATGCATTTTCCAACCTGAGCTGGTTACCATGCTGGTCCAAACTGGATTCCAGCCAGAGCAGTGTCAGATGCTCTGAACTGCAGCAAAGCCAAAGCAACCCCCTGGTGCCATGGTGGACCTGCTTAGGCCCTCCCTGGATGGGCCCAGCCCTTGGCTCTGCCTGACTCATGCACACTCTGGAGTTACTGGGATTGTTCTAAAGACAAAAAGTGTGCAGCCTGCTGGCCATGGATCTCCCCATGCCACTGAATGCTCTCTCCCACTTCAGTCCTTGCTTGTTCTGCCCCTGTAGCTTGGGAAAGGACAGTGGTTAATTCAAGCTCTGAGTGAACAGAGCTCACACCAGGGTCCCACTCAGGCAGAAACACAGTGATCCACCACCTCCTTATGGCTGCTGCTACAGCAGATCTCTGGAGCCAGTGTTGGAAGTGGTGGGATAAGAAAGCATACCCTAATGCAGCAATGTTTAGGGGCAGGGACCTACTTTCTCCAAGTTGGTTCCCTCCTACAGACCTCTGCAAGGCCAATGGTTATCAGATTTTCATGTTAGATGCCCAGTATTGCTTTTCTAATCCAACTTGCCTTTTCTCCTGTGCTTTCCTTCTGGCAGCAGCTGAAGCCATCTCCAATGTTTCAGGAAGCTCCACGATCGCAACTGAGATCGAAGCACCATGTCTTAGTAAGTCTTCATAAATCATGTTAAAGTCAGGTGATGAGTCTACACAGGTGACTGAGAGGCTGTCCTGAAAATGGATTTCTCTGTTGTCCAGGCCTATCGCTGTGGATGAACCTTGGATGCATTTCTAAGGCTCCTCCATTGGCATGGTATAGTATCTTAGGTACACTGAGAAAGACGCATAGGTTTGAACAGGCTGATAGCTAATTCAAAGCTCCCTGCCAGACAACCTGCCTGTAGGCACTATATGGATTCCCAGGAGTGCCTCTTTCCCTATCCTCTCAGGTCTTTCCCAAAGAGCCAGCTCCAAGCAACCCAAAATCCCACCAGTACTCCCAGAGTCATCCTCCAGCTCAAATGTCAGACATCTCCCCAGTCTTGCACTTCCTACTATAGTACATGTACCAACACTTGAAAACATGGCAAAGGCATACAGGACAGGCATCCCTCTCCCTTCTCTGGGCACACACAAGTCACATCCCTGTGATGGGAACTGCTGCTCTCTGCAGTGCAGGACAGTTGTACTGTGTGCACTGAAAGCCAACACACAGGGTCGTGGTCCTGCCTGACATATGTGAAAGAGAGCAACTGAGCAGCACCTGCACTTGCCTTTTCCTGGAAACGTGCAAGAGGCTGGATGCCCTTCACCAAGCTCAGGAGGCATTCCCTTTCCACAGCTAACAATTTCGGGCACATCAACATGTAAACTCCTGAGTGGTGGGGTTTCACACTCAGCTTGTGTCCCAGCCCAAGGGGTCAAAACACCATGGTCCTTCAGGCTCCCTTTGATATTTCCACATTACCACACAGGATATAGACAAAGGGCTGGTATCTTCACTGTGCCCTTAGAACAGAAAAAGTAGAGCAGATGCCTTTAAATAACAGTATAAATAAAACAACTAATGAGATACTCCTTAACTGACTTTAGGAAATTGGACTGATTAAAGGGAAAAAAAGATGCAAAAGATACAAGAAAAAGCCCCATGGAATTGTTAAAAATTATTTCATTTTTAAACATGTAAAACAGGGATCTCCCTGATAGTGGTGTGTTTTGCAGTTGTTACACTTAAGTCACACTTAAGAGCCCAGCAGAGAGCTGCCACTGCCCCTATTGCTGACAGAAGTATTGGGTACCTAAACTACTGGACATGCTGCTGAAGGTGTCTCTGCTAGGGATCCTCTTACTCTCTCACATGAGGGTTTCTCTACCCCAGGTTTATTTTTTATTTTACCTAGCTACTTCTATCATCTGCCATTCCTAAAACTGACAGAGGAGATGCTAATCAAAAGATTTCCATAATTAAGGGCACAGTGGTACGAGGAGCTGCTGAGGTGTTTGGCCAGACAGGGATGACTGACTGAAGACATGCAGATGGGGCTGAGTACTGCCACCCACAGGGTTAAGAGCCAGGCTTAGGGGAAAGATGCCAAGGCAGAGTGACAGGCCACAGGGTAGAGAGTGAAGTCACTGTAAAGGAGACCTGTTGTGTACTTGGCCTCCCATCAGCTCACCTCATTTGTTCTCCACCAGACGTGAACTTCTGCGCGCAGGCAGCCGTGTGCTGCCCGTCGGGCATGGACGATTACGGGTGGATTGCAGCGGCCGTTGGCTGGAGCCTCTGGTTTCTGACTCTCATCTTGCTCTGCATGGACAAGATCATGAAACTCCGGCCTGACGAGCCCAAATACTTGGTGGCCTGAAGCAGGGACTGAGGCCAGCAAGCAGCAGCACCTGGGAGCAGTGAGGTGCAGACAGACGGACAAAGCATTTCAAACACTTCCTAAGAAACTGAAAAAGAAAGGAAACATACCTTCAGCCAAAAATGACCAGACCTAAGCAGGGCAGCTGCTGGGGCTTCATCTTCCCTGGCAGGTTGGAGCTGCCGGCCACGGTGAGGAGTAGGCAAGTCCTTGCAAGCCACCACATATGTCCCACAATGCGAAAAAAGAAAATCTTTTCCCTGAGCCCTCTCATGCTTGCTGTGAGTGCAGC
Source organism: Myiozetetes cayanensis (assembly GCF_022539395.1). Taxonomy (NCBI): domain Eukaryota; kingdom Metazoa; phylum Chordata; class Aves; order Passeriformes; family Tyrannidae; genus Myiozetetes; species Myiozetetes cayanensis. Next base: position 56,815,012 of record NW_026087521.1, on the reverse strand, counting down.
AGCAGCAAGGAGAGGGGAAGGACCAGTCAGTAGCCTGTTGTCTTAAGACAACCCAGTGCACGATCTTTGGTTTGAAATGGAAAGTGGGCAAATAAGGTATTTTCTGGAGGATCAATGTTACCAGATCCATTACTGGGCTCTAGGCCAGGTTACATCAGGAGAATGTAATTCATTGACTTTATGGAGTCCTTCTCCCTCACTAACCTATGATATTTAAAAGCCTATTAACTGATGCATGGGAAAACTCTCTTATGGAAACTTAGGGATCATTAGAGCTGGTTTGAAAGTAAAACTAGTTTTTCCAGTGCCATGTATATGTGAACTGTGTTGCAGGAATTGAATGTTTATTCAGCATGAACCTGTCTGAGTAACTAAGCCAAGCTGAACTAGGTTTAAACCAGCATATGCAATTCATGCACAAAACTGCTCCAACTTATACAATATGATAATAAACACTTATTGATTGAAAGATTCTCACTGACTGGTTTATACAGATCAAGCTTATATTGGCAAGGAATTACTCAACCCAAATTGTTAGAAACAGGATTCTAACAAGACATATTCATGCAGGAGGGTTTGCCTCACTGCAGTCAAACTCTGATTTGGGGCAGTTGCACCAGCCTGATTTGTATCCGTTATTAAAATAATAAATTAGTGTTAAACCTATCTAGACCCACAAAGGATTAGCAAACTTGCTAGAGACCAACTGAAATGAAACATAAAAAGTTACTTTTAAATCAAAGAAAGCACCATTGGAGATTTGTATCTCCTAAAAATCATTATGTTCTCCCACCAGCTCATCAATATGTAACTTCTCCAGTGAGAAAAGATAGGTATCAGTTTTAAGACTCTTCACATTGATTCTGGCACAAGCAGATACTTCGATCAGGACAACTCTGTGCCACTTCAGAGCGATGGGCAGTCGTCCCTTATCAACTATCCACCATCACCAGGAACAGTGACAAGTTTGACACGGAGGAAAGGACACCGTTGCCTATCATTAGTATCACTTAAGACAAAAAGCCTTTCAAAGTGAAACACTGAACGGAGATGCAAGTATCAGGCAAGTAAGTTTTAAAAGGGAAGGGCTTAATTCTCAGTATTCTAATATACAACAATTAAAACAAAAATAATTTTCACAGGACAAATCTTGGTGTTGGACCAGCCAGCTCTTTCAACAGAAACAACCCCAACAACCAAACAACAAAAAACCTCTTGTGTATGTACAAACTTACAGAAACAAAGAACTGTCAGTCAATATCAACACTAAAGAGCAGTGAGTTCACAGTTGAAAACAACTGCAAGCACTCATGTGTAACAAATCTTCTATATACATAATTTCTTTCCTATTGTATTAGTGGCAAATGTTCATTGGCCTGAAAGCAATGTGAAAGATACTGTGAAAAAGTCTCCACATACTGCCTTAGTGTCTACCTTCTGCAGACCTCTTCCTACAGTTCTCCAGGCTTGAGGAGGTTGTTCTCCTGGTTGGGAACACAGAAGTGCCTGCTGGACATGGCGCTGGTTTTCACCTTTGAGAGGATGTGCTCCTTAGCTTTTGTATGTCTGAGTTTTAAGTACGTGATGCAAACTTTACCTGTCTTACAGCCAAGTGCAACACCCACAGATGAGCTTTGTAACCACTGGGCAATTCTGGGGAGCTTCCTGAAGCCTGCCTTTAGAAGCACAGCTTGTTTATTTTTCACGCTCTCCAAAATAGTCTGCGTGTGTGCAGCTACCTTCAAGGACTGTAGTAGACTTAAACCTCAGGTTTTGCTTCTTGCAGCTTCTGTCGAGGATTCCCAGCTCAACCAAACAGGGGAGAAAAGGAAAAAATCTGTGTTTTTTTCATATAATATAGTGTCCCAAAGGATTCTGTGTGCCTGTGTTCAAGGGTGAAACCCAAGTCAGATAATTTCTGCTGTGAAAAGCATACTTTTTCTAGACCAGTGACCTGTAAACCTTTGATCTAATATGACAGTTTTGTTTCTTACTGCATCGCCTACTTTGACATCTGACATTGTCAGGTTTGATCTGTAGATGCTTCTCTTCAAGTCATTTGATTGGGTCACTTAGAAGAATTTAGTCCTGTAAAATCTCATGAAGATAGTACTACTCCCAGTGTGTTTGAGATCCTTAAACAAAGTAACAGTGCCCCCAAAACTCAAAGGCTACCAATGTAAATATCTTACCTGTTCTTATGCAATACAGTACAAAAAATAAAACATTAAAGAGACTGTCCAAGGTACACTCTATGGGCTGTACTGATCACAGGCACTATGGGCAATCACAGGTACAATGCAAAGCAACACACAGTGCCAGAGGAGGAGAAAAGCCCTGATGGTATTGTCAGTATTTCAGGGGCTTGTCAATAGTTACAGGAAGCACAGAATAAAAAAGTTGCCTCCAAAAGGCTTGAAAAACTGACATATAGACAGAAATTAGCATGCAGAAATGGATTATGCATACCTGATTTCTAAAGTCTAAAGATTACCTGTAGTCTACTGTTACCCTTTCTGGAATAATTTCAACAAGGGACGCACTGTAGCACAACTTGTGAGTTATAACCCCTATTTTAAGAACAATGAAGTCCCAGTAGAAGGCTGTGGTCTGGTTGTGATGCACAAATTAAAGATGATTGTATAGTACAATGCCTTATAAGTGTGGTCTGTGAACAGTGTTGCAGACTGAAGTACTTTACTAATTTATCATGCATTATTTTATGATTTAAAAATATCACTGACAGGTATAATTGACCTCTAATTGTAGATCCCAACTGATGTAATGCTACCCAAGCCTTGCTGACTTCAAGGGAGTTATACATCCAGCACATGCCTCGTTTTGTTGTTCAGATTTTTTTTGGTATTGTAATTCAGGAAGCCTGTCATTTTTGTTCCCACGGGAAATCTTGGAAACAAAACATAAACTCCTGATTTACAGGTGTGCATAAATCATTTCACCAGTGCTAAACCTGGGTGCCCCATCAGACTGCTACATATAACATTATGCAGGCACTTGCACATCTCACAGCATGCAAGAAGTAAGACGGCAGCTCACGGTGCCTATTAAGCTGCAAATTACCCTCTCAGATTGATGATAGAAATGTAAACACTCCAGTCATTTATAGTCATTGTCTGTCCAGTCAAATTCTATGTCTTTGGACCTAAAAGTTCATCACTGGAATGAGATGGAGAAAAAAAATCTATTCCAGCTCTTACGACTTAGTACAAAGAAAAGCAAGAAAATTGTTGAAACGTGAATGGCTGAAAAAAAAATAGGTGTGACTTGAAATACACAAGTTTGAACCTCAACACTGCTGATCAAGTCAGCAGAGTTCTTCATATTTTCTGGACAAAGTTTCTGAATTTCAGGCATGAAGGTATATAGTGCCTGGAAAGGCAAGAGAGGTGCAAAAGGCACCTGGGAAAGCTGCTGGTCTGAAAACTTCTTGGACAGACAAACAGAGCAGTAGGGACATGTAACTGATCAGCACTTCTAAAAACGAAGGAGAAAAACATTAGCAGCAGCACAGCATTCCAGGGTAACTACTTTAATTTGCCTGGAGATAGTATCAATCACATCCGACTAGTGGTTTCTTAAAATTCTTAATTCAAGACTAAATGGATTGGTACTTGATGCACGAGTCTTCATCTTTTCAGATACCATTGCTCTGGTAATGACTCACATTACTCACTGCCTTTATCCTTGGGGTTTTAGTGAATGAGCTACATATTAAGCAATTGCACTTTACAATGATTACACTTTGCAAAATCACTAGAGGAATGAAAACTGGCAAGCATCAGAGCTTGCCACTCACATGAAGCACACAGACAAAAGGCAGAGGTTAAATTCATAAGAAAAGGTGCTGTGTACTGGGACTATGTAAGAATTTTGATAAAACCATCATAAAAACTAGGATTTCAGAAATTTATTGTCGTTACTTATGGCCAAGGAATGGAATATAGGCATTCTTGGGAAGCAACCACCTTCTCTCATCCTTACACTCCTCAGGAGGAGCTTAAGGATGTGCCCCATTATCCTATTGCTCCCTTCCTCTCCCCTTCCCTGCTCAGCTCACAGGTGAAATAAAGCACCCTTCCAATACAGAACTGAGCTCTCTTACAGCAGCTCTCCCCCCTGGCATTTTGAAACAAATCCTCGGAGGACTGCAGATAGTTTCATGCAATAATACCTTCCTATGACTTTTTCGACTTTTCCCTTGTGAAAATCAATCACTCCTGTTTCTCCCCACCCTACTCTCTCCTACCGATCTCATTTTCCATAAACTTCACATATTCACTACCAAGTTCGTGCATGAACTTAAACACAGTGTGCCACCCTTGAACTACTTCATATGACTATATGCTTTAAGAAAAACATATAGAAAAACATATAGGAGACCAAAGTTAAACTTTCTGTTGCCTCTGTGTTCTTTGGTGGCTGTATATTCCGAACTATTTACACACTTCATCTTTACCTGTATTATTCACTATTGACTCAACATACTAAGTTTCTTCTCTTCATTCCCTGCTCACAGCTGTGCCCAGTATTGGTTGCAACAACCCAAAAGACCTGCCTTGTCCTTTCCTTCTCTTCCCTTTTTAAGTGGGGAACTGGAAATCAAATTGACTCCCAACTGATATTCTGTAAGCTTTGCCTCTTTTACCATTACTTTTCTTCATAAAGTTCTTCTTATTCTTACATTATCAGTGGCTTTTTCAGCCTCTGATTTATCTAATCATAAAGACAAAACAAATGGTACCAACATGCAGAGCAGTTCATGAGTCACTGGGAAAGCCAGAACTACCTTTTCTAGCTTGTAGTTTCCAGATCACATGATTAAATACGCAGCTAATTTTCAGTGTGATTTTCAGAGCAAAAGTTTAAGTATGTATTCAGGTCTTCCACAGTTCTGTTTTGCTTTGCTTAAATGGCTTAATGGAAGAGAAGGGAGACACCTGCAAAGCCATCTCTGCTAGACTGTTCCCACTTTGTGTCATTTCAACATACCGTGCATTTAAGTCAGATCAGTCCAACAATATTCAAGTTCTGACACAGCAACTCTCTGGGCTCAAATACATGAAGAAATCACCATGCTTTAGCTGAGCAATGCTAGCATTCTGTACAGACATGATCACGTTAGGTAACAGATGTTAGCTCATTCTTAAATGAAGAGGACTAAATAATTCTCATTGGCACTAGTGTTGAGTGCTCCTTAAGCTGCAGGAAACAGCGCTCTCTGCTCCCTGGCAGAAGTAAGATTATTGTAGCCAATGCTGTATCAGTGATGCCATCTGCTTGAAAGGACAAAAAACGTCTTGTAACCTTTTTGCAGTTCTACTCTGCAAAAGCAAGAATGTTGTTTCCAGTGACCCACCAAATTCTGTTCCACACAGTAGTGAAGCACAGAAGGATGTAGCAATAACATGAATACGTGGCTGCATATCCACAAGCCCTCTGAACAGGAGATTCCTCACCTTCAACCTTGAATTTTCCAAGGGTTCTTGCTTAAAGGTGCCACCATCAAGCCCAAAGACAGAAACTAACATAAAGATTAAACTCGTCCATGGAAAAGCCTGACAGAAGTGTTCTGTGCAAAATATAAACCAACTTACCTGAAACCATTTTATCCAGGATTGCACAGACTAACAAATGCAGTAATCAGTTCACAAGTCTGTGGTCACTCAGATCACCTGTACTGCACTGAATTTGAACAGTTTCATATTTAGTGACTATGCTGAATTACTACTAACAGTGGCTAATCCATAATTCTCTTTCTCCTGTTTCCTCAAGTCCAATGATAAAAACTTGCTGATTTTTCATTATTGCAGTATTTTTTAAATTTTTATTTCTGTACTCAAGTTCCTTTTAGATCTGTGTTTTGGGACCAAAAGAGCACAGTGCACTGCCATATATAACACCACATTAATTCTCCTTGAATATAAAAAGTAGTTTTTCCTGAAACACAAACAATATGCAGCTACTGCTTTTAAATCATGCACAGCACTAAAACCTTCCAATAGCCTGGATGAGAAAAACAACTTCCAAGAAGCCTTGGGATGGAAATATTTGAGAAGTTTTCATGGGAACACTACAGAGCTCTTAAGAAGTATGTACATTAAAATGTATCTGGAAATGCCAAACAATTATTTTCATCTTTCAGTCTCTTTTCTACTCTCTTAGTTCTCATTTCATTTCACCTGCCCTACACTGGGCAATAAGAGGATTTCTGCAAGTGAACCTGAAAAACACGTCAGGGATCCATGGAGGTTTAGCATTTGTTTCAAAAGATTCTTCAGAGCATTTGTTCAAATGTGCCAACATTTTATTCCAATTAAGGCAAGATGTAACAGCCTAAACACAAACTTCCAGTTATGGAGTAAGAACTACTCAAAACTAAACAGGAGTGGTCACTAGAAAGAAAAAAAATACATATTTGATATTATAAAAGGTATCAAGAAAAAGTAACACAAAACATTCAATTTCTACAAACTATGAAGTGCAAAGAAATGTGGGGGTTTTTTCTAGTACTAATGTAACTTTTTTTAATTTATCAGTCTTCTGTGGAATTCATGAGACTGCAGCTCTACTCCGGAAAAGTCTCTTTAAAAAGGCATTGCAACTCCACAGGATTTTTGCTTCTCAAGTTTCTTACTCTAGGTGAGTAAACTCACCCTGGGACTTGTACATCAAAGCTAGACACATCTTGCCAACTGCATCCCGAACTGCACTAAAGAATCTGTAGGATAAATTCTCCTTCCAAACAACACATGTGGCTAAATGGTTTTCAGTGCAAGTCATGCAGATGCAGCCAGGGGCAACATGCAGACCTACATTTGGATCTGAACTACTAATCCCATTGGTATGAGCTGTCACAAGCCGAGTGAATTCTGCCCTCATCGGATTAGTGTCAGAGACAGAGAAGTAAAATTTTACAGTCCTCCCTCTGAGGAAGCTCCATTTCGAGAGACACTCGCTATAAGAGACATACTGCACTCAAGTGCACTCACACCAAACTACTTCAAAACTAGAGTGAATCGTCACAAGACATTCCAAAACTTGCATTCCCAGTTTCTGCTTCCTCAGTATTTAGGCCCTACAGATAGTGGAATACATGAATGACAGCAGACTGATGACAGCAGAATACATCCTCATTGTATCTCCTTGATTTTAAAATAAAAATCTGACAGGAAGACAAAAAAGACGCCCTCCACAAAAGAGAAGTGGACTTGCATTTCCACATTCAAGCAATTCAAAGCTGCTGCTTTTCTCTGTGCACATCTAAACAGTCCTGGAGAAACTCTATAAGCTTGGCAAACTGCTTTTGGGAGTCTCACCGATGAGAGATGTTCCTCACTTTCATACAAACCAGAACTGTGAGTGCCGAAGGACTGCAGCGAGGGGCTGTATTATGGACTCAGCCTGAGTGGGGGCAGGTGGAGTCCCCACGGCTTTTTCTCTCTCTTTTTAGCACACTTTACAGGTGGTCCCAAAGACCTTGTTGCTGTCCTTTGCCTTCTTACAATCACAGTCACTCTTTTAATATTTTAATCCATTTCCAGCTCTCTGTACATATTCAAAAAACACAAAACAGGTGTTATTTTTAAAAAAAAAAATCAATTTTTTTCTTTGTGTCTGCAAAAATACAGCCCACAACATCCTCCTGCCTCAAAGTCACAAATGTCCTTTGTCCTGCCACTTCAAAGCTCTTGGCCAAAATAGGGTATTTTCAAGGACTGGCACCTTTTAACAAAGAACTCCTAGATAAGGTAGTTATGGAAAGGAAAGGAAAACACCCATTTTTTCCTTGAGCTAAAAACTACTGAAGTTGGAAAAGGGGGGAATGTAGTGAGGGCAAAACTTAAAAAAAAAAAAAAAGAAAAATCAGTTCAACTGCCTACTGCCATCCACATCACACAACTGGTGACTTCATGAGCCTGAATACATACCAGCTTCCTTGTGTAATCCAACAAATGTGTTTTCAAGCCATGAGTTAACACACAACAGGATCAGCTGTTTTGGTTCTTGGGAAGTTACCATCCCTGTACACAGCCTCTTGGTAGGATAATGCTGGAACCCTGCTGTCCATGGTCTAATTTAAAGGCACTGTCCTCAGTGTTTGCTGAGAACACGCACTTTTGGATGATCCATCTTTGTATTTATGTATGTCCATAAAGGTGCATGCTGTACTCAGCACTGGTGAGGCCACACCTGGAGTGCTGTGTCCAGTTCTGGGCCCCTCAGCTCAGGAAGGATGTTGAGGTGCTGGAGCAGGTCCAGAGAAGAGCAACCAGGCTGGTGAAGGGACTCAAACACAGGTCCTATGAGGAGAGGCTGAGGGAGCTGGGGTTGTTTAGCCTGGAGAAGAGGAGGCTCAGGGGAGAGAGACCTCATCACTCTCTACAACTCCCTGAGAGGAGGTTGTAGCCAGGTGGGGGTCGGTCTCTTCTCCCAGGCAGCTGTCAGTAAGACGAGAGGGCATGGTCTGAGCTCTGCCAGGGGAGGTTTAGGTTAGATGTTAGGAAGAAATTCGTTACAGAGAGGGTAATCAGGCACTGGAATGGGCTGCCCAGGGAGGTGGTGGATTCTCCATCCCTGGAGGTATTTAAGAAGAGACTGGATGTGGCACTGAGTGCCATAGTCCAGTAACTGTGGTGGTAGTGGATCAAGGGTTGGACTTGATGATCTCAGAGGTCCTTTCCAACCCATGTGATTCTATGATTCTATGATCTTGGGGTAGCCAACACTCCTTTGGGTGCAGAGGGGATAGGCAGATCTTGTGTGATGCTGCTGCTCCCAAACCACTATATAAGAAGCCTGTTCCAAACCATTGCAAGTACAGTGCATTGCAAAGGGTCAGTCAAATTCCACTTACTGCTTAAAGTGTGCTTATTTAACATGACAAGTCCAGCACCTATGCAATTCACTCCTCCAAAAAGCAAGGTTTTCTTTCCTGAGTCACATGCCCACAGTCACTGGCAGGACCATGTGTTACATCCTGGTAGGGAATATTTTATAGTACTGAAGTGTGCCCCACCTTTCAAATTCAGTGTACAAAAAATAACTGTAACATTTCACTTAGCTCCAAAAATAATCAAGAAGCGGGCTAGGGGTCAACATCTTGGCCACGAAAAGGAAACCAACCAAGCTAAATTATGTAGCTCTCATCTTGCCAAGTTCTTCTATGTGCCAAACTAAACACAGACAAAACACAAATGTCAAGGAAAACTGTGAAGAAAGGGAAGAGCCTGAGGATTCCATGAACCAGATGGTTTAGTCATGGAAATGGATGCAACTGTTGGTAACAGCTTTCTGTGCCTGTACCAACTTCTCATTCGATCAGTGTTTTCAGAAGCTGGTAAATTCATTAACAGATACTTAAATTCAGGATACTTAAAGTTTCAAGAAAAAAAAGGTTTGTTTGGGTTTTATTTTCCTGCCTTTTAATGGGGCAATAAAAAGAACTGGCAAAAGAGCTCAAACCCATGGGGATGCAGAAGCTTACAGATTTTTTTCCCCCTGAATATCCAAGTGGAAACACGCATTTTGGCACATGCATTCCACAGAATCCTTTTTTCTTAGCACATGAAAAAAACCCAGCTTTTCCTGCAGCTACCGAAAGCAAAGTGTGGGTCTCCCTTGTTAAGACCATTCTTGGAACTGGTGCTACTTTTTTCTTACTATATGAAGATACAGACTATGCCATACCACTGGATCAGGTGTCCAGCCAATTTGAGAACATAACTTCCAACACAGCTTTCCAACTTCTTATATTTTACTGTCCTGCCCAAGGTTTTAAAGAGGGATTTTTGTATCAGAAAGCCTCTTTTATTTACCAGTACGTATTTATCCTGTGTCCTTCGTTTTTAGTAAGACTTGGGACTGAAAAGAGAAAGGGTCTTCATCCATATATAAAAAGATGGATTTTCACAACAGCATCACTATCACTAGCAAAAAATGAATATGCCTTAAGTACCTCTAAATTTTGAAATTCTTATTTCACAGTCCCTCTTAAGTAGCTGAAACCAGAAAATAATTTATTTTTTAGAAGACCACATTTTCTTGAAATGAAGCCATGGTAATATGTTAATATTGTAAGCACTGGTGTCTCAGCTCACTGCAGAATTAAGCTGGAGAAGGAAGTGGGCTCGGACACAGATGATTTTAATGGGAACACTTAGGAAAAGTCAGTCTTCAGCACTGTCAAAAAGACCAGATGAACATTGCCTGATACACTCTTCATTCTTCTAAACCTGACATTTTTGCAGAATTATTGGCAACATCCATGTTTACAAACTTGGCAGAAAACAAATGTTTATTTTTACCCTAGAATTGATTATCACATGAAAAAGCTTTAGAAATGCAATCACAATAACCTGTTGGTACTGCTGTTCACAACCATGCTGGTGTTCTGACCCCATTCACATCTCAACCGGTGCCCATGAGGGCTTTACATATTGGCCAGGGAACTGGAAACTAATTTAGACTGCCTCGCTGCACTAAGCCCCTCAAAACAATTTCATACAGCATTTTGACGATCATAAGTAAACAGAAAAATAACTGTTTTTCTTAGTGAAGAGGGAAACATACCACATTTTTTCCACATCAGTGAGCAGCTGAGGTTTTGGCTTCAGCAATGAGTTTGGTGTACCAGCTTCATGAAGAAGGTATGTAGTCGGCTTCTTCCACAGTGTCCTCCTACCTGTTCTCATTCCAGTCTGAGTCAGTCCTGTCACAGTTACTGAACTGTGCACTGGAACCAGGAACAGATTTGGCAGCCCCAGACCACAATACCACACCAGTGTTACATTCCTGTATTTCACCAGTGCCATTTCTACCCCAGTGAGTGAGGCAAACGCAGCCCCTACCCAGAGCAACTGCCCAGTGTTCTCTCTGGCAGAACTCTGTTCCTCACACTTTTTATGACTATAATCTGGTATTATTTGAAATACCTGCACTGGAGCACGTAACACTTTTGCTTTCCATTCTTCTAGTGTAAGGCTCCCAAACATCCTCACAAACACTGACAGAGGGCAACTCTATCTCTGTACCAGGTTGTTAACTTTAGTTCAGTTTGATCTGAAAATGAACACACTCCAACAAATCGTGACTTAAGTAAAATTTCCGTATGTATTATGTCAGTTACAGTTATGCAATGGCCAATATTAGTAAATTTGTAGCTAATATTAAATTAAAACTCTGAAAAAACAGCGACAAACAGTTCCATGGCACGTACCATTTTTACCATGGGGATAATGCTCACCCTTTGTCCAAAGGGACAGTGGAAACAAGTATAAATATAGAAACTGTCTCAAAACTGCAAATCTAAGCCTATGTTAATGCTCTAAACTGTCACTGACTTCCACTAAAATTATTCAGATCCAAACATAAGCAATGATTTAGGACATCAATTTATAATGTAATGCTGGTGACCCTGTACCAGTCAGGCTGGATTGGTTTCTGTCCACAAAGCAAACTACAGAGTGGCAATATTTTATCACTGGTCTTGTAAGAACATTTAGTACATAAATATATTTTTTAAACATATACACACACATTTCCCCAACTTCAGCTGTGGCTGAGTATTTCCTCTCCCAGTTTTCAATAATTTTTAAACAAATTAGATACCAAGCCCTTTCTGTTTGGATGCTTTGTTTTCTTTTTCCAGCCTGAATGAGTCTACAGATATTTTCTTAGTTATACAAGGCCAATGTTTCACTTTGCAAACATTGAAGATGAAGGAACACTTGAAGCTTCAGCACCAGAAGGAAAACAAGGAAGAGTGCAGAGGGTAGCTCCATTTGGAACCACAGAGCTATAACAATTATCGTTCCAGTTTGATACAAGTAACTAAAAAAACCACTTTTATTCTAAGCAGTCCCATTGTTCCTGACAACCAAAGTGATTCGTATGATGGATTGGACCTTCAAGACCCTTGAGCTGATACAGTTTGTAATCCTGCAGAACAGCAACACAAACCAGTTCCCCGTAAGCACTGGAGAGATAAGAATACTTGTAGTCTCTTGAAAAATGTCATCTCAGTTTATTCGAAACTTCACCTACTTCCTTAGAAAAAGGAGTCCATCATACCTGGAGTTTGTTCCTGTCTTTTTTTGTTTTGTTGCTGGAGTATTGAGTTCTTGACCTAAGTTTTATTTATAAGTTAGGCTGAATGAGGGTAAGGAGAGAGAAGGAGCACCGTAATATTAGTAGATTAATTAACATTACTTGCGATGACACTGATGATTTTCCCTGTTTGTCCCCATCTCTCTCTCCTTACTATCCTCATTTTGCTGCCGCCTTCAATTTTTCCAGAGTGTTTTCAACAGAGCTGTGAAAGTTCCTTCCTTTGAGAGAACAACATTGCTGATTTCCAATAAGTGTTTGCTTCCATAGGAAGCAGATACCTGGCAGATTTGCAACGGAATGCTAAATCAGCTATGGAAGTTCTGCACTGTTGTCTGTTTCTGAGAAAGTCGCAGAAGTTCTTCTCTGATTGCTTTGATAAGAGAGGCTGATGAGTGACCTGGCTGGAGGTCCTCAGTGGAACTGGTGGTGTAGCAAAGGCCCTGGCCCTGAAGGCTGTTGTGTGGAAGCTGAGCAGGAGGTGCTGAGGGCTGCCTGGCTGAAGTCCTCGGCATCTGGAATACTGGTGAGGAGGAATATTCTTGGTGTCCATGCATATGCGTCTGGAAAAAGGTAGAAAGCATTATTGTACTTTCTGAATAAACATGATTATCCCAGAAAAGACAAGAAAGCAGAAAGGCAAAGAACAGGGGAGAAAGCAACATGGAGATGCTTCTATCTGCTGCAACTGTTCTTCTGCTACATGAATGAGTGATTCCTCTTATGGAGCACAAATCAACAAGTGTACACAAAATTGTTGGACTGCCTCAAGTCCAGTGATTTTCCAAATCTCTTTCAGTATCCATTAAAAAGCCTTGACCTCCTTTCCAATCTATGGTACGTTTAGAAACTGAAGTGGAAGGAGGTGGGGAGAAAACCCACAGAACTGGAAGTCAACAAAATTGGCTTATCTTTCCTTCCATCTCTATCAACTTCCTAAAAGACCATAGGCAAATCACTGTCTTCCTAGCTGTCATATCTCCACACTATTTAAAAGCACAGATGCTACTAGTTTGACCTTCCCTTTCTCTGCCTGGCTTGCCTGTTCAGACTGTACACTTTTGAGGACCCTGTGACTGACCAGTGCCCAGGAAAACACGGTCAACAGAAGAAGTAGAAGGAGAAAACTACTCAGATTTGAAAGATTAGATTTTTCATACATGAAATCTGTTTTACATATCTGAGAAACACTATCCCACTTTAGGGATAATCACTGTTTCAGGGTAGGAAGGGGTTAATTCTGCATTTGTTCAGTAACACACATTCATAACAAAACAAAACAAAACAAAACAGAAGCCTGAGTTTATGGCTCCTCTATCTGGAAGAAAATCTGCTTACACTAAAACACAGTATGAATTTACAGTACACTGGGGGACTGCACCAACTCCCAGTATGGACACAAACAACGTACATTTTGAAAATCTAAATTCCAGCTGATGCACCAGAAGCAAGTGTTTCCCCTTGCCTCATACTGCTGAAGGCTGAGAGACAGCCAGAAGAAAACACTGGACACAAAGGACTCGAACACACAATTGGGAGCAAAGCAGTGTAATCCCCTTTCAGAGGGTCTGCGCTGGGGATGGAAAGCAGCCACCTGCAGCAAATTCAGATCACAGTCATCACAATTCAGTGAGCACTACCTTTCTCTGTAGATAAGCCTTAAGTAGTAGCAGAGAGAGCAACCTGATGGGGGAAGAAAGGACAGCAAGGTCAGCTAGAAGAGGATTTGGGAGTGAGGGGTAGGGGACGAAGGGATTACAAAGCAGAGCCTGGGAAGGATATGGGGGACCTAGAGCGACTGTGGCAGCAGCGTGCAGGGAACACAAAAATGTGCAGGAATAAGTTCCTTAACATCTCTCATAATATCAATGAATAACATTTAAGCCATTTTTTATAAAGTAGAACTAATAACAGATTCTTGACTTTCTTGCACAGCTCACGTACAGCACTCATCATTTACACAGTTAATTTGGGGAGAGAGATTAAGAGGAAAAGAGGTTTTAATAGAAGAATGATAGGTGAAGGTTCTCCAAGTAACATCCTGTCTTATATCTCATAAAAGAGAGGTGATTTCAGTATCAGAAAGAAATGAATGGGTCTCTTGATTGTTCATTTGGCAGTGAAACCTGAAACTAATTCGTATGTGCAGTCTAGAGTTGGCAAACCTGACAAGTACTCTGTAGGTTTATAGAGAAGAGATGACATTAAAAAATATTAAAAGCAAACATTTCTTGATACATAAGTCTTAACATCATCCTAAATTATGTTCAAGTTACTTCACATTCAAATGATTCAGCTTTTAGCTCACACTGCACTGCATTACTACCATAAGAATGGCTACAGGGGAATTATAAGGGAAGTTAGAAAGAACATCTGATGACCTCAGTGGCTGTTTTTTACTTTAAAGTTATCAAGGTTTTCTTAAATATCTAAGAGAAAGAAAAGTATGTGTTTCTGTGATTTCCCATATAACATCAGAATTAAACAGGCCTGAGAACTTTCAATACCACGTTGGTTTAGAAACCTAACATCTACTAAACTATGACAGCAAAAGAAGGAGAGCAAAACCACTGAATTTTTTTTTTTTTCAGTTTGGTGGTTTTTTCTACTTTTAAATTTCTTTACTAACAGAAATACACATTGGCACATTATATAATATATATGTAAAAATATAGTTTTATATAATATTTATAAATTCTAGATTTTATCTAGAAACTTCTGCAAAATTAACAGCAGTACAAAAAAAATTGACAAAGCCATCTTTACTGAATCTTCCTTCTTAAAAAATGAAGACTTATGAGATCACATTATAAATTTATTAATCTCCATTTAATACCTGTTGAACTCCGGCCAATTTCAACTGAACTGGATATATAAATATATACACAGACATATGCATATATAAAAATATATACGAACAGATATATAAAATTCACAAAACCAGGTAGCTAATTAGACATAACCTGATCTGTGCTACCACTGAATCTGCTTCTGAGTGGCAGAAAGGTCATGTTAGGCTGTGTTCAGGTGGACCTGTCAGCCAGCACATATCTCATAGGGGCCACCTAGGGTACACGACAGACAGCTTTAACTACAGTCAGATTGTTTAGAGACACTACAGTGGGTGGCTGGAGTAGGAAAATAAGAGTGAAAGGTTAAGAGTAGCTTTTGGGAAACACTGCAAACCTGGAGAAGATTTTGGAGAACAGTGGAGATCTATAAGGGACTGTAGATGGGTAGGAGCTGATGCCAGGTGGTGGTAGGGAGGTAGAGATATGCAAGGCATCCATCCATCTGTAAGAAACCAGGCTTTGTTCTGCTGCTCAAATGAGCACTTGCTCAGTATTGTATTTTGTGTCAGCTAAGGAAATGCTGGAATTCTCCTGGTTGCCTAGCTCTTCTACGTGGAGAATTAAGGTGAACTGGTGGTACCCTGCACACTGGCTTTGGGTTGGGAGGTACAAGTGAAAAGTCATATTCTAGCAGAAAATCAGGTATTGGCTTCAGGAATAATGGGTGAAGACACTGTGAAGAAAAGGGCTATTGCAGGAAGACAAATGCAGATCCTTCTCCGGTTTGCGTGTGAGAAGAATGATCTAGATTCTAATCTTCCTAAATGAAGAGTTTAATTTTAGAAACTTGCTCAGAATGAGGGAATGGTAAGACTGCAAAGGATTGAATAGTGCACCATAAGGAACATGACTGTTATTAAGTAAAGCCTCATTTCCAAAAGGAGGAAAGATAGATTTAGAGCTCTGTCCTAGTGAAAAAAATCAAAACTCTGAAGGTAATTATTTATAATAATACAGAAAGCTATAAGACTTAGGCTTTTTTTTTTCCTCTTTAATGTGAAGAATCCTTTGCAAAAAAATAAAATACAGCTCACAGGAAAAGGAAAATGTGGGCAATAGGTGAACTCTCCTACAACTGAATGACATTATAGTCAGATAAATTTTAGTCTGTGATCTCCTCATTTTGCGTGGTTTTTTTTTGTTTGTTTGTTTGTTTTTAATAACTGAAAAGAAAATCACATTGCAGTAATATATAAACTACAGTAACCAGTGAGCAAAAAGTTCTGTCAAAGCTGAGGAAACCTTTAAACTGAGATGAACTAAAAGAAAGTCAACCTGGACTGAAATGACCTGAACACACCTGAAACTGTGACTGAAGGTGCAACCTGCAACCAAATCACATTGTATGGCGCTGTGAGTTTTTGAAAGCTGTGCAAGTAACTCTTTGTATAAGATCTCATATGATGGGTCCATACCTGAACTTTCAGTAGTATGTTAGCAATTCATATAATAAAAAATTAAGAAAGTAACAGTTGAATGTGTACTTGACAGTCCCACAGATTTAGAAAAGTCACTTTCAGAAAAGAGAGACAAGTGTTAAGAAGGGTCAATGAACAGTAACCCAGAGATGTCTCTGAAAATGGAACAGGAGACACTAAGATGTCTCATGCAAGTGATCTTTTCTGTATAAACTGAAGTTGTGATGATCTTGCATTCAAATACCACAGTTTCAAGCACAGAGAGCACAACAAATTAGAAAAATACATCTTTCAGCTTTGACAGATGAAGTTTTTGGATAGTATCAATAGAATTTATTTCTAGTGCATCCAATTCTCAAGAGCTTTATGCTTCTCCTCTCAAGTTCATTTGGAGTGGAGGCAGCTCAGTTCCACCAAAATCTCAAAATAAGGCCATCCTGTTGCATTTCCTTTCTGCAAAGCTGTTTCAAGATCATGCAGTACTGCAAAGCAAATTCAAGTAGTGTGAACACACACTGCTCTAAGCATGCAAAAGGAGGAGATCCAGCCTTCCTCCCTCAAGGAAGAAACCAGAAGAAGATCATTTAAACAAAGAAGCAAAAGAAACATAAAGCTGTCGCTCTCTAGAGTACTACCACAAAGCTGTCACAGGTCAGTCTGCTTCAGGATGCAAGTACACCAAAGGAGGACTGATAGCAGGCAACTGTCTCTCTCCTATCTTCAACCTCACATATCTGGTCGAATCAGAAATGTCAACCTCTAGAAGCACCACTGCCAAGAACTATGGAGTCACCATGGCTGCCTAGGCAACACTGGTAAATGAATGCATATTAATTTACCACATCCTGCTGACTGAGGCTAGGAAAATAACTTGTTCAGAAACACCTCTAATGTTACATGCAACTGTGTAGCTTATGATTTTGCCCTGACTCCTGCTGTTGTGCACCAATACAGAAGACAAAAGAAATACACCCATACAAAGTAAGATGGTAGTCTGGGACAATTTAATTCAATGTTTTCTACTTACAATGATCTCAAAATACAGAGGCATATTTCAAAGAAGAAATGGAAAGCAGTATCCACCTCTGCTGGAGCTCAGAAGCAGAACTGGATGAACTGCAATTAATGGGTGAAGGCCTCAAGTGAGGAAAAAAAAAAGGTTAGGGTAAAATGAGAGAAAGCAGTTAGAGAGAAGCAAAGGTGAAAGAACGGCAAGCAGAAGTTGGAATAACTAACAAGGGTTCGAAGAGCAAAGCAAAGAATGTCAGAGAAGCAACTGAAAGTGTTCCAGGGGTAGAAAGTTCCAAACAGTAATGCAGGAAAAATACCCAAACATATCACTACTTTGGAAACTATGCAAATGTGTAACACAGTACTCACTGCATCTCGCCTAGCACATTCATCCTCTCCACGGTACTGGGGCCACCCTGGCCCCCCCGGCTGGCCATGCCCTGCTCTGCCTGAGGGGATCTCCACTTGTTGACCTCCGATCCTGCTAGCAATTCCCACCTGAGTGAGGTGCTGTATCTGAGAACCTTAAAAGCAAATATTGTTTTTTTCATCTTTATACACAGTCAAGTTTGCAGGGCAGACAAATGACAACATAAAACTTTGTTGGAAGCAGGAGACAAGAAGAAAATGAAGCTCTGTTTCTGTGCAATTAATAAAAATCAGCAGAAAGAAGGCTGTCAGTGTAGAACAAAGAAGGAAAAGTTATGTACATTTTGTGCAGTTCATTTGAGTGTGATGCATTTCATTTCACTGCACTGAAAGATGAGGTTGAGATACATGCATCTCAGACATGGACTACTCTTCTTTCCAAAAACATGCCAGCCCTTTCCAAACAGCGTTTACTAAAAGCTCTGGCAATGCTTTCATGTAAATTACTTAGCAGCAAAGAGAAGACATTTGCTCCTGTGGCACACCTTATTTGCATCACACTAGCAAGACCCTAACTCTCTGCCTTCTGTTCCATCCCTCAGAAGAATAAAATACATGTCTATGTAAGAGCGTGGTTCTTTGAGCTTTGCTTTGTGGTTAAATATTAAACGATGCTGTCATTAACTAACAGGAAGGTCAGAACACACTGTATCTCTTTTCAGTCTGAAAGCTAACCTCCTCCTTTCTCCTTTTCCTTCTCTTCCCTCCCCTCCAGCTGCTTTCAAACACATGCAAGGATAGCTGCCACCATTAATTGCAAGACACATGTAACAACATGCCAGCTTTCCTTCCTCCTGACTTTCCCCACAGAGAAACATAATTTTTTAATTATTATTATAATTATTAAAATAATATTTTATTATTCATTAGAAATTAAACACATTTAACCCAGAGATACATAAAACTGCGTGTATGTACAAAAAAGGAGGAAAAGACAAAAACAACAGTGCGATTTAAGTGATGGACAGTTAGATCACTTTCATATTTTCCTCTTAAAAACCCCCAATATTTGACACATAATTATGCTGAAGAACAAAAACTAAATATATGAATTACCTCCAAACTTTAAAGTAGAATAGATATGAACATTTAGATAATAGTGTGATTCAGTGAATAAAATAACCATAATTAAACTGTAATAGTTGCTATATTACTACCATTCTCGTTCGTTTAACATTTACAGGGAGAGGATAGCAACTATCAAAACTAGGCTTCTGACATGAGTATATGATCGTATTTCCAGTCTTTTTCAACTCCCCAGGAAGAAAACATTTATCTGGGAGAAAATTAACTGTGACATTTGCATAACAATACAATCTTTTATTCTTAGAATCAGTGTTTGGTGCCTAATTGCCATGTGATGTTAGCATCTTATTCGTGATAGCATTGATGAGGGCTATGGAAATTATCTCACAACCAAATCAGGGAAGGTGATTTCATATGGGACAGCAGCAATAGATAGTATAATCAAAAACTAAGAGATCTTGCTTTTATGCATACAATTCTAGGAAAAGAAATGAGAAACATGTAGGAAAGTATTAAAACAATTCTGCTATTTAACATGTTGATTGGGATGCATCAATTAGGTCGTTTAGCAAAAAAGTAGCTGGCAGTGGAAAGTTAGCACACACTGTACTCCTTAAAACAAGTAATTTTCCATTCTTAGAGAATGAGGTATTGTGAAAATGTGCTTTGTGATAACCAGTACCTGTAAGATATTAAAAAGGTGGCAAAGCACTGCCCTTTTCTGCAAGGTCCTGTGCATGTAAAGTTAACCTCATTTTGGGATGATTTTTATTTTGGGCAATGAAGGCAGGGATCACACATCACGTGTAGCAGCTGAAGGAGAATGACATCTTAATGGTGACCTCAGCAAAAGGGCAGATACAGAAAAGGATCAGTTAGTTTAGTGCATATTCAACTTAAGTGAAGTGTACCTGCAGTGCTTCCAACCGGCCGTGGCCGTGCCACTGACGGCATTTCCTCTGAGTACATCCCTCGGGAGGAATACGGAACCTCAGGCGGCGGCTGCTCCGGGTGCATTAACTCTGCGGGTTGAAGAAAACCTGGCCCAAAGTTCTGCCTGTGAAAATGGAGTCCAGATTAAAATAAGTGAATTCCCTAACTAGAAACAATAATGTAGGTGTACTTCATACAACAGCTCTTTACGATGCCTTTTACTGCACATTATAACCCTAAAGCGGAGCCCCTGGTGGTCTAGTGGTAAAGGCGCGGCGCTATCACCGCCGAGACCTGGGTTCGATTCCCAGTCAGGGCCACTCCCAGGCAGGTGGGGCTCGTTAGCCCTTAAAGGCAACCCATCTACGTCCTGAGGACCTCACTGCCACCGTCCAAGCTCGCTTGGCCCCGGCAGATGAACCTTAGGATTAAAGGGTGGGCTCAGTTCCGCGCACACTGTGTCTCACCTAAAAAATCCAATGCGCAGGCTGAAAGGTGTAAAGACCTTCCCCGGATCTTCGCTCGTGAAGACTGGCCATTATTATTATTATTATTATATAACCCTAAATCTTTGAGAAAATATTTACACCCGAAGATTATATTCCTCCTCCACGACCTGCACTGCACAGGAATAGTATAACAAAAGTTTATGCAAGTGTTTTTCATGGGTTGCAGTCTCCTTAATGCAGGGGGAAAAGTCCACAGATCTTGAGATCTTGTTTTCCCCTTGGGGAAAAAAGGATCTTCAAAAACAGAAAGATAGGACTTCAGTAGTGATGTAGCTGCTTACCTCAGCAAGAAAGCTGACTACTCTAGATTTTCTGGGCACACAGTTTTGGTCTAAAACAAACCATACAAAGTGTGTTTCACAAATAATTATTACTTCACCAAGCATTCCAATAATTTTTCAGGAAGTTTATAAATTTTTTGCTCTTGAAGACCCATCAAACTACTCAAAGCTGTAATTAGCACATATGAAGAGATGCAATGTATACTAAAGTCAATGTTTCCTATAAATCAGGCTGGTGTTGGTAGTCACTGTTATATATTTACTGAAAGGGTTAACAACAGAAACTGTAATCGATCTAACTTCACTAATTGTGCCAAGGTAATTGCACTTGTAAAAGAAACCCTATAATTCATTCACTGAACAGGGATAGAGAGGGAGACGGAAAGGCTGCTTTTCTTATGCTTCCTATTAACATATCTTAACCCTGCCATGGTAAGATTGTATTTTAAAGGACTGATGGTAGCTGACTTTTCAAGGGTTATCGATTCCTATCAATATAGTGGAAGTGTGGATGCCCAGACTTCAGGTGCTTAGGTTACTAGGTTCACCTCTCAGCCTCCAGGTATGATCAGAGATACTTCTCAAGAGGTATTAAAAGCAAAATATTACCTTCACTAAACCGCTTTCTGCAGGAGCCTCTCACTGGTGAGTATAAACGAAGCAAAGGGAAACAAACATCATAACTCAGGCACATGAAATCACACGAAGTGAGGACTTGATGATCTTGGAGATCTCTTCCAACCCAGTTAATTCTATGATTCTATGACTAGGGATGACTTTTATATGCCTTTTACCATAATGCCATCTAAGCCCTTCTAAGGTTACAGACTGCAATGTATCCTGTTCCTCAAAACCTCAATTTTACATCCCTTTGTTTTACAGGAAAATCCTGTGACTGCATCTATTCTTGATTTGTGCTTTATGTGGAAAATTACCCACCTTTGTATGACAGTCAGAGAGAAAAGAAAGCTGATGTAATAATGAATTGCCTAATAAAGCCAAATAAGAGCCTATTAAAGCACAAACAAGTAACTGTAAATTGAAGTACTAGGAACTTGGCATACACCATTACTAAATGGAGGAGGTATAAGAGCTTCAAGCTGTAAGAGTCTTGCTGTGGAAGTGCTAGAATTTCCCCAGCTCCCTTATGTACAATCCCACCTGTCCACTCAGCAGATCCAAAGGAAGCCATTTCCAACCACACCTGAAAACCAGTTAAAATATATGCTTGAATGGGTAGGTAATGTTTAACAATATCACTTCTGTTATGTTAATCACTGTAATCAGTAAAGGATGTGATCATCTGGCTTTTTATGCCTGCAGTGTTGAGCTGGAATTTTAAAGCTGATGAATTGCTACCACTTTTTGATGTTTTCTAAAGAAAATATTTTTTCAACACTACTGCAAATGTATTATTATTGTGCTAACTTTTCAGAGGACAGGAAGTATATCCTTTTTTGCAGATGTGTTTGTACTTGAAAGGTACATATTAATAACTCTTTATCCTCTCTTCTCAATCTTAGTTTATAATAGATAGATACAGCTTCTCTTTAAAGTCAGAGATCAACAGAGGAGTATAAAACCAGGATACAGCTCTGCATCTATATCATACAGGCTTTATAGTGCTCCTTCCTATTTCAAGACTGAAACTCAGCTTTCGATTTTTGCACATTCAAAAAAAGAAAATTATTCTCCAGTCATTTAATTAAGTGGGGAGATACCACCCCAAAAATCAATTTTACACCACTAATCCACTATGGCTAAGTAGCTCTATCTCTGTTGCATGATGCAATATCCATTTTCTGGTAAAAACTGCTCACTGTGCCTTTATGTTTGCCTAGCTGTTATGTGACCTAGGTCTTTCACATTTAATTTTTTCCCTCAGGTTGGTTCCACCCCATTAAAGATGCTGACTGCATTAGTATAGAGAAAAGAACAGTATGCTCACCCAACTATTATTCCATGCACTGCATATTTAAGCCAATGGACTATGACATTGATACATGCCCCCTAATCACACTGACCTCAGGTTACTTTTCCTTCCTCTAACTGTTGAACTGGTTCTATCAATTTGTTTATCATTATCTTCAGAATTTGAGAATACCTCTCACTGCACAACCATAACAACTCTTTCCTTGTTTTCTATTGACCAAGCTCTAGGAAACTTTCTATTTTAATGAAAATTTAAAGGAACTCTTTCTGTTAAGGTCAATGACCTTGCAAACTGTTAACTTAATTTGTCCTGGTAAAGTCAGCACTTAAACTTTTAATCATGATGCAATTAATTTGTGATTTACATAAATTCAGAGTGCCTATGTCAAAAGGTGATAAACTTTTGAACAAAAAGTCCATTGCAAAGACACTATCCTGCTCAGGTGTACTAATATGGGCTACTTCACTTTCATGGTTAATTTATCACATTTTCCCTGAATGTGTAACAGGCCAAAGACAAAATCCTCAATAACAAACAACTGGTTATGCTTTGTATTGGCAGTCTCAAAGCTCATAATCTTCAAGGTAACCTAAATTACAGAAAATACACTGCATGTCATGCTGTGTTCCACTTCATGTACACTCCACTCACACTGAGACTGCCACCTCCAGACAGGACCTAGGTAAGAAAACGTGCTTAGGAACTCCTCCTTTTCTACATGGCCTTTTCAAAATCAGGTTGCAGAACAATAAATAATGTTCTTCATATCCATTTTACCATCAAGTCTCCAAGGCAGTGACTACTTCAGGTGAATTCTAATGAATGCCATGGGTACCAGTGGGATTTCTTCTCATATGGCGAGCCTTAAGAAGGTAATGAGAGAGCAGCACAAGGCCACCATTTAACCACCTTGGCTGCAGCAGCTTGGAAAGGGTGAGACAAGTCTGAGCTCAGTGGGTACCAGACTCAAGATCCACCTTGACATGTAGACAAAACAGACATCAAGTGCGAAATTAGCAGTCATCTGGACAACCATTTTCTTCTCCCATAGCAAGGGCAGGAGAAGATGGAAAAATTGTTCCTTCCCCAATTTTATAATAATAGGTCTGCCAGGCAGCTTTCTCTATGAGGGTCACTGTGCTCTGTCCTTTGTTCTCAACTTGGTTAAAAATAGAATGAATCTGTTAGTCATACGAAAGCTTTTGCGAGTGAGTGTTGCCCTGAGGATACAGAAACAGCATGAAAGTCAGAGTATTGGGAGAATTACATGCATCTGAGTAACAGTTTCAGGCTCTCCAAAAGCTAAGTCTCAGTGGTTTACTGAATATTTGGAAGGATATCTCTATAGCCATGGGGCTAGAAACACATTTCTTTTAAACACATTCCATACCACATGCATATGTCATTCATGCTACATAAATAAATTAGAAAGACTGGATATGGACACTTTTTACTTCTCATTTATACAGTACTTTGCATAATAATATGTCAGTGACAGTAAGAAATCTGGAGTAATTGCAAGGAAAATAATAAATCATAATTTTATCAGTGAAAAACTACCTTGGTAGGAGACCTGGTGCTGTTGGCGGAGTCATTCCAAATTCCATGTATCTCTGTCAGAAGAATGAAAAAAAAACAAACCCAAATTAAAATCAAAATGCATACCCTGGGAAGCCCACTGTCAGCCTTTTAAGAGATGAATGGCAGAAATCACTAGGCCTGTATGTGTGACTTGATGGCAGCCATAAGACTCAGTTTTACAAACACAGAAGCACAAGAAGATCTGGGAATCACTGCTACAGCAGGCTACTGTCTAATGCGAGTCTTAACCTAAAAACCTTCAAAAAAATCACTTTCTCTCACGTGCAGAAGGTCAAGGGCTGCTCCAATGTCTACTTAGCTGAAAACTTCCAGCAAACCAAGCTTTGCATTTGCAAATCTCGTTAGACCTCAACCAGCAAAAGACTGCAGCAGAGAGACTACAGGGCTCAGACTCAACAGAACTGGAGATGACCTAAAGGATTATCTGTGTGTCGCAGAGCTCCA
Source organism: Myiozetetes cayanensis (assembly GCF_022539395.1). Classification (NCBI taxonomy): domain Eukaryota; kingdom Metazoa; phylum Chordata; class Aves; order Passeriformes; family Tyrannidae; genus Myiozetetes; species Myiozetetes cayanensis. Next base: position 56,790,448 of record NW_026087521.1, on the reverse strand, counting down.
TTAAATGCAAAAAGTCATACACAGAAATACTGCTTCCCTATCCTCACCTCCTGAAAGCACTTGGATACCCTAACGAAAAACATGACCCAAGTCAAATGTTTCTTTTTCTTGTTGTCAAGTACCACATATATTTAAAACAAATAAAGTTTTACTCTTGGACATAGCAAGACCGATCTGTCTGAGGTCCTAACTGAGAAGAACAGAAAAGTTATCTAAAGGAGAACGCCTGTCTTTTCTTGTGGCTGAGATGGGAAAAAGGGAAAAGAATCCAAATAGCTTAAAAGTTAATTCAACATCCTGTGACGGTCATTTCCGAATTCTCCTGATTCCAGGCACCGTCCCACATTTGTGGTAAGTCCTGACAGAAAGGACACAGTAACAGCGACCATGGCTCAACCGGTGCTAACTACCTGCCCAGAAAAGCCCTTTAACTTGCATCACTCACATTAAAGGGCTTGTTCACCGCCTCAGTTGGACTGTAAGGTGATCCCCCCCTGGGTGCATGTGGTTCCCCTCCCTGCTGGAGCAGGAGTGTTGCTCACCGGCTGTCCTGCAGAGACCCCGGGCGGTGCCACAGCCGTGGAATTGGCGGCTTGGCTGCTGGGAGCCACCAGCGCAAAGGCGTCATCCAGCAGCGAGTGCATGGTCTGCCGAGCCTCTTCAATGGACGGCTGCGGGGGCACGTACTGCGACACCGGGTGGGAGGGCAGGCCAGGGAACTTCCCCAGATCAGCTGAAGATGATGTCTGAGGTTCAGGAGGCAAGTCTGGATCAGACTGGAGGAAAGCGAAAGAAGGTGAAGGGCAGCTACAGGGAAGACGTAACAGCTTCCAAGCCCCTGTGGGCCTTAAGTCTGAGCAACATTGTCTTTGCCAGAAGCACAACGGGATAAATGGCCCAAGTGCTGGTGCTGGACAACACCTGCCCCTTACCCTCCTCACTTCTGCATGCATATATGCGTGCACAAACATAACACCAGCTGTTCAAATACTTCATTCAGTGTGATCTGAAAGACATTGATCTCAGATAAGGCAGCAGAGCTTTGTGCAGGAGTTACTCAGCTATAGAAATCTTGTGGTTTGCAAGCACATTGTGAAACCATGCACTTCTCCACCCAGAAAAAGACAATCAGCTCCATCTACATCTTTGACTTCTTTGCAGCTCTTGCAGTTCCAAGAAATTAATTCAGTCTTTAGCTTATAACTGACCACATCAGCAATAACATTAAACAATTATTACCTCCTAGAAAAACGCACAAAGAAAGCTGTTAAGGAACTAAGTGGTTACCTGCATGGAACTTGAACTTGGGTGCATCACCTGAATGGGATTCATGTAAGTGCTTCATAGCAGCAATGCCTGAGGCATGCATCATAATTACTACCTGGGATCTTACCACATGGGCTTATTGTTCATCAGCAAGAGGAAATTAAAAGAGCTCTGCAGCAGCAGACTTATTATCAAAGCTCATTCCTACAACTGCATGCAGACTGCAAAATCAGTTGTCAAGAGGCACAAGCCTCTACTTTATTAGGAACTTAGCATTCTGAGCACTGTCTCGCTACAGATGCCAAAGGGGCTGAGCCTGCTGTGTGACATGTCTTAATTAAACAGCTTCAGATGATAATTCATTCTGCTGCAGTATGACATTAAAATCATCACACTCATGTTTGAAGGCAGAAGGAAACAGCAGAAACTGACATTGTAGTCACCTGACTGCATATGCAGCTAATGGTGAAATTCTTAAAATCATTAAACCATCTTTCAAGATGAAAACTGTCCAGGGGTTTCCAATATTAGCATTAGGCTTAGTGAAGTCTGCTTAGAAGTGGTTAAAGATGCCTAAATACAGTTTGTGACATGGATACGAGTGAACAGAAGTATCCTCCAGGGTCTGCTTTTTTTTAGACAGGAAACAAAATTGATTTTCAAGACATTGCATTAGAATTGTTTCAAGCTACTATAGTACAAAGACATGCTTCTCTTTCATTAATAATTAATTCCCACATTTTAAAGATGAGAAAATTTCTCACAAAATGAACTGAGTCTTCCACTCTGTGAGAGCAAAGGATGAAGTTTTCTGTAACATATGAATATATAACATCCAGCAAATTGGACTAGAGTGAATCTATGTTCAAGATATTATGGAACATGCCAAGCACACTTTCATGTGCATAACACAGCGGCATTAATGCAAACAAGGTTTTGGTTCTTGGCTTCTAATATCAAGGAATACTTGGCAGAATTTTACTGTTTAATAGTGACAGACTGTCAATTAAATCCTTATTTCACTTTGATTTACATGCTAACTACATGTGACTGAAACTAGCCATATAGACCGTAGTCAGAAGGCCAAAAACCTCCCAGTGTCACAACCGTCATTATGATTGTCAGAACATTCCTGCCATTCACAGACATACATACAATATATGCAGAATTATTGACTCCTGGAGGCCTTTTGTATGTCCCATCACTGTCAGTTGTGATTAGCCTGTCCTTCTCGGCATCAATCGGACTCCCATTTATCTGATGTCGCCGGCGCTGCTTGGGAGAACGTTTTGCACGAGAACTTAATGGGAAGAAAACAAAAAGCAGAAGAGAGAGAGAGAGAGAGACAAAGGTAATCACATTTCTTTTTGCAATTTTTATTCTTATCCCAGTTAAGCTTGAACTCCTCTGTCCATTTCCTTCAAGTCATCCTTGCCTCAGCCTTGTTCCTCCTCCCTTTCCCAGTTTTTCATGCCAGTTCCATTAGGTAGCCCCAAATCTCTTTCCTCGAGTCTCTCCTAACAACGCTCTCCTTGGCAACTCTCCAAAATGTCCCACTTCTCCCTCAAATTCTTTCTAGTGTCACCTCCCTTCTATATTCATCTGTCAAAGTTGCCTGTGCTTCAGTTCCCCCTGCCAATGCCTCTCCAGGACTCCCAGACCAATGTCTGACACATCTGCAGCAGCAGAACAGACCATACTGCCAAGCAGGCTTTGTGTTTGGCACATTGGGTTTAACCCCACCAGGCAAACCAGCTGAGGAACACACACAACCGGAGAAAAGCTATTTTCTATGAGTGCAGAACCAGTCACAGGGTACTAGTGCTCCAGAAACAAAGTGCTGGTATTCATAAGCCTTAAACAGAATCCAGGGAGAACTTTCTCTGAAAATACAAGGCCAGGAAGGTAGATCTGTGAGGCTGACAAATGTGCCTCATAATCTTTTATGTATTCCCTCTGGGTAATCTCACTGATTTGTGAATTTGCCTTTACCATTCAAAATCTTTATGCTTTTTAGGTTGTTCAAGGTTTTCCTTATTTTGCATATTTTCCCCTACCTTTATAAAAATACTATTACTTACAGGTTACATTTTCCATGTATCTTTTTTAGTGCTGATATTGTAATTTTGATCCCTCTACACCATACAAGTATTATTCAAACAAATACTAAATTGTTTTAAGACAGTTTTCATACATTCGGGCTTATTTATCAAGAATTCACTGCTGAGAACTTGTTAAAGAATAACGTGAAAACAAAGCATACTGGCATACAGTGAAATAAATCAAAATGCTCAGAACAACCCAATCCTTCTCACCTAGATAACTCAAATTCAATCAGTGATCAAAACAATTTTAAGCTCTGAAAGTTAAGAAGTACAGTACAGAAAGTTAAGACGCACTTTGGGCACTGACTCTAAAATAAAATTGTTCTTTCCATCTCTGAAATCCATACCTCTTCCTGGGCTCTATGAAGACTGTAGGCACACTGCCTCCAGGGTCCAAGATCTTGTCAATCTGCATCTGTGCCTTGCGATATATTCTGTGCTGTTCTTTGGAGTCCACCACCACCACATCATCCACCACGGGAAATTCATAGTGCCCTTTGCGCTTGGCGCGAAGGCGAATCTTATTGCGGTGATGCTCAATCTCAGATTTATGCCTCAGGGCTGTTTGTATCTTAAAGGAGGAAGGGGGAAGAAAAAAAAAAAAGAATCACATTTTTCACTCAGATATTTTGCAAACTGGATTTTGCTGCTCTTCCATGGCCCTCTCCTCCCCACCTCTCTGCCTGCTCCTCCCTTCCTCGCCCCCCTCCCTCCCCCAAATCTCTGAAGGATTAAAATAAGTCACACAATTAAAAAACACACTTTCTTTCTTGGGTATTTTGCAGCATCCCCATTGTCTCCCCAGGTAGATGTACTATTATACACAACACGATTGCCAGCACAGCAGGTGCAATTAGAGGGAGGTGGCAGTTTGTTAACAAAAGGCAGGAGGAACACAAAAAACTCCTGCTGTCTGCCAGAAGCTACACCGCTCTGAAAAAATAAGACCAACCAGTCTGTAGTTAGCTTTGCTTGTCAAGCAGAGATACATTTGATCAGTAGTGATGAAATCTGTCACCCACTCCCTTTAATGACCTTCATCACCTATGAAGCAAGAACTTAAGGAGCTAACTGAGCTCTTAAGTCAGTGCCTCTGCTGAGCACGAGAGGCCGCCATAAGCTATGAAGGAATGTAGCAGCAACACAAGGGTCCAGGTCCCTGGATGAACATGTCACTATCAGCTCTACATCTTACTGCACGCTGAGTTTTCGTGCCTCTCTCCCACCCTTTTTCAAATTTCCTGCAGTGCATCTCATTATCTGGGGAAAGTTATCGTAACACCACACTTTTTAAGTCCTGGCCCAACACTCACTGAAATCATTCTTATCACTGGAAAACACTTGAGCACCACAGATCAGGTAGCAACAACTGCTCTTGCCTGTGCTGGACAAGTTCTAGAATACATCTGCATCAGCAAATTAAAAAGCAAATAAAAATTGATTTTTATGTATTCTTTCATGAAAATTCCTAAAAATCACATAAGGGACACAAGTTAGACTTAATATTTACATGTATAGTTAGAATTATACGTTTTCTGCCCATATAATGAGATTTCTGTTCTGTGGCTCCTCTTGCCTATATATCCTAGATACATGTGTTTACCTCTCTTCCATAGGGTACTCAGAAACAGAGAATCTTAAAATTAAGTTACAGGTTTCAGTAATCTTCCACTCTGAATTATGAGACAATGTCATTTACACCCCGTACGAAACCAGGATGCTGGTATGTGGTACTGTCAGGCAGTGTATCACCTGTATAGTGCATCCCCTTCTCTCCTCATGCCCCAGCCATGCTTATAGTCTCCTTGCAGTAACGTGAGGCCTCAGAGAAGGCAGGAAGTTTCTGTATGTTTAGTATGTCAGATAAACACATCAGAAGTTGAAAGCAATCAATGTGCTGCAAACTCACACCCCAGCATATTTTGAGGTAACTTCTTTGTATAATCCACATCCTGACCTGCTGAAAATTCAAGACCATAATGTAAAATGAAAACCAAGGTGGGCCATGTGCTCCAATTCTCACACATTAATTAACACAACTCTCATTAAGTCATGTCCTGATGAATAGTAAAAGGATGCTAACACGAGGTATCCTGACCATCAAATTTGCTCCTCTCCCAGTGTTCAATTTTTGGTTTAGAAACCTCTTAAAAACAGGTCAGATTCTTCCTCTGGATGGAAACAGGATAATTCCTGTAACTTATCACAATTGAACTCCTCAGGAACTAACGAGGAACTCCTGAAAACAAGAAACTGGATACTTTTCACTTCCCTCTTGGCTGGGTATACAGTCCTCCAAAAACACTCGAAGCACTTTAAAAATACCTCTTTATTAATTTTGTTGGTCTCTGCCACTCGATCAGAAAGCACTGAGTTCTGAACCGGAGGTGCTGCCATCGGTTGCATAGCAATCAGCTGGATCTTGCTTGGGACCCGTCTGCTGGCATCTGAGGAACGAGACATCCTGTCCACATGTTCAAAGATAGAGGCTGAGGAGTGCTGCTCATTTCCACTGCTGGTCTGAGGGGGTCCTAAATCACCAGAACCAATACAGAGTAAAGCAGTGCTGCCAGGGTTATCTCAGTCACATGTTAAGCTCTACAGATGCTGTGCTACAAGACTGTGCCATGTTTTCCATCTGTGTTTATTTGCCCTACAGGCCTTCCAGCTGATTCACATTTAGTGTACAAGAAGTTTACCCTACGGTTTGCAAATTATAAACATTTTCCCATTATATTTCCAGAAGGTGAGCTGTCATTCTTTATTTCTGTAAATCAAGCTCTTGGCATTTGCAGTCCCCCAAAATCTTAATCTACTTTACTCCATAAAAAGCTGTTCAAGTACATACTGCTAATGGTTCCTCTTATCAGTACTTCAGGAGATGCAAACTGCTCAAATGGAGGTTCAAAGAGCAATGAAAGATGTCTCAATGCAAAATGCATTTCTTAAGTGATAGGAGTGATATAGGGACCAAACAAAAAAACCTCTTAAAAATCCACACAAACCACAAAGAATTTTACAGACATGTTACTGATTAAAGCTTTTAAAGCAGTCTTCTTCTCTGTGACAGGACAAATAGTTCACATAGTAATAAGCAAGCCGCACAAACATTGCCTTGTAATTTGTTGAAAAGGTTAAACCAACTCAAATACGGTCAGTAAAAGACAAAAACCAGCATGTGTGGAAGTTGCACTCCAGGTCCTGCCAACAGTTAATCACTTCAATAGAAATAGGTCATCTCTCTCAAAAGACTTGAAATCTGTAGGATCACCCCAGTGGTTTGCAGTTAAGCACAGATTTGATTATTTTTTTCAAGTGAGACCTGAAACAGAAACTGTTATGTGAATGAGGCTTGCAAAAGCTATTGAAAGCTTGCAAAAGAACCTTTTGTCTTGTCCACATGGCAAAGCCACAAATTTTCAAGCTGCTTTTCACCATGAAATATAAGCTTTGAGATCAAGATTTGTCCCTCTCCTTACAGAGGAACACAGCAGTGTGAAGGGACATAGTCCCACATCCATGCACTGACAATAAGTGTTCTCAAGATTCAAATCAGGAGGTAAATCTCACTTGATTGTAATACAGAATCAGCTGTTGCTCAACATGATCAAACTACAATAGACAAAAGCAGGAAAATAAAATAGTCACTGCTCTGATCCATTTGCAACATGGGCTGGTAATGCAGGATAGGGTTCAGAAGAGGAGTGACTGCTACCTTCTGTAGAGGATCACAATAGATGACTTGCCCTCTTCTAGCACAAAAAGGGAGCAGGAGAAGGAATGAATGGTACACTTTATTATATTCACAGCACATTACTTTTGGGCTGGAAAGCAATCTAGCCACAAGTTGAGCAAAATTCTTATTCTTCATATTTCTCAAACTTGATCAATGGATTGTCAAATGTACCCATTTATAAATGGCATGCACATTTATAAATGTGACTTTTCTGTATGTGCCATTAAAAAGAAGGTAAACAGTTCCTTTCAAGACCTCTGTGTCCCAAATGTTGTGCAAGACACAGAGACTAAATGAAATATACCTGTCGCTCTTCTGTAGCTATTTATATCATCTTTACCATTTGTCATCTTCAAAGCCCCATCTTCATGCATTTCTCTCAAGTGTGCAAGCATTGCCTCTCACAGAGAGGGGCACAAGATATATTAAGCAGTTAGTGTGAATCCCTCAGAGCAATTGTGTAGTCAATAGAAATCTGACCTTCTGCGTCCATCTTTCCCATTTTCCCCATCACACATTAGTAATTTTTTTCCAACCTTTTCACTCTAACAGCCATTCTCAGGCTTACTGACCTCCAACATAAATTTTTAAGGTTATTTTCATATTATTTGGTTAGCAAGGTCCAACATATTCAATTGAACTGAGCATTCACTCTAAATCTTTATAGCTTCATCCATAATCTCCCCTTTTACACACATAAACAAGTGCTTGGCAGAGGCCTCTAAGCCAAAACGGGCTTATATATACTCATTTTGTAAAACTGTCCAAAAGATCCACTGACAAATTTTGGTAAGGTTCTACAGTAACAGTGTATGTTACTCCCTTTTGCAGAAAAGATACACACACACACACACAAAACCCTCATAAGCTGCATCTGACCTTTAAATCCCCCATGTGTGCATACACTGAATGTGTCTATAAACACAAAGCACAGTAAAGTAGACAAAGCCAGGAACTGCACAGCGCTGTACATATATAGCAAAAGGAGAAATGGTTTCTAACTCAATACATAAATAAGCACAGAAGTTTTGACAGAGAGAATAATTCCTCATTTCAAAGTTCTTATATTACACTATTGACCATGCTTAGAAAATCTTCCTTATAAAGCTACTAGATGGCACTACATGAATGAAAATTTGATCTCAGACTAGTTAGCTGAGGCTAAAAAATAATGGAGAGGAATTAATACCCCAATACTGGGCAGAAGACATTTAAGCAACTAGTCCATATAGGTCACATGTCAGGATCAATGTTCACCACTGTTCCCTGAGTTGAAACTACTAATTAAACTGAAATGTCAGGGAAATTAATTGCTCTATAGGAAGCTATGATTTCATATAAAAACCAATACAGTCAAAGACAGAGGAAGCTTACTGCACCCTCTTGAAATAAAAACAAGAAACACAGAAACCCAAGGGCATAAGGTCTCATCCAAAATCAGATTAAGTCAGTGGGATTCTTCCACTGACCCACTGGTATCTGGATCAGCCTGAGTATGCAGTTTCAGATAAATTTCATATTGTTTCTTTGTATCCCAGTAGGTTATGTCCCTAGGATGCAGCTGATGACTCATTAAACCCAACGATGGAATGCATCATAGCCAACCTTCTATCCATCCTTCTCTACTATCGTAAGATGGACACTGCAATCAGAGGACACAGTCCTTATTTTATCATTAGATATGTTATGTATTGTTAAAGACAATGTCAGCTTTCCCCAGCCCTATGTTCGCTATGTCTCAATCCTAGCCAGGAAAACACTAGTTCAGGAGAAAATATTTTGTGCTTTTTTGCAGGTAGCTTGTGTTTGTCTTGGGCTTTCAGTAAAGAAATTAATTCTAACAATATCTCTAACTTGTTTATACAAGCTAGTTTCAGGACCAACAGCTGCCTTAGTTTTGCTTCTTTCACAGTCATGTTTTCCTCAATAATTTGAAAAAATTGGGAGGAAATTAGAAAAATGTGCCAGATGACTATAATTTGTGTGACAGATTTTTTTTTTTAATACTTCAACAGCTCAAAAGCAATTTTGTTTTTTTTAGACTCAAAAGACAAACCCTTCCATCCTTAAGATATAATCACAGCTACCCCAGCACCTCTATTCATATTTATAGTCAACTACCAGCTCTGGTTACTTACCCACTCTGTTTGCTCCTGACAACATAAAGGAAAAAGAAGAGATAACACAGTAATTATGACAAATAATTCAGCTGAAATGGCAACTGGAAAAAACCCCACAGCAGTAAGATGATTACATTTACTTTTGAATGAAATGCATGAACTTGGATCAAACTGCCAAGCCTCAGCTGCACAAAAAAGGGAGCTGAATCTCCCGATTTAACAGAGAGTTCTCTCCAGACAGTGCCTCCAATTCTGAATACTAAAAATAGTCCCTATGATTACCGAACTAGAGGCACCAAATGCTTCAAAAATCCAGTAAGGACACGGTAAGTAGAAAGGACACATTTTACACAGTATCCTTCCTGCCTTTATCAGGTAATTCAGATGCAGCAACACCTAACATTTTTACACCAAAACAAAACGTTAAACCTTACGTAAAGTTTTAAGCCAGACAGAAAATGAAGGGATGAAAATGTAGTTCCCAGGTAAGAAGAAATGGGAGAACACTAAAACAGAGCAACAGAATTGAAGTCAGATAGGTTGGAGCAACTCAAATCATTCTGAGTTCTGTCATAGCATAATTGTTTTCCTATACATTTTCATTAGGGCACGATTTCTGGTCCTTAGAGCAAACCTAAGGCATTGAAAATGTAGCATCAAGACACTATCTTTCTTTATAAATTCTGTAAAGTACATACAGCATACACTGCCTGCTGAATTATTAGAAAGTTTAACTTTTTAGTCATATCAGCAGATCCTGTGCTTTGTTTTCTTACATGTTCATTCCATAAAAAACCCTGATCCATCAACCCTTGCTCTTCCAGGAGTAGGCCACATTATGAAAGTTTAATAATCACACATTATTTAAGTTGCTGTTTAGCCACCCAAAAGCTAGCTGTTTATATAATAAGTTATCTTATATACTCGTCATTTCTGCAACATAAAGAAAAACCGAAGATTGTCTGCTATAATCTTAATTTCACTGGCACTGCATTCTTCAGAAGTCATCTTTACATCTCAGCTGGTATTTCACAGAGTGTGTGGAAAAACACTCAATATATCACATAGACTGCTCACAATGTGGTCAATATTTTCATCTTCTCCTAATTTTCTGTTGCCATCAAGGTCATGTGTATTAAAAACTGATGGGGATATCACAAACTCCTTTACCAGATAATCAGCATCAGAATCTGCTCTAGGAAAACTATTGTGATTTAAGGTAGAGATCTGGTAGCTAAAACCATAAACAAGGAACAAGCCATCTAAACCAAAAGGTTCTCACAAAAAACACTTAAATGTTTTAAACTGGAAAAGATTTTAAAAGAATGTTTTAGTTAAAAAACGGAAGTGCATTTTCACTGTTTTATCAACTTTTCAATGAGAAAAGAAATATATTTTAGGGTACCTCCAAGACAAATGGTGGCATTTTGACTGGAAGGACGATGGTCCTTTACAAAAAACCACCAGTGTTAATAACATATTAACAGTGGATTTTCATCTTTCTACAACACAATCATGCAGGCATTTTCATGTCTGAATTAGAACTTATTTGTAAAATTTTTACCTCTCTGGTCTCTTTTTTTTTAATCTCACTTTTTCAAAGTTACAGTTACACCCATGCAGTATGAAGTCCTGCTGTGACCTCTACTGCCCGTGTAACTGTCTGCAATTCTGCTACCAGGAGCCTCAATTAGGCCTACACTGAGAGAATTCTGCCAGGGGTGTGTGCAGGACAAAAGGAGGGAAGATCCATTCCCGCTAAGCCATTAGCTTGCTGGAACGAAAGGAATGTGTAGCTCTTCAGTCTCACCGGAAAAAAAACCTAAATCAAAAAGGAAAGGGTTTTCTGTGACAAAATTCAGAAAAATCCACAGCCGAAGATGAGTTTAAGGAAAGTTACAGCACCACAGCAACTCTTCAACCTGATTAAAGCACTTGCTAGTGTACACAAGAAAAAAAAAAAGTAACAAACCCTTCTTCACTGCTCTGCGTGGTTTGCCCTCGTTTGCAGTTGATGGTCTTGCAGTTTCCTCTCCAGTCTCTCTCCCGCTGGATTGTTCACTGGCTGTGGAGTCAGCATCTGATGGCGAAATTCTGCCACAAACAAAACAATATTTGCAAGTTTGCAAAGGGGCACAGTTCTCACACACAAAGAATCCTGCACTAAAATATCTTGTGAAGACTGCTAAATTTTTCCTCTATTTTTAAGTAAATTTGTATATACATCATCATAGCCAGATATTCGTTGCCATGATGTTAGTATTTGCATGTGAAAACTGACTGTAAGAGGATTCACATGTGACAATATTACTAAGAAATTCTTTCCTTTAAAATACACAAGAAAAAAACCTCTGCATTCATTAGTAACAGTTTACTCTTCATACAGAAGATAATTATGTTAGGAATAAAAAAACCCATATAGATAACTAGTGTAACATTCAGCCTTGCTAAATTGGTGTTCTCTTGCCAACAATACAAGACCATATGAGAATTTTACTGACTAGTCTAATGTAGGGTCATTCAAAAATGCTTCTTTTATGCATTTATCCCATGCAGTCATGAGATCCTTTAAAAACCATTTTTTACCTAAAAATTACAATCTTAGTGTTCATAGCTTTTGTGGGAGACAAATAAAAATAAAAAAATTAGCATGATTTTTCCCAACAAAATACTTCAACTGTAAAATTATTCAGATAGCAGTATAAAAATAGAAAAAATATAGGGCACACACCACTGCCTAGCTGACACTAAAGCCTGTCTTTTCATATGGGATCAGCCTTTGTGACAGTGTCTCTAGTGACCATTTTGTCTTTTGAACACTCATATTCTATTCTGGCAGGGAGTTAATCACTGAAAGTGTGCACATGTCTGTGCATTGACTTCATTAGTGCAGGATTTGCTTGGGCTAGATGGATATCTGAACTAGTTACTGAGGCTCTTGGCTAAACATCAACCTGCCTAGAGCCCACAGACTAAGATAACTATATCCAGCCTGACAAGTCCATTGCAAGTTAAATCTACTCCTTGCAGCAGGCAACGCTCCAGCTCCAAATCAACTTCCTTATTTTTCCTCCCTGAAGAATGCACTGATCTGCAGGATTATGATACTAATGTCAAATCCCAACTAAAAAAAAAAATTGCAGGGAAAAGAGGATAAATGGTCCTCAGTGAGCTTACAGACCTGCATCATTGCATCTTTTTCTAAGGTGGAAAGTGTGCAGAGCTATCATCTCCATCACCTTTGCCTTGGTTCAGCAGAGTAGAAGGCTGGTGTTCTGCTTCCAGACTTCCCACTAACTTTGTTTCACCTCACTGTGCTTTGCATTCCTTCATACTCTTTCTTCAGTCTATCTAAATGATCATTAAGTTATAGGAGCATGAACAGTGCTGAATCAACATCAGTCATTCCTTACAAGTGCTGAGGAATATGTAGTTGTATCCTCTCAAGCCAAAACAATGGGTCCAATTCTCAGCTGGAGTCTAGAGATGCTGTGCTTTCTGAACTCAGCTGCTCTTGTTTGTTGTTTTTCACAGACACAGAACACGTACTCACATCACCACTGTATTTCCTGGCATGCAACGTACAATCCTGAACTGCACTGTGATGAATTGAGCTCTGTATTTCCTCACAAAACACAGCAACCAGTTAAACCCAACGTAACACAGTATGATATCATTTCATATTTCAACTTCTGCCTCAGGGAATAAATGCTTTAAATCGCAAGCTGACATGGGCATGTCAGCATGGTAGGGAGATGATGGTAACATCTCCATAGTTAAGCCTAAAGGAAGATTTGTTCTTAAGGGAATATGAGGGAGAAGAGAACTACAGGTTAGTCACTCATCTCTGTGCCTAGTAAAGCCATGGAGCAGACCCTCCTGGAAACTACGCTAAGGCACATGAAAAATAAGGAGGGACTTGGTGACAGCCCACATGGCTTCACTGAGACACACTTGGAGACCTTCTACAATGGGGTCATGGCATTGGTGGATAAGGGAAGAACAACTAACATCTACCTGAACCTGTGCAAAGCATTTGACACTGTCCCACGTGGCATCCTTGTCCCTAAACTCGAGATGCGTGGATGTGACAAATAGAAAACTTGGTGGGTAATGAATTGACTGGATGGTCACACTCTAAGAGTTGTGGTCAATGGCTCAATGTCCAAGTGGAGAGCAGTGACAAGTGGCATTCTTCAGGGGTCAGTATTGGGACTGGAGCTGTTTAACATCTTTGTCAGCAATACAGACAGTGGGATCGAGTGCACCCTCAGCAAGTTCTCTAACGACACCAAACTCTGTGGTGTGGCCAACACACTGGAGGGAAGGGATGCCATCCAGAGGAACTCTGACAGGCTTGAGAGGTGGAGGCATGTGAAACACAAAGTTCAACAAGGCCAAGTGCAAGGTCCTGCACCTGGTTCAGGGTAATCCCAAGTAAAAACACAGGCTGGGAGCAGAATGGATCAAGAGCTGCCCTGAGGAAAAGAACTTGGGACTATTGGTGGACGAGAAGCTCAGTGTGAGCCGGCCATGTGCACTTGCAGCCTAGAGATCCAAATGTATCCTGGGCTGCATCAAAAGCAGGTTGAGGGAGGGGATTCTGCCCCTCTACTCCACTCTCGTGAGACTCCACCTGGAGTACTGCATCCAGCTCTAGGGCCCAACACAAGGACAACATGGACCTGTTGGAGTGAATCCAGAGGACAGTCATGAACATGATCAGACGGATGGAGCATCTCTGCTACGAGGAAAGGCTGAAAGAGTTACAGATGTTGAGCCTGGAGCAGAGAAGGTTCCAGGGAGACCTTATCACAGCCTTCCAGTACCTGAAGGGAGCCTACAAGAGAGCTGGAGAGGGATATTTTAAAAGGACATGTGGTGATAGGACAAAGGGGAATGGCTTTAAACCCTAAAAAATAGGGTAGTTTTAGATTAGATATAAGAAAGAAATTCTTTACTGTGGGGGTGGTGAGACATGGAACAGGTTGCCCAGAGAAGCTGTGGATGCCACACCCCTGGAAGTGTTTAAGTCCAGGTTGGATGGCACTCCGAGCAACCTTGTCTACTGAAAGCTGTCCCTGCTAGTGGCACAGGGTTTGGAGCAAGATGATCTTTAAGGTTCCTTCCAACCCAAACCATTTTATGATTCTATACTCAATTAAATCCTATTAAAAAAAAAAAATCTTCATTCCAAATTTGATCAATGATTCACTATTATCTTCGGGGGAATCATTAAAACGTTGGTTTCTGAAATTTGCCCTGCTTAATTTTCTGAGTTATTCTAGATGAAATATAGCAACAATCTCAAATTTAACCTTATTTCTTATGCTGATGTGCATATAAATATAGACACCCTCCCTTTCCTCAGGTATCATCTTTGTCTTAGGCCATTACTGAACACAAAAACACCCATCCTTCTGATTTATATTACTTTGTTTTAATTTATATAAGCTACACCAAAATGAGTTAGCTCATTTTTCTTCTATTATTTTCCAATTTTGCCCACCTTCCCCTGTACCACTGGTAGTCTACTATTTACAAGGCCTGTAGGGAGTTAGGAAGACGGGCTTAGCATCTGGAAGAGGGGGAAACTGAGCTTTATGAAGCCCACATGGGGAAGATAAAGTAAGGATCTTAAGACAACTGGGGCTTTAGAGAAAGCACAGAAGGCTGAACAGAGGAGCAAGCTGTGTCATAAAGATCTCCAGCTCAGCTAGAATCACCATTAGCTTCTTTCCAAGCTCATTCAACTCTGCCCTTGATTGCTTGCTTTTTTTTTTCTCCCACCCTGCAGTACCATGTAGGTATAAGCACAGGGGATGCAGAGCTGGAGACAGACGAGTGCACATATGAGAGTGAGGGAGAGGAAGAATTACTGGAGAGTGGAGCACAGAGGAGCTCATCTCCTCAGAGTTCCATTCTTTTCCCCAGCTTTTACCTGCCCACTCATCTCTTATTTTTTTTTTTGTGCACAGATGCATAGCTTTGTTACAGCAGGTATCCTACACAGTTCTTTCCAGCAAAACACATTTAATTACTGGAAAAGGTTAAGAAATTTGTGCTGCAGGTTAACAGACATTACTCCGCTTACACAGCTGAAAATTATCACTGCTATTTCTGATTAAGGCTGGTTTGCTGTCAGTGTAACCTGATTATTATTGTAAGTAAAAAGATTCATGTACCTTCCCTGAATTTTGGAGATATGGTTTATTACTGGAAATCCCAACTCTTCCTACATGTATTGGTCACTATTAATGTTACTGAAACACTATTTGTCAACGGCTTTCATTTTTTTTAACCATCTGTTGTCTTAGTAGCTAGAGATCACATCAAAGAGATTGCACTGGAAAACATACACTTGGTGTTTCTACTAAACCAGCAATGACCTGACTCCAGTCAACTCAGCAGTGTCTTAAATACCGCTCTTAGCTGGGCACGTTCCCTTTAAGAGAAAAATGAACACTAAATTCTCACAACCTTGCACGAATGAGTAGCGAGGGGGTAACTGACAGCTCACCAGAAAACACAAAGTTTCAGAGTTCTGGAACAGTTATTTGCACTGAAATTGCCCTAAAACTACTATAATCACTAGCCATTAATAAACTGTTGTCTACTACAATTTGTTTTATCTCTGTGAACTGACCTCCCTCTGTGTCGAACAGTCTTTGAAGGCTTTGTGGAAGTCTTGGATTTGGGGCTGGGCACATCTCCATTTTCAGATGGGGTAGTATCCTTAATAGGTCCTGGTAAAGGAGCTGGCTCATGGATAATCAGGACATCATCTTTATTGTGCTGGCCCAGATGCTGCTTAGCAAAATCAAAGCCTTTCACACTGGGGGCTTGTAGCTGTGAAAAAAGAACAAAGACAAAAAACAGGAACCATGAGTGACAATGAGTACAAAGGCTTTGGCTCAGATCTGCAAACAATGGCCACAAGGAGGATGGTTAGGCTATAGCAGTCTCAGGAATGAACATGAGAGCTGCAGGGAAAAGAAAAATAAACTCTCCACATTTCTGTCATCTTACATATGATACACAGTTTAAAACTTCAAATCAGTAAACCCAGTTAAAAAATAGCCTTCTGATGCTGCTAAAACTTTTTTTTGCAGTTATTTCTTCAGATTTCATCACTGTATGACAAGCTTTTTGTGTACTTGTGAGTGCAAAGCACAGTACACCTGTGTACTGACAAACAATTGCCACTGCCAGGTCATCTTTTCATTTCTTCCAGTCAAAATGGATGAAGAATTTTAAATAATTTGAATAATGTCACTGTTGATCTTTCTCATTTTGAGCTCCCCAGATCTGCAGAAGTCTGGGAGTGCTTGTACAAACACCTAGTTCATCTGATGAAAGATAAATAATCTGCAGAACTGCGTTATACAGTATCCTGGTAATGACTTTTTCAGCCAGCATGGATTCCTCCACAAAAGAACTGAAAATTTAGCTCTTAGGAATTTCATACTGAATAGATAGAAAAATATATAAAAAACTATGGAATTTAGAGAAATTATCCAAGAGATCTTATGGAAGGATTATGGATTCAGTGCACATCTTGCTTGAGAAAGACATAGACCTGGGCCTTCGATTCCCTTAACTGTATTTATAAAAAAACCTAATCTGACCTTGTCAATGACTTGATTCAGACTTAATTTAATCAAGGCTCCAAGTTTCAAGTTCTCTGCTGATTTTTTGGGGGCTTTGGAGCAGTTCGAAATTCTGAAGAACTAACGAAGAGAAAGTTTTTCTTCAAATCCCACTCAATTTTACATAGTAGAAAGAAACACTGACAACTCAAGTTTTCGAAGTGTATCCCCAGTGCACATCACATATACAAACCCCTGTGTGTGTGTTCCTAGAGCTGATTTCCTGCAAAGTGAAGCGTGTGCTGGAGTGCATTTATGTGTGCATCAGGATCCAGATGTTTAAATGAACCCCCTTTCATAAAGCTTGGCATGCCAACATAACTATCTGCAAACAGACTCGTCTGATATCATGCCAAAGATAAGCTTGCCTAAGGAATATTCTGAAACAATCTCTTCAAAATATTTTCTCAGTAAGCAAACATTTTCCAAATGGTTCTTAGAAAGGGTGATGCAGTCGAGCAAACTGCATATTTGAACCAGTAGATGGCAATAAAAGCTCTCCTGAAAAATCCAGCGGTGCTCTGAATGGGTGAGGGTTTGGAGTTCATTTCTCACAAAATGAGTAAGCTTATTATTTGAACAGAGCTGGATGTATTCCACTACACTGCATTTGTCTTGGGCTTTACAACAGTCCCTTGAATTCAGCATTATGGGCGATTCAGTTATTGAATTTATGCAAATGACTGCAACCACTGATTCAAAAAGGCACTGTGGAGCTTCAGCAGGTGAAGGTGTAACCGTGTCTCCATTTTTTGAGTCACTGCTGCCTAGTGAAATGTTCCTAAAATTTGCCCCCCTTCAGACATTAAACATTTGTCTTCAAGATCTTGCTTACTTTAAAAAAAAAAGCCTTCAAAAATCACCTCCTCCCCCTCCCAGAATACTTCTGAGGAAGAACTTTTCACTTCCTCTGTGAATTACCATGCTAGCTTGCAGCACTCTTGATTACTGAAACTTCTCTTGGCTACCCCACCTCCCCTGTTTGACCCCATCTGTTTGTCTTTATGCCTATTCTCTTTGAAGATATTCCTGGGTGTGACACTCTTCTTTTGAACCCTTTAGTGGCTTCCCTTCTTCTAACCCTTTTATACTTCCCCCCTCATGTCCACACAGCTCTGCTGCTGATCCCTGATGATAACTTCCTCTGTTTTGCTACCTTCCTCTCTGTTGCCTCCAGCCCCCTTAGCTCCAAAGATGATGAGTCTTCACCATGTGCTGGGCACAATTCTTCTACAAAAAATTTTGGTGGTGCATTAGCCTTTCCTAAGCACCCACGACTTGATCTGCAAAGTTACAGCTGCTTTTTGAACAGTATGATGGGTGGGGTGGGCAAGGACAACTGAAGAGACAAACACTGTAGTAATACTGGAATTACTAGTATGGTTTTACTAAGATTGCTGCACATCTGAAGTATGCATTTCAACCTGTCTTTGAGTTACTCCAGCATACTGAGTTTGTAAACACGTTGGGGAGTAAAGCAACATACAAAAATAAAAATTTTCAATCTTTTAACTTTAAATAGTCTTATTCCTAGCTGCAGTCTAGCACAAATGTTCATGTAAGAACAGTTATGGGAACAGATATATTTATGTGTTCATGCACATACACCACAGCATATGTACGCACAAATGTTTATCTGCAGACAGACCACACAGAAGCTGAATTAAAAGGCTGATAGTATTGCAAAGACTGACACACACACTGTAAGAAGTGGCAGTTCAGATTGTCTGAACAATCACAACTGGATCCTCTCACACACAGGCATTGCAAGAGTCTTGAGTTACGAAATCATAAACTCAGTTCTTCCACAGGAGCCCTCTTGCTCTCTCTCACCCTGCTGCATCCTTGGCATAGACTGAGCCTTCTGCTATTAGTCAAAGTTGGGCAGAATGTAAGAATGTTATTTGCTGAACCAGGATACCCACCTCCTTTCATGCAGAAGCTGGCAAACACATAGTGAAAGGAGGAGGGGACGCAGGATGAGAAAGGATGTATTCTTTCATGCACCTTTGCAGCTAGGGTGGCTGAGACTTTGCCAATGAGTTTTATGGGCACTTGCTGGCAACACAGAACTTGCCAGCCTCAGTTATTACCAACCCAGGTACCAATGAACGTATGGTTGTATTTTCTTAAAGTTGCAGCCTGGTGAACTCTGAGGAGTCTTACTCTTCCTTGCCAGGCAGAACCATTCTCTCTATTCCACTCTCCTGCCCCTCTCTCCCTCTGCCTGCCAGTTGCTCATTCCAGTTTACAGTGTCCAAGAGCCTGAGGCTCAATGCTTCTTATTCTTTGAATACAATCTCTGTGTACAGCAACAGAGAAAAAACCCTCTCAGCTTTTGGTACAGCTTTACAGACCTTATATGCATAGAACAGGTGTAATCCTATGAAAATTTAACTGGTAAATCTCTAGTAAGTCTCTGTCAACCCCATGCAAACAATTTCCTAAAGGTTTAAAATGGAAGTCAGAAATGGTCAGTTCCCCACAGAATCGGCAAAAGAATTTCACTCACACAAAACAACCTTCTGGTTCTCTTTCCTTCCCCATCCTGCACCCCCTTAAGGTTGAGAATATGCACTAGAGCTTCTCCAAGATGTTGGACAGAACACTTTTTTTTTCTTTTAACCTTGGTCTTCTTTGAAAAACAAACTCTTTTTATCATCTTTAAAAAAAAAAGTTTCAGTATGAAACTGATCCTTGAATGGAAAATTTGGTCTGAATGATACAAGTCTTGCAGAGTTCTGTACAACCACGTAACAACATTTCTAGGTATTTCCTGCTGAAAAAATCTACATTGGCACTACCAACTCCAGACAACGTAAGAACAGTATGAGAGACTGTATGCACATGTGTAGATATGTGTTTGAGCATAGAAATGAAAAAAAAGTGATAGAGAAATGTGACAATACATACTGAATACTAAAAAAGTCCTAAATGAAAAAAACGGATAAAATCACTTATTAAAAATAATGTCTATGATTTGAAAAATAGAAATACTAATAGGATTACTAGTGCAGAAACAATGTTGATCGAGTCCCTTTTTTTCTTAAAGGAACAATCTACACTTCTGATACCTCTCCCTGTAGACCATGGCAACATTATGACTTTTAACTGAGAACTGATAGTAGCCAAAATCCACATTTTCAGTGAAAAGTGTCTGAAGTACACTGAAATACAACCCTGCTTTCTGCAAGACTAGATGGTCAGATCACCAAAACTTGGTGAAATGAACAACAGAATATGTTTACTACATTTTCTGATAAATTTTGTGTGCCACCTGCTGCATTCTTTCTTCTCTTTATATCAAGTTATATAAGTGTAACAGATTGTATTACCTCTGCTCATCTTGGGACTGGCAGTCAGAATACCATGTGTGGATCAGTCATCTACTGCTCAGAAATTAAACACCACAACGAAAAGAATGCAGTGTCTTTTTAAGAGCACAGTTGTACTGATACTGTTACCCGCTCAGGTGATGAAAATGAGCATCTTTTCATCAGCCTCAAGCGCCTTTACCCAACACTACACAAAACCAGTCTTGGTAAAGATTCCTTGTTGTAAATGTAAGTTGTTAGAGGTTTTCATTTATCTTTATATATTTGTGAAAGGGAAAAGGTAAACAACTCTGAAACTTACCATCAAAATGAACATGTCTAAATTACTGCATTCATAAGGAATTATGCCATTATACAAACGCAGAACCTGACAAAATCTAAGAGGAAGATGATTTCAAACTGGTAAGTCAAGACAGCGTTTTAATTCTGTTGTTATATGCTGAATGAAAAAAAAAAACCCAACAACCAAACCAGTATTTGAAGCTCAATTCACAGAAAAGCCAAATAATTTTTGTAGAAGCCTACAAAATCTGTGCACCTCGGTCAAGACTTATTCTATAAAAGCAGACAATAATTTCAGTGCTGTTCAAGTCACAGAAATACAAAATGGTTGCCAATATATTGTTTTGCTAGATGCAGAGACACACCAGGAATGTCAACAACCTGTTTTCTCAAGAAAGCAAATACTGCATATACAGGTCAGTGAATAATTTCAGCAGAAAGCAGAAGGGAAGAAATACACTTACTCAATATTCTCCCTGCAATTCCTACAAGCAGCATTTGAATTTGGACATAACATAAAGAATAACGTACTAAGACAATTTTCTATTGATTTTATACCATGATCCTGCCTTGTTCCTTGTAGAGCCAGATGCATCGAGCAGAAGCTGCTGAAATAGATTTCTTAGGAAACAAAGGAGCTAAGCATGTACTTCATGGCTGGCACATAACCCATGAACAGGACAAGAGTCCCTGTAAAGTCCTGCTGACTTATGACCTTATATCATGCTAGGACATAGAACGTTACAGGATGAAGAAGCTTTACAGAAAAAAAAAAAAGTCTTCAAGTTTACTAGCTTAAACACAGACAGTGAAAAGCACTGTTCTTAAAACTAATGTGGATTGAAGATGTAAGAAGTCAAGTGTGATTTAGGATAGCTTAAACCTATTTAACATTGCCAACTGCGCTCACATTACCAAACCCTTCTCCATCTTCCCAGGGCACCATAGCATGGGGTAGTGTGAATTTACTGCATTACTCTCACGATGCATCAGAAAGTACAATTATTTGCAGCTGCTTGTGTGCTTGGTAGCATCTTCCTAATTTTAACTCTTTTTTCACCAAGTGTCTATCTATCATCTCCAAGAAGTCACCTACATTTTCCTCTCACAAGGATCATTCATCCCTGTTGTTTGCAATCACTGGTCCATAAGATATTTAAAACACCTATCAATAAATAAGAATTTAGAAGTACTGAGGTATGTTCACCTTTCACAGTCTCCTTTTCCTGTTCAGCTTTATTCTTCTATTATCATTACTACATATCCTTCCTTATGCACCTAAGTATAACCACAGCATTTTTGTTTGCATCGCTCTCCTTCAACATAAACCCCTTTGTGATCACAGCCAGGGACTGCCTGTAAAGTATGCATACAAATTATACATGTGTTTCAGTACCAATAATGCATATTTGAATTAAATATTCAAAAAAATGTTGTTCATGGAAAAAGTGTACTAGATCACACAGGTGAATTCCAACTCCATAGCCACCCTCAAAATACTGGAAAAAAAGACCCATCTGTATATCTCAAGGTCTTTTTGTGCACTGTCTCTTTTGTGAAATGAGATATGATGCAACCCATTTGTGCCGTAAGCACAAACTCTTTCCTAGTATACTTAAAAAAAAGCCACTAAGTGCCACTGACAAATGTGCAGAGGGGTCCTTTCACTGCTGCTGGTTTAGGAAAAACTTCTAAGGACCAAACCCAAAAAAGTTTCTAATTTAAATACCTTCACTTGCTAATGGTGTATGTATATAAAGAGAAGTGCATCTGCAAAGGGCACTGTGTTACCCCTTAGGTGGGTCACCCTCCCATGACAGCGGTTACAGCCTATGCCCTCTGTGGCAAGCACCATCTCAAACAGAAGCAGGATTTTGAGTTCTGAGGGCCAAAAAGGAGGTTTGCATGTACAAAATGCTGCCCATTTTCTTATCTTGGACCAAGGACCTCCTATACAAACTACGTCTCACATTTGTCATCACAACAGCACATCAGTCAGCTGTCACCGTTCCTGGGAACAGGTGAAGCAGTTGAGCAAATATGTCCTTGTGGAGAAGAAATATGCTTATGGTTGCTTAGGTTTCTCCCATCGAGTTGGGAAAAAGTAGCACACTGTACAGCCAGCACTGGCATGGACAACCAGAATAAGTTTGTGTACAGCCTCTGGTCCTTCTTCCCTCCTCCGAAAAGTTAAAACTGCGTGCTACTGCTTACCACCAAACAAACAGTAACTAAAGCAGGAATCCCACAAAAAATACCACCTCAGGAATTTTGCTTCTGGAGTAGGATTAAAAGCAAATAAAGAAACTCCCAAACTTACAGAACTTTATAAAGCCTGAAATTCTCAAGACACCTGTTCTTCTTAAGACAGATTCTTCTCACGGATTTTCATCATCCCTCTTCTTCTCCTTTGTGCGTTTCTTCCTGCCACACTAATATTACCATGACAGCTCAGTAAATTTCACAAAATACAAGAGGGATCATGTTGTTGAAAGCCCATAACTCCAAGTACATATATGCCCACAGGCTGCTGAGATAACTGCTCTAACAGGCAGAATTTTGTTTCTGAATCACACACAGTTCTAGCTTTCCTTCTCAGACAGAAATGCCGCCGGGTGGATACTATCTTAATCACGGTTTGGTGAGGTTCCTTTGCACACTGGTTGGAAGGAAGTGTCAGGAGTGAGTTAGAAAAAGATTGGCAACTTTACAGGATAGACAGGTCACTGCTGTGCCTCAGTTTCACCGGTCTTTTGTCCTTAAGTTATGTTAAACAATATGCAACTCCAACACCAACTGCAACCTCTGAGAAAGATAGCACAACACATAAAAGAATTATAAATTAAGGGAATTCTCTTCTAAACTTGTGAAGTAAAAGAATGAATTCATAACATGGTTCTCACCATCTGCACAGAGCATATTTACAACAGTCCAAAACCACATCCTCTCTGCAAATAATGAGAGAAGTGCTAACAGACTTTTAAGATAGAACATAGGTCAGCAATTTTCATTTATTTTTTCTGGCTGGTATTTTGTTGAGCTCAATGACTCAAACACATTTATGTACCTAGAAAGGGTTTAATGCACACAGAAAGAAAGTACATTCACATATTCTGCAGAAACATTTTGCTTACTGAAATGAAACTGCAAGTGAGGAGCAACATTAAAACCCTAGGCAACAATGATTTAATGGTGGTGCATTTCCTTGTTCCCAAACCAGCTAAATTCTACAGTAGACATATTCTTATCATCTTTCATTATGAGAGATAGAATTTATTTCCCCAGTATTAATCTCATCTCAGAGGTTAATTATGTTTGGGATGGTATCATACTCATCCATATCTTGAAAATGGATTATTTTTGTTTAACTCCTTTTCAAAAGTAACCACTATAAAAATGTCACTCTATAAATCCATGGGTCACCCACATTTTCAATAGCCTATTCAGTTCTACTCTCCCCCTCTCAAAAAGGATGAAAAAGAATTAGAAAATGTTCAGATTTTTCAAAGGTTCAAAGGCCAGTTCAAAAGAAGGGACAAGAAAACCAGGACCCAGGAACCAGCTGTTCACTGTCCCCTCCAATACAAGGACTAGGGGCCATCACAGAAAACAGAGGTGCCAAGATAAAAGCAAGATGAAACAAGATGGCATGGTTCTTCCTGTAACATGCTGTGAAAATCCCTGTCAGCAACTCAGATGGGTTTAGAAGTACCAAATAAGTTCATGGAAAAGAAATCTACTGAGGATTGCTAAGTATCATCACTTCTACAGAAAATTCTTGAGACACAAGTAACTGGAAGTTGAAGAGTTACTCAAGGCAAAGCATCACGGGTACTTGTCCTGTCTTTCTCCGCTTCTATATGCTTTTTATTTTGGCATCTGGGCAAGCTGGCCTTTTGGTCTGATCTCAAGACACATGCTCAAATGTTTGTAAAAAAGCAGATGGAGACATTTTACTTTTTATACCTATTGGCATAAGCAGTATATCTAAGTGTGGTATTTTATTTCTACCATTTGTGAATAGTTAATCCCCATTGCAGAAGAAGAGTTACTACAAAAGAGCTCTTTCAGAGGAATTGCCACTAGAGAAATGCATTGTTGAGACATAATTAAGATGTTGAATACTGCATTCCTTGTTAGAATCCAGCTATTGACTCTGACGCAGAACCTGTATGTCATCCCAAAAAAGACAACAGTTTGGAGAGTTAGTCAAGGTTGCTATTAGAAATGAATGATATTTGTTATGCAAACAGTAGGCAGACATGAATCTCTTGCATAAACTCATGTCAGTTTTCAAGTAGTTTTTGTAAGATTGGTGTCAGCTGCCTTTCTTAACATGAGTCTCTTTTGACTGGAATTTTTCCGCAATGCAGAGCTGTTGCCTCAACATTATACAGATGAACAAAAGCATTACAGGATGTCAAAACATCACAAGAATTCTTTATATTAGGAGCAGAAGCCTAGTATTTAGCCTCCAGCAGGGCTAGCCTCTGATCCTAGGAACATCCAAGAGACAGTCTACTGAATACACAATAATAAGCAAAACTCTCAATTCAGAGGTGTAAAGTTACACCTGACACCTGACATTTCGATACCAGATATTCCTGCTTGGGGGGAAAAATAAAAATCCACACCAGTGCCATTTAGACTCCTTGCAGAAGGCACGACTCATTACCTGTAACCGTGAGCAGCACATGGAGGGCTGGCTGTCAGGAGCAGTGTGGATCAGAGCAGACACACAAGGGCTGGTAACGGTCCCCAGGTGATGGTGACACATTAGCTGAGGTTTGCTGGCACAAGATGCAAACTGGCAGCCCTCCAGCTCTGGCACTACCTGTGCTGCTGCTCAAGGAGAAGGTGTGGTCCTGTATGCTTTGTCCAACCATCCCACCTCTCCCACATGGCCCTCTCATACAGGAGGGACACTGAGCCAGAAAGACATGACCAGCCTCTAAAAACCACAGTGGCATGCAGAGGGCTCCAGAGAGGAGTGACTTCTGACTGGAGAAGTAGACATTTTCTCCTTACATTTTAGGATGTGCCCTTGAAAAAACAAGGAACTGAGCAAACTGCTCAGAGCTGGCACTGCAAAGGCAATGACTTCAGCATGCCCAGCATTTACAGAATATCCAATACCTTCCAAACAAACTGCCAATTAGCTTGTCTATAGGTGTCAAACTCTTGCCATTAATTCAGAGAAAGGCTCCCTGCTCAGCTGTCTACAGTTGAAACCATCTCCTGAGAAGTCCTAGGAAGGGATTTGACATTTTTCTTCAAATGCTTTTACACAGCAGGGAAAGTGAAATCCCTAGTGAGCCAGGTTCCATTTTAATTTCTGGACATTCACAGAGAAAGAAATAATATTGCTGACTATAATATTGTCAATAAAATAATATTATTTCCATTACAGATAACATATAAAATGGTTTTTTTGCTCTCTGTGGAAGAGGAAAGCAGTTGACAGTGTTTTTGTACAAAAGAATCAGAGGCCCAGTACAGAGCTAAATGCTCGTTTAGGCACTGAAGAAGTTTATCCAGTTTTTCATGAAGAAAAATAACCAATCACAAAAATTCAGTTGCCCAGAAAATGCACAGCTTCTTTGCAGGGAACAAATCTCAGGCTGGGACAATGTTGTGGCAGATATAGGTAATGGCAAGAGAAAAAATCCTGTTATTTAAAAATGCCACCTGTGCATCTTTTTGCTTCCTAAGGCAAAGACATCTTTATCCAATGCAACAACCCAGCTCACATCAAGGTGAATTTCCAGTAGAATGCTACGGCTTCCAGAACAAGTCATGAATATTTGATGTGCCCTTTAAATATCTTAGTACCATCTCTTTAAAAGAATTATCCTTGCACAGACCAATGAATCTTGCATAGAAATTCACTTCTCTCCCCTGCTTCCTTAACTCCCATTTTAAAAAGCATACAAATAACTTTCATCTAAGCATGTTTTCCCATCTAATCTCCAGAATGAAAAAGGAAATCTAATATTTTTCAGGTATTGTTAATCCTGCTTTGACACGGAGGGATGGATTAGCAAATCACAGTCTATTCGAGATCCTTTATTTTCTACTACTTTATGATCAAACCTGGTTTTGCTAGCATCAATTCCCATAAAGGTTTCCTCTCCTATGTACTTATGTTTATATTCACTGAAGCAGCGGACTTCTGAGACTATCAAAAGTAACATATCCCTTAATATTTTCTGAGTTCAGGCTTCTTCTGCAAAGAGTACAGAGAGGGAACCTTCTAAGCAGGATCCTTGTGCCATCCTGTCTGCATGACACTAATCCTGTAATGAAACTAGAAGGGCAGATGGAGAGAGCAGAAACTGGTAGAGCGGTACATCCAACCTGCAGAGTAGGCCCTCACTGCAAATGGTCTACCCTGCCCATTTCACCACCTTAGAAGAAACGTTACCTTTGCTATTATCTGTATTACCTTTGAGAATGACCTGGCCTCGAGAGTGGGGACAAGCAGCACATGTGGACTCAGGCCCAGCTTCAGGGCTGCTATTACACCTAAATATCAGTGCAATCCTGGGTGCTTCTGTGGACTTGTCACAGCAGATCTGAGTACTTTTTGACAGAGCTGTGTCCGCTCAAGTGGGAAATGCTATCACTGACCAACACAAGTGAGGAACTGTGACCCAAATATTCTAAAGGGGCCTTCACAGAGCAGGTGAGGGACCAGAGCCATTACTTATGCAATCTCCATTTACCATACATTTACTGAGGTTCTCTCCTTGATGTTTCAAGGCACCAGCCTTTCAGATTTCTCTCAGCAGCATGAAGAAAGCAGGCATTCCCCTCACCCCATTCCCAACCAAGTTCCAGGATTTTAAATCACAGGTGACGTAATTTGCTATCAGCTGCTACTGTGAATTCTACCAGATTATTATGCTGCCCACTGATCTGCTATGTCAAAATGGCTAATTAAACTCACTGGTGATACCTCTGGAGATCCACCAGTGCAGCATGATATCCGATTTCAGCTGAACAAGAAAAGAGAAACTCAGTTTCTTATCTTACAATCAACACATATTATATACTTATTACAAGGTTGAGAAGTACTGTCTTCTATTTCAGGTATGAATATGCTATACATATGTTAACGAAATACTCTGACATTTAAACATCCCATTTCCATATTTACTTTAATTTTTTAAACATTATTAATGGAAGTCAGAAGAGCTAGCACATTATAGATGCATCTTTATGTTTTTACCAATGAATTATAGATTCCAAGAGAAAGCCCCAGATCTTTAATCTAAATATCTTTCCATTTACAGATGCAGTGCAGGCCTTCACTTTCCTTCAGTACGAAGGTCAAGTTCTGTAAACAACAAATGAAAATAAATGTGGGTGTGGTGAGGGAGAGACTGAGTCCATTTTTAAACTGAGTTCATTTACAGACCTAAATCCCTGACCACATGATGACACTCCTTTGATCATTTCTTTGCATTTACCCTAATAAAAAGTATAAAATACACAACAATTTTAGATGGTAGGATCAGACCAAATGTCCCTAATAATTTGTATGCTGTTGTGACTGGGGGTCTTCAGTGGTTGTTACGTATGTCCTATTCTGACCTGGAATTCCAACCCACTATTTGAAGACACGAAGAAATCCCAAAGACAGCCTGCTACTAAGGAAGCCAGAGTACTACTTTTGTTCTGGGCAAAGGAGTACATGGTTAGTGAAGTAGATCCTGCCAGTTGTTTGATGTGCAGTGATAAAAATTTAAGACACTTCTTATTGATTTACCTCCACTGGCAGGCACAAGGATTGAACTAGATGTCCTTACTGGTTCTTTCTAGTTTGCTTACAGCAACTTCCCTAAAGAAGGCAAAGTGACAGGCTCCCCAGGCAAACCAAAATGAGACTTGCATATAAACAAGCTCAAGGCTTCTGACTCATGAATGATTAAGATGAAGAATATTGTGGAAGCAGTGGGGGAAAAAACAACTGAGCCATTTTCTTAAAAGATAGCAATTCTATGAAGGATGTTCCTGACCTTACAGGCAACCCAAACGCTTTCTTACAAAAAAACCCCCTTGTGACAGCAGAGGTACTGAAAATGTATGTGATGAAAGTGTACCAAGGGTAATAATCCTCTCCTGCCTCTTTTGGATGACCCTTCTCAAATTAGCCAAAACTACTGTGGGGAACTTCTTCAATCAAAAACTTGTGTTACATATTACCACAGGTGAAACAAGGTACCAGGGGGTGAAGTTCATCAAAGGGTACCACTTGTTGCCAACCTCGATTCTGACACACAATCTGAAGTCGCAAGACAAGTGGAAGTTACTATTGATTTGTTCTGACTGCTTTGGAAGTGCAACCGCTTTCTGCTTCTCTCATCTTTCACATCATTAATTATCTTGAAAGAGAGCATGGAGCACAGACAAGGCTTGTTATGGAGAAAACTGTATGACTGAACATGAGGTGACAGTACAAGAACAAGGCTGCAGTACCACAGGATTAGCACAGGCAGATTATTTTGCCTTTAATAGTGCCTCTGAAGGTATAGTCACTAATAAGCATTTCTGACACAAAGACTGGTTCTCTTTGGTTATAAAAAGAAAGTAACCTTTCAGGAACTTTTCCACTCTTTTTACTGAATACACCCTGGATCACATTTTTTTTTTTTTTTAATTTACAGTCTTGAGCAAGAAAAAGACCAAGTATTGAATTTCTCACCATCCTAACCCAGTCCTCCAAACCTCTGTCCAACACACTCACCCATGCAGTCACGTGCAGATCCACTAACTCACGTTCTAGTCCTGCAACAAGCTCTCACAATGGCAACAAGAGCAGAACATGAAGCAGTCAGGATAGGTACTAGCAAATTCTAGTTACAGCATGAGGTATAACAGATATTGCATTTCAGTTGTCAAATTTGGTTAGCAGAAGCTCTCCAAAGAAAAATTCAGCCCTCTGTGGAAAACAAGGTCAGTGATTCAAGACTCAATACATTTCCTCTTATTCAGTCCTAGCCACAGCCTTGAAATGAAGTAATAAAGAAAGGTTCCTTTCAGCCTCAGTGCCCACATTTCAGAAGGATGTATCTATCTAATGCAGTATCATATACCCAGGAGAATAAATAAAACACTGTGGGATTCTTGACTTCAGCTATCATTGGACTTCTTCCTTTTTTTTTTTTTTTTACCTCTAGACTGGAATGCTCTGAAACTGTGTTTACACACGCTATTTAAGGATGCTACGTGTTCCCCAGAGCCTCACATTCATTTCTGCTCAGAATACCCAAGTTCTTCTCAGCACAGCTTCCCCTTGTACCTTCTGTCGTTGCTGAATGTTGCTCATTGCATCTGGTTGAAACTCCAGCTTGTCTGTTCGGCAAAGTTTCCAGTATAAAATAATAACGATCAGGAGCACCACAGCAACTGGGACTGCCACACCAACGATAATCCACAGGTTGCTATTCTGTGACTCTGAAGTGGACTCCTTCAGCTTCTCCACAGCTGTGAAGTTAAAAGGAAGACAGCAGTATTACGTGGTTATATTCTAAACTGAGGACACCTCAAGGTTATGTATTTTTATGCTCTTATAAATGCTAGTTAAGGAACTTATCAGGAACCAGCTGCACATCACAGGAAATGTCATACCACTTAAAAGTTAAGGTATGTCATGCTCAGGAAGCATGGGGCAGGTGGATCGATTGTCCTGGCCCACCTTCTGAAGATCTGTGCTTAAAATACTAATGAAAAGGCACTTCTGCCACATCATTCGGTAACCCAAAGCTGAGCTGACACAGTGAAATGGGTCTTAAAAAAAGACTCTACCACTGATAAAGGTAAGATGGATTTTCCAATGTTTTTGCCTGTTTCCTGCTTAAAGTAGTATTATCAGCTGCCTCTTCTCTTTAGTTACACATTTTGTTACCTTCCCCATCAATAATCACAATCAATTTGCAGTCAGTGAGACCCTCCCCCCTAACATGTATATTTCTGCATTTTTTATTACTTTCTTTTCCCTGTTTCATTGTCAGTGTGTGAGATCTTTTAGCCTCAGACAGAGAACAAGACTACCAGCAAGTGTAATCAAATAAGTCATGCCTGTAAAACATAAGCTGGAGGAATGGATAAAACTTTCATTTGCTCTGTTTTGCACAGTGGTTACATGTGGGACTAAAAACCAGAGCAGTAATACATTTCTAGCCAAACTGATGTACTTCATAAAAATGATGTTTTCAAGTTAATAAGAGTATTTATATGCATTTATTTGTATATACTCTTTTATTAAAAGCCATTCTAATGAAGAACCTAGAGCTTGAAGGGACATATAATTCTTATATTTTATACATCTGACAGCTCATTTATGACATTATGTTTTCTGTTATAAAAATAACCCTTTTTTGTCCAGTTTCTTCCAATAAGAAGCATTTAAAGGCTTCTATGATTCTTGACTCTTAAGAACTTTCAAATGACGTGTCAAAGATAACAAGCTTCAACACGCACAATAAGCTATAAATACTTCATGAAGTTTGTTCAACATATCATTTTTGTAAAGAGAATTTATTCTTGCAACTTTTTGCATTTCTGTCTAACCAATATTATAGTCCATTAACAGATACTAAGCAGCATATATATGAGCTACTGACCTATCTGTACACAACTGTTTTAATGAGGGACAAAATTTAGAAACACATCCAGATGGCTCAATTATTACCATTTTCTTTCTTTTCTTTCCACAGAGAATTTTAAAAATCAGACACATGCTTGTTCTGTTGGCAAAATACCCTGTGATACAATGTAACTCATGCCTCCACATTGCACAGAAAAGGTAATTATGCATTCATACCAACAAGGTATTCTGCAGATCATACTTGTCTGTTCCTGTTTTAAAATACCTTCAAGTGTTCTTTCCTAATTGTAACGTGGAATTTTGAGTAGTCTTCTGTCTCACTACTTACTAAAATTATTCATACACCAAGCCTCCTGAATAAAGTCATTATGTAAATTTATATGACCTGTAATATTTATTCTGATGTGTATCTAGTAAAAGATCACATTACTTCTATATTATATTCACTAAAAGATCACATTAGTTATATATTACTGACGGACAAACAAATAAAGTCAGTCGTATTCAATGCAGGAAATAAATGCCCCAACCAGCATTAATGTACAATTTTCACTCACAGCAAAAGTAATTCAGTCAAAAAAACCCCAGCAACTTGTGCTAAACTTCACTGCTATTACTAAGCTAAAGGAAGTACCCATCTCACACAGATGCCCTCCCATCCCACATTCCTGGGGTTTATGCAAGCTCCTGGGCAAGATAAACTGTAAAGAAATATTGGACTAGCAGGAAGAGACGAAAATGGCAAGAAGGCATTTAGTTAGCACAGTACTTTTCTAGCTCAAGCACTAATGTGAACGCAGTGAGGCTTGACTTAAGGACCCTGTTGCAACCCCAAGCTCAGCAGAGTCTTCAAGAAGCAAAGCGACACCTCACAGCTCACTGCACGGCTGCTAAAATTTATCTCCTCAGGAGTTCAAAGCTGCAGCATTCCAAGAACAAGACACTGCAACAGTGGGCACTGTGCAGTGCCATAACCTACGAAGCTAACATCACCCTTCCTGTTTCTCTTCGCTGGCATCAGCGTGGTTTTGACAGGGCTTACGCTGTGCAACGGTGCCTTCAATGCGGTATCCAAGGATGATTGCAGCCCGCTGGATATCAACTCTGTTCATCAGGTCTGAGCACTTCAGAGCACTCAGTCTCTCTCCATCTTGGTCCTCCACGAAGTATATCAGCTCCACAGGGTTATCAACACCAGCTAACCGCGACACATTCACAATCTGAAAAGAAATTGGAAAGCTTTTACATTTTAAGTTGTATTTATTTGGTGCTCCCATGGTCTTTCAGTCCATACTCTCTCTTCCCTCTTCCTTCACAGGGCCTGCACCTTAGAAACACTATCTCAAAATAAACACTGGTGCCATCTTGGCAAAGCTCTTCCAAGTAGCTCTCTTGTCACAGTGTGTAAACCCCACTGCATAAAAAAGATTTCACCTTGTTTTTATCATGTAGAAATACAATCGATTTTAAGGAAAAACCCTTTATCTCTGACACCAAATAGTATGGTATTATACTACCCATGTAACTGCTGGGAACCAGTACAGTTTGGAAATTGTCAATATCCAGAGAAGTCGGATGGGAAGATATGCTGTGTGTAGTGCTGCAAAACTCTGTACACAGCAAAGGGAACATACACACCAGCTATTTCTCCCACCTGAGAAGAGCACAAGTCAACACCGGACAAACAGAGCTAACATTCAGCAAGAATGATTTGCTTCCAAACTAAAATTCAGGATACTTTCACCTAGCATCTATATAAAAGATTGAGTGGAAGTCATCCAGAGGAAGACAACATTGCTGGAATAATATATCAGTGTCTAATTCCACAAGCACTACTCAAGTGCTCCAGAATCCTGTGAAATTTACAGAAACACCTGTTTTGTAACTGAAAGGAAAATTTCCCAGGAAGCAATCCCTTGTGTAATACATTTTTAGAGCAAATCTGAAATTTCAATTTTTCCCCCCATCATTTGTTTCATAACAACATACAGATCTGATAAGCAAGAGAACTGCTTTCACTCTGAAGATGCCAATACTGTGCCACCCTGGAAGTCTCTACTGCCTGTAGCAATTGTCAGTTAGTAGGAACTACTGAACAGAATAGTGTGACTGCACTTTTCCCTTCTCTAAATACCTACTTTGACTTGATTTGTTATTCGTAACACACTCCTCTTTGTTTCTGTTTTTCCAAACGTTAAGCAGCCACACAGGCGAATATTCTGTTAGCATCAAATAAAACTGTTTGCTCTGCCTCAACAAAAGCACTTGTACAGTCACCTTCATCCTCCAAACAGCTCCCCCTGGCATCCACCTTTCTTCAGGAAGGAATGTATTTGACGCTGTGGGAAGCAATTCTTCCTACCTAGTTCTAAAGACATTAATAATCTAAAGAATGCATGCTATGAGGAAGCCCTGTAGATGCTCTCTAACCACCAAACATCTACATTGCATATGAGAACCACATAACTTTGAATTCCTGTAAAATTACATCTTTATATATGACAACTCTCCTTAGTGTAACCATTTACACATAATGGTGAGCTCAAACAAGAATCAGGCCAAACATGTAGTGGGGACGTATTCTATCATGCAAAACAGATTTTCAACAACTCTAGAAGGAATTGGCACAAACAGAGCAATGTATTTTGGCTTCTTCAGAATTACCTTTTTACTATGAAATAGATATTTAATAAATTCTAGCCTCAAACACTGCCCACAGGCTTAAAGTAAAGTAAACACACAAATGTTTGCATGTCTGAGGCTTACAAAAGCATAGCTTTGTATTGTTTTCTTTCCTGGTCTCCAACTAAACAATCACGTTGAAGGAAAGAAGCACAAGGTTCTAGCTCGGCAGGAATGATATTCTGGTCTCTGGGGACACCATCTCAATATGTCCTAAGAAAGCATTTTTTCAGAATGGTAACAGGAAGTTATATATGTATAAAAAAGGCGGTAAAAACAAAACAAAAACAAACCAACAACAAACAAACAAACACACAAAAAAAAGGGGAAAAAAGCAAGCACAATTGTCATAAAAATCTTCAAGGACAAAGCAAGTGAAAGTAAAGAATATGGTTCAGTATGTGTCACATCTGATGTAAGAAACAGAGTACGTACAAATAGAGCAGAAAAATGTGCAAATCTGAAACACAGCAAGACCTGCTAACAGGACCCATTAACCAACACTGCTGCTCATCTTGAATACTATTCACCACTGTACCAGCTAAGGGGCAACCGATCCTCAACTTAAGGCAGTAAAACAATATCAATAAATAAGGTTTCAACACATATTCAGCAGCTGTAAGGCTGAATCTGGTTTCATGGACCCCAAATACATAAATCGTTAACAAATGTCCTCAGCTTTGTATTATTTTTGATTCAGCTGGGTTGCCACAGCCCAGCCTCAGTGCACAGAGCAGCAGGGTGTACGGACTGGTATTTGCTTTCAGCACAGACGAAACCTTTCTAAATAGCACTTGACTCACACAGAGGCTGAGGGAGTTAAAAGGCCACACGGGAAAAATCATCCTGTTCTTCATTTTAATTTTAGGAAACCCCTCTGTGCATAGCAAAACTAGAGAATCGGTGAAATTTAGAAGATTCTTAACCTGAATTGTCATGTATTTTATGGTGCCTGTGAAGCATACAAGAAGCACTATGACTATGTGTGTTATATACACTGGGTAACAATCAGAAGCTGACTGAATGGGTTCACAAGGAACTTCTCCAATTTTTAACACAAAATTAATACATTTTTTAAAACAATTTTTAACACAAAATTAAAAACATTTTTAATTCAAATTTTTAACACAAAATTAAAAACAACAGAGTATGGCTCCCTATGCTGAGGAACAGGGATGGGTAAAAACAGCCAGAACAGAGATAGGAAGAAGTAGCTGGAGGTATTTCAGCACAGTATACAGAACATGGCGCTAAGAAACTCAGTGGAGGTACAGGCTAGTATTTATGAACTAAGCTCACCATTTAAAGCTTTATGGGTACCCCAGTTTTCATCTCTGTCACACTGATTCATTAGATATTTGTAACTGATGTTTTAACTAATCTCTGTGTTAGCTGCAACACAGAAAACGGCATACTGGATCCGAACTGCTTTAAGTATGCTCACAGAACTGAAGGCACGCAGTCACTGTGCCTGCATTTTACACAGTTTCTGTACACTAAGTTTTGTGGTATATTGTTCCAAATTACACTCTGCACAGCTTCAGGTTGGTTTTGTCTCTACCCTTGAGAGTGCTAAGAATGCAAGCAGAAATACTATTTTCCAGGCACCCAGCAAAGCAGCCCATGTGTAAGGAAGCATTTAAACATTCTAAATTTATGCTCTGGCAGTGAGGGATGACATAGCAAGGGAGGACAGAAGAATTTCAATACATGGGAAGCAGAAAGTGGGACAAAAACAAGAAAGAAAAGAAAATACTAATTCAACTTCTGTGTACATAAATGATACCACTTTTGTTGATACTAGATGTGCATTTAACCTCCATAGAGGAAAGGTTTAACTGTGTTCAGGTGTCAGCAAATTTAATTTAAAAAGTGTTTTCAAGTGAATATCATAGGTCAGTGAACAGAGTTGCCTTGGTAACCAAATCTAGTTCATAATGTAAAGCGGGGAAATCCAAGGGGTAGGGAAGCTCCCAAGGTGTTCTCAGGGGTCAGCCAGTCAGTGGGATGTCCTGGTCAGCAACCCCCATGGGAGCAAGGAACCCCTGGATGAACTGTTTCAGAGTTTCAAAGGCATGAGCACCACTTAGACACTAGCAAACATGCACACACCACCTCCAAAATGCTTGCATGAGGGTTATTTTCCTTATTTTGCTACATTCATCCCCTTGGGGAAAAAAAATAATCAAAGCAGATTCTGCTTTGTCTTTCTCTCTTACTAAAAATAGGATTTGAGTGCCTGGGCAATTAAATCGAGCTGTATTGGGGTCTGAACAGCACACAGAGGTAGGAACAGGATGTGGGCAACCTTACAGAGGGGCTGGTTGCTGCGCAGGGTGGCCACTGGAGGGGTGAAAAGCATCTGAGGACAAAGTGAAGCAGCAGCAGTCCCCAAAGGCTTTATTTATAAACCTGAAAACTCAGAGCAAGACAGGGGCTTTCCTCAGATTACACACTTGGGAGAGACACATAAGCTGTCAGTAGAAAAACAACAGAATGAAACTCTGCCTTAATGAAAAGCTCAGTTCAGTCATTACGTCCCCTCATAGCTGCTACTTTACACACTGCACCTAACATGTTCCCTAACATGTTCCTTAAATCAGAACACTGCTCTTTTTGTCATTTACTGGGATGATCTTTTCATGTCTACTACGTTCAAAAGACGAAGCATGTTGACATGAAGGACAATTCTTTTTTTTTTTTTTTTTTTTTTTAATTAGCTCCTGGTGTGTTTCTTAACTACAATTAAGTAATTTAATTCCTACAAAAAAGTAATGAGAACTGAGTTATTACAGTGAACTATTGACAAAAACACAGCTCAGGTTCTAATCTCTGCAGAGGCAAGGCAAACCACATTAAGCATGTGCCTTCAAATTTGCAGCTCCAGCAGATGCACATTGAAAATATGTATGACTTACTATGTGAAATATTAATATGTACATCATACAAAAATCAATGGAACTATCTCATGTATAACAATCAGGTGTGAGGCTTCAGGGTTTTTGTACATAACAGTTATAGGTTTTTTTCTCTTTTTATCATGGAATGCCACCTTTAATAGCACAGATAGGCAAACAGGAGGGGAAAGCATGATATCTGGGCACCCTCCAAAGATCTTATTCAGAGCATTGAGACTTAAAGCATAATTTTTAACATTCTTAGATACTAACCCATGCCTTTAGAAATGAAATCTAAACCTCACAAGGTATCACTTCTATTTCCTTGGTATGTGAAAGGAAACTAATATGCCTGCAGTAACATTCACAAGTAATTGCTTCACCTTCTGACCCGCAGTCCTGATTTTCCACAGAGCTTAGAAATGTCACATTTCAATACACTATAAATATCTTTCACCCCAGGAAAAACTCTGGTCTATAGGGTCACAACACAAGCAAAATATGAGTCTAGTCTTTAATGGATATATGCACATCCTGTTAATAAAACTATCCAACACTTTGGTGTTGCTGGCAGCTTCTGTTCTTATTTTCACTTCCTTGTGCACTACTCTTATAGCAGTCACTGTCTGGTGTTCAAGAAATATATGTGGGAAGATCCGAGTATAAAGCACAAAATACATTACCAGCTCTCCCAGAAGACACAAACAGATGCACAAATACAACACACTTCAAACAGAGCTTATAAACTTGGCTATGAGGAACAGAATTAGCAGCAGTAAAAGGTTTATGGTAAATGACTATGGATTAGATCCACAAGTGACAGAGAACCATCCTTGAAAGAAACTGTCCTTTACCCAGGAGCCCACTACCAGGTACGTCAGTCCAGCTGCACACAACAGCCTCCAAGGTTACCACACACCTGAACATCCCGCCAAAGCAAGCCACCAGGATGCTACAGGACCTGATAGTACCTGCTGATCTCCTACAGGAAAGCAGGACACCTACCTCAGACACCTCACAGCAAGGTATCTCTTTGAGCCTTCATTCTTCCACATCTCCTTTATTGCAGTTCTAACCCTGTTCAAAAGTGTGGGCTGAGAGCACCTGGAGAAGCCCTGTGTTACGTGAGATGGCAAGATGTGCTGATTGTAATGAAGACAATCTTCCTCTGCTGAAATACAGCAGTTGGTAGACTCTTTGCACTAATTAAGTGGCATAAATGAGCAACACTGCTTACTGGAACGTGAGCTGCAGGCCTCATTTTTTTTGTCCCAGCAAGTAATACAAAGTCAAAAGAAAAATGCTGTCTTTTCACTTTCCAAAATACTATTCTTCAGCTAAAAAGGATATGCCTGTAATTTTGTGCATGCAGAAGTAAATTACCTGGGCTTTATTATGTAAAATCATGAAACCGTAATCTAAATATACACATTTTATAGGCTGTGGTATTTTTCCTAGCAACATAAGGAATATTTGTTTAATTTATATGCAAAGGGAGGACTAAGGCATAAAGAACAAAGTGCAGTAAGAGGTGCTGGGAATAGAAGATCTGCAGCAGACATCTATTTACAGCAATTCAAATCCACATAGAAGAAAAATAAAATAAAGTCTCTATTACAGAAACAGATGTTTCTGAGACAGGAAAACAAAAGTAAGAATATCCCAACATACGGAAATTTAAGCAGTAGCAAAAACTGTAGAATTAAATTAAATAAAGATAATAGGTCTGAACAACTAGAAGGGCATCTGCGAGGTAAACCAACTGTCAATGAATTAGCTGGGAAAGGTAATTTTTAAGAAGATGAGCCATTAAAAAGTACTTTGGCTTTCAGTTTGTAGAACTGACTAGAAAGAACACA
Organism: Myiozetetes cayanensis; assembly: GCF_022539395.1. Classification (NCBI taxonomy): domain Eukaryota; kingdom Metazoa; phylum Chordata; class Aves; order Passeriformes; family Tyrannidae; genus Myiozetetes; species Myiozetetes cayanensis. The sequence continues at coordinate 56,751,905 of NW_026087521.1, read as the reverse complement.
TGCCAGAATTTAAAACTTAAAATAAAATACCCAAGCCTTCTTGGACTTTATGTGAATAACTCCACCTGTGACAAAACCCTAAAGCAGCACTGGAATCCAGGTAGCAGAAGCTGCCATGTGTGCAAAATCTGACATGATTAATCATTTTTACCTGAAAGCCAGCCCTGTGACCAGGTATATTGTGACAAATAAGAAGTTAAGGGGTAGAATATAGTACTCTACTGTCGCATCAAGCTGCACACCATTCTATTTTGTATTTCCACACCACTACCAAAACATCACAGAGAGCTGTGAAGTAGCTCTTTCAGTAGAGTACTATCTTTCAGATGACCATCCCATTCTCCTTTTGTTAGGTACCTTGTGTAAGTCAGACTACATAGAAAGTTTTTAAAATAGGATTTTGGTAAAATGATTTTCAATGTTGGTTTTTAAGAAGTCACCAGAAATTATTAGTAGGTGCTTACAATAATCAAGTTATTTACATTTGTTATGTTTAGCTTAAAAGACAACAAAGTATTCATAAGAACTATATTTTAGGTGCAAAACAGAAGTATCATCAACTAGCTAAATGTGATACATGCTTCTGAGTTGTATTTCTCAACTCAAAACCAGGACAATACTAGCCTATTCAGTAATTTATTACCCTTTATATTTCTTCCTCTGATTTTGAGCTCTTAATACCTGCACAATGTTGCTTCCTGCAAAGCTGGCTCGCCTCCATATCCGCCCTCTGACCAAAGCCTCGTTCAGCAGGTGAGCAAGTTTCCGTTCCATCTCAGCCCGAAACACCTCCTCCTGAATTCGCTGGTCGACGACACCGAGGAGAACTACATGGCACAGACAGTAAGCCAAGAAAACAAATTAATTAGCAAAATTTTGCAGTGTCTTTTCTGCAACATCAGTTGTAAGCTTTGAGTTGCCCTGTGACAGCTCATGGACAACTCAAGAGCAGTTGTATTCATATAGGAACATTGTCCTGTTCAGCCAGAGGCTACATGTTGGAAAGAAAGACAATGGGTGGGAAAAAGTTTAAAGAAGTTTTAACAACAACAACAAAAAATTGGCAAATGACTTTTTTGGAATCTTAACTGGGCTAGGTAGATGTAGGATATTGAAGAAACAGTTTCAATTTTGAAAATACATAAAATTATGAGCATTCAGTGAATTGTTAAAGAACTAATAAAAGAGAAAATTTAGTCTAAATTGTCTGCTGCAACCAATTTCAGTCAAAGTATTATGTTAGGAGGTGATACAGAGTTGGAGATGGTGAAGGCAAGGCAGAATCATGGAGAAAAAGCACAATAGCAGCACAGGAACAAAGCTGTGCATTCAAGTGCAACTTCCCTACATAAGATAAAGATTAACAAGCATGCCAATCACAGCACAAAAATATGGTTAGTAGCTCTGCCCACTTCACTTTCCAACCCAGGTACCCTGGGTCACTGGGGCAGCTAATGCTGAGAAGAATCTCTGAGGAAACATGAAAAAAAGGGACATTTAATAGCAAGATGGCATCCAGTTAAAGAAATGTGGAGTGAATGAAGCCACAGTCATTTAAATGACCTAACTGAGAAATCCTATAGGATAGTAAACCAAGTCACTGCTGACTGCAGTAACAAATTCAGCTTTAATTCCTGTGCCTCTCCACTAAAACAACTTACATTTTTTAGAAGCCTCTTTTTCAGTAAGTGTTCCCATATTTGTTTTTTCAAGTGTAATAATAATAATAATGGCCAGCCTTCGCAAGCGAAGATCCGGGGAAGGCCTTTACACCTTCCAGCCTGCGCAATGGATTTTTTAGGTGAGACACAGTGAGCCACCCAATTAGATTGAATCAATTAAATACAATTTTAATTTTTTTAATTTTTAAAACAAAAATATTAGAAGCAGTTTTTCAATGTAAAGCTTTTCACTGCATATGTCAGAAAAAGGAAACATTCTCTTGATTTCTCACAGAGATCAACAGCATCTGTCTTCTAAATTCAATCATACACTAAGTATCTCAGAATTAAATTGCAAAATATTTACACAGTGACCTAAGGCTATTATATACACCAAGTTGAAAACTGTTCCTGCCTATGTATTGGATTTCAGTATCAACAAATTATGTTTAATAGCATGAATTGTATTCCACAACTGAGAGGGAGAATTACAGAGAACACTGCATATCCCAGCGTTTTATGACTATTGGGAAACATGCACATATATCTGAGTAACTTGATATTAAAAACCATTACATGCTAAAATTCTATCATTTCCCTGTGTCATGATTCATTACCCTTACAATACAATGCACTGACTGAAAGGGCTGATCCAGCCAAAATCTACGAGATCTTCCCAGACTGCCCTCAAGAATAGGTTTACAAAAAAATTCCTCTACAGCAAAATGAAAAGTTGCTGCAATTAGCTTTCAAAATCTTACAGTCAGGAAGTCTATAAAATCCAAGGGGACATGATTTCTGAGCTGGAAGAACCCTTTTCTTACTGCAGGATCTAAGGGAACTTTCAGCAGCAAGGGACAAACCTAAGGCTGAGCAAAAGTGTGAGGGAGTGTTACCAAAAAAGCCAACATAAATCCCTAAGGAAGGATGGCATTGGATATGAGACACACACATGAGCTTCTCTCCTTTTAGTGAGCATTATCTGAAATTCTAAATCTTTCTTTTGTAAAACAAATTGCATGGGTTTCAGAAATTAAGCTACAGCTTCATTTCCTGCTTAAAAAGTGGTCACTGGTGAGAGAAGACAGGGATGCCTGAAAGAAGGGTAAATCTATACAATAGGTGAACTACAGGTGATAAAGTTGTTGTAACACAAAAGTTTACACAGTGGGGCATCTGCACCCTAAGAGCCTGTTTGGTAGGCACCCCGTGGTCACCATTTAGGCTTAAAAGCGGCAGGGAGGACCTACAGCATGTAGACAACCTCAACAGCCTTTGAGCATCTAAAAGTGACAGCTCAACCACATCTGTGAATAACAGAATAAAACATTCAGAAGACTCTGGTAGGAGGGATCTTCTATGGATGAATCAGAAGAGATCAATGAAATGTGATGAAACTCTTTCATGTACTTATTTTCACACTGTTTTATTCCTGGCATGTTTTGGTAGAAAGTGCCACACAGTAAAATTTTAATTTTCACTTAAAATAAAATAAAAACCTAAAAATCAATGTGGCATATTGACAGCATGCAGAGTAGACACTTTCTGCCTGACAGTCTGAGTTGTTTCCCAAAGAATGAACTGCCTTATAGACAAAAACTGCTTTGCATGCATTATCAAGGAATTGCAGTAGTTAATTCTAGACCAGGGAATTACATTTCCCAGATATTCCAGGTCACTAGGCCTATTTCTTCAGCTCAGACATTTATTACCTCATAAAAATGCAGCACCCCAAGCTATCAATATTTATGTAGGCTAGTTATCCCACTAACAAACATAACTGAACTCTTACTTACTCAGAGACTGTACATACCTGTTCTCACCCAGGAAGATTTCATCAACTGAGACACATTAAGCTTTGGATAATGAAAGGCTGAGGGAAAAACAGAATGGAGGAAAAAAAAATCCGTAAGAACAGTATTCTCAACAACATAACACACACACACACACAAAAAGAGGCCAGTTCATAATTTATACTGTCAGCAAGCATCTTATTTACACAGATGCATTACTGCTCCTGAGGCAATGCAGACACAACGGTAAGGAAAGTGCTCCGAACATACACTCCCCAGTTCGTCTCTAACAAAGAGAAGCTAACTGAAACAGTCAGATTTATTACGGGAAAGATTTCAAGCTGCTGCACTGAGGTCATTGCTCCTAGAAATTTAAAGGCTCACTGTCTGAATTGTGACTCTTACTGAGCTAGCTGCAGGATCAGACTTCTGCTCAAAGGGTAATGAGGCAACTCACGAGTGTCTTAGGATGAAATTAAGACCTTCTCTGAGGCAGAAACCACATGAAGGCACTAAATGTAAAGCAGAGAACTAAATATGCATGATTTGTGTTCCAGACTTGTGCAGGGCGAAGCACTTTAAAAAAACCCATCACTTTGATTTAAAAAAAAAAAAAAGACAAAACAACCACAAATAAGTGCAGGTGGAAACATTGCTGTAGACCAACCTCATGGGCTTTCGTGCTTGGCTTGGTGGGCTCTAGTTTAATTTCTAAATTTTTCCAAAAAAGCTCTGCTCCAGAGTGAAATCCTTGCCCCAGTGAAGTAAAAACGTCTATTTCTACTGACTTCAGTATGGATAAGATTTTTCCCAAGGTTTCCACTGGAGAGCAGTAAAGACATGTTGGGAAAGAACTGAAGGTGGGGGCTGGGCCAACAGTTTCCTCAAGGGAAGTCTTAAGCTTTACTATGGCAATACGGAAAAGGAATGGTCTTAACTTTCTCAAAATATTTAATCCAGATGCAGTTTGCTAAGCATTATACAAAGGTTAATTTTGAAACCATTTCATGGATAGAAAGAATGCAGCCCACAACAATTATATGACCTGGCCCATGCTGGATCAATTTAGAGTAAAGACGTCTTCAGTTGTAGAATAGTTTGCCGCTATCGCATGTTTCAGAGAAGCAGAAAATGACAATTTTTCTAATTTAATGATGCAATAATTTGTAGAGAAGCTCTGTCAGTGTACCTAAAAACTGATTCTTTTGCCCCTTAAAGAACTCAGGAATTTTTTTGCTAAGGCAAAAACTAAAGAACCACTAGTTACATTTACCTTTTATTTTCACAGATTTATAAATACTCCTATCAGAAAAAAAAAAATTGGTTATTCCACCTTCATTTCAATAATAGCACCACTGGCTTCAAGAGATCCAACTGGGGGTACTTTGTGACAGAAATCAGGTATTAGAACATGGTCCATTTTTTCTGAACAGGAAACACTGGCCCTCTATACAATTGACAAGGATGCATTAAATTTCCAAAACTCTCAGACACACAAAAAGCACCTCACAGTCCACTTAAACACACACATTTATTTTTGGTATCCTGCTACTCAGTTCTTCTGATTGTAGCTTTTAGATTGGAACTCTATTTATTCTGGTCACACAATTGTTTACTTCAATTTAGAAATACAACCTGAACAAAAAAGCATAAACTAAACTGAATCTGTTGTTTTCCAAAGCATGGAAAGAGTATGATAAGGAAATCAAAAACCTTACAGTGACCATAATGCTTTGAACTGCTTGCAGTTGTGAGCTATTTCTTCTTTTAAACCAAAATCATGTTTTGCTTCAATACTTAATGTGCTCTTCACACTTTTTCTAATTAGTACTTGAAAATGATTTAATTCATGCAAATTGCTGGGTGACTATTCACTTAAACTTTTCACAGAATTAATGCAATTTAAAAATAAATCAACTTGAGCAGAAAATCTTGACATTGAAAAGGAAGATGTGCTGTGATCATCGGCAACTAAGGTTGAGTTCTAAATATGAATGGACACTTCTACAACTCAGAAGGGCTCAGAAGCAAATCCAGGTTCCAACTCTTACTCCACAGGTCACTCATGTGTCCCACTAAAACACATGTTGCCAGAATACGAGCTCATCTGGAGTCTCAGCACTGCTGCAAGATCATATTTGCAAGATTTCTAATGTCCCCTGGAACTAACAATTATAAACAGCACAAACTGATTGTTATTCTGAGGGGGAAGTTAGATAGACAAAATGCAATTATTAGTTAGATTGCAGCTGGTCTGCTAATGACTATAGATGCATTAATGAAGTAGATGCTAGCATCATTAGAAGATTCTAACAGGCAGCCCCGAAGCACCATACCGTGTAACAGCATCGATTCAGCACTGACTGAAAAGGCAAAGGGTCACCCAGTCACTCAGAGACCTACTGACAGCAGTCTGAAGCACATCACTCAGGCAGCGTGGCCTTTGCCAGATGCTCCAAGGATCTCTGGCTCTCTCCTACAGAGATGAGTGGGACCATGTAGGATAGATCCTGTATTATGTTTATTGTTCTTATTTCTCATAAATAGAGGAATGGTAATAAAAACGTGGAGGGAATGCAGTATTTGGGAAAAGAAGGCATTAACTGAATAATAAGATTCCATGCAAATACCATGGAATATGGTGTGTGAGGGGGGCTGAGCAATAGTAACACACTGTGTCTGTTAGAAGCCTGATCCAAAATCCACTCAGGAAAAAACTGCCAAGTATTTCTGTAGTCTTTGGACCATATCATACAATTTTATATTATCCTATTGGCCTTGTAATATCTCTATGACAGCCAAAACAGATGACACGCATCAAAGTGCTACTTAGCACTGAAAAAATAGCAAGTCCCAAGGCAACTCTCTCTATTTAAAGTCGTAATAAAAACAAAGAGGTTTATTCAGTGGAAGTTCATGAAGGCAAATGCTGCTCATCTACACCACAGCTAGCCCTTGTCTGTCCTTCAAGAAATCTTCCAGTCATAAAGAGATATCAAATATATTATTTCCTATTATTTTTAACAAACTAGCACCCAAAACCTGTGATTAAATTTGGTTTTCTTTCTCCTGACATGTAGGTCATGAGCATCTAGCCAACTTACAATCTGAAATATGAAATACAAGGTGGACAATGTAAAATAAGCATGTTGGAAGGTATAAACCCGACATTTGAATATAAGTAGGTTGCTGAAGTCACCTAAAAGGACTCCACCTACTGCAGGACTCCACCATCATTGGTCTGGAATCATCACCACTGACCAGGCATTATGCAACATGCAGGTAACACAGGGAGAGCTCCTGCTACAAGCATTAAAGAAATTTCAAATTTCCACAGTACCATCAAAAAGGAAAAAACAGAAACATAGAATTGTTTGGGTTGGAAAGGACCTTAAAAGTCATCTAGTTCCAACCCCAAGGAGAGCAGTGTACATGCATGTTCAATAGGAGTGTTTTTCCCCTAAGACCAGCTTCTCTTTCAGGAATACACCAGCCTTGGTACAGAATTGTTATCACTTAATTCCACTGCAGCTCCACTGCATAATCCAGAAGATGGATTTGTAGCAAGTGGCAACCTGCAAATGCATTACAAATATAATTTCAGAATATGTGGACAAAACTGAAAACTTTAAGACACAATGTAGTACAGAAGAAAAAAACCCTCACAATCAAAAATATTATCCAAGAGACTGAAAACTAAATAAATTCTAGGTCAAATGTGTAAAAGAGATGACACACAGTAAACAGAACTGTCTTTCAAGCAATCAAGGGAAGCAACATTTAATTGAATTCAGTGGAAAAAAAAAAAAGACCACAACCCACAACCTGAAACATTTTGTGGCCTCGCAAGAACAAAAGAAATGACAGTCGCTTATGGACAGGGATTCTCAAGACTTTTGGTCCTGCCTCCATGAAATACAGCTACCACTGCAAAGGCACACAATCTATATGAGACCAAATGAGAACAGAAATGCGTAAAGAAAAGTAGTCAACAACCTCTTACACTTTTTAATTGAGGATGGTAGCAGAGGGATCAAAATTACTTAATACATTAAAATAAAAAGTTTCAAAAAAATAGTACTTTTAAATTACTTGTAGTAAACGGGGAAGTATCCTGTGCATCTTACACAGATTGAAAGGTGTTAAGCAGAGCAACTTCTGTTGACAGTCACTCTCTTTATGGTATCTTCACTGGCATACACAGTTACATAATGAACATCAGCCACCATCAGGCCTGATTTTCCACTAGATGTTTCACTGTATTGCAAAGCTCACTGTGTTAGATGTTATGCACCTCTACAGCTAACAGAAATAACTCCAAAAATTAAAAATCTGCACTGGAAAGCAAAGTGACATAGGAGAAACAGGGAATTAATGGACTGAGTTAACAGTAACATCCACCAGCAGGGAAAGGCAAGTACTATTCTCTCATGATCTTGCTTACGTTCATGAGTCATCTGAAAAATCTAACCAAACCTGAGTTGTCAAGGCTGAGTGTCAAGCAAGCTCTGCTAGGCAGGCAGTGTCTATTCATCTAAGTTTAAGATGATGATGGTCTGAAAAAATTACTTGCAACGTAAATTGTCATAAAAAGTGAGAGATATACTTAAAAGATAATACCTTAACACATAATAAACTACTCAAAAAAAAAGTGAGAGATATACTTAAAAGATAATATCTTAAAACATAATAAACTACTCAGAAAAAGCACTGTTGCTGAGTAACAGGTAACTTGGACAGACTACAGAGGCAAATAAAAGCTTATGTGGCCAGTGTCTCAGGCCTTCTAAAAGTCAGAGACACAGTTAAGTGCTACAAAAAGTCCAAGGTAGTAAACCCTTCTGAGAAGTAGAAAAGGCTTCTGTAGACATAATCACAGAGACACACCTTGGCCCAGCACAAAAGGAAAGTATGATGACAAAAGCAACAAGTTGCCATATCACCAATATGTGAGCAGAGAGTGGCACAGATCTGCTCTGCAGAATTCCCGATACAAGTTATGTACTCCAACGTGCATTACCACTTACGCACAAAATTACTTTAAAATTGTAGAGAGGAAATATGCTAGAAAGAAGAATTTTGCAACATTGGCTAACAGCAAATACTCACGTTCAGCAATTTGCTGCACAGGAAAGCCCAGGTAGAAGCTGAACTCCACCACAGACAAGTTCCTTAGCTGCTCACTGACTTCGGACCCATTTAGAAAACCGTATCTATCTCGGATGGCAAAAACAATGCTCACGGGGCCTTGCCGAAATGCTACCCCAGGCCTGATCAGAGTTATGTTCAGTATCTGAAAATACAGGATTGAAGCAGGGTCAGCAAAATCAAGCCACTGGTATTTTCATTCATTCCTTTACAGACTTTTTTCCCCCCACCTAATATGAAAAAGTGACAACTCACATCAAAACAGAGGAACATCTGTTCCAGATTGATTCTGCCTGCTGAGTCTCAAAAGAGGCAAAGTAACATGTGAACTCCTAAGAGTTACCCTTTTAAATCAGTCATAATCCAGAATGATCTGAAAGCTACCACCCAGAAAATGATGAAATAAACCACCTAGCAAGTCAGTCAGCAAAATAGATCTAGTTGTAAAAAAGTCCTATATGAATGCTAAACTGCATGGAACAGACAAGAAGGAATCACAGTAAAGAAACATTTTGAAAATGGATGCTCTCTTGGTTAAAACCTCCTGCACCATGCACACCCAAAACCACCAGTTCTAACCACTGGTTAGAAGCCTTATTTTGACACCAACATATACACAGCAGATGTGTTCATGTAGATAAACCTCCTTTAGACAGTAAGGAAATACTTAAAATAAGTTTTCTAAGCTAATTGTCCATGAAATGGTTCTGCATGTTCTGTCTTCAGTTTATGCAGTCACATTGTGTCATTTATTTGTACAGTTCTGAGTCCTTTTCTATATGTACTATATAGTACATATAGTACCTTAGGTACTATAAAGTTTATGCCATTTTTCCTCCAGATTTTATCTTAGGGTATCAAAGATAGGCATTTATGGTGTCAGTTAAACAACGTGATATAATTTTTACTAATTTCAGTATTGCAACAAAGATTAAATTTGAGAACTCAGACAGAAGAGGAATTGGTCTCATCAAACTGAATTACTGACTTTTCAGGGAGTTTTAACCTCTGCTGTGTGACTCAGTGCCCAGTACATATGCAACACCTGTCATGTATGAAGTTCCAGCAGCAGCTGTCACAGATATCATGTACTGTAAGTATTTCTACACCTCAGAAGCAACCAGCATGTTTGGTCACATGATGGCAGAGTGCATGCAACTCCTATGGTCCTTAACAGGATCCCCTGCATGGCAATGAGACCTGAAAACAGTCTTCCAACAAAAACTTTCTAACTATACCCTACTCTCTTATAGTAAAATCTGATGGGCATTATTTTCATAAGGTTTGGAACGGTTTTTATTTGAAAAACTACAGACCCTATCATATTCAATAATGCTTTTGGACATAAATCATCATCTTTGGATCAGTCTTTCAAAAAGCTTAAAACCATGGGGATATGTGCAAGTTGCAGTCAGTGATCATCTAAACTTATTTTACTGTCTGGATGAAACACAGGACAACCAAAAGTGAGGAAAAAAGGGACAGGCACAAAACGTGCTTATCTCCTTACCTGCACAGTGAAGTTGTAGAACTCCTGGTGTTTGTTCACCTCCAGGAATGCCATTTTCAGCCCTTTCTCAATGCGCTGGCTAAAGTTGCAGAACCCAATATCCATGTTTCGAGGTACAAACTGAAGCACTGAAGACAAAAGGTACACATTATTCCTGTAGTATTTCCACGAGAGAGAACAAAACAAGTGACAGAATCCAAAGGGCTATTTTTTTTTTCCACGGAGCCCAGGACTTATTGAGTGAAACACTGGGTAAAAATACAGTAGAAATACATTTTGTGCTGCTGCAGTAAATTCTCGACTCACTAGTATCTGTTGCAGCAGTAATTAGATTACTGAAAGATACTAGTGACAAAATACCTGCTGTTTCCTCCTGTATACTAAAAGACCTTCACTTTATACATGGGGCTAACCTCACATGACTTTTAACACTAAATTGGCCTCACTGAAATCCCTAGTATCTAAGATCTCCATGAAAATCTTCAGGAAAAAAAGCAATGAATATCTTTTGCTTGTAGTCTGAAATACAAGTATTTAGCTTGTCTAAAAGACCACATATTGGGTTCATTACTACACTGTAGCATCAACCTAACACTTTCAAAACACTAAATTAGCACACAATCTTTTAAATTTAGATACATTTTAAAGTCTTTCAGAAGAGAGAAAGAAAGAGCTCAGGAGAGAAACACTGAGCACAGAGGAATGTGATCAGGCACACAGACCTTAACTACATGCACATCTGTGGATCTCCACATAGTCTTACCCCCAAAAAAATGCCATATTACGTTACAGACCCTAATAGCAATGTTATACCAGGTTCAAGAACAGAAAATATGTCAACTGTCTATCTATATAACCATGTTGAGCAATGGAAAAAGACATCACACCTGCACAATTGAAGAAGCAATGTCTTGCCATACAATTATTAACAAAAACAAAACCAACAAATGAAACATACCCAATAACAGTACTGTGTTGACATTTATTAAATTTCTGCCTGTGTGCTCAGTCCCTGTCTCTACTTCATTACACAGTCAACCAACTTGGCAGGTAGTTTTATCATGCAAATAGGACTTGGAAGCTTTTAAATGACACCACTATGATTCTCAAAATCTGTTACACGAGTACTATTTTGCTTTAAGATCATTAGTAGTCTTAAACTTCACAGAGACTGCTGCAATACAGCAGCCATGGACAGCTAAATACTACACAGGCAATCCTACTGCTCCAATTATACATGAGCAACCAATCCTCCTGCTTACCAGTTCTCTTACATTATGACAACACAAAAAAGTAGCATTTAACAAGAACTTAATTTGAAACTTGACACAGACATTAGAAAGTAGTTGCACTGTGATTTTATGAATAAATATTTCACAGTATATTTTTCTCTTCTCGCCTTCTGAAGCAAGAAAAAGAGTATACCTATTTTGGAATGTACCAAAAAAATTCCTGAAAAAATCATGAAATTATGGGGTTAGCAGTTTACAATTTATCATCTCTCAACCATGGACCCGTCAAGTCTGTCACTAAAAACGCAGAACTAAGATTCACAACAGTAAAACACAGGGTTTTGACTCAATCTTGCATACTTAATCACAAGAGAAGAAGTGTGAATCAATATGAAGCTACCTTTTCCCCTCTTTGTGTCAGGAGGTACTCACCTGTCTGAACCTGAAATCTGTTGTCTGGCACAGTGAAAGAAGGATGCAGCGAGAGGATCACGGGGGCCTCACCACGAAGGAGACTGCTGTTCACAAGCGCATTGATGACAGCTATTGCCGTGTAAACAAAAGGACCTGATGTCACCAAGAAAGCAAATTTGGGGGAAATTTTATAAACCTACCAAAAAAAAAAAAAAAAAAGAATCAGACATTAAAAAAATAAAAACTTCGACGTTAAATTTGGCAACATTTCAGACCTGCATAGTCTCAGACAGTTCAAAGCCACATCATCAAGAGGTAGGAAACTGCAATGTTTACTTTCAAAGAGCAGCAGAAGCACATGCACTCATTAGCGCTGTACCTTGCAGCCTCTGCTCCACTGCATCTGAGAGGCAACTCTCCTGTGCTAGGTACAACTACCAGAAACTCTTCAGCACAACACATCAACCCCAACACTTCTTGATTTATCACATCCCCACACAGTAGCAACTCCCCCTCGCCTGCATTCCCCTGGAGTACATAACATTTTCCATACAAAATTTCTGTTTACTTACTGAACTGTTTGCATAGCTTCAGCATTTCAGTCATATACTGCATAGTGAATACCTCCTATACCATTCATATGTGACACACAAGGAGTAAAATACACATAACCTATGTTTTATGGATATAATTTTCACACTCGAACACTTTCTTCCAGGGACCACTTCTATCTGCTTATTTCAACACAGTTACCACAATTACAATTTTCCTCTTCCAATTCATGTCTTGACTTTGAGTCTTCTTAAAAACCCTGAGGAGCCTTAGACACCAGGTAAAAGAAACGAGATTGTAAGTTAAATATAAACTTTGGTGAATGTTTCCATGCAGACACTATTTTCTACTATTTCTACTACAAACTGAAGGGGGTTATTTCCACAGCGTTATTTTCTTCTTCCTTGGTTTACTCCCCAGTTTGCTTTATTTCCCCAAGGCGGTCACATTTCAAAATATTTTGAGGTGTCCAACACAATGGCCTCACAGATAAAATAACCCGGAGACCTCGAGTTTCTAATAAACATGGACCCCTTAGATGAAGAGATGCTAGCATCTTGTAGGTGCTCTGCTGATGAAGGGATATGTTAGATATTACCTTCAGCTTCAGAATCAGCCTTATAGAAAAGCATAGTTCTGCCTAAATTGTGTCCCACATGTTCCTTACTGGTATTTTAGCTGTAGTATAAAGTGATGGAAACTGCTGTTTAGATGAGCCAGCAAGTAGCTCTTTCCTTTCCTCTAAAAAAGCATGCATTTCAGAAAGCTCATCTTCATCAGAAGAAAGTACCTCAGAAGCAGAAGGAAATGAGAAAAATAATCTATGCTGCTCATTATGCCTTTCTTCCTTCTTAGCCCACAAATATATGCAACATCCAGCTTTTATTTTAAATGGATTTAGACCCATAAAACTCAAATTTGTTTGATATGAATAATGTGCACAGCTCTTTTCAGTTCCTCTTATCTGAAATTTTATTCTTTTATCTCATGATGAAATAATCTCTGCAGCTTCAGTTTGTCAAATGGAAACAGCAGTTATAATGGGGAACACATGGCAAAAGAAGTTGCCCATTACTTGCAAACGAGACTACTTAAAAGGCAAGAAAAAGAGGAATTAGAATTACAAATTTCAGTGACAATTTGCTGGTGATTTCTGAAGGAATATATGCTGAGGAAGAGAGGCCTAGTGCAGCCAGCATACACTTATGCACTAGTTAGTTATTTCAGACATGACAGCAAGCCTCTGATAACTAGCTCAGCTGCCTCCATCTCTGACTGGCTGCACTGCACCATAGAGGCCAGGGTAGCCTGAACATCCCCCCTGGAATTTTGTGTTAACTTCTTCAGCTTAACAGTTAACACTGGTTCCCTTTTGTGCTTCACTGCAGCAGAAAAGCAGCAGGATCTCCAGAAAGGACATAAAAAAAAAAAACAAAAAAACACTTCTAACAGTAATTTTGAGGTAGGCAGATTAGAACAACTACAAGTCAAAACAACAGTTATTTCTGCTTGAGATATTACAGGGTTGTCTAGAGTTAGCTCTCTACAACCTAATTCATATGACAGAAATAACAGACCCATGCCAGCCTACAAGCTAATTCACAGAGAAGTCTACACATTTACCTAGGATAGATGAGCACAGCTCATGACTCTCAATTTGTGATTCATGAAAGAGAATAGCTACTCTTGGCAAATCTCTTAATGGTTCACAAGCCCAGCTGTCCATCCAACTCTCTCTTGGAAGTTTCACCTCTACTGCCAGGACAGCTAGATGCAAGCAAATTAGGTAGCTGAACCATTCATATTTTAGAGTATCACCTATTAAAGTACACAAGCACAGATTTCTTACATTAAACAAGTACAAACCTTTTCGCTTAACACTTTGGGCCAGAAAGTCAGAAAAACATACAAAACTTCAGTGTGCTTTGGAGCCATTCCCACAGCAAAAGCAGAAACCTTCAGTAGGAGCAGAGAACCCCTAGAACACCTAAAGTTAAGTTATCCCTTCTCCAAAGCATGATGTCTAACCCAACTCTGCCGTTTCCAGGATACAACCTATCCCATTCCCAGCTACCCTCACAGGAGAGAGTGCTGCTAGTACAGAAAGCCTCAATTTGTTAGAGGCTAGATGAATATTTAGGAAAAATATCACTGTATCCTTATGTTGTCCCTTATGATGTTCCCTAACCATTTGCTATTGATTATTGTCTGCTAAAATATTTGATCAGATGCACCTTTGCCACAACCTAATCCATGCCTACACTGCACTGTACTATGCTGTGTAAACATCTGGCAGAAAGCATAAACAACCGATTTCCTCACCACCACCTTATTAAGCACCCTGTAAAGAGCCTGCAGAGGGTGTTTAACTTCCTGAGCACGGACTACAAAGGCTTACAGTTTTAAAAATTAAAGCTTCTGCTTCTATGCACTTCAAGATCCTAAGGCAACAATTCTCACTGTTTTTACACACCTCAGCGGTACCAGCCAGAACTTCAGCAGCAGTGAGCAGAGATGAAGCCAGCGCAAGTCCACAAGGTGGCATCTTTGAAAGGAGTATTTAACTGCCTGACAATGAACTGAACTCCTTACTTTGGAGGCAGAGTTTACTGATTTTGGATTACAGAACCCAATAGGTTAAGAACACACCCCAAAGCCCACATTAAATACAACAACAGAGTGGCTGAGGTGTACACTATCCCGCATGATAAAATTTCCAAGCACAAATGAGGCTGGCAAAAACCTTTTTCCTGTTGGCATGAAATTAATGGCACCAGGGGTCCTGGCAGCAAGTCCCTGCCAACACGATTTTATTTCACACCCCAGTGCAACAAGTCAAGTCAAGGGAACATTGTATAATAGATTTTACCCAAGTGTCATAAGGTTTACATTAGAGAAAGTTGACAAAAATTACTCTTATTCAGACAATAGGGTCTTATTCTTTTGCAGATCCAGTATGTTGAGACCAAGGGGGAAGAACTTTGAAATTTTAGGTTATTCTTGCTTTGCTGTAAGGACTTTTCCTAGGAAAAAAATTCAAAAAAGTTTTTTCTTTCACTTGGCAGGATTCAAGCCTTCCTCTTTTTTTTTTCTTCCACTTCAACAACCCACAATGTTTGAAATAATAAAAAAGCAGAGACCAAAGCTGCAACTGAAAACATTAGTGAAAAAAGTTTTAGTTCTTCTTTTAGTGTTAAACTTGTTTCCTATTTAAAGTGAGCAGCAGTTATATTCATCATCGAGTTTTATTTTTAAAGCATATATTACTACAAAGTTAAATTTAACTAGACTGTCTCCTGATTTACTGTACATTACATCACAGCAAGGGAACATCTGTAAGCTGTAATACGAGACACAGTAAAAAAGCAGCTTAGAGAAGTGCACAGCTATACCATAACTTGCAAACACACACATGGTTTCTGAGTACTCTTAACTAAAAAAACTCAGGTCTGTTTGACTAATTAAGTTTAGGAAGATAAACAAATTCTGTTTAAAATTTTGCATTACATCACCATTCAACATGCTGCTATTACAGGCAGCTCTTTTTTTTAAAAATAACAGTTTTGTTAGTATTTGACTGTTAGAGGTGAAGACATTTGCCAGTAATTACTTTTACTGCAAAACCCACACCCAAGGCACCACAAAGAACACATAAGATAGCAGCATTCTAGCATAAAATAAGCCAAACTGATTCCACAGAGATGTTTCTTCCTTTTCATAAAAAAGATTTTGCAAAGAATGAAGCTAGACTAACTTCTGAGAAGTCTTAGACTTCTCAGAAGCTTTTCCTATTGAGAGTTTTACAAGGTAATAGAAGGCATGACAGGAAGGAATTTAAAGGGCAAAAATACAAAACAATATATCAAATGTTTGCTTCAATCAGCATTCAAATATTTAGCAATGGATTTTGTCTTTCTGCTGTTAATATTAAGAAGGTAAGTGCTTCCATATTACTGAGCTGTGTAAGGTCACTGGAAATCAGCACAGTTGTATCTTCATGAACTTTTGACCTCTTGACCATGCCAGTTTGCACAATCTGAAGGTATAATTCACAAACCAGAAGAAAAATCTCTTATATAAAAAAACCCAGAAGCCTCATGCCAAAAGGAGCTAAACTATACATAATTTATAGTGGTAGTTCACTGTAACTGAAGTTTGGCAGAAATTCATAACACTCCTATCTTGACTGAGTATTAGAGAGGCATATTCTCAGGCAGGAGTTGTTTAATTACTGAGTGCAGTGATTATGGGAGGTGCAGAAGTTAAAGGCACCAAGGGAGTCTGTGTATGGAGAAACTCAAGTTATGCTCAACACTGAAATTGCTCCTTGAGTTAATTTCATAATGAAAATGAGATCATTGACTCAGAAAAGATAACGTGGTGCTGGGCTATGATAACTAGATGAATAGAGTCATGAAAAACTGCAAGTGCAGCTGAACCTCATCAATACCAGCAATTCCATTACTGTATTTCCTTTTGTCCCAAGTGTTGAAGGAGATGACTGTACAACAAAGATACACCCAAACTACCTTTAGAGTCTTTTCCTCTCAGACAGAGGGTTTGATACAGAGGTGGGGAATAGAGACTTTAACCCTCATCTCAACCTGAGAGTCACCTGGAGGTTAGAAAACAACACCGATATATTGTTCAAAGGAGATTCCTTGAGTATCAAAGCAGGAGAAGCTTTCAGAAAAACCCAACAGCACAGCAATTCCCAGCCCTATGAGTGTAGGGGAAGGACAAGTGTTACACATATCTAAAGGCTTAAAAGTAATGTCTTACTACTGTACACCTGATTTTTTTCACTTTGCTTTCTTAATCTGCCAAATCTTGCATTTGAGGTTCCACCACCTCCCCTGCAATGTTGATGGCCTCATAACATTAAATAGCACAAGCCTGTGCAGAAGATTTGTTTTTGTTTATACTGCTAAGTATATAATCAGTTAGCAGAACGAACAGAACTTTTAAACAGGTATTTTGAAGGGTAGAAGTTCTTCAGTTCAGTTTCAATTCACCAGCCAAAGGAGGTGAGCAGTAGAGTCTGGACACTGCTTGCTCACCTCTGGCAAAACCAAGAAAGATCTGTCATAGAAAATTATGACACTCTAAAAGTGAAAAAGCTGACATCGTATTCACATTAAAAAGAGCCAACCACAACATGACTAACATTCATGTTAAAATAAACCTCTCTCTGATATTGCACCTCATGGACTGTTTGAATTACCATTTTAGCTTGTGAACTAAACCCACTGTTGTATGACATTGATCAAAGAGTACTTGTGCACACTTCAAACCACTTACCTCTAACTCTACGGATCTCCTGAACTGAACTCTGAGCACTCCTCTGATGGATTCACTGACATTTCGTAGAACAGCTCTTCGGGCCAGCACTAGAAATTAATGTCAGTCAGTAAATACATGTTAGCTTCATCTGTCGGGTTTTGATTCAAAACTGCATTTTCAATTGTGCAATGCATGAAAAAGCAGGCAATGAGATCAGCTGCATCAAACAGGTAAGACAACAGACAAGGAAACAGGTAAAGGTGTGACTGTATCCTAAAAAGTGACTGTACATAAAGTTTAAGGAACTCCAAGTTTATTTTCTCTCCCATTTGGTTTTTCCACACCTAATGTCTTTACCATTCTAGTAAAAGAATCTTCTAGAGAGCCACTGAGGCATTCAAATGGGATCTGAAAGTAACAGCACATTCAGTCTGACCTGTGCACAACAAGCCTGATGCCACAAAACAGTTAAATTTCGTAGGTCACGCATGGAATGCAGATGAGGTCAGAAAAAAGCCACAGAAAATATGCATCTACTTTTCTCCTAAATAAAGAGTAAACAAATGTGACACTAATTAATGAAAGGAATATCAACAGAGTAAGACACGGCTTTAAAATCCCCACATCCCAATGGACATGATGTCTATTACAGTCACGCTTGACACTGTGACTATGGGTTAAGCAAACAACTGAGAAGTGTCATGTTGTCATCCTGCAGTTACTTGTCTACAAAACTACTCAAATTACAGGTTTTAAAAAAGTCTTCCTCATCACTAGCATAGCTAGATCACCTACATACCTGGAGGATGAGATTATGTTCATTCTGCTTTACATATTACAACTAAATCTTAAGGGTAAAATGTGTTGCTTACCACAGAACATGCAGCACTTCTGCAGCTGCCCTGGATTAGTTTGCTGGTATTGTTTTGTTAACAAGCCAGGAAGAGGTAGGAAAACACCAGAAAAGCAAACACAGATGCTAAGACAATTAATTTTGAAACACATTAGTGTCACTTTTTCTGGTTACAAACACACCAAATCCAATTGAAAGTAAGTATGGGAGGAGGGAAGATATAAACATAAGCTAGTAAGGGAAAATTATAAAAATGCTAGTGAAATCCAAACATTTTTTAAATCAGTTCTCCTCTTGCATATTACAACATTACCTCACATGCAGGTGTTTTTTTTACAAACAGCAGCAACAACTGAAAGGAGAAACTTACTCAGTCAGAACATTTACAGTTTGGCAGAACAGTACCATGACAGTAACATTCATTTACAACCCATGAAATGATAAAGCAGCCTCTAACTCAGCATACTTGTACATACGCATCAGCAATTTTAAAAGACAATTTAATTCTCTGTGCAGTGAAAGGTATATGTAACTCACTACCAAAGTGGACTTTACTCAAGTGAATTCTATTTTTTAAGAGTAAATGATAAATCAATGCTTTTGCAGCTCTTTGTCTAAATTTACACCGTATTTCTTTGAAAGGTTCACCTAGTAAATTCAACATCTGCAATTTAGCTAGGGAGTCACATTACCGTGGCCTCTAAAAAAAAAAGCAAGATAAAAATGTTAGGAATATCTTACCTGCAGTGACTAAGTAAGCATCGGGAATGGTGATGTCACAGACATATGGCTGCTTGGTAGTAGTCACAGCAGAAGTTACAACCACCAGTTCAGACAGAGTAGTGGTCACCAGAGGGGTGGAGGAGAATGTCCCCGGGCTGCCTGCAGCAGCTGTGCCACGGCTGCCTGGACCACTGGTGACAGCAGTTGTGGGGACGCTGGTGGCAGGAGCTGAGGCATCAGTGCCAGCAGTTACACTGCTTCCCGATGGAACTTCATATCCAGTGGGAGGGCTAGAAGTTGGAGGAAACTGTGTGGGAGTAAATGCCACAGTCACAGAGAGAGATGCTGTAGGAAAGGGCATCACGCTGATGGTGCTGGCAGCTGATGTGAGGTTGTCAGGGTCTGTGGGAGGAAGGGCTGTGGGAGCACTGCCCTCGCTGCGAGATGTTAAAAGCAGCGTGGGGTAAACTGTAGCACCAATATCCTCATCAGAAGCCAGTGCAGTTGAGAGCAGAGATGAAGATACATTTAAGACAGGAGTTGCTGGAAAGGTAGTAAACAAAGAGATCAGATTTGTTTCGCTGAGCAAGATGCTGCTGGTAGCAGACTGGGTGTCAGAAGTGGGCAGCACCAGGGTAGGAACCACAGAGTGAGAGGTGGAGAGTGAAGGCTCCAGCTGAGAGGTAGCTGCTGTAACAGCTGAGGTAAACACAACTTCAGAGCCCACTGGCAGTACCGAGGGTGCTTCCAGAAACACAGATGACCCAGAGGAAAAATCTGATGATGGCATTATTTCAGGAACATGTGCATCTGGAAGGGATGATACATTTGAATAAATGTATGGTGTTTGGCTGAGATCTAACTGAGAAACCTTGGTGTCAGTGGCAGAGCTGACAGTGGTAGCTACGTCCCAGCTGGTAACATCCTCAGGAAGTACTGATGTCCCAGTCAACAAGATCTGAGGTAAGAGTGTTGATAAACCACTTTGCCTGACAGAGGAAGAATCTAGCACGGTGGATGATAAAGATAAGTAGCTAGATTCAATAAGAAATGGTGTTGATAAAAGACTGGATGGAAAATCTGAAATCTTTAAAGACGGTTCCTCCCTCATAGATGTCTTGTCAAGCAAAACCACAGATTCTGATGGCATTAATTCTGGCAATTCCAGCAAAGTTGTCTGACTGATTGAAAACGACGCTACTGGCTCACTCGGGATGATGGTAGAGTCAAATAGAATGGTGGTGGCACCAGGAAGTTCCACATGAGTGCTTAGTGTCAATGAAATTGTTTCCAGAACAGGGAGGGACTGGGCAACAGAGATATTCAGTGATGTTCCTCCAGGGAGCTGATGGTAGGAAGGAGAAATTGTTATAGGTGTTCTAGTCTCTGTAAAGCTTACTAAAATGCTTGAATCAGGGATTTCTGCAAATCTTGAAGACAATGAAACAACTGGTCTTGATGGAAAAGAAGTATCAAAAATCTCAGGTGTAGGTTCCTCTAATTCATACCCATCAGTAATTATGGTTGTAAATGGAGTTACGCCTTGCACCTCAGAGGCTTTGAAGGACATAGTTTCAACATAATCACCTGAGCCAACATCAGGTTCTGGGGAAAAGCCTGCTTCTGGCAGACTCAGTGAAACTGAGTCACAATACAGGCAGTAACTGTATGATCTCGTGAAAGGCACTGGACTCGTGAGCTCACTGACAAGCTCTGATTGACTTGGTATTTCTGAACCAGCAGGCAAATTTGGTGCTGTAGTGGAGAATTCACGTGTAAACAGGCTGGCATTAAGAACTGTATTAGAGTTCCTGGAAATGGCAGCTGAGTTAAGTGGGAAAGACACAAGTGGAAGACTAATAGGAAAAAAAGCAGGCTCAGCACTGGCTGCTGAAGTTGGCGTGGCCCAGGGAATGCTTGGAGTGGGGTATGTCCTTAGACTGAGAGATTCTGCTGCCCTGCTACTCCCATCGGCGTAAACGTCACCATACAGGTCTGCACTCAGTGCTGTGGCATCTGGGATCACAGGGCTAGTTCTACCCAGCAGCTTGAGAAGAAGAGGCAATCCTTCTGAAGTAGCCCCAAAAGGCAGAGCTGTTAAACTTGCATTAATGTTTTCCTGCGCCACAGCTCCAGTCTCTGAAGGAAAGGAAGTGAAATGAATAGCTGCATTTGGAGGGTACAACAGCAAGTCTCTGCTTGCTGTTAGCATTTCATGATCTGGTACAAAAGGCTTTAGTTCTGTAAGAGTGTTACTGCGTTCAGGGACGGCGCTCAACGGAGTCTTCTGCTGTGCTGGTTTTGAGATATCATATGGTGAAAAAAGGACAGATAATGAAGGTGTTAGCAACACAGTTTCTAACATTTCTCTTGATGGCTCTACTGTATTAACTGAGTGATGATCTGTTAAAACTGCAAAAGATTTCAGCGGAGGAGTCCACTGTGCCTTTGAAAGTGAGCTAACAAATTCGTCGTCACTTAAGAACGCCTCATTGCTCGTTACGGAGACATCTACCAACGGCGTACTTCTCCCTTCTGAAATCCTGGCTGTTTCTTCTTGGCTAAGTAAAGTCACATCAAAGGAAGTGGTAACTGATGATAAAGCCGTTTGAAGCAAATTACTTTCTTGGGACTTCAAATCACTTTTTGCTAAGGCCGTTTGTGTCCTGCTGCCTGATATGCTTTCGTGCACCTTTAAGTCTATTGAGAATAAGGAAAAATTCTGCTGTCCCAAGGATCTTTCATCTAAATAAAGAGGGAGAGAGAAAAACAAAAGCCATAGATTAGTACAAGTAGTAAGATCACAACGAGCTTACCTCACACACAGTATTTCTGGAGATACCTGCCCAGAATTCAAGGGTGAAGACAAAACCTCCATGACCAAGTCAGATCAGACAAATCGTAAGATTCCCTGTGAAACTCCATTTCTTGGAATTGAGCTGGGCAACACACGCTCCTCTCACTCTGCACTGACTTGTCTCTACAGCAGCACCTAACTGAGCCCCATGGACGGGTAGAAAGTGGCTCCCTCTTACCTCTGCAAGGCTACAGTGCATGTCAGCAAATGGTCTCACAATGTAAACACACCAAAACTTTACATAACTTTAGGTATCCTGCTTTTCTTTCCTATCACTTCATTTCCTCCACTTACATTATTTCTTAATATTAGGCTCACTAGAAAATCTGTTCTGTTTCAAGGACCAGATCCTCCCTCAGAAATGAGTGACACTTATGAGAGATGAAGAGAGTTTCCCTTTACAGAAGGCAAATGCAGACCTGGTATCAACTAGACAAATTTGCTAAGTAACATGACCAGTAGTTACACTTTCATTGTCCATCATTCGTCTCAAGTCTGACCTGTTAGCAGTGACAAACTGCTTCATTATACAGTTGCCATCTTTACTCACAGCCTTCTACACTGCTCTGTTCACGGGCCACCTGTAATAAAGCTTTCACTGCTCCAGTTTCCAGAGTTCAAGCAGTAATGGCAAGGGGAGGAGAAAAAGCTAAGAATTCAACAGATACTTTAACAAAATACTCTCCTTTCTCACAAAAGTGTTCTTGGGTTACAGAGAAGATCTGTATATAAGCTTTTCCAACCACAGATGAGTTTTGCAGAGAAATGGTTGATTATTGCTTGAATACTTTCCTGAAATGTCAAGACTGGATTAATAGCATTCAGTGCTGAATTGTTAAAGGAAATCACAGAAAATTGCCACAGAATATTTTTCAAGGACACACACAAAAGGTTCATCCTTAATTCATCTATCCCACCAGACCATCCTGTTTTCATACAGGAGTGTCCAGGTAGTGCTACTGGACACACATTAACAAGGCTGGGAGAGCAGGAATCACATCCAGTTAAACCACCAGGGATGAGTTTAAAATAAAAATGAGCATACACAGAACAGAGGGCTGGACAGTGATACAGCACACAGCTCAACCACAACTACATCTGTAACCCTTTAGAAGATGCCTTGAACTCAGTAACCCACGGAAGGTCTTGCAGCAATAGCTCATCTAATCTGTTACCTACTGTTGTCAGTCTAATACCACTTACCAAAGATGATAAACTGCTCTCCTTACTCCCTCCACCCTGGTCTGCTTACTAAACTTTCTAACAGAACTTTTTAAGTGCTGACACACCAACCTGATAAGTTTTGAAGGTCCTGCTCTGAAAAGCACAATGACAAGAATTAATGCACAGAGCAAATACCACTGTACCACTAATCACACCTAACCAAATAGGAGTGCTGTGATTACATCCCTTATTTGACAGATTTCATGGACCATGTTTTGCAGCACTGCAAATACTATTTTCTCAAGTAGTCCCAGTCCATTTTTAGCTCCTGAAACTCACTGTAGGCATTACCAGCTTTATGATGCTTAGTTGTGGTATAAAATATAATGCCTTACAATGCTCTCAGGTGCAGGAAAAAGAAAAAAAGGAAAGAAAAGAAAAAACACTCTTGTAAAAGCTATGTAAGACAAATACACAAGTCCATCCTCAACCTCTTGCACAGAGGTCTACTGTTTGAACACAGCACAGTGCAGCCATCATGGAATAACAGCTTTCATAAGGAGTTAACATGAGTAACAGTTTCTCACAAGCACAGAACCAAAAACGTACGCTGAGCCATCTCTGTTTGTTGATCAAAAGCCATTCCATGTTTTTTCCTCAACAGAAGCCTCCCTGGCCTTGGCTCCTTTTTTTGACTTAGGTTTCCAGCCTCTATATTTCTCTTTGTGACATTTTGAGTAAGCAGGGAGTTACTAAAGGAAAATACTTACAAAGCTATGAAACAACCACTGTCAAAACAAATCACTTCTCTCCCTATATGCTTGCACAGTTCCTTTTAGCCAGCCCTGTAAAATCCTGTCCACCTTGGTCACACTTTGGACATCCAACCCTTGCTTACCATGAATTCCACATTGCAGGCAAGCATGCTAACAGAGGAAGCAGTTCTTGCTCACCACAGCTTCATGTGCAAATCCCTGCAGCAGCACACAAGGCAGCCGCGTTAGCTTCAACACAGTATATGCATGGCAAGTGCAGAGCTGATACACCTGACAGCTAATATGATCAGGCAAAGGTGAATACACACTAATTAGTAGCTGCACTTCTGATCACACATTTCCACAAATCATTGACTCAAAGCTAGTGGCGATTCCACAACTTTAGTGCCTATACATGCCTATGCTGCATATCAACTTCCTCCTTCACCCATAGAGAGTTCTTTTTGTCTTTGTTCAACTTGATGGGGAGCTGTCATACGACAAGATCCTGCTGGAAGTGACTACATGTCACAGAAAGATGTTCTGAAGAGTTACTTGCACAACCATAAGCTGTCCAACAGACATGAGGAGGAGGCAAGGCCAGTCTTGGTTTTAAATTCTTTCTGACTTTAGAATTAGCTTTTGGGGTGGTTTGTTTGGTTTTTTCTGACAGTCTGATAATATTTTTTCCTTGAAAGACAAAGTAATAGTAAATAACAATTTTATCATAAACTTCTGCCTCTTAATGTAAAGAATCTTGCCATTGATGCCAGGAAGGAAAGAATACAACTTCTGAAGTAGATGTTTCATTTTTAGAAGGAAAACACACTGTGTCTTGAAAAAGTTACAAGCTATAAGACAAGTTAAGAGCAGTGCTACTCGAGTTAAGTGGAATGGGAAAAATTCACCTGTGCATATAGGATTTTAAAACAACTCCTCACCAGCAAGTTGACGAGTTGATGTTCCACACTATTTGCTTTGCTTAGTGTTTTAGAAGCAGGGAGCACCAGTGACATGCCATTAATAACACAAATTGGTGTTTTCTGTCATCTCCAGGGAAAAGTGTACCACTTGAATACTGCTTGTCAGAACTGAGCGTGCCTCTCAGGGAGAGCAGATGGGACGCGTGGCAGATGTGCCTGGGAGCAGCCAGACAGTCCACAAAGAGGAAAGAAAAGCAAAGGAAAAAGAGAAGGAGGAGAAGGCACACCACAGCACGACAATCACCCTCATCAGTGCAGAGTGGCCGATCTGGCTATACCATGGGACAAAGGAAGCAAACAGACTGCACATGTTCTGGTGCATCTCAATGCCATGACTGCATAAAGCTACTGATGAATATCAATGCTGACTTGTTTGTTTGCACAGCTGCTACTGTGGGGTGACAGTTTCCCCTGTCCTGCCGTTGAGGGGACAGGCTGACAATCAGACAAGCCAGACTCCGCCAAGCTGATAACATTATGAAAAAGAATAGATAGCTTAGGGAACAAAGCTGTGATCCCAAGCTACAGCAAAAGGGAGGAAAGGCGAGCACTAGTGGCAGGGACCACAGGAGGCACAGATGGCACCAGTACAATGCCTCAGCTCAGACAACAATGTTTGGACGCAGGAGGAGCAACAAGCACAGGAAATGTGCTGGTGGCTTGGGGTGACGAACTCTCTGCTGCTTCTGTCCTCCCCCAGAACTGGTAGGAGTCACAAGCAATTCACAAGTAATGAAACCTGTCACTGAACACAAGGACCCCTTTAACTGCCGGATCCGTAATTACAGAAGCACATCCCTGCCCCAGTAACGCCGGCGCAGACTTGTGTGAATTGGAGAATCACAGCACTTCCCCATGACTACAGTAAAGGACTGCTGCAGTCTATAGACTTCTTTGGGGACAAAAATATACCATCTCTGCTTGCCAGAAAAATATGTGTGTTCATAAAACAGGAACTAGGCTAGTAATTTTTCCAGAAAGCAATTAGAGGGATGCAGATTTCATCCTTCCTGTAGTTGCAGTGCTGAAAAGTAATGTCTGTTCTATAATCTATAACAATAATTTTAAAAAGTTTGAAATACGTATTTGTAATAATATGTGTATATATTCAAGTGCTTTCACATTTTCTTTAGTTATAATAAATATACTTTCCTGTATTTTTAAATGCAGGATCCAGATGTAATCTCACCTCTGCCACTGATGTCTCATGCGACTTCAAAAAAGTTGCATCATTTTTCTGCACTCTCCTATTAAAATGTACAATATCACAATTCTCAGTATCTACTAAAATGTAGGTAATTGTCTATATTATGAAGATGTTAAGTATAGATGAAAGCTACAAGCATGACAACAGAGAAATCTTTACTTGTGATAAAATTAAACCTTGAGAATTGAACTAGTAATTTTCATTTTATTATTTTTGAGAAAATTATTACTAATAAAGTATACAAACATCAGAAAGTGCCACTAGACTAGCAGCAGAACAGTTCAAAACACACATAATTTTTAAAAAATTATCTTCTGTGTACTAACACAATGATCTACAAAATTAAATTTTAGTAGCTTTATTTTTTAGGCACGAAATAAAATTGCTCTTTTATTGCTGCCTATTGTTTCCAACTGATACATTTTAGGTAGAAAGGCAGCCAATGTTATATACATTCCAAATATTATGGGAAAATTCTTAAATAACTATGTAACAACAACTCCCAGATTACTGAAATTAAAGCTATGAACTCACTAGGCACATTCACCACTTGAAACAGCTCCCTGACTTCAGGATAGAGTAGCATAACACATTTAAGGGAAGCTTTTAATAACATTTTAAGTTTTTCCTTGAGAAATGGAAAGTAAGAAATTGGAGTTACTGAATGTATCATAGGATGAGACCACCCAAGGGTAGAGAGAATGACGGATGAAAATATATCTTAAAAAAATTGTAACTCTTCCTCCCAAAGCTTAATACTTAATAACTTTCCAATTTACTTAACAGCGTTTAGTTCAGCTTCCACCAAAAAGAGCTTGTATGCATTAGGTCATCGCAAAAAATTTACACAGTTCCCTTGTATAAGCCTCTAACTAAATTTCTTAGGTGTCTGGTTTGTAGGAAAATACCAGTCACAGAAACATGTACAGACGAAACGCTGTCTGCTTTCTTCTCTGAGAGGCATTAGGCATGGATTGAACAGTGACAGTAATCACCTCTGGCACACAAAAGCCAGGGAGAGGAAGGGATGGGAGCCTGCACCATTCCTCCCTTCCCGAGCTCCAGCTCACAGCTCCTCTGTAGGGCTCTGGACAGATTTTCCTCAGAGCACGTGCTGCACCCATGCTCAATTCTCCCTCAGGGCAGCACAGGACACAAATCATCCAGAGTTCTAACAGTTCTTTCTCAAAGATGCTTATTTTTTTATTGTAGAAGATACAATCATTTACCAGCTGTACTTAAGAATTTTAACTAATTAAGTTGGTTGTACCACCTGAAACACTAAAAGAAAGGGAAGGTAAAGAAACAGAACAATTATGCTATGTCTTGGCTCTCTTTCTCACTGCAGTCGATGATAAAACTTCATGACAGAAAAAGCAGCGTTATGAGAAAGATGTTAGTGTTCATGGGAAGCAGCATGCAAAGTGAGTGCCTATGCTCACTTTTGCACACTTCAGTTTTTAATACATAGCCAAGAAAGAAGTGGAACATCTTACTTTTCACCCACATGCAACCAGATGTGGCTCAGCTGCTGCCCAGGTGCAAGTAGACAAGAACCTCCTCCTCCTGCACAGCAAACGAGCACAAGCTTCCATCTCTGCATGAGAAGAAAAGGTGCACCAAAGCACAGAGGAAAGGGGCAAAGATAAACCCTTGCTTGCTGGCCAGCAGAGATGATGAAGGCTTTGTACAGGAAAAGTTTTAGTAGAAAGCAGTCTAACTAATTTCAAACCTGAGTCAAAAAAATACACAACGAAATCCTCATGCCCTCTTGAGTTTGGCAACTAATACCAATGAGCCTGCAATACTAGGCACTAGCATATACATTTTCTTCCTTCTCCAACATTAAAACCACCCTCAGAAGTTCCTTTAGGACACTTGCTGGTAATCATCATGTGAAAGAGCTGTAGGCAGTCTCAGATCCCAGCTTCCACTGCATGGCTGATGGAACAGCTCAGGAGAAAACTTGCAATGTGTTCTGATCCAGGAATCTTTCTAACATATCCACTGCTGAAGTAGAACAGGATCCTGTGGTAGTTTACAGTAAATGGCAGACCAAAAGAAAAAAACCCCACAGCTTCCCTTTATTTCATACCACTGTAACACATTCTGGTTTGCATGGAAGAGAGAAAAAAAAAAAAATGCAACCTAAGGGAAGTTTTTTGTAACACAGAAGGAGGGAACAAGCAGACCACCAGATCGGGCGCTAAGGGCAGGAGAGCATACAGAGGAGGTCAGAGGGAGCAGCCCCACCACCTGCTCCATAAACAAGAGCACACAGCAATATCCACCTCCCAAACATTACTACCACCTTTGGAAAAACCATGACTTGGCTGACAAGTGGGTTGGGAACAAAACCCATGCCCAGAACAGTTTGTTATGCCTACACAACACCTGCAAGCCCAAATGATACAGAAATCCTCACTCATGGAACTGCATAAAGCTCTTACAGCAACAAGATGCCTCGAGTTGACAGTCCCTCCCTAGAACTCCTCTGATCAGAGACATCGGGAAGGTGAGGAAGCAAATTAGCCACGACAATTCACACCATTTCCAACATCTCAGGGGGAAGAAGAGTAAATGTTTTCCATACAGAAGCTTTTTATGGCCACTATTTCTTCCTGTAGACCATCACCCACAGCTGAGGAAAGCAATGGCTCCGTGTAGAGCTCAGTGCTCTAACGTGACCAGCTGTCTGGCCACAAACACACACGCACAGAAACCGCAAGTCAAATCCTAGTTCAAAGTGTAGCTTTTGCAGGGAGCATTCACGCTTTTTTTGGCACTTAGCTGTAGATGACATCATCGTGTGGGAAGCCATATGTTAGAGACAAAGTACACACAAACTTGAATTGACTTTACAAATGTTAATTCTAAGAAAAACTCTCATCAGATTTGCTCATCGGGATAAGCAGGTCACATTTTTAAAATGAGAAGGCTTTCTTTCCCCCACATTTTTTTTTTCCTTCGTTTTCACTGCTCTCTGCACAGAACTTGATTTTTAGTCTCTAAAGAGCCAGTGTCAGTTTTCATCCAACTAAATGACTACTGAGAAACTTTATGTTTATACTCAACACTGCACTGTCCACCAAAATGCAGATTCTGGAAGTTTTTGAAAAGAGCAATTAAATTAAATTTCTATTAGCCTTTTTTTAATGCAGATGATAGATCAGTAAGTGGCATTTTGCACACAATGCACTCAAATGTTTTAAGGTTGCATTTTTTGCTAAAATTTTACTTCTTAAATTGCATTAACACTACAAAAATCTCTACAAGCAATGAAGTGACAGAAAGCCTGAAGACAAGAGGAAATTAAAATTAATTAAAACAGAAGCTATGCTGTATCCTAGAAACCCAGTTATCCACGGGGACTCTCTTCATTGACACATATCCTTAACTGTACCATGCTGACAAAGGAAAAATACCCTTGACTGAGCTTTAAGTTGTTCAGGTCAGTAGGCTTGCTTCTCCAAAACTGTATTACTTCAAGGAATAAGTGGAAGTCCCAACCTGCAACACCTAAAAGCAGCTCCTATGAGAGGTTAATTCACAAGGCTTCTGTTACATACACAAAGCACAATGAAAAATCTGAAGATGAGATTTTCAGCTGGCATAGTACAAACACTCTGTATTGAACTCAGAACAACAACCTCATTGCTCCAGGGCCAGATCGTAACAATATGCCTGTACATGCTTAATTTTTCAAACAGCTGTATATGCAATAAGCAAGTAATACTGAAAAGCTCTTGCACAGTCGGATACGAAGGCATTTAGTGGTACTTGCAGTGTCTATCGCTCGGCAAATCTAGTCACATGAGAGAGAATCTGTCAACGCATTTTCATAGGAAAGGGAGATTTCAAAGAAAAGCTGGGAAAGAGAGCAGAACAGTCCCAGCTACCCCGGCCTTTGGAGCTGAAAAGAAGAGCTTCACCAAGAGAGTGCTGAAAACATGAAAAGAAAAGGGACATACAAAGAGATGGAACAGAAAGTCAAGAAGTACTCAGTTTAAGCAGAGCTTTGAAATAAGTTACCTAAGGTTTTTCTTTTCAATGTGCAAGTGTTATTGGCCTTGGCCTCACCTGGAGAAAGAGAAACCTCCTAAAAAATCCTGTAGTAAAGAGAGTAACTGCACAACATCAAAGATCAAACTTCTCCCATAATTTATACACACAGAATTTCCAGAAGACAATTCCCTAGCAAAATTACAAGCAAAAGAAGGCAACAGAAGTATTATTTCAAACCATAAAACCCATACAAAAACATAACCAAAACAAATGAACAAACAAAATTAACACAAAAGCCCCCACACTTTTCTGCCTCTTCTCTATAAACTGTCAAGTTTAGGCACCCACAGCATAATGTAGGCAAATTCAGTGCAAGTATCCCTACTAGAGACTCTGGAACCTCACTAGCTTTAAGAACAATAATATCATCAAGTTGTTTTCCTGTGCAAGTATCTCAAGATTTAGCAATTCATTCTCATCTTTTTGTCCTGTTCTCCTTAGCAACATCCTGAAAACACGGCGAGTAAAGAAATCGCAGTTGCTCGCATCTTAAGAGAAACGAAACTTGCCCAAAGCCTTTTCCTCCCTGTCCTTAATGCAACACATCAGACCTAATCACTGCTCTTGGAGCACTCTGCTGGAAACAGGTTATCCTGAGCTTCTGCTGCCTCAGCTTTCAGACCTGGGGCCAAGCTCATGACCAACACAAACGAGTTCAACTCTGCTGGCGCCAGCAGAGTTGCCAATATTGAAGTCAGCTCTGTGAGGCCACCAGATATCAGCCAAACATACGACACCCTTGATGCTAAGGTGCGAGTCTTCTCTCTCCTGGTACTCGAGGGTCATGTGGCAAACTTAGGAGAAAGAAGCTGTGAACACTGAAGTCCCCAAGTCATGGTAATAAGACAATCCTGTAATAAGTTTCTGCATGGCCCTAGAGACTTCTTAGCCTCAGTTAACAAAGGGGAAAAAAAAAAAAGGAGTAAATATTATGCTAACAAGAGTAGAAGAAATAAAACAGAAAAGGATTTGCTAGAAGAAACAACATATAGATAATCCAAAACCAGAATCTAACCACAGACTACTAGATTACGTATTTCTTACTAGAAATAGGTATAGAAGAACTGGGAAGGTAACAAAACAACTGTCAAAGAATGAAAAATATATGGGGTTGGAAAGCACTACACAGTCCTACTTTATGGTCAGCTCACGGCATTTTGTACAGGAACAATAACTCTTCAGGAACATCACAAACTCATATATTCCTAATTAATATATTGGGAAATACACTACAAAGACAACAATAAAAAGGACAGGAAGGAATGTCCTCTTATCAAAACTTAAAACATATGGGCCAAGTGAGAAACAAACTTGTTGGGAAACAGATCCACTGATGTGCCTTTCCCAGGCAAGACTACCAGCAGAGTGACTGAAACACGTTTCAGAACTGAGCATTGAAGAAACCAGCCACAGCATGGCTTAGAGATGTTTTTGTTATCACTGACATTTATTAGGGGCATGCAAGAAAATACATTTACCTTAAAGCAGCGAGGAGAAAAGGAGGTGGACAAGGCATCATGCATGGGCAGATAACAGCCAAACTCTGACACATTCAGTAATAATCATTGCATACTTGTCACCTTGGCTGCCATAAGGACTTCTCAAGATTCTGTAGCAGAGCACCATGTTAGCTTGGTTGGGAACTGCTGCCAAAGCTATTGACGACATTGAAGAAATGATTCTTCTAAGACCTTACTAGGAATTTCCACAGTCCTTAAGCTCCCTGGGTTATCCCTTCACTCCTCCATAGGCTCTATTGTGTAAACTCATGCCATTACTGTTCAGTAAAGCTACTACATGTCACTCAGTAAGAGACTGCAAATTGCAGTACATACTGATTAAACAAAGACCTATAGGCACTACTCCACCTACCACTGATGGCACTGTTAAAGGAATTCTCCACTGGAAAAAAAAATATTGGGCCAGGATTGGAAGCTCCTCAGGTCAATCTCACATCTGCTTAAAACCATGAAAGCAAATGGGAAACAGGGCTGAGATGCACTCTGGCTGCACAGCAGCCGAGACAAATACAATAAAAAGAATAATATCCCAGAACAGTAAACATAGAAAATGCTTCTCGTGAGAAGAATACAAGCTTCTCTTCCATTCAGACCTTGGTATTTGTTTTTGAGATTGTATCATCTACATTTCAGGACAATCTATGAGTTTAAACCAGTCAAGTGTGATGAGTTCCTTCTTTATGTGGAACCACTCAGCAGAGTACACAATATTTTTAGAAGTTGAAACACATGTACCTTAGATTTTGAACATAACTTAGAAGTGTATGTTTTTCTTTATGATGTGGTCAACGACTTCAGCTTCTAAAAAATATTGCCACATTGAATCTGGTGAAGCACCAAGTTCCTTTCAAATGTGGTACACCTCAGGACAGTACATTATGTTTGGAAGCTGGAACAGCTACCCCTTGGAATCTAAACTGAATTTAGAAGTTGGGCATTGATGTCACTAATAGCTTTAACCTTCCTACTTGAAAAATATCACTGCACTGAAACTGGGGCTGACAATGTTCTCCACACGGTATCACATTTGAACCATTTTCCTTTCCTTTCCAAAATATTTCCAGTGGAAGGAAATAAACTGAGTTACATCTGTAATAAGGCAGAACTGTGGATAAGCACAAGTACAGTTTTATATGGAATCACGACTTGAGTTTCAAGAATAAGAACACAAAGTAGAGGAAAGGTTGATGCATAATTTTTATTAGCATATAAATTGAAGTAGATATGATTTTCCAAGATAGAGAGAAGACCCTTTTCTGAAACAGAGTTGTTCTCCCTTACTGCATGCTTAGTACAATTTAAAATAATTGTAGGCTTCTTCTGTTGATTTTTCAAAAAAAATGGCTTAGTAACACAACGTCGCCAAACAGAATTGAAATGAAAATGACTGTACATGTTATTAACTACTTCTGCTGTTATTCAAATAATGTTAATATACAATATTACTGGATAAAGAAATAACACAGATGTGATCATTTTCACAGTGTATCAGTTTTAAGAAATTTACTGTTCAAAAGAATTCTGTCTGTAGTGAAAGAAAGGGGGAAAAACACAGTAACCTTCTCTAGTAAGTTATTAGTTACTTGAGATGTAGTATTTACAATGTACATAGTGTTGTTTCATACCTCCCTTACGGACCTGGAAAATCCACTCCTGCTTTAAAGGGCAAAGGCTGCTAGAAGACAGCACATTAGGTACAACCAGACATTTTATTAAGAGCTAACCCAGCTCCTGTACATTGGGATCCTTCCCCTTTCTTAGGGGAAGAGCTGAATTAAGATCCTGGTTAACCCTTGATGCATTCTTCTTCTAATAACCAGGAAATAACCTTATAAATAGTAACTATATGCCCACACCTTCGAAACCACCAAAAAGTGCTAACATGAGATACCCCAAATGAAACTTCCTGAAGTAACTACTTTGAGTACTGTCAAATACACAAACGAGTGAAATTCTCTCAAGATGAAATCCTTTCCTTTGGAAAAGAACAGCCCTCTAGTAACAGAGGATAAAGTCTTCTATATCAAGTAGATTTCAATTATTTAAGAGGTTGCACCATGCATATGGCTATCTCCTTCCCTTCTTACCACAGCTTGGCCTTTCACAAGTCACACTGTTAAACTGCCCATGATCAAAAAAGGCCAGTGTTTGTGGATCAGGTCACTGCACACATACTCTCTACTACTTCAGCCTGTATAGCCAAACTAGTATAACATTTCTATTTATGCTAAAGGAAAAGCACATCAGTTTTACACAAGTTATGAGCTACAGTCTACTTATTTCACTCTCTGTGGTTTCAAATCCCCCTCCAACAAACAGTCACTTAGGAGTGGACTTCTAGACCAATTACATCTAACTGCAATATTCCCATTATCCCATAAATACTCCCTTGCTGACCTTATATAGAGACCGGTACTAGTACAGTTATCATAAATTTCTCCACTTCCTGCATAGAAAAAAAGCACTTCAGGGAGGGTTTTTTTTTCCCAAAGAGTGAGGGGAAGAAGTTCTGAAAACACAGAGAAGTTTCTATTTTCTTTATAAGTGGACTTGATGGGGCTCATAAAGGTCTGAAGAAAAGGTTTTGGAGTACATAGGCTTGATTATCCTTTGCTTTTAACCTTACACGGGTATTCAAACATCCATAAAGTGCTGTTATCCTAACCTGGGAAAGCCTACACACAGAGAGTAACTGTCTACAAAGAGAATTCAGTCCACTAACTAATACTGGACTCACCCCAGAAGGGATGTGGTACAGATAGAATCTGTTAATTAAAATGAAAAGAGAAAATGTGCTGGGAGTATGATAGTTTGAGCTTTGTTTTCAAATGCAATATATTTTAACGCTCCCATCTGCAATGAGCTGAGCCTTATTCAACCTTTGAAACAAGATTTTTCTTTTCTCTGCAGACTTCCTCCTGCAGGATCAACATTATTTGGCACCCAGAACAGTGGTATAACTCAGCCCCTTTAGTGTGGTCCTGAGCAAAGCCCCTTGGATGCTGTAGGAAACACAGGGCTTCTCGCCCAGCTGACTACACAGGGTCCTACAGGAAGGGATACAAACCCAAGTCGCTTGTCTCCACTGTGATACTAAAAAAGGAATTAAAAGAGCCTTACATGTGACTTATTGTCCAGTTTTGGATGTTTCATTTAAAGAAAAATATGGTCTAATTATAAAGTATCCAAAAAAGAGTACAAGAGTGGACAGAGGAGCTCTAATGAGAAAACAACTGGGATAAAGTTGAAATTGATCATTCTAAAAGAAAAGTGAGTACAGGGAAGGTACAGAATAAAACATGCCAATTGTTTTTAAGCTTATGCAAAATTACAGCAAGGAGGAATAATCTAGTTTCCATTTCTGTACTGGACAGTTCAGCTGTCCTAAAAGTCATTAGGATGAGTTTTCCAAAGATCAATGTTGCTTTGTATTGGAAACGATTGCTCCAGATGGTCCAGGAGTCTCCATCAATATAGGTCTTTAAGAACAGTTTAAATAACCACATAAGGAATAATAATTACAGCTTATTCTTGCTTTGAGACTCCTTTCAGATCTATTTCCTCTGATCCAAGCTGTTCAGATGGACTGTAGGTGGAAATCAATGTCACATTTTAAAGCTGCAGGACTAAACCTTCAGTTTATCATATACAGCACAGCTGTTATAAAGAAAATAAACCAATAGGCTGTGTTTATGAACATCCAAACTTTCCTTGAAAAACTAATCTCTCCAGGATCTATTAAACCAAAAATGTTAGCTTATATATAGTGAATTTTCACCACAAACATGAGGTTGCAAAAAAAAAAAAAAAAAAAAAGGTCAACTAACACACTTAAAGGTATGCTGAGCTAGGGATTTTAATTGGTGATTATGGGGAATTCCCGAATTCTTGAATTCTAACTGGTAATCTAGTTGCCAATGGGTAGTAAGCAAAGTGCATACAACTTTAAAATCAACAGAACAATATGTTCTGTGTTCAACTGGATAAAAATATATACAAACAACTTCACACCACTGACAACCCAGCAGTGAAAGGGACCACTGTTCAAAAGCAGTATGTGTAGGACTTAGTCACCACTTGTGCATCCTCTGTGGTGAACGTGTTATTTACAGTATCTCTCAACAACCACAGAAACTCATTATAGAAGCACAACTTGTCTAGTTGTGCTGTCAGGGACCTTTCTCAAGTGAGGCAAGCCTCCAAGTTCTCCTTCTTGCCTTCCAGCATTGCCCATTCCTTTTCAAAGGCCAGACTGTTCAGTCCTTGATTACAACTGGAATAAAAATAAGTCAAACATTATGAAAAACTCAACTGAACAGAGCACCATTTCCACCT
This sequence comes from Myiozetetes cayanensis, assembly GCF_022539395.1. NCBI lineage: Eukaryota > Metazoa > Chordata > Aves > Passeriformes > Tyrannidae > Myiozetetes > Myiozetetes cayanensis. The sequence goes on along the minus strand of NW_026087521.1, from coordinate 56,715,850 downwards.
GTAAGCAAATCACAGCCAACGTTCAACTCCCTGAAATTTGTTTTCACATCTTTTTAAAACCATGACAAAGGAGAAGTTACAGCCACAAACACTTTAAAAGCATTCAGGGCAAACACCTGTACAATTACAGTCAAAGAAGTCATCCCCATCACAGACATACCACTTTTTAATTCATAAGGCTATTTCACTCTCTCTTTCCCTATCCTGCTGCTTCCCACAATACTTACAGCAAGGATAAAACCAAAGTAATGAAAATTTTATTTTGAGCTTTGGACTCCCCTACAGCTAGGAAAGAAGTTTCTTCAGCAGCCCAGACTGTGGTTATCCTCAGCTGCACTTCCAAGACCTACTTGGGCCTTCAAAACTGAACATTTTTATCAACTAGTGCTGGCCTGCTAACTGAGATTAAGAGCAAAGTAGGACAGTTCCTGCTGCTGTGGAATGCTTTAAATTCCTATCACTGCTGACAAAAACTGTGTGAGATAAAGTTGTGAGCATATACTGCACACTGCACTGAAAATTTTTTCCTCAAACTTATACTAAATGACGCTTCCACCTGAAAAGACTCAGGTGAAAAATGGGTATGGACAGTTACACTTTTGTGCTGTAGGGTCAAGGTTCTGGCATCTGCAGCAGTGTTGGATGTTTCAGCCTCAGCTGGGAAGCCAAGAGAGGTTGTTCTTTATGTGGAAATAAAACTGGAGGAAAATCTATACGTGCCTTGCCCTTACAGATAGAGCTGCTCTAACAATGCCATCCTAGGATCAAAGAAGTGTGGTTTGCCTCCTCTAGTTTAATACATTGACACCTGATGGGTAGAACAGTTAAAATGGGAAGTCTTGGTGATGCTTTGGGGTATAGCAGGTGACAGATATTTGCTGTTACTTGCTGTTTTGTGGCATGTACAAGCCCCTAACAGAGATCCAGACTCCACACCCTGGCAACACCTGTTCCTTGACAACCTGCTCCATAAAAATTAAGTACTGGTAGGAGTTCTGCCTCAGTCATAATTTTCTACATTAAATTTCTTCCCAACTACTGAAACTAGACCCAAAAGATTTATTTTTTTTCCTCTAGCTTCTTATTCTCCCTCCCTGCAAAATTAACTACTTGGCATCTCTTCTACCTGAGATGACTTGGATTTTATTCATTCACACACATACACACATTTATTCTTTATTAATTAGGATTTGGAAAAAGATAGAAGCATATGGCCATGTAGGCTTCTACAGATTCAACAGTAACACTGAGATTATTTCCAGAAACATTTTTCATTCTGGTCCAGGAGATCACTAAATCATTTAACCCACAGAGTAGATTTGCTTATTATTTCTCCAAATGAATGACATAAAAAGACCAAAACATTCAGTACCAAACTCAGTTAAGAGATGCAAGCAGCAGTGTTCCCATCCAAGAAAACTTCATTCGAAAATAAATAGCCGTGTCTAGTATACATTTCAGTCAAACCACAACCTGTTTAATAAAGAAACAAAAACTATACAGAAAATGAGGTATATTAGCACAAGTATTCACAAAGCCAGAGTACAGTCATCTTCACAGGTAGATAGGTCACCAAAGCACCCATTATAAGCTTCCTTGAGACCCCCAAGGTCCAGGCATCCCTGTAATTACCCCTGTAATCTTCTTATGTGCTCAAAAGTCCCTGTTAACACCAGTTGCCAAAACAAAAAAAAAAAAAAATCACTTTCACATGTCTTGCAGCACTAACTCAAAAAATAGTAACCACACTTCGTGGTAAAGGACCAGTTATCTTTTTAAGGGATAGGAAAAAAGTATTGAAACTCAGTGCCCTATCTGCAGTCGTCAGTTCTAGTTTTAGCAGTTTCCATGCCCAGAGACATGGGATGTGCCTTCCTGTTTTCCAGGTCTCTGAAATGTCACATTATACAAGCCACCCTAAGATGAATGCAAATGGAAAGTGTCTCATGCCATGAAAATATAAACAGCTAAAGGTCTGAAAAAAACAGATGAAGAGAACATTAAACATATATACACACATATAACATGTATATATTAAATTGAATATATACATAGTACATAATACATCAACATGTTCCAGGTCAGTTCTAAGAGTCCTCCCTCCCACCCATACTGCTGAGCTTAAAGCTGTGATACTTTCCCAATTTCATAGCCTGAGACTCAGCTCTTATTTCAGTAACATCTTCTTCACACTGTCTTCACACCACAGATAAAAGTACAGGGACTCACATAATGCTCGTATCCAAACTCTGCTATGATTTCATGGAAACTTAAATTCTTGCTTCCATCTCTCCTTTCCCTCCAGTTCTCCAATTCTCACTCAGCAACTTAAGTCAAGATGAAGATCTTAATGTTTTTGTGAAGATTTATACCACCCTGACCTATCTTAAAAAATTCTAAGGGCCTTTGGGCATAGTAGGTGAAATTATCACCTTAAGGAAGGCTACAAGAAAACCAGCCAGCAATAACCATTGAAGGAACACAAACAAAGCATACTATTGCTCCTGTCAGAAGGCAGCATTGGAAATGGACAATCTGAGGAACAGGATTCCCGGCCCAGTCTCTGGGACACATTGTAGCAGCCTCCTTTGCAGATCTGCTCCTAACAGCTGCCGATGATGCACAGTTCTGCACAGACCACAGTCTAAAAATCGCTATACTAAGCTGATTTCCTAAGGGAGTAGAGATGAAGTTATTCTACTTCTTCTCCAGTAACTTCCGAATCCAATGGCCAATTCAAAAAATACTCAACAGAAGTCTAAAAACTCAGAAATAACCAGTTTCATTCATATTTCATGAACATAAGCATCTGAGAAGAGGAAAGTATAAATTAATCATTCATCATCCCTTCTCTCTACTGAGTGAGGTTCAGGCAAAAATCATGTTTTTAACATGCCTTTTGGGAGCATCTGGCTACTGAACTTGCATATCCTCAGCTCTACACATAGCACCACATATACTGTTTCCTCCCCAGTTCAAGTATCTTTTTGATATTGATCTGTTATGACTGCCCTGCTTGGACAGAGATAGAGTGGAGGGAAACACAACACTGCTGTCAAGGTACTGGGATTCATAAATTCTGCCCATCATGGAATATATTTATTTCAGTCCAAGGTTCCCTTCCATCCACCCAATTCTGTCCTATGTAGAAACCCCCAAATCCACCTAGTCATGCCAGGTTTTCAAAACACTGAACCCAATCACTTTAGAAAAGGGATTCTTCTTCCACATTACTTCTGCACATGGATTGAGCAGTCAAACTCTTTCAGATTCAAAGCTCAACTTGACAATCAATCATTGAATTGGTAGTGTTAGGTTAATGGCCTGACTCAATCTTTAAAGTCTTTTCCAACCTAATCAAGTCCACCACTAAAACATGTCCTTACGTGCCACATCTACACGTATTTCAAGTACCTCCAGGGGTGGTGGTGATTCAACAACTTCCATGGGCACCCTGTTCCAGTGTCTGACAACCTTTTTGGTGAAGAAAGTTTTTCTAGTGTCTATTCTAAACCTCCCCTGCACAACTTGAGGCCACCATTTCCTCTTGTCCTGTTACTTGTTGCCTGGGAGAAGAGGTCAGGCGATAAGGTGCCCACTGAGCCTCCTTTTCTCCAGGGTAAACAATCCCAGTTTCCTCAGCCACTCCTCGTAAGACTTGTGCTCTAAACCCTTCACCAGCTTCATTTACCTCCTTTGGAGCACCTCAATGGCTTTTTAGTTCTGAGGTTCGTTCCCAAAGTCAGCCTGCTCAAGACAAGTTTAAGAAGGAAAAGCTGCATAGGTTCAGCCCACAGTGCTTGGGTCACTCCAGGGCTGCCCAACACAAAGAGAAAACAGCCAGTTTTCACCCAATGAGAAAAAAGGAAATCTTGGTTTCACTCGTTAGATAAGTAAAATTATTAGAACAATTACTTGACAACAATGATGATAACATTATGAAATTGTTACATTATTCCAATTCTGACTCTTGTTCCCATTACAGAAAGAACCTCCATGCAGTGATGCCAGTCCTACAGCAGATTGCACATAAGTCATAACAAAAATTTTCACCTGAAGATCATATTTGACAGTCCCCTCTCCCACTAAAACTAATTCTTGTATTACTAGGAAAATATGCCCTCTTCCAAATCCTGTTTCCAGTTCTAAATATTGCAAAAACTTGAGCACAAGCATGGTTTCCTTCTTGTCTTAATAATAGAACAGTAATACATAGCCACAGAATTGCCTACACCTCACTCTGCAGCTTCAAGTCCTCTTAAGATTGATGTCCTCTCATGTTGAACGTTTCATTCACTTCAAAAAGAAAATAATTTGATTAATACAAAAATGTAAAATAAGTGAAGTAGGGTTATAAACCAAAAAGGTAAAGTAGACTAACTACAGTAATGACTTGGTCTGAAGACTGGAGTTACTGATAACAAGCTAAATGTTCTTCTGTGCAGGTCTACAGACATCATGAGTCAGATTTAAGTAACAGTTGAGAACAGAAAGCATCACTATACACTAGTTGGGGCACTTCACTCAGCATCACTCAGGATAAGAAAAATAGACAGAGGATAAGCATCTACATTACTCTCCAAAGCCTTTTGGCCCCTAATTTATGTGCACAATTAAATTACGTGTATATTAATGCATTTTAAGTTATTTAATAGTTTGACTTACAAAATCTATAATAAGGTTTAGCAGTCCACATTGCAGAGTTGTCATTTCTCGATACTTAAAGCAGCACTGTATTACTGCACATTTGGAATCTAGTCAGTCCTCTTAATGTCTGAGGATTAGAAATTTTACTTCTATTTCCAAGCCATAAGCTAAAATTTTGCACAATCTGTCATTGGATCTTGATAAATCATAGAGTTGTTAAGGTTGAAAAAGACCTCGAAGATCATTGAGTCCAACCATCACCTAGCACTGCCATGTCTCCTAAACCATGTCCCTACATGCCACATTCACATGCTTTTTGAAAATTTCTAGGGATGGTGACTCCATCACTTTCCTGGGCAGCCTGTTCCAATGCCTGACCACTCGTTCAGTGAGGAAATTTTTTCTCATATCCAATCTAAACCTCATCTCGCACAATCTGAGGACATTTCCTCTTGTCCTATCACTTGTTATTTGTTACTGTGTCAGAAGAGATTAAACCCCTCACCCCACTACAACCTCCTGTCAGGTAGTTGTAGAGTGATAAGGTGCCTGCTGAGCCTCCTTTTCCTCAGGCTCAACACCCCCAGGTCCCTCAGTCACTCATCATTGGACTCATGCTCCAGACGCTTCACCAGCTCCACTGCCCTTCTCTGGACATGCTCCAGCACCTCCATGTCTTTCTAGAAGTGAGGTGTCCAGAACTGAACACAGTACTTGAGGTGGAGCCTCAGCAGAGCCAAGAACAGGGTGACGATCACCATCCTGGTCCTGCTGATCACACTATTTCTGATCCAAGCCAGGCTGCCATTGGCCTTCTTGGCCACCTGGGAACATGCTGGTTCATGTTCAGCTGCTGTTGACCACCATGTCCAGGGGTCCTTTTCCACCAGGCAGCTTTCCAGCCACTCTTACCCCAAGCCTGCAGTTCTGCATGGGGTTGTTGTGTGCACTTGGTCTTGTCGAACTTCACACAATTGGCCTCCTTAGCCCATCAATCCAGCCTGCCCGGATCCCTCTGCAGAGCCTCCAGCAGACCAACACTCCCACTCAACTTGGTATTCCCTGCAAACTGACTGAGGGTGCATTTAACCCTCTCATCCATATCATCAATAAAGACATAAAACAGGACTGCCCCCTGAACACATCAAACAGGTCAGATCTGGCCTAAAGGCACGGTGTTCAGCTCTGCTGCTTGTGTTACATTCTGACTCAACTTGAACTTCAATATGCACAGGTTAGACTATGGAACTGAGAGAGAGAGTTTTGGGAGGCAGAAGTCTAAGATCTATGGGCTATTTTCCGAAATCAAGTCACGTACATGCAAGTGATAATAGTTGGAAGCTATATAAAAACAGAATTACCACCATCATTTTGTCTATGTCGTGTCAGAAGCCAGGCTGTCAATACATTAAGCAGTAAAACTGAACAAACCCTTGAAAAGAATGTGCTAAGACAGGGAAGAAAGCAACACACCAAACCTCTGGTAAGCACCTGCTTAAAAAAAAAAAAAAAAAAAAAGAAAAGAAAAGAAAGAAAGAAATATCAAACAAGGCCCTGACAGAAAAAGATATAGTGTAACAGATTGGTTGAGGTTGTTTTACTTTTAATTACTTAGAAAATTATGTTGGTGCAGTACTATGACTAAACAGGGTAATGGTCTTTTCTTTTAAAAAATACAGGATTTGGCAGACACCAGCATGCCAGCTATAAGTGAGCTTTGATTAGCAATCCCACTGTGGTGAACTTTTCATCCAACCGGTAATTTAATTCCCAGGAGGAATCAGAAAGGCTAATGAATTGAACAGCTGCATAGTGCTATCCCCTGCATTCTCAGTGCATGGATGTTTCTAATGCTGCTTCCCATCTGTGCAAGGACATTTTAGCTGGAAGAAGAAGATGACGAGTAAAAGGCTGAAGAAAAGGAGAAAGTCAGAATTTTCCTGCTGCACTTTGGTCTAAGAGAAAATTAAATTATGTGAAAAGCCATTCATATGTTGAACATTATAAGTGAGATAAAAAATTTCTGGACCCTCTAACTTTCTACTATTTGAACTTCTGAAATAGAAACAAATTATTTTACACTAGGAACAGTTTAATTAAGTTTTTCTTTTAAACATATGAAGAAAGTATCAACTCTTGAAATTAAACTGGCGATAGAAACTTCTGTAAAGTAGGTTATTACCTTCAATTAATACTAGCACTGTGCTTACATTTAAAAGAGGATAGAAAAAAGGACCACAATGCTTAAAACACTCCACACATCCACCTACAGCAGCTTGAAGTCATATCATAAAATGAAGCTGCTAATTCTTCCCCAACAGATAACAAGGCGTGAAGAGAGGAGTGAGACCCAGTACAAAAGAGAAGTCAAGGAAAACACGTCACTTTTAAAATGGCATGGAGCAGCAAGATAAGACAAAATCCCAGGAGAGAACAAGACTGAAGAGATGCTCTGTCATTTAATTATGTAGCTGAATAGCTAGCTAAACATAAGTATAATTTTAAGCTTGATATCTGTCCAATAAACCACGACAGCAAGGAAACACAAATTGGATGTAATCTCTTCCTCATTTCCTTACACGCAGAGGAGTCTGAGACATGCAAGATGAGATGGAGAGGAAACATCACAAAATGTTTATTGAGGTGCCAAGAACGGAAGTACTGAAGCACTGCAAATACAATGAATGTGAAGTCCGAAACTGCACAGCATTTCAGATGACAGTAACCAGGAGGACACCAGGCTCAGTCTGGCTAAGCTCAGTTATGAACGTGAAACAAGCACAATTGGTGCTTTACTGATTAAAAGCATCTCCATCTCAACAAACTTGCTTCTTCTGTACTTGATTTCAGAAACTGAGCAAAGATCTATCTGAGGATACCTGTAACTGTCAACTCTTGATCTGCAACTTTCTTCCACGTTCTGGTGCTCAATTTTTTAAAATCTAAAACCAGCATAGCAATTCGTACAATTCAACAGCAAATTCCACTTGTTCTGGGCGACCTACAGTGCCCCCCAAAGTCAGTTTAACTACTGCAAATTTTCAAATTTTGCAAAAGAGACTTTAATGTCCTGCCTTCAAGAGTAGCTATGACATAAAGGAAAAAATAGGATGCAATAATTTCAGCAAAACTGTTTGAAAGGCATTAAGCAAGTCCAAGGATAGAGTTAGGTTATACAGGTGAGTAGCCTACAAACGGTATAGAAGTAGTAAAAGCAGAATTTTTGCTGTGTTATTTGGATGAATTGGCTCAGTGGGGAGTCCAAACTGCACCAGAACAGTTGAAAAAGTGAAGTTGGGCAACAGTCTGAGCACTGGAAGGAGGAAGTCAAGTAAGATGTCCCGTTTCAGCAGTAGTAAACAGTTCAGTCAGCTCACTACCCTAAGCACCAACAGAATGCCAATACAAAAAAACCCAACCCAAAACAAAAAAAAAACCAGCCACCACCCCCCCTCCTACCCCAAAAAGAACCAACCAAACAAAAAAAAAACCCACACAAAACCCAAACCATCATCAACAAAAAAATCCTTAAAAAGGGAAAACTAAATGAGGCCAGTTTCAGGTTAAGTAGTAGAGCAGACAAAATCTGTCTCACTTATGCTCTACCTGTAGAGAAATGTAAGTATCTGATCTTTGTTTTTTAATATGAAAATGTCCACTTTGATGCTAGATCACTTGGTACACATTTTTTGGTAGATCAAGTCATTGTGCAGTTGTTGGATTTTGCATCTTCATCCCATTAAGCTGTATCCTTGACATACTTCATCTGTATCATAACTAAATTCTGCTGATCAATATAACCTTCAAGTGCTACATGCTTCAATACTGACCTGGTTATCAACAGAGCTATATCCCAGTATCTTCCTGCAGCTATCATGCCAGGCATGAAGGCTCCCCATCATTCACAATTTGCTGGTTTCTAAGCAAAAATTTGAGATGCAGTCCTCAGGGTTACCCTTGGCTAACTCAGCAGGTCCAATTGAGAGTGCACCACACACGAGTCTGATTCCGGGAACACAGATTTGAAGTTCAATAGCATAACTCAAGCACCTTAAACTCAGTAGGTTTATCAGTACCTCAGAATAAAAACTTTAGAATAAAAAAAATGAATAAAATCTCTGTGCATTTTTTTGACTCACAACTCTCATTACTCCTAGGTTGCCTGAACTCCACACCTCTGGCAGCTGAAACCACAAGGCAGATGAAACCACATCCCTTAGACCCCTCCACCCCTCATCTTCCCCCTCTTTCTCTGTGTACCTCCATCCTCTCTTCAGACCACTCTCCTTTATCTCATCTGTGAACTGGGATATCTCCTTTGATTCCCTACTTAACTTCAAAAAAGAGTAACATCTTGGTTTGGATTATGCCAGCTCATTAAAGCTTCTCCCAACAGTTGGTAACCCAGCAAGTGTTATTTTAGGTTCTTTAAAGCAAAGCTCCTACAAATACTCATCCTCACCACCATTTTCTTTTCTAGCCCTGATAGTGCAACCACATGGCATTGCTCATGAAAAAAAAACAGAGCTATATAATAAAAAAAAACAACATGGATTTTTTAATTTGTGTCCAGTTTGTTGCAATCATCCCAGAAGGGCTGAGAAATCTTTCTCAAGACAGAAGTGCTGTACAGGCTGCTCTAACTCCAGATTAACTTCAGTACGTTCTACATTTAATGCTCTGCAAATTGTGAACATTTTATTTTGGGTTCTCACATTCCACTAACTCATTAAGATCATAAAGTAAATATTAAACAGTTATTCTTTTTTAATTTGTATTTATTTATATTTTATTTATTTATATTTAAAGCTGTAACACATGTTAGAACAGGATGTTAAACCCTTGGGAGCTTAAAGGATCGCTTGATCTAATTCTTTCTCCCCTCCTTCAGTATTGCAATGTGACAGCTGTGTTGGTGATACATCAAGATGTAATCCCTAAGACTGCACAAAATTATGTATTCTTTCTTCCTAGCCTTCCACCTCACACTACAAATTCAAACAAAAAAGGGAGAGGGAAAATTGTTTTCTGAAGTCTTAACTCTTGAGATCTACCTGCCACTCTACTCTTCCACATGAGCAAGAATAAATCTGTTTAAATCCAAGTCAGCTTAGATGTACTCACTTGTATTCATCTAAATATTCAATGATGCAGCACTTCATCTTTTGCAACAGCTTGTCAGCTTTATAACACAAGAGCATATGATGTTTATCTATTTTTTTAATGCATTAAAGGACTTTAATTATGCTACCCTTAAGCTGATAAAGAGCTTCCAGAAGAGTCTTACAACAAACAAAAATAAAAAACCACCATCCTTGGTTACCATGGTAAAGAATATCCCGAGTATTACATAAGTATCAAACATGTACATAATTCTAATGAATATATCAAATGCAAGCTTTCACTTAAGTACTAGGCAACCTGTTCCAAATTAAAGGTTCCTTATAGTCATTCACTGGAAGACACAGACATCTGAACAGAACATACACATGGCTCGTCACCACTTTGTGAAACCTGCAATAATTTCCATTCAAAAAGATCCAGTTATTAGTGGTTCAGATACGAAGTAAGTGTCACTGTTCTTCCAGAAGACATACTAATCAGTGCCTAGAGAGCAAATGCATTTCCCTAGGAGCTAATCAAGGTAAAACCTGATTGCTTTTCTCCATCTACATGATTATTTCATAACTCCACAATAATACTTTGATATCTGTATAGCCCAAAGGGCTTTGCTTTTCACAGACAGGTTTAATTTACAGATCCCAGCATTACACGGTTAGAAGTTCAGCAATCTGGCACTCTCCAAGCCCCTCCTACTCTTTAAAAATGGGAATAAGAAGACGAGCAGCATTTCTTGATTTTTAGGTATTCATGTATGTTGAAGAAAGAATGAAACAATAAGAGAACTATGCAATGAGAAGCACATGTTATTTCAGAAAATGTTTTAAGTTAGAAAAAAAAGAAACAAAACTCATGCTATACTTGAACTCCACACGCAAGGTTTTTGTTAAAGGCGGCAGTCTTTTAGTACATGAAGTTTACTTCCATCCCTTCCCCTTCATCAGCGATGGTTTGAATAACCAGATGTTCTTATACACTGCAGTTTACAGCTGCCCCATATGGAACTGCAACACTAAGTATACATAACTATGGAAACCAAAGCAAAGGTCGTGAAAAATGTCAGTAGTTTAATAACCTGATACCACAGTTTTAAGTTACTGAACCTACGTCTTTCCCGAATGAAGCTGATTACAAAATATGTCAAATGTATTTGGCATTCAAATGCCTCTCTCTATTCTTAAAACCTAAAGAATACTTACTTTTTACTGAGAAAAACGTAATTTGTGTTAAGACTGAGCTTCTTCCTACAAGCTTCCAAGTGCTTTCTGCTAGAAACAAAGTACATTAAATCCTCACTGAATTCAATAGGTTCTAAGTGGTACACCTCAAAAACTAGATCTTACTGAGCCACATCTTCCTTTAAATAATCCTATGGAGACACTGTTGATACAGCAAGGACTTCAGTGAATAAATATCATTTGCTTTTTCTTTTTCAAAACATCTCCCTCCTTTGGTTACAGAACAAAAAGCGGACATTAGTACTAACAGCTCAGTAACGCTGCAAACATAAGCGCTCTTACCTTTAAAGTTAAAACTAATATTAAAGAATATTTGCACATGTCACTACATAATCTTTTGGTGAGGAACACAAGTAAAGCACACCTGCAAAAGCATGTTCAGCTACTTGGTTTATTTACTAAACCCACCAAATCTGTCATTTATCCAAAGCTAACAAAGGATCTAATTTGCGCCCCCAGAAATACACACAAACTCACTTCCTTGGTATTGGCAGGAGGTAAAAATCAGGAGAAATAGTTTACTACAAAAATATTTTGCTCTTAGCTGTTCTTTCCTTGAGCAGAAAAGGAAGTTTAAACTCCAAGTTCCTTCTACCCCTATATTCAGTATTCTCTCCTCCAAAATAAAGCCTCTCAGACTTGATTGAAGGTAAGTGTTTGAATATGCACGGTTCATGATTTTAAAAGTAGCACTGTCAGATACCACCCAGTTGAAATTGGGATGAGGGGTTTTTTTGTTTGTTTGGAGGTTTTTTGGGTTTTTTTTAGCAAAACTGTAGCTGTCTTGGCTCTGGTGCACATTAGAGAATTAACGAATAGCTAATTGAATAAGGTTTTTAATTCCAAAACCTATACGGTAATTAAGCCACTTTACATAAAAATTGAAGCATTTTCTAAGTGGTCCTGCCCAATTTGAATGACAAACTTCAAACAATGGAGTTCTTCTTATAACAATAAGGTTGGGGCACAATGGAGAAGTTTAAATATTTAATTTAGACTGAGCTGTAAATCATTAATTTTTTATTGCTGCAAATCTGCAATTCAGCTAGAGTTAGACAGTTGCAACCTATTCTGGGTGAATGCAGGGTGAATTTGTCCAATACAGAACGGGATATAACCTTCCTCTTCCCCACAACATCAGCTACTTTTACGTGGAGATCTCAGGCCATGTTGGAGTCAAAACAGCATCCGGGCCTGGATGAAAGTGCATCTGCTGCTCACCATTCTGCTCACTGTTCAAAAAAAGTGCCCCGATCATGCATCTGGAATATGCATTTACACAGAGCTGCCAAGAAAACTCTGTGTTTTGTAAATGTCATAGGCAGTCAGAAGCTACTTTGGACTTAGTCCTTGTTGATGGTGACAGAACATCACTCATCCCAAGTCCAAGACTGAGTAAGCAGAGATATTAACACTGAAAAATTAAACATATCTACAGTTATTTATGCACAGTAAGAGAGGTTTTAGCTGTTAGCCCATCTACAAGCAAAAGCAGTCTACCTAAAGTAGTTTAGGTTTTTTAATCCAAAAATGTGTCAAAAGTGGGAAAATTCTAACCTCTTCCAAGTCTAGACAGTATTAAGGGCAAATTAATTTTTTATTTTCTTTTTTAATCAATCTTAAATATTCTGCCGAAAGTATATACTTAAAATTTAAGCCAGCCTTGCTGCAAAGTACTAACAAGTTTTGACATTACATATCCTTCATGAAATTTAGTTCTTTTTTTGGGAAGAGAGGAGACCTGATACCTGGTCATACTTTTTCAAAAAAAGCCTTGTTCCAACTTCAAAAGCTCAACACTTTGTCAGGATCAAGTTTTTCAAGATTAAGTCAAATTGGTCAGCCAGCTAGTAGTGGAAAACCTGAACTGATGACATATGGTATACTGCTGTGCTCTTAAGATTATACATAAGCAAAATGAAACATTTAGTGACCTCATTTTGCTGCCACACAGATATGCATAGCCAGCTTTGTTAGGAATCTGTTTATGTGCCATTTTCACCAAAAATTCAGAAGTGACACATGTCCAGGAGACACTGAAAACAAGAAGAATGTACATCCTTAGCACCATCCCAAGAGGAAGGAGCTCACAGTGACATGCTACTGCTGCGCACCTGGAGGTGTTACTTGGTTAAGCTGCCTCCTTCCAGCACTGTGGATGCATTGGTTGGCCAGGGCTGGGAGCAGAAACTGTTGGGTGGAAGGATGAAGATTAAGATACAAAGTGAAAAGGAAGAGTGAGAACCTCCTCAAGCATTTCTGAAAGAGTGGAAGGGGAGTGCTGCAGGCCAGAAGATTCAATACATGCCTGCCTCCCACACTGAAGAAGAGGGTGAAACACCTCAACTCCACCAACAGGGATTTGAGGAGGTCTGCAGACTTGGGGATGAGCAGCAGGACTATCCACCATGCATGGTGGGGGCATTAGGGGTCAGACAGAGGGGCTGAGTGAGGTCGCTTGGTTGCCGTGGGGCAACCACAGTGTGCTAAGATTGTGAGACTGCAGTGGTGCATGCAAGAGTATCACAGAAGGAGGAGAAACAGCAAAGGCAGCTCTGGGAAGTGAATTCCAACATGACAGAAAGAAAAAAGTGAAACTACAAAATCCAGATGCCTGCGACAACTTCTAGAACATAATCTTTTAAATATTTAAGGTTACTTACTTACAAAAAAAACTTAGAAAACTTTGCAGAGTAGGAAGTTCTCAAGTGGATAATAAATGTTTAAATTCATGAAAATTTACTGCATACACACACCTATTAAATATATATTTATACATCTGTATACATATACAGAGAAATAGTTGGAAAAAGAAAAACTGAGCCATCAGTACAGATAAAACAAACAAAATTTTCTGAGTAACTTTTTAAATAAGAGTTACTTTTATACTTTGGGGATTCCGTCTTACAAACGTCTTGATCGGGGACAAGTCATTAGATACTTGCTAATAGCACTTCAGTTTTATTTATGAACTAGGAGGTACAACAGGACACGTGGAGCATGCTGCTGAGATATAGGTGACCTGATTTATTTTCTAATGTATATGGGCCTGCCACCCACTGAAAACCAGAAAAAATAGGACAGCTTTTTAAAGTTCAACTGGACAAGACTGGACTTTCTGCCTTGAAATCAGAGCTCTGAAAGCCAGAATTATTTTGTTCACAGAAGTTGTTTTTCTACACTCTTCATATCAGCATTTAAAAACCAGGCTGCATCACAGGTGAAAAAACTTAAACACTGAAGGGTAGCAAGATTTCTCTAGTTAGTAAAAAACACCAGTTTCAAAGAATTTAAGGCTCAATAATGCTAAAAAAATCGTAGGAAGTTAGCTGTGCCAATGAGGACAATGAATAAAGATGACGCACTAAAATAGTAACTAATACTAAAATACTAGCCAGTTCCTCGCTAAGAGACCCTCATCATTTCTGAGGTGTGATCTGGTGGTCAGCAAACCAGGCTACCAGGGAGGCTCAAGCTGACTGTGGGTTAGCCCATCTACAAGAAGGGTCAGAAGGACACCAGGGCCTGTCAGCCTGACCTCAGTGCCCAGGAAGGTCATGGAGCTCAGATCGTGAGTGTCATCATGCAGCACATAAAGGACAACCGGAGGTCAGGCCCAGCCAGAGTGGATTTGTGAAAAGTAAGTCCTGCTTGACCAACCTGATCTCCTTCTATGACGGGGTGACCTGCTTAGTGCATGAGGGAAAGGCTGTGGATGTTGTCTACCTGAACTTTAGTAGAGCCTTTGACATCATTTCCTGCAGCATTTCTAGAGAAACTGGCTGTTCGTGGCTTGGATAGGTGCACTGTCCACTGGGCAAAAAACTGTTTGACAGCCTGGCCCAGAGAGTGATGGTGAATGGAATCATATCCAGTTGGAGGACAGTCACCAGTGGTGTTCCCCAGAGCTCAGTACTAGGGCCGGTCCTGTCTATCAACTTTATCAGTGATCTGGACAAGGGGATCAAGTGCCCCCTTAGTCAGTCTGCTGATGACACCAAGGTGGGAGGAAGTGTTGACTGCTGGAGGGCAGGAAGGCTCTGCAGAAGGACCTGGACAGGTTGGATCGATGGGTCAAGGACAATTGTATGAGGTTCAACAAAGAAAAGTGCCGGGTCCAACACTCGGGCCACAACAACTCCATGCAAAGCTACAGGTTGGGGTAAGAGTAGCTGGAAAACTGCTCAGCGGAAAAGGACCTGGGGGTGCTGGTGGACAGCAGCTGAACATGAACAGCAGTGTCTCCAGGTGGCCAGGAAGGCCAATGGCATCCTGGTTTGTATCAACAATAGTGTGTCCAGCAGGACTAGGGAGGTGATTGTCCCTCTGTACTCAGCACTGGTGAGGGTACATCTGAGACCCCACTGTGTCCAGCTCTGGGGCCCCTACATAAGAAGAATGTGGACCTGTTGGAGCAAGTCCAGAGGAGGGATGCTCTGAGGGCTAAGCCCCTCTCCTATGAAGAAGACAGGCTGAGAGCTGGGATTTTTCAGCCTGGAGATAAAAAAGGCTTCAGGGAGACCTTAGAGCACCTTCCAGTACATAAAAGGGGCTGCAAGAGAGCTAGAAAGAGACCTTTTATAAGAGCATGTAGTGATAAAGACAAGGGGGAATGTCTTTAATCTGAAAGAGGGTAGGTTTAAATTAAACATAAGGAAGAAAGTTTTGAGTGTGAGGGTGGTGAGACACTAGAAGAGGTTGCCCAGAGTTGTGGATGCCCCATCTCCAGAAGCGTTCAAGGCCAGGCTGAATGTGGCTTTGAGAAATCTGGTCAAATGGAAGGTGTCCCTGCCCATGGAAGGGGAGTTAAGACTATCCAAGGTCCCTTCCAATTCAAACTATTGTATGATTCAAATGTACATTATAATATAAAACCAGATTTGATGGTGTTAAATAGTTAAAAAAAAATAGACCAGAAGCACTGAGAAGCTGTATATGAGGTAATCCTCTTTTCTTTCAAGACCTTAAGACTGCTATTTTACATTTAAGTTTTCCTGCATATGTAAAATGTAATTCCAAGCATTTCGTTCCCAATGCAAATGAACTGACAAAGAAATCCACAATGCTGCTGAGTTGCTACAAAAGCCATCCTGCCTCCTACAGCTCCAGGTCTCACCACAGACATGACGCACTTCTAAAAACTGAATGCTCATTATCTCTTCCTTCCTCACTATATGATGGTCTGAATTTAAAAGCACAGTGGAAGTCATACTTGATTGAACCACTTCTTCACCGAGATCGGCTCCATCCATAGGAATGACAAGAAGGTGATCAGGAGTACTCAACATGTATTCACTAAAGGTAAATCATGCTTGACCTACCTGATTCCTCCTATGACGAAACAACTACCCGGATGGATGAGGAGAGAGTAGTTGACCTTGTCTACCTCTACTTCAGCAAGGTTTCTGACATTGTCTCAAAATATTCTCATAGGCAAATTCAGGAAGTGGACTGGATGAGTGGACAGTGAGGTGGACTGAGAACTGGCTGAGTGGCAAATCCAAGAGAGTTGTAACCACTGGCACAGGGCCTAATTGGAGGCCTGTCCCTAGTGGTGCCCCTGGGGTTCAATACTGGGCCCAGAGTTGTTCAACTTACTCATCAGTGATGTGGATGAAGGTGCAGAGGCCTCCTCAGCAAGTATGCCAAGGACATAAAGCAGGAGTGGCCAATACCTCGGAGTGCTGTGCAGCCCTTCAGAGAGACATCGACAAGTTGGAGAGATGAGCAGAAAATGGTCTGATATTCAACAAAGGCGAGTGCAGGGTCCTGCACCTGGGGAGGCATAACCCCAGGCACCAGGACAGGCTGGGGGATGATCTGCTGGAAAGCAGTTCTGAAGCAAAGGATCTCTGGGTCCTGGTAGACAACAAGCTGTCCATGAGCCAGCAATGAGTGTGCCCTTGTGGTCAAGAAGGCCAGTGGGATCCTGAGGTGCATTAGGAACAGCACTGCCAGCAGGTCAAGGGAGGCGATCCTGCCCCTCTACTCAGCCCTGGTGAGGCCACACCTGGAGTCCTGGGCTTCTCAGTACAAGAGAGACATGGAGCTCCTGAAGCAAGTCCAGCCAAGGACAACAAAGATGATTAAGGGATTGGAGCATCTTTCTTACAAGGAAAAGCTGAGAGTTCAGCCCATTCAGCCTTGAGAAGAGATGACTGAGAGAAGACCTCATTAATATCTGTAAGTACCTGAAGGGAAGGTGTCAAGAGCATGGACCAGGCTCTTCTCAGTGGAGCCAAGCAATAGGACAAGAGGCAACGGGCAAAAACTGATGCACAGGAAATTCCACCAGAATACGAGGAAGAACTTCTTCACTGCACACGTGACCATGCAGCGGAACAGACTGCCCAGAGAGGTTGTGGAGTCTCCCTCAATGGAGATATCCAAGACCCATCTGGATGCAATCCTGTGCCATGTGCTCTGGGATGACCTTGCCTGAGCAGGGAGTTTGGACCAGATGACCCACTGTGGTCCCTTCCAACCAGACCCATTCTGTGATACCATAACAACATTAGAGAATGAAGCAAACAATACTCAGGAAGGGTGCAACTGCCCTCTGGCTTCATAAAGTTATTATTATTTGTATTTGTGCTTATAAAAATGCCATATTAAACATACCAATATAAAAATGCATTGAGGAACCAGTATGCTGCTTTAATGGTAATAATATGTCAGACAGCTTGCATCACTTGTCAGTAAGTAGATGCTTTTCTGTCAGTATAATGTCAACTCTTTATCCATGCCCAGACTATCTAAGTTACTGTGATAGGAGAGCAAGTTAGGAGAAAAGAGGGAATACAGCCTGCACCAACCTTGCTCTAGGTACCTCAGGCTCAGCAGGACATGCGAGCTCAGTGGCAGGGCTATGAAAGCAGAACTATTGGTTTTGGAACCAGCAGCACAGCAGGTTTGCATGAACTAGTAAACCCTTCAACATCCAAGCCATCTTTGCACAGAGCCATCCTGGACATAACCAAAATGTCAACTTTTAAACACAGTTACGTTGCTGAATTCCTCTCACTGAAAGGAAAATATAAAGGTAAATAGTCGTAACAGGAAAACCAGCGAAAAATGGTCTCTCTCTCCAGGTTTTGCAAACGGACCTTGGACAGACAGGAGCGACACCCCTCTCTGTCACCCGATTTCCAACATTGATCCAACAAAATGTCTGTCTTGACAGAAGTGAATCTTCAGAAGGAACTCAGGAGTGCCCTGTGGATGACCACTAAAAAAAAATTTCCTTAAACGAAGCATACAGCCACCTCCATAAAGAGCTCAATAATTAACACCTATAGCTAGAAACCAGGAAATTATAAGGAACAAGAAATTAAATGAGCTTTTTCAGTGTTAATGCAAAGCTCTAGAAAGTGGTTTGTAAGATAATTAAAACAGTGGACCCCACCCTGCAGTAAAAGAAGATAAATAATGGAGCAGTTCTCTCCACTGCATTTAAAACCCAAGAAAACACTATGTAAATCATCACTCTAAGCTCTAATTGTTTGTACACAAAAACACAAGTTATTAAAATCTGCATTCTCTTCCTTCCTTCTTTGGAGACTCAAGAGAATGTCTCTCAATCCAATTACTAATGGAATAACAATCATATTAATAAAAAGCCTTTTTGAATAGCCAATCTACAGAATCCATTTTCTGACTAATTAAATGGATAAAGTGTTTGTGGGGGCAGTTTTTCTTCCCTTGCTAGTACATCAAGTGTCTCCTTTCAATACCATTATTATTTATTCAGTATTTTCAGCCAAGCAGATGCTTTGGGAAGATGTGACTGTCGATTAAAGCAATAGATATAAATCAGGGGGTACATGGAGAGGTCTGTAAAAGTCATCTCTGTAAAGCCATTTTCAGGAATCAAAGGCCTGGAGGACATATTAAATGAGACAAGCTGCTATGAAAACTCAACCACAATTTCTTCTCCCAGGATTATTATTTCATCTGAGTCTCTCTCTCAGGCCCATGTTTCTCAGATGTAAAACTATCTGTAAGACAAGAAGATGACACACACTTCTTGAGGGGTAACGAATGTTTCCCTCACCTAATCCAGGACACTCACCAGTGTTAAGTATTACACAAAGGCCTCGGCTCCACCTCACTGGGAACACTCTGGTTTAGCTCACAATTAGTGGAGCAGCATCAGACCTGCTTCACATATCTTACTTTTGCTAAAGGAAGAGTGTTATTGCTCTACATTGATTCTCATTCCCTCCCAGGTCTTCCAAAATATCACTCTTGGCCAACTAAGTTTCAAAATTATTGCCTGTATATCTTGAACACTTCACTGCCCAGAAGGATTTATTGTGCAAACAAGGCACACTAGTCATATGAAGTGAAATTTAACCTACTATTTAGAAAAGCATTGCCTCAGGAGCAAAGACAGATGGACTCACATTGCCTTCACCACAAGATATTCAAAACACTAAAATAAGCTTTATGGTGCAAAGAAACAGCTTTTGCTCCAATGCTTGATCTCTCACGGGATTCAAAGTTTAAGTCAAGAACCTTCAGCTGTGATACAAACAGTCTCCAGCAAACAGAAAGAAGGTACAAAGCAGGGCCTGAAAAACCTAAGAGTCTTAGCACTGCAGTCTTCCAGACACTAAAAGCGCTAACAAAGGTTAGTGGTACAAAGATGTCTAAGTCCCCAGCATGGATGAGGACATCCCACTGTTTCCTATTTACTATAACGCTTGGGTATTTTGGGAGAAGTACAGTTACGAGCATATAGACTTGTCAAAATAAGACATTTTGGGGGAAAATTACCCATTTTATAAAACACCATTTCCACAAAATGAATTCATTTAGTACCTGAAGTCCATTTTCACCACTAGATCAATGACCAGCAGGAGTGAGCCAGCATTGTTGAGAATACAATAAGCTGATGCAAAAGGGAGCTAAACCGACCCCACCCTCCCCTCCAGATTCCCCCAAGATAAGGTTGTGCCAAAATCCTATCAGATGTACTTTGATCGTTCTTAATTCTTTAGTGTTTCAGACAGTATGAACTCGGGCACATCTGCATTTCTTTATTGTCAGAATAATGACAGGATAATGGTGCTGGCACTAGGCCAGCCACTTTTTGGAACATTGTTGGCACAGACCATATTTGCAGTACAGAGAGTAAATGGTCTTGCCTGACAGTTATGGAACAAGTCAAGGAAATATCGTAAAACAAAGTTATCTCTAAGTTTCCTGAATTTGTAAATAACTCCTTATTAGTTAAAATCTTTGTTATTGAGTAGTCCACATAACTTTTGAGACTTTTCTGGAAAGTGACACCACCTGTACACAGAGCTAAGAGTACTGTGAAAAGAGAAAATGGGTCTCAACTTCCAACACTTAAAAACCAAAGCTGTACCTGCAGAAACACTTGAATGAACTCCCTAAACACTTATGAACTGACTTAATACCAATGTATTTTTGAACTGTGGGAGAAGAAAGCTGAAAAAGATTTCAGTCACATACAGAATCTGTTCTTGCAATGCACTGACAGCCCATACATATATTAAATAAACTACAAAGTAGAAGGCGTTCTCTCTCCTCCCTCAGGACTTCAGGGAAGAGCTTGTGCACTTCAGGTTTTCTTACCTTTCCCTCAGAAATAAGTGTATACTGCAAAGGAAATGGCAAAGCAGTAAGTTCAAATCAATGCCTACCTAAAAGGCCATAGGACTCTGAAATATGGAAAGCAACTGTGCCAAGGCTATTTGTGAAATTAAGAAAGTGACAGCCAGGCAAAGCAGATGCTTTTAGCACCAAGCAGCCTTCAGACTTCCTGCATATGAAAGTATTTCTTATTCATATAATGGCTTTTAAAAAGTTACGGAGATGCACAACCTAAATAAGCTTTTAAGAGAATCATGTCTAGGTGCTCTTATTTGTAACAGGTTTCTGCTACATGTAATAGTCTTGTGCTCAAATAAGGCTGTCATGGAAAAGTCTACAAGTCTTTGCTGTTCACAAGCAAAATATAAAAATCAACACAAGCTG
Source organism: Myiozetetes cayanensis (assembly GCF_022539395.1). Taxonomy (NCBI): domain Eukaryota; kingdom Metazoa; phylum Chordata; class Aves; order Passeriformes; family Tyrannidae; genus Myiozetetes; species Myiozetetes cayanensis. The sequence continues at coordinate 56,694,839 of NW_026087521.1, read as the reverse complement.
GTTTGATTTTAAAATGAAACATTTAAAAGAAATATTTTAGCATCTTGTGGTTTTAAATTACATTAGAAATATTACTGTGTTTAAGATAAGAAGTTGGTCAAGTCATCTGATCTAATATAAGAATAATTAATGAAATAGTATTTACTTTTGTTTGCCTATACAGTCACACCAAAACTACCTGTTTGCTATAAATTACCACAATACACTTCAGCTGAAGTTGGTTCAGAAGCCTTATGAGCTCTCTCCAACTCTTGAAATAAACAAGGATAAAGATTCCCTGAAACAAATAGGCTTACCTAGTTGTAACAAAAGTCTCCTAGGAACTCTCCACAGCCACCATGCTGGGAGCTGTAGACATAAGAATTGGCTGGAATAAAAACCAACAGGATTCATGGAGAGAAGAAAAAAAACCCCACCAACGAACAGCAAGAACTAGCATAGAGGATCAAGTGCCATTCAGGACTCACATCAGAAATGTCAATACCATTGCACATGCTTCAGTCTGTGTGTGTCTATCTGGGAAGACGCAAAGATGCACATACATTTTCTGGAAGTTTTTTTAGTTTAGGTAGCACCAGAGACGTATCTAGGGAACTACTCCCAAAACAGACCTACTCACTATTCCCTATCTTGCTAGTTTGAAAAAACTGCACCCTATTTCACTGATGTGTCACCAATCACACCAAAGCTTACATTAGGGAAATTTCTGGTCTCAGAGCAAATAATTGACCCTTAATATAAAGGGGACAGGGACCAGGTCATCTTCCACAACAGAGAAATTATAGGTAGCTGTGACTTTTAAATGCCCTTGAGCCTGGGATCTGCTTGGCCTGGTTCTGCCAAAATACATCTCAAGGATCCCGCACAAACACTTCTGTGGGGAAAAAAAGAGAGAGTCACCTCATACAGGCACTGTGGTCATGACTCAGAGAAACAAAAATGCCTCGTTCAAGAGTGTATAAAGGCTTTCCTTAGATTTTCCTTTCAACATGATAATAAACCATTTATGTGCTCCACAGATAGCAGTTCAGGCACTTGGTTCTTCTAACTAAGCTTAATAACTTCATTTGGTCCAAAATGTACTGCTTAATTTTGAACACAGCTTTATATTGATTCTGAAGAAGATGAGACTGAGCAGCTAAAGTTAGGTATGATTCAAGGTTTCTACAGAGTTACTGGTGAACTGGCAGTACTGAGGATAGATAAGAGTCCTCCCACGAGTTATAACCATCACTTTCAAACACAGTAGTGTTTACATTCAAAAGCTCTCAAGAATTTGACCATGATGAAGAGCCTGCTATAATTTGGGATCAGTTGGCACCGCACTTCTGGCAGTACTGCAAGGCATTTTCTAGTTCATTTCACTCTTCCATGCAACATCTATGTATTCCAGTACCAGAAGCTTCCCACTGCAATGACTTTGGTGGCTCACATCTCCAAATCATTCCTTGGGATAGGCAACAGGGAACAGACAGGTAAGACAGCGATAGAAAGACATCAGGATGTCCCACCATATCCAAAGCATACCAGTGGTCTCAGTTCAGTGCCTTGAGGGTTAGTGACTGTTATCCACAATCTTCTTCTGTCTTTTCAATCAGCATTTGCAGTGAAAAATCTATGGAGAATAAGGCCCTGAAAATACCACTCTCTCCCACCCTATCACATGAGACAAAATTCCCATCAGCAATATGCTGTATGGGGGCGTTTTCCATCCCCCACTACACTGCAGTTAATTAGGAAGCACACTGCTATTAATAGCAGCATTTACTGTAAAGAGTTTACAGAAAAACCAAAGTTAAATGCATGTTATTTTACAATTAAAAACTCACTAGTTGCTTTAAGATATATTTCATTGTTCTATGAGGCAAGTGCAAGCTTATGTTTAAACAATGCACCTCCAGGAAAAAATCATGAACAGACAAGTGCAGTTCTTCACTCAGAAAACCATTACTGGAGAGAGCTTTTGATGTATTTTCCTACTCAAAAAAGTACTTGAGAGGGAGGCTTCCAGGAGGAAGAGGGTGACAGCCTACCTGGATCTTAGCCTTTATTCATACAACTGTGACAAATATGAACTCAACATTTAAAAAGTGATACTGAATTGCTGGGAGGTACAGAAAACTGCAGGTCTTCAAGCCCTCAGCATCTGTGTGATATGAATGCTATGTTCAATACAGACACAGCCATGGCATATCCAGGAAATGGACGTTTGAAAGGAACCTCTTAAAGAACAAACTAGAAGTTATCAAAGCTACCCAATTGGGTGCTTGTGAAAATACAAATAGCGAGAACACCTTCAATTATAAAAGCCATGATAGATGTAAGATTTTATTTAATAAATTCATTATTGCAGAATCTTTTTTGGAAGAGGGTGGGATTTTTATTTTCAGTGAGGAGTAAGCTGGTTGAAGAAGACTAAGTTTATTAACATTTTTAAAACAGTTTTCAAGTGTTTATAAAATTAATTGCTCGGCCTTATTCATCATTCAAGCCTTAGTCACGCAAGAGCATTATTCTTCCTCTCTGCCATTTGAATTATCATAAACCATCAATATGTGATATAGTTATGAAAAGAAACTGGGTCTTTTTCTTTTTTAATTTAGATATTTAAGTGTTTAAAAAACCAACTTGGATCAACTTACAGAAGTAATGGTATAGTTAATATAAACATGTATGTCAACAGAAACAAAACTGTGATTTTTGTTTAGTTGAAGTTTCTGGCAGAGTTTGAGCTGACAAATTTAGATAGCCACAAGAATGTAAAAGGCACTACTGGGAATTGTAGCTGAACAGAGAGCACTAAGAATCCCTTGCCTACCTCTGAAATATTTATGTTATATCAAGCAATATCTCAATTAACCTCTCAAGCAATAGCCAGAACAGCAGCAAGTTACAGTTTTGCAGTACTGCCCATTATATAAATCTAAAAGACAATTTACCTTATCTTTTCCGACACGTTAGGATATCTGCATCACTCTTCCTGTAACTTTAACATAGCAACAGTAGAATCAGGCTCTCTCTGGAAACTGAGTTTAATAAGGTTCCCTATATATTTTGACCCATTTTAATAGTTACCATTTACAGGATGGATCCTCAGTCCCAAAAGTAGTTCCTACAGAAGTTTTTTATCAGGGTTTGGGTTCATGTCCCTTTTATTTTCTGATGTTATCAATAAGAAGACATTTTAACAACTAATTTTTAGAGGCAGGTTACACCCTGATGCACAACAGATACTCTGCAGGCATATCCAAAGCCAAAATTGTTCAAAAACGCTCACCAGGCATGATGAAATACATTGCTTTAGACATGGAGGCATGACTTGCTAGTTCACTAAAGTTGTCCTTTCTATAACCCACTGTTCACTGTGCTCTGGTAAAGCTAAATAAAGTTTGCATTTATTCAAACTACACATACGAAATGACTAGAACTCATTGCAGCTCAGGTTTCAAAGTATTTCTGGACTTCCAGAGAAATGTATTAAGAGGAAAAGCAGGTAAAGAACGGGGGCACATAAATGACAAAGCCCTGCCTCCTTCACACATTAGATCAGGTCAAAAAGTTGCTGTAGTCCTTTTCTCTTTCTTGAACTTCCATGACAGGGTAAAGGGGAAAAAAAAACCACAACACACCAACATGACAGTTCTTTTCTTTATATCATCGTAAAACCGAGCGAGTACTAGTGCAGCCAGATCACTTCTCATTATCTCCCAGAGAGCTGAAGTCAAAATAATGGTGCTCAGTTTGAAAAAACAAGCACTTATATGCTCCCTTCTCCAGTTCTAACCAAAGCAGCAGCTTTAGCTTATAATGCACATCTCACAAGGGAAAAAAAAAAGACACAAACACACACCAAAAAAAAAAAAAATCAAGAACTGCCATACATCTCAACATTTCAGGAAGTTCTTAACTAAAATACTTAGATAATTCCCTGTAGGACTGTCAGTACGAGCACTACCACCACTCCCTCCCAACACTCTAAAGGAACAGTGGGATACACATTGTAGATTACATACTTGAAACTACCATGCCTGGTTTGACTTTCTCTGCTTTGGTACTCGCAGATCAAGAGTTGGGAATCTTTTCCATACTGGAATCACCTATTAAAAGACTCCTCTTTTAAAAAGGATCATTATTTCACATGCCATAATCTTAGATTAGGCCAAATATGGTCATTCCAAGCTTTTAAAAAATGGGAGTGGATAAAAAGAGATGACTTATCTTCCTAGGAAAAACACCACTTCTCCAAGCTTTCTTTTACTTCATGGCAACAAACATGAACAGAATGACAAACCTCTCCTTGTTTAACAATTCAGTTTAACTGACAACAAAATGCTCCCTTGCAATCACAGATTAGGTTGGAAGGGACCTCTGAAGGTCATCTTGTCCAACCTTCCTCCCTCAAGCAGGTTGCCCAGGACCATGTCCAGATTTTTTTAATATCTCTGGGTGCTGGCACAAGTTCCCTGAGAAGGTTGTGGAGTCTTTGTCCTCAATCACTCTCAAACTAAAAAGTGTTTCCTTATGTTCAGGGGGAACTCCCTGTGTTCCCACTGCCTTTTGTCCTGTCACTGGGCACCACTGAATTCTGTCTGTCTCTCTCTTCTTTGCACCCTCACTTCAGGTATTTATGTACACTGATAAGATTCCCCCCCACCCCACCCCCAGGACTTCCTTTCTCCAGGCTGAACAGTTCCCAGCATTCTCGGATTGGAGAGATGCTCCAGTCCCCCTCATAAGCTTAGCAGTCCTTTGCTGAATTCTCTCCAGTATGTCTGTATCTGTCTTGTACTGAGGAGCCCAGAACTGGACTCCATACTCCAGCTGTGGGCTTCCCTGTGTTGAGTATGAGGGAAGAATCACCTCCCTTGACCTGCTGGTAACATTCTGAATGCAGCTGGGGAGACCAACAGCCTTCTTTGCCTTTGATCTCAAAGGCCAGCACCATCCTCTCTTTTGTGCCTGCATAGTTAAAAAAAATACAGTGACAGAAAGAGAGTTCACAGTGAACAAACATCTGTGGACCTAATTTTCTTTAAATAACAAGTTTCCTTGAAAAGAAGTAAGTCCTACCAGGACATTGTACAGTATGCATCTTTCACACACCTATACAAAATACAATGTTAGTGCTCAAGGTTACAGAGGAAGATGAAGCTGGTCACTTTTCCAATTAAAGGAATTCGTGCCATATATAGTGAAGTATTTCTCAAACAAAAGTGATTTATAACAGATGACCTCAAAATTACCTCTGAACAGTCACAGTTTTTTTGCTATGAAAACCCAGAAATAAACAGGAGTGTTTACTCCTAAAGTAATCTTTTCCTATTAAAAAAAAAAAAGAACAGAAAACACCTTTTGACAAATCCTTTCTCAAACTCAGATTTTCCATTACCTTCAAAATGGACATGCAAGAACAAACAAGAGCTTTAACTTTCTAGCTAAGATTTTAAATAAACAGAAGTGGTAAAAGATGTCTCATATCCTGTGTGTTCCACCCGTACACGTACTGTTTCACTGTAGGTTACTGTGGTGCTTTTATCCCCACATCTTTTACTGCTTATTTGTTCATTTTAATTTTATAAATGGACTGTTGTGCTGCAACTAATTCCCTCAAGGCCAGCCACAAGCTAAGGACATTTTCCTTGTTCCACCCCATCTCTCTATTTCAGTGTACGACTCTTGCTTATGACTAGTAGTACATGAAGGTTTCCCACCCCAACTCTGGCGTTTAAAACTCCTCAATTCTTGTGAATTACTAGCTGCTGTTTAGCCAAGCCATGCACATGGCATTTAGTCATTTTATTAAAAAAAAAAAAACAACAAAAAAAACCCCAAATCCCTGAAATTACTGAACTGGAATTAAGTTAATGCAAAATCCTTTCATAGGAGTAAAAAAAAAAGTAACAAAAGCCTGGTTCAAAAGCAACCTGGTGCTCTGACAGCTGAAGCTGTAAACAAGCCTGCCATTAAAAGGGACTGTTACAGCCACCAAGTCATGAACAATGGAGAAACATTTATCAAAGTACTACCTAAAATTGGATGCACTTTTCTTTACGACAGTGCTTTGCTTCTCCATCCCCATCAGAAGCACAAATTGGACAGGAACAGGACAATGTAACGACAAGAGACTTATCTGATACGCCTGATCATCCAATGTGTAAAAGAGACACAAGGAAACTGCTTTTGTGCTGATAATTTGCCCCGAACTGACATATTTAATACCCTACAGAATTACCTGTTATGTAACATGTCGTTCAGTCAAATCTTCCAAAGCAACATAATGTCTTGTTCCAAAAGTACTAAATAATTTGCTTTTTTCGTACATCTCCTGTCACATTCAGTAAATCCACTTAAGGTTTCTCTCCATGCAACAGGAAATTGCCTTAACTCATGCATTCCATTAAAGCAGACAGCCAGTGCTTGGCTTTCAATTGCTCCTTTGTAAAAAGTCTATGAAACACTAAAATGAGAACTCTACTGTATCAATATGCACTCTACAGGCCAAAGGAAGTCAGATTTAAGCAGATGACTCATGATAAAATGATATAATATCAAGTCTGCTTTGCAAAGAAAAACGTAGTTTAACAACTGCTATTAGCAATTATGTATCTATATAGATATATAATTGAATCCTGAGGATCCCAGAAAGTCATTTTCAAATAGCAGATGGAAGCAAAGCTTCAAAAGGCTTCCCCCATACGCAAACGTAATTGATTATGTACAATAAATTCTTGCATTTAATCTAACTATACCTCAATTTTGCACTGTGAAATCAAACCCCTTTTCTCTTCCTAGAGCTTAAGCAGAATAATCTGTTGGTTTATATTGCCCTGCCATGCCCCAACTGCCCTTTAGCTCTTAAACTGCCAAGTCTTGATAGGCAGATAAAACAGCTCTTAATAACTTTCTGGTTTTAGCTTTTTACCTATTAGAGTCTTGCATTTTCAGACATAAGTTTTACACCATATTTATATATATTTCACAAAATGGTCTGTAAGCAGGTTGTGCACAGAACTTTGACACAGTTTGCCAGCTCTGCAGCAAATGTGTCCCCTTTGAAGTTTCCCTAACAGTAGGATAACAGCAATATGAACTACCATTCTCCAGAATTCAGAATATCCTGTTTCTTTATTAATTCTGTAAAACTTCGGAAATTTAAGACATAGTGACTAATTTAGGGCTCACATGCGATGAGGAGGCCAATAGCAGTTCTTGGGTTTCAGCTTAAAGCAAAGACAATTTTGAACAATGGACTTAAATGACATGGCTCACTAAGTAATTTACAAGCAAATGTCAATAAAAAACAGAATCATAGACTTCATGTAAGCTTATATATACTTTGAAAGCTTTATGACAGACCTGAAACCAAAATTATTCTGTTCCCTCTCTGTACATACTACCATTGTCACTTCTGGTTATGTTGCTTTTAGCCATACATGGTCCCCTTTCTCTTACTTTCCAAGAGCTGTGAAGTACATTTCCAGAGGCTACAGTATTTCACAGAAGCAATGCTTTGCAGTTGCCTATGCTACCCCATCATTCAGATACACTGATTTATACAAGAAATCAGAGCCAACGTCTTATATTCTTTCAAATACACATTCTTCCAGAAGTCCGTGGTTTATAATCCAAGTTCTGGGAGGGTCAGCTTTGTCTAGCCAGCAGCAGTCACACATGGACTCCACAGTTACAAACCATGCCAGCACACCTCGTGTAACTCCCTGTGAGACCAAAAGATAGGGGAGGGGATATCTCATATCTGGGACCCTGTTAAAGCCTAGACAACAGCCACTTGTGATCAAAAGAAAAAGTCCACTTAGAAAGCACATACACAGAGGCACAAACACTCATGTCCTTTGCAAGACTACACCAGCTACTGTTGCTCTGCATGTTCTCAGCATCATTGTAAGGGTTGTACTTTAAAAAGCTGGATAACCTGCAACGTATGGAGATTCCTTCAATTACATTCCATAAGCTAGCAAGCAACCTAATTAAACAGATTTCCATCAACACATTTTTATTCCCAATTCTGCAGTCATTATTTATGCAAATAATCTTATCAGCTCTAATAGAAGTTACTACATGAGACAGAAACAAGTATTACACTACTTAAACACAGGTCTCACCTATCTCCCATATTAAGGATACAAAATAATATAGATAGAGTAGCTATGTTACTAAACACAGCTAGTATATCTTAATTTCTCTTTGCTCAAGGGTTACAAAAGAAAAAACCCACATTGTAATTATTATACAGTATATACTATATATTATAAAAAGTAAGAACCCTGCCATCAACAGTGCAATTTGGAAAGAAAGGAGAATGATGCCTTGGCAGAAGCTCAGTGGGAAAAGCTAGTCTAGGTCAGTGCTTTGGGCAACACTGAAGTTACATTCTGCTGCCCAATTAAACAGCAACAATCACAGCCCTAACCAGTCTCACCATATTTATACTGAGCAGGGAACTCATTCACAGCTGAGACAACAAAAAGCTTCATCAATACCAATGAAAAATTAACCTTAATATTTTAATTCCAGTGTATTAGGACTTATTATGCAGCCAGGGATACTCAAAGAGATCCCAGTAGGATTACCTTTCTGCAGTTAAGTATTTTCACAATGAAACACAGGAACATCTGTATGGGCAAGACATCCTGCTTGGCTGTTATCTTACACAAAGTCAACTGCCCTGAACGAAATGGAAATTTCTCAGTATCTCAGATACAAATAGAGATTTAAAAATACTACTTTCAAAAAGGACTTTCCAATTAGGATGGACACGTTTGACAAGTCTTCATGAACATAATGTAATACTTTCACAGAAAGTGTGGGGGCAACATGCAACATAAAAGGGACCAGGAATACTGGCTTCTGAAGATTTTCTAAATGTAGGGAAATAAATACAGCTAACAAGTATACAGAGATGTTACAGTTTCTGATGGGTGATGTTTGCCCAAGTTTTATTTCTCCTACCGAAGCTGCTACCTGCTACCCTTGAGAACTACAGGATTTGGTTTCACCTCAGTACAATCATGTTGTTTCCAAAAAATACACAACACTTAGCAATAAATCCCATTCAGACTAATTGTCCTGTTGTACACTACATATGTTGACTTTACCATTGACAATGAATGCAGCCATGAACTAGAACACTAACCAGCACTGCACCAACTCTATCTTTTTTTTTTTACTTCCAAAGTGACAGAATGCAAGAGTTGAAGATGGATATGCCACTCATCCCATATGAACTGTTCCCACAAACCACCCATGGAATCTTCCATTCCATTAAAGTTACCACTGGACAGTTTAAAATTTCAGGTATGTGATTTAAAGAAGGACTGTGCTCTAACATCCCTCTTATTTCAGTCAGTCAGAACACACATGAACAATATCTTCAGGCACTGACTTCTCACACCAGAATTTTAAGGCTCCATTTGGCTGCTATGTGGAAACTGGAAAAAATAATGACAAACTGTACTATTCAATTAATCTTTCTTCTAGTAAACGCATTATATTCTTTGACACAGTTCACAGTTCTGTAAGAGCAAGGTCTTGAAGACAGAACAACAGAATAGCTCTGATAGTTTGAGGACATTTAGTCTGGATCATTTTGCTTTCTCTCGCATATTATATAAGTTGCCAGAAACTAAAATTTGAGTTTCATCCAGACAGGTCACCTGCAAAACTGTACACAAATGCCAAGATACTGAAAAACATCCAAGTTCACAACCAAAAAGAAATTCAACATGCAAATTATTTTCAGAAAAAAACTGCCAGTGTATTGCAAGTCAAGGTCTGTAATAAACTCGATCTTTAGTTAGGAGCCTCACAGATAAACTGTAACACCTTGAAAATGTATATTATCTCCTTACTGGTACCATTAAGGATCTGAATTGCATAGATGCTGACAATATGTTAATATTCAGCTGTTCCTGTATGAGTCAGCACTTACTGATAGTTATGTCAGAAACAACAATAGGCAACATGATGCAAAATCTTCTATAAATTTTAAAAAGGAAATTTTATTAAAGAGAAACACTAGAGGCAAAAGGTCAAGAGGTAAAACCAAGTCATCACTTATACTTTTATGACAGAAAGAACTAATACACAATGATTCCTCTCCAGTCCAGACAGGTATTTACAGTCCTGATTCTAAAGCATAAACTTCAAGTGGAAGTACCTTAGGCAAACACTTTTTAATGTTACAAATAAACCAACAAACAGTAAAAAGACCTTGCAAAAAAAGCCACTGTCTGGCATCTCAAAAAAAAAAAAAAAAAAAAATTGCCGTTAGCAAACATGGCAAGAAAAACAGAAACTGGGAATTTTTTATCTCATCAAGTCCTCCTAAGGAAAACAGCAAATTCCCAATTTCAGCTCTCTATATGGTATCAACCCACAAACTATATGGTCAGATATAATTTAAAAGCCCTGACAAAATAAATGCCCAGCTTAGCCAGCTGCACAGTTTATCAGCCTGCTGCCATCTGCAAGGATTGTAAACATCAGTTGGGATGTTGTATGTGGTTTGTAAGGAAATTATACGTCCCTGAACACAACCTCCCCTGTTATTTCAAGAGAAGATATGGCTACCATTTAAAATGCTCTCCCAGTCTTTCTGTTATTAAGCAAGAACAGATGAAGGTGACAACTAAGTTTATTATACATGACCTTGTTCGTAAGTGGCCTTGACAATCAATCTATTCAGTCTTTTCAGTGACCTCTCTGGTGCCTTCATGATTAAGACACTTATAATGGTTACAGAGTTGGAAAAAGAATGCTTTGCATACTGTCTTCACCTCTGGCACATCTCTAGTTGCTGGGACATGGTAATCCTCTTCCTAATTACTTTCACTCCTGCAGCAATCCATCTCAGATTCCACAAGTTTTGTTTGCTAACTTCAGCCCCATGTGAATAAGCAATCCCGCTCCTTCCTCAGATCATGGGAGAACCATGTATAGCCAAAATAATTAATCTAATAATGATGCAAAAATGTTGAGCGCATCATTCAGAAATAGATAATAAATCATAGCTTCACTGCTTCCAGACATCTCCCCCTGAAAGTTCCTCCAACAGCATCAGCTGACAATATTTGGATGCTATGTATGCACATATGCTGCATACCTGAGATAAACAGATCTCCTATATCAAGAGTTGCAGAAAATAGAAAAAACCCTCACATTTTTAAGAGAATGATTTCACAAGCAAATATCCACCACTTAGAGTGATCCAATGAACCACATCAATTCAGTAGCTTAAGGATCATTGGAAATTATTAATAATATATGCATTATTAATTAAAATTATTAAGCATGTATGCATTCTCTGATTTTAAGCTATGATACCACAATTTCTTGAAAATATATGGGTTGTCAGTAGACACAGCTTTTTTTTCTGGAATCTTAAATTCATGGGTCATGTTGCATAATACCATACAATTCTTAAATTCACTGATAAAGCATTTATATCAGAGAAACACAAGAAAATCAATTACAGGATATGTTGAGCTCAGATACACACAGTATCCTGAGGTTCAACTATTCACTTCTAAATAATTTCAACTATATTCCACTCAGCCTCCTGAGAACTGGTATATTAAACATACTGATTCTTCACATCTTTTGTTTCATGGCTGGGCATACACATTCGTGCAGAAAGAGAAACGAGAACATTTTTATTCACACAGATCATTTTCATTCTTTTCTAGTGGTAAAAGTAATTCCAAACTGCTTACAAACTGAATGCCAATCAGATATGGCACAAACCAAGAAATAAAACGTTTGCAAATGATTGCAAATCCCCAAGAAAGCCAGAACAGCAAGACGTCTTTTTTCTCCAATGATAGTAGCCAATGCTTCAAAGGTAAGTCTCATGAGATGCTTTGCTCTTACTCTTACATCCCTGTGCTAGGTGTACAACAACAATAATATACAGCCTTTTCTTGGAGGTGGATTTTACTGGTAGCAGACAAAAGCCTCCATCCCAAGCTTATCCTGAGAATACCTCCAAAAAAAAACTACTTTTGGAATAAAGCCACTTAACAACTACTCTCATTCAGGTTGTTAGTTTCAAGAGAATAGAGTTCCTTATGTTCCCCATGATCCATCAGCATTCCTGTCTTGGATCTGCTACTTAATTGCTTTGCACAGATGGACTAAGGACAATGATCTGTGAAAGAGTTAATAGTTGCCATCTCAGAGGTTCCCAAATAATTTTAGTAGAAGCAAACTGCCTCTTACATATCAGTGACAGAGCAGTGTCTACACAATATTAATTCACCTGAAACAATTTTAACTGGATTTTCATAGCCTTTAACAAGGCTCTTAAGCAAAACTCTTGAATTTAACTACTGTGGACTAAGTTCAAGACGTCAGCAGGAATCAATTAAAAGCTTTAGAATGCAAAAAATATTTCCAGCAGTGCTGCAGCTACAATGCTTCATTATCCTCAAAATGCAATCAGGAGCAGAGAGGTGAGTTTACAACATCTGCCAACAGCGTTTCAGAAAAGCCCCAATTGAAAACTGACACTCAAAAGCAGTGGAAAGCTCTTCCAACACCACAGACTTACATCAAGTTCGGTTAAATTCAAGACTGGTGAATGTGAAGTATAGAAAGGAGGGGAAAAAAAAAACTACCTACAGAAGCAACAATAGGTTCTTAGTGAGCTACTACCAACTTGGGAAAAGAGACTGTGAAGTACCATCCACCATGACTTCAAAACATCAGTTCAGCGCTCATCAGAGATCAAAGACACGAGCAGAATACTAAAGCCCACTAGGAAAGGAACAGAACAAGAACAGAAACGTGTTATTATGCCACACTATATGCAAACATTATGATTTCATCTCAAGTGCTGCACAGTTATAATTATCACTGCTGAAAAGGAATAGAGAAACAGAGGTGTCACAGAGAAGATTAAGGAAAAAGTATAGCCCACACTGGCTCCATTATAAGATTTTTCAGATTGAAGGAGAGACAACAGAAGTGAGACTATGAGAATGAGGATTCTAGAGGCCCAAGCAGGAAAGACGAGATGAAGTAAAGATAAAAATTATGACATTTCAGAGTAAATTATTAGAAAATTCAATAAAGGTATCAACTAGCATAAGTTTAATAGCAACAGAAGAAATGTTTTCCCCTCAAATGTGATGAAATTGTGAAAATCACTGCCATGGGATGTTAAAAGTCCAAAGAGCATAAAAAGTTTAAAAAAAAAAAAAAAAAGCTAAGAAATACTGTATTCATCCTGCATTCAGTTGCAGAAAATCAATCATCAGAGAAATGAATACTACAAGCTTGTTCTGTTTCCTTAGCTCTGAGAAACCAGAACTAATTTGACCTTCACCACAAAAACGGCAGAAGAGTAAAGCAGAAACAAATTTCAGTATCTGCAATGTGGACAAAGCACATTAAAGACACAGCCTCAGACATGGAAGTTGCTAGGTATGTTATCAAAAGATGTAGTGGTTTTTAAACTATCCACTAAAACACTCCCAACACGCTTTGGTAAGTAAACTTTCACTAGTAAAACGTTATCTCTTCCTAGAACTGCTTCCTGAAATTAATCCGAACCTTTACAGGAATATAAACCTCACAACTGAGTGGAATCACCATCCGCCTTTAAGAAGTTTGCAGTTGATCAGTGGAAGTTACCTTTCTCCTCATGTAGCCATTGCAAGATTTGAGAACTTTTGCTCAAGTATTTTATCAAAACACTTGCTTGAGAACTTGTCCCACAATTTCCATGGCAGCATCATAATTCGATTTAACACTGTGTATCTTGACACAGTCTGATACACATCCCATGAATTTACATTACTTTACAATACGCTGCTCTGTATGCAACATATTGCAACACAAGTTACAGCCCTCACTTTAACAGGAATTAAGGTTTCACCAAGTCACAAACACATCCCTTAACTTTAAGGGTTTGTCAGGTTTTAACTGACGATTAAGTTCTTTGTCATTGCAAGCGAAACATAAGGGACACAGACTTGCCTTAGTTTCTTCCACATTGGCAAGTTTTTCTCATCAAAACTTGTTCTATATGGCAACTTTTCTGTCAGACAACTCCTGCACATTAACGTATTTGAATGGTGGGATATTTGAATTGAATAATTTTACTGAAATGCACCACTACCTACTGAACTGCAGACTTCAGTTTCAAAGGAGCACAGATTACTAGATTAACTGGTTTTGAAGATCCTATTTTAATTCTCTTTTCTTTCTTTTGTTACTCTTTTTGTTCTAGTTGCACCTTTATCTGCCATGCCTTTTCAAGTCTTTCTCTGCTCTGACTTCTCATAACACAATCCTGTTCAATCACACCATCAGACATCTTTCCCCTCCCACTTTTCAGGTTGTTGCACAGTTTTCATATTTTATGTCAACTGTGAATAAAATAAAGGACACCATCAGTAAAAAGCACTTCTTAAACTACATTCATTTCTGTAAGAAAAAGCAATTAAAGTTGCTTCCTTTCCATTCAGCTGGTCTTTTTTCCATCCACTGCTTTTCTTGGTCACCCACTGCCCTAAGCTTGAAATCTGGTGTAAACCTGGATTCAGGAACCCTCAAAGGTGATTACAGCAAGATTTTTCAAACATTACTTCCCAGTTTCGTGGGGATACCATATAGTACTACTTCTAAAACATGTACAAAAGGAAACTCAGAAGGAAAAAGCCTATCACCATCAACTTTTCCTAGCTAGGAGGAGTCTACAAGTTAAAAAAGAAAAACAGCTCTGCTGCATATACCTTGTAGATAAATAAACACAGTAAGGATTTCTGAACATGGTAGAAATTCAGCAGCGAACAACTAAGTTGAACAAACACAAACTAGTTCAGGTAGCAAACAGTAAATGGGCTTGGCCCCAGGGGTCCAGATCAGATGATGCCATCTTCACCAGACCAAGGACAAGATCACTAAGACCTCTCCTCAGAACAACAGACAATCCCCTCTGCTAGCAGAGATCTTAAAGGTCACAGCTGAAAACCACAAACAAAACTACTGAGATGTTGTTGTGTCCCTTTGTTCCCCTTTCCCGTCACAGTTTAAAATGACAAATACTCCAGGTTAAATGGCTAACATAGCAATGAAGCGAGAAAGAACCGTTAAAATGAATGATATTGGTCACCACAGATATCAGCTTCCATAGTGCTGTGTTGAATTATTTATTCAAAAGTTTCCATTGCTACAGAAGTGTCAGCTGAACTCACTCCAGTTTCACCCCTCTGCGCACACCAACAGTTGCCAGCCTGCAAAACATGCTTGAGGAGAGTTCTACTATAAGTAATACTGGCCAGTAACATTTAAACCTTTATGCCCATGCCAAAAAAAACCTTTTTGTTTGTTTGTTTTTAATAGTACCAAATATTGCAAGGAAATTAAACCTTTGCTATAATGGAGTCAATAGAGAAGGGAAGAAGGTGGTGTAATCTGGACCCTTTCCAGTTTTATTTCTAGAGCTGCCTCTCACTTGTGGTAGCACACATCTCTGGGGAACTTCTTGTTTGCTGGAAAAGTTTCTTTTCCTTTCCTTCCTTCTTCTTGCCTCTCCATGGAAATTCAGAATATCATCCAAACACAACCATCTGCTTCTACACCCACAGAACCCCTCCTAGTACGGGAATACAGCAGGCTGTGTAACACCTCTACTCCTCTCTGGCACTTGCTAGAAAAAAGGGAGGAGCAGTGTCAGTCTGGGTGGCAGTGACGGAGCTCAGCTCATCTCCAGCTCCCCACTGCTGAGATCGCCACAGCACCACCAGCATCACGTGTTGTACCTTGTCACCCTCCAGAACATTGCACGTTCCATAGTGACACTGTAAAACTGATATAAAAGCCGAAGTTTTATTTACCAAATTGCATGTTATGCTTTCAACATCGTATTCTATAAGTTTACTGCAACTCCTTACCATCTTGACTTTTTTTGGTACAGAAGTGGATGTTTTTAAACCACTAAAAACTGTGTATCAATCTCCTCTAAATCTCAGGCAAGGGAGGCAAGCACAACCAACATGCTTAGAGCAGGTTTTTCTCATGTATTCCAACAGAAGTTGACTGAAGGCAAAGGAAAGGAGAATTAGATTCCATGCTACATGATTAGACTACATAATGTAGTTCTTCCACACCACATAGCCAAAGGTTTATAAGGACAGAAAGTGACAATGTGGTCTCCCAGTCCCTTCTCTGGCCTAATTTTGTTCATAAATCTTGCCCAAATTAACTCCTGCTTTTTAAAGGTTACAAGTTGCTCTGCAATTAATTTTTGCTCATTGTTACAATAACTGCATGTAACTTCTACTCTAATGTTCTTAAGCTTCAATTTCCCCTCACTGAAAATCTCTCCTGGTTCAAGGGCCCTTCCACTACAGAATTAATGTTGTCCACAACACAGAAATCTAGTCATCCCTCCTGCTCATTTACAGCAAGTTAACTGGGCTGTTCTTTTTGACATTTTCACCTGGAAACATCCTTTCCTCAGAGGGATATTCTCTAAGCCATTCCCAGTCAATCAATATCCTTCCTGAACAGCTGACCACCCAGACAGGTGAGAAAAACATTAAACATATGAATGGGAGCTGGAAAGTTATTTCCAACCACACCAATGTACAGTGAGTTCTTCTTCAACAGCCTACCAAACTTCCTCCTCCACATACAATCCCCTCCAGCCCTAAATCACTGTTTTTCAGAAGTTTATTTTGTTTTGGGTTTTTTTCAGAGATCTTGGCTGTTTATCCCTAGACAAATCAGCTTAGCCTTCCTCTGCTATTGGTACAAAGGAAAAAAAAAAAAAAAGCCACTGAAATGAAACTTCCTACAAATATTTATTCAAAATATTAGTGAATAAAGCCTGGTACACTGTGTTAGTGTCTGCTCCATGGCATCTTTAAATAAATGGGTTTAATTAGCTTTTTAATCTAAAGCTAATACCTAATCACAACAGGTGCCTTTGTGGAGTACACTTTCAAGGACTCAGCTCCCAGTGGACACATCACTCCCAATATCCAACAACATCCCTGCAATCCAGCAAGTCACTTCATGTCCTTTTCACACTGCCAGACAAAGCAACATCTCTGACACACTTAATACACCCGAAACAGGCAACATCACTCCCACGTTTGCCAAGCAGCGTCCTACATTTACCATGCACTGGTCTGATGTAGTGTGTGATAGTTTATAATAGTTCATGACAGAACTGCAGTAATGCTGTATAAATGACAAATGACTGCACAGAACACTGCCTGTAAAATGCTACCCAGGGATTAATCTAACAGAAACCACTGGAGTTGCAATAGTAGGTCTTTCCATAGTCATAAAAGAAGAGGTTATACTCTGAATATTAAACTGTTCATTCATAAAGCTGGTCTAAAACCACTTTAATAGAAGTGTAGATGCTGTTATAACCTAAAATTTGAATGATCCCCTCCCCACAGCTGAAAAAAGAATGGGAAAAAGTACTCAATGTTTTTCACTATCAATAGCTTTTGTAAATTAAAAGTGTTTGCAGAATCTTTCAATAAGCACAACAACACTTGTTCCTCACAGTAAATATGAAATTGGGTAATGCCAACATGCCAACAGACACCTGCACAGGATTCCTTCTTCCTTCTCACCACCATTTTGTTCTATCAACTTGGATTACTGGGGAACAAAATCACTTAAAAAGGGATTTAAACAAGGGGAATTAAAAAAAAAAAAAAAAAAAGGAAAGGAAAAAGAAAAACCTTCCTTCCTTTGTTATTAGGGATCTAAAAGAGACCAAATCATGACTAAATATACTTACCATTTTTTATCCTACTGTAATGCTAAGATTCAAGCACGGTCCACTTACTTTCTAGTATGTTAAGCCAATCAGCAAGATGTTTAATTTCCTCTGCCCTTCCTCCCCCTTACCCAGTTCACTTCCAGGTTTACAAAACCAGAGTATTTCAGCAACGCTCCCTTCTCCCTTTCATCAAGAAGCATTTCATTTCTAAGACTCAACATACAACAGATATAATCATGAAGAGTAAGATCGAATTCCCTGGAAGACACTAGACCTTTGCATAGAAGGCAGTTTCCAAAGGCTCTAAGTTGGATAAAATAGTGAAGATTATTTAATTTTAAGCATTTCTCAGGTAAATTATATTGCTTGGAGTGTTAATCTCATCATAAACTGATGTATACATGAAGTGAAATAAACTTTTGCACTTAACCAAGCTGAAACCATACCCTCAAAACATTAAGCCTCTAAAAAGTAGCCCCTGGTTATCAAATACCAGTAGTATGCCAGCATCTGTATTGTGGGTACCATAAGGTGATGGTGTTGACATAATGAATTTTCCTTATCTGAAAAACCAGCACCTGTATATCTGACTCAGGCTTGGTCTAGGAAGAAGAAACCTATATATTAAAAAACAAGATGTTGATACTGTTTCTCTACCGAACACCTGGGACATCTCAGAGCACCCTTACTTCCATGCCAGCTCCACAGAACTCAGTGACTGATGAAAAGCCCCTCACCACATCAAGACTGCATGACAGTTTCACTACAGAAGACTAGTAAACCTGCATTTAAGTCCTCACACCTTCCTCAGATGCATGTCATATACCACTATATACCACTATTCCTGTAACACAGAAATGGGAACATGCAGGGCATTAAAAAAAAATACTTAATATAGTATTGCTTTACAGCAAAGACTCATTTTGGTGTTTTCTTTACTGTAGAAAAGGTTCAAGTAAAGTCCACTTCAAACATCCATCTAAACCCCAAAAAATCTAATGAAACCTGGCATTTCCAGCCCTTGCAGTTTTCTTTAAAATGTCAGCACATTCAGATTTCTATGGTGCTCTTGAGCCTCCCGGGTTGGTTTTTTTTTTTTTTTTCTCTGCAAGGGATTAAGAAACTGAGAACCTGTCAGTTCCCAAACTGGTTTACATAAACCAGCTCTAATTAGACCCTAAGTCTGCTACGGTCAGCATCATGAGAGATCTCCACATTTCCCTGAGTATCTCAAAGACCACTATATTGCCAGACAGGATGGACAGAAAAACACCTATTACTCATCTTCAAACAGTTACTGAAAAGAACCCATGAAAATTATGAGTGTGAATGAAGTGAAATATGACTTCGATTCTATGTTGAAATACACACCTCTGGACAATTTTCTTAGTGGCAGTGCAAAATTTTATTATCAAAGTTAACTGTGCAAAACAACAAAAGGTCTAAAGCTTTTACACCATTATGGAGGGACATATCAGGAGGTCTGTTTTTCAATAAGAGCTTATTCTGGCAAAAAAGTCCTCTTCCATTTTAAGTGCCACTTAGAACTGCAACAATGATTTTTTGAAATTCAGTCCCAGAGAGGGTTTACGATTTTTAATGCTTTACATGCATGTGATACTTAAATCATAATTAAAGAAACCAGAAAGGTGACACTTCCAGTTCAATACAACAGCCTGTCTAAAGTGACCTACAATATGCAGTCTCCATAATTCACTTCTGTTAGTTTCTCTCTGATGAGGCTTCCCCTCCGCAAGACACTGTTCCATCATTAAGCCAACACACAAATTAAACAAAATACTGAGTTCAGTATCATTTGGCTTAAAAAGATCACAAAGACAAAAATAAAAGTCATTTACATTGCAATAACCAACATGCTGGCTTATCTGTTTCTCCACAGTATTTCAGTACTCTTTTCTGCTTCCAGCCCTCCACAACATCACAACTCCTGCATTTTCTACTGTAAAATGCATTAGCTTCCCTCAGAATGGGTTGAGAACTGATTTGCCACCATGCAAAACATTCCTGCTGCCCCTCCTGCTCTGGAAGGCAGCACCACAGGCCCCACACCATTAATCCAACTCTTCTGCTCACATGAAAGCTGCCATCAGCAGCAGCTGCCAGCAAGTTAGTGCTCATAAAACTCTGCAAAAGTCTGCTGGAATTGATGAGTGTGTTCACTACAAAATATTTTGTCTCCAGTACTGACAGTGTTTTCAAATCCTGTCTCTCACATGCTAATATTGAATCAGACAAGAAAATAAACATTTCCACTACCTACTTAATGCTGAAGCTCACTAATTGGAATCTTGCTCTCTCTTGGATGATGCAGAAAACATCTAAAGCAGCAGCAGGTAGACAGCATGATATCATAGGTACTCTATAACCTGATTTCAGTCAGGAGCTAGACACTTAACACGTGGGTCACCCAAATGTGCACTCCCAACACCTTCTTGCTTTTCACATGGTCCTGAACAGCCTAGCTTGCTGAATCAAACCTCTACAGATGTATTTGGGCATTCACCTCAGAACACCCAGGCATGCGTCTGGTGCCCTGCAGACAAGCGTGGCTCGTCAGACCGGAACAAATTTATAGTCCGGGCCTGATTTGCACACACAGGAATACAGGTGTAACTACAAGGTGGTTTTCCATTTGATAAATGAGTGCACAGAAATAGAAGAGAGCCAAAAATGCAACAGTGATGCTGGTTTAGCCAGTACCTCAGCCAGTCCTTCAGGACCACAGAGCAGGAGCTGCTGCTCAGGGAAGCAGATGGAGGAGAGCCGAGCATGTTGGCAAAGCTCTGGGCCCATGAGGCTGCACAGGGAGAGCGTATGCAGAAACAGTGTGAAGAGAGGAACTGTTCACATGGGGACTGAACAGTAAATAACTCTGATGCTAGAGCAAGTGTTGAAGCCAGTCCTGAAACAGAAGGCATCAACTGTAAAAAAGGATCTACTAAAATGCATTAGCAAGGACACTGGTTCTCTAGACCTGACAGTTAGAAAAGTGAAAATTCTTTATCTAGACAAATCAGGGAGCTTAAACTTTCTGTACAAAGCACAGTATGACTGAGGACCAAGGAGACATTTTAATCCAGTTATTCATATAAATGTTTCCTTAAAGAAAAATATTTTACTGTGTACTCCAAGTTGAAGTATTTAAAAATACAAAGCTCCACTTTTCTTTCAGTGGATAAAACTTCCAGAAAGAGCAAAAAAATCATGAAAATTTCTCATTTGAACTCCATTTCTTAATAGTAAAGACTTGGTGTTAAAACAAAGGTTCCTCAATAGTAGAGGCTATTTAAGATCAAGCCAGTTCTAATCCAGTTGCTCCTTAACAAATTAATTTCAGAGTAAAACAGAGCTGTGGTGCCATTCTGTCAGTGGCAGCTGTCTTTTGAAAGGTTCTTGCCACTCCCTTAGCCCCCTGATACTCATTGCTGCGCTCCAGAGGTGCCAACACAATTGTTTGCAAGACTGTGCTCTAAGTCAGGGTTTCAAGAATTATCCCATTTAAAGGGGAAAACAATGCCAAAACAGTAAAAGTATCCCAATAAAGTACTTTTTAAAATAACACAGGCTATACAACAACCATCTAAAAAACTGATGTGACAAGTTAAGACAGAACTAACAGAAACATCTTAAATTGAATTTTCGCCTCCATGGAATAACACAGTCACAGCTTCATAAGAGGGAAAATCATTCACGTCTGGCAAGAGACTGCACTCCTGCTTTCTTTCTCCTCCCCTTTTTTCCAAGTCTTCCCTTCCCCAACAAGAAAAAACCCAACCCATGCGTAACAAGTTCTACCCTCCTCTTTAAGAGCTTGGAAGAAGTACTGCGTACAAAACCAACATAAGTTAGAATCAGGTAATTTTTTTTTCTGGTTTTCAGTAGGAGGTAAGATGGAACTCCTTGCAACTCTCTTTCCAAGACAGACACATAGCAAATAGGGTAGAATATATGTGGAAAAATAAGAGAAGCACTGAGGAAAGTACAGAAGGTAATGTCGACACATTTGTTCAAAAAAAAAATAAATTCCCATAAGAGGATTTTCTTCCAAAAAGGGGGAAAAAAAAAGAAGAAAAGGAATTGAAGTTTACTACATTGGTTAAAAGAAATCATGTTGCCACATTTGTGAAGCAAAATCTCTTGGTCCTGTGTTTCTGCTTGAATAGGTACATATTATGACAATTCAACATTCCAGAAAAACAACATAAAACATTGATATGAAACAAGGTTGAGCTCAAAAGACTAGCTTTGACTCTATTATTGTTGTGTCTTCTGATTAAATATACATAACACCTGCTGCAATGTGTAAAAACGGGGGAAATCTGGAGGGTTTACTTGTTTAAAATAGAAATTCATTGCTTCATGAACAGCCCACTTATCAAAGCATGATTTTTATTTAGAAATGTGTGATTTTCCACAAACACCAACAGAGAACACTATGAGGAAGCCTGCAAGATTTTTTGGATGGCAAACAGACTATTGATATGACTATCAGAGACTACATCATCCTAAGTCATGCTACTCTAATTCAATTACACAGCCACTGAACAATTTCTGCATGAACACAAGCGTTTAATTAAAAACAAAATTACACTTACCATGTCCTTTTCAACTGCTCAATACAAAAACTATCCCACACACTGAGAAAAAACCATACCTGTTCCCCCTAAAGACAATGAAGAAGAATTTGAGACATGAACAACGTTTATTGTTAATAACATACCACAATGGCTTTGATATTCTTTCAAGAAAGTAAATCAGAAAAAAAAAAACTATGTTCTTTTAAAATACTGAGAATTCAAACAAAACTTCTACTTCAGTATTTTCCACCTAGCTTGAAATAACTCCAACTTAAAGGGTCTACTACATTCTTTAGACTGGAAGAGACAGGATGAAATTCCTTCTTTGACTTAACAGTTTTACCTTCACCACATTTGAGTTATCAAGGAATCCAGTCCCAAAAGTTACAAAGGATGCAATAATGTTATTTTTCTTACACTGTAGCAACAATTCAGAAAGCACCCTGAAGCTTACGACCTGACAAAGTTTCCAGGCAAGATGAACCATACAGAAGTTAGCACAATAAAATCACTGCAGGTTTTAGAGGTAACCAGTCCCATGAGAGCTTTAGTCATTTGGGTTCCCCACCTCGGAAGCTTCAAACTGCTCCCTATTCTTTCCTGCTGACAGACTATGTTCATTCTCCTTCACATTGTAATAAAAGAAATATTTAAGAAAGGTACTGTAGAATTACCAGAGTAAACTGGAATCAGATTAATGGATGATGTAGCTCCTCAGGGGGGCACAACAGAAACTTGACGTAGTAGTCCCAATTAAACTTGGGCAGAGTTTATACAGGCAAACTAGCACAGATAGCCTCCAACCTTTACGCATTGTTCAATCATGAAAATAAACCATCTAATTTAATATTTTCCCTTATCTCCCAAGTGTGTGTGGGGGACCCAAAACAAACAACAAACCAAAACACACGCATGTTGCTGCGTTATGAGGACAAACCAGTACTACATGCCTGAATATAGATATATATATATATGAGTGTTCCACAAACACCTGCTGTTTTGGGTTGTTGCTTTCACTGTCTATGACAAACTATATTTAACATGCACCTGTGCTTTTCACCTGTCCTCCTCCAAAAAACTCCATCCACCAGAACTGATCTTAAAAACACAGAGGAAACCAAATAGCTGTTACTTTAATTCATTACTTTCATCCTACTGGTAATCTCTTTTTTTTTTTTTCCCAAACTCTCTCAAAACTGAAAGCATGAAATCTCAAAATATTCATTAGAATATTCATTAGAAATGTAATTTCTGATTAAGAGCTAGAAGGATTCAATCAACTGACAATGCTTGTCTTCATAGAGTACATTAACTCTCACACCTCCATTTGGAAGATGTAAAACATACATTTCTACTTTTGAAAATATCAAGAAAGCTATTTAACATCATATTTACAAGAACAAGTTTTAGATGTGACCTCCAAAGTTGACACTATTTAGGAATGAAGGAAAGTACTGCAGAATATTTCTGAAGCACCTTACTTAAATGACTGATATTCATACTGAATATAGGACACAACACAAGGCACTCTATTCTTCAGGGGCTGTGTTTTATTTTAAAATATAAAATACAACCATTATAAACTGTCAGTGCAACTTCACGCTTCAATAGCATGTTTCAGTGATGGTTTTGGCTCATTCAAAAATACACAAAAACACCCTAATTGGAGTGTTATTTTAGAAAAAATCTGAAATAACCTTTTTAAGGCTTCTAGAACCACCTTCACCTGACTTCTGTGATTACACACAATAAACAGCACCAGTAAATACTAAATCATCGTAAGAATACGTCAGTACAGAGACTATATTCAGTTTTGTTTCTAATACTCCCAGGATTTTAAGGAGATTATACTTTCAAGTGACACCGTCTGCTTGGAATCCAGTCAATTTGGAAAGAAAGAAAATGGATTTACATTCATTTCACATTCCTCAGCTTTCCTAATCCTGCTGACAAATTTTACAGTTTTAAGAACATGGCTGCAGTAGAAACAGCAAAACAACTACTCACAAAGGCAAACAAGTAAACAGACTAATACAATTTATTTTCTTGAAACTTCCTTGCTTGTACTAACACTGCATAAAATATTTGAAAAAATTTGATTACCATCCTGATAAGCAGTTATGTCATTTTTTAAACGAAGTTACTATAAAAAGAACATGCACTCTGGAAAGACAAAGGAAAATATTTTTTTCTTTTTTTTCTTTTTTTTTTGTTCTTTCAGAGTGGAACAAATTACATCTTCTAAAAATTGAATGTCAATGGCTGAAAGCCCAAATCTGTTTCATCTTTCTGCATAAGGACAGGAAGTAAGGTCACTGACAGATTCTAATGGAAAACATCTTCAAACCAAACTTCTGTTCTTGATCAGGATTTTGTTCTGTGACATGCAATTTCTATCCCAATACATCACCCAAGTTATTCCCAATTCAGCAGCAGCTTCAGTTTTAAATACAGACGTCCACTGGAGAAGTTACCTAACCAGAATCCAGTGTAGCTGATAAACAACCGTCTGTCTCCCATTCAAAAAGTAACCTGATACTAGCCCAGAGGAGTCTGCTACATAAATGCTTGGAGCTTTGTCTCCAAATAATGCAGAACTATATCACTGTGGCTTTGTGGCTGAGCATTGCTCACTGCAATCTGAATACATGTGGTGGAATTTATTTGCAATAGAATTCCAGGCCACAGGAGAAGGTGAGACAGGCTCAACATCTAATCAAGTTCACACCCAACTAGAAGGAGAATAAACTTTCCTGCACCACCCTGCAGCATCTTTACTTAGAGACTGTCCACAAACTAGTTTAATACATTGTTGGCTGCGATGCAAACAAAAAGAAATCCTTCTTTTTTCAGACATCATATCAATTTAATTTTCTTATTCAGTATGAAAACACTAAGTAATTCAGACCAACAGAGTGTGAATTAAGAAAAAAATAGGTTGGAAACAAAATATGTAAATTGTATCGATACTATGTAAGAAAAAACAACTTTACTCGTATTGTCTACCAGTCCTACATGACCATTTATATTCAGGTGCATTTAGAGTTCTTAAATACATCTTACCAGGCACCTGTGAGTATTTTACTGAAACTGAGGCCACCTACTCATTTAGAAAATGCCCTTCTGCATAGTTCTAAGTCAAGCTGTAAAGTGAAGATGCTCAAGTCAAATATTTAGAGAAGCCACAAAACCCCTCCAACTTAGCGGTATCAAGCAGCCCTCCTCTTACCACAACACTTCCCACCTCAGCCTTCCACTATCAATACCCTAATCCATATTCTCAATTTCAACCACTCCTCCAGTAGCCTCTGCCCCTACAGTTATCTTTGCTGTTCCTTATTTCAGCATCCTCCTGATCACAGCTCCTATCTTCTCCCTCTCTCTCACTCTGCCATGCCAACCAATTTCAGAAAAAGGGCACAAACACAGCTCCACACTGCCTTAACTGTCCAGAAAACCTTTGTCAGGACACACTCAGTGCAGAGCTGAGAAGTGCACACACCTGAGCCGAGGCCAGCCAGCACACAGCTGTGTCCAGGACACCTGAGCAGCTCCAGTCAGGAAGCTCTGCCACTTCCCAATCACCAGCTGAAACACCCATTGTCTCTCAGCTACCTAAGAACCAAAGCTTTGCATTCTTCCTTCCACATAGACCCTCAGCCAGCAGCACACCCAGCACAGGCAGCCAAGATTTCATCCAGTGCTGCTTATTTGCCCAGTCTCCCAATTACCTTGCATCACTTAGGACCTCTTGCTTCCACCATTGCTCCCTTCCCTAAGGACCGGGGCAAACCCTACGTTCTGTGCCACAATGAAGTTCCCAGCTTGCTCAACTACACTTTTCATAGAAATAGAAATAGCAATGAAGTGTTTCGAGCATAATACTGCCTCTCTTTCCATCCCACCTGTGAGATATACAAATGCTAGTAATAATTCAGTCGATGAATAAAGACATGCAGACACACATCCACACCACTTAGTTGTACCTGTCCTCTCAGTGATAACCTATGGGGTATTATGAAATACTTCACAACCTGAACTTGCATGAAGAAATAACTTACAAAATTAGTGTGTTCCTCCCGCCTGTTAATTACCACAGATAAAGTCACTACAGCAAGGATTACAAAGTGTTATTTGAAACCTTACAAAACTGTTAAAGCCTAAAAATCAACATAAACCACACATTGTTTCTTCACTTGATCAGCACACCAAAGTTCTCAGAAACAAAAAATTCCAGTGTTGCAGTCTGCACATATTTATTTATTATTTTATTTATTTATTATTTTATTTATTTATTATTATATTTATTTATTATATTTATTTATTTTTAGTTTATTTATTTATTTATTCTTTATATTTATTTGTAGTATCTCACAAAAACAGAGTTGCAAAATATTTCAGGAGGTCCTCTAATTCATCCTTTTACAAATGACTGTTGCAATCCACTTCTGTTAGATCATTCTATAAGCTCATTTTCCAATTCCAGTGACACATTACCTTATTGCCCCAATCCATTCATTTCTGGGTTTCATTATCCCACTCTTAAAAAGATCAGCAGTTAGAAACCTGTCTTGTTCACTACAGTTTAAGTCTTCTTTCCTTCCTCAACACAAACAACTGTTCATTACACTTCTCTTTATATTTATCTCTTATATGTTTGAATGAAGTCCTGTCCACCTGGATATTTTTCTAGATTAGGCAGTTCCAATGATTCTGTGACCTGAGCAGACTCTAGTAGCCTGTCTCTTCCTTGAAGGACAAGGCCCCGTCTAGACAAAGCATTCCAGCTGGAGCTCTTCTGCCACAAAAGAGAACTAACAAGTTATCACACAGGATATGTCTAAGATTAAAACTCGCGTTCACAAGAGCCAGCACCGCTGTGATCCTCTTGAATCATGTTCTGTCTGTGACCCATGATAAACACCAGGTCTCCTAATGCAACACTGTTGCATTGCCTAGTCCCCATCCTACAGCCATGCAGGCTTTCAATCCCTTCAGTATGATACTATTATGCATGTTCCTTGCCGAAAAGCATGGATTTCAGACCCTTAATTTACTGTTTCCACTATTCCTCTCTCCTCTTCCCCTTACTTGCTGGTGAATTTTAGCCTCTTACGTATCTCACACCACAAGACCTGATGTGCTGTCTTGACCAGATGGCTGAAGCCAATTCAAAATTCTACACAGGATATTAATTCATAGAAGAGAAATCTCTCTAAATCAGAGGGGAGAATGGAAGAGGACTAAAAGGATTAGAAAGCAGTTTATGCATGAAGAACAGACAGACAGGCAGGGGATGTAGGCTGAAACTGCTAAAACTGAAAGTGAGCAAACATCAATAATCATGAGCTCTTTTAAAGACTATTTTATTAAAAAAAAATAAAATCCTAGTACACTTTGATATAGCACAGTACATCTTCCCATTTACAAGTCTAATAAGCTCGCTAAAAAAGTCTTAATATGGTAAATGCACACTGTTACACTACTACCTGTTACTTTCCATTTGCTTACAAATAAGTTATTTTTTACACTTATTTTCTGTGGATTCAAGTTCTGCAGACTGGTTTATCACCCACTGCATCTTCACTATTCTAAAGACAAAAGTTTGACTTTCTGATGAACTTTCATTTGCACTGTTACTGCATCTGCACATTTCATAGTATTTTGAAAACCAAACAAGGAACTGCATCTGAAAAAATCCCATTTTACAAATGGTGAAAAGAAGAAACATCAAATGCCAAGAGCCTAGTCTGAAACATTAATTAGTATTTAGAATTAGACACAACATCTATTCAAGAACTGCTCCTCTTGACTTCTTTGGCAGCTGCAAGCACTCAGCATTTCTGCAACACAGATCCCAGAGGTCTCACATCCAGTAAATGAGAAACACACACAGCTAGTGACCACCTGTGGGAAGCTTGGTTTAAGCAACTTGAGCATCACTGAAACTCTGCAACAGCAACACAATTCAATTGTCTAGGACAACATTTAATTACATTAACAGTGAAAGCCTTATTCAAACTTTCCTGTCCCTCACTTCATTCACGTCACACCTCCAAACACCTGCTACAAAAGGAGCAAGAGTCCCATGGATAACTTCTTCATTTGTTATCCAACAGCCATCTCTCCCCAGAGTAGGATCAGTTTTGTACACTGAACGCAATGATGATCTAGTCTGCGTGCAGGTATTTGTATGTGCAGTTATGTGCAGGTGCCTGTGTAGCTATAAATATTATCTATATGGATATAGGCTTTGTGACCATGTGAGCATGCTCTACTGTAACTTACAGGCATAGAAGTTCAAATTGCACAGGTTAACAGGTTATTTTAACATCAGTATTTCCAACTTGCTGATTTTTGCCTTTGCAGTCTTCATATGCCACCACAATTTCTGTGGAGGAATTTTACCAGTTTGTAAAACAAACTTGGAAAAACCCTTCTGTCACAAAGATGAAGCATACACATTCATGACATGTTCAAGGACTAGCAGCAGATTATCATGCTCCTGGCTGAGAGGAGAAAAGGGTCAACACTCTGAAGCCCTGGGTTCTGTGCCAGATGCTGGAGAAAGTGTCCCAGAGCAGTGGGTACAACGCACTTTCCTATTCCTAAATTCCAAGCTTGATGCTTTTGGCATATCTCCACCAGTCTTGTCCCAGTCCCTTATCTTCCCCACTTCTGATTCATCCTTTCAACACTATTTTTTTGAGGCTTATTTTCCTTTTTTAAAGTGAGTCCATCTGTGTTTCCCAGCGTGCTTATCCTACTACCAGACTGCACTGCTTACTTCATCTAGGATTAATTCCTGCATTACAGTTTCCCTTATCCACAGACCTATTTTCCACTCCTGACCTAATGTCTTGCCTCCTAGTCTTCGTGCCCTGCCAGTTCCAGTTTCTTTTATCTCATAAAACCTCTTGCAATTTGTGTCTCTACTCCTACAACTTCCAGGTTTCTGAACACATCTCATCAACGAGCAGAACATTGACTGGAAAGATCCACAGGCCCTTCTCTTTACCTTAGACCCTCACCATAAACTAAACCCAAGTCCCCTGCTGGCTCCTTCTAAAGCCTTCTCTCTCTGTTTTGACTCTTAGGCCTAATGCAATCAAATACCACCACACACCACCACACCAGAAGGCAGATGCCCAAGTTCCCCTAAAGAAAGTAAAGCACTTCAGTACACAGCAGAGACATGTCCTTAAATACAGGCAGGCAGGTAGGTGCCAGTTCTCAGTCCTAAAGCTCATTCCAATCCCACTTCTGGAGCAGTTTGGATAGACTTTCATAGCCAAGTCCAATCTTTTACATAACATTTTAGGCTATGGGAAGCCTGCTGAGTACATCTGCCCAGGTGGCACTCCCTGGTCAGTACTAATAAGTAGGTGAGGTCCCATGAAAATAGGCTACATTCAAGTTTTAGCAGACAAAAAAAGGTATCATCTCTATCACAGCCATGTCTGCCTAAATTCAGCTGTTGCAAGGTTTTGAAAAAAAATCACTTTCAAAGCAGCACTGAATAAAACATCCCCTTCAGAGCAGACACAATCAGCCAAAGTTTAACTGTATGCTCCAAAGCATAAGGGCTCTTTTTCAGAAAAGAAGCTGGCAGAACTCAAAGCAGAAACAATTGTTTTCCTCTTGCCTCAACATCAGAAGTAGCTGAACTCTTTCAACTGACATTTTGCAAAGAAAAAAAAAGTTTCAGCCCATAGCAAAATGCACAGTTTATAAAATTTCAATTGAAATATTTAAGTTGGTTCTCAATGCCACTGCAAAGCAGAAACACTTCTTAGACACATAACATCTTAAAACTTTAGTAAGAGCTAGCACAATTAGGCCAGTTTACCATTTTTCAGTGTTTTTTCTGAGCATTTTATATACAATTAATTACACCAATGTATCAGGAATAAGAGTACTGATACTCAGTTTTATCTTCCCCACCCCATCTCTAATCACTAATGCATTGCTCTTATGAAAAGTTTTCCCTTAGTCTTCCAAAACAGCTGTCTCCAGTAACATCAACAGCTGAAAATACAGTACATATAGGGAGTGTCAATCAAATTTGTTATCGAGCTCATGTGTGTTCAGCAATCACTAAAAAAAGCATAGAAATATATGAGTTTTCAAGGGATTAAAAAAGGCATCATATCATGTAACTCCAGAGTGAAAAACACTGTCCATACCATACTGAAAAGGACTCCATGAAAACATGATTCTTACACATGAGCCAAAACAGAAATTAAGTCTGCATTGTTTATTTAATGCTACCATTCGACTTAAATTTTGCCTTGTAATCCCATAGTTAAGGACAACCATTTCCTTACAGCTTTTTACTTATACAAAGGTTCCCAGGACACAGTGTATTTAATAACTCTTATGCAATTAGTGCTAATGGTGCTGTATGCCACAACGGGCCAGGCTGGAGACACACTGGTAGTTAAGGGTATCGTCCATAGTGACTTACGCAACTGGTGTTATTCATACTCTGTGCCACAATGGGCAAGGCTGGAGACTCGCTGGTAGTTTAGGACATCAGCCACAAACAGATTTACTTTCAAATGAAGGAAAGCCATGTCTCCCACAGCTGAAGTGAAACTGTATTATTAAGAAGTCTATTCTGCTTCATTTCTCTCCCAAGCGACTCCCACACACGCACACACACATTCTGAACTGACAAGTAAGAACTGGGATGTCAGAACCTGCCATTTACCACAATCATCAGCTTCCCAAGATTTCTTGGAAAAGATTTGTGCTGCAGCAAGAATCACTGCTCTTTAATGTGCCCAGTTCCTGAAATCTATTACCCAAGGTAGGTCAAAGCTGTTAAAGCCTACTTTGCTAAAGGCACGCTGTATTTCATGTCCCAGCCCTGCCTGAGAAGGCTAAGACCTTGCTTCACAGAAAACAAATGTCACTCACAAAACAGATAGAACTGAACAAAAAGCTGCACTGTCCACTAGCTTGTTGAGCATTCTAACTTCTTGAAAGAACATGCAAACAAAAAACACATTTCCTCTGGCAAGACTACAAGTGTAGCTTGTAGACACGAGGCTGACATAAATAAAGCAAGAACAGCATAGAAAGCAGTCTTAAAGAGAAAGCTCCAACCATATGGGTCTTCTGTGAAAATGAACTGGAAGCAAGCTTGACAAGCTGAACAGGCCACAAGAGACGTGATGCCAACTCAAGTGTCTGCAGCAGACTCATGCAATTAACTTGAATAAACAATATCCTGCAACTGTCCCATAAGGCAGCTACATCTGGTACATTGCCTGACCTCCACAACTCGTCTTTGGTCCTTGAGTCTCTGAGGAGACTCACTGCAGTCTTTTCAGAGTCCAACATACAGCTCTCCTCCCTCTCATGAAAACAGTGCAGTGAGACAAGATAAACCCTCTTGATTGTCAGTGCGGGAGTTGCACAGATTGTGCAATGGAACAAAAGCAAAAACACAGCCTGGGCTGAGCAGCAAGACATGCACAGAGCCTGGACAAAATCCCTGCTTCACAGAGGCGCTCAAATGCAGACCTACCTTTAGCACTCTGGCAGTACAACCACATATTAAGAGTTCAGCATCTGCTTAGCTGTGGAAGCTGAAACCCTGATTCAGTGACATGTGACTTCAGTGGGAGCTGGATCAAGCATTCCAAAACCTGAGTTGATTAACTATTAGATTTTCTTAAGTGCTGACGTTGACTTTGCTATTTCAACTGTGAGCAAGTGGTCATTCCACTCTTACTGTATGCCTCCTCTGCATAACTCAGAGCTGTGGGAGAGTTGTTCCTAGACTGGTCAAGACCAAATGGCACTGAAAAGCACATGAACTGCACCCTAGGGAGATACACAAGAGTTGGAAATCTGTTGATCAGGTAAGTGAATGCTGTCCAAGCCTACTGCATATGGTCAGTATACAGGTCTTCTGTTTCACACCACCCATTACACCATCAAAACATCTCAAGGCTAAAGAAAAGATTCAAGACTGTGTCTGAATTTTCTAAACATAAGGGGCCCCTGACAGAGAAATCAGGCTCCTGCCACACTTTTTAATAAAGCATTTCACCTTAACCAAAAGGAACAAGACATCCTTGTTCTCCGTAACCTGCAGACTTTAAATCTCTGCACTCAGTGGACCATTTCTGAGATGCCTACGAAAAGCATCCTCTGGAAGAGCAAGTTTGCTCTTAGTATCCTCAACTTCATCGTACATGATTCACATGCCCCATGGGAAGAGAAAACTTAAAGGGCTCTCAAACCAAAACAGCTTGAAGGCTCCTGCCCTAGAACAAGCAGGAAAGCGTCGCTTTGGGCAAGATCTTTTGTCTCTGAGTGCTCTCTTCCAGTAGCCCTAACACTGGCTGAGTTACATAACATTTCTACTGCTGTTTTTAAGTTATACAAGAATGCACAATAATCACAGAAATGTTTACAGAAATTCACAGCCATGTTTAAGTAAGAGCTATGATGTATTAGAGAAACAATTAAACAAAAGCCTTCACTGACTTACTATGAAAATACAGAAGAAACCCAGCCATTCTATTAAAGAGGGAAAAAACCCCAAGCAAATCTCCAACTTACGAAACTACTGCTTTGCCTCCTATTTGTATGCAAAGCCTGTTCTATATAAGAAAAAGAACCGCTGAAGTTTACTAGAAATTATCAATTTTCACGTAGGCTGGAATGGAACATCTCTTGTTGGCTACGAGGGGAGCTGGAGGAGAGCACAACTTCTCTGAAAACACAGCTAGTCACCACCAGAACAGAACTACTTTCAGAAGTGAAATGAAGGATTATTAAAGAGATAAGCACGTTTTGTAACACCAAGGGTTCTTAAGCACCCAACAATAATCACCACAATTCTCTTCAAGTAAGAGTCAACACTAGTTGGTCCACTTCGTGAAACAGGTTAATGCAGGTTCTTATCACTTCTTACCCACTTACCAACAACTTCCTGATGTTGATAAAAATGTATTACTTTATACCTGCTATCTAACAAAAAGAAAACCTATATTGACAGCAAAACTGTACCTTTCCAAGAAATGGTAGTAGTTTCAAATTTGAAAAAAAAAAAAAAAAGAAAAAAAAAAGAATTAAAGATGAACCAAGAAGTGCTATGGGAGCAGAACCAAATGAGACATTTTTGTGATTAAACCGTCTGCTTAACTACAGACTAATTTTGATATCTAGAGCCACTAGAGAAAAGAAGAGAGAAAAAAAGGGGGTCACTGATTCATGGCTTTTTCGAAATACCTACAGAATACACCACCCCCTGGAGCCCAAACCATTTTCTCCAAACACAAGTCATGCCACAGCGGTGCTTGGAAAGTCGCATTGTCCGTTTCGAGGGGCTCCGGTGCTTCCTCACTGGAAAGGCAAAGGAGAGCCAGGCTGCCCTGCACCCCGCAGGTGCTCCCACCGCCTAACACGGGTCACCCCAAACGCCGCGGGCGCTGCGGCCACAACTCGGGGCGCTCGCCTGTAGCACAGGACACCCCATATGCCCGAAACGCCGGGTCCCCCCTGCCCATACCGCTTCTCCTCTTCACTCCCGCGGGTCGGGTCCCATCCCCCGAACCCGGGGGCTGCCCGCGGCCCCGTGCCGGAGCCTTCGCCGTCTGCCTGCGAACAATGCGCGCCTTTTCTGGTGGAGCCCCCCGCGCTGAGCCCAGCCCGGCCGGCCCCCGCCCGCCGGCACCGCCGCATTGTTACCGGCACTGCCGCCCTCCGCACGGCCCCGCTCCCAGCACGGCCCCGGCCCCGCACACCTGCCCCCCGGGCCCCCTTTGTTCCCTTACCTGCGGCGGGCGAGCCCCGCAGAGCCGGCACGGCGAGCAGCAGCGGCAGCAGCGCGGGCAGCGCCGGCCGCCACCGCGCCGCGGCCACCACGGAGCGTGTCATCCCCTCCATGGCACGGCACGGCCCGGCCCGGCGTCAAGTCATCGCGGCGGCCCCCGCGTCCCCCCCGCGGGGGGCTGGAAGGGCTGGGCGGGCTCGGCGGCTCCTCCCGGGCGCATCCACCGCCGGCGGGGCTGGGACGCCCGGGGACGAGAGGCCGCCGCAGCACCCACCCTTCCCCACGCCCACCCCGTGGGGAGTGTTCACGGGGGCAGCGCCACGGCGCCTCCCAGGAGCGGCGGGCGGGGGCGAGCGGCGCGGCTCGGAAGCGGAGGGGCAGCCCCCGCTGCGGGACAGGGGGCTCCGCGACCGGGCGGCTACGGCCCTTCACGTGCGAGGAGACGGCGGCGGTCAGTACCACCAGCAGCAGAAGCAGCAGCCCGGACCCACCGCCCGCTCCCCGCCCACCGGCGACGCGCTGCCCCGGCGGAGCCCGGCCGCGGCGGCGCGCACAGCCGGGCCGCCCGCCCGCCCGCCACCTGCGCGCTCCCGGCCGCGTCCGCGTCTGCGCGGGGGCGCGCCCGGCCCGCCCCCTCCGCCGGGGCGGTGGGGAGCGGAGGGGCGGGGCCGAGGGCGCGCCCCCGCGGGAGCCGCGGAGGGCGGGGCGGCCGCAGCTGCTGCCGACGCCTCCCGCCCGCCTCGTCCCGGGAACGCGGCTGGAAGTGCTGAGGGGCCGTCTGAGTCACCCGTGGCTCCCGGTACCTTCTCTGTGAGCAGGGCGGCCCCAGGACCAGCTGTTTCCTGACTGCGCTGCCCTCGTGGCACAGCGAGGTCGGGAGGATGGTTATGCCGTCCCTCAGCCCCCAGGGCAGGCGGAGTGGTGCCTGAGGTCAGCCCCGTCTTCCCATAGGCTGTGCACGGAGTTTCGGAGATGAAACAGTAATACAGGTGCCAGCGGGAAAGGCGAAGGCTCAGCAATGAGGACACAGCTATGTGGCAGGACATCCACGCATTAGCGTTGCTTTGGGGGATATCGGGCACAAAGACGGGGGACCCTTTTACCACAGAGCTCTTCCTGAGCCCTGCTCTCCTCAGGCGCACGGCTGAGTACAGCAGTCATAAAACTACAGAATATCCTGAGCTGGAAGGGACCCGCAAAGCCACCAAAGTCCAACTCCTGGCAGGACAGCCCCAAGAACCCCACCACGTGCCTGAGAGTGTTGTTTTCAACTCTGTCAGGCTTTGTGTTGTGACCACTTCCCTGGGGAGCCTGTTCCAACCCTGTCTGACAACCCTCTGGGGAAAGAACCTATTCCTAATACCCAACCTAAACCTCCCCTGATACAGCTTCATGCCGTTCCCTCGGGTCTTGTCCCTGATCACCACAGAGAGGTAAGGTCCAGCCCCTCCTCTTCCCCTGGTGAGGAAGCTCTGGACTGCAGTGAGGTCTCTCCTCAGTCTCCTCTTCATGCTGAACAGAGCAAG
Source organism: Myiozetetes cayanensis (assembly GCF_022539395.1). Classification (NCBI taxonomy): domain Eukaryota; kingdom Metazoa; phylum Chordata; class Aves; order Passeriformes; family Tyrannidae; genus Myiozetetes; species Myiozetetes cayanensis. The sequence continues at coordinate 56,659,151 of NW_026087521.1, read as the reverse complement.
TGACCTCAGCCACTCCTTGTATGTTTTTCTTTCTAGATCCTTCACAATCTTCATGACCCTCCTTTGGACACTTTCTAATAGCTTTACATCCTTCTTACACTGTGTCACCCAAAACTGCACACAAGTGCTCAAGGTGAAGCTGCACCAGCAGAGTAGAGCAGGACAACCACCTCCTTCAGCTGGCCAGAGATGCTCTGCTGGATGCAACTCAGGACACCTTTTGGCTGCCAGGGCACACAGTCACTAAGGAGCACCAGTGACAGCTGGGAAAAGGTCCCAGCACGAATTAGAGCTGCGCTCACAATTAAATAGACTATCAGTTCATCAGGGGACTTTCTTAGGCTTTTCTCGGCACACATCAGTCGCAACAGAAACAACTCACTCCCAGATATGGATGTAAAGAGCAAAGGATTCATTTTGCTGACAAAGAGAAATAAAGCAATACGTTTTAGCTGGACATACAACATAGTATCACTCAGACAGCAAAGGAAAATAAAGCATGGCCAAACCTTTGCAAGCAAAGCTGAAATCACATCAGCTGAAGCTGTGGCTCAATATAGACACAGTGAGTAAGGGGAGGGCATGAAATCTCAAAAAAAACCTAGCTGGTTTTGGGTTAGACATTTTCAGAGTTAAAATGCCCATGTATGCCCTCTCTTTTATCAAAGGCAATTACTCTGGTGAGTATTTCAGGCCTTCTAGCACAAGACCTACACTTTCATTCTAAAAGTCTCAGTCAGTACAATATAATTTTCTTTCATTTTGTACAGTGGAGCGATGTTTTACAGAACATTTCATGGGTGTTTACAACCCATATCTTAAAGCTAAGCTAAAAATCTAAGCTATAAAATCCCATGCAAAGATGTTAAACATTGCAAGAAGAAGACCACAGTAGGACAAAAAAACCCCAACCCATGGTTTTTGAAACATTTAACAGAAAACTGAATGCAGAAAATCTTGCATAACATCCACTTTTTTTTCTTTTATCTGAGCAAATAACAAAAAACAAAACAAAACAAAAAACCCAACAAAAAACACAACAAACAACAAACAAACAAACAAACAAAACAAAAACACAAAAAATACCCAAACAAGGCCTGAGGATTGTTTCTGCTGCATTACATTGCTGATAGAGAGAAGAATGTCTTTGATGTTCCTTTTAATTTTCTAAAACCAGAACCCACTAGGACACAATTTTTTTTTCTTTGCTAGTTGTCAGGCCCTGAAAACAGCTCAGCTCAAAAGAGCACTCTAGCCTTTTTTTATGATTACCTACCCACCATTTGTGGATACGTGCCGTGTCAGGTGCTTCCTTGCTGCCACCTCCCTCTGTTTCTCTTGTCCTTCCCAACCTCTTCTGCAGATCTGCAGTGCAGGCTAAACAATAGCCACCTTGAACTCCACCACGTTACTCCAATATGCCTTCATTTTAAGCATCAGTGTGCACGTGTGTTTGGCATTGGAGTGTGCAGGCACATACTCTTTCTGTTTGCAAAAAGTGGTTTTCTTTTTCTTTTAATAAGCTAGCCCTCAGAAGTATTTAGCAAGAGAACAGGAAAATCCATCCGTGCTCCAGATTCAGTGGGAGCTCTGGCAGTTAAGACCCTTGAAATACTTAATTACAAAACATATTTCAGACCCTATCATCTTCATTGAAAGATACCACATTTTGTCATCCTAACAGTGCCTTTAGTAATAGGGCCCGTAAGGCTGCCTGTAGTACATTTCAGATTGCATGTAGATAATTTGTTTCACCGAGATACAAAGGTAAGTTCCCAGACTAAAGTGTGAGACAACTTCTCTCACATTTCTGAGATGTTATCCATAATGAAATACACCGTAACTGCTAACTCATTCACTGTCTCAGCTAACACGATTTCCTGCTCCAGTTCCCTGAGTTCAGTTCACGAAAATAATCCTATCTTGTGTTTGGGTTCACGTTCCACAGTTTCTGTGTCTTTTGAGACTTTTGGTGTACTTCTCATTTACAAAAAAGTCCTCTTTTCCTCTGTACAGGAGGAATTGTAACAAAGGACGTGTTCTTTTGGTTACAGCTTCAAGCCTGTACTTCTGTTTGTGCATTCCTCAGGACTTCTTCAGGCTGTGTCAGGGCACCCTCACCACCTTCATTCTCTGTTCCTTTTCACCTATTACAGATGTAGATAAAAGGTGCTACAGAATATCCAGCAAGAACTTCCACACATATCCCTTGGTCAGATGACATGCTGGGATTTGTGGTGGAGATGATGTTTTTCCTTTCCCTTTGGAACAGCAAAAAACCCCCAAACACCTTATATGCTTCAAGCAAGTATCTTAAGAATGACAGCTAATTATATCAGTATAAACAAAACAAAACAAAACAAACAAAACCCCAAAGATCTATAGGAGGCTTCAGGTTCCAATAAAATAAAAATCTGAAAAACTACAACAGATTTTGCTAGGACGTGAATACAGGCCGGAAATCCTGGAATCTTGCAAACTCATAAACTGAAACTAGCTATAATTTTAACTAAGTTTTACTCTGTAGCTTGCAGAAGAATTCATTACAAGAAGTAACTGATTTGGAGGGTGAGAAATTCTCTTCCCTGTGGTATCCTGCTGCAATCCATGGTGCTATAGAGTAAGATATGAGACATCCTGCTTAAGGGGAGACTAGAAGTAATCTTTTCTAACAGTGTGGCTTACAAGGGTTATTTACTTACTGCTGAATGACTTCCCATTGCTCATACACCAGGAAGCTTTTGACATTACTGTGCTTTCCACTACAGCGACGGCTACTCTGATTTATTACTGGGTCAAGGCTGAGGATGCAAAAAAAAAATCAAAGGCTGTGCAAAGTATGATTAGATTGATGATGACAGGTTTCACCTGGAAACTGAGAGTTTACTTTTTAAAGGGTGCAAGGCCAGGGGGAAACCCGCACAACATTGTAGATAGGAACCTCCCAAGTGAGCACACACAGAGGGGCATTTGGAAGCTGAAACCTCAGCAGTGAAAACCTTCTCCCACACTACAATGACAGAAACAAGAACGTCCTCAGAAGGCTCTTTGTGGAAGTGCTCACTTCTTCTAGTTGCCCAGGTTTTGCCGGAAGAAAAGGTGTGAAATTAGATCCTCTTGCCAACCTCGATGTATTTGCAAATCACCTTGCTTTTTGTGGCAAACGAAATACCCAGATCCAGAAACATGATTCTCAAAATTGCACATCAGAACCCTGGTTCAGAGACAATGGAGTGAATCAGAAACAATCAACATTATTTCCAATGGATCCAGACAACTGCTCAGTAATTTAACTTTCAGTTATTACTGGTTTGGGACTCACTGACCAGAAATACTGCTAGTATATTTTCCTTCTGTGAACAATATTTGTGTTAAAAAACAACAGTTTGGACTTTTCTGCTACTCTTTTGCTGCTGCTGAAATTTGTGAAGAAATAGATTTTTGTCAATGTTTCCAATTGACTGAACTACCCCTCGAGAAAAATGTTTGCGGGCAGCATTCTAGCGTGGCTTTCTGAAGACCTTCTGACAATTTGTTGGGCTAATGCTCTCAGATGACTAGTTTTCTCACCAACACTTGTGTCTAAGGGAGCAGAGAGTGCTTTTTTTTTTTTGTTAATGTTTTCCTTATACCCTCTGCAAAGCTGTGTGTTACGTAAAGTCTCATGGTATGCGACATAAAAACGGCACAAACCATTTACAGAACAATACAGCTCAGTCTTATTGTGCTCTTCTTTTCTATTTCTGAACTCTCATACTTTGCTTGATGCAAGCCTGTGCTACAGGTTACTTCTGCCCTGTTCCTTTTAACTAGATGATGAAGTACAGTCGCAACAGCTGCTGGCACCAGAAGCCAGCTAACGGAAGAGATTGGTTTTGTTCTAGGAAGTCAAAGGGAGGTACTAGAAAGTATGTTTTCTGGGTTAAAAGGTGGAAGGGAAAAAAAACCCCAAACTTCATTAGGGTATCAACTTTTGTATTTGTGTAGCTTAAGAAGATACTCCTGTATGGTCCCGTGTTGCAGCTGTTGTAACAGAAGCAATATTGGCAACTGGCACCAGAAATGGCCATACAAATACCAGATTGTCTCTATGCAAAAAGAAAAAAGACAAGAGAATCGTGTATGCTGTGTTTTCAATCCTGACCTTCTAAGCTGGAGAAATATATGAATATACGAAGGCAACTCTTAGTCTATTTCTTCCCTATTTTCCACTACAGATTTCATTGAGACATTACAGAGACTTCCCAAGTGCATATCTGTTTCACTGAAAGGCTCGTCATCTCCTTGCAAATATCTCAGGCTGTCTATTTAATCAAGTTCCTGGACCTTTGGCTTTGGGTCTGCAACAAATGTCTCTGATATACAGCCTCATACTACTCCTCCTAGGAATGGTTACTCTGATTGCCTCCTCTGGCTCCCTCACTTTCACAACCTGCCAAAACCTTTTACCTCAAATTCCTGTCTCTTCAGTTTTTCTGAGGCAATCTTAGAATAAATGGGCTTAGTGTTCCTCCAGTAAAGAGATGTGTAGATCTCAGAGCCATTGGTCTCTTTTCCTTTATGTTTGCAAACAATCTTGACCTTAAGTATCCCATTTTGTTCATAATGTATCATTTTATAACAGAGACATACCATATTCAGAAATTATTGCACCACAGATACATTTTGCTCTCTCAAACTGTCCTTCATTCTTATTCACTGAGCAACCAAAAATATCTCCAGTTAGCTAACTCACCATATTAAAAATAATACTATAATAACGCTATAGCTCTGTTCATAACAGCAATTAGATTGCTTCTCTTTGTTATGGAATGACACACACAAAAAAAGAGCAAGCCAGATCTTGTTCGTGTAGTTTTGGAACTTAAGTAGTTTTCAAGTACAGTGAATTTACTATAAAATATCCTTAGTAATCTCATTTTAAACAGAGTGTTCATTGAAAAGGTCACTTACACATACATCCTTTAAACTCCTCCCACAAAACAGAATCAACAAACCTTCCTGCCACTTTATGCAATGTTAATAAATACTTCCAAAAAATACCCAGACCTTGCAAAATCTTCCCCCACATCTGTTTCTAGTCATCACTTCATAATTCAGGGTACATCTCCCATCCCATCCCGGAAACCATTTGGACTTCATATGAAAAGATAAGGCTTCCTCCTGTCTGGCCCTGATATAGTTTATACCAAAAATTACTCAATTGCTCTCCTAATTTATATAATGAACAAGGCAGATCAGTAAGTTTTGCCAGTCAAAGATCAGTGTTTTTTGGAAAGTAAGATCAATCAGTAGATGCTTTGCCAGATTTTAGCAGTAACAGCTGGAAGGTACACTTTCAAAACCTTGTCCATGACATTCCCCTCTAGTGAGCTTTTGCTCCTGCTGACAGATGCTAGTAGCTTGATCTTCCTGAGAGAAATGTTTTAACAGCCCTTTTCCCTTCCCTCAAATCTACTTTGGTTTCCTACTGCTAATGGTTTCTTGTCCCTCTAGAAGTTACAACCCCAGGCCCCCTCCCATTCAATAGCTGCCACAAAATACCTACACTTCTGTTCTTTACTCTTTTTTCTTCATTCACATTCATCTTCCCGCAGTCTTCCTGCCTTTATGTCACCCTAAAGATCTTTTCTCTCTGTGTTGCTTCCCTATCTTTCAGTGAAATGTCACCATCCAAACCTTTGGAAAGCAAGAAACTCACTTTATGTTACTATACTTGAGGCTCAAATTCCGTGATTCCTAAACCATGTTTCACATTATTTGCTTCAACCAGCATTGTCCCCCACCAAACACTCTTGTCTAGCATTGAACACTGCAGTCAGAGGGGTGTGCAACCCCTTGTTACTTTCATTACTTTTTTTCTTTTCCAAAAGTAGAGCTTACAAACCCTGCCTGCAAACCAGGACCCCTTTGTATCAAATTCAACAGACACAGAGCAAAGCGAGCCAGAAAAGATGGTTCTTGTCTCTCTCTATTAAACAGCCAGAGTACAAATCCCAGTTTTGGAGCTGGCTCATTCAGCTTTGCCTCAGGGATATTTGCACCATGGTGTGTCACAGCGCAGCTGTGCCCTAAGTAAACTTTAAAAAACGATTGTACAGACTTGTGACAGGCAGACATAATAGAGAGGCATAAAACCCTTGAAAAGCCTTAATCATCAAGAAAAAGAAGAGCTTGTTAAGGACAGCATTTGAAAGAGAAATAATTTAATCCAAAAAAAAAAAGGCAAACCTGAGTCAGAACCTCCGGATAAAATTTCTGGCAGTGGGATACACCAGCATGGAAATCACCCTCCAAGAACAGCGACAAAACCCTTGGAATTTTAAGGCTTATGTAGACTGGGCACAGAGCAGAGTCCAGGGAACAACATTAGATGCCATTGAAGACTTACTCTGCTGCTAAATTCAGTGACAGAGAAATGAGCTGAAAGCTCTGGCGTTACTAAGGTACCTCTTATTCACAGCTCAGCTGTCTTTACGTTTAACATTCATTACAGGTTGCTGATGTGGTGTTTTCTTCTGTACTCTGATACGGATTTTAAGCTGAAAAACACTGGGAACAAGATTGAATTACTGACACAGATACATTAATTGGTTATTTGATATTGTCAGATTTTATGTTCATCACAGAAATCATTAAAATTATTTCCTTTCCTTTAAAAATGGGAGGGAAGACATAGGCAAATATGAAATTGCCTCTAAACCCCACAGAGGCATTGGTGACATGGGCATTTGCCTCAGCAGCCCAGCGAGTCATGTGGCTGGCACATGGTCCTGAGCAGCCAAGTCTTCAATAAAGATAAAAGCATCACTGAGTGCAGTCTTCCTTCTCAGGTGCCACAGCAGCAGGCATTACCCAGACTGAGGTCAGACCACTAGAATAATTAGCCTGAGTCCATGGTGGGCCAGTATTTGTCTGCTCTGATGACTTTCCTGGAGTGGAGCTGCACTGCCAAAAGCTGCTTCTAAAACTGACCTCTGTAAATGCTTGTTCTAAATACTGAGGAGTCCCAAGAGCAAATGCAGGGCAAAAAGTAAAGACCAAGAAGTTAAGACAAAGAAGGATTTAGGACACCACTCCTGATAACTTTCCTGCTGAGCTAGGGGAAAGCCACAGGACAGAGTAATCTTGTCCCATGGTAGAAGTTAAAAAGGCACGAGCTGCAGCTGCTGCTGACGTTTGGTTAGGAGAGCTACTGGAGCGAGCATCTGCAATTTGAGACAGAACTCCTTCCTTCTCCAGTTCTTTTCAGTCATATTTTATGCAACATTAAATTAAGGTCAGATAAAGGACATGTTAGCAGTGTCCTTGCCAGTGAAAACCACAAGTTCACTGTTAAATTATGTTTATTTACTCAGTGTTTGATAAAAAGAGTTTCCCTTTGAAAGTCCATTTGAGGAACCTGTGAGGCTGAAAACAATATTTGGACACAGCTCTGAAGAGTTAATGAAAGTTCTCTGTGCTCTGTCTGAAACCAGTTGGGGTTCCCTTTTAGCACATTAGTTGAATGTATACACTGGGAATATTTCTCTTTGTTTTATGTTATTGCAATTTGCAAAACTTACACTAATAGCCCAATTTCAGGCAATTACCTGAATGCAAAACATCGTTCGGTTGAATTCCCATTACTTAATCCTACTAGTTCCCTTGGCTGTCTCACTTTCAGTTATGAACCAAGGTCTGCACATCAGATGAAATGCTGCTATTGTAAAAATGGATCCTTTCTTTAGAAGTTATTTTCAGTGGTCTTCTGCCGTACAGGCTGTTTTCATTATCTGCAACCAAAGGCACTTTAAGGAAATCTGATTTTAACATCACAGGCCTGCAATACATATACTTTAGCTTATACTTTAGTGGTTTGTTGTGTTTCTGTGGTAATGACCCAGTGATGTTTGCACCATAATTGTACCTCTAAATGTCTCTTGAGCTGCACATATAGGGCAAAGTGTGGATTTATGAATACACAGGGGAAGGGGGAGAAAAGAGGAAGGCCATACAGAGAACTACATCCTTTTTTCCTTACATATATAACAGAGCTAACAGAGTTTTGGAAGGCAGGCAATGGATGATGTTAACACTACATTAACGCCTACATGGTGTTCAAATCTGAGTATTAAGATATCATAAGGCTGGCTAAGGAATCATACATGTCTGGTTTAATATTTGCTTTTCCCTTTTTGGGGCCTTTACAGTTCGTATCTTCAAGTTTTACTCCACAATCTAAGAAAAAAGATTGAGCTTTTTTTTCTTTTTATGTGAAGTCCAAGCTTTCATTAAATCACATGACTCCAGGATCTAGGACTTCAAGAAAAATACCAAAGAAGCTGAGACTTATAAGAGTCAGAAACAACATCCTGTGTTCTTCAAATCAAGTTAAAGAACTAACCCAGCCAAGTGATCTGCCTTTCTGGAAGGAAAACGTACATCTTGAATAATGTGGATAACGTCATACTGGGGAGTATACTTCCTTGAAGCTTTGGAAGGTTTGACTTCTGCTCTACTACATCCCTTTCTTCCTGTTCCTCTGAAATACCTATCCTGCATTTCCTCATTTGTGCTCAATGTACTGTATCCTTGATTGATTACAGACCTCTCCTTTTGGGTAGGAGGAAACCATTCTTACATCCACTTAAGAGAGAACTTGTATTCCTTGACTCAACCAGGATGGATGTAACAGATCTTTTTTAACTGAAATTACATGCATATATTTCTTTGAGTCTCTAAGCTCCATTCCTTTGTTATGAATGCAAAGAAATAATATTAATTGCATTGTAAGGTACAACAGACATCAGCCTCTGGCCTTACCTGACTTTCCCCTTTGTCTATAGAGGAAGGCTTCAATAACTAGGGCTTTTTTTGGGGATCGATAATGTTACATGAAATCAATCTCAACCTTGATGTCACATTTTGGATACCCATAAATCAAAATAGTAAAATTAAATTCCTTTTTCATTTTCACTGCCTTAAATAGCTTCCATTTTTTGTCTTTTTTTTTGCCCTATAGAAACAGTTCCTCTCCAGGCAGTGAAATTTCTGTTCCTTATAAAAGCTACACATTTCCCTGACATCATTATTCAGGTCTACAAAAGATCTTCATCAAAGAAGAGGAACTGGAGACATATTTTGGTTATTAAAGGGTAAAAAATAAGCAGGGGAGGGGAGGAAAAAAACAAGTAAAATTTAAAAAGGAGAATAAGAAAGAAAAAACACTGCTTTTACCTTTGCATTTCACCTTTTATGCACTAATTACAAAGTCACACACCCAGATAAACACACCTAGATACCCATTACTAATCATTTTTAAGAAATACTTCCAATAGTAAGGCAGGATTCTCCCATCTCATTTTTGCTGGCATGCTCTATATTAGCCCTTTCTCACTGAGCCTACAAACATGGCCATTGTGGCACTTTACTTACACACTATTTTATTTGTGAAACTACATGTTAGCCCAGAAGAATGTCTTGGGGAAAACAAATTTCATTTTATGCTCTATGCCAGCCACCTCCATCACGGATACCAAAAAAAAACCAACAAAAAACTCACAAAGGTTGGCTCTCTAAGGATCCTTTTATTTTCTTCATCTGCTTTGTTAGAACTGCCACAGTCTTGTGCTCCTTGCAGAGCATCAGACAGACACATGTAATATCTCCACTCCCTTGCACAGGGAATCACTCACAAAGCTGGTTTCCTATCATTAAGGCACTCTGAGAAGTAACTGAATGTGATGCAGGCCTCAGCAATTATTTAACATCACGAACAGACAGAAATAAGCGGACTGGCTGCCTTGATACTGCAGCACTTCATCCTCACATGACTGTCTGGAAATTCTGCTGCCCTGAGTCTCTGGTTTCTAGTGAATGTGTACTAATGCCCCAGCCTCTTGCTTGGGGATGCCTTTCACAGGCATCTGGAACTGTATAATACACTTTCCAGAATTTATCTGTTACGTGCACTGCTGGCACAGAAGTTTGCGTTGGAACTGGCAAGGTTATTAATTGCTATTCTGATTTAACCTTGCTCTGTTTTTTGCACCTTTGCAACACCCATTTATAAATATAAACACACACATATATATACACATATATATGTATATATACACACATGCATTTATATATATATACATGCATATATATATATATGAATACATACATCTATAAATATACAAGCATTTGATGCTCTATTTTTTGAGCAGAAATCAGTACTAGCTGCCCACTGCCAAGTGGCTCCCCAGAAGCTCATGCATGGCCATGAAATTCTGCATTAATAACCACCCGTACATGGGACATAGAGAAAGAAAAAAGAAAAATGTCCAAATGAAGGCACCTTTCCGTTTCCCACTTGCAAAGCACTGTATAAAAAGAAAATTGGAAGAGATCAAAATCCACATTCTTAGAGCTTCTTCTGTATCACATATTGTATTTCATTATACATTTTTCAAAAGGCTCCACCTACTCCTTGAGACTAGAAATCTTTTAATAGCATGAAGTTAGTCAATCTTTCTTTCATTAATATTCATATATATGCCCTAGTTCTTACATTTAAATCCACTAATGAAGATTCACTGCTGCTGCAGCCGAACACTGTGCAGGACAGGGAACCTTTTGTGCTGGCAGACCCTGTGGAGCTACTGAACTGTGTGGTGGGCAAGCAGCATTCAACATCATTAAACAGCAGCCACTTCACCTGCTTTCTTCTCCCTTAGCCCTTCTGCTAATTCTTGGACATCTTCAGCACAGTCTCAGTTGAGGGGGATTGTGTTTCCATTGCAGAGATGTGAGAGATAGGCAGAGACTTGTAATGTCCTTGGCATCTGTGTTGCAAAAGACATTTTTAATAAACTTTGCTGGGTTATTCAATCTTTTCATCTTTTGCACTGTAAAATGCTCCCTGTTTTATGAAAGGGAGACAATAGTGCTTCTCTTCTTCCCAAGGATTTCTTACAACCATGCAGCTTCTGGTTTCCATTTAGCACTAACTCGATCCCTTTATGCAGCACCGCACTGTGATGTGTAAACTTACCCTGCAACAGAGTCTGAAGGCAGAAGAGACCATTATGATCAACTAGGATTTTTCTCAGGGATTCTGGCATGAGGCTCCATGGTTTCGGTTGCCAAGGAAACAATTATCAATCTTTTCCATCCCTCACCATCCTTATCCCTCCTTTCCATTTTGCTGTTTCTTGCTACCATAAAAGAACCTTGTCAAATGTCCTAGTCCCCAGCACTTGTGTGCTTACCTCCACCCCAAAGAAAAAATAGGAGAGGGTGGCAAGGATCCTTGGCTAGGAGTTCAATCTGAAGCTTACCTCTTATCCTTAGATTTTGTGCTGCAGGTGGACAGCCCTTTGAAAATGATCCTTTCAGCTGCAGATAGTTTATCAAATGCTCTATTGTTTGACTAACACAAGACATGATTTTTGAGATTACCCAGCAGTGTATCACTTGATACATTTTTGGTATCTTTCCTTTTACCCACAGCCTTAGCTCCACTACAGCCTCATGCAGAATTGCTTTGGAAAAAAACCTACACTTTATTACAACGTGCAGCTGAAGGGCAAAAGCAATAATGAGGAAAAGAAAGGAAGAGGCAAACAAATGGGAAACCGTGTAGGAGGAAGATGGAAGGCAAAAACTCTGCATCAACTAGAGAATAAATTAGATGTAGTCAGAGCCAGAGATAAAATTTTGGAATCTCAGGAGGCTAAACTTGAGTACCTTCAGGCAAGTTACAGAATATCTGCATGGTCCCCTAAGGTCTAATCAGTCATACCTGTAGAGTTCATAGCTTCTGAAAGTTGCACAGATTTTATGCCATTAAATAAAACTGAAGGATGGAAGGGTGCCTCACCAATGTGATTTGAAAGGTTCTCCCGTCAAATTCAGTGGAATTACATCAGTGTAATCAGTTCCTCAGTGTGCGCAGGAGAAAGGATGAAAGCAGCAACTGCAGGAAGGGAAAGAAAAACCACATACTCACTAAAAGCTTATGGGCAAGAGGGCTGCCATTTGGCATGTTTTGGTGATTCACCACTTAAGGCAATTGTCATGCTTTTATAAGTAGCCTAACAACAGCTCACATAAAGGAAAACAAACTTACAGTGCAAGCCTTCAGAATATCAAATAACCAAGAAAACATCAGATACGTAGAAACTGAAACATTCCTCAGAGTATGCATCTAGGCAGAGAGAACCAAGGTACACCACATTAATAAGACAATTGTTGCTTATGGTCAAGGAGTGATGCTTCAGCCCTTCCTCTTCTGGACACTCATTTTTTGAGCTTGCTGAGGGGTTTTTTATTCTCTGTGTATATGGAGACATAACAGGATGGTTCTGAGGATGGCCAAACCAGGTATGTGCACACAGAAGGTGTTATGTCAAACATACAGCACCATGGAAATGCTCAGCATATGTCCAATGGATCTGGTACCAGAGCCATTGTGCTTCTGCTGAGGCCTCCATGGACCAACCCTTCAGGATAGGGCTGTGCCATTGCTCACTGTAAACCTGGTAAATCTGAATGTTGTGGCCATTTGGGCCCACTTGTTTAAGGCACTGTGCCTAAATGTGGCCCAGAAAGATGCATCATACCAAAATCCCTGAATTTTTTTTTCTGCAGAAATCACCTGCCAATGGTTTAGGGTGGTTGTAACAGAAGTATCAAGAAAAAAAATATGTGTGTGAAAAATGATGAAGAGGACATGTTATTTTTGTGAATGTCAACAATATCTCAGTTTTCCTGTTGGCTATTTTCCTGTCAGGCTGTACAGAAGGATGTCAGAGATGAGCAAATAGGAAGACAACAGTGACAATACAGCAATACCATTTCAAATATCACAGAGCTATTACAGCAGTGTATCGGGGAACATACCTTCAGGCAGGCGAGTGTTAATTTCTCCTAAGCCCAGGGAGAATAAAGAAGACATTGAACTGCTGAAAACCACAGCTAGACAAAGAGGAATGGATGAACAGCAGTGTTGAGATGAGTCAGAAAAAGCCAGTCTTTAAGAGAGAGTTGGGTTTGGCACTTGACCTCAAACAGGTGTGTTTATGCTCTGTGGAAACTGTTGAAACAAATGTGTTTTCTAGTAAGACTTATGCACAAATGCTCTCTCTTTGTTTCATCTTATGTTTCATCTGATTTTTTTTTGGCAGAAGGAACATATTTTCAGTAAAGAAAAGATATTCTTGAGCCCCCTGGATCAGCTGCTGGTCTAAAGTATGTTGGGTCAGTGCAGTACAGAGCAGGCACTGCTGGCTTCTCTATTCACATGCTGACTGCTGGATTCAACTACCCCGGAGAAGACTTATGTGGAGGGAAAAAAAATCCCTGGCTGGCAGTGACATGAGATGACTTAGTGTGCCAGCTGCCTCCCAAGTCTGTGCTTCCTCCCCTCGGCAGTGGTACACAAGTGTGAGAACTCGTTATTCTCATAGCAAAAAAGCAATTCCCTAACAATAAAACGAAACAAAAAAAACAACCAAGAAAAAAACCCCAACAAACAGGTAAACCTGAGAAGGGTACTGTCACTTGATCTCACTGTTTCTCCCACTGGGGTGTGCTGCATAGTTCCCAGGCAACCGCTCTCCTGCTGCTACCTGCTCCTGCCAGGCTGATGGCAGGGAAGAGGGTATCAGTTTGCAAAAAGAGTGATCTCACTCCACAGAGAAGCAGCACAATCTTCCCTTATGGCAGACCTGAGCGTATTAATCAAGCGAACGGCACCAGAAGGCAGAACCTCAAGGCTCTCTCTTCTTCTGTGCACATGGGCTTTGAACTACTCAACTGCTGTTCACACTGTAGGACAGTGGGACTGCATTCCACTTGGCAGTGGAATGCACGCAGCAGTGTCTTCTCCACAGCCCTGGCTGGAGATGCACTGGGGAGGAAAAGGCTCTCTGTTGCTTAGGAAGCTTAAGAGGGGGTCAGGGATGGTTCTGATCATGGAGGTCTTCTGTCCTAGAGCTTCCCTTTGGTCTAAGACAGACCCTTTATGCACTAAGGATAAAAAAATAGCTCATTTCACTAAATCTCCTCTAAGATCTTGAATGTTTCAGACTCATCACCACCACCCACCATGCCAAAACTTCCCCATCTACTCCCACTCACATCAGCTTTCCAAGGCTAAGTAGCCCTTTGCTGTCAGACCATGCCTGATCACTCTGTGTGACTGACTGCATCACTGTCTTCTGTCCTGCTATCCATTGCCAACCCCTGCTGTTAGCAAAAGTGATTTCATGTTCATTTAGACCACAGATTAAATTGTTACATCAGTGGACTAAACAGCTTCCAGCATTGCCCTAATCTGCATGAGCGTCTCCCAGACTTCTCTTTGGCTCTTTGAGGTTTGTCATTTGACCTCCTCTTGATGCTGTTCACACAAGCTGTATTGATATTGCACAGTGGTCGTTTTTAGACTCAAAATGCAGGGCGCTACTGACTCATATGCCCAACACAGTTTCTCCTACGTTATTACCATGCAGTTATCTTTGTCAACCAAATATATAGCTCCATCAAAGCACAAAAATCAGCTTTGTTTGGCAAGTTTGCTTATAGTTACCATAAAACTGTTTCAGTGGCATTAATCATGTACTTTCACTTAGTTCTTCCTTGACTGAATTTCATATGAACTTTCCTTTATTTTCCGAGAAACTGAGCTAAGCCTAGGCAGCCTCCAATTACTGGAGTCATTCCCTGGGGCAAAATTAATGCTAGTCCTTTTGTCCTGTTCTTTGCCTTTAACGTGTCCTGGCCCCATCTTGCTCTGACTGTCCCTGCCCTGCCTTTCTTCACAGAGTAGTACGTCATTTTTTGCTCCTGGAGAGGCTTAGGGGAAGGGATTGAGGCTTCTTCCTCTACCTTGCAGAGCACTGGAGAGCTATTGCATGGATGAATCTCCGGGTTCTGGGAGGTCAGAGGGTAAAAGAGAAGGCTGTGAGGATCTGCATGCCCACAGTACCACCTCAGTACCCCATAACATGTTGGTCTGTCCCAGAAACAGCCCCCGGTCACAAGAGGGACCAAACTGCTCTAGAGAAGAGGGATGAGCAAGTAAGGGCAGAACTGGAGAGTTCTCCTGCTCCTGCTTACACTTCTAACCTCTTTCCAAAAGTTTTAACAGTACTGCCATGACTGATGATACCATAATATCATCCTGCTGGTTGTTATCAGCAGCGAGGTTCAAATGATATAATTCCTCCTTACCTGCAGGCGTATTTCGAAGTCTGCTGGAGTCCTTTTATTAGCATCAATGAGCATGAGATCAGAGTTTATGATTGCATTTCCCTGGAGGTGTAAAAGCTGCTTGCACTCCTTCTCTTCCTTTTTTGGGATGCTCAGCCTGATCAGAGGGTCTCCTCTGCAGGAGAGCAGTAGCAGCTGCATTTGCATCTCCAGAGGAAAATCTTACAGGATTTCTTCCCACTCACCAGGCCCCTTTCACACAGCATGCAGTTGCAGAGCCACTGGTGTGGCTCCTTCCCACCAAGCCAGATTCTGGAACTGCAGGATTCACCAGAGAATAGATCAGTGCTTACTCATCAGGAAACAGACTCAAGATCATATAGCTGTCCTGCAGGGGTAACCTGTCGTATGAGCCTGTATAGAGAGGATATGCCAGGCCACAGAGAGCACAGGAGAAACACACACTGCACGGTACAGAGGGTAGATGCAGCAGAGTCGGTTTCAAGTGATGATTAGTGTATTCAGCAGTGTACTTCAAGTGCCATTTGCTGGGAAAACCTATTAATAAATGGAGACAAAGGCCATAATAAACTAAAGAGCGAACTGCTTCACAGTTCAGAGAGTAAATACAGTGCCCTGGGCAAGGAAGCAAGATGGCTCAGCAACAGAGAGCTTGGCACAGACCAATCCAGACCATTGATAACTCTGCTTATCACAAAGAGAAAAATCAGGATGATGGGAGAAAATAAAGAAAATAAAGAGGAAGCAAAGTGAGAGAGAAGGCAGCCAGAGAAGGCTGAGCTTTAGAATAAGTGTGTGCATCACCCTCTGACCCTGTCTGCCAATAGTTAGAGAGCAAGGAGGCACATACCTTACTAAAAATCTCCTAAAGAACTTAACTTGTAGAGAAGTAAGGTCATACATGGTTCTGAAACATTTTCTAAAAATTTGCATTAAACGTCAGAAGTAATAAAACATTATGAAAGGAACACAAGCATTGTTTCTAGTGTAAACTGCAGGTGGTTTACTTCTCAGAAAGTGCTTATCAGTTACGCTTTTACTGCAAAGCAGATCATTGGCTTCTCAAGTGTTTGCATGAAGCTCAAAACTTGAAGCATTTCCTGGTGAAAGGCCTGTCTTCTTTGAAAATTCTGAAAGTGGTAACGAGAAAAAATCCAAACCAGACACCTTTCTCCACTCATTTTTTTTTTTCCTCATGGAGCTGAAATCCAGATGCTGTCTTTGCAGCTGAGGTGAAATATACTGGAGGGGGGAGCTAGGAAAAAAAAATACCAGCAGTCCAAATAGTTCCTCATCTTCCTCAGAAGTGATATTCTTCATCTTCATTACTGTAGCCAGGAGCCTCTTGAGAGAAGAGATTTAAGAAGCCAGAGACTCCCATTTCTAGTGAAAGGAAGGACAACTGAAATGAATGAATGGGACCCCATGACCTTTTGCCATCCAGATTTTGCATTCAGGTAGTTCCATCTTTTTGCTGGGAATCTCACAATCAATGGTTCCAGCACTAGATGTGTCAGAGCTGTTATTATTTGATATCCAGCTGAGGTATTATAATATCCTCTGCACGGGCACAGCGCTGTTCCCTGTGATCAAATGCAAGCCCTGTGATCAAAGGTATGTGTTTGAGGATCTTTGGCTCCTTCTAGAGAAAAGCACCAGTGATATCCTTACTTGAGTGCTGATTGAATATTCTGCTCACTCTTGCTTTACCTTTAGTGCCAGCTACTTTTTTGCCTGGAATCCGTGAGTACTTTTTTTTTTTTTGTAATTACCTGCATGTTCTCTGAATTCTTCTGGTACCTCAGTTTCAAGGCACCTCAATTATAGCATCTCTCACAATGTTCCCCAGCTCTATCAAGTTCAGCTGGGATGGAGTTGGTTTTTCTTCACAACAGCCCATATAGGCCAGTGTTTCGGATTTGTGTCCAAAACAATGCTGATAATACAGAAGTGTTTTAGCTGTCGCTGGGCAGTGCTTGCACGGGGTCAAGGCCTTCCCTGTTTCTCCCTCTGCACCCTGAGCGAGTAGGCTGGGGGTGGGCAAGAGGTTGGGGTGGGACAGCTGACCCTGGCTGACCAAAAGGATGTTTCTTACCTCATGTTTCTTTCACCTTATCAATAAAAATGAGGGGAGGGGGAAATTCCAAATGCGGTTGCGCGGGGACTGGCTGAGATTCACTGTGTTGGTAGGAGATGGTGAGTAACCTTGCATCACTTGTGGGTTTTCCTTTTCGGCTGTCTTTAATCTCAACCCAGCTTTCTTCCACCCCTATGTTGAATATTTACTCTGACTGCTCTCAGCACTGAAAGCTGTCACCCGGCACCGACCTGCTTTGTTTCATGCGGACGTACAGCACGCTGGCCAAGACTAACTTTCCAGTGCCACCTGACTGCAGCTAAATAGCAGTAACAAGACAGGATTTTTAAACCCTTCCCTCGCTGGCACGGACAGCGCGTCCCTCTCCCTCAGGCGGGTGGCGGCGCGGGGCCGAGCGGAGCGGCGGGAGGTCGCGGGCGCCCTCTGGCGGCAGGCGGGGCCCTCCGCCGCCTCAGGGCCCGGCGCCGGCCTGCAGGTCCCACTGAGAGCAGCGCCGCGTCCCTGCACCCCCGTGGAACTGCTCCACTGTGGAGACCGCTGCTCCACAGGCTGAATAGAGAAGAAAATCTGATGGCGAGAGGGCCTGATTTTTTTTTTTTTTTTTGTCAGACCCCAGAATCACAGAATCAATTAAGTTGGAAAAGACCTCTGAGATCATCAAGTCCAACCTATGACAGAACGCCACCACATCAGCCAGACCATGGCTCCCAGTGCACATCCAGGCTTTCCCTAAACACCTCCAGGGATTGTGACTCCACCACCTCCTTGGGCAGTCCGTTCCAATGTATAATCAGCTTTCTGCAAAGAAATTCCTCCTCATGTACAACCTAAACCTCCCCTGGTGCAGCTCGAGTCTATGTTCTCTTGTCCTGTCGCTGGTTGCCTGGGAGAAGAGACTGACCCACCTTGCTACAGCCTCCTTTGAGGCTGTTGTAGAGGTTTATAAAGTCACCTCTGAGCCTCCTCTTCTCCAGGCTCAACCCCAGCTCCTTCAGCTGCTCCTTATAATCTTGTCACAGAAGACAGATGTGTCCAGGCCTTGCCTCCCTGTAAACATCATTTCTGGTATTATTTTAAAGCCTTAAAAAACCCAAACCCAGCCTCATGGGATTTGCTTTTCCTGTCACTCTCCACTACCCACCACTGCCACTCGCAGGCCACAGCCCTCTCTCTTGTGCCTCTGGGGTTAACACCACATTGAGAGAAAATAGAGGGTGTGAGAGGAGAAGTGAGGAAACAGGATCACTGCAGGACAACAGTCATTTAAAAAAAAAAAGAGGAGGGGATATTTTGAACCCAGGAAAGAAGGGATAAGGAGGGAGATGTGACCAGCACGCTGATACAGGGGAGCGCAGAGCTCTGATATCTGCTTCTCCACATCATAAAGTACAGGGTACAGGACAGACAATCCGGGAAGTGCAGGTGAAGAATGGTTGAACCTCCATCGACGCCTCCTGTGATCTGCTTCCAGGCCCGCCTTTGTTATACTTATGACTCTTAATCTGTAAACTCCTGAGGAGGCCTGTTGCTATCTGAAGGAGAGAGAGATTAAGAGATATTAAGGATATTTGGGTGTGGAAGAAACACCCTCAAGAAACCCAGGTGAGCTTTTCTTGAGCAGCCCAGCAGCACCACGATGGAATTGTGACCCAAACCCTGGTCCATGGAGGTGGAATTCAGTATCAGCCTCATTCTTTGTGGGTGTATGAATTAATCTCTGCAGTTTTCAGACTGTCCCTGAGTATCTAGAGAGGATGGGAATTTTTGACACAGGGTCCAGTCACAGTATTGTGAGTTACAGTAAGTTCTTTTTAACTGTACTTTCCCCCTTATTCTCGCCCCTCCCCATGACATTACAACAAGTTTTAATTTATTCTTTAAGGAGCTTGAAATAAAAAAAAAGGGGAGGGAAAGTGACTTTTTTGTATTTAATGAGTTCACACACCAGAGGCAATATCCTGTTCAAGTACAAATGGGAAGTGTTCCAGATGCCTCCTGTGCCTCAAAACCACGTGTCTGGATGTGTCTGGAAAAGCCTGTACACAAATGCAGCCTGGAGTTAAGTGTACTTAAGCTACCTGGTGTGCCTTACCCATTGGAACTTCTTACAGTGTTAACACAGGGGTGATGAGTCCCCATGGGGATGGAGTGCTGCTCCCTGGCTTGTGCTGGGTTCCCATGGTTGACAGCGCTGCCTGAAGAAGCCTGCTCCTGTCCCAGCCTGCTGCTTTGACAAATAGTTTTTAGCTCTGGATCTGTGCACTGAGCTCCTCCAGTGGCTGCTTCCCAGTGAGCAAAAGCCCCAAACAGCAGAGACTTTGACATACAGTGTGGTGTAGGGGCCTTTAAATAACAGCCTTTATTGCTCATTATTTGCACAGCCACCTAGCAGGAGAAAACATAAAGACAAAGTGCATTGCAGGAAATGCTGATGCAGGCAATTGCTGTGACCTGACCAGCATAGTAAGAAGAGAAGACACAAGAATTTACAAGATGCAGATCCAAAACACACTTGCACAGGTGACTAAAAGGCAACAGCCTGTGTTTCACAGAGCAGGACCTTCCTTCTCCCAGACACCCATTTCCAGTTTGATTTGACATGAATAGCAACTAGGAGGGCAGAGCTGCATTGAAAGTCAGACAAGCTCTCCTCATATGCATAAATACAAATTCAGGTGCCAATCTCTGGACTCTAAAGAATTAAAACATAGCCACTGCACTGGAAAGCATAAGCAGCACATGCCAGAAACAGCAGCACCACTGTGCATTAGGCCACGTTGGTGTATCCCCCACGTTCCCAATTTTAAGTAAGAGCCAAACCTACCTGGAATAAACCAGTCTGATTGAGGTGAACACTCTCAAAGCATCAGCAGAGATTCCTTGTGGCCCAGAAGGAGCTGGACTAGCTCAAGTTTGTTGGCGGTAATTTGTAACAGCTGCTCAGGACTGTGCTTGCTCTCCGGGTGCTGACATTTACTGCAGCTCTAGTGAGTTTGAGAAGACCCTTCTCAGTCTCTTATATGGTGGCTGAACCCCTCACTGTTTCCTTTCACAAGGCACTGCAGGTACATTAGAAGCAGCCCTGCTTAAATTGAGAAACCATTTTTCCTTTCCAGGAAAAGATAGTCAGAAAGTACATTCTCCAACTAACAATGCATTTTAATCTATTTTGGTCTTGGATGACAGAGTGACAAAGATCTTTTACAGTTTTATAGATAAGTTTTACAAAAAGAAGAAACAAATAAAGAAGACACTGTAACACAACAGACACATGGAGAAACTCTGCACTGGTTAATCTAGCTGTTCTAGATTTACAGCTGTTTCTGAGCTTAGATCACTCACTAGTGTCTCTTATATCATGACCCAGTAAACTCCTCATTTCCAGCAGACCACCTAATTGTGCAATTACCTGTTAGCTGTTTAATAGGACACATGATTTTAAATTAAACACTGACTTAATTGGTCTGCTGGACAGGCAGAGACATTGCAGCTTTAATTGCTTTTACCGAGTTGGGGTCTCAGTCAGTTCACGGCAGCTGGGAGAAAGGGCCCTGTTACCAAAAGTTTCATGTCCACCTAGAAATTCATTGCAACAGTTTCTGCAGTGCTCCCTGCTTATTTCAGGGAGTCTTTAGAGAGAAGGCTGAAAAACCAAGCTACCAATACTCACTGATAAAACGAGCCTCCTGAAGGTTTGTGTCCTGACGCGATCCCATCGCCCGGCAGCGCTGTGCAGGGCCATCCGGCGGTTATCACACGACTGCAGAAGCCATTTGCCAGACACCAAATGCAAAGTGCAGCCCGGTACAGCTCTTTGAACGTGGCTCTGGCTATCCCAAGGAAGGGAGAAGCTGAATTAACAAGATGAATCCCACAGGCTGGAAACCTAGTAGCTTGTGCATGAGTCACTACGGTGGGAAATGTCAGCAACAAATCCAGGTCAGTCTTACTCTCCCTCCATTAAGAGGAGCTGTTGAGGAGCCACTGGCCTCCTCCAAGGTGATGCTATGGTATAATAGGGGACCCTTTGCAGATGCCTCCAGCTTGCTCCTGAGTGACCCTCCCGGTGAGAATCAGGCACAGCCCAAAAGGCAGGTATGGCAATTGCCAACAGGTGGTGTTTTCAGCATCTTAATGTCTACTTACGCCTTTCAAAGCTCAGGTGGGACTTAGCAAAGAAAGGAAAGGGAGCAAATGAAATGAGGGCTCAGGCTAAAAGGAAAACCAGCCCTATATTTGCAGCTGATATCCACCCTCCAATCAGCACTGTGGGATGTGGCAGAGAGCTATTGACAGAGCTCTGCACACTGTGGCTCTGAGCAGCCTTCCGTGCTTTGGCAAAGCATCTGAACGCAGATGCTCTTCTGCCCTGGGAAAAAGATACATTTCACAAATCTAAACATGTCACCTCAAAGGGAAAACTATTTATTATTAATGATACCATTAGTGCTGTTTTTCCAACAGACTGAGGAGATTAAATAATAGGATCTGAAAACTAACCAAATGTTCAGACCAAACTAGAGAGAAGACATACAGACACACAAACTTTGCAGTGACTTAAAACAGTTTAATGTAATTCCAAGACAAAGTGTGATTACATTTCTACACATATACAATATGCATATGTGAGTTGACAAATTCTGATTAATAACTCGTTTCACCTCAGAGACCGAAAAAATGATCAAAAAGAAACCGTGAATAACAAGCTATAACATAGTTCACCACAACGGGACCTCCTTTCTCACCCTACAGTTAGTAATATTACAATTAAAATAACTATATTCTTCTATAATGTATTTTCTGTTAAAATCATCTCATAAATTTACAATGCTATTATTAGTTTCCAAGACTAATATAAATTCACTCCATTTTTCTACAACGAAAATGATTATTAATTAGAAGCACACAACGTCATGATGAAAAACACAAGCATTTTTTTTTTTTTAGTAGCAAGAACTTGATTGGTTAAGAATTAGTTTTCTTGTAAAACATTCTAAAGCCAAGTAAAATATCCATTCTTATAACATACCTATAATATGAGACTAAGGAATAGGTTACATATAGGTCTATAACACATCAGTTTGTTTTTGTTTTTTCTTTTAAAAGAAGAAAGACATATTACTAAAAGAAAAAAGAAAAAGAAAAAAGAGGAAGGAAAGAAAAAAAAAAGAAAACAGAAAAGGGACAATTCACATAGGTAAAAAGCAGTACACAAGAAAATACTGTTGCACACAATAATTTTCACAAAGATTAACATGGATTAACACTCTTATTACAGAAACCGTACAGTGAAGGAACACAACGGCTCAGGGCTTTCGTGGGGTTACTGGGCTGAGATGATACTGTAGAGAAAGAACCACTTGAGATCCAGAGCTGGGGCAGGGGCATCTTTTCTCTTGTGATTACAATAGCATTTCACAGCTCCGCCCCCCCTTCCCCTTAATAATTTTGGTGCAGTGTATATTAACTTCCACTTTCCATCCAGAGTACGCTGGGCTTGTGGGCAGTCGAAAGGCATAAAATGTTCCCTCCATTTCACCCCTTCCGTTTTTAAAAGGATTTTACAGCTCATATAAAAAAAAAATGTTTCACCCATTGGTTCATTTTTAACTACCTTAATCTAGACTTTTCACCTTCCAAGATGCCCCTCCTTCTTCTCTCTTTCTCGCTCCCTCTCTATCTCTCTCTCTCTCTCTCACACACACTCCTTTATTAAAGCTATTAATGACACTTCCTCTCCTTTCAGAAATTGGATTTGGTATGAAATATACAGGCTACATTCTGGTTCTGCCCAAGTAGAATCTGGTACCCAAAATGCCTTGATTGCTTTGTTGGTGAAACATGGGATGGGTAGATCCTTTTTACACCTGAAATGGTTGTGCCCTGGAATATCTGTGGAAGTTTCATTTAAAAGAATACAGAGCAAAAAATATAAAAGAAAATTAAACAAAGATCAAACACATAAGGGATAACGGGGGAAAATAAAAGTCAGAAGTGTTGTATGTAACCACGTGAGGTGGGAGCGCTCAGAAGCGCTTTTTTCCTTGTGAGGGCAGGGGTGCTATATGTAACCATCCAGATCCTATGGGATGTGCGTTGCCAGTGTTGGAAACCCTTCTTGCCTAACAAGCTGCAAGCCAAAGTATTCATCAAGACTCTCTGGCTCCTTCATTTGAGTGTGCTGGTATTTGCAAGTCTGACTCCTTCCCAAAAGAACAGGAGGCCAGGCAGGAGCTGGGGGCAGCAAAGCCTGTGGATTGGGTGGTGGTGCATGGTGAGGGAGGGTGGGCTTTTTCCATCTGGCCCGAGTGCTGCTGACAATCCTGGCTTGCCGTATGATACCTTATCGCTTTGGGGATGTGGACAGTGGGGCAGGCGCGGCCTCCGGAATGATGCTGCGGGAGGAGGAGGCGGGTTGCACTCGCCTGGCCCCACCGCTGCTGATTGTACTGGGAGCAGCACATATACATATTTTTAAATGCCAGTTCCTTTACTTTCATGACCTCAAAGTACCATTTTGCCCAGCAGACATTTATACCGTGTTCGTTGTTTACCCAAGTGAAAGAACACAACAGAAGAAACTAGACAGGCTAAGTGAGACCAGGGAGTGGGGAATGTGATATATCAAAATGCAAATTACAGGGTAACAGCAGCAGAGAAACATCATTATCGGGAACTGGCATGGGCTGAGAAAACAGAGTTGACAAGGAGATGGTCAGTGAACTTTGTATTTTGTTTACTGGTTTAAAACATTTCTGTGGTGGTAAGCATCATTTGTAAGAAAGGGGTGAACAGATGAAAGCCAAATTACAGCATTGCCTCTGAGTGGCTCACGCACACAGACACACATACACACTCTCACAAACACATCCCTAACCCCACCCCAAAAATAAAACAGGCATTCACTAACTCAGGAATTAATTGTTTGGCTAATGATTTATCAACAGTACAATACAATCCTTCCTTTGAATATCCTTCATTCTCCTGATGCGGGTATCTTCATCCAGATGAGGATCCTACATAGAACAGTGAATTTCGTGTCGTGATCCCTGCTTCAAACCAGGGATGCCTGATAAAGCATATTATTAAAACAAGAGAACAAACAAATAGCTTATCTGTTGAACTAAATATTCAAAGTGGGTGGAGTGTTTTTTCAATCAGACTTTGGAATACAGTGGATTACTTCATCTCTGGACTGACTTTCCAACACTATGTTATATCTCAAAACAGAATATACATATTAAAAACACACTTGTACTTTTCCATTTTTAACGGGTGAAATTAAAAAGAGGCAGCTGTATTGAGTTTTTGAAGGTGACACTTATAAACACAAGATTTCCCTTAAAAAGTACCAGTTTAAGTGTAAACTATAAAACACTGTAATAACTATAAAATGTAGCCAGAAAACTGTTAAGTAGCCACAGTCTATTATTCAGTTCACATTGGTTTAAAATGTGACTCATTAATATCTTCTAGAAGGCCAAAGCATTTTACAGTAGCTATAAACATATATACTTACATGTGCATTTTAACATCACAATTGATTAAAATACATAAAAGAGTAATCTATTCCTTGGTTTATTTTTTTTTTCCTTTTTAAAGATTCACTGTCTTCAGAATTCACTCAAGCAACAATGACCAGGGTGGGCATTTATCGCTATTCCGCCCCTATGGAGTTCAGAGTCTTTGAATCAAAGTTCAAGCTGGCTACATGATTTCAAAAAGGCTAAAACCAGGATGAATGCCCACATTTGAGGTAATTATTGCCATTAGGTCACAGTTTGTGTAATGTAAGTGTATTTAAATCCTTCTTTTAAAAAAACAAAGGTATCCCACAGTACCAGGGGATACCCTTTGAAGCAATCAGAATCCAGAATCCTGATCAGTGGGTTTGCTTCCAAAGGAGCCGGCGGTCCCAGCGCACGAGGCACTCCTGGGACAGTTGCTGACCAGCCTAGAGCTCAGGCGAGCAAGCCTGCAACAAGCCTTTTTTTCTATTTTTTACTTTTTTTAAAAGAAAAAGAAAACAGAAGGAAAATCAGAGGTGCCATAAAATAGATGGATAACATTTCTGATCAGAATTCCAGACCAAAGCTTTTCTAATCTGTCTTATTCCTTTCCAAACAGTTTGCCAAAAAAAAAAAAAAAAAAAGAAATAAAAGAAAAATAAAAATACATCGGCTTAAATATTAACTCTATGCCAGCACTGCAAAAACTCCTTGGCTATGTTCTGAAAGTGGGATAAGCTTTGCTTTTTTTTGAGCATTGTTGCCCCATTGCTTTCTGTTTCAAGAGGAAACCTTGTTTGAATGAAAGAAAGAAAGAAAGAAAAGGAAGAAGAAAATGAGGAAGGAAATGAAAGAGGGAGGGAAGAAGAGAGGAAGGGAAGGTGGAAGGAAGGAACAGAAGAAGAGAAGAAAGGAGGGAGAGAGGAAGGGAGAAAGGAAGGAAAGAAGGAAGGAAAAATAATCCCTGGCTGTCAGAAGTACACACAAGTATTTACAAGGTTTGTGTGAATCTGCACACAGTTCCCCTCACAGCAAAAGAGTTAAGAACAGAGATGTCACAATATTTATCAGTGCAGTAAAAAATATCATTTTTGGAAAAAAATATACCTTTAGTATTGCCTTTCTTAGATTAACTATGATAAGCAAGAGATTAAAAACAAAAACTTTATCTTCAAACACACATGAATAGTCTGTTATAGCAGCACTGCTAGAACTGGAAGGACAAAGCTAACCCGTAAATGAGAAACAGGAGTTTCAAACCACAAATGCCGAATGCAAAGCCTCCTAGTATGCTTTCTAAGACTTCTGAAGAACCAAGCCAATCTACCATTCAAATTTCACTCTCCACACACACAAATGCTCTAAACCCACGTTTTCCCACTGAAAGCATTTGACACACGCAGAGCTCACCTCAGTTTACCTCCAGACGGGTTCTCACACCTCCACCTGCATCAGCAGCTCCTCACATGTAACTAACTAACTACTGCCTCTGGGGTCATTCCCAGTGATTATGTTTGCCCCAAGGGAACAAGACACCTTCAGCACAGAGCCCTGGGTTGGCAGTGCTCCCCTGCACACTGCCCAGGCTTACTTCCAGGGGCTGCCCCTGCAGTGGGTCTCGCTGCGTGCCCGGGGTGGGTGTGAGCGTGGTGGCATCACAGCAACACACACAGTGTTCCCGGGGGGTGGGAAGGATGGACCACAGGGATGGAGACCAGCCTGGAAAGCCCAGTGCCTCTCATCCAATGCAGTACTCCAGCAAGGAGCCTACACACAGCCTTTGACAATAGGACTGTCACCATCTTTTCGAGCACTGCTGTAAAATGGTGTAAAAATGGTGTAAAAAACCTCACTCTGCAGCCCATGGTGGAATTCTCACGATCATCAGAGGCAGCTTTGTTGGAGTATGGCAGCAGGAGAACCTCAGCAACACAGACTCATCTTCTCCTCCCTAAGTGTGGAGAGAGCAAAATGATTTGTAGGCACATAAGTGAGCTTCAAGAAGTAAGATGGGGACTCCTGAACTTCAGACACAGGCCCTTCTCAGAGGAGCACTGAGGGGGGTGATATAGATGGTGCCCAGGACCACAGATTAACTGCTTTGAGGCTCCCACAGCACACGGGACCACAGCAGGGACAGCTGTGTCAACAGGAAGGGGGAAACCATTTCCTTCCCACATTTTTCTCTTCTGCATTGCCTATCCCCTGCACACCTTGCATACAGGTATCTAGCATTTGGCCCACAAATAGCACTGCAGTTCTCTAATGGGCTGATTGCCAAGCCATGGAAGAACATGAGCGTTAAGTCCAACATCCTTGCCCAGCTGTGCCTGTCCTGACCATGGCACCACTGTTTGGGGTCCAACCCACAGAACAAACCCAGCATCCTAAATCCAGAGAAGGAGACGCTACAGAAGCATGCAGAGCATCCAGAAGCTTATCCCCACTACACAGCTCACCACTTCCACACTGCATTGTCACCACTACAACACTTAAATCAATGCGAACAGTAACGAGAGAAGAAAAACACTTTCGACATCCCCTACAGTTTAGGATAGCAGCAATATTTAGTGTGAATTTCTCTGCTCATCAAGCTAGTACTCAAAACCATGGCAGAAACTTGAGAGAGAGAGACAAAGAAAAAAAAGGGATCAGAAAATGGAGTTCCACTGTGTATCCTCATTGCCTGGTGCTCATGACTCGTGGTTTCATTTAATTTCTGAAGTAGGTGGGCCTCTTTCTCTCTTTCTTAAAAAAAAAGTATCTTTGGTTAAAGAAAAAAAACAGGTTTATTGCCCTTCAGATTTGCTAATGGAATTGCTTTCAAACCAAGCTAAAAAGACACAATTCCTTGAAAGTATAAAAAAAGGAAAATTGTCACAGTCAGAAGTGTCCCTTTCTTGGAATGTTTTACATATTATGACAAAACTACTAGAGAAAGAGAGAGAGTAAGAGACCTGCCAAGGCCCAATTTGTTGGGTACAAGCAGGTAAAACTCTGCCGAGGAAGATGCAATTGCATTGGCTCTCTCAAATGACTAGATTTGACCCAATCTACAGTGAGAAGTGCTTCCATTTGGGTTATCCAATCTGCTCATGTTGGCAGTTCTCTCCCTCCCTGTTGCATTCTGGCTTCACAGCAGGAAATTGAACATCCACCTCTGAGGAGAGGCAACGTCAGTGCTTTCTGCACAAGAAGAATGCAATACAAGATAATGGGGAAAAGGACCACTCTTTCACTGTGCCAGCCATAAGCCACCCATAAAACTTCCAGCATCTAAACATTCGCCTCCCCCCTCAAGTTTCCATGCCATTTACCCCATGCACAGAAGGAACACCGACTGAACCAAACCACGCCAATCCCATTTCCTCTCCAAAGGATTCTGCAAACAAAACAAGCTGGCTGTTATGTGTGCGGTACCGACAGCATGCAAAGCTTTTGCTTCCTCTGCTGAAATGACTGTTTCCCCTGTGACTAACCACACCTTTTTCCACACAATGCCTTTGTACAGGTGTGAGGGAGGAGGTGTTGCTCAGCTCCCTCATACCCGCCAGAAAACAGCTCTCACACAGTGTTTCACCATCAACGCAACTTGATGGTTCTGCTGTGCATCTCTTGCAATCAGCATCCCATTACCACGATCACCTGACCACCTACAGCTGGCAGACCAGCAACTCCAGGATGGACAACGTGAAAAGTGGCTCCTTCGATAGGCACTGCACCCCTTCTCACAGCCATCCTGTGCTGTTGTAACAGCTCCACTGCCAAAAGCCATCCAAAATCAGGGCTGAGCCCACGTGGGAGAGCAGGTCAGATGGGAACACAGGGAAAATGCAATTAGTACAAAGTAAAACATTACTGTGATTTCGCTGGCCCTAGGCTAGAGGAGCACATAAACAACTATTTAACTTGAAGGGTTTAAGTCAGTTCTTTAGTAAAGCACTCAAGCACATGATTAACTTTCAGTCTCTGCTGAAGTCCTCTAATTTTTTAATGGAATTTAAATTCAGTCACTGCTTCCCCCTATTCTAACAGAGCAGGTAATGCAAACGAAACCATAAATGTCTAAACTGTAACAACCAGAACAGCTTAACAAAATTCCACAACAAATAATTATAAAAGAAGGGAAAATCTACATCAGGAACAAACAATGACCCAAAAAAAAAAAAAAAAAAAAATCAAACCAAGCATCCTGGCCCTGCGGACATCTAACTAGCCTTCAGTAAGAGCAGAAGAGCAGGGGAGGAACACTGCACTATCTGCAGCCATGCTTTACCCAGCTGATGCCAGCCATGTGCGCCAGTGTGCTTTATCCAGTGATGGGACTGAGCCGCACATGCGGCTGCCGTGGCTCCTTCAACACCCCTGTTTCTGGAGAGCCACCTACCTACTTTCTCCTTTAGGAAAACCAAACCCTTAACCTGTAGTGTGGCCTTGGACTCATTGACAGGGCCCAGTGATCGTGGCCTGGAGCACAAATAAGTCTTAATCTTATATAATGTCCTATCAAACTGATTGATGGTGAGCTGGATCGTGGGGCGCTAAGGTCCTTACCTGCCTTTCATCCAGCTCTCCTGACCAATCATTATGTTAGCTGCTGTTGGGTTTTGGCCTCTTAATGAACGTTTCTGGACTTATTCTTAAATGCAGATGTGACCCAGAGGATAATTCCTGTTCCTCAAGGCTGTAACTACTCTCACTGAGTGGCCTCACACCCCCCAGGTTAGTGGCAGTGTTTTCATCCTTGGAATAATTTAATTTCTCCTCTCTCCTGCAGTTCTCACAATCACAGCAACCCTTCCAATGCCACTGATGAAGAGAAATAAAATTAAGAACAGTAACAACAATACTAAGAGAAAAAAAACCCTATAAAGTTTAAGGAATGCGTGTGCAATTAAAACCCAGAGTAAAATACAATAATAATAAAATAATAATCATAATCATAACAACCATAAAATAAAATAACATTATCTTTCCTTTTCATGACATAAGCAGCATGATGCTCTTGCTCCCAAACTGGTGGGAGAGAAGAGGAATGCAAGAGAGAGAGAGCAGGGCTTTATTTTCCTGCCTCAAGTGAAAGGGGACATGTTGTCTTTCCAATGGAAGAGGGGGTAAGGTGCATAGGCTGCTGGGAGACTGCATCCTCATCTACAGTATATTGAGCTGGAATGAAGGATAGGCAGGAAAAGAAAACTGTGCAATGGTAGCCCAGGAACCAGAGCTGGCAACCAGGGAGGTTATTTGGTGGTTTGCCAGAAGACAACAGCTTTGTTGAACAGCCTGTGCATAGTGGGATCCCTTCTTCCAGGCCAGCCAAGCACCT
Source organism: Myiozetetes cayanensis (assembly GCF_022539395.1). Taxonomy (NCBI): domain Eukaryota; kingdom Metazoa; phylum Chordata; class Aves; order Passeriformes; family Tyrannidae; genus Myiozetetes; species Myiozetetes cayanensis. The sequence goes on along the minus strand of NW_026087521.1, from coordinate 56,629,015 downwards.
ACCACAAGCCAATATATTTGTGCTTGCCTTTCCGTCAGCTTTTCCAACCTGAGAGAGCCTTCTTCATCACTTCCACTCAGGGAAACCATCCCTTACCACCCTGCCAATGAACCTCCTATTTTCCAGCATCTTGCAAAATACTTGACTACTTCATACTCTAGTTACAGGGAAATGTAGAGTAGAACTGAGTAGCCACACAGACTTCAGCTTTCATGGAAATGTTGTACCAGATTCCTTTCTCTCCTTCCTCCTTCGGACACCCACAGGCATGGGTACTCTAGAGACATTTCCAAGTACTGATGCACCAGGGAAACTCCCCTCTGAACCAAACCAACTACAGGAAAGGCTCTCTTTGGAAACTGTTGGAAAACAAGACGACCATGTAGCATTCCTTCGTGTGGAGGACTGCAGCACCACCATGCTCTCCAGTTCCAGGGTCACTCTGCCACTGCAGGCAGTTTTTCAAGGTGTAGGTGAGAAGAGAGGAGGGGAGGCACGCAGTGTCACAGCTCTGTTAGAGTGGGTAAGGCTTGATGTATTAAAACACTCTTTTCACTTAAGAAACCTGAGATTGACTCTCTCAACTGGATTTTCTCATGCTTGCTCTGGGACTCCATCCCTCTCCTAACCCCTTCTCATCAACAGACACAGTGAGAGATGTTGGCAACAACTAGTGTTTCCCCCTTTCAAGGGCTAAATGTTTGTTCCCATTTCAGACACACAACCAGGACAACCCGATGATGAGGGCGGACGCTGTCCTCCCACTCCATCAAGAACATCGTCAAACAGCAGAATGAGAATTCAGTTTCCGGGGAGGAAACCTGCTATTACAACAGGACGGAAACAGACCAGTCCAGAAACAAGTCCCCAGACCCTCTGGGAGTCACCCTGGGTCTCACAACTGACCCGGTAACTTCCAGCCCATCCAGTGCTTGACAAAACACTTCTGACCCCAACGAGCCTCCCCAACACCTCGCCGAGTGAGCTGAGATTGACAACGTGGGTTAAAAACCCAACACCACCAGCAGAAGGAGAAAATCGGCAATAACAACCTAAAAAAAAAAAAAAAGAAAAAAAAAAAAAAAAAAAAAAAAAAAGAAGAGAAAGAGCTGAGAGTAAATTCCGACTAGCCTCAGTCAGTTTCTAGGAGTACCAGTGGAAGTAAACCCTTAAACCGCATCTGTAGTTCGGTAAGGCACTACGAGGGAATGATGTAAAACTAAGACTGTGACAGTTGTAATGGCTGTGCCGAGGAACACACCACAGAGAGAAGGCAGCATCTGCACGCACACACACACACCCACACACACACACCTGGACAATCACATTTGTTACATGCCTATGTTATATCACTTTTCTTTGTGCAATCACATTGAGGAATAGTCTATTGGTATCGTTGAAGTTGAACACAAAAGAGTAAAAAGGGGTATGACCTGTATAGTGCTACATTCTACCGGGGCTGGGGGGTAGCTAAAATGTCTCCTCCTATACTAAAACAGCTAGGGATTAAAAAGGAACATTTCTAAAAAAAAAACAACCAAAAAACAAAACCCCAAACAAAACAAAAACCTACAACTGAAATCCAATATACATTATTAGAGATCTTGTTTAGGAACAGCATTTCTCAGGGATTTATCCAGTGTGTTCAAGAAAAGGGAGAAACACCCCCATTGCTTCTGCTCTGAACCAGTGCTCCATGGCCTGATTTGCCCAGATGGGTGTAAACGTAGCAGTGTTAGGTCCAAATTTAGAGCACTGGGACAACGTTTTATCCTCCTACCTCAGCCTCCCTTACCCACTTTCTTTTTCCATTAAAAATCCCCCAAAACCTGTGTATACTTTGGGATATGAAAACCACTGCAAAGATGGGGTATAAACCCTTTGAAAAGCTGGATAAATCCCTAATTCATATACTTATAGGATTAAAAACCCAATGGATTTCATTTTAGGTGTTTTGGACAACAAATTTCTAAATGTAGCTCACTATTGGATGAAAATAACCTTTAAAAGTCTGTTGCTGAAGTTCTTCAAAAGACAGGACCCGCTGGAGGGTCCTTCTGCTTCTCTCTTTCTCTCTAGTTTGGTGCAGAATGGTTGGTTTTTGTGGTTTATTTTTTTTTCTGTTCTTTTTTTTTCCATTTTCTTTTTTTTTTAATTTTTTAAATAAAAATTGCAGAATTGGTTCTCCCCCTTCTTTCCTCTTTTCCTTTTCTTCCTTAAAGTCTCCTTCGTTCAAGTTTCACGTGAGCCTCCCATTGCATTGTTAAGTTTCTCATGTTCTTCAATACAAAAGCGGCTGCCTCACTCCCCCCGGGATGGGTGCGTCTCTCGCTCTTTTATTCCAGTGTTTAGATGTAAGGGTACTGGTTCACCTTGGTGGGGCTCAGTGGGTATCCAGTGTAGACTGTGGAGGCTGGAGAAGCACTGATATAGGTCTGGTGGGCAAACTGAGCCTGGTACTGGCTCGGGTGGATGGTGGGTGAGGGCAGGACGCGTGGGCCCATGCTGACAGGGACCTGGTGGACGATGCTGGTGGGGTAGGTGGTGTGTTGCACCGCGTGCCGTGCAGACCCTTGGGAGGCCACCAGGTGCGCGACGGTGCCCGTGGAGCCCAGGGCGGCGGGGGCGGTGTATGTGTAGAGGTGGGGCTGGGTGGGCAGGTGAGCAGCGGCCGCCGCGGCCAAGTGGGGATGAACTGTACCATGGCTGGGACTATTGTGCGGGAAAGAGTACGGGGCCTGAGCTATCGTTGGAGTGATGTAGGCTTGCTGTCTCCGGTGACTCCCTGTGCGGTCGGTCGTGATGTGCTGCTGGGCCTGGATAAAGACAGCAACAGTGATAAGCAGTTACAACACAAGAGATGGCTCTTCACCTCCTCAGTAGTGCCTGGGAACCTCCCTGCAACACCAGGACAGCCTCAGGGAAGTCTCCGGTGCTCCTCCTCACACCCTCAGCACCACCAGTCTTCCCTTGGAAACGGGTGACAGCACTAAGTCCCTCGCAAGCCTAGGTTTCATTCACCATCCCTGTAGTTTCTTACATTGACCAAAACGGCCCCCAAAAGGCCAACAAGTCCCTCAGTTTGAGCCACAAGCTGCTGGCACAGCTATCACAAAGACACAGCCTTGGATGCCCAGCTCCCAGGAACATCTTCCACAAGTCCGCTTGCTCACACAAAACCTGTTTGTTGTTAGTGAACTCTCTGCTGACAAAATGTGCTGTGCAGATATTGCCTAACTATGCCTGGAAAAGGCATTTTATTTTTGCTCAGTTTGGGTGTTTGCAGTTTACAATTTCCTTGGTTAGTAAAAATAACCACGTTAGTTTTTTAAAATATAACCCTTGGTTTGATCAGATCCTGCAGGTGTCTGGTGCCCTCACGCAATCTGCTATAATTACTTGGGCACAGGAAACTTCTTGCAGTGGGACAGGAGCAATGCACTTTTTCTCCAGGGATTTTCTAGGTTGTTTTCTTGCACTGCACAATAATGTAAGGAGTTTTCCCTGTCATTTGTAGTCAGAGTATTAAATTACTCATAAAGTAGGAATTAGAAGGCAAGAAGGAAAATGCCCCATGCTATTTTCCAGCTCTTGCAAACAGCATCTCACCCAATTCCTCAATTTTCATGCACTTTTATTTAAAATTTGTTCCCATTTTAAAATTTCATCTGCATTTTGAGGGCGAGGGGACATTCTTCTCCATCAAATTATTTTTCTTTTTAAAAAACAGCTCTGTTCATCCACCTGTGGATGCAAACCATCACCATCCTCTGAACTCTCCTTTTCAGGACTTTCTCCTCTTGAAACACTGGTAATTGTGCTGTAACTTCTCCACTCTTGGAGAGTAGAGAACAAGCAACAAGTACATCTTGTTACCTCACCTCAGGGACGAGAGAGGCCCCAGGTGCAGGACGTGAAAAGGCAATTATTTACTGAAGCTCCCGTCTAATCACAGACTACGAAAGATTTTGAGAACTGCATGTTTCCAAGAAATGGGATTTGCCCAGATCTCAGCTCAGGTTTATCACAGGATGGATCAAACTCCTAGGTCATGTATATGCACAATGAGGTCATATGCTCATGAGGTCATGAGTATGAACAGAGGCTTTGCTTTGACTTTCCCAGCTGGGCTGAGGCACTTCACTTAGAAGAAACCCTTCCCATGGTTACCTAGAGCTAAAGAGAATTCAGCCCTTCCTACATGCTCCTGCTCAATTCTGTTGGGGCCAAGCTGCTGCACTTCCCTCTCACGTTATTCCCACTCACACTGTTATTCCCACTCACATCTGACTTTAGAACATGTGGTAAGAGTACCACCAGCCCACTCAGGGGTGTGATCTGCACTACCCCTGCTGCCTGAGCTGGAAGATCAAGGTCTGCAGTCAAGTAAAAACAGCTGATCAAACTCAACATGGGGCTCAACTATCACTAGACTGGAATGGGACAGCCCGTGCTGGAGGGGCAGTAGGGAACAGCCAGATGATGCACCACCAAAATCAGTCTCGGTTGACTTACCTGACTTAGATTAAGAGGCTGCTGCTGCTGGAAATGTGCTCCTGGTCGCTGCTGCCTATAGGCAACGGCTCCAGACGAGCTCCCTGAAGAGTGACCGCTGGTGGAGGTCACGGTGCTGGAGGACTTGGACTTGTAGGAGGATGAGTGGTGACTGGTGGTGACTGTGCCAGGAAAGGAAACACATTTGTAGCTTACATCACATTCTTTAATTGCTCACCCTACCTTTTCCTCACTGAGTCTCCTCCAGAGTGGCTTTTGGGAGGAGACATACAACAGAAGCAGGGTAAGAAAACTGTTTCTCTTAATTAATTATACCTCAGCAGTACTTCATATACACCACCAGCCTGTTATCCTAGAGGCAGACAAGCAGACTTGATAACTGGACCCAAAGTAGGCCTGAAGAAGGCTTTACAGACCCTTCAGAAGTGCGAGAAACTGTTCTGCCAGCAGAACTGTACAATGCAGGTACAAATCCCAAGGAGAGGAAGAAAAGTATGGTGTGCACAGCATAAAAAGTCCCTGACTTGCCTAACATCAAGGTGAGTGGGAAGGGAGGGAGAAGGTGCTAGTGGGAAGCTCACCCTTTGAACCTTTGTTTTCACCAGCAGTGCATCAAAAGCAAAGACTGCCAAGTAGCTCAAAACCAGTTGCTTCATGCCAGACTTCCACCATAAACCTCTTTTCAACACATCCTACTATCTAGCATTGCAGAGGTTCTGGATGAGCAAACCTCATCAGTCCATAATGAAGACCCTGGGGAAATGTTCTTCTCAGAAACGTCAACAAGTTTGGATGAAAATTCACACATGTTTTCAATCTCTTACCTATTTTAAAATACACCTACGGAAAGGCAAGGCAGCAAAGGTTCACACCTGCATTTGTGAGCCTTTAATGTCAAACGCTGAGCTACAGGCTGCATTCTGTTCTTGGGTTTGTACAGAACTAACTGGGTCTGACACTTGCCCCCGTGACTCCTGAGTGAACCAGAGCACATAAATAATGCAATATGGCTCCCAAGAACAGGTGTGTCACATGAGAGAAGGGCAGGAGGCAGGAGCACTTTTTTTTTTTTTTGAGAAAACAAAACAAACAAACAAACAAACAAAATGAAACTGAACAATGAGATTCTTCCAAGATAAATCATTTATTTCTTACTAATTTTCTTGACGGAAGAGGTGCAATTTACCTGGTGCCAGGCTATCGCACTCTACCAACACCTCACTGGCCTGGGTTTTCAGTGGTGGCACGATGATCGTTCGGGGGTTCCCACTGCAGTGAGTCTCTGGAACCCCTTTGGTGTCGTAGCTGTTCCCGTTATTCTGCCCTGCGCGATGTTGCACGGCGTAAGGGCTGTTGTTGCTGGAGGAGTCGGAGTAGGGGGAGTCATGCACGGTGACACAGCTGATGACATTCTTCCTTTGCTTGGACAAGGTGCTGAAACACAAGCAGACAAGTGGAAAGAGTGATCAGGCAATGATCAACTCGAAACCACTAGAAGACTCTGCCTGTGGCAGATGAGCTCCATAAAGGCAAAGCACACCCTTCAGTCCTCTGCCAGAGAGAGGCTGCTTAAGCCAAATCCCAGGCTTCAAAACTCACTCGTTACTATTCCAGGAAAGCCCTCATGGAGGTCAAGGAGTGAGTAAGACATTGTGGATAGATCTTATATTCACACTGCTGAGAATAGCACTGAACCAGACTGCCAGATTTATTTTCAGACTGTTTTTTATGTATGTGTGCAGTAAAAGCCCAACACTTATACTATGCTTTGTTGCGAGTCTCACCACCCACACAAAAACGTGGCGGTTTCTCCCAGCCTTCCAGCAATTATTTAATAATAGATGCTATGAATTTTCATGCTTAAATTCCATGAATCTACAAAATACACTCCATTCTATTTACTAATATGGTGCAATGGGCATATATGCTCAATAAGCATCTGAAAATAAGGAATGAATGACAAAGAAATGAGCAATGGATGTAATGCTTTTGATTTTCTTTCCTTTCTCTGAATAGGCACTGGGTCTCCTGACTCTAGTGTAGAATATCAAGGTCCTGCTGCAACTAATCTATCTATGACATCAAAAAAGTGATTAAAAAAGAACATCAACACTTCCAAGATTAGTGCTCGAAGTTCATTAGACTAGACTGCATGAGTACGATTGGGATTTGCTCTGCTATTGTGTCTAATTATTCCTGATGGTTTCTCCTTCCTGTTATGAGCTTGTTTAGGGAGAAAAAGAGAGCGAGAAAGAGGAGGGAGGAAGGGGGATGGTGAAGATTTGCTTAAATGGCTCACATCCTTGACAGTGCACAGACCTTGACTACAGAAAATAGCTGTTATGTTTCACTGATTGCATTATGTTGTTATGGCAACTGAAGTTTTTAAAATGATGAAAAGAAATGGATAGCACATAAAAAGCTAAGTAATTAGGCTTAATGGTGGAAACAGCCCCAACAGGAACAGAAATGACATGGAGAAAAAGGAATCTTAACTTCTTGAGTGTGCACTTAAAACAGAGAGAGATCTCTTTCCCATATAGTGTCCTCCTCCTTCTCCCACTCCGCCTAGTCCAGTCCAGGGAAGAGCTGTTAAATCCAGTCTGAGTCTGTGATGGAGCTGTTTGTTCCCTAGTCTCAGTATTGCTTCTTACCGAAGGAAAGGTGGGTGGAGCAGACACTGAGAGCAGTTTTCTTCCACAAGGACATTGTTTGCCATATTTATTTTTTACAGTGCTAAAGGAGCACTGGTAGATTCCCTTCCACTTGTCCATTCCAAAATCTCCCTGTCAGCACTCACATACTGCAACTCACCACCTCGCTCCCAAGACTTGGAATTGAAAAACTATTATCTTTTCCTTTAAAGAATGTCTTGGGGTGATGCAGTCACAAACAAGTTACCATCACACAGACTTTCCCTGGGCTATCATCACAGCATGATTGTATGTCCCAGGGAGGACACAAAATCATGCCATTCCACTCACAGTGAAAAACAAGTCTCAAGAGGCCCCTGCTATGGTCACTTGAAACGGGGCAGATGATAGAGAAGGAGAAGGAGCTATTGCTCAACAATCTGGAATTGGAAAGTGATCATTCCAGGAGCAGGTATGTATCAACAGGAAAGATGTACAACACCAAACTCTCATATTCTGGCTTTTCACAAGGAGCCAGAGAGCTCTGGATTAGAAATGAAAAGAGCAATAGCATATCTTAGATGGACAACGACTGTATGTGAAGAAAGATGTAGCAGTTTGGATATGCTGCTACGAAAGAAGAATATTAAGCCAATAAAAATGACTAATATTGCATCAATATTCCCCTCTCCATCAGTAGAAATGCCTGTAATCGCACATTTATGAGTATCCACGAGGCTTGCCCTTTGCAGCTACCCTTGGCTGCCAGTTGGGAAGAGAGATATATTCTTTATCTCTGACAGTTATTACATTTTATAAAGAAAAATCAAGTCACTAAAGAGTTTTCTGACAACTGATAAGGTCTAACTGTTCTTTTACAGTCCCTTCCTTACATAAGTGGCTGAGCTGCTGAACTGGAAATACCTGCTCTCAGCTGACACTTGACATGGGAAGGTTGAGCTGTAGAACCGGAAAGGTAATTTTCTGTATAATCTGTGCTATTTATTGTTTTAGAATGGACATATTTTTCACCGATTTGATTGAGGGCTTGTCAAAGCAGAGACCATGAGAATTTTTCTCCTTCAAAGTATTAAAGCTCCTTGGTTACAATAAGAAATCAAGTATAACTGTTTGCTTAAACAAATAAGTGACCCCAAATCCAAACCCTTACAGAGAAAGGGACTGTAGCAGGGTATTAAACTAATTTCATGGATTGGAACCTGAAAAGGACCAGAACTATGGTCCTGCCAGGCCTTACGCAAGTGCTCAGCAGAACTAATACGTCTCATCTCCCAAAGTCAGCTGGGCTATTACAGTAACAGGGCTAAAGCCCATGGGTAAATATTTGCAGGATTAGGGCCCAAATGATCAGCCTCTTGATTCATCAGGCTGCATCATTTCAAGGACACGAGGAGTCCCGTTGAAAGCAGCTGGATTTCTGTCTTTAGGAAAGGTAACAACTGTAGTTAATGTTACAGCAGGCAGAGAAGTCACTTAGGACTAACCACACGCACCCAGAGCTCAGCACCTGCTGTGCCATAGCCTGCCCCAGAGATTAAGGGTGGGAATTTCAAGAACATCGAAGGCCCAGCTCATGCTGAAAACCAGTTGATTCACAGGCATTAAAGATACGCATTAATCCAAAATGGAGGCTTTTGAAAATTCAACCCTGTAGAGCTGGCATTCCCCCTACTCAAAGCCTTCTTGCTAATCTGCAGCTGTTCTCCTTCCAGCTCCCTCTAAGGACTCAGCTGCTCTCCCCACCTCACAGTAACCCAGGAGTTATCTGTGTGAGGTCCAGACTGATGTATCGCCTTCCCTGCTCACAAACTATGAGGACTGAGAGCTTTTACCTGTTGACACAGCACTTGCCTACTCAGCAAGCTTACTGTGTTCCTATAACTCAGCCACAGCTTTTGGGGATGTTTGTGCTTACACAGAAAAATACTATTAAAAGTCTTGCCCCTTTCCTATTAAGCTCAGTCCAGGCCTGGTAATTGCTTTCCCTCCTGCAAGCACAGTTGTGGCAGCACGCGTGATTTAGTAGTTCTGGGAGTCGGTATGTGTTCCTGGTCAGCTTGTGTGCCTGCCTGCATATGTGGGTAGGTGTATTTTAATTCTCCAGAAGAGGGAGGGAGGGAGGAAGGTTACTGAAGTGGCAGTGAATCCATCTACACAGAATGAAAAGCACTAATCCAGAAAGGCATTTTAACCCTTACTGCATGGGGCTGTGTCCTCCCTTTTGAAACAGCAGCTGATAAAATATGCATTGCTTTGCACATTTATTTATTAGTTTGTGAGTAACATCCCATTCCCACCTTGTCCTGAAGAGCTTGTTCTCAAACTTGGACACAAAATAAAAATTCATGTCTGTCCATTGTGCAGACACAGAGCATGACCATGCCTCTGAACAAGTAGAAGGTCTTGGAGATGGTTCTCTAACGTAACACCACCCTCCTGAGTGCACAGCAGAGATGGACATGGGTCCCTATTGCCTCCAGCAAGGAAAAGTCTGATAGAGGAAACAAAAGACAGGCACCAGGCAAGGAACTAAGGTGGGCATCTAATAATGGAAAGGTGCTGAAGGCAGAAGTTGAGAACAAAAAATGAGAGGAAATAAAGGAAAGGAAGATGCTAAATTAGGTGTTAATGCTGAAACCACATCAGTAGCCAAGGACAAGGACAGGGACAACAACAACTCTTGTTACAATGCAACTTGAGATGATTTCTACTTGCTGAAGGCCCAGCCCAAAAGCTCAGTATGTGACAGCATTGCACGAACGGGACCTTTTTTTTCCCCTGAATACCTTGAGTTACATCAGAATCACAGAAAAAGCGAATGGTGTCTCATGGGGGCAATTCTTCAGCGTGTGGTTCACCCCAAAAGCTACAAACCTTTCACTGTGGCTGACACTGTAGCAACATAATCTTACAGCTCTCAAGGTCACAAACTTGGCCTTCCAGTTTGGAGGATGATGGAAGCCATTGCACAGGAGTGCCTTTGAACTGGTGTGTGTATACAACCAGGGCACGTAAGCTTTACCTCACATTACAAAAACTCTGTTCCAGAGTCTCTGAAAACTCAGTAACATGCAACCTTTTCAGTTTGCTCCTTCAAAATAATCCACCTATCCAGCCAACAAAAACCCACACTACAACTGCAATCGCTGTCTTCATGCTGAAATCTTATGCCATGCATAGCTCAGTGTCGAGAACATGCCACCCTCCCAGCTCAACCTCCATCCTGACCTGTTAATCTGCTCTCACCTTCTTTGTGAATCTGTAGTGGTAAGAAATATTTATCAAGTACTACACAGAGGCCATTTTATTAGGCTACACAGGATGTGCCGTAGCTATTTAAGTCATATATTCTGAATTGCTTAGCAGGTTGTAAAGGTCCTGCTGCTGAAGGTTTGCTGACAGAGCTACTGCCTATCTCTGTTATTTTAAGTATTAGTTGCATGTCATCAGTGTGTCTTCTGGAGATGGAAGGCACCGATCTTTTAACAAATGACTGTGGTTAGGCAACATATTGCTATGCAGAGTCAGTGCATTACTATGCACAGCGTAACACAGCCACAATAGGCTATGTGTCAAAAGAGAATTACAAACAGTGTTTTGCCCCTACCACATGCACATCAGCAAGTTGGCAAAAACACCTGGTTTGTGCCTGCCAGCAAATTCTGCGTGTAAGGGGAATTAAAGTCTTCTGAAGCGGGGCCCACCACCATTGCACTACAACGTGAACAATGCGAGTAACAACTTGCATCAGCTTACGCTCTGTTATAAAGACACACTCTGTCTCTCACAGAGACCACATCGTATAGTTTAAAATCTTAAGAGAGAGGGAAAAAAACAAAACCCTTCAAAGGTTTTGTTGCAGTGAAGATCATCAATGAGCCAGTTACTCAGTATGCCGATGCAACAGTTGGCAGTCACCCTGCCTTGCCCAGCAAGACTGATTACTGTGAGGATCCCATGGAAAACCAAGCTGGAGAGATGTCACTTAGGACACCAGCATAGGCAGTGGGGAACTGAGGGGCTCTCTTGTCTCTCTGGGGTGGAAGCACCCTCAAAACCTATTACCTGAAGGCCATAGTTGTATTGTTTCAAGACAAATCATGTTTTTCTTGGCTGCTGCACTCATTGCTTGGAGTGGAAGTATTCTTGGCACATCACAACAGCCACCTCAGCTGCCCTTCCTTCCACCCCTTCCTCCTGCCATGCTCTGTGATGAGTCTCTTGGCAGAATGTAGAAATACCCCTCACTGAACCATCAGTGCAGCGCAGTCCATGCCTCCCCAGGATCTTGTGTGCTCTCCCTTCCAGCCACAATTCCAAGATGGCTTTGTGTCTCTCAGCTCCACGTTTAAGCTGTTGCTTTTTTTCCCCACTTCTAAGCTTCAGAAATATTTAATCAAGGGAGCATTTATATTTAAACCAGAGCAACAGGTGAAGTTGCACACTGGGGAGTACTTAACCCCTACTACTTGCTACTCATCAAGTATATCCTCCAATGACTGCGACTGCAGTGGCACTATAGGTCAGTTGGCCTGTCTGCTTGACTTTCTTGCAGGAGAAAGTAGAGAAACTAAAGAGGAATGAACTTTAAAAAATAAATATCAGTCTACTTTCTGTTTCACTTTCTTCAGTGCTTTACAGATTAGACCTGAATTCTCCTATGTAGAATAAATAACAGTTGGGGTATTATCTTACAGCACAGCAGTGAATGCCTCTTCGGCCTATGAAATCTCTTTGTAAAGGATGCAGAGCTGAGAGCGTATAAGTTCACTGATGATAAACAAACAGGGTGACAAAACTGTTTCCTGTTCATATAATACATTTTATATGCAAATTTTCCCCCTGCTGTTTGAAGGGACAGAATGTCACATACAAAACTTTGCGGGCATCAGAAACCAGGTAAAACCAATTCCACTCAGTAATGTTTTTCCCCTTTTATTTTGACCATTTCAATTTATTCTTCTTATAATTTGTTTCTATTTTGAAAGAATAAAACCCTCCATTAAACCAGAAACAAGAACTCTTCTCCTCTGAAACTTTCTCCCCTTAAATAAAGGTCAAAACTTTTTGCAGTTTTGAAGCTTCGCCAGATTTCACTGTATTACTAGACAAAACTCAACGTAGCTTGCAAAAAAGCCTTGGTCTTGATGGAGCTGACTTTTCTAATCAGGAATTCTCCCCCTGAAAATCTCTGACCATCTCTCTGAGGACAATTCCTGCTGAACTGTACCTGAGGTTCCTCCTTGGTGACTCTGCCCCAGGCACGGGGCTGGGGCCCAGTAGATGGCCCCCTTTGACAAGGCTCCACTAAGCAGGTCCTCCAGGGCTCATCTCACACCACCTCCCCAGCAACTTTACGCAACAGGAGCCCAACATTTTCAGATGACTATTGATTTTATAAAGATTATACCAAGCTATGCTCATCAACGGTGCAAAAGGAGCAGTGTGCTGCCCTGCCTTCCTGATCAGCTGGTATTTCATAAACATGTAACGTAATGTTTCCTACTTTTCAGTAGGAAAAGTAAAATTCTACCCATCTCACAATAATTTTTTCAGATTTTTCTCTCACCAGTAAAAAACATGCATCCCCTGTATGAGAAAAGCTCTCTGCTGCTCTGGTATTACAGAAAGGCTTTTCTGATGGCATAAATCCAAGCTGTAGGGCTCCTTTCCTGCATCAGCAGTATAATGTTTATCAACTTTACCAGTACTGCTTAAACTGAGACTGACCAACTCTTACATCCTCAAAGGATCTACTACTTCTCACAACCACAAGCAGCTCTAATCTCTCTTCACTGAGAAATCAATAAAATAAGCATTTTTAGTCTCATGGGTCAAAGAGAAATTTCTAACCCTGTAAGAAATAAGAGAAGGAAGCGCTGTAGCAAATTCAGGAGCTGATCCAACGACAGTGAAGTTAATGCAAAGTTACCATTGCTATCAGTAAGGTGGGATCAGGCAATTACCTTTGATCTGTCAAGTGCCATATGATTTCTATATTCTAACCTAGAAAAAGCTAATATTGCTAGGATGTGACCAATAGCATGTTTCAAGTGATTCCTTATTTTTCACCCCCACACCACAGCTATTGCCCAATATGGTAATATTTGCATGTATGGGTGAGACAATGCATTCTTTGCATGGTTTCATTTTCGACTCAGATCCTGAACCTTTGGGCACTGATTACATTAACGCACATACTTCACTGTCACTCCCGTTTTTCTTGGAGCCCAAAAAACCAGGCAAGTGAGAAAACTTGGAGTATTTTCTTACATGTGACAAACTTCCAATGAGAAAGACTCCAACTTCAGCAGGGACAAAGTTCCTTGGTATTAAATGCTGATACAGCTTCCTTGACTGGAAGCTACACTCTCACTCCAGCTGAGACCATGGTATTAGATATACCCAGGTTAAAAGGCACTGAGCAAACTGATTTCACTCTCCTGGAGACATTAACCAAAAATTCTCATTCTGGACATGCTGTTTTCCACCTGTGCTTCTGCCTCTATTTGCTCTGGTTACATCTGCACAGGCAATTTAACTCACTCTGGAATTCCAAAAGGTGCCCGAGAACAGCTCGTGTCCACACGAAATGTCTCTACATGGCTCACAAATTAAATCTAGCTCTTAAGCTTTGGCCTTCCAGGAATGCTGGCATCCTGGCACTCTGTATAGATAAGCCATATGGATACAAAAAGTAGCCAGGGATCTGATCCCAGGCAGGAACGTGTCTGGAATATGCTTTAGTCACATCAAAGCCAGTTTGTTTTTGTAAGTCTGGCTCTTGGGACAACTTTTCAAGCCCCTCGGCAGACCCAAATATTTTAATACCTCAAACTCCCAACTCAATTTCCAGACATGTTCCTGAACTTTGTTCTTGCCTGTCTTCCTGGAGAGGTGTTGAGTAAAGAAACTGGTCAGATGGCAGCAAAGTTGAAGCAGAGGAGACAACCATTGGTTGAACTGGACGCAGTATTCTAGCTCTTCCCTCCACCCCTCTCTGGACCCAAGAAAGACATTCAGATGGTAAGTTTAAGCATTTGCACATAATTTCCTGAAGCCTGGGATCAGCATCATGGGTAAACATGCTTGAAAAGAGCTCCCATGACCCTTGAGATACCTGCCCTCTTCATGCTGCCCCACCTCACAACCTCAGTTTTTAGCATCTCTTTTGCCTCATTATTTATAATGTACCTGACTTTCACACTGATCTTCATTCAACTCTCTCTGGAACCCCACTTTCTTACCCCTACCAATGTAAGGAATACTGTAGCAATTTTTAATTTTATTTCTTTCTATTTTTAAAGTTAAATATGTTACACTGTCCTGTGATCAACTGCCCATGATAACCACTGCATTCATGGCAAGCCTGACTTTGAGAGGCACTGAGCTCTTGCTGCCCAGTGGAGTTCATTGGTAGGGAAAAGGGGAATGGGAAGTGGCAGTGGCTGTCAGAAGGCAGCTTGAAATTCCAGTCTGGATGCCTGAATAATATAGCTCTTCTTTACAGATTTTTAGTTCCTGGAGGCCAAATGCATCTCATCTGTTCTGTGCACATTTGCAGGCTTCTCTTATCACCACAATGCAGAGATGCAGAGACACAGATAGGTATTTCCAGTGATGAAAAGAAAATCTGGCATGGAGCGTATTTTAAATAAATAGAAAAATAATTATCTCTTACCAATATTGGAAGGATAAGGTTAAAAATTTCCTAGCTCAGTTACCAATATAAAGATGGTAAAATTATTCAGCTGTTTGCAAGGCTACTTCTCTACAACTTACAAAGCAGAGCAATGTCTTGTGACTGGCATCAGATGGGAAACCTAGAGCACTTGCATGTGATGAAAGGTGCTGAAAGGACAGTCCTAGAAAATTAAGTCCTCTCTGATCCACAAGAGATGATCAGCAGTGGCAGCAGTCCTGGGTCACACTGTTCACTCAGGTGAGTTAATTCCCTAAGGAGCAAACTCAGTCACCACGGTGTTTCTAGCCTTATCTATGCCTCTCTGCAGTCAGACAAAAAAAGCAATCAACTTCTGCCACTTTTACAATAGTTCAAGGATGTTTTGACAACACAGTCAGAACTAAGCAGATCTCTTGCAATATATTATTGTTGAGTGTTTATGACAGAACCATTGTTTCTGAGAACCTGTTTAAGAAAAATATCACATATCTAAGGTGTCATTTAATGCTCTTTGCAGATGCTGGGATCAGTTAGAAAGAGAAAAGGCAAATTTAAGGCATCTTCTTTCCAAGCTCTTTTTTTTGTCCATGTTTTAAACAGCTGTCTCAGAGAGGCTCATCACCATAGGGTCTCTGAAGCCTCCTTTCAACTGAAGTGAGACGAGAAGTATTCTTTCCTCTTACAGATGAGACACTATGGCATGGGGAGGCCACTGTGCTTTTCCAAGGTCACACAGCAAATGTACAGGCAGAGAAGGGAGTTTCAACTAAACCTATGGAGCCCTCAGCTAGTATTTTTCCTTTCAAACGAAAGACAACCTGGATGCTAACACCCAAACATAGCTCCTGGAACCCTACAGCAGCTGCTGGGATGCTCCAACACTTCCCTGCCTCTGTCTCTTTCTCCTGCGCACAGGGAAGGGCAGAGAGCCACTGCTCACCTGGTGGGTGCATGCTTCTGCTCCTCCTCTTCGTCCGTGTCGCTGCTGATAGTGATGACGCTCACTGCGGGGCTGGGGGTGTCGGGAATGACGATGGTCTGCCGCTGCCGCTCCCGCGTGGTGCTGGTGGCCACGTCGCCCCAGCCGCAGGTGACGGAGGTGCTGCAGGCAGGGCTGTTGTGCACCATGGCACAGCGGGGAGGCGTGTTCTCCTTCACTCGTTTCGACCGCTGGGGCGAGCTGATGGACTGAGAGGATGAAACTTCATAGGTGGATGCGTTTCTGGAAACGGGAAAAGGTGTGAGTTGGTTAAAATTCGGTTTGCTCAAGTTGCCCGTCACGAAGGGCTTGTGAGTCCTGGTCTCTGATTCAGTGGCACTGGGCTGTGGAGTCTAGGAAAACTGCAGAATTGACACAGGCACCTCTTCAAAGGAGAGAGTGCCTTGCATGACTTATTCATATCACTGGCTGAAAAGTAGTTTCTTGTAGCAAAAAATTCAAAATTTTTTTTCCTAGAAATTTCCAGATGAGAAATGCTGCCTCTCAGGAGTTTGCACTGGGAGAGTAGAGGCTAGTCACACAGCCCAGACATATAGAACAAAGGTAGGCACTCTGTGGCTGTCACAGGAGAGAGAACCACCCAAATGATAATCCCTTTTGCCTGTATCCCACACAGATGCATCATGGCGAGATATTTTTTGGCCAGAAAATGCTAGAGATCAAATTTGAATTTGCTGTGGAAAACAGCAACCATTTACCAGGAAACCTGTTTTTTTAATTTAATTAAACAGAAATTAATTTCTGTTTAAGAATCTTATCAATTAGCATTTCCTAGCTGATACTTTGACCTCTAGGACAGTGGTGTCCCATAGATGAGAGCAGGCAGAAGGGAGGACAAATATTCAGTTTCATTTTGTTTCCATGTGAAGCAGCATCCAGCATAGGTAAATCAGAAAGAAAAAAATATTCTTATTACACAGTAAAAAAAGCCTTCTCAAGTCCTGGTTTTTCCCCAGTTTTCCTACTTCAGCTTCCCTACCCAAGCGGAAAAGGCTCACTTGAATCAGGGATCTGAACACAGAACCTATCCACCCAGCAGTGCAGCATGGGTCTGCAGACTGGGGTTATTAACCAAAGAACACTGACTAAAGCCCCTTTCCCTCAGTTCCCACATTTTCTTTCTCCCTTGTATTTCTTTTCACTACTGCAGAACATCTGGAGATTCAAAAAGGAAAAAAACCCCAAAGTTCTGGTTTTGTTCCACTGTGGGGCCTGGGCTGCATGTTCAGCCTGGCCCGAAAGCTAACAAAAGGAATAGGTGGCATCCATCAAAAGGAAGTCACCCTGGCAGTATATCACACTATACCAACTTACACAGGGTCTTTTGCATAACAAATGGCTGCACAGTAGCATTCCAAGTGCTTTTTGAATACCAATGAGCAGCGTGGAGTACCCTCCTCTCCAAAGGAGCACTGTTCCTCATTTGGCTACAAAAGAGTTACAATTAATGAAGCTATAGAAACCCTTTGCTCTGAGGGTGCCCAATTCCTCCTGGACACTGCCATCCTGCCTCTGAAGAGTGAAGAGAGAAGGGAGGCCCTGCAGAGGCACACTGGTTGCAGCAGGCGCTCTGTTTTGCTGGTTTGCTGGGGATGTGGCTGCCTCTCCTCTGTATTACTGGTGGACTAAGACAGCTGGAGCTGACCCAAAGTACATTCAACATTAAAGAGCAGATAAATGGGATGGATTTAAATAGTGGTCTCTTAACCAGAGTCAAACTGGTTGTGAACTCAGAGCTCCTCTGGCCCCAGTGCAGTCACCCAGGAAAACCATAAGCTCCTCTGTTTTTCCTCTGCAAAAGTGGTGACCCATTTTGGTTCTCTCCCCTGCACTGTTTTGAGTTGTGTTTCTTTTTCTTTTTAGAGAAGTGTCATAGTTGCACAGCCCAGAGAATCTTCCCCAGAACAGGTACACATACATCTTAAACATCCTTGTCCTCTAGACAAGATTACAGTGCTGTGACAGGCACTGCAATCCTCCTTGCAGAGCCAAATGGTCCTACTGAGAGCCAATAGATTCTAAGGACTGCCTCTGGATGAGATATCCTTACAAAATGCTCCCTGTTTTATGCTGCCATGATTATATCAAGACCAGCATGGAAATCTGTTGCTGGTGTGTATTGTTGAAGATAGGATCTAACCACCTGTGTTAGGAGCTAGAGAGCTTGAGGTGGCCTAAAGCCACCCAAGACCTTCACTCCACATGGCATCAAAGCTCAGAAGACAGGTCATCACCTCATCGCTTTTGAAAGGGCAGATCTTGTGTGCACACACCAGGCACATGTTCCTGAAGATGTGGTCCCCTGAGGTGCATCACCCCACGGGAGTGCAAACACTGCACCTCAGGAGCGCTTCTTCCAGGTGATGAGGGAAGAAAAGGTGTGGTAACTGGGCACTGCAGCACACTGACCTGAGAATTCAGTTACATTTTTAATAACAAGGCCTCGCGTGATCACAGCAGCATAACAAGTGTATGAATAGGGCCCGAGTCTCCCACCCTGCATCTCCTGCAGCCACTGACTCCCACACAAAACGATGCTCACTGGGTCTAAAATGTACCAGATCGCCTCTTACCCACCGCTCTCCTGACCTGGGTGCCAAAGAGCTGAAGCAGCAAAGAGTCCAGTCACAAAATGCGTAACCTAATCCCTTGCAGGCTGTGGAACAAACTTTATTTTGCCCCGCAGATGACAGTGAACAGCACAGCTGCATCACAGGGCTGCACTCAGAAGCACCCTGGTAGGGACCCCCATCCCACCCCCACGCCCAGCGCCGGGATGGGCACACACTCACCGGGGCGCAGACTGGTGCTGTTTGCTCTTCCTGGCGGAGGTGGTGGCGGGCGGCTGGCGCATGACATGGGCGACACCCACGTTGACAGGCTGGGCAGCGGGCAGGGTCACATGGCTGGCCAGCAGCGTGGGCTGCTGCATGATGGGGTTGTAGTGGCTGCCGTGAGCGTGCGTGTTCCTGTGTGGTGGGGAGACAGGCACACGTTTAACATGCCAGCGGTTGCTCCTCGGCAGGTTCCCATCGCCCTTTACCAAGGTACCCTCCCTTCCAGGGCCCACTGGGCTCTTAGTCCACCTGGGATGGAGCGTTTTCCCCAGGGAGCAGACTGAAGAGAGCGCTGTGGGCACAGCACTCCACTCCAAGGACATGGTATGGAGAAGCTGCCCACACCTTTCAGACAAGGGGGCAACAGGCTGCACCCCTTCTCCCTCACAGCATTTTTGAGACCCCATCCCTCCTGCCCCACTCTCTTCTCAGGCCTCTTCCAGCTCTGGTGGGTACTTCAGGGAACCTACAAGCAGCTCCAGTTTACCTCCAGTCTGCCAGCGGTTGGGTGCCGGCCATGGACTCTGGGATGACAGTCGCATGCTGGACAGACGTGTGGGTGGCCACCCCGGTCAGCTGCTGCCAGGCAGGAGGGAGCAGGATCTGCTGAGTGCCACTGGGCCATGCTTGCTGTCAGACAGAGGGAAAACAAAAGGCATCATGCACCAAACGTGAGTGGTGGTCCATGCTCACCCGGGGCTCCCAATAATTATCATGGTCATACAACATAGCTCTTACCCCCTTTCAAATACTGTTAGGAAAGCACAGTAAAAGCAGTAAAAGTCATCAATATAGAGAATGGAAAGGAAGGGGGAAAAATCTCTGTCATACAAAGCAGCAGCTGTGTTTTAGGCTAAACCAGGAATAGGAGGAATCAAAACTAGTTGGCATTTCAACCCAAACATCAAACGCTTTAGCATCTTTTAATTTTGACTCTCCAGATCAGCTGGGCCCTATGATTTTATTGTTAACTTCCCCCTCCTACAGCCAGTTTTCTTTCTCACCCCAACAGGACCCAAACGACTTCAGGAACTTAAAAGCAATTAAAAAGTAAAAATGAGCTTTTCAAGGACCAGGAAAAAGAACTGGGCTTTAGTGAGGAGGGGAAAAAGGTGAATTTGGAGATACCAAAATGGAACACCTATAAGCCACTGGGTGCTCCTCAGAAGGAACATCTTGCTATACGACCAAGAAGACCAGTCGCCTGCTTGCAGCTCACCAGGAGCCTCCCTGGGCAAAGCAGAGTGAAGCCATGCACAGCTATGTATTGCATGCCTGTCCTCTCCATATACTTTCCTGCTCTTTCTGAGTGGGTGCCCCCTTTACAGGGCATAAATCTCTGCCCTGTGAGTTGAGCCATCGTTCTGGTATGCAATATCCCTCCAGCTGCACCGCCGCTGCCACAGGCATGACTCAGGTTGTCCTGCTCCAGTGACTCCACACAGTCAGATGATTGGTTTTTTGACTTGAGAAACTTTATTTGCTACGTGCTGCCCAAAGGCAGCTCCAGCAGCTTATCACTGCCTGGGCTGAGGAATGCAGGGGTACCAGCTATGGTCCACCTTAGTCCCAACTAGCACTACTGTACTGGACCTGTGTTGTGTTATTTCACAGCTCCAAGGAGGTTAAATTTGAGGGAAGCCTTGTTCCAAGCATACATTTGTTCCCTTCTCCATCCTCACAAGAATCCAGTTAACTGTCCCCATGATCCCCTCCTATCGCCCAGTGGAAAAAAACCAAAAATCTACTCCCCATTCCTTTTCCCATTCTGCTCTAAAGTTCGACTGTCTTGTAACTTTCCATGTTGCTGAGTTAGATGAAAAGGCTGCTATAGTGAGGCGTCTCACAACATCTGCAAAGGATGGACAGTCACAAGGCTCCTAAGAGCCCTTCATCTAAGGAGCCACAATCACAGGCTGCTGCCGCTTGGAGCAGGTAAGAGAAAGAGGCAAAGACACAAAAAGATCAGGGTGGAAAAAAGCCTTTTTATTCTTTTCTCTTTTTTCCCCAGCTTTGCTTTAGAAGAGAAGACTAAACTACTCTTGCAGTCAGTCCCAGGGGAGTACCTGGATTTACTTGCAGAGAAAACTGCTTCCTCCCTTTTCAGGGAGAGAACGAAACAAAACTAAGCTCCTTGCCTGACTGCAGTGCATAAATTTAGATGCAGTGTCAGGGTCTAGGCACAAATTCCTCACTTATTAGGTAAGGACCACTGAATCATTTAATCTGCAGATAAGACTTGTCTAGGCTGATCCACCAGCACAGTGCGCTGTGCTTACACACGGGAGGCTTGTGCCGGCAGCTGCAGCCTGTTCCCAGTTCTTGCATCACTATGAAATCTTGCAGCCATGGTGGAGCACCGTGCTGGCCCCTGCACTCGGGAGCTGGGGGATCCCCTGGTGCCACGGAGCTCGTGCTCCAGATATAGAGCAGGAGCGACTAATGGAATTACTGTGTTTGTGCCGAAAGCTGGTGGCAGGACCTCCATGGGAAGTGTTGTTGGGAAGGAGTTAAGAGGAGAGAAAAATCAAGAATTCAGGGCATTATTCAAGGACAGGGGACAGTTCTAGGTCACGTCATGGAAGCCCGCCAGAAAACTGTACAGTTTTGTATCTTTTGAGATCGGAAGCCACAGAGAGTTATTAGAAAAGATAAGACCAGTCTCCTTTCACCAGTCCCTGTGCATACAATATGTGGACCACACTTGCTCGAGAGGGTGAAAACAGACCCAGGCAAGTTACAAACAAGTTACTTTAGCCACTGACCCCACATCTCGCAGGCTGCTTGCTCTGCCTTGCGCTGCCTAGCTCCATCCCACAGACTGCAGACACACAGCTGCCAGAGATGATGCTCAAAATCCATCAGTGCATCAGCCCTGGGCCCCTCCAGCCCCTGGAACTCCTTCCTCCTTCCCTCCTCCAGGGGGGCTGGTCTTGTACAAAATGCACAGGGGGAACTGGACGCTGGTTGTGCTGGGATGCAGTAAGGCCTCACCAGCCACAGGTATCCTGATGAGATCAAGCACAGTGACCTGTGCTGTGTGCTGGGAGCACAAGGAGCAGCACTTTGTCCGATCAGTGGGACAAATAAGGCAGGTGGAAAGACAGAAGTGGGCTCTGGAGGCGCTACACTCTCTGACAGAGACAGTCCCTCTAGTAGTTGGAGCAATCCTGTGGTCCAGTCTGAAGAGCATTAGATAAGCAGCTGTGCACGAGGGGAATAGCTCTCTGCTGGGAGAGAGACACGCAGCCGCTCAGAGATCAGATGTGACTACAATGCATCACAAAGAAGCTGTGTTTTTCCATTCAGGAAACTGGAATTGGGTACAGATTTGTTTATCAGACCAGCTGCTCAGCCCAAAACGAGCGAGGCCCACGGACACCAGATGCCACCGGCATCAATCAGAGTGCCCTGCCACCAGAGTGACAGCGAGCATTTCTCATCACGCCAGGCAAACAGATACATCAACAGGCAGACCGCCTCCCTTTTATTAAATCCAAAATTAAAAATCTATGCAAGTGAGGAGAGTTTCTCAGAAACAGCTCGAATTTAGGAAGTGGCAGTGAATACAATGTCAGTAGAACATATGAAAGGGGCGGTCTAAGAAATAGGCATTCATGTGGCAGAGGCAGCACCGAAATTGGTAACCTGTGTGAGGGAGGGTGTTCATAAGGACCTTTACTACCAAAAATTCCTCATTTGTATAAAGTCCAACAAGGCCACCTCGAGAAGAAAGAAGGAGTGGCAAGTCCTGAGACCTTTCAGGCTCCTGCTGCCTTTGGGATGCTTCAGATCACTCCTTCAAGCCCCACAGAAAGCATGCCACAGGAGGCCTGACGGAATGGTGGGGGTATGTAAAGCTCTGTGTCCTCCTTCATCTACTGCCTTGGCTGACTCCTTGCACAAGCAATAGGTGCCGGGCTCTGAGCCTGCACAGACTGCTCTCGCTTTGCCGTGGCTTTTGCTTCCCCTGCCTTGTAGGGTCTCCTTTCCTACCAAACAAGAGAGGTGGTCCATGTCGGTTGTTACAACAGTCTGCAGGGTTGGTATATCAGACAGTCCTCTAACAAAGTCTCTGCTGCTGGGAAGGGGCAGGGCAGGTGGAAATCACACAGACTGCAAGCTGCATTTTGATCCACCAGATAAGCATGACTGGCAGCTGGCAAAGGAAGGCAATAGCACCAACAGTCTTACCACAGCAGTGCAGGGCACAGGCATAAACCCTTAAGTCTGCGGGTACCTGACTGCAGATCAACCAAGCCTGAGTCAGAGGCATGCCCTTTTAATGAACAGGTCACCTTTTCCAGGCTGCCCAACTTAGTATTAAGTATACTAGGCATTTTTTTCCCTGCCTGTTATCAGCAAAGATACTGTAGCAACATCTCTAAAACAGTAGAGGCAGATTCACTGAAGCCAGCACAAGGTGGAATGAACTGCTCCTCTGGTTTATGAAGCTGGGGTTCCCCTTGAGAATGTGCATGTGATCACTAGTACCCATTTCTGACTGTTTTTCTTCTGGAAGGAACCATGGTTTTCCTGTGAGCACAATTCAACGACAGTTGTGCCAATAAGTCCTGCTGACAAGGAGAGCTCCTTGCCTGTGTGTCTTTGCCTCAGCCCCTTCCATCTCACTCATACCTTAAGAGCAGAGGTGCAGCTCATAAAACAGAATGGTGGAATCTTACAGCACGGAAGACATTTATTGGCAACACACAATTCACCACTGTGACTCCTGACTACAAACTACCACTGAGACTGCAAGTTCAGGAGGATGCAGGAAGGTTATTATCAGTTCCTCCTCAGCAGAGGCCTGATACAGATATCCCTGAGGCTTTCCCACTGATTCCAGTGGAAAACCAGAAGGAAAGAAGGTCTTTCTGGAGGCTTTTGCAACTCTGATGTAGTCTTTGAGCTGGGGGAGTTTTGGACATTTCAGAGAAAGCTGTAGACCCTTATATAGCTGCTGAAGTCTCCAAACTGCACCACAGAAGGCCCTTAGATAAAGCTGCTCTCCTCAGCCTCCAAGAGCTAAACAACACAGTAAATACCTGCTGAGCTCAGTGTCTTCAGAATTCCTTACCTGTGCGAGGAGTCCTGGCTGGATCTGAAGAGGTTGGGCCCCAGGAGCCTGAGTGACGATGGGAACCGCGTTCTCCATCCGAACCGAATACCCAGCATGCTTTGAAGGGGAGGCTTGTAACCCTGTTCCACCAGCACAGAAGGTACAGCATTAGCCATCAGCAGCACTGCTAGGAGCTGGGGTCTGGTTTTCAGAGGTGCCTAAAGGCACTTGCTGACGTCCACTTAAATTGCAACATTGAGTCCCTCTGAAAAATTGGGCTATCAGAGTGCCACATGTTCTACCCCAGCCCAGAGATGTCCACCAAATGTTCACAAACATGATACATGTATAAGGGTGCAGAAAAGACATTTTTCAAAGGCATTAAGGGATTAACTGAGTTCATATTTTTAGTGTACCTCAAATGCACAGGAAATATCACAATACAGTGTGTACAGGGAGAAAAAGAAAAGAGCAGAGTAAATGGCTTCTCGTCACCATATTCTCCAGTTTGACAACAGAAAATGGTATTTCCAGCCCAAACCTATTGCTATGTAAGAATGTTCTCTTTAGACCAAAGTGGGACAGTGGGATAGGAATCCAGAACTCTGTATTCCTTCAACCTTGACATGAATAGGTGATTTTCTCTTAAACACTTTCTTGGGACTCATATTTAAAAGGTTCTAGCACACCCCAAACTCCAGTCACTGATTAAGCCACACATAAGCCTAACTGAGCTGGAGGAAGCTTTCCTCCCCACCACCTTAGCACAGCCTGTGCTGCCTCCTCTACTTTAGAGCTTTCTCAGGACAGCAAGCTGAAGCTGTTAGCTTACGTACTCTAGCAATACATTTCTGAAGTCAAACCCTTGAGATGCATTTTAACTACGTAGAAGAGGTCTAGCTAAACTTCTCTAGTTCAAAAGAGCTTTGATAATCTTCCAGAACATTTAACAAGTGCCTAGAGGCTGCTGCACGGACCGGCTTGTAGAAATGAAGAGTAGAAGTTGCACCAGCTGAACCGAGGTCTATTTAGACTACTTCCTACAGATTCCCGACTAGTTTTCCAAATTGTTACAGCATGTAAAGTTAAGAGAAGGACAAGTAGCTAATTCTGATCATCACCCAAGTTGTCTAACAATGGTACTTACTACTGTATACACAGACAGAGCTGTTTGCAGTGGGGCTGGAACTGAGGGAATTTTACTCATAAATGGTCCTGGGCATGTTATGGGGGCAAACCCTCATGTCTACCCTCACCATGCTCCCTGCTGCATTACCATCCTGAGTTCATTCCCCTTTTAGCAACAGAATCACTGAGAAGTGATGGGCCCATTATGCACATGCTGATTCATTGTTACCATGGGGGAAAGCTTTCAAGTTTACCAAAGTATGGCAGAAGAGCCTCAAAATCTGTTCAGGGCAAAAGATGACAAATGTCCCGTAATCTCCCTCAGCCCCCTTCTCAGCATCTGCCCCGTTGTTTTAGACCAGCTACCTCCAACTCTTGCCGTCAGAGGTGCCTGCCAGATCCTCCTCCACTGTAAACATTTCCACCTGCAATAACCTCACTCCTGCAATTTACTAGGCGAGCCTCCTTCCTGCCATACAACCTGCACTAAGGGAGCTCATTTCCAACACGAGCTCGATGACACAGCAGTGGGGAGGGAGCAGCAACTGGCCAAGGCCCTGGTGAGGCTGTTCCTTACCTTGGAAGCCTGGTGGGCAGACGATGAGGGCTTGCTGTAAGGGGTCGGGGCGGGCACAGATCTGCGCTGTTCCTGTCTGCAGGGGCATGCTCCGCTGGGCCACCGCAGCCATGGACGCCGCTGAGGGCTGGTAGAGTGCAGATTGGTAATTTAGTATGGAGACCTCGGGGTTGGCTAAGGAAATAGTGGCACTGGAGGAGGTGGGAGCCAGGTTGGTGGTCTAAAGGAATGACGGGAATTAAACAAAAAACAAACAAAAAAAAATGAGGGAGATGGGTACGTTGGAAGAAGCAAAATCCAAAAACAAAATAAAAAAGTAAACCAGTGTAAGATAAAGTGAAAAAAACCACCACAAACAAACCAAAACAAACAAAACGGCAAACCAAAACCAAACAAGGGATAGAACAGGACATTGAGGAGCACAGAGACAAGGGCAGTGCTGGGGAAAGGAGCACAATCCGTCCGAGTAACCACAGCTGTACCACACCACAGGACCTCCGGCCATGCAGTGCTGCTGTGAACTGCTGAGAGACACAGCACGTTCTCTAAAGCAGAACTGTATCCCCATTTCTCACCCAACTGCCTCTGATTTGCAGCATGATGAAGATGGGGTCAGAAAATGTTACTATCCACAAATCATGTTTTTCACTCGTGATGTACATAGGTCTAGAAGCTGCTCATATTTCTGAGGTAAAATAAACTCAGCACCTCCATGCCTTGTGAAGTCTCATCCCGAGAGGGGAGACTTATTCCAGCCCTTCCTCTTTGAAACCTTGTACCTAAGATGGCACATGCCCCTTGAATTATGTTTCGAATTTGAAGTAATCAGAAAGCATAACAGGCAGTAATACTAAGTAGTTGCAAAGTCCAAACTTGGCTTGTCTTTAAATCTCTTAGAGCAGAAACTCCAGCAGGGGATGTTGCAAAGCCACAAAACTCATTCCAGTGTTCTGCAAAACATCTCAAAATCCGAAGACTTTTTTTTATTTGGACCGAGTCTAACAGTTGCAGACAACTAAACAGTTCTGCCACTGGTTTAAGAAAATGTCCTTAGCACTCATGCCTAGGCAGCCAGACTCTGCCCCACCAGAGCCCATCCTTCCCCTCCACCCAAACACACCAGCAACATCGCTGGACACAGGTCAGAAACCACTTTCTCAGAGTAAATGACAGGTCAGACAATGCTTTCTCATGGTGAATATATGAACCCAGGAGGAGGCTTTGATCAAGGCTGGAGAAGACAGCAGGCTAAGCATTTTGCACTGCACTGGTTGCCACTGGACTCACGCTGCACTACCATGGCCACAGACACGAAGGATGTAACGACAAAACATTTATTCCTCCTCCTCCTCCCCTCTTCATGCAGAGGCAGTGAAGTGCAATATGCTCTCCTGTGCAACACACTGAGCAGCAACCACAACAGCTCCCACACTCCTAATCTCAGAAGCTGTAACTGGAAGGAGGCAATCCCCAGACATTTTGCAGAGACAGGAAACAGAAGAAAGCTAAGATGAATGGCATGTTGAAGAGAATTGTGAAAGGTTTAGAGCTTGTTCAAACTAAAAACCCTTCCTGGAAATATTTCTACCACTTTTTCTAGGAACACTGGAGATACTGGTTCTGCTCACAACACACACCCCTTGTGAGAATTCAGAAATTACCACGGATCTCCCCAGACAACAAATGATCGTAATGTCAAGTGAGCTGAGAGGAAACGAAAGCAAGTCTGCATTTCCTACTAGCAACTGTGGTACAAATGGTGTCTCTGCCCTGCAGCTGGGGCCTAGGGGAGCCTGTAGTGTGCATTTCTTTAGTCAGCATCTCAGAAAGAGACAAGAAAGGGAACTGGTGTTTGTAACTAATACCCTATCACACCAACTCATGACCTATCTCTGAATCTGCTTCAAATGTTTCAAAAGACCTTCTGTGATCACATGTACCAGGACCTGAGTCATGAAGTCTGGTTTTCTGACTGACGCAGGAACACCCTGTACGTCTACACAGACTCCTTTAGCTCCCTGGCTTTCCAAACACCATTTCCGCAATGCCACCTGCAATCTCTAGAGTGAATCCTGAGCAGCCTGTTCCTAAGATGCTTAAAAGACAGTAGCTATTTCTTGAGCTTCAGTCCCCTAAAGTGCTCTCCCTGGAGAGTTTCCCTTCACTGATGTAATACAGTACTGCAGTAAACAACTTCCCCAGCTAGTCACATAAAATTTGTCAACACAGCACCCCCAACACCGGTGCAAGTAAAACTAATACAAAGTGTGATTATGAAGCCAGAGCCCACTGAAGTAGAGTGCAGTGTGTTCACAGTGGGGGTATGTGCACACAGTCCCCACATCAACTGTGGCACCTGGAGTAAAACCAAGGCAAGATAAGAATAAACATTGTCATTAAACTCTTCTTTCATGTTGATCAGTTCTAGTGCTGTATCTGTTACAGAAGGGTTTAAATTCTTTTTACTTCAATGCAAATTTGAAGAAGTGCTGTAAGACCACAAATACTTCTGCCTGACCCAGGGAGTGAAGTCCTGCTTGCTGCATTAAGGGACTAATGAGCTTTTCCCCATAGCAACTTCCCAAGTAAGCAGGATTTATCACCCCAACAACAACATAAACAACACGGGCAACATTTCACCATCACAAAAAATGTCACAAGATTACTGCTTGCCTGAAGAAAAGAGAATGACGAAAGGAGCAGAGGGGAGTAAAAAGGCACCATCTCTTGGCAGGCATGTTAAATGGGATGCTACTTCACTTTTCATCTTCTAGACCCTGCTGACATAAAGGTTTCAAGCACTGTCTGCTTCTGATCAATGCCCTTACCTGGTTGTGGACTGTGTTCAGCTGGTTGTTAAAAGTCATGGTCAAGTTGGTCGATGTACTTGGGGCTACATGGGTGATGAATGGCGTCTTGCTCTGGTTCACTGTGTCATACATATTCACCCGCCGCTTGCAAATCTCCATGTTCTGGAAGCAGGACTTGACACTGTGTAAGGGAAAGGGGGCAAGGATGAGACAGAAAATCAACCAACCAACTAACACAGGTAACAGTTCATCACAGTGGCCCTGCATTAGGTCTCCACAGCAGCAGGCTTAGCACTTTCTAGGCTCTTAAGCCCTTTGCTGTTTTATGCAGGTCTGTCTTAACCAGTTAGAGTCAGTTTATAATAATAATGGCCAGTCTTCGCGAGCGAAGATCCGGGGAAGGTCTTTCCACCTTCCAGCCTGCGCATTGGATTTTTTAGGTGAGACACAGTGTGCGCGGAACTGAGCCCACCCTTTAATCCTAAGGTTCATCTGCCGGGGCCAAGCGAGCTTGGACGGTGGCAGCGAGGTCCTTAGGACGTAGGTGGGTTGCCTTTAAGGGCTAACGAGCCCCACCTGCCCAGGAGTGGCCCTGACCGGGAATCGAACCCGGGTCTCCGCGGTGATAGCGCGGCGCCTTTACCACTAGACCACCAGAGTCAGTTTAACTTTACCACTAGACCACCAGAGTCAGTTTAACTCTGTACTGAAAAGGCAGAGATGAGAGCGGCTGATTTGGGACTCCTGGGTGCTCCCATGGGTCTCAGCACTGCAATACAAATCACAAGAAGCAAGCAAATTGGTTGCTCTTTAGGTGACAAAGCAAGAAATACAAAGTGGCTATTTTTAAAGACTGAAAGAGACTGAGAGCAAGAAAGAAAGACAGGTACTATTTTTTTTCCTGATGGTTGAGCCCGAGAGGAAAAGACAACTCATGCTTTTGCCTCAGTGTAAGCCTAAAGGTAGTTTTACACATCCTTTGCAAGGAAGAATTCTACTATTTTTGATCACTGAGACCACTAAAAAATCTCCCTTGTTCCTTTCAAGAAGTAGTTCACTGAGAGCTGAGTCCAGCCAAGAAGTTAAAACATTGCCCCTGTCTGGTTAAATGCTTGTGCAGATGCTTATCTTGAAGCACATGAGACCTCCTCTTGCAGTCAATGGGACAATTCACATCGAAAAAGGTTACACCAAATCAGATTCATCAATGCTTCGAGGCAATCCGGTTCTGAGGTTATCTCACACTGAGAATTGGATCTCTGGGGGAAAGATTACAGCTTCTTCCTTACACTGACCTGCCCTTAAATGTTATTGATATAGCAGTGGAAATTTTGAGAAGTATCATATTTTGTGCCTTCTGTACAGGAGATGAAATACTCTCTACATTTTTAGAGCTCACCAGGCATCTACTACAAGAAACAGTATTTAATTTTTATAATTAGGATACCAAAGCATACAGAGGTTAAGAAATAACAACACAGCAAACCTGTGCAAAACTGTGTTTTTAATAAAATCTCATTTTTTGAGATCTAAAAACCAATACAGGTTTTCCACAGTTCCTCCATAATAATTGATTTTACAAATGCAACCTCAGAGTCTGAAACTCAACCCCAAAAAGTATAAACGCATTTATTTTATTTCCATTATCCCAACACAGAAAAATAGAAATTCCAAACAGTAAAAATCAGCTGTAGCTGTAAAAAAAATCAGCTATATGCTGATTGTTTCGTAATGATCTAAACTATTAGAGAAGGTAAACACATCCTCACATAATTTGTAAGAAACTAAATGCCCCTTCAAAGGGACAACCTTGTATGATCCCTAGGGTTGGTCAGGAAGAGGACCTCGATCTTTTCATCCCTATCTTTTCTCTTATTCAAATGGTCACCTCTCTTTTCCTATGAGTAATATCTTGGCAATTGGATCTGGGCCATAAACACCTGCAGACAAGACAGGCTCAGGACACTGTGCACAGCTGCACATTATCAGCATTCACTTACAGAACTATACCTGTTAGTTGCAGAACATTCAGCAAAATCAAACACTTATCAAATAAATACAGAAGACTATTGGATTGCATTTTTTCAGTCAAGTATGAACATAATTCCCCATTCAAAAAGTAGAAAGCATTGAAATGAGTATATGTTCTCTACATGGTGAACTGTGTGTGTTACTAAACAGTTTTATGTAACAAGGTGTAAGCTCTACTAATGCAACACCATGTTTTCTGTCCTTACTTTAAAAAAAGGGGGGCATAAAAAAAGGCAGGGAAAAAGCAAAACAGAAGTCCGAGAAGTACTGAGCAATTTAAGAGCCAGGCAGCTAATTATGTGAAATGGGGAGCTAAAGTCACTTTGTTCTGTGACTGCAAGTAAGCAGAACAGCCCATCTCATGCTGCTCAAACTTGCAGCCTCTCTGAAGCGTGCCACAGCAGATTCCTTCCAGAAGCTACAGCTTCCACATATTCTCACTTTCTCTGCTGCCCAATTTACTTTCAAGACAGATTACAACTCCCTGCATCTCTCAAGGCTTTGAAGTTTCTATTCACCAAACCACAGGCAACCACAGACAAAATTTCTGTCAACTTGCCACGCTGGTTACAGCTTACTGCTCTCTTTTCCAATCACTGCTTCCTATGTGGAAGGGCTGCGAGGGGTTACGCACCCGGCTGGCACAGCAATTAGTATTCAGAGACCTGATGCTGAATTCTTTACTTGGGTAAAATCTTCAGTGCTATCGGCCCCAGTGATATTTTCAACCTTTCTGGGGCTTCGCCTGAGCAGCCACAGGTGAGCACTTCAAAAATGAAGATGTGGTTACGGTCTGCTGCGTTAGTGGAAAGATTTCTGACGGCAATGCATTAGGTCACAAATCTCTCCTATCTTACACAATCAGCTGTTGCACAGTAAGAAGGACTGTTGCAAATTAAGAGACTTTTGTCTATGATGCTCACGCTGTTAGAAAATACTGTCATTTTTTATTTATGGATGTTTTTTATGTGAAACTTACTTTCTCCCTGTTTAGCACAACAATCTCCCATCTTGTTTTCATTACATTTATCATTTACTATCTATTTATAGACAACAATGCTCCAAAATGGCTGTGCACGGTAAGTCTGGGTCTACACAGATCGTGCACCCACTACCTTCTGGTAAGCAGCTGCTCTTATCTTGTGATAAATGTAACAAAAAGGTAGCTACAGCTCCTTCAAAGAGCAAAAGCTACCTTAAATGAACTTGAAATACTGCAGCCACACATATAGGCAGGAGAGCTGACACAGTTACCTGTTGCTCTGCAGCACTCACACTAGAGATTTTTAAGGAAACCCCTTTAATTTTGTACCTGAGCTCCTGACAGCCTTTAAACGCTCATGCAAATGGCCCCCAATGAAGTACGACACTGTGCTGGCAACTTTCTCCTGCCAAGTGGAAGGGACAGCCTGCAAAAGCACCTTGAACAGCAAGTGTTCTAGAGCAGGATATTCAAAGCTAGGTGTCCTGAAGGCTTTGGAAAACTCCCACTATGTATCTACCTTTTTCACTTACACCTGAGAAGCCTGGCCCTATGTGAACTGCCCAAGGGACAAGGGCAGTGGGCTTAGTGCAGGTTTCCTGCACTTCAGACTGCTGTGCTCTGTAATGCAGCCTTAGGAGAAGGGGCAGTCAGGCTCGACACTTCTTTACATCTCCAGCAAGCAACGGAGTCCATCTCCGTTCTACACGTGTGTCAGATGAGGTCAGAGAGTGGTATTTAAGGTGACACAGGTAGACAATAACAGCTGAAAATGTAACTCCTTGTCCTGTTGCCTATGCTTGTAAAACAGAGCTGCTGCAGAACAGCTCTTCTCTTAAAAAGCAAAGAGCCCTAAATTGACCCCTGGAAGATGGGAAGGTTCTGGGAGTAAGGGTCGGCTCCCCACTGCAGATAAGGTTGATTATTTCAGTAACAATCAGGACTATATTACTTGAGTTAGACTGATAGTTTCAGCACTAATTGCATAATTTCTTCTGCATTTTAATGGAAAAATACGTAATTATTGAATATTTACATAATTAATGTAGCACACACTGCGGCGTTTTAAATGCCAAGCACCTACAACACAATTCTAACAACCTTGACTTGGCAATCCTCTTTTTTTTTTTTTTCAACCAGAAAAAGATTTAAACTTAAGGCTTAAACATCTTAACATTGCTCTTCAGATACATTTGGTCTCCACCACAGCCAGCTCTTCCCTTCATCCCCCAGTTCAAAACCCAAGAGAAACAAAAGCCACGTACTGTGTGCTGTGAGGGAAATCGAGCAAGTGCGTCATGGTGACAAAAGGGTGGCTCAGAGTTTCAATGGGTGTTATCCTCTTATCTGCATCTATCGTCAACATCTTCTTTAACAGATCTATGAACTCCCGCCGGTCTGCCTTTTCCACCAACATATCACTTCCTTCCAAATCCGTTGTCATGTTTACCTAAAGGAGAAACGACAAGAGTGAGCGCCAAAGGAAAGAGCAGATGGTCAGGTCTCCAGCAAACTGTGTTTACTCCTCGCTGGAGCACATGCCCTGCAAGCCTCCCTGGCTAAAGGGATAGTTGCTGAAGTCACACGGCAGACTCTGGCTGGTCATCTGGCTTGTGCGTGTCAGATCTCCAGACAGACTGTTAAGTGTTCAGCTCGCTTGGGTCAATGGCTAATGAAACACTTAGTCACCCTCCACTGATGATGAACAGCTTCCATGTGGTAGCAGGCAAGCTCTCATAATCAGTGTATTTATCATACAAAGTACTGTGCCATCAGATACTTATCTATGTGTCCCGTGAGCAAAAAATATATAAAATACATAAAAATTGTCAGTAGGTTTATGAGAAACATCCCATTCAGATATCAGGTGCCAGGAAAAAAACCCATGTTATTTCATGCATTTATACATTCTCCCCTGACTCCAGTCCTCCATTTCTTCATGTCTGCTTATCAATGCTACCATGCCTAGACTTTGCTAGTACAAACTCCAGTGCTGCACCAGTTTTGCAAAATGATTTGTTTGTTAGCACAAACTCCTGTAGCAGGAGTGGTTATGCTGAGATTAGCTTTTACAACTATATGGAATTGACAAGTGAATTAGTACTCCCCATCCCCCAGACAGCCACATTTTACCGAGAGCTCTCTTCTGCAGCCATGGGGAGTATTTCCAGTGTCACCATTTAACAAATGGAAATATTAAAACACAGAGCACTAAGGGACTTGTCAGTGGTCACACTGGATGGACAAGAGAAAACGCAGGATCTCAACACTCAGAGATGTGACTTCGTCATTTTCCAAGGCTGCTTTACTATGGCTGCAGTCACCCCTACAAAGCTGGATATAACAGCTAATTTGGTAGGCATAATCCTGGTATTTTTCAGGAGCTGGCACAAGTACAGGATATGCAGAGAACTCATGTAATTCCCTTTTTTTAGTGCTGCCAGAAGGCATGTAAACAGTCTTCCTGGTTACTCACCAATGCTCTTACCTGTGCCATATCATCCAAACAGTTGAAAATATACTTTCTTGCTTCCTTCGACTTAATCCCCGTCTCTGCCTCATGATCATCTGGCGTCTGCTCAAAAAAGAACACAGGCATTGGCCAACACTGCCCTGCAGTCAGCTGTGCTTATGTGTGCCCATGTGTGCCTCATCCTGTCCTCATCAGAGACCACTGTGCCTCTCTTGCCTGACCAGACAACATCGATGTGATTTCCGCTACAGTTACGTGACATCTTTTGTGTCACAAGGTGATTTATCTATTCCCTTTCACTTCTGAGGATCCTCCCAACTATGGTGGGTGTTTTACACTTATCCTAGCTCAGCATCCCATCCTTACAGCCAGAAGCCCACTGGCCTCTTGGGGGACTGCATGCAGCCAAACATGCTGGCAACACGAGACTCAGGGCTCACCTGCATTACTAGTGGTTTTGATTGTCAGAATTAAAATGCTTGCCTTTCCCCCTCCCCCCTACAACGCATTAGATATTAAAGGAAGGTCTGCCAAGGGTATGTTTTATTTAAACTACACACCAATTCACCGACTACTTTAGAGGAAGATTTCCAGGTCAATTCTAGACTTAAATTTCCCACAAAGCAATGCTGAGCAGGTGTGTTATGGGCTGCAGACTTTGGGGATGGCAGTTTTACCTTAGGCCATATCCACCCCAATGTCTGCACTGCATTGCAAAAAGCAGAGACCTAGGATCTGAGGTGATGTGAATGTCTCCCCACTTCCAACCAGCTGCAAGGTAAAAAAATTAGGGAAACGTCTTCCTACCTTCAGTCTCCACAAAGGATATGGTGAGTCTGTATCCCTGTTGAAAAACCTCGTAGTCTTTGTCCCTGCACTTAACAAATACTCTGCTGGTAAGCCCTGCGTCTGTGAAATATAGCGAATCTGTAAGAGAAGGGTGAGAGGTCACTGTTTGTCCTGTGAAGATCTCTGGAGATCTTCCCTGAAGGAGTG
Organism: Myiozetetes cayanensis; assembly: GCF_022539395.1. Taxonomy (NCBI): domain Eukaryota; kingdom Metazoa; phylum Chordata; class Aves; order Passeriformes; family Tyrannidae; genus Myiozetetes; species Myiozetetes cayanensis. The sequence continues at coordinate 56,594,266 of NW_026087521.1, read as the reverse complement.
CAGGAGGCATTTGAAACAAACAATGGAACAAAGAGAGAAAACATAGCACACAGTTAGACTTCACCCCAAAATGTTCAGTGCAAGGAACGAGAAGAAAGAGAACTTCCGTATGGAATTCCCTCGATTTATCATGTACATCACTGGAAACTCATCCTTACAGCACAGTCCCACAAGGCCTAAGGACAAAGACAGGAAAGTCCCTAAGTTTTGGAGATCAAGGAAAAGATCCAGACAGCTTTTTCAATGGGGTGTCTCACCACTTTGCACCTTTTTATGTCACCCTCTCCTCTCCCAGAAGGAATTTCAACAATTTGCTGTTTTTTCTCTAACTTTTGCTGGTTTTCCTCCACCTGAATGCACAGCCTGTCCTGGGAGCAGTTTGAAGTTCAAAATGTAAGGCTTATGAAGTGACTGTCTTTGAACTTAGACAAAATATACACTCGAACTGACGCCCTCATGGTATGCAAAGTACTTCATCTCTACTGACAGCTACATGATGTCATTTATTACGTGGGTTACATCACAAGCACGACCTCACTGGCATCCACACAGCTAAAAGATACTACACGTGTTTCCAGGGTCTCCAACTTTTATTTTTTTATAAAGAGGAAAGGGTCTGTGATTACACAATTAAAGACCAATGTCACACATGCCTGGGGTGCCACATGAAACCTTAACTTTGGCACCCTCTGACTCCTGAATGTTTCGTTCTGAAAAATTGCTGCAGACTCTGCAAAACTACTCAAGAGCAGTCTAGAAAACTCCAGGAAGAACGGAAAGTGCATTTGAGAGAAGAGACAGAGCGGGATAAAAAAATTAATGAAGACATAAAAATCAGTTGATGTTTCAAAGACTTCCAAGCGCTCAGTGCTTGGAAGCTTCCAAGCCATGCACAGTGAACTGAGTCCTTCCAAGCACTGAGTGCTTGGAAGGACTCAGTTCACTGTGCATGGCTTGCTCAGTTCTGCTATTCCTTAGGTCCATCAGAAGAGCTCATGCACCAGAGAGGCACTAGGATCCTGCCTGCAGCCCAGTGCAGCAGCAAGGGGCCAGGATCAGCCCCTACCTCTTTCCCAGTTCCCCAGGAGCCCTCATCATACTTTACCAGAGAAAGCCTTGTGCTGGGCAGTTAAGCTGGGCAGTAAAGGTATGGTGATTTCTTTTTCAGCTGTGTGTTTTATGGCTTTTGGGGTGCAACAGGGAAAGGAAAGAAATTCAGTCTTCATGCTTGGTAGGTGATTTTCAAAAGCTTGTAAGTTTTTCAGCTACATCTGATTTCCTTTGGAGTCACTAACAGCCCTGCTCTTCACTGCAAGTTACTTCCCCTGCCAAATATTACCTTTAGAGCTCTGAGTAAAAAAACACTAGTTTCAAAAGAAGAGTCAAAACATTTAAATATATGAAAAACTTATTATCCTGCCTTTTTTTTTTATTATTTTATAAATTTATTTCCTAAAAGAAAAAAAGACCCTTTTCAGGCTGCATTTGCAGACAGCTAAGATCAGCATGAAGACTGTGGGAATGGGAAGTGTTCCACAGCCCTGGCTCCAGCAGCCGCTGCGTTATCAGTTTTAGGACTACAAAAAGAGCACAAAAGCCTTTAGGGAGAAAAAGGACGACAGCTTATATTAACTGGAAACCTACATCAATGCGAACGTTCTCCTTCTTGTCATTGCTTTTAATATGCACTCTCATAAAAGGGTTACGAAACACAGCCGAGTTTGTGCAGTTTCTTCTAACAAATAAACCTTTATTCAGCACTTGCTGTTACAGCAGAGAAAGGGTGCCTGCTCTGCTCAGCGAGGAGAGACATGTACACAGCTCTCCAGTCAATGGCAGCGCTGACTCTTGATTGAGATCTCACTGAGGCGGTCAGGTCTTAAGAGCCAGCACACCAAGGAGCCGCACTGGTTACCCAGAATAAACGCCCCAGGTGGATAACGACAGGGTTGTCTTGGGAGGGTAAGAAACACAGACCCTTCATTAGCAAAAGTGAAAAAGTTGACATCTGTTCACTCTGACAAGAGAAGGGAAAGGCATCCATGCACTTACCGGGACCCAGGGTGATATCCATACCCACCTGATCATACTCCGAAGCTCCCGGGTACAACGGCCAGCCCAAGAACAGCTCTGCAATGACACATCCCAATGACCACATATCGATTGCTTCACAAAACGGTAAACCAAGGATGATTTCAGGGGCTCTGCAAAGAAAGAGGTTAGAAAACATCAGCAAGGGGAGCAGACCCACTCAGCTGGCAACAAGTGCCACTGCTCTGACAGAGTTGAAGGACCCACTGGCCACGGGCAAACTGCCTGCTAACTAAACATTAGTCAGAGAATATTTATCCTTGCAGAGGAGTACTATGGCTCTATATAGCCAAAAGATCAGCCCTATGTTCTGCAGCGTTTTGTACAGGATAGAACTACTGTTATTTTCATTCAGCAAGTGGGAATGTGAAGCCACCCACTTAAGGCCCCAACTCGAGGCTCTCAGGTCCAGCTCACTGTTCTTCGGAGAACTGAGCAGATGTGAAGCATCCTCTCTTCACACAGACTGGTGGGTTCACAAACAGCCAGACATTAAATAATCATTACAGAACTGGTATAAAAGGATTATTGACTTTTTTAACAAATGGCTGTAACAATAAAACAGAGAAATAACATAATTAGATCTATTAGACCTAAGCCTTTTCCTCAGGAGGAAGTAGCCATGAAGCCTTCCTTTCCTAGTCTGTCCCAGATGCCTGATTAGATTTGTTTTTCCCTTTCAGCCTGAACAGTCAAAATGCAGTGGTACACTGACTATGCATTTACTGTCAGCTTCAGGAGATGCCACCACAGCACCTCTGCCCCCTCCCCTTCCAAGGGGACTCTTTCCCACTGCTTGGGATAGTTTGAATCCTTCTTCACTGATGCTGAAAAGGTCTGTGTGATGAGGTTAGACAAGCTCACTCAACCCCAGTGGCCAAGGTGAGACAAGATGAATCCTGATCTTAGTGCCCCAAATGTTCTGCATTTCAAAACCAACTTCTGTGTGGAAGAACAAAAAGGATCTTACAAATACTGAGAACCTTATACACACACAAACACCCTCCCTACTTTTCCCACCTCTGCCTAAATGTCCACATGCAGTTAAGTGACATAGTTTCTACTTTACACTAGGATCACCTAAAGCTGCTTTACTGCTTTTTTTGCAACATTTCTAGAGCTCCAGCTTCTGAAGTCAGGTGATGTACAGCAGAAAGGGTAACTTCCTTTCCCATACTCCTCTAACTATAAAGAAAAAAGGAAGACAGAGAAAAGAGACACACGTTGCTTTAAAACTCTCATAATTTTAAATATAGCCTAGGGATTTCTTGGGTTCTGATGCATATCTTGGGAATGCCTGGGGTTGACTATTGAGCAAATCAAGTGCCACCATCCGAAGCTTGAAACAGGACCCATGGTTCCCAGTTTCCCATCTGTCATCAGGATAAGATCTGACAGTAGTGAGATCATACTCAGGATTACCAATTGCAGTGGAAAATATTATGTTTTAATCACACCACTACAATCATGTGAAGACAAGTCTTTAGCCAAGAAACCAAGCAAAATGGGTAATTTTTTCCAAAGAAAGAAGCAAAGGTCTTGTAGCAAGAAGCTATGCCCCTTTTTAGTCCACAAAGTCCCACAACTTTGGGTCGACTTGTAACAACAAAAGCCCCCAAATATCTATTATCAAACCAGCAATGCAGAATGTAAAAATTACAGGAAACTCTGGGATTTTAAAGTTAGAATACTTTGTGTCATTACCACAAAAAACAAGCCAGACACTTAAAAACTGGTTACCTTTAGCCCTTCTAGCCACATCTGTGCTTGCTGTTGTTATACTCTACTGTTCTTTAGCCCACTGTGACAAACTTTTTATTCTAACACCAATTTCTCCTTATGAGTAAGGGGTTAATTTTCCTTCTTTTCTCCCTATTCCGTCATCCCTGTCATCCCTGCACACTACTCGACACCTAGACAAAATGCAGAGAGAAAAAGACAGCTATGGTGACCTGAATCTCATTACTATGTAAATCCTGCATTCAAAGCCATCTGCCTCTCCCTGTCTGCCTTCCACATAGTGAACGAAATGTCCCTGGTCACTAATGAGAGCTCAGCCACGAATCTCCCTGAACTTCAGATCCCTCCCCCTAACTCAAGTGGAGGGGTGGGCTCTCGGTGGGATATTCCCAACGTGATTTTGTGTAGAAAACCCCCTGTTTACAAAAATCGCTTGCACAGCTCTCACATGCAGCACACACCTCCTTCCCTCTCTCCCCACACTTATGCTGCCAACACCTCCAGACCCCGGCTAAAAGGGATGACCTAGAATCTGAGGTTCCAATATTTCTAAATTTTTTTTTTTTCCTGAGTCTTTGGCTGTCCAGTGGGTTTTCCTTAAAGCTGCACTTTCTGAAATGCAGTAATTAGGAGAGAATTTCTTTTTTTACAAGCAAAAGAAGTTTTTGCATCTCTGCTGCTGGGAAGAAAGGCACAAACCAGTCTCCGTATTATTTAAACACATAAAATGCAACTAAATGGAACACCATTCATTCTATTAAACCAGACTTATCCTTTTAGGGAGGGGAGATGGTGAGATAGTTTTATTTTATTTTACTTTATTGAAAGCTGGTATTTGCATTACATAATTGAGCTTAAATGTTAGCTGCAATCTTTGCCCGTTAAGTCCCAAACAGATGATCATTTTAGAACAGTGATGAGAATGCCTGTGAGAAGGGGGCCAGATCTAAGTGCTATGGTGCCCTATGTACACCACTTGCTGCACCTTTCTCCCAGCCTTCATGTCATAACTGCGATTTTTCCATGGAGAGGGAGTGGCTCTGAGACAAAAAGATCTTGTTAACTTAATTAAGCAGTCATGAGGATACCACAAGAACAACAGGTATTGGACACCACACAGGCTCCCAGATTTTTAGCCAGCAGACACCTCCTGTCTGCTGTGTGAAAGGGAAAGTTGGAGTCAACAGAGGGAGCAGTGGCTCACCTGCCTGAGATGGCCAAGGCCAATTTTGGTGGAGGATGCTACAAGTTTTGCAATGAAATAACTCATCCACTGATAAAATAACTCTGAACCTCTCTTGGATGGACACTATTGTTCATGCTCAGTTAGGGATGCACACATCCTTCTGCATATAGAACTGTATCTAACATGTGAAACTCCTCTCTTCCTTAACAAAAACATGTCAATTTTCTAAGACAAGGTGAGATCCTGACTTCAATCACACGTTGTAGCACAGAGTTCCACAGACAACCTTCTGCTTTGAATAGCATTTTAACTCAGTTGTTTAAAGCTTGATTTTCATTAATCATGTTTAAATTTGTTACCTCTCACTTCATGTTTACACAAATTGGTCCAGAGGTGAAGATGGAAGTGCTTGATCCACCCTTCCTTTAGCACAAGCTATTTTTATATCTTTGCCCTGTTCTCCCATGCCTGTAGCACCTCATGGCTTCTCAGTGTACCATCCCATGGATGTTTCAATCCACTTCCACTGCCTGACCCTGCCTACAACTCCTCTTCCTGACATGACTGCTTGGAGACAGGCTGAACTGACCTAGCAAGAGTTAAACATGAGGATATTCCCTAGACTTATTTTACACTATTTGCAGAATGCTTTTGCATTCCAGTCTTCCCTAAGCTTAATATTTTGTTTGCTTTTGGAGTGACACGAGGCATTTCAGCAGATGTTTTATCTGGGAGATCCTCTGAGACACACAGTCCTCTCTCCAGAAGAGCTGCAGTTAATTTAGAACAAAGAATTACGTAGAAATAGTTCATGTTTCCTCTTCCAATGTTTACTGCTTTTCAGTACTGCACTGATCTGGCATAATGTTTTCTGTAATCTAGATAAAGTCCTTTCAATGCTCCTCACTCTTTTCTGCAGCCTAACCTAAGCAAGTGTGTGATATCTGCACACTTGAACACTTCACTACTGGTCCCCCACTTTTATAGATAATTAATACATTAAATAACTATGGTCCTAAAATGTGCACGCAGTCCACTCCAGAGCTGACCCTTGTATTCTTAAAAGCACTCAGATCTAGCTCAGCAATCAGAATGGTGTAATTCTCTTTTCCAAAGGGATAGAAAACAGTTTCCATGTCTCGGTCCCTCCTTGTGCGGGATTTCTCCATTCTGCAGCTGCTAACGCTATGCAACAAGGAAAAATGCCCTGTTAAAGTGTGCACATCAGAGTATTGCAATCATAAATTGAAAGGACAATTCACGTGGCAGCAGGTCCTCCTGGAACAGCAGTGAGGTCTTCAGCAGATCTCTCCATGGCTGCACAGGGAAGTGTTTTTTGTGCCAACAGTACATTGAAAGTTTTTTTTTTAACACAGACTCACCAAATCTTTTGATTGTGGTGAGGATCTAGTCTGACACCACACAATTGCAGCCCAGTGCCAGATACCTTGATAAATAGAAGAACATTCCCATTTGCTGCTCTCTGCCAGTTTTTTTGGCATGTGCAACACCCTCAGTACAGTAATACCTGTCTACTGTACAAGACACGTGGAATCAAAACAGAAAACTTTGCTCTCCTATCCTTCCTCTTCCATGAGCTGCCCTCTACATCTCCCAGCAAAAGGCACTCCCCTTCTGCACATGCAAGCACAACCTGTTCTAGAGCTCACACAAATCTCACTAGCATAGACCAAAGATTTAGAAATCATTTGCCATCAACCTGGGAAAAACTGAACAGCCCTGCCAAAAGCCTCTGTCTCCAGAAGAAAAGCAACCAGCCCATCCCCACTTCCCACATCTGTTACCCTTTTCCGACCAAATTACTTGCCTGGACAGCAAAGGGTGAACTGCTCCTTGGCTCAGCACTGGGTCCAGCAAGTCCCTCACTACTCTGGAGCCCAGCTTGAATGTGCCCATGTGTCCCAGAGAGCTGACAGTGCAGGGGAGCCAGAGCATAAGGGTCCACATGCTGGCAGCACTCACAGGTCCTCAGAGGCAGAAGTGCCATTTCATCATTTGCTTGCACCTCACATATGACCCCATCCTGCTTTCAGGCCTGCCGCTGGCAGAGTATTTACTTTAGCAACCCTGCTTTGTGGCAGGGTAATTTCATTGTCTGGTGTTTCTGTCAGGAAAATTAATTACCAGTCTAGCTCGCTGGCTTTTTCACCCACACATCACAGGACATTAAAAACAAATGCCAAAAAAATTCATTTCCACAGACTTGGATTCAGAGAGATGGGCTCTTTCTGAATTTTAAAACTTCCCTGCAAACTCTCCTCCTCAGGGATAATTTACCACCTCTGGTAGGGTCCCATGGCCAAGCGTGATAGTCTCAGCAGAGTCCTTCATGGACTATATATATATAAGACAAAAATATAACTCAAAACTTGGTACTTGCTGGCACCTTGAGCAGAAAGTGTTCCTGCTTCTCGTCTTTAGGATGATGCTTCTAGAAGAAGGTTGCAGGCAGCTGCAGGCAGATCTCCAGTGATGATGCCTCTGAGCTGACATACACAGCTCCCGTCTTACTCTACCTGCTAAAGCCTGACTTCCAGGAGGCAGCAGGTTTCACATCTCCACCCAGGTTGCCCTGAGCAGAGGTAGGGAGGCAGGAGCTGAAGCCCTCTGCCTGAACAGGCAAGCACTGTCCAGCTGCACACCCAGGGTTTGTGCTCTCCCATGCACCAAGATACCTCCTGTGAGGACAAGGAACCACATCCTTCATGTGTCTTACAAGGGGTTTTTATGCAACTGAGGGGGCTCCATCCTCCTCTCAGGTGAACTCTTTCTTTTGGCATCTCATACCCACTCACTTGATTCTTTTGTATTTTGTATCCACTTTTTATTGCCAGATACTGTAGTATGCAAAGTACTCTTAGCTCTTCTTCAATGGAGGCAAAGCACACACAGCATCTTTTTTTGTCCCTCTGTATGTCTCAGACCTCAAATCACTTCTTAAGTGAAGGCATGTAAAAGGAGACAGGCTTATATTCTGGAAGTAAAACTTTATCATTGGTATTCCCTCAGCCCTCCTTCTCCCCACTCACACAGACACCTGGAAGGGATGCAGACATCAAATATGGATGACCCCCAGACGAAGGCCATCCTCTGCTCCAGAGTCTGTGACAAAGCCAGTCATCAGGGCCAGAGCTTAACACCTAGAAGCATCAACAGCTCCTGCTCGCTCACTCACTCCCTCCCTATCCCGTGCAGTGGACAGGAGAGAAGCTCCAGACCCCACCTGTGTCACTCTCAGCAAGGGAGAGATGGCCTTACAGAGGGACTTCTGCATTTCTCCTGCATCCCCAAGTTCTGGAGTTGGCTCGAGTGTTAAGCTGAAACCCATAAAGAAGTGGTAAAGCTCCACAGACCACCTGGTGGGGTCTCAAGGACTGTGATGATCTCTGGACCGTGTTGGGAAACACCAATCCAACAGAATCTCAGCAAGGGACATCACTGGAAGTCAGGACTTATCCCAGAACATGCAGGCACACCATGCCTTTCAGATTCCAGCACAGAGTTCAAACACTGGAGAGTTTAGTCAACACATGTATTTATGAGGTAGGGAAAGGGCCACTGAGGAATGCTACCCCATCCATCAGTTTGCCCATGAAGATGTGCTGGTTTGAGTCATAAGGAGGGACAGTGCCTCTAAAGGGCCTATAAATACACTCTCTACTTCACAGATCAAGCACAGGTACACCTGGCTTCTGGAAAGGACTGTGGGTGTAGCCAGAGCCATTTCCAGGGCTGTCAGACCACCAGCACAACTGCCACTAGAGGGTAGCTCCAACACTGCATTGCTCATGTTGCCCTCGCCCATCCCTCAAGATTAGTCTGCAACACATCAAAAAAATATCTGTATCAGCTCAGAGGACTGGAAGCTGGATCCCCTCAGCCTTCGGTGATGGTTTATATTACAGGACATAAATATAAATTGGAGGCTGGTAACAAGTGAGGTACTACAGGGGTTTATCCCTGACCACTTTTGTTTAGCATCTTTATCACCGACCCGAAGAAGAGCAGGTAGAGTGCATTCTCATCCAGTTTATGGGTGATGCCAGACTGGAGAGACCTGGCAATGCACTTGAGAGTAGGGCTGCCATCCAGAGGGACCTGGACAGGCAGGAGACATGGGCCAGTGGGGACTCCTGAAATGCAGCCATGACAAATGCCAAGTTCAGCCCCTGCGATGGACAAGCCCTGGTGACAACTGGGGAACTGCTCAGCTAGAATGCCCATGAGCACCTTGACTTGTGGGGCAGTGGGCATGAAACAAGGACCCAGGTAGCAGCTGCAACAACAGCCTCCCCGGAGCAGGGACAGCAGACCAAGGAATGTGGTGACCCACCTCCAGCCACATCTGGACACCACATTCAGCCTGGGGACTCCAGTGTATGGCTGAACTGGAGCAATCTCAGTGCAAGGAGGGACAGCCATAGCATACATGACAGCAGCCTGTCCCCTTATCCTCTGCCACATGGAGAAAATGGTGCCAGGCTCTTCATTCAGGTTGGTAGCAGGAGGTGGAGATGACAGACAAACTGAAATGGGAGGTTCCCACTGGGAACGGGGAAAACACCTCCACTGTGCTGATAAATGAACCACCAGTACAGGCTGCCCTGAGGGACTGTGCAGTTTCTATCCTTGAAGGCTTTTAAACCCCAGCAAGACAAAGTCCTCCTGATCTTTGTCTCATGGCAGACCCTACCCTGGCCATCAGGTTGGGCTAACTGACCTCCCAAGGCCCCTTCCCACCTGAACTACTCTAGCTCTGTAAGGTACAGTACGGATACATTTCTCAATAGGAAGGTCACTAAGATCCTTCTACATACAGGCAAAATACTACATAGCTGGGAGTGTTTCAGGGGGTATAGATGCAGGTCCCAGGGTGTTTTTATCAAGTGTACACACACAGAGTTAGGTCTTTTAAAATCAGAGAGCAAGTTACACAACGATTACTCCTGAACTTGACTGCCACAATTACCAACCAGGCCTAGTGAGCCTATCATTGCTAAGGGCATTTAGCAGCAAATAAATCGTAAAAGCTGAATATACCACTCACCCCTTGACACCACTCATGTTCCATCAGGGAAGGGTGAAAATACTCCAGAGGATGGTGTCAGAGGATGACAGGGTTAGCCTGGACCCCAGCAAAGTCACCCACTCCCTCCCTGTCCTGATCCTGGGCCATCCAATCAATGCCTGTGTCACTCCTGGCAAGCATTCAGCCAGCCTGTCTTACAGACCTCCCATGGCAGAGCATCCATAGACTGCTGCGCCCCAGAGGACCTCACCCCTTGTAATTTTAAGGAATAATACAGCTGTGCATAGTTGACTTTATGTCATGCTTAATTACAACTTGTTGTCAATCTGGCATCTGTGTAATACATATGGAAAAACATAACTTAATACATCTCACTTGACTTTGCCTATACCCAGCTTTCTGTCAGGTTGCTCCCTCTCTTCACCCTGCCTTGGCCTCAACACATACTCAGTACCTATAACCTTGTCTCTTCTTCTCTCTTGCTTACCATGTCTGTCTCCCTTTTCTGACTCATCTTTTCCCCTCTCTTCCCGCATTTACTGTGGATGAAGAGAGAGGCAGACAATCCACACGGGAGCTCTGAAACATCCCCATGGAGGGGATGCACACCATGCACCTGAAAACACAGCCCTACATTGCAGTGCGTTTGCATCCATCTTTAAAAATGGGGTGTCACACAGACACTCACATGCCAGGCACTCCAACAGGATCCCGATGCTCGCTGCCACCATCCACACAAGGCTCTTGGAAAAAGCAATTTCCCATAGGTTAATCCTGGAAGACTTTCAACTAAACCACACTTACATATCAAGCATTTGTCATCACTATGCACCTTTCCTGGGATTAAGAAAGCTGGATTCAGCCATGAACAAAGCCTAGGTTTGAATGGGGAGGGAGGGGTCCCTGATGGGAGGCTCTGTACCACTCTGCTCTCCTACATACATTGCATATATACATTTCATTTAGGTTGGGGCCTTAAAGAAAACCTCCTGCTCTCTTCAGCTACAGCCTGTGAGCAAATAAATGACTGAAGCCCAGAGCTGGAGAAGGCAGCGCAGCTGTTTGTGGAAACAAGACAAAAGATTTAGAAACAGTTGCTTTTTTCCCCCTCTCCCATGTCAGGCTGTTTACAGAAACCAAGGGATGAAATTTTGCAGACAAAACCACTGAGAACAGCCTGTCAGTCTCAGAGGGAAGGAGAAAGGGAGGGAGAGGGAGGGGAGCGTAGGCTTCTTTCAGGATTATGGATCATTGCTAAATTGCTCTATCAATTATTAAACCCATCACTCAAAGCGCAGTAACCAAAATATAGCAGATAAAGCCTTTCTCATCCACTCTCTACCAGCTGCTCTCCTCCTCCTAAAGCCAGAGGGGAATGAAAATTCCCATAGTTTATATTTTATAAACATAATTTTCCCTGTGCCTTGAAAATAAAGACTTGTTTTGGACAAGGTACAGTAGAACTGAGCCCACAGCAGGAAGATACTAAGGGAGAAGTTGCCCTTTTGATTAGCAGACCCAAGGAATAAAACAAAATCTCTCCAATCAATATAATTTCTTAACACTGACAGGTTAAAACATTTGTCTGTTAATAAATGAAGAGGCAGGCCCCAGCCATCAATAGCTGTTAGTTGCTATTTGCCACTACCACTGAACTGATCAACAGCAGGGTGGGCATGGTCTTAGGGAAGGACCAGACAATGTGGCACAAGGCACATGGTCTGGCCAGCGGCTCTGTGGAAAAGGAAACTGCAAACACATAACCAGGATGAGAGAGGAAGCCCTGAGAGAGCAGAGCTGACAAGGAACCACATGGCGGGGGGGTGACCAGGACCTGACACCCAGCTGGAAAGGCTTCCAGGTGGCTACTGATGTCTGAATGGACACGAGTTTTTAGCAGCACTGCATGCACTCGCTGGAAGCATTTACCATACACATCACCTAAAGCACACACACGCCTGAGTCCTGGCCAGGGCCCTGGATGCAGCTCAAGTTAAGCATGCATTTAAATGTTTTGCTGAACCTGAATTCACCAGCAAGTCCTCATTGAAATTGAGCTGGAAATGATGAACGTAAAGAAAAGCTATTAAGCCCATAATAGAAAAGAAAGCCAGGCCCTGGGTTTCACCAAGAGATGTGCTAAGCTTGTCCCAGCCAGAAGTGCATCTTTGGGCATCCCTGGAGGAAGCCCTGCTGGACTGACCATAATCATGCTCATCTCTTCGGACTCAGAAATGCAGGAATCCATAAACTTCAGAGGAGGTGCACAACACTGAGCACCATGACCATTGCCCCCGGGGATCATCAGCTCATGCTGACCCAGAAGCCCAGAAACATGCACAGGGGGTGATGCAACAACAGCTACATTCAGCACAGCACGACCTCTGGTTGTTCTCTGCAACAAAGGGCCATGCATGGGGGGAGGGCTGGGGCTTTCCCAGGTTATGGAAGAAATCAGAGAATAGAAAAATCATAATTTGAAAACAAAAGCCCTATCCATGCCAGGCAGTGAATGGATGAGCTGCAACGTATTGGGTGCAGAAATCCCCTGAAGGAGGCATCTGATCAAGAGGGGAAGAATGCCAATTATGCGCTCCCATTCATGCCACTGCAATGAAAGCATAATTCTGACTCTGCTTTCTGACCCGCAGTATGCAATTTATGCAAATCCAAGCTGTTCTCGCTTCCCTCAGAGCCAAATGTCCACCAATGCCAGAGCTGGCTCTAACTTTTTGTTTTCCTTTTCAAAATCTATTGTTTTCACTGCTGAATATTTAAGACCTTTTGTTGTTGCTGCTGCGTTTCTTTGGAAATGAAGTAATAATTGAAAAAATCCCACAGCACACAGAAACAAACAAAAGTTGACTCCTCATCTCCGACAGCCTCCCATTCTGCCACATTCAGTTCCATCCCAGCCCCTTATCGTTCCAGCCCAGAACCCTGCCATGTATCGGCCAAGTGAAGCTTCTCGTGTCTGATCTGTAACATTCCTGAGACTTTTGTTCGCAGCAAACACTGAAAGTTGCACCAAACTGCATGGTGGTTTTATGGGATTAGCCCGAATGCTGAGCCAACTGTCAATATAAGGCTCCAAACAATTTCTATCCCTGGCAAACACGGATATGAACCAGACTCAGGCCATGATCCTAAGACTGGCTTCACAGAGCAAGTAGCAGGTCTGAGGCTAAAAATATCAAATTACTGCAGCCTTCCTTTATTTTTTTTTCCTTTTTTTAATCGTGTCTACTGGCCATTTTTTTTGTTTTTTTAATAATTAGAAAAAGACAAAGACAAAAATACTTATCCTGCCTGCTCCTCAGAGAAAGGAGCATTGCCCTCTACTTATCTCTGAAGAGCCACACAGATTTAATATTATTATTAGCAGCAACTATTTGTATTTCTGTAACACACAGAAGTCCCGGAGCCTCATAATGCTAGACACTAAAACACAACGTGCTAAGGGACTGTGTCTGCTCCAGAGAATTGATGATCTAAGACGATGTGTGGTGACAGGGGAACAGATTGGTGGAGCAGTTCGCCCAAGATCATACGGCGAGAGCACAGCAAAGCCAAGAAAAGAAGCAGGGTCCTCGTGAACAGCGTGCTGCATCTATTAGACCCTGTCTTCCAGTTACGGTATTAGGGAATAGCAATAACAACCCATGGATTTGAAGGTTCTTGCAAAAGAGGTGGGGTAGTACTGAGGTAAGGCAGATCTCAGGGCAAAATGACCTGTAGATGTGACCCAGCAAGACAGCAGCCATGTCAGGAACAGCTCATAAAATCCAAGGCTCACTTTTAAGCCCTGCTTGGTGAGTCACGGCACCCCTGCCTACACAATGAGGACCTGCCTGGTCTACAAAGAAGTTTAAAGGAAAAGCCTGGGAATGCCTGCCCATCTGCACATGGAGATATGTGTGGCTGGGAACAGCAGGGACACCTCAGAGCTGCCCCAGTTGGCTATTCCTGCTGCAGGGAGTTGAAAATCTCCACTTTCAACTCAAGCTCCACTTGAGTCAGCACAGTCAGAGGAGCGGGTGACAACAGCCCCCTGTACAAGCAGCAAGGCACAGCACTGTGGAAAAACATTCCTCTTCCACAGATTGCAGAAACACAAATCCACTCTGAATTTAATTTATTTTTATTGCATTTATATTAAGGCTAACATCTGGAAGTGTTAAGTAAAGCCCTACTGTACTGTAAAAAAATATAAGAAAACAGTCCCTGCACTAAAAGACTTGCAACTGAATTTGGGATCCCTCATCATCCTGGAAATAAAGGTTGAACCTCCTCTAAGACAGGATCTTCAACTAAGCCTGAACAAAATACAAGCCCTGACCCACTGGGGTGACCACTATGAGTCTGGCTCCTGCAGCTACCAAAAATATTAGGGCCAAAGACTGCAATTGCTCCGTGGTCCAGAGATGGAAGAGGTCCCTTGCAGCTGTAGTAGAGGAACAACTCTAACTGGTAATGTCACACATCTTTCTGGAGCCGGACAGAACACCAAAATAAAGCAAGAATGTGGTGTGAAAATAGTCCCAAAGGCACCATGACACTTGTGGGGAGAAAGATACCACTTCAGAAGAAAGACTTTTAAAATAAAGTCTTCTGCAAAGTTTAGTTCATTCTTTATTTAAAACCATCGCATGGAAAACTCAATTGTTCTCCAACGCATCACTGTACCAAATCAGGAGCCTAAATTCAATCATTAAAGTGTGAAGCTGATGAATTTAAATCCATAGTAAGTGCAAATTTCAACACAATTTTAAGTAAGGAGTCGCTCCCAACACCTTCATAACATGTCAACACATAGTCATATATTTGTTTCTGGGACTCTTCAAATGTCTCCTTTTACTGTTTCATTTTTTTCTTGCCAAAACAAATCCTTAAAGCTCTCCCAGTGTTCTGAAAAAAATATAAACATTTCCTGCATGTTAAAAATCTTTGGTGGCCAAGACAGAAATTTTAGATAGACAAATCTTGCAGGAAAAAAAAAAAAAATCATAAGAAAGAAACTTTTTGCCGTACACAAAGGGAATTTGGACTGACTCCCATCTGATTAATTTTAACTTCTAATTTGTCCTTGGATCACACTGCAGTACAGATGTCATTTCTTAATTTGACTGTTTTGTAAGTAGCCAGTACTGTCCTTGTAAAGGGCGAAGAAATTCCCATATATCAGTAATGCTTTTGGCTGAGGGGAAATTTAGTAATTACTCCAGAGAAACAAATACAACAATCAAAAGTACTTCCCAGGACATGAAGGCAAAGATCCACCCTTTCTTGAAAGAAGGGGTTCTCTTATGCATACATTCCTATCTTCAATTATCGTGACTGCCTGTAACCATTTAGCTCTCTGCTAAGTCAACTGCAGGGTTCAAGAACATTTCCTGACATTCTTCACATTTTTTTTACATGTTGCAATTTTATCTGGTGTATATCATATGCTTTCCTCCAGAAATGCCTGAACAAAACCTCCCAACAAAGTTGCTGGGGCTTTGTGAACTGCAGCTCTCAGAAACCTCATCACTGGAGAACTGTGTCAGAAATCAGCAAAAGTAGAGCCAGTTTGGCTTTGCAAGGTAAACTCACAGTACGTTCAAGCAGTGAGGGGGAAAAATGGACAAACACCTCCCCTTAAAGACACTTTCATCCAGTTCTAAGCCCACGAGTTTATTGCCCCAAGCTTGGAGCTTCCCTGTCCCTCCACCAAAAAAACCTTACAGTGTACACCTTTGGTTTCATTACCTTCTTTACTGCACCCTTCCCCACCTCTATCCCCACAGCTCCCTGACACCCATTTCAGCTGTGGAAAGCCCTGTTTTTTGGTTTAACTGGAACTAAGACAGTATCAGTGCTGTTGCCTGCACCGCAATGGGCAGGCAGCCTCCAGCTGGGCAGGGGCAGGACAGAAGGTCCCTGCATGAGGGGCAGGTCACTGCCCGCCACATGATTTACTACCAACACACAGCAATATTTAGAGAGCAATAATAAGGTGGTACACGAGTGCTTTACCAACAAACAAGATGGGGAAAGGAATAACTGTATTTCCCCTGTTATTCTAAGGGTAGGTTCACCAAAAGGTTAGTGAGAAAACAATGCAGGCCATCGATCACAGGGACAGCTAACCTAGAAAGGTTACTGCGTGTTCCTGCCTCATTTTTCACATCTATAATTACCCCACCGCTTCTCCTCACGTCCCACCCGTGGCCAAGCAGCAAATGCCAACCACTGCTGCTTTATTAATTATGTATTTTGCTTACGTCTGTTGTCACCGCCCCGCAATGTGCCACGGTGGTTGAAGGATTAAGTGGCACAGCTTCTGCGATCCCCGCAGGGCAGCGTGGCCAGGGAAAGGGAGCTTGAGGGCTTTCCTGCCTTCCCTTCACCAGATGTGAGAAGCTATCACCTCTCAGCGGAGGCTGAGGTGGGATGGAGGTGGAAGGGACGCGGCTCTTTACACCTGCCCTGGGAGAGGAAGAAGCAATGTAGGGCCATATGAGGGAAAGACCATTTCCATTCATGAAGGGCTCAGATTTCTTTTGGATCTTCACCCAACTGAAACAAAATGCCAATATTGCTGAACATACTTAGCACCTCCTAAAGCGCAATCCTACTCCGAACAGTGCCTGTCTAAAAACAGCAACGCCAGGCTCCTTGTTTACTGCGTCTTCCTGATGCCTGATCTGAATTTCTCAGTCTAAAAGGAAAAAGAAAAAAAAAAAAGTAATTTTTCTATCTACCAGTCCAGCAAACCCAACCTAGGCTTTAGGAGCCACTCTGGACTCATTTCTTGCAATTTTATGCACATAGACACGAGCAGCCAAATTAAGAGTTACACAGAGATGGGCAGGGGAAGCGCAAGGCAATGATTTGAAGACAACGAATTTGCAAGGAACTCAGTGTGTTTCCACCCTAAGAACAGCACCACGTTTCTGATTCAGGGAAGCCTGAGGGTCTTTTTATTTATTTATTTATTTATTTATTTTGCTTTGGGGAAACCTAAAACAACTTCCTTTGAGAGTTTGTGTTCTGTAACCACCATTTCATGCTTCTGCAGTATTTCTGGATCCAGGCTTTTCAGTTGTAGAATAATAGCAAATATGTATAAAGTAACGAAAACTTCTGCCTGATTGAGAACCCTTTTCTGTTCTTGCTTTTTTCTGTCCCACCAGAAACTATAATTCATTCATGCTTCAACAATACTAAAATCATTATTTTCTAACTGTAACTATATCTGAAATAGAACTCATTGCTGATGAAAAGTGGAATAGAAAAAAATTGCTGACAAAAGCAAAAAGACTGCATGACAAAAGCCAGCACAATGATACAAAGTTGTATGCATGTCCTGTTTTGGACCCCAGAGAAGTTCAGAGTTGTAAAGAAGAGAAAAACACTCTGGAAAAGCCAGCAGGAGTAGACTCAAAAGGAAATTAAATACAGAATTTCTCTTGAGAAAAAAACCCAGAGCAAAAGCTTTTGCAGTGTATTTTGAGGTTGCTGAGCTCTACAATATTCACCTCAGGATCTTGATAGCAAAGTACTAGGCACGGTAGGATCCAGAAAAACCAAGGAGGTATAGGCCTCCTTTACACTGTCAAGTAAAACCAATAGCACAGCACTTGCTAGCTAGCTGGCCTTCAAGGTTAACTCAGTGATCAAATGTAACAATGCTCATGACACCAAAATATTCTCATGTGGTTCCAAATGACTGTGGAGGGACAAAAAAAAATACAAACCCAAACAAACAAACAAACCAACAAAAACCAAATAAATAAAAAAAAAAAATCACAGAGTATCAGACCAGCTGCATCCATGACAGACTACGGAGAGGATGCTGGTAAAAATCCACAATCAACATTGGTTCCCATGTCCCAAAGGTGAAATGCAAAACCTCTCCTTTTCCACATGCTTCTCCAAACCTTTCCTCAGGCAAACTCCCTGCTCCCATGCCTACAAGCACTGAGATGAGGATTCCCTCAGCCAAGTTCTTAAGAAAGCAGCACAGGATGGCTATAACTGTGACCTGCCATCTTTGGGATTGACCATGGCACAGATATTCCAGCTACAGGCACAGCCTGTTCAGCTCTTCGCCCCCTCTTTACAGCTCCCCCCTTCACTCAATGGAGTATCTCATTACTGAACCTTTGTGGTGCTCCACACCACATCCCTGTTACTGGAGGTGATCCTAGCACCTCTGCCAGACCTGGCTGACAGCTGAGATCAAGGGAAAACCCACCAGGAGCACTGGCTTTTTGCATTGATGCCCGTCCTGCACACAGACAAGGCACGGATGGCTCCTGACCAGAAGTCAGAGCTACCATCAGTACAAAACCTGGATCACACAGCTCATTTGAATACAAGAGAGTAAAACCCACCTACACCTACTGCTGGCTGTGCTCTGTGCCTTCCTCCCATCCCCACCCCTTGTGTTGGCTGCTCCAGGAAGGCCTGCTTTATAGTGATCTTCTTTCTTCCCAATGGAGAGGGCCAGTGCCAGTGCAGTGCTAGTCCCTCCCGGAATCCACAAGGACACATTTACTTGTCACAGCACTGTCAGGACTGACACTGTGCCCAAGTATGGTTTGCTGGACCAAGGGAGAAGAGAACTGGACCAGGAGATATCTAAAGCTTCTGTTTTTGATTCTGCCTGCAAGATCCTCAGGGACATCAAGAGGAGAGGAGGAAATGCCCTTACTGTGTCTTCAGGGTAATTTATGACAAAATTTCAGTATTTCATGTATGATCAATTTTAAAGACCTAAATTTATTGATAGGAATTTTCTTGCCCTCCTGATTAAGCCCAAGTTCTTTCAGATTGATGGTTTAGCCATAAGCTCGGGCATATGTGTTTGGGGACATTTCTTGGTTTTGAATTCCATTGTTTATTTATTTGTTACAGAAACAAAGAACAATCAACAACATGTACAGAGCTACATGGTCTGGACTGGAGCAACAGCCACAGACCCTCCAGAATTGCTATGGGTTCTCTGAGGATCTATCTCATTCACTTGCAGAAAAATCTCTGCCTTTCCACTTCTCCTTGAAGCAGTAAACTAGACGAAGGAAGGATTAATTAGCTGATGTTTGTAAAGCCTTTTGAAGATGAAAAGTGTTATTTTTATTTTCAAGTCTCACCAAAGGAAAAAAAATAAAAAAGAAAAGGCCAGAGAAAGACTTCTGCTGTTTCCTACAGAGAGAGGTCTCAGGACTGAGCTCCTGTACAGAGACACTCCTCCAACACCAGATATTAACTGGCAAGCCGCCACCGCAGCCCTTCCCTCAGGGCATGCATTAACAGGGTCTCTGCCCAGCTGCCTGTTTTCATGAAACATGTAGAACTCAATACCACTGAGACCTCTCCCCCCCCTGCATCGAATTTGCTTGAATTTGTCCACCAGATTCCAAAGTTAGGGGGCACGCAGCAGCAGTGTGATCACACACACCTCATTTCCTTAGAAAAGCATGCTAAAAGCAAAGAAGGACGGTCCTTGAATACAGACGCAGAGTGCCTGGCTACCCAGAACCCTGGTGGACTATTTTCTCCTGAAGTGTAAATTACAGACGTGATTTATCTTTCTTAAAAACTTTTCATCTACTGTTGGAATTTCTGCATGTCTCCTTTTTCTTTTTTTTCTCCCTCTCCTTGAGCCTTTGGCATCACAAGGATGCACTCAAACAGAGGCATGCTGTGATGCAGGACAAGGATCCCCTGGCAGCCTGAGAGCAACAAGAAGCTTACAGGTGGGCGCCCTGCTCTAGGAAGACAAAAATAGCACGAAGACAGACAGGATTGCAACGTATTAGCCAAGCTGTGCTTAACACCCAAGACAAGGATGACAATGAGCTGCTACAGGTCAGGCCTGAAGTGAGCTGGAAACCAAGAAGGGGAAGACTTTCCAGCATGCAGCCCATTTATAGCTCCTTCAACTCTATGATCTCATCAAAATCTCGTGACCACCAAAAACAAACAGGATGCTTGCTTCAAGTTATCCTGTTAGGCAACAGGTAGAATATTAATCTCACTGATGCCTAAGGTCCAGCTCCAGATATGTTCACTCCCCCATGATCAGGGATAACAGCACCTGTCCTGACCTTGCTTTCACATGAATTCCTTTCCCTGCTCTCAGTTCAGCAAGGCACAATGTGCAAGAGCTGAGAGGTCCTGCATAAAAACAGCCATCTGGTGAAGGGGCAGGAGGAACCAGTTAAAAACAGAGTAGCTCCACCATATGGAGAAAATAATTCAGTTGGGCAGTGTAGGAAGAAGCAAACCCTATTATAATAATTGTGTTGCCAAGTGATGTTGCAGACTTGTTTTTCCCCTCATGGCTTCAGCACTGATTAAGAACAGAGCTTCCCCCATAACATGGCACCATCTCCACAGAAAGATCAAACTGTTCCCCCTAGTGACTTGTGGGAATACCACATTAGCACCAAAACGTCTGAAACATGAACTGAGCATGGAGACAGGAACACTGCATTCCCTATCACCTTGCTTATCCTTCTGTTCTGAGTTAAAACACCAAGACTTTGGGATAAGACAACCCAGTTCAGTTGGATGGCACCCCAGGAAAAGCTGACTCGGAATTAGCACACTAGTGACAAGCCAGGTTTGGAAAACTCCTGGCCCACCAAACCCAAGGACAGGTAATGCAAACCTGCTAGGAGCTAAGGCACCTCTCTTCCTGTACATGGGAATTCTGGCCCTTCTGCAATCACCCATGTACTCAGGACAGAGCAAATTAATAAAGCCCTGATTATAAAAGAAATCATTCTAGAACAGCTCCCCTTCTTCTTCAGGCTGCTGATAAAAAAGTACCAGGGGTGCCAGCTCCAGAAGTACTTCTTACCTGGCAGAGTGCAGGTAGCTCCTCCCTGGAGATCACCCTAATGGCCTCCCCCCACACCAGCCACTGCTACTTGGGCTCCTAGGGTCCTGCAATCAGATTACCATCACTAAGAGCTAATTATGTGCAAATGTCAAGTTTTCAAGGTCCCACCCTGGCTCTCCTGGGTATTGGTAACGCAAGGGATCGGTCTCTCCTGCTTCTCCCTGCCCATTCCCCTCACAGACTAACAGGCAGCCCCCCAGACCACAGTGTCAGCACCATCACCTTGGTGAGCCCGGCACACAAGGCAGAACAGATGCCCAGGCCAGGCTATTGCTTGGGGCAAGGATAGATCTGGATGTCAAGCACAGCCACCACACTGAATGATGGCAGACAACCCCAACTCTCCTGCCTCTGACGGACCCACCCTTCTGCTGAAACACTTGTTACAGGCATGATCTCAGTCCAAGTTCAAGACATTTAGCTTTCTCTTGGTAACAAACTTGCTCTTTACCCCTTTTTCCTTTGTTTCCACACCCTCCCCTACCCCCTTCCCCCTCTCATCCATTCCCATCCTGTGGCTTCCTACTGGATGTGTTTGTTTCCAGACATGCAGGATTGTAACCGGAGAGACTTCCTTGCACGAGCAGCCTTGCACCTTCCAGCCAAAATGGACAAACCCACTAACGTCTCCAAGGGCGAGGAAGACAGAATGGGAAGCACAACGTCTTGATGCAGACATCATGCCCAAGCAACTAAAATCCCATTCTGAGGCCAGTTAACGTATTAGTCATTAATTCTGGATAAAAGGAAATTTATTTGCATGGCCCTGTTTAGACAAGACTGAAATCTTAACGTGCCCCTCCCCCTCCCCTCCTTTAATACCTTATTAATATTATACAGCAGCACAAGCCAACATGCAAATAGAGCTCTATGCAAATACGACTCAACGCAAAGACAGCTGCACTTGGTTCAGTGCGTTAGTGCAACTCCAGAGGAATAGCCAGGGGAAAAATAAATCATATAGATGATAGAGAAAGCATGTCTTAAGCTTCCAAATTTCCAGGGAGAAAGCCGTGTGTGCACGTCTGCCAGAGCAGAGCTTACCAAGTTTCATCAAGGAGATAAGGTAGTTAATACTCTGCTTAATTAGAGGCTGCAATGTTCTTTTTGGGACGCCAAGAGGATTGCCCTCCAAAATGTCTAAGGCTCTGTCTTGCAAAACCTTCTTCTAAAGTGGACTTAAAAGTACAACTCTGCTCCCTAAAAGAAGTACAGTCAACTTTTCTGTACATTGTATCTCTGTTTACTGTTTCCACATCAGATACACTCAGTTGTAGACAGAAATTTTGTTACACGCTTTCCCCGAAGCGCGGGCCTGCAAACAGCAGCCCTGAATTTGAAAGTCAATCACTTCCATGTCTTCCCAAGGACTGCTACCAGCATTGCATTAATTGCTGCAGGCGATCAACAGGTCCCCAGGTATAATGTTGATGAGGGGCAGAAGTATTCGTACCAAGAGAATTCTGAAGAGATACCTAACAGAATGAAAGTTTTACTTTAACACATGTGCTGTCTGGCCCCTTGGAGCAGGGTCTAGATCAAGGGTTCTCCAGAGCTAGTGATAACTACCATTCTGCTTGCAGGCAGGTATGAAGTTCCATTTGATTCTAGCTGTGAGAAGCAAGCCAGCAGGTCAGCCCTTAGGGTGTGGGTAGCATCAGAAAGACCCAAGCACCTTGTATTTCCATAAAGACAGCTGTTGGACTTCCAGAAACTTTAATATATCCAGGTAAGGCAAGCATAATTTATTAATCCCACTTCATAGCTGGGAAGACTGAGAGATGTAGGAGAGAAATAATTACAAGAAGTTCACAGAAGCAAACAAGAAAATAACTTCCCTTGTCCCAACCTTGTATGTTAGCCACAAGACCATCTTTAGATACACGTGATACATATCACTGTAATTGGTGACCTTGCATTTAGAAATACTTTTCAGCTGTAAAGGATAGCTGACAAGGCATTAAGGTCACTTGGAGCACTTTTTGAGAACAAGCAGTCCAAAGAATGTAATTTTTGTTGAAGAACTATTTGGAAATGAGGTTCCCAGCTGGAAAGCTCATCTGATAGAAATGACAAAGGAACGAGGGCATCTGTCTTACCCAATAAATACTGAAACAACATGTCCCTGCTCTTAGCATAGGAACTGTGAGTCTCCAAGGAGCTGGAGTTCAGGAAAGAACTAAGCAGGAACACCTTGTGTCCCCCACTAGCAGCTCTTCCAGCTGACACCACTTCAGCAGCAAGCCTGAAGTAAGGGCTTGTAGAAGTTATCTCCACATGCTTCTTTCAGGTATTGGGTTTTAGATGTTATGTAAATACCAACTTCAAAACAAGGGAGAGGAAAAGGTTACAAAACAATATAACAACCGAAATCTTTACAAAGCAACATCCTGTCTTTGGTGATCACTGATTCAAGCCCAAAATGCATTACTTTGCTGTTAACTGTACTCCATACTGTTATCCCACATACTGCTCTTTCTTAGAGACAATGCTACAGATCCACACCTGCTCCATGGCAGTGCTTTTATTTGGAAATAACCATAAGCAGACAACTGGCATGTAGCAACACATCAGAAGTTTTATTTTTATTTTATTTTTTAAATTTCAGTGCAACCACTCTTTTAACATTTTTCCTCCTTTATGTAACTGGGAAAGGGCTGAGGTGAGAAGGATCCCACACAGAAAAAGAGCTGGCTTGCAATGCAGAAGAATGAAAGCACTGCTAAGAAAATGAGAAGACAGCTGGCTTCCACAAAGGGTGCCAGACCTCATGTCTAAAATTAAAGAATCTCATGTTCTGAGGAAAGCACCTAGTCTCACCCTTAAGCAGAAGATTAAGAAGCAAGAACTGGATGGAACACACCACGTTACCATTAGTGCCCAAAAACCTTATAGAAGTCAGGATCCAGACTAAACCCTACACCCAACAGGCTTTATTCTTCAGTGTTTTGTTTCAAGATCTGGATGAATGGAACAACCTTATAGTTACTTCTAGTAGCCTGGTTGGGCAGCCCTAGAAAGGCCAAAGACCAAGAGAGTCATTAGGTATGGTCTCTCCAGGCCATACAAGACAGAAAAGAAAATGGTCATTTTACTCCTCCTTCAATACTGGTCACACTGCCACATTCTCCACCTTCCCTGTCTACTTCCTCAGCATGAGCCTAACTGTTCTTGATCAGAGAGACATCCTGATTAACAGAGACGAGTAACAAAGCTGGTACCAATATAGGCAACTCCTGTAAAGCTCTAGATGTGAAGAGCAAGTACCACCTGCAGAACCTGGAGTCCCACCTCCATGGAAAGCTCAGGGAAGCAGAGCCCCAGCTTGACTGTTGTGGAGGCTGTGGTTTCCAGGTACATCTTCTCCTGGTGGCACTGCTGGTTTAACCAGCCTCTGCCCAAAACCCCAGGTCCCACCTCTGATCTGGGGGTACAAATTCTCACTGGGTCACACAAAGGTGGACCAGCTCCAAAGGACCAGGGAGGCAAGATGGGGAGAGGGAGGCATCACTGCTCAGGTAGCCGCTCACCAAAGGCCATGTGTGTGAGCATGCCCCGAGAAGACAACTTGGTGAGATCAGGACCAAGCTATCACACACAGGTATGTAAAAATCAAGCCAGAGCAACAAGCAGAGTGACAGACATCAAAGTGGGGGAACCTATTGCTGGCCCACGGCTCATTTCTCCTACGCTCCCAGCAGTGCGGTCTTTCAGGTGGTGCTCAGTGGTTTGGACATTAATCACAGATGAAGGGTATTTTCTCTCACATGAAACCAGAAACCCCCCCAGAAGGCAGCCTGCCAGAGAGGGCTGTGACTCACCCGGGTGCCTGGAGGAGGGGCTGACAGAGCCACGCACCTCAGAAGGGATCACAGACCTTATGCTGTCCCTCATCCTCGCCTGCAGAGCTGCCAGAGAGGCAAGCTTTGCTTTTCATATTGACGCATAGTAAATTAACCTCTTTCTTTTCAGAAGGAAGGGGGAAATTGCATCACCTCCCTAGTTTCCCAGCACTTGAATCCTGAATGTGTTTCCCACCAATACCACAAGCAACGAATCTCCAGAAGGCAAAGAACAGCACAGAGAAGGAAATGGAGAATTCACCACTCCCAATCAGGTAACAAATATGGGAGAAAAATATCCCTGTCAAACAGTTAAAAGTATGTTGGAGAAAAATCTCTTACACTTGACCATCCTCTTCCCAGTTTGCTTCTATTTACAAAAAAAAAAAAAAAAAAAACCCACAAAAAAAACCAAACCAAAAAAAAAAAAAAAAACTGAAAAAAACACTGTCAGTGATGTAATTTTGAATAATTAGTTCTGCATCTACTTTTCTTGCATTGCTTTTGCACTGACTCCGGGGTTCACAAAGTACTTCAGTCTTTGTAGATTTTCTTTAAGGCATATTTTCTCCCTGGCTTTGGGCCAAGTCCTGGTATTCTTTTTACTTGGGGAAAGTCCTCAGGAAAGTCTGTCACAGATTTGTTTCGAATTATGGGTCTTTGCCTGTAAAGATTCATCTCTTACCATCACTGACTAACACCTGAAAACAATCTAGATCTGGTTGCCGTAAATTTGGCTGGATCACAGAAATTACCTAGCTACAGCAACTTTGGCCGCAGCAGGCTGTGGAAATAACCTTCACAGTTCATGGGTCAAACCAGGAGAAGCCACCTGAGAATCCATGTATGCTGGAATCCACTGGAACACTTATTTTAACACTGCTCCTACTTTCCTGGAAACTAACTATGATGACAAGGCCCCAGGCGGCTTCATTTGCTCGTGTGGCGGGCAACCAGCAGAAGGTGGATGCAGACCTTCTCCCTCACCCCCCATCCTGC
The DNA here is from genome assembly GCF_022539395.1 of Myiozetetes cayanensis. Classification (NCBI taxonomy): domain Eukaryota; kingdom Metazoa; phylum Chordata; class Aves; order Passeriformes; family Tyrannidae; genus Myiozetetes; species Myiozetetes cayanensis. Next base: position 56,568,461 of record NW_026087521.1, on the reverse strand, counting down.
CGTGCCCCTGCCCAGTCACCCCCTAGTTCAAAGTCGCTGGAGGCCTTGGTTCTTATCATGAAATGTTCTGCCAAATCAAATGTAAACAAATGACATGCACAGTTGACATGGCAACAAAGCAGCCCTGCACGCAACGCGGCAGCATTTAACTCTGCCGGGCTGGGCACAAATTTGCAGGGAAGACCAGAGCAGGCAGGAAACTGCAAAGGTAAAAGACAGTGTCTTCTCTCCTTTCCCCAGGTGCCTGGAGAAACACACTGCTCAGCACCCAGGAGTTTGCTGACAAACTGCCAGACTGTCTCCTGCAAGGTGTCCTCAAATTTTCAGGCGGTTTTTCGAGTGGCATGAGAAGAACACTACAGCATCACACATAGTTATAGATCTCAAAGCCCCTTAGAAGAAGTTCAGCATCTCAGACTAGACTTTCCTACCGAAGACCGGCACCATATCCCTCTCCCCTCATTGCCCACCCTTGGGTACAGGTCATTCACAGGAGCAGAGCCCAGGCACAGACACAACAGTGAAAAAAAGTAGGAGAGAGTAAAAGGGCTCAGGGGAAGGATACAGAAGCACACTGGTACAATTACTTGGTATACAACATGGTGTTATTCACCCCCTTTGCAAATCTCCCACCAAAATACAGCCCCAGGCACATATGTATTTAATAAAAGGTGTCAGAATAAAAGCTGCCACTGCACTTGGGCTTACCTTGGACCGTGCAGTTTCACCAGCTCCCTTAGAGTAAGTCAGATTCAATGGAAGCTTGGAGTCAAAAGGCGGGTGTTTAAATGCAAGCACTTTGGGGCAGGGACTGCAACAGTTTGATTTAACACTGCTTTTCTCTACAGACCTCATAGTCTTCTAAATTTAGATGCCCAGGACAATTTTCATGCTCTGACCTAATAAAAAAAAATACCATGTTCTGTCAAAGAGCATCTCAGTTTTTTCATGGAGAAAGCACTGTTCTGGGTATGGGGTTACAAATCACTGCAAAGCCTGCACAGGGTACAAATACTTTGAGAGCCTCAGCACTGGGAAGCATCCTTTTTGGAGCAGACTATTTCAGTTCCACCTCTCCAAGAAGGCGTGCAATCTCTGAGTGTCCTTCCAGAAGAGCCTAGCAAGGCAATGTTAGGTCTGCAAGGCAAAGTCCCTTTAAATAAAAGCGGCTCCTGATGTTAAGATAAGCATCCAAGCAGTAAAAATAATGAAGCTGGCTCTTAAATAATGAGTGCTGATGGCCCCCTCTGCTTGCATTCCTAGTCTAATTACTTACATGGTTAGCTCAGCCCTATATGCCTTTCAAATGCTGCCATTTAAAAATGAAAGTTAAATCCACTTGGAGACGACAAGAACTAATGGGAGCTACAATGTGTGCACGTTGCTGCCAGAGGTGAGGGTCTTACCACAGGGGCCTTTCCCCTGCGTCTCTACTTTCAACACAAAAACACAATTTAAAAATCAAATGAGTTGCCAGCTTACAGATGGAAGAATAGCTCTTTAAGATGGAGGAATCCACAGCTTTGAGCTTGGGAATTCAAATTGTTGCCTAGTATGAGACACTATGAGGCTTGGGTTCTGATGCTGATGCCAGGGAAGGCAAGAGGGGAAGGCAGGAGGAGCAGCTCCTGATGATTCACAGGCTTGGGTCACAGCCCTGGTGCTGCCCTTTGCCTGGGACCTCCTTCAGCTCCGCCCAACTCCAGGAGAGCACCCGAGAGCATCCTCACCCCATGTGGCACATGTCCCAGCCGTGCCCCAGTCACACGGACAGGCCACTCACCATGCACAAACACGGATGTGAAGTTCCACCAGCAAATCCATAGGGTTCCTTGCACAGCCTCCAAGATCAAATTAGAGGGTTAAAGGTTGTTTAAAAAAAAAAAAAAAAAAAAGGAAAAAACGGCACGGCACAGACGGAACGGGATCAAGAAACTGCAGGAAGATTTGGTGAAAAGGTCAGAGCCAAGGGCATCACCCCACTGGCACAATAAGGGTGCCCACCTGAAGAAAGGCTGCAACCCCACAGGTTAGCACCCCAGCTGATGTTTCATATATGCTCTTCCCATTTACTTTGGCACCAACATTTTGGCTCCAGAAGCTATCCTGGCAACAAGTCCTTTCCTGAAAATTTATCACATGCCTTTATACAAAGCTGCCAGAACCATTTATAGACAGTTATCTAACAATATCTGCTTTTTCTTCAGTCATTAAAGAAATAAACAGAGGCTGCAAAAAAATTAATATGGAAAAGGGGCCTCTACTTTGGAAGAACAACAGCCTCGCACTACCAGAGACAAGGGAATGCTGCCCTGCCTCAGAGACAGGCTAGCGTGACAACAGTGATGGATTACGGAGAGGGATTGCTTCTCAAAATGATGTCCAATTACTCTTCATGCCCAATCAAATTGGTTTTAAGTTATCCCTCAAGTGAAAGCAGCATTCCTGACCTGGAAGAGAAGGCAGGGGCTTTGTGTGTAAATAAATAATCAGAAATAACCATAGGCTGATGGTGCAGTTGCTGGGGTCTATCAGAGAAGAAATGAGAAAAAGGAGCTATAAGAGATTGCTTTCTGTCTCATATCTGTGAGGATTTTTTTCTGAGATCTGTAATTTATGACAGATTGTTTTTATGAGCCAGCAAACAATGATTTATAACATTAATAAGCAGCGATAGGTAAGTTCCCCAAATATGATTCCCCTGTGTACTTCCCCATGACAGGGATGGAAAAGATTTTTCCTTCTAATACGAAGATTGAACCTCACAAAACCCTTAGCACCATTCGATAACCACAAAAGCAAGTCCTGTGCTTGTCAGGGACAAACCCAGAGTGCAGCCTGCCTTTGTCCCCATCCCCGAGTGCTCGCCCTGGAGCAAGGAGAAGGAAAAGAATGGCTGGGCTCACTCACGCATACAAATCCACAGAGCTAGGGGTCCTGGCTTGCAAGGTGCTCAGGGATGTGCTGTGCCTTTTGTAAATAAAGCACCAGCTAGACATCTATGCCCCTGGATAAATAATGCATTCATTGCAAGCACTGCCTATCTCCGGTGCCAGTTTTCCCGCATTTAACAACTCCAGAATGACCCTGACCACTTCAAGAAGGGACAGAGGCAAGCCTGACAATTAGGTTTGTTTTTTTTTTGCAGCCTAGATTTGGAATAAACAGCTTGGAGGAATCCAGAATTGGATTCCCTTTGCCCTTTCCTCACAAGTCCTTACAAATTTCATACCTCTGAAAAGCCCCTGCAACCAGCTGAGAGCTCAGACATAAAATGTGGTTGTTAATGAAGATGTGCCTCTACTTCCAGAATGTAATTCATTAGGAGTGAAGGGGAGAGCAGAAAGAGGGAAATCAAAAGCAGCTCCCTTAATGTTCACAAGTATTCTATGAACCAGGAGTCCAGTTCTGGGGAATACGAGTAGTAATTGCTGAGTGACTTTCTAATCTAATTATTTCACTTGCAATTCAAATTATTTTCCAATTAAAACCAAGCTAATACATTCTGAAATGTAAATCAGACTCTATTACCTCTTTTTAATTGCAATGCCTAAACTATTCCCCTTTTCCCTTTAATTGATAGAAGTCAGGGGGAGATTTCCACACATTCTCCTGCAATCCTGTAGGGTTATTTCATGCTGGCCTTGGCGGTCTCACCACCCTTCACCTCTGCCCTTGTTTCCTCCATAGCAGAGGCTGATGCTCTCTGCTTAATGAAAGTAAAAAGCCTAGAGAAAGAGCCAGAGGAACAGCTCTTTTCTCCTGATGGTAGAGGCACAAAGGTACAGACAAAAGATGTCCCTCAGGTGCCAGCTCTTGCCCTAGAAACAGGGTGTTTGTCCCCGGTTGGTGAGGACCAGAGAGCCCTGGTGTGGTACACACAGTAAGTTCCCATGGCTTTGCTTCTCCTGCACTTGACTGCTGCCTTCTTCCGAGAAAAAAAAAAAAAAAAAGAGGAAATAAGTACAGAACATTTTGTCCATTCAGCCAGCCTAAGTCAGATATAAATACATAAAGAATGAGCAAGGAAGCCTCTTCCGTAAAAGGAAGCTATTTTTGATTTAAGCAGGGCCCTTTCCAGACTGAAAACTTCTGAATAAACTTGCTATTGTCTATATTACTTCCCTTTTCTCCCTAATTGATAAAACTAACCCTGCAGACTACCTCTGCTCTTGAGTTTCACTTATATCCTACATTAACCTTTTTTTTTCCTCCGAGTTTCTTGCAAGTACTGATAACCAATTTTGACCTCAGCAATCACTCCTAAGTCCCTCTTGCTCCAGAGTGGGTGTCCTCACTCTGCCCCCAACTGCTGGTGACCTCCACAGGAGCTGGGCCCCTGGATCCCCGCACAGCGATGCCACCTGGGAAGTGGACGATTACGGCACACCCACCTTTCAGAAACACTGGCAGAGGAGCACAGGGCATTCATTGTCACCACTGTTCTATCTGAACGGGTTGGAAGTGGGTAAAATGCCAGGTAACTGCAGTTGACTCTGCAGTCCCCAGCCTGCGCTCCTGACCCCCACTGATCGTAACAGGATGGATGGAGCTGAGCAAGCAAAAGGTACCATGCAGGGTGGGTGCTCATTCCAGAAGTGAGAGGCATCAGCTCCTGCTGCCCGCAGGAAAAGCAAGTGAAAACCAGTGAAACCAAGCAGTCACACCCCATCTGTGGGGGCAGCTGCTCCAGCCGTGATGGGCTGTGCTCTTAAGCTTTCCCTTTCTTGAGTCAGAAATCTGAATTAAAGGGAAAAGAGAAAAAGACAAGAATAAAGAGTGGGAGACAATCAGCCTGGCAGACAGTAACTGTACTGATGAGCAGCATGAACCCTCACCTGTATTCCACTATCAATGGAATAAATTAATAGAGATTGCAAACGTGGAAAGGTTTACTTTGAATCCAGAAGGTGCCTAATCCAAACTTAGTGTGGATTTATACTTCCCACAGTCACACCATCTTCAACAAGGCTAATGGAGATCCAAGTCAAATAGAACTACCCTCCACTGCGGTGTAAATATGTGCTTTTCTGTTGTTTAATTTTTAAGTATTATCTCTAAAATGCTCTGGGAATTTTCAAAATTCAGATTCACTCCATTCTTCATTCAGCAAATATCCTTTCCCTGTGTTCTTCCTACAATTGGGTATTAAAGTTTGTATTGCTTTGTAGTTTCCATCACTATAACACACTAGAAATCATTTGGAGAATACAGATTATTAATTGCCCTCACATATAGACAAAATACCCCGGTATATGACTATTTTTTTCAGGGTAGTCCTCAAATGAAGTGTTTAATCTGAAAAAAAAATTTCCCTAAATATTTAAAGTATTTAATATATATATAATATTTTAACTATATATTATGCATTTAGATTCTTGAGCCAGAGAAGCAGACAGGTAGTTAAAAAGTGGGATGCCTTTTCAGTCTGAACTACCAGGACCCTTTAAAAATCGTATGCAGTGATACTTAAAAAAAAAGGGACAAAACAAACCCAAATCTTAGATGTGAAATCCCCATTTTCAATGAAGAGGGGAGAAAGGAGAAGCAAAAATCCCTAGTGGTATTTTTATGTGTTTAATAACTCACTGGTAATCTCTTCATCATCCAAGTGATGGTAATCCTGTCTCTCCCTCTCTAGGGCTTCCAGTGGCAATCTGCAGCTCTCCATGCCGCAGTGACACCCTCAAAGCTGCAATGACCCATCATGTTTTTCTCTTCTCAGTTTTAAGCCACATGTTGCCTAGTATGGCCAGCCCACAGATGAAACAACACTGTGTTCATCCAAATCCCTCCTTCCCAACTGGTTTGCCAACCACGGGGTGGTTTTGCACTTGCTGTCCCTCCCGGGTATTGGTGATTTCTGTGTTTTATTGCTCTGATCTCTTCAACTCCTTCTTACTAAAAGCACATTTCTGCGAGAAGCAGCAAGTGCAGGGGTCAATGTGAGCAGAGGTAGTGCAGGGTTTGCTACTCGGCTTTCGAAAACAAAGAGGTTTGAGGAAAAGAACAGAGCAGGAATGACCCTGGGCTTCTTTCCTAATCCAGAGTTTCATCTTGCACCTGGCTGCTCACCATGAAGGATTCCTGGCACAGGGGTGATCACCTTCCCCTGTGGTTCTTCCCAATTTCTTCCCCCAAAGGATGCTGAGGATTTTAGGAATCTGAAAGCCTTTGGGCAGCTGTGCACAGAGAAAAGATGTCCACCTGGGCAGCTCTCCACTCCCCAAGGCCAGGGCTGGCACACAACACCAACCAGCCCACAGCCCAAACCCCTTTTCACAAAGGATGCCCTAGGGCCTGCCCAGAGTAAGAGCAATAGAAAGATCACTGGCTCTGGGAGATCCCCATGCAAAGGGGGATAGGTCTGTAAAAATTAGAAAAGTGAGGAGGGAAAAAAAAAAAAAAAAAAAGCATAGCCTAGACTTCCTCAGCAGCTTCTCTTCACAACTCGGGAAAATTCTGAAAGCAGATTTTCTAAGAGCTGTCATTGCAGTGAACCTGAACCACAAATAACTCCACAGCTGTTGCACTGGAGATGCATGGATTTAAATCAAGAGAAGCAATTCCTCTGATTTCAGGATCAGGGAGAATCACAGAGGTATTCTTCTCCCACCTAGGCTCCCACCCTTCCTGCAGGTTTTCTCCCAGGAAAGGATAACCTAAAACATCACTTCCCCACCTCCAAAATCACAGGAGTATAACTTTTTTTTTTTTTAAGAATGTATTCAGTTGTTTAAATTTAGCTTGTTTTCAAACTCCTTTTTGCAATAGCACTGAGGTCTAGAAATGCCTCCCCCTTTTTTAAAGTTAAAAACCAGATTCTCTCAGGTAGGTAGGATGTCCAAATAAGAAAAACCAAAAGGGCACATTATAAGACTTGATGAAAACATAACAAACTAACAATACTGAGTGCATCTACACCAGTGTTTCAGTTGGGCAATTCTGAGGAAAAACCTCTCAATTGCTCCCATTTGTTCTGTGCTCGCATTGCAAAGAGGTCTCAGAGTGCACGAACAAGCAGTGACACATTGAACAAGACCTAAGCCAAAACAGTCACCCTTCAAAATGCCCCAAACACGGCTGTTGGGTCCTCGGCACCAAATGGTTTGCTCTCCAAACCGCCTCCCACCTGGCTACCCTTACTGCTAAGGCACATGGAGCCCCTGTCCCCTGGGGTCCCCCATGCATTGCTTGTTCCCTGCTGTCATCCATCAAGAGTAATTTTATGTTTCCCAGCTCTGTGCCCGTGCCCAGAACAGTGTGAATTTCACTGTGCATCCCTTTACACGGGAGAACAAAAGCACAGGCCTGATTTATCACATTACCCTTCGATAAGCCCAAAGGATTAAGAAAATTAATTGAAAGGGTTAATATGCATCCCTAACAGGCTATCCTGGTTATGACATTTAGCTTCCCTGCCACAAATGAGTTATCCGGTCTCTTCTCTAGAGTAGAGGTAAATGTCAACAGAGATCAACAATCATGTGTTATAAATATACAATGCGCAATTTTTTTCCTCCTGCTGTTTTGAAGCACTGAAACTGCTTTAGATGACAGGCATGAATACTTAAAAACTTTTTTCTGAATCTTCCGAAACTTTTAATAACTTGCAAATTGTGCTGTCACCCACAGGACTGCACCAGAAAGGTGCCTGTGCCAAGCAGCAACAGCCAAAAACCAGCTCTGCTTTCACTGCGCCGAGCAGGTACCATTTCCCACAAAGCAGGCATTGTACCTGTTAGGTGTCAATTTGTTACTCCCAGACAGTGGGGTATTAAACGCAAAAGAAAATCTGCAGAAAAATTTTCCCAGTTCAGTAAAATGTTACAGAAAGCTCTCAGTTCTAATGACATCGGCTTCTCTCGCTCGTCCGAGAAAACATACAGAGCCCACACAGGATCTGCTTCCACACAGGAAAGCAGGATCTGCTTTACAGTAGGCACACATGTGCTAGATAGCTGTTGTTTACTAGGTCATGTTGATTTTGCTTTCAGCTATGTTTTCTTAGGCACCCACGTCTCTTCATGTAGGAGTGCCTTAGAAATTACAAAATATTACTCCCACTCAACATGCACTCGTGTATGTATACACTGGGTTTGTGTGTACACAGCTACAGAGATGCCCACCATAAACAAACATTTGCATCCATAAGCTTTCAGAAAAACAAAGATATTTTTCCATCCCTTCACAGGAAAAGACTGCACCTGAAAAGAGCAAGAGCTACACCCTCCCCGCTTTCATTCACTCCCCCCATCTCAACAGTACTTTGGGATCCCAACTCTTCTGTGCCTCACTTCCAAAGGGACCTCACTCAGGCGCAGCTCTGTTGGCCATCTCTCTCCTGGGGTAGACAGAGGAGAAAAACAGGGTCCTACTCTGCTGAAAGCCTTTCCCTGCAATGCAACTCACTTGCAACTCAGCATTTCCCCACACAGGGGCCTCCAAATGCACAGATAATTTCACTCTACTCCTTCCCTGCCTCTGAAGCATCCCTTCTGCTAGCTGTGGAAAAGCCCAGTTTCTTGGAAAGCACCAGATTCTTGCTTAAGATAGGAATTCCTGTTACGGAAGCCAATCCCAATCAAGCCCTTCCCTTCTGCCACGACCTCCACCCCAGTTTAGCAAATTCACCTTCCTGGAAATGCCTTGGCTATAAATACAGCCCTAAGAACAGCCCTTGTGACATTTTTCCCTTTGCTACGTAAACTTTCCACTTGCCTAAATCTTCCCAACGAAAGCCACTGCACAGCACAGACTGAGGAAAGCAGCACTTTGCCGGAGGAGCAGCACAGGTGGCAGCAGGTGATCCATCAGCACACATTTCAGCATGGAGCTACCTTGCATGTGGGTTGGCAAGACCCTAACATAACCTATCCAAAGGATTCGCCCACCTGTGCTCGGTACCCCTCGCGCTCCCCCACCTCGCTGTCACCCCGGGTTTGTTTAATTTCGTAAGCAATGGTTTACAGAAGCCACGCAGCAGAAGTTATTAACGCTGCTTTGGTATGGGGAAAATCTCATTAACGTCAGCAAAAGGAGGAAGAGTTCTGAAAAGCTCCCAGCTAATTTGCTTTCTTTTAATTTCTTGCAATTACAGTAAGCAGCATAACGCTCTCCCAATAAATGAGTCTTTAGCACTGTGGCAGCGGCCTTCTCCCCGATTCGTTCTCGCTCGCACTTTTAACCCTTTCCTAGATTTCTGGAGAGCAGAAACAACTGTGAGGTGCACCTTCCCAGAACAAATGGACTTCAGACATTTCCAGTAATTTATCCACATGGTGGAAAGTCCCTGTTTTGGCTGTGTCTTTTCTTTCTTTTTAATTTTTTGCTTTGCAGCCATCACAGCAGTACTGAGCTGGTGCTTCCCACATCCTTTACTTGGTCTAAATTCAGTTTCTCTTACAGTAAACACAGTTCCTAAAGGCTGCAATCCAGTTCTTTTCTGAAAAGAGGTTCAGTGTAGCATATCCCACACACTGGCTGATTTTTAAAACTCGCTATGTGATCTATTTTCCCTTACTGCTTTGAAAAGTTGAAGAGCAACAATTCTATTTCAGACTCCAACTTATTATTTTTACTCCACTGTAAAAAAAAAAAAAAATAAATAAAAAAAGGACTAATGTTGAAGAATGTTTAAGCATACAGTCTGGAGGGTAGTAAGAGGAGAGGGTTTTGGTTTGCTTTGTACAAAAAAAAAAAAAAAAAAAAAAGCAAAAGTTGTCCTCTCTATAAAGTGAAATTGGATTGATTTTTCAACCACCAAAAATGTTACAATAAAGCCAAACCCCAAAATTTCATTTATTTCATTTGACTCATAGTGGCAGGTTTTCAATTAGAATTAAAGAAAAGGGTTTTTGGGGGAGTTGGGGGTTGTTTTTTTTGTTTGTTTTGTTGTTTATTTGGTTTTTGCTTGTTTCCTCCCCCCCCCCAAAAAAAAAAAAAAAAAAAAAAGAAAAATAACTTGGAGAAGTAGAATTTTGGAAGGAAATCATGTTCAGATTAGCCTTACATGGGATCACTTATTCACATTAGAAAGATATAGAAGTCCAAACACTATTATTAATATAATTATCTGATAGATCTTTCAGTCAATATTTTTTTTTCCATTCTCAGCTGTGGCTTAATCTAAGAACACTAGCTTTTCATTTAAATTAAGTTCCTAACCATCAAGGCTCCAACTCAGATCTTTAAAGTATCAACCCTAATATCTAAAAAAAAAATCTGAAAACACAGAAGAATCTGCTGTTATTTTTCCACACACACAGAGACCAATCAACATTTTTCACCCATTCCTGTGGCAGCACAGAGGGAAGCAAGGACAACAGGAGCCCCTGGGAGGGAGCAGACTTCTTGACTGGACATTTGGAAATCTCTCCCCAGGTCCTACCAAACATTGCAAAGGTCCAGCCCTCCCAACAGAGCACACTGCAGACATTGGAGTGGAGAGAAGGGATGGATCAAAGCAGCACGAGAAGCTTCTTGCTGTGATAGTTAACAGAGGCCTTGACACAACAAAAATGACCTACCTGTCCTGGGGACTTCACAAAGTAAGAGGAAAAAGCACATCCTGGCACATGCTAGAGTACATTGCTTTTTTTGCAGAGCTAATCAGCACACCCGTACATTTGAAAAACTCCCTACTGTATTGATTAAAAATAACATTACATGAGGAAATTGGGTGGTTAGTGAACTGGTATTTGACTAAACCCTTTGTTGAACACATTTCAGATGAGGGAAGCTTCTTGCACTGATTTGCAAGTTGCAGCAAACCCCACTGCTGCCAACATTTGAAAATAATTAAGTAGGACCTTTGTTGTTTGTGGAAAGTAGAGAAGCCAATAAAGACACATTTTTAGCTTCTTTGAAATGATATTTAACGATCACAAGCTTCTTGTATGGATAAAACTGTGTCTGTACAATGAAAAAGGGTGTCCACCACTACGTACAGACATGTACCAAGCCCTGCACTGAGAAACAATTCCTGCATCATTTATAGTTACTCTATGTACTTCATAATGTATGCATGGATGAGTTAAACCAAATGCAGGATACTTAAACTGTCTTATTTGTCCAGGCCAATCACAATCACACAATTAAATGATAGCCACAAAGAAATCCTCACTCAAACAGGGAACAGAAGGAGAAGGTTAATTTTCTTGTATGTTAGAAATGTGTCCCCCCATTTGTAACTAAAATCCAGGAGTGATGGGGATTTTTAAAACAAAAAATAATCAAGAAATCTGAAGCGGGTCAGGAAAAGCAAACTCAGATGACTTCACTGGACAAACCCCATGGTTGGTACCCCAGCAGAAGCTCCCACCAGGAACCAAACACCAGTTCAAGTTTTCCTCTTGTTTGTGGAGACATGAAGACATTAGAAACACAAGTCTTCCCTTCCACTCATCTGCACTCCATCCTGACAGCATTTTAAAATCAACTCTTGTTTAGTCTTGAAAACATAGAGCACTGAACAAACATCTTCTGGTGGTGCAGTCAGTGGGGAAAGGTCCCTTCTTGCCACTCCTTCCTTCCCAAGACCCAGAGCTTCTGAGCTGCCTGGAGCATTAGAAAACCCATTCTGTCATACAGCCAGAAATTTCTGCTCTCACTCAAAACACTGAGCTCGCTGTGCTCCTAACAAAGCTGTGTTCAAAACAAGCGCTGGCATGTGCATTTATGTGAGATGACTGAATGGCCCTGCAGGTTGATAAAAGGTTCTGGAGTCTTTCACATACAACTAAAGTCGTCAGCTTGAACTCGACCCTTATCAGTGGTGTCTGAAACTGGCTGCAGCTGGAAGACTGCTGGTGTCCTATCTGACAGAGCTGGTAGCATCCCTCTAACTCCTGGAAGACAAACATACACACAGCTTGGTGTGCTTTGTACGGTGAGGGCAAGACTCAGAAAGGAATGAAGTTTGAACCTCTTTTTTTGTCCTGCCAATGCAGCCTGCAGTGGCAGCTGGTAGACTCCTTAACTAGATACAAGGCCTGCCATGGACTGTGATACACCCTCCACAGCTAAGTTTTAATTGAGAATATCCTCCATGTTACCATTTCATACAGTCCCACAATTATCTACCACAGCCTCGTGAACTTATGGATGACATATGTCTCCAAGAAAACATGCTGGAAGAATCCATTCCTTCCACACCACGCAATGAAATCCTGAAAAGGTTAAACCTGAAGATCAGCCTTGAAGAAGTAACAAATAAAAAAAACCCAAAACAATACCATCCATCTCGAATCTGCCCTTCCCTCCATACCCCAAGACCACGACCAATTCTGCCAGTCAACTTTCCCACGGGAGCACAATATTAGTAAACTCAATCTGCCACAAAAGATAAACATGGATACATAAATTCCCCATCCCATTTGTTTGTATATAAATTCTTAGTCTGAATGAAGCCAAACCCCATCTCCGCTGAAACTCCCTTCTGAGAGCAAAGGGCTCAGAACCCCACAAGATGTGGCAAATCCAATTGTAAAGTCATACTGAAATAAAGCATGGTTTGGATTACACCTCATTTTACTGGGATCTTCAAACCTCCTATGGGCACTCAAAATGGTCTGGTTTTAGCCCATTTTTACAGCCTCATACTGACCACCTTAAAAATCTAATTAACCTGGTGAAATATACTCCCTAGGGTCTACTTTCTGAACAGTACCAAACTGGTTGTCAGAGAAATAAAGGCTGATCCTCCCTGTGTGAGCCACAGGCTTCGCTCCTGCCTCGCTGAGGTGGCAAACTCTGCCGGCTTGCTCCTGTTCACAGAGACCTGCACATGCTCAATAACACCATTGATTTTGTTTGTGAAGGCAGGGAGAATCCAATTTTAAAAAGCCACATTGATTCCCACCCATTAAAAACAGAGCAAGCTGCAGCATTTGCTAAATGGATAGAAAAAGACTGAGGTCAGGGTGGAGGGGTGGGATAATGTCATTACCCTGAGCTTGCTCTGAAGGACAGGGAATTAGAAAAACAGACAACAAAATAGTAACGGTTTGAGTTTATATTATTTGCTGTAGTTTCTAAATTACAAAAATAGTGAGTCAACAACAAGGGAGTGCCCGGGAACAGTGACAACGGATGCACAACAGAAGGCATCCAAGAGCATGGAGCTGTGATTAGTTGCATTTGGAGCATGAAGACACACACGCACGCAGCAAAAGAGGGCACAGACACAGGAACTGAGAGAGAAGCCCTATGAGTATCTGTGAAGGCCCTGTCTGCTTTTCACTTCTTTGTTTTACCACATTAAACAAACAGAGACATCACACAGGTCACTGAGGACCTTCCTTCTGCAACTGTGGCCCCAGCTGCACTGCACACAAAAACTACTATTATTCTCTAATGGCTGCACCTTTTGGACAATGATTCAGTGTTTTGGGGGTTTTTTCCCCCCTCCTTCTGTGCAGCGCCACTTAGTCTTTTGCTTCATTTTATGTTTTATTTGCACACTCTTGAAATCTTCATGTAGTGACTAAAAATTCATGAGGCAGCCATAAGTAGGAGCCTCCACCTCCCTCCCCCCTCTTTTTCTAACCGTAGCAAGCAGTTAAGTAGGTACTGGGCATAAATCGGTGCTGCCGCAGCAGCAAGAGGATGGGAGAAGCTAGGATGGGGAGGGAGATGTTGCTGCAGCCCTGGGGGTGCTTCCTCATCCTGCATCTGAGAGCACAAGCTACAGACGGTTGGGCAGATACAGGTGTTGGGCACCATGGCTCACCAATGCCCGGCAAACACATCCCAGAGCACAGACACCCCACGCTCGATGTGGTGGCTGTGCTTCAGCTCCACCCTGTGCACTGCCCAACCACGAGCCTGCCCACGTGTGGCAGAGCAGTCATTCATCTCTTCAACTTCAGTCCAACAATTCAAACAGGCAAGTGCTTGCTAGCATTAGCGAGGTTTTCGTAATTGGTCCCAGCTGGTTAGTTGTAACATGCCTTGTTGTTGAGCAACTACCTGGTAACGTTCTCAGATATCCCCTGGTTGCATAAGGAGGGTTAATATCTTTATTACTTATGGGCTGCCACCAGCCTGTGTCACTCTCCACAGACAAGAAAGCCTCTAAGCTCCTGGTCAGTCAGGGCCTCGTTGGAAAGTCTTGTGCCAACTTCAAGCAAAGCAAGCTCTGACTGTAGCCAAAACAGCCTCCTGCCCGTTCTTACCAGGGTTCCTGCAGCGTCTCAGTCCTCTCTCCCCTCTGGTTGCTGCAGGGTCTGCTGCCAAGGCCAGCTACCTGCCAGCTCTGTGGCCACCGTGCAGAAACCCTGGCTCACGAGTATGTATGATCAGAGCATGGCAGATGTTTCAAAGCATTGTGGAAAAAACGTACTCAGTGTCCGGCCACACTGCTGATGAAAACCACGACGGCAGCAAATACTATAGTTTGGCACAGCTCCAAAACTCTAAGGAAGACAACACTGTATCAACCAAATGCCTTTTTCCTGGTGTGGAAGGGAAAGGTGCAACAATGTGAATCTCTCAAAAGGCATAAGCCTGGAGGAAATATAATGGAAGTCATCATTTCATAAGATATTTGCCCATAATACTAATGGCTCTGAAAACTTCAGTCAGAGTTTGCAACCATCCCACTCCCCCAGCCCTCACCTGCCATGCAATGTGACCTGTGTAATACAGCAAGTCAGGGACATTTTCTGACAAAAAACCAAGTACTGTCCCCTTTTTTCTGCTCTGTCACTGGGCTGCTGGGACAGCCCCCTTACAGAAGCAATGACTAGAGTTATATTCTGCACATAAGATTCTCACACGACTTCAAAAGTCATTGTGTGGGCAGTAATCAGATCCTGTTGCCCCAGGCTAAGGTAAAAGCTGTGAGTGTGTCTAGGAGCTAGAGCTTTGGGGTTGCTCAAAAGCACAGACCTTCAACTGGAAATAAGTCTCTTCAACTCCCATGTAAGACCAAACCACAGAACTGGGCTGCAAGGAGTGGTCTATGTGGCTGTATCATCTATTTGTCTAGAGCAACTCTGACTTTTACCATCCTCGTTTTTCATCTGAACCAACCTCTCATACCCTGGGTTTACTCCTGCTTCTTTTCTCTCCAGCTTCTACTTTGGCTGCCCTTCAGAGCCCGAGATGGGCACCAAGGTGATCTCACAACTCAACATGGGCCAGACACCCCTGCACTTCTCGAGCTGCTGGAGTGAAGTGGCTGGCAATTCTTCACTTCTCTGATGAGGCAGCTGAAGGCTTGGGCTTATTCAAGGTCCACTCAACAGCTCCCCAAAGTGACAGGGGGTCTGTTAACTGTGTCTGGACACTCAGCTGCCAAACACTGCAGATGGATCCTTTTCTTAAGACATGGGGTATCTTCCCATTCATGCACAGTGCCTCCAACAACCACACACAAACAGCAAACACACCGCAACACTTCAAACCCATTACTACCATTCCTCATTTTAGAGCAGCAATTCAACACAGACTTTAATGTTACCCACAGCTCTGAAAGCCAAGAGGGCCATTCACATAAGCTCAATCTTAGTTACTCTTGCTAGATCATAGGTACTGAGGCTGGAAGGTAATTCTCTAAATCCAATGTAAATGTTTAAAGTTTATTCCCAAAGGATTTATGTAGACATAAACATACAGATTAAAAACAAGCAAGACTTCATGAGCTTTTTACTGCCTTCTAAAGTAGCCAGGCACATGGATATTTTATCTCTCCTTTTGTATCTGCTTTCTTCTAACTGCACAGTTCAGAGACTTCAGACAGATCAGAGTTCAGGCTAGCACTGACAATTTCATTAGAAAAAAAAAGGCAGAATTGTGTTTTCTTATGTTCCCTGCTCTTTTATTGCTATTTTCAAAATGAAGAACAGACCCTACCAAAGCGCTAAGGGCTGAAAACATAACTCTAAATGATACAGGAAACCCAACTTTGTGCCAATCCATTTTTATCCTCTCTTTGTGGCCATAACAAAGCTGAGAACAAGAGCTAAACAACAGACAAAAAAGGATAATTTCAACATAAATTTTTTACGGAAAGTAACATCGGTGACAATAACAAGAATCCATTCAAAAGACAGAATGTTATCTTCCAACCCAGTTAACATGCTTTTCTTTCTGTCGTTCATTATGTATCTTACACATCAAGCTGCATTTTGACCTCACTCACAAAGGAGTACATTTGAAGTCACCACATCTCTGTATGCATATTGGCACTCCTAAGTAAAATCCGGCCCATACTACCTTTTCCTTCCCTGGTCCCTCACACATTTGCCAAGAGGAGATAGGTTATCAAATGAGCCTTCAGAAAAGCATTTCCAGAAACAACAATATGACTACCTTCTGGTTTTGCTTGTGCTCGTGCAGCCCTCCAGAATCCAATCCACTAATTTAAGTGGCTAACAATGGCAGGAGCTGTATTTTTGACGGCTATGCAGATGAGATCACTTAGATAAGCTTTTATTTTTTATACAGGCCTTCACCATTACTTCCTTTTACCTACTGAAATGAACTGGCAATATTTCATCATTAACTTTTTAGCACAGTAACCAGCAAATTCAGCTAGCCTCAGATGAACTTATTTACCTTTTAGATTTCATCTGTCCCTCTTAATACTGTTGTGAGCATCAAAGAAATATTCCATTTTCCTCCTGGATGACTATTCTCTGTTTGCAGTCTCCCACTGGCAAGTAAAACACTCTTACACTAAATATACTGAATCTTCTCTTAACTCATCAGATCTTCCTTCCACCCCACTACTTTAGACTTTTGAGTGCAAAGCTCTTCATAGAAGCAACCGGTTGAGAAAACAAATTCTTACCATGGTGGATCCAGAAAAAGGCCATCAGCTTTCCTTCTGTACACCAGCTGTCACATTAACATGCGTGCTACCCCTCGTGGTCATATGCACCATTATACTCTCTATTACCCTTTTGTTTAAAGGCCTCAGCCACAAAAATCCTTGTGCACTAGGTGGTGTAAACACAGCCCTGCTCCAGCAAACACAGCACCCAAGGAGAACAGCACAAGGTAAACAGTGACAGACACCTCTGGTCCAGAGACTGGAGAGTACAGGGAGAAAACACTGTGCTGCTCAGCAGTATTACCACAAGCAATCCGACCACACTATCTGCAGCTAAAACACAACTCATTGCAGTACTGCTCCTCCTGAGACATTGCTGACTTCTCCTTCCCTGCCTCTATGGGAGCTTGACCATCAGGTGCTGGAACACACAATTCTCCTCTAGATGCTTCAGCTGATGAGCTCCCTGGGCTCAGAAGCTGTGCCAGTCACCAGAGTTATCTGAAAACTGTCCATACAACTTTAGGCACTTTTCACATCTTATCAGGCCAATCCCCCCATATCTAGCCTGCCTCTGTCCCTGAGCAGCAGCCTTTGGAGAGAAACAGTAGGTTTGGTAGTGTGTAGAAATCTGCTACTCCCCAGTTAATGCAAACCAGCAGAAGCAGAGACAGAGGGGACAGAACCTGGACATGCACCCAAGCACTGATCCCATACAGTCCCAGCAAAATAAAGGCAAAGTAAAGGCAAAGTAAAGGCAAAACTTGTTCGCACAGAATGACTCATGTCTGTAAAACTAAAACAATGTCTGCAATTACTTCTGTCCTTCAATAGGCAGAAAACAGAGGTCAAGCTGCCACTCAGGGACTCACGGATTACCTTCCAACCCATTACAGGAGAGGGGTGCTGTCCTCTTTGGAAATCAGCTATCTCTGGTCTTGAAGTCTCCAAATAGTAAGGAGAGTGAAACCTCATCTTCTTTCCTCCCACACCTTTCCTTATATGGGGAACACCAACTTCCAGGTAGCCATGGCCTGTAAGAGGATTCCTCCTCTGCCTTTCCCCTCTCTCAGTTCCTAGAGCCACTTCCTTTTCACTGATTCCTCTTAGAATTATCAGTCTCTCACAGGATATATATATGGATGTCTCTCTTTTGCATTCCCTTTTTCCTTATAAAGCACCATAGAACAACTATTGTATTACCTGGCCTAAAAGGCAAAGGACGTTGCCTTGACCTTCCTCCTTAAACAGGTAACAGCTGTGGCTCTAACTCAGCTTAAGTCAGGACACAAGATTAGTGTTTTTCAAGCAAGATAAAGGCTATCAGCTGCTTGAAAGTTCCTCCTTTTCCCCAGCATGACCTGGAGAAGGAGGTAACTACTGAGCCCCCACCTGAGAACAAGGCATCTTTACATTATCTTAGGCTAATCTGAAGCATCAGTGCAGCAAATGGCTTGAGAAAATAGAAACTGGGGACTGAAATCACGTCATTTAGGGGTCTGAAGCTGTGGGAATGTGTAACCCCATACTAATTGTAGCATCTTCAGGTAATTTATCTCTTCTGGTAATGACTCATTCATTTATAAACCAACGTCAGTCACTTTTCTAACCTCATTGCTAATAAGCAGCAGAGCAGTAACACTTTCCAATCAGAAAATGCTCTTCAGTGTAATACAGCTTTCCAGTACCACTGTGCTGGGGCCTGAAACTTGTGGACCTAATGAATGCACAGACATACACAGTAAGCTTCCTCCATGTTACATTTACATCTCTTGCCTGCAGTGAGCAAATGTACAGAGGGAGGTAAAAACCTGATAGGATTTAAATACATGGTACTTGAGCAAAGTATCCCTGAAATCCTGTGCAAACTGTGTTGCTAATGCTTTTTCATACTCAGAAATGCGGATGATGAATCTCACTACTCATAATTCTTCTTATTTTCACACTTGGAGCACTGATCTCATGCCAACAGCCCCTTACCTCATTTTGTTTCTCAGCAGACACCACTGCCATTGCCCAGCTACTGCCCTGACTCAAACATGCACTGAAATAAGTGTAGGAAGGCACAGAAAATGATAGCAGTGTGTGTGACTTCACCTTTACTGGCCCCCTATTGCTCGAGTAACATTACCACACCATCATTCTATGAGCTGCTGCTGCTGTTCTGTCACTGGAGCTGAAAAAAAAAAAACACACCCTCTCCCTGCTCTATTTCCTTTGCACTTGGTGAGGAAGTGACTTGAGTGGGAGGAAAGAAAGAAGAGCAAACACAAAACCACAGAAGTAAGCAACTAGGAGCAGAGACCAAACTTTATGCCTCTCATACACATGCAAACAGCAGACTCTGATTGCAGCTGGCTCTTGCTGCAGCCCTGCCGATTGTACCGTCACTCACAAGTGTTGCTGCGGAACCAACTGCTTGTCACCATAATGGGCCTGGTTATGCCCAGCTCCAGATCTGAGCACAGGTATCTTTACCAAAACACAGTAGGTCTTTTATGTACTACAGAGATGGAGTCTGAAGCGCTACAGCCAATAGCTGGAATAGGAGTGGTTTGACTTCTTGCAGGTAAAGCTAGACATCTGTAGCTGTTGCAGACTTGACCTGGTACAGTAAGTACAAGAGTGACCTTGATTTTTCACATCATTTCACCAGGCTGCAGCCTTAAAAGGACTTACTATGCTTATAAAGCTGGAGAGAAGAAACAGACAGCAGGAAATCCTGTGAGAGGCTCGTTTTGGTGATGATGTGAGAGAAACAGTACAAGGAAAAGAAAAAAAAAAAAAAACCAAAAAAAAGTAAACTAAAGAACACCTGTGGCCAACCTACAAGCGGGAAGACTGTGACTTCCAAGCCACTCCCTGATCCTCCCAGCTTTATTGAAACTAGTCTGGCAGCAGGTGTAGAGAAGGTAGGGATTAGTTTAGGATTCATTGCTAGGCTTAAAAGAAAAGGGTTGACGATGCTTTTGCCAGGAGTTCCCAGATGACTTCACGTGGTAGTACATGGACTGGTAACAAGTGTATTTGCACACTGCCTCTCTTCTGCAAGCCCTTGAAATAAGCACGTGGGAACTCCAGCTCAGCCCCTTCTGGAGTGTTATTTATTCCAGGACATAAAGTGTTGTATTTGGGGAGGTCAGCCCCAGGCAGGGGACTACATGGCACTGGGTGGTGCGAATGCACATGGAGGGAAGGGATGCTTAAATGGGAATGTTATGAAGCAGAAGGGGTGGAGAGGAAGGGGGAGCACAGTTCTCTTGAGCTGATGTCGAGAAGGGTGAGGTGAGTTTGGGCAGGACACTTGTGTCAAAGCTGGTGGTTGACCACTGAGCCCTTGTCAGCAGCTGTATCACTGCAGCTCTGCTCCTGTTCCCTGTCCACATAGCACTGCCTGAGCTGTGGGCAGCATCACTGAGCACGAATGGGGCTGCCTGCATCTAGAAGACTGCCTTTCCCTCTGTGGGGATCACTGATGCCCTTAAAAGCTGCATCAGCCTTTGGAAAATGCTTTTTTCAGAAGTAAAATTGGATTTACCTTTTTTCCCCTACGTTTGTTTGCTCTTTTGCACCAAAACCAGAGCTCCTCACCTATGGGGCTGCAGCAGCTGGTAAAATAGCAGTGCTTCCAACCTTGGTACCTGCCTCTGGCTGCCTTTCACATACTCATCTCTGATTCACAACACCCTTAATGAATTGATCCCTGCCGGTGGGCGCACAGGTTCCTTCCTTTCCAGCCATCAAGACAAAGCTGAGATCTGCAGAAGGAATAATTACTGTCAGCAATTATGTCAGTGCCCCGTCTCTGCCATACAGGAGCTGTTTTCAGAGAGGAGAGGGGACCAAAGGGATTGGCTCAGCATTCAGTTGAGATATTTGATTTTCCACTCCTCAGACACAGATGAAGCAAAAGGAGACAGCACGAGACTTCTCCCTTCCTCGGCCTATCGAAGATCTCTCTTTGCTGGGGAAAGGTTCCCTGTCAGGTTCCTTGCAAACATGCCTTTGTTACAAATATTCTTGTGCCTGGAAGCACGTAACTGGGCATATCTTATACACTTGGTTAATAAATAAACAAAGCCCTCCTGTGGCAGACGGCCTTTCTGACTCTACACAGCTCCTCTCGAAGCTGGAGCTGGACAGAGAGATGCTGCAGCATCACAGGGAAAGGGGCAGACCACTAGCTTTGACAAGATAAAGGAGGAGCTGGTGTGTCTGCTTGGAGAAAAATAAAAAGCACCTAGGGAAATAGTAAGCAGGTTTCAACAGAGAAAACACTAGGGAGGGTCTAGTCTGAGGAGATTGTTTAGGCTGAAATAGAGGGTTTTTTTTGTTTTAAATTAGACCCCAGATAGGGAGTTATTTTGGAATATACAGTGTGAATCTTCTGTTGGATGCACTGCAAGCACAATCCTGGTTTACCATCCCTGTTCCGAGGTGATTTATACACAAAGGAATTTGGCAAAGAACTATCTTTGCTTGAGTTTTGTAAAACCAAAGACCAACCTGGCCTGACCCATCACAAAGATGGGACAAAGCCAAAAGCTTTCAGCCAAATGTCTGTTGCCTTCCAAGACTTGGTGGTCAGGGTACAATGAAACTGAGATTCAATCAACCCTGGTGTTGGTTCTGAGAAAAAAGAAATCTTACTGAATGTTGGTTCTGAAAAAACCAACTCCAACTGTCCTTGGGAAAGAAATGAACAACTGCTTAAAATAGTATAGCTTGAAGTCTGCTTTCCTCCATAAAGTTTTCTGCAATGTATTGCCAGTTTTGCAAGCCTGCAGTCCTACCAGGCGTGATCATCACTAAGTGAAACCAAGCTTAGACTTCAGCAATGAACTCTGTAGTTTCACTCCAGTCCCCAGAAAAAACTTTCCTCCTCCAACCATATAGCTATCCTGCTCTTTACCTTGGAGAGGCAAAGTCAGTAAAGCAGTCAATGTTGCAGGTAGGACTGAAACAGACTGGTAGAGCAATGAAGCTCCCAGAGCTGTAAATGCAGTCAAGTCTGAGATGTTTTTGCAAGTCCAGAATGGCAGAAGATTTTGAAATGTAAGTACACTAACACTGTTATACAAGGACTTAACAGATGCCAATTCCCTGAGTAAACAAATAAGCATAGCCTATCCCTTTTCCATTATAACTGCCTCATTTAAAGGGCAGTTTTGGCCAGAATGACACATACTGTGAGTCACATGATGGGGAAGAGGTTGTGACTCTGCTCTGTAAAGCAGGAATTTACCCTGCTTTGGCTCCCTGTCAGCACAGCTAGAGGACTGATACCTGCCATGGCACAATGTCCATGTGTGGCAAGATGGACCCAGTTTAGCCCCCTGCACCCTCAGGACCTGCACTCACCCAGCTAAGCACGTACAGCCAGTTAAAGACCACACCTGCAAACAGCCTCACTACTCACTCTGTATGGGCGGTTGACAACGTGCATGTAAGCCTTTATGCCTGCATATTTTCTTGCAGAGTCTGAAACTAGACTGATAAACACCTCTTCAAACTGATACTCAGCTTCATTCTCTGTTATCCAAACATTTCATCAAAGGCCACTTACCTACAAAGCAGACATCCAAACTCAAGCCAGACACACCACATACCAAAGCCTTTTGAAAACAAGGAACAAACCTACATTTATCCACTAATAGTGCAGGGGTGACAGCCATTATTTTATATATGCAATATTTTGCAAAATTCTAAAAGACTTAAATCTCGTTAGGTGATTACACCATTAATTAGCGAAACGCTATCATCCCTGAGGTGCCAACACAGCAGCTGTTTCAGCTGAACAGCAAAGAAAAGCCAAGAGGGCAAGGTAACATAGTAATAGTGCCCCCACGAGCAGCCCAACTGTTCTGAGCATCCTGGTGCTGCCACTCCATGATAGGGACCCACTCTGGTTCCAGCCAGGGACGACCACAGCTCTCCCCACCACCCCAACCACCCCCACCTTCCAGAGGGTAGTACCCCCTCTTCCACCTGGGTAACATGAATGGGGGCTCTATCAAAGGACACATCTGTTGCAGCCTGAGCCCTGTATTTCTCAGGATATGGGTTTTCCCAGGAAGCTGTTCATACATAGCTTATCAACCCAGAGGGATCTCTCTGGTCATTCATCCCTCTGACTCTCTGCAAAATCGAGATCATAGAGACTACCTCAGTGATCTCCCCTTCAAACTGCAGCATGAAAAAGAAAAGGAAAAAATAAAATCCCAGGAAGATACCCCGTGACACAGCAGCTGTCGCAGATTTTTGATCGGTTGCTCTGTGAACAGGGCTTCATTTATAGCTTAAGAAATTGTCTGGCTAAAACTGCCAGTTGCAGAGCCCCAGTTGCGAGCTGGGCAGAGCAGCCTCCCTTGGGCAGCTTCAGTTCCTCACACAGGCACCTCCAGACCACGGCTGCGTCACCAGGTACCCCCATGAAGGGTCAGTGATCAGGCCCAGGCTGATGCAGCTGGTGATAAGGGACAAGGCAAAGGACTATGGTGGCCGTGGGGAAGGCTGGGACCCCTGTCCCAAGCAAGGGACATTTGGACAGCCACCAGTCGGGTCCTACACGCACTGGCTAAGGATGCCACGTGAGAAACACTGCACCACAGTGAGTTTTGCACCACAGGTTGAAGATGGGTGGGCAGAAGGAGGACGATCCTCTTCACAGTACCACCCATTCAGATGACAACTCTGACCGCAGACTGCAGGTGTGATGTTCTTTGTCATGTCAGGGCAGGGCCCACGGTGTGACCCTGCTGGGACTCATTCCCTTCACCAGAGGCCTGGGGCTGCACTGGTGACATGATGGCTCTGCCCTCCCAGAGAGGATTCTCGGCAATGGGGGAGTTCCTGCAAGACCCACCTTAGGCTGTCATGTTCTGCTTTCCCCTGGGCCCCTCTACGGGCCCAGAAGCAAGAGTGAAAGATCTCCAGAGTATCAATTATGGCACCAGATCTAGCCTGGAGCTGGCTATATCCTCTGAGAGGGTTGGGAGCTAAATTCTGCTAGACTGAAGACATTTTGATATCATTTTTGGTACTTTCCATACCACTCTGCCACCTTAATGCCATCACCATTCTTCCAGAGAGCACTTGCTTAGAAATATCCCTGGTAGGACAGAAACATTGCTGAGTTTGGGACATCCAGTGAGGGCCCCTGAGCAGCACCATCAGTGCAACGCCAAGTTCTAATCCATCCCTTCCACAGGAAACTGGGCTATAGGATCTGGTTCATCTTCAGAGGATGTCACATGGCAGCAATGGCAAATCACTCATGTAAAGTCTGCAAGCAGCCATGGGGCTCTCTTAGTTTATGCAGATTCAGGTCACAAAAGAACACAGTTTGTTTAAAGATACTTTTGTCTCCCAAATCTGGGAGAAGAGGAAAGGCCTTATATTGCCCTGAGAATGAGCAGAGTCCCAAACACCTTTCAACCCTTGAAAGGATTTAGCCATCACATTCTCAAAAGTAGTGATACAGAAAAGAAAAAGCAAGTTGTTAATAAAATATGGGGACAACTTAGGAATTTGCTCCCAAAAGCCCATGATAAAAAACCTCCAGCTGAGATCCAAACTCTACATTATATTCCCCAGTGCTCTGCCTTATCTTTCCTTAAATGCATGAGGCACAGGGCTTCTGTCACTTCTTTGGCATGACTGCTTAGAGTCTGAGAGGTTTTACTACTCTGAGGAAGCTTTTCCTTCACATTCAGCTTAAATGTGCCATTTCCTGAAGTCATCCCCTTGTCTTTTATACTCTAGCAAGCAGAACAAGTGTAAATTAAATGGAAGACACATGAAATCTTTATAAAGCCCAGTGTTTCCCGTAGCATGAAACTTCCCTCTCTTTGGAGTGGAAGGGGTCTTCACTCTGTGCTGTATTTTTCCCTATCAGAAAATGAAGAATATAAATTTTCCTCATGACTTGAATTTAGCTTAATCAGCAGCCCCCTGCTGATGTAATTCAACCCAACAAGATTTTTCTTTTTGTTTTTTTTCCTGGTGAGCTGCTGCCCTTTTTCCCTCCTCCCACCAATTCAGGCATGGAAAACAAGGGAGGAATTAGACAGACAGAACTTATTATCTATCAAGCTGTAACTTCAGACCAGGCAGGAATAACATTTAAAATATAAAAAGCAAATTTTATCAAGCCTTTTCCTCCCCAGAGACTGACACAAAAATATTCCTTGTTTGTCGCTGAGAATGAACCATTTTTCTCTTTCATTTCTGCTTTCTGTCACATATTTCATTTTGGCTGCCCCTTCTGTCTTTCAGCTAGGGACCTAGGCTGCTAACGCAGAATCACAGATAACTCAACAACAAAATGCCTGTATTATCTTTTTTTTTTTTTTTTTTTTTTTTTTTTTGGGTATTATTTCTAGTCTGCCAGGTAATTGCAACCCTAAAAGCTTTTGCATATTTACCACAGAAACATGTCTCTCCTGGAGGATGGGACTGTCATCGGGTAGAATATTTCATTTAATAAGCCTCTTCTGAGGTATAAACTAGGGCTGGGGATTTTTTCCTGGCCTCCTTCAGAGCAAAGGACAAGCAGATAAAAATCAGCTGCTGCAGTGCTACACTGTCAAAGTTCCTGTTCCTGTGAAAATTAACTCTTTCTAAGCTCGGAGTTCAGGTAGGTTTTGCCACTCTGAAGTTTAAAAGTAGGAAAAGGGTCTGATATCAACTCATGTTGGCTTTTTGTCCCCAGTCCTACCCACATATAAGACAGATTTCTTTCCTATTTACAAACAGAGCAACTACCCTGCTTTTCTGTAACCCATCTGATGAGCTGTGGATGCTGCCAGGACTGATTTTCATTAAATCAGTCATCAAGAAGGATCGCGTTTTCCCTCTTCGCCCGTTTCACAGAAGTGCAACAACAAAAACATGGTCTGAACATTTCTAAATTCAGCTATTATCTAAAGATAAATTCCGTTCCCCCCCCCCCACTATTTTCCCCCACCCCTGCTGTAGCAGAATTGCTTTTCTCAGTCCTTGAGATGTTGACTCAAACTGATTGGTACCAAAGTGAGGGGCTGAGGAGAACATCTACAGAGAGACTTTGTGTCTTGGAGTCAAGACGGAGGGTGAGGATCACCTGCCAGGGGTTATGAAAAGAGGCTGCTTTGCTAAAACTGTTCAACAGAACGAAGAGGGATATAGCTGGTTCACAGGTTTCACTTCAGGCACACCTTCAAAGAGGTCACAACTCCATCCTGGCACATAGCAAAGCACTGTGAGCGGGAATCAACAGACCACACCCGGTCCTCAGTCCAACACCAAATCACTGACAAGACTCATTCAGCTCTACCAACAGCTTCCCACACGGCAAAAGGTTTTCCAGCCCAGCCAGGCTGCCTGCTTGCTGGGAGGAGAGCTGACAGGAGCCAGCCAGAATACTCCCATTGACTCTAGCAAGCTGCACAGCCTGTGTGAAAACTACTCCCTGAGAAAGCATCTTCTGCATCCACACAGTTTTCCTGTGGGTCAATCTCATTCTTGTAAAATCCCTATTTTCACATATGAGTAAAGACTGGAAGACATATTTGAAATATGGATTGACTGCTTAGGTTAAAGTAATACTGACACCAAGAACCTACATGCATTTACTTGGAATGGAAACATGGACTCTCCAGAGATGTCCCCTCATCTGGAAACACTCTTAAGAGAACAAAGTGCTGACAGAGGTGAAAGGTTTTCTAAATTGGAACTGGAAAACTCTATTTTTACAACACTTTATGACTATTTACAAACTTACTATGGTTTTCAACGCAAGTAAACTCCAAGAGGTTAGGACACCATTTTTTTCCTATCACCAGCAAGCCATTCTAAGACACATCTTTATTTAAGATTAAGGGATGACTTTCATTCCTTTGCCTGAATGTAGCAAAATTCCCATAAGTAAAATATGTCTAGTAATGTTACATGAGCCCAGTCTCTTACCTGTAATATCTGGATTGAAGGTAGGTAGAACACACAGCTTTAGACACATGGCTAGCTGAACCAAAGTCTATGACCTTGACCCTATATGGCTGTCGGGATGGGTCTACCAACATGATGTTCTCTGGTTTGAGATCAGCATGAATCAGTCCCAGGCTTTTCAGCTTCATTAGGGCAGTTGCTACCTGCTGGAGAATTGGTCGAATGTACTTAAGGGGCAAGGGACTGAATTTATTTTGTTTTAGGAAATCATAGAGGTTCTGTTCCAACATTTCAAAGACCAAGCATGTGTGATTCTTGTGCTGGAAGCACTCGTAAGCACGGACAAAGTTGTAGTCATCCGCACTTTCTGTGCTCAGCCGAGCCAGGATGCTCACTTCAATCTGGCCTTGCCGGGCATAGGAAGGGTGGTTTTTTAGGATCTTGATAGCCACAATCTCATTAGTGCCACGTTTCCAGCATTTGACTACTTGTCCAAAGGTTCCACGGCCAAGAAACTCCAACACTTCGTATGTGTTGGTCATGGAACAGAGCACCTCATGTTGCACCAGCTGGTAATCCCCTTCACTGTTGGAGCCACTGTTTTTGGAGGTGGCTGTGGAAGTGGTGGCGGTGGCTACAGTGGCCCCACTGGCATTGTTCTGAATCATTGGTGGATGCTCCTCGATAATCTGCACGCTGCTTGTGTTCTCAATCTCCTCACTCTTGCGCTTAAGTCCACATTTTTGGTAGGTGTCCAGAAGGCTCACAGTGCTGCGACGCATCAGGTTATGTGGCCCGCCCAGTGTTTGCCCAGACACTGCAACCACACCAGAAGTGCTGTTGGCAGATGTCACCACGATGTGCCCCGTGCTTGCTGGGAAGATGATGGTCTGTTCGTAGGGGATGCTCGGATTGGGGATCTGGAGGGAGGCGTTGACGGCTGCTGCGGCGGCTGCTTGGGAGGACTGCACGTTCTTGCTCTGGCTGTAGACTTTGCTGTGTGTGCCGTACCCAGTCATATCCCAGTTTGAACTCGGCTCCACTTTCAGTTTCTTCACGCTACAGAAGGCACTTGACTGAAGGGTATGAGGAGAGAAAACTTGCACATGCGAGGCCATACCTGCAATACAACATCAGAGTGAAACCACAGTGTCAGGATGCCTTTTTTCAGCCTTTTCCCCAGCTTTTTTCATTTGCTCGGTGGCAGGAAAGGGAAATGGGATACAGGTTTCAGACACAGCACACACAGACATGCAAAAATCACATTCTTTCAGAAATATGTATTCAACAGAAATAAAATACTATGCTGTAAATAAATCACTACCCTTGATTGAACTGTACTAACAACATTCAAGATTTCTGCTCTCTTGTTCTCCCCCTTCTCATTTTTAATAACAGGAATGTACATCTTATTTTTACCTCCTCTGTCTAAAGAGACTCCTATTCCCATTGTCTCCAGGAATATATCTAGCTCTCTGGAAGAACTCATGTCAAATACTGCAAAGTATTCTGACTACAGAAGCCAAATCTCAAATCCTCAGGCTCATCCTATATTAAGCACTTTGGTGGATCTGACTTAAGCCCTCCATTTATTTCCATAAAACCACTGTGTAGCTTCTGGCCTGCAGAGAATCAAGATGGGGCCAGGAGATGATACACTGTGACAAAATGGAGGTGCACGGATAAAGTTAAGGAGCCAGGGCAGAAGAAGAAGAGGCTGTTTCAGATTGCTTGCCAAGTCTGCGTGTAGGAATCGTGCACAACGCTGGTCTGTGCTCAGGGACAGTGGAGATAGGAGTTACACAAGATGAGCTTCATTGTGTGCTCTCAGTTCTCCCAGATTTAAAAAATTGTGTTCATCTATTCTTATTCACAGTGACAATATCATCACTGGAAAGCTGATCCCCTTCAAATTAACAGCATTGTTAATGAAGCAATGTACACATTAGCATGTGGCAGAATTAGCTCCTACTATAACTTTATTTTTAAAGAAAAGACCAAAACCTATTTTACTGCAAGCTTCTGTGGCTTCAGAAAGGTTAATGATCTTCTAAATCTTTATTTAAAAAAAACCAAACACCAAAGAACAACCCCACAAACCTCATAATTGAGGTGAAAATACAGTATCACTGAGACAGACTTACTGAAGGATTCTGAGTAATATTCCACTGTCACAGAAAATGTGCCTATTCAGAAAAAAAGATGTGGTCCGCACAAAAAGGGGACATCTAAGTCCTTACTTGCTGCCAGCTTTCCCTGTCTGGTAGGGATAGTACCACTGGGGCAAAGGTATTGTGAAGAACAAAAATCCATAGGGATTCCTAGGGAAGGAGTCAGTGCCCGACAGGAGTTAGAGCAGAAAGGCACAGCCTCCTTCACCCTTCTATCTGTCGTCAGTGTTTCTTTTTAATAAACCAGAATGACTAGGGAAGAAAGACAATGTGCTGAGCTGGCACCATTGCTGAATTATTAAGCACAAACATAACCTTGACTTGTTTTCAACTTTAAAAAGTTAAAAGCTGAATAAATGCTTCAATAACAAAACCACAACAAACTTCGAAATGCACATGGATGAATTCTTCATGCGGAGGACTGACAGTATCTGACATTCAGCTCCCCTCCAGATGATTTTCTGGAGCTCATATAGGCTCACACATATGCATGAACTTATACACTCACATAGAAAAATACGAAAGTTACTCCACACTCACAAAATTCTGTAGCATGGTGAAGCAAACAGACCTAAACACATCCAGTGCCCATTTTCTAGTTAATTCCCAGCTGCCCAAAGTCCAGGAACTACTCAGGAGAGGGGTGCTGTGGCAAGACAAAAACCAGCATACATATCTACTTGTTCCAGTTTGCTTCAACACCTCCACCTTCATCCCCGCCACAGAGATGCATTTATGAGGACAGGGCAGACGCAGAAGAAAACTCCCATCGGGACACAGGGGGAAACCAACCCTCACCCCTGCTTGAATACGTCAAACAAAACCCCGTTGACCCCGCTCTGACAACGAAGCCCTGCAAACCACAGTGTGCTCCCCTCTGCAGATGTGACCCCTGGCTCTAAGGGGATTTCTGACGCTGTTTGCTGTCATTCCTTTTAACTCCACTCTCAACCTCCTTGGCAGCAATTTCCAAGGTCTCTGCAACTGGGTACTCAGACCCCCTCCAGCTCCCTGCTCCTCTAAGTACTTGCTCTCCTCTCTCCTTTCCACAGGGCAGTGCTGCCACAAATGCTGTAGCATGTGGCATGTGGTGAGCTTGGAGAACCGCAGCAGTATTACTCAACTTGTCATCCTGGACACAAGGATCGTGTGTGAGTGAGCCAAAACTGTGTTTGTTCTTCCACTGATTAAGAAGAGTCACGGTGTTCCTTCCAGTACAGTACCAACCTGCCTGGAGAGAGTGGGGTTGGTTTGATGTATGTTTTCCCCCTGGACGCGAATAATGTAGCAGATGTAATTGGTAACATATTGTGGACCTAGCAGAGGTGTAATTTATAGCTTTATGGCTTTCATTCCATGGTGTGCTTGAGCAATCTCTCTTCGTACAAAATAAAAAGGGAAAAAATGAGTGACGCAGAACGAGACGAGACGTTCTTCTCACACGCTCCTCTAAAGACAACACGAAAAGACTGAGGCACCTCGAATTAAAGTCAAGGACGTGAACTGCAGCAGCTGCAACCTTCTCAGTGCCACTGTAAAAATCAGGATAATCGCCACCATTAAGGGACAGACTTTCAACTGGTGCAAACTGGCAGTACTCCAGTTGACATCAGCTGACGCTAAAAACAAGGCCAGCACTCAACATCGTCAATGTCAGATGGCTGCCTGTGCCCATTGGTGAAACGAGTTGTTGTTAGGGACTGGTTTCCACATCAACAACCAGCCCCTTGCTGTCTCTGAAACACTGCTGGCAGCCTCAGCAGGGGGACAGGAAAGGGATAAAATCACTGATCCCCACTGGTACCCCAAAAATGGAGGGTGTGGAGGAAGTAGTGCTTTCTTATGGATAAAGAGAGGACTTCAGACTCTTGCTGCCAGTTCCACCCTCCTCAGAGGTTATTTCCCATCACAGGAGAGGTATTTTTTTCCCCTAAAAAATAAACTATGAAATCTTCTTGCTTCCATTCAAAATGATTTTCTCACGTTTGAGGTTTTAGGGGAGGACAGCTCGGTGAGTTCTTCAGCATAGTCCGATACTAAGAAATAACAGGCTGATTGACAGCTCAGTGATGGGAAAAAAGGGCTTCTGCAGCGAAGTAATTTTTATTGCAAATTTATTGGTGCAGTTAATGCGAGAAAAACATAACCCTAAATTTCCTCAGGACACAATCAAACTGTGTTGGTGGCACATTCTTTTTTTCAAAAAGGATCTTTGCTCCATGGCAATAGCAGAAATAGTAATAAATGTGAATAAAAGTTGGATGGTTTGTTACAGGGATCAAATTCCTCATTACAGCTTGTAATATGATTTACAACTTCAGCCTTTTGATTACATAGGCTGACAACAGCTTGCCACTATGCCTGCAAGGAAATAAGCCGGCAGTAATGGGGTGATCCATGCCAGCCCAGCCCAACGACACTGATGCCTCAGAGACAGTGGGGATACCCCCAGTAAGCATCCTCACTCCTGGGGTATTAGAAAGACAAGAGGGGCCACAAGGCATGGAGGGACGGAAAATGGAATGTTTCACTTTGGAAAAGTTCTCTTAAACCACCACTCCC
Source organism: Myiozetetes cayanensis (assembly GCF_022539395.1). Classification (NCBI taxonomy): domain Eukaryota; kingdom Metazoa; phylum Chordata; class Aves; order Passeriformes; family Tyrannidae; genus Myiozetetes; species Myiozetetes cayanensis. The sequence goes on along the minus strand of NW_026087521.1, from coordinate 56,537,021 downwards.
AGGTCTGATAAGAAACCTCCTATGCAAGGCTGGGCCTTTCATGTGACCTCCCTTCACCTACAGGAAGATCCTAGCAGTCACCTTTCCACTTTCTGCACAGAACAGCCCAAGGCTGGCACCCTGCTCCTCCCCTTTTTGCTCTCCACCAGGAGCGGAGAGGGTGAGGATACTCAGGTCGAGCAGCTTCTCTCACTGAGCACTCCCGCTCACCTGAAGCCCAGCTCAGCAGCCCCACCTACGCTAGCAAAAGCTTTGGCTGGACTAAAGCAAGTGGCAATACTGGCTGAGCTTGGTGCCTGCCTTTGCAGGGGTGCAGGGCAGCCCCCACAGCCTCAGTTAGCCAGCCAGGACTCCAGAAAGCTAAATGCTCATTCTGATGAGTGCAGGTCTAAGTTTTATATCACCCTGAGCACGGCGAGTTTCTGGGCTGGGAGCAGAATCAAGGTTGGGCACCGTACATTAAGTAAAATTGATAGTTCCTTTCTTTAATAATGACTTTTAGTGTAGCCATTTAAAGCTCTCACACAACTGACAGTAAATGGATTTAATGGGGCCTTCCCTGTCCTTGATACGACTCACGTTAACTCCCCATAGCATCGACATGAGTTGAAGTATGTAGTATGCAGCCAGGGGATAATGTTAAAACATCTGGAATGACTTTTATTAAAAGACTTGAGGGCTTTTTTTCCTGAGAACTCCTCCCACGTCAGCTTTCACTTAATAATAATTTAGCAGGTGCTATTTACAATTCAGATGGCCCTCTTCTGCATGCATACACAAATCACGCAGCCGCCTCACTTGTACTTCTAACAGGTTTCAGGAAAGCAAATGAGGTAAAGCTCCCTATCCACCCACCTCACCCCAAAGGGCAAAAAATACACTTTGGGGACTAGAGAAGGAACAGTTTGCAAGTCATGGATGTTTTCTTCTGCTTTACTTCTAGCACTTACTGTTGATTTATAAGTGTGGCCTTTGTGGTGGCAAGAGACCAAGCCCCTGCCCTGTATTAAGTAGGCAGTAAGACCTTTTGCAGTACCTGCAGAGCTCTGTAACCAGAGGCTGCTTGCTGATGGCCGCCAGAACGACAGTGCCGGCTTGAAAAATACTGTAGAAAGCACATGGCGTGTGTTCAGCATATAAATGATGCACACAAGACACTACTGAAATAAGTATCTTCCACTTCTCCCCAGAGAGGCACAAGCCAGAAAATCCACATACACACCCACGTTGAGAAGGCAATGAAAAGAGGATCTGCCAGGTATGGCTAATGTACTGCACCTTCAAAATAGCCATGTCTTCACAGTGGCCTTTGTGTAGCCCCTTTTGAGACACTGTCCCCCAGTACCACTTGGAACCTCCTTAAAATTTATATCCCAGGAGGCTATACAAATTCTTTCCCTTGTGCTACCAAATGTTTGGAGACAGCAGAGTTCAGACCTCAACAGCATCAGCTCCTTCCTGTTTCTGGTGAGCAGAAGATGTCAAGGGAGCCTCCATTCCAGGTGGCTGTCCAAAATCAACCTGTCTTCCTGCTCAGCTTTTCCTGTCCTGCTAGTAAAACTGTCTCGTCCTAATTAGTAGTTTTCTAAATGCTTATGTGCTGCGCAGCAGTTCTCAAAGATGTCTCAGAGATGGGACAAAGCCCATCCCCAGCACTGCTTCAGACCTGGATTCCCACGACTCCAAGTTGCCCTGTTTGATCCATATCTAATGGCCAAGTGAAAAAGTGAGACTTCCCAACGCACAGAGTACCCATAAACAAAATCAAATGGACAAAGCCAAGCATCTGCCTCCTTCTCGCTCATTCCCACTCAAAACACACACCCCTGCAATGCAATGGCCAAGGAACTCTCATCACCATTACCTTCAAACCACACATCCCTCTGCCATCCTGACTGCCCTCCTACATATCCATCTCCTGCATTTATAGCATCCACAACCCTGCCTACTATTTCATTCTGTGCACCGTGACTTTCTTTTATAGCTATGATAAAAATTATCAACCAGGACTTAGTACCCTTGGGCATGGAGGTGGTGTAGGCAGTTACTCCCTATCACGGCCTGAGCAGGTTATTTTGGCATGTGGCTCAGGGATATTGCTCTCTCTCCTCACCAACCATCTTTTATTCCCTTCTTCATCTCCCTTTTAACTCCTTAAATCCAGGGCAATTCATCTGCTGGGTACTGAAAGCCTTCTCACCCGACCAGGGGAAAAGAGGACACGGCAAGGAAAATCTGGGGATTTCTTCCTCTGAGCCGGTCATGTCCACCTTGTCCCCTTGCCTGAGCATCCAGTTTCACCACTCTTAGCAGTCCCAGCCAGCCCTTAGCGTGTCTCTCAGCACTTCCTCTGCCTGTGGGCAGAGGAAGTGCTGAGAGACACGCTAAGGGCTGGCTGGGACTGCTAACCAGCACACCTGGGAAACAGGGAAGTTGGCAAGCCCAGGCTCACAGGGCAGCACTTCTTTTCCGAGGGCTATGGCATGGAGACTGCAAGATAGGCAGAGCTGCCCGTGCTAGGTCCATGTGCTCCAGGAAGAATCTCTGCCACCCTCATGAGCAGCTTGGGGGGAAAATGGGACTACCCAGAGCCCTGGCACAAAACCTGCACAGGTCTAATGAGGCAGCACCGCACTAAGCCTGGCCCTGCCCTGGAGCCTGGACATCTAGGCAGCTCCAACCTCATCTCCCACACTCCCCACACTTGGTGGGTCGCTAGACAATGGCATGTGAGCTGTGCAAACCACAAAACCCTAGTAATCTTCTGTAATCTCTAAACATCACGATTCTTATTCATCTTTTTGATGTGGGTTCAGGTGCCCATGAGCCTGAGTAACAAGCTGTGGGCTCCTCTGACACATTCCTGGCTTTACACACGAAGCAAAATCTCAGGGACAAATACATATATTTGAATACTTTATTACATCTCCATGAAAAATTCTTTCAGGGTCACCTCCATGTCCCACTTGAGTGAATTGCAGTAATGACAAGAGATATTACAGATTTCCTCAGTTAACCATGTGACTAGTTTATGTTTCACATTATAGTTAATTAACTATGCAACACCTGAGAACACAGGTAAAATATACCTCACCAGAGGCTGCCTCATCACTTCCCTGTAGAAGCAGTTGGACCTGACACCAATTTCTAGATCTTGGTGTGAAAAAGTCCAGCAGTCAAGTCCATTCTCCCTTGAACTGGAAGGTAACCCCTCTTTTCTATGGGAAAACCCATCATAGCTGGAACAATGCAAAACTTCTCTCCAGGATATCTCAATGTCACTGAGTGGAAAGCAAATGAAGGCAGCAGGTGAATGCAACCTAATGGTCTATAGTCTTGACAGAACAGAGCCAGACCCCAGCAGATAAACCCCCTTCAGCATATCTGTCAAAGCTGACAGAAAGACTGTCCCCTCCACAGAAATAATGAAATGACACTGCAAATGCTCTGCCAAGAAGTCAAAGTGCTCTCCAGACATAAAGTAAGAAACCTGGGCATCTGCTGTGCCCACGTCAGGTCTCTGCAGCTTGAGAAGGCAGATCAATACCCGGGCTAGATGCACCTTATTGAGCAGTACGTCCTCTGAGCCAGGGAGCCAACAGCTCCTGTGACGATTTCTGGAGTCCCAAGAGCAGAATGAGGTAATGAACAACAAAGACGGAGGCAGGGGCACAATGTACGTGTAAAGACATTTAAGGAAAGTGGGTGTCAGTGAAGTCAGGAAGAAGTTTTACAACCAAACACTCAGTATTCCCAAGGGCCTCAGAGGAGAAGAAAGTCTGCTCGGGAGTCAAGAGATGGGATGAGAAAAAAAGAACAAGACAATATCAGACAGGTGGGATTGACAGAAGCCCTGCTTTGAAGCTTTGTCTTTGGAGGACACTGAAGGATGTCTAACGAAATGCTCTGCTGAAGAAATCCCTCATTCAGATTTCCTGGAGAGAGGCCCAGCAGAGCTGAGGCAAGTGCGGGGTGCGTGGCTGGGGCTATGCTGCAGGCTGCTGGGGGACCCACGAGCAGCACCACATCTGTGTAAAGAGTAGAAGACTCCAGTAACACCCACAGCACCACTCAAAATGAGGCATGACACGCTGAGGCTTGTATAATGCCATGCTTAAATGAGCTCCTGAGGTGCTGGGTACAGCCAGAAAAGATGAGGAAAGCAAGCTACCAAGGAATGTTTCCCCATTCTGAAGCCAAAAGGGAGCCAGATGAGTCCAAAAGAAGTTACTCACATCAGTGTGCCAGGTAGGACTGTTTGGCAACAGCCTATGTGTTTTGGCCACCTTCCTCTCTCCCATATGTCCTCCACAGTCACAAAGTGGAGCAAACAGTAACTATGGCATTTCTACAGCACCCAAAGTTCCCTTTGCAGAACTATACAAGACAGCCTCTGCAGTAAATGTGAAACTGGCCACAGTTTGCCTTGTAGTCCAGTTTAACATCTGGGTGGGTCCCTACATTTGACCTCCAAACAGATCTACAAGGCAGGAACCTCTAGGTTCCCACAAGCTCCATCTCTGATTGCTACTTGATAACAGAGTTGCATCCTGAAAGCAGAACCGAAAAAAAGAAGGATCTGCTTTCCAGGCAGCATGGCTTGGGTCACATTTGTTCATCTTTCAAAAAGGGGTTGACCATAGTCCATCTTACAGGGGAATCAGAGGACTTCCTCAATTCCTGACCCCAGATTTCACTCGCCATCCTATGTGGTCCTCCATTATCTTAGCTCCTGGGAAGGAGTACCGAAACGAGGCCTCTCAAAAACGGAACAAAATGAATCGATTTCCCTTTGCTGCTCTGGCTGTGCCCCCTCAGCCACACAGCACTGGCACACTCATGGCTTCCCACAACTGCCTAGTGGAAAGGATATTTTGTTTTTTTCCACAATGTCTGCCTCCCCACCTGGATGACTTTCCATCTGTAAATATTAGCTTTGTAATGTCAGTGACTCCAGCTGGCCCGCAAGTGTGGTGAAACCACAGAGAGTGACTGGCACCTCGCATACCTCACTTGTTAGAAGCAACCCTACTTGTGAAGGCAGGACATGGGCAAGGCTTACTGGAGTCTCAGGCTGAGCCTCTCACTCCCACAGGATTTTTTCCTAAGTGTTTCATTTGCAAAGAAGCCATTGCATGACATTCAGCCCTTCCTTTGTTTACGAAATCTGAAACTCAGATCAAGCTCTAGCTGGGCTGAAAAGGTCAGTTTGCCTGTTTGCAAAGTCCCTCCCTTCATTTGATATCTATCAGGATATAGACCTGTTGGAGAGAAACAAGCCCCTGGTGAGGTCTGGTTGGAATACATAGGATCTGGTCTGCAAAGGAAGATGCAGGTGCAAGAAGAAAGGCAGGGAAGCTGGGCACGGGGCTCCATCAAAGCAGAAAATTGAGACAGACTGATTTGTCGACCTCCTGACAGCCACATATCACTTTCAAATATGAATGACCAAACACAAGACTTACAGCACTTTCAAACCTCAACGGCTGTGGGGTGTTTCAGGAAATGAAGAGAAAGGATACTGCAGGTAGATCACCTGACCTTCAGTTTAAGCAGTTAAAACAATTCTGTAAACAACCTGTCCTCACACTAGCACACGATCACCCACCTACAAAGAGAAAAGCCCTTCAGTTCCTCCAGGAAACACAATGAATTTTTCACCCTGACTTCCAGACTTCATTTTCCTCATCACTTAGGGCTAAGAAAATATCCTCAAAGTTATGACCAAACAGTCAGAAACCTTTTTTTGGTGTCACCCATGGTTTTTGGTTTGCATTCCAAAGTAGAACTATAAACCCAGAAATGTATGACATGAAATGGGCCATGAGCTGGGACCAGAACAGGTACAGCGGGGACTGAGCCAAATAGCCCAAAACAAAGACCATCATGGAGACATAGTGTGTAGGATTTGGGTGTGGACCTATTTTCCCCCCCCTCAAAAAATCTCATTTCTTCCCAAAAAACATGTCTCTCTTGATCCATTCACCTTTGAGACTGACAAGTAGCTGTTGTATGAGAAAGGGAACTGCTAAAGTTGTATGAGTGAAAGGGAACTGCTGAAGTCTCCATGAGAACACAGTGTGTTGACAAGTTTATCTGTGGGAACCAAGGATTCTGTATGTGGGGTCTGCTGTATTTGGGGTTGTACTGACCTCTGTCACACAAAACGCACGCTCACACTCAGGCACACAGAGACATGTAAGCACTTGCACAGCCAGAGGATTACCCATGAAGGCAATGAATCTCATCATCTCCAAAAGAAATGAGTGATGCTGCCCCAAGCAATCCCATAGAAGTGCCTCTGGATGACCCCCTGGTCCACTGCTGGCTTGCTCCTGGGGCTGGGGGCTGGTGGTGCATGCCTGATCTCACTGTCTTAACAACCACTGTCTAACAGGAGAGAGGTCTGATCAGTATGCAGAGAAGAAGCCCTATTTGGGCCAAGGAAGGACAACATAGGTGATGTTTGAAGCTCTTGCTTACACAGAAAGAAAACCTGGCTTAGGCATGGGGATAAACTGCATGAAGGATTTCAGAGCCTTGAAGAGTAAACATCCAGAAGCTCAGGAAAGGATATCTACTTGAGAAAGAAGGTTATAAAGCCCTTGTGTGCAATGAAGAAGCTCAGGGACACCAGTAACAGCCTACTCCCCCTCAAGCTCTACAAGAAAAGAAACGAGACCAAGGGAAGTCATTAAGAGAAACAAAACAGTAAAAATCTCCACCTGTGTCAGCAAAACTCCCTGTTTACCATCAGTCTCCCTCCCATGTTTCTCTTTGGTGCAGGATATGATTATTTATTGACATATTTATTTACTCAGCTCTGTAGTGCTTAACATCATGGCTGCCAGGCTTCTTGCACTGTAAAAACTAGAGCAAGGCAGGAGTGAAGCTAAACCTGGAGATCCAGTATGACACATGCCAAACACCTTCTGCAGTGCAGCCTGAGGCATGCTGCCACTGTGATGGGCTAGAAAAGGGGACTACACAGCCAGCCTGGCCATACACACTCCTCCTCAAGCAAGAAAGACCAAGCAAGTGACAACTTAGGAGAGGTGTACAGTGAAACTCTTGGTGTAACTTGCCTCAGATCATTCAGTGCTTTTGAGATCCTGAACAGCACCCTGCAGAGACACAGGCACCTGAGCATGCCTCACGCCCTGGAGAGCTGGGCTCATTCTATGCTGACCGTGACTGACTGCTGTGCGGCACTCACAGGTACGGCACAGCTGCTGAAACCAAACCTACAGAACCAAAAATCCACTCCAGGAAGGAGAGATGGTTGCAGATGACAGACTAGCTAAAGGGGCTGTCAGGCCTCCTTCTCACTCTTAATCCTACATTTGTGAACTGACATGTCACTTTGCACTTCCAGCAGCAGGCAGCCACTTGCTGCATCCCTTCCATAAGCATCTCTTTGGCACTACTACAACCGTTTTGCAGCCATGTGCTTTCAACGCAGAATACTTCCTTTTCCTACAGCAATAAAAGGAAAGGATTCAGCCTAGACACAGAGGGACAATGAGTTCAGAATCACCAATGTGCCAGTGATACTGCAGACAACCTGTCCACAACCACACCTATGGGTTTTGACGAAGATGTAAAGGAAGTCTGGACAGAGTCACAGCGTAAGAAGAGTTTCTGGGAAAATAAGCTCTGTATGATTTTCTCACAAGGAGCAAATACAGTGCTGTTTCTGCAGCTTCCAGAAAAAAGTAGGTTCCATTCAAGTAACAATGTGTAGTCAAATCACAGCAGCTTTCAATAGGTCCAGGAGAACACTGGGCATCTTAGCTTTGCCATAGTCAGAGAAATGACTTGTGAGAAAAATGGCCTGAGGTGGACCTATGGTCTTTCCTAGAACAACCGTGAGACTTCCAGCAAATGATGAGAGGGGGAAACTGCCATAAAAAACCAAAACCAAAACCAGCCAGGGGAATTTAGTACCAAAAGCCCTGTGAACTTTCATCAGACATTATGCATTCAAAACTCATTGAGAGCTTTCCAGCATCATATCCATATGGATATAAAATAAGAAAAGACTGAAAACTAGATTCAGCAGAAGCACAATAACTGGGTAAAGAATTTCAAAGGGAAGCAGCAAGTTTACACCCTGTATAAATGCCCAATTAATTCAATGTTTGCAGTACTCCTTTGTGGACATAGTCCTTGGTTTTGGTAATTTTTCATATCTGAAAATAGCCATGCTTCCCTCTTTAGTCCTTCCTGGGCTCATTGGAGACTGAAATGAGTCACCAGAGGACCAGCTGAGTCATCCAGCCAAATCTTGGAAAGCAATACAAAATTGGTCATCACATCCACAACTGAAACGTGGATGACGGCAGCACTCCCAGCAACCAACCGTGCATTAGGCAGAAATGGTTGAGACCACTGACACTATGAGCCGTTAATTGAAGCCGGGCAGAAGAATGCCTTAAATGAAACTAGGACAACGCAAAACAAGTGCTGACAAACATGGCTGGAAAGTGGCCCAGTGGAAAAGGAGCTGGGGGTGCTGGTCAACAGCCGGCTGAGCATGAGCCAGAGTGTGTCCAGGTGGCCAAGAAGGCCAGTGGCATCCAGATCAGAAATAGTGTGGGGCTAGCATGACTAGAGAAGTGACTGCCCCTCTGTACTTGGCACTGCTGAGGCTGCACCTCAAATCTCATGTTCAGTTCTGGGCCCTCACTTCAAGAAAGACATTGAGGTGCTGGAGCATATCCAGAAAAGGGCAGTAGAGCTGCTGAAGGGTCCAGACAGTAACTCCTATGAGGAGCAGCTGAGGGAGCTGGGGCTGTTTAGTCTGGAAAAGAAGAGACTTAGGGAAGACCTTATCACTCTCTACAACTGCCTGGAAGGAGGTTGTAGCGAGGGGCATGGCAGGGAGGGGGTGGGGTGTGGAGGTGGTCAGCAGTCTCTTCTCCCAGGCTACTAGCAATAGAACAAGAAGAAATGGCCTCAAGTTGTGCCAGGAAAGGTTCAGGTTGGACATCAGGAAGAATACTTTCACTGAAAGGGTGGTTAAGCATTGGAATGGGCTGCCCAGGGAGGTGATGGAATCATTCAAGAAATGACTGGACATGTCACTTAGTGCTGTGGTTTGGTTGACTTGTTGGTGTTCATCCAAGGTTGGACTTCATGATCTTAGAGGCCTTTTCCAACCTTAGTGAACCGAGGCCATGAATGGCTATGACTGCTGGTTCTGCATCACAAAGCCCTTCTCCATTCAGTTTCCCTATTCCACCCCAGTTGCATTAAGAAAAAGGGATGACCATCTCCATCTTCCAGATCATGGGATATTTCTAGCCCATTTTACAACTTCTATGAAACAAAGTCCCAGTACATTCAATTCCTTTAGAGTATCATCAAATCTTAACAGGACCTATTTTGATACGCAAATCTTGCTGAGAAGCAAATAACTATGACCTTTAAAGAACACAGGTCTGCATTTCATTTTTATGTCTATTATCTTCAGAACACAAAGGAAGTGGGACAATTGCTTTTGGGCACAGAAAATGTATTTACCAAGCAGGTTTTTTATGGTGATTACAAAAGTTTAATGAGTAAATTCAGGACAGTGGAGGACTGATAGACCTGTCCTGAAGAGTCTGAGGAGTTGGGCATGCTGTGAGCAGATGGAGTGCATGCTCCCTTGCCCCACACATCACTTGGACAGCACACCACAACCTTATATTTGGGCACTGAACAAATGATGCTCATCCTGACCAATTCCCCATCCCTCCCAAACCCGCTGTTGATCAACACGCACCATCATGTATGTTGCTGGCACCTAAATGAGCTAGAAGTGCCAAGTGGGACCTCAGTCCTACAAAACTTTAGTCTCAGGCATGAAAATATGTATTTATTCCAGCACCTACAAAATCAGCATCCTGTAACACTAAGCTCACCTCGATCTCTGTTTCCCTTTATGGAAATTTGGCAAAAATGGGAAAAAAGATGTAGCTGAGTGATCAAACCACCAAGGCCCACGGAAAGCCCTAGTATTAACTATTATGGAAATACTCACAAAGGAGACAAGTAAAAGCAAGATTTGGCTCTGCAACAAAACAAACAGTTGGTAGATCTCTATGGTAAACACCTGTTCTCTCTGTGCTGTCATGGAAAAGCAACACTGACCTGCAAGGGCTGGGTCTCATTGCACAGCTGCTCAGGGAAACCTGTCTCGGCACCGCTTGCTGTCACCCTGTGAGCCTCGTGCCACGAGCTACCACCGAGCCAAGCGTGGAGGACTCCCAAGCAGCAGGGGGCTATGGGGATGGCACGTGTGGCAGATCAGCAGTGCAAGTCCCTCTGTGGCTCACCCAGAAAATCTGCTGGCTGGAGGCTTCCGATGACGCTCCTGTCACCTGCCCCAAGCATCAGCAAATGGTGCTCAGGGACTACATGCGAGACGGCACCGAACAGGTTTGCATGAAACTGCTCAGAATTTCCCAACTAATGATGTCATTGCTGTTTTGCCTTGGTCCTTCCCTCCAGCTCATCCCTGGGTTACATCAAGGCCATGATGCATTCACCTCGCTGTGCCTCTGCTCCCAGCCCTCTGCACCTTCACTCCTATTTCCTTTGCAGAAAAAAAAAAAAAAAACAAAAAAACAAAACAAAACAAAACAAAACAAAACAAAACAAAACAAAGCTTGAAAAAAAGAAAAGAGCTGAAAGATTCAGGTGGGCATCAGTGAGTGAAAATGAAGAACCCTACAACAGAGTAATATTTGAGCCTCAAGAAGACAGATGTCAAACAGAAGCAGGTGTAACTGGTATAAACTGGTGTAAAAACAGGTTTAAGTGAAATTCAACTACAAAGGTTCAAGAGCTATTATGGTGCCTAAAATTCATGAGGTTCTGATGCTACAGTTCCTAAAAACTTGTTATTATTTAGTCTTTTAAAGGCTCAGCAGTAGAGACTTCAAGCTGTTCAAATGAAATGATAACTTATTCCACACTCTGCAGAGGCAGAAAATAAATGTGAAACTGGATCCTGACAGCACCATTAGATCCCAAAATTGACCCTCCTGCTTTCTGCTCTGCCTGCTCCAAAGAGCATGCTATTCCTGGAGGAGCTTTAAAAAATAAAGACCAAGCAAGCATTCTCATGTCCTTTCCACTTCCCAAAGTGAAGGCGTGCAGCTTGCTTGAGTGGCCCTCCCACGCACATCACCCTCTGGGTCCTGGCACTTGCTAACAACCCAGCACCAGCACCACGGGCTGCCCTGGCACCAACCACGAGCTGTGCAGCAACTGCAGTGTGCAGCTCAGCACACACGAGCTACAATAAACCTGTCAGACTATGCAAGACATGAATCATATGGACTGCCACAACAGCAACACAGCGTGTGCAGCCCTGCTAAAACAAACAAACAAACAAACAAACAATCCTGAGACATCCCAAAACACAGTTGTAGGTAAATGGCCACTCTCCTGAGGCTGCCAGTACAGTTATGTGACAGGGCTTGCCAGAAAATATAAACCCTCCTGACTCGTGACAATTCAGAAATGCTGTAGTGGGGTGCCAGGGGAAAAAGACTGACACAGTCTCTTCTCACGGGAACACTGGACCCTGACCAAGCAAATGCCTGGGCTACCTGGGATGCTGGAAGTGAGAGAAAACACCTGTAGCAAAGGCTACTCTCATTGGTCACTATGGCTGCAGAGGTTGCTCAGAGTCTTTTAGAAAAGACATCTCCGAGTGCACTTAGTCAGCTGGAGGTGCTGCTTCTCTCACACTGGCAGGGAAGTTACGTTGGAGAAACACCAACACCTTTTCCTGCTTGAGGTTTTCCCGTAGCCCTTGGTACAGCCATGAGACTGAAGCATGGAAATAATGCCACAAGTGCATGTAAGGGGCTTGCACACTACGTCTATCCTTTGGGGCAGCCTTCAGAGTGGATGACAGCTCCATCCATGCTTGCAGACCATCAGGACAGACTGCTTCAACAATGAACCTGTCACCAATAACTAGACTTTGGATGCACATATATGGTTCAATTTATTATTGTGATACAGTCAGAAGGGATGTGGACCACTTCACTATTCTGTTTTCCCCCTTGCTATTTAATGATCTCACTGTGTAACCTCCCAAGCCATGTCCTTCAAACACTTGCAGACCTGCCTCACCTTCTAACCAGCAACTGCAAGGCTATGACCCACAAAATGAATTAGGCAGACAAAAGCAAAGGGGAAAGGTGTAAGGCCAGTCTGTTTGCTTTTCCTGGCGGATTTAGTCTGGAGACTTCAGCTTTTCTAGGTCAAGACAGTGTCTGCATCAGAAGATATTCTATAAAATCTTTATTTAACTGTTCCCCTAGGGCAGCTGGCAAGACCCTCACACTACTGGCACGTGGGCCTGTGTTTGAGTTTAAGCACATGAACTGTCTTAACTGACCTCAGCAGGACAACTCATGCACTGAAAGCCCACCACATGTGTAAGCGTTAGCAGGATCAGGGTATTAGTCATCTTCCCTTGGTTTTTGAAAAGGGGTTTGTGTAGGGAAAAAAAGCTAAAAAAATTCCTTAAAACTTGTGGATATAATTCAGGTATCCCAGTGATATGTGAATCTAAATTAAACCCCTCTCCTGCACTCTCTCTTTTAAAAAAGTACTTTTCTACTGGTGTATGAACTGTAGTCAACTGTAGTTAACTGCTGTTAACTGATTTCAAAAAGAAATCCTGTGGAAGGTCAAGTCTCCACAGGAGGGTAAAGTGTCTGGGGTGTGCCCACCTCAGCAGCACACTCTCAGAAAAACTACATTTGATTTTTTTGCAGATTTTCCCTTCCCTTCCCTTCTTTCTCCATGACTAGCAATATGCATATAAAAATATGCTCTCCGCTCTCGGCAGAGTATTTGCTGCTGCTGCTGCACGTTCTCCACCTGGAGTGAAAATTCTCCGTTGTCACGGCAGCCAACGGTGATGTCACAGACCGAGTATTGTGACTTCAGCTGGAAAAGGAGCAGCGGGAGCAGATGAACTCTGAAAACAAAGATATTGTTTTGGTGTAAACAGCTCTCACAGAAAAGAGGGTGGAAAAAAGAGGGAAGTATATATAAACATATAACAGATACAGTTTTCTCAAAGCATTGTAAATAAACATATGATAAATAAGAATTTTCTCTAGGCAAATATCTTAAAGGTCCAACTAAGTACTGAAAGATCTGCCATTTTGTTTCTGTTCTGTTAAGAAATGGGACCCTTTTAACTTTTGAAACATACATTTTCTATTTTTTTTATTTTGTTTTTAATATCTTCATGTCTGGTCATTGTCCCAGAGTAAGCAAACAGCATTGCTGCATAAAGAAATAGGTCTCATGAAATAATGTACGGTGTGTTTCCAAATGTTTCATAAATCCACAAGCAATGTGCAAATACTGCCTGCATTCCTGTGCGAAGGTGGTTGTTTTTCATATAAGTCACGTATTAATGTAATCTGAAAAAAAACTTAACCCCATTCAATCACATCCCCTTCCACCTTTACACTGAAATCCAGAGGTTATAATTACACCTGGGAGCAGGAATAAATCAAAACAAGCACTCGTGTTGCCTTGTATTCTTTTTTGGAAAGAAAAGTGATCCCATCTACCCTGCCTTATGTGCTTTGTCTAACTCGGAACCGGGATGGCTGGCAGGCAAAGGGGCAAAGAGGTTTTCGTGAGGTCAGAAATAAAAATAAGGTCACTTTCGGAGGCCAGAAATGGAGTAACACATCCTATGTCCTAACATGTACCAGATCTTCAGAGGGGGACTATATCTGCACTACCTCACCTTCTGCTTCCCAGGACATCTTCAGGCTGTAGCACCCCAGGAGCTTTGCAGAGCAGGGGGGAGGGAGGATGCAGGCACTTTATGAGTTAGACACTTTCCACCCCTTAGCAAGGGTTATTTAAAAAGTACCACATCATGACAGTCAACACCCAGCAGTTTGGATGTGCAGCACCAGAGGTCAGAGCAACAGACTGATGCATCACAGCAGACTCCAGTGTGTGAGCCCTTTGCTTGCATGGCTCCACACTGACTTTCAGAGAAGACAAGCCCCTCCAATGTAACAGTCCCTTTCCTCCAAAATCCCTGCTCCAGAACAACTTTGTGTTTCCCTTGCCAGGGTTATTGGAGATGGGGCGCTGCTGGTGATCCACACCAACCATAGTACAACCTGGAGGAGCCCAAAGACACCCACACCAGGGGTTGCCCCAGTGTGCAGACACACACTGCATGAAGCAACACCAAGGGACTCTGGTTTCCTTGTTCTTTCCTCACTGGGCCCTCAGCTGAAGCAGAATCACCTGCTCCACCCCAGCTTCTTCTCCAGGGTTTCGACAGAGCTGAGAGATCTCAGCTCAGAGTTACACACAGAAAGTTGACGGGCTAAAAGGCATGTTCCTTTTGGAGAAGTCAACAGCAGGGCACGTGAAAGGCATTTGCTATGAAAAAACAAACAAACAAAAACAAAAAAAGGGAAAGAGGGAGAGAAAGAGAAACTGTCATTGCTTGCTAAAACACAATTGCCTAATGCTTGAACAACTATAAGAACCAGCCAGTGCTGGCAGACTGATGTCTGTCCTGACAAACCTTTCTGAAAAATCACATGCAGAAAAAGTGGAAATACTGGTAGGACTTCAGTTATCAGCTTCTCAGGGGACACCACAAATAATAAGCAGTTCCCTCACGAAAGTACTCTAATGGCATCCTAGCTCTACAGAAAATGATGTTTGAATATTTTTTCTGAAATATAAACTTGCCATGCACAGTCAAAATTAAAAAGAAATATAGGGCATTTTTAAGAGAAACTCCATGGGGAAAAGCAACTGTGAAGTAGCCAAACATCAATTATGAAAACCACAGCAAGAAGAGGCTCTTGTGCACGGGCTTCAGGGTTTAGGGATTTCAAGAAAATGTGCATCCTAGTTTTGACTCACAATGTAGGCACAAAATGAGCAACTCTCCTCAACTTATACAGCTCAGTGAGTATGTAACCCTTTAAAGTCACTGTTATCTATACAACTTTCTTGCATCTCCCAGCTCATGGCAATCTTTAGTCTCCACTCCCACCTCCCCCACAGCACTGGAATGACAGGCTTACTCCCATCCTAACTCAGTGCAGAAGGAACAGCCGATACTACTGTGACATGGGCAAACTTCTGCTGACGTGTGCACCCCAGACACCCAGTAGCTTGCTCACTGGTGGCATTATCACGATTTCTACTGCAAACCTTCAACCAAAGCCTCCTCCTCCCCTGCCACTTCCCACATACAACTCTGAACAGGCTGTGGGCAGCACTACTTCCTTCTACCTGAGGGCAGAACACATATGAGAGGAAAGCAAAATGCAAGAAAGTGAACAAAAGCAGAGGGATTTGGGGATGATTCTGCCTGTGAGTCAGGGCTGGATCATTTTCCCAAGCTTAAAGATGATGGTCCCATTAGTGTACAATTTGGGATTTCCACAGGGCAGGATCCAGGAGAGAGAGCAACCAGAGCTGTGAGTACCCAGGGTAAAACCAGGAAACGCCTACCCACACGACCCACAGAAAAAGCAATGGCATGATCTTGTTCTTTCTTAAAATAACTTGCAAGCCTGTTGGTTTGTGGCATTGCTGTCTAATGGTACAGAGCATTATTATAGAAAAACAGCATAAACCAAACAGTTCTCATAAAGGAAAAAAAGACATCTTGGTTCGTTTGCTTTTTTCCTCCATCCCTGCTGCACTTCTATCTCAAGAGTCACACATGCTTCTACATGGAATGCCTGGATGCAAGGCTTCACCAAGAATTTTCCCCTCTGATGACCGATGGTATCAGGCGTTTCCCTGTCCCTTCTTCCAGGAGCAATGGTTGGTTATTATTCCTCATGCCCACTCCTCATGACCAAACAACTACACAGCAAACAGAAAAGGTGAAAGCAAGACTATTTAAAGCTGCAAATCAAGAACGCAAGGCTTAGGAAACCTCAGCTTTATGGTTGCCTGTGCAACCTTCGACCCTCTTTCCTGCCTGTGTACCATGGCAGAGCTGTTAATCACATAATCACAAGCTATTTTTCTACGGGACCTCGGCCTCACCCAGTAGAGCAGGATACGCGGTGTTCACCCAGCGAGCACCCAGTCCCTATTTCATCTTCTCGGCACTGTTCGAGTTGTGGCCCCAAGCCTTGTTTACCAGGTACCTGCCACGCTCTGCTCTGCAGACGGAATTAGTAATTTACTCAGGCCTTTCCTACAGCACGCATCACTAGAGTAACTGAATGTTTCACAAACATAAAGGAATGTATTTTCACAATGCCCTCATAAAGTAAGACACTGTATTATCCGTATGTCATGGGCAGGGAACCAAAGCACAGAGGGATTAACATGAAAAGCTTCCACTAATTTTAAATGCCTAATTGAAACTCTTAGGTACAAATCCTTCAGAGATTTGTTTTGCCTGTTGAGGATGTGGTGACAACCATTTCTTTAAGCCAAGTTTGGGCTGATGTTCTTGGAGACAGAAGAAATGGTGCCCCTGACATACCATTCAAATTTTACTGAGTTACTAATGTGGAGGTTTTCTTTCTCATTTCTTTCTACATTTGTTATATTTAACATGCATCAAAAAATTCAAGAGAGGTATAGAAGAGCTGTTTTCTAAATAAACATTCTGAGGCAGGTAGCTGGGATGGAAAATTTCTGCCCAGACAGTTTAAGTTTAGTAAAGTTGTGAACAACTAAAAATGAAGGCCTTAAAATAGGGAAGCTGTTGGATGGCCTCAACAGAAGGTCACTGCCATAACATACACTGTTCTTTCTCTTCTCAGTTGTTGAAGAAGCGACACAGGTCAGTTGTTACACTAACAGAATCAAGTCAAGCTGAAATAAATGCAAACTGTAACTAAAGCTTAAATTTCTTGTCCTGGTTCTGTTCAGGTAAACAAGGTCAATTTATTTTTAACCTTAATGCACATTAAAGTCTTGTTATTCAATTCCAAATAGCAACTTTTGCTTAGAGCATAAGCCCCACCTTTCCTCCTGTTCTCTCAGAAAGAGAAAGCAAGTGTCAGGCACTGTAGGTAGCACTGGTCATAAGCTGGATATAGGACAGGCAGATGGACAGTACTCTGAGCTAGTGAATCTTACATTGGTATAAACTGATCCTTCCCCTGATTATTTGCAGGGAGATTCACAAAGTCCTTAAAAAAAAAAAAAAAAAAGCCCATCTGAAAATTTCAGGGAGTGATTTATCTGTGCTAACACCAGGGAAGAAAGACAGACAGACAAAAAGACAGACGGTGGGGGGGCGTGAATAATTCAACCAACTGCTGGTGCCAGCCTTCTTCAGAGCAATAAAGTAATTTTAGAGACACTTTTGTGGGAGCGTAAAATCCAACCCTGCAACTGTCCACCAAGTGTGTGCAGGACTCAGGACGGACACACACACACACACACACACACACACACCGGACAAAACTGTGAGACAACGTGGGAGCTGGTAGAATTGGTTCCTTGGGAACGTGCAAGGACAACCCTGGGATAACTCCCGACAGCTCCTCTTTGCCGCTTAAGCTGTATTCCTGGCAAATGATGAACTGTTCCTCCCCTAGACACATTCCACATCCACAGAGAGAGGAGCACAGACCCAGTTTTTCTGTCCTGCACTGAAAACTCTCACTGTATACCCCTGTTTTTCAGCTAGTGATGTCTCCTGACTGCACTAACATTGACTAATTTAGTATTTTTAATTACAGAGGGATTTACAGCACTGCACTACAGTGCTCCCTTTTATTATACCCACTGTTTCTGCTGAATCTGGGTACACTCTACATACAAAGTTGCACATTAGACAAATTACACTGCACATTAAGTAAATCTCTCTCTAGAAACAGGATTAGATGGAGAGGCAAATCTTCCTCATTCCTAGTGCATAAATTAATATCTACAAAATCAATATGAAATAGGAGCTCCACATCAATTAATGAAAGAAAAATAGTTTAAACGTACTCCACAATGAAAAAAATTTATGTAGGAGATGCATTCCTTTTCTGCTATTTTGCTTAATAAATAAAACAGCTGGTCCGAGGAATCAGGTCAATCAGTGTCTGGAAAAAGCCCCATTAAAGCTGCTATATAACCTAGTTTCTCAAGCTGTGTAAGGCATCCTAATATTGGAGAGGCAGAAGTCCATGCAGAGACAGTCCGGATGGCTCAGCTTCTAGCCCTTCAGGGTCATGGAGGATATTTATCACAGAAGACAGCAGTAAGTGAGGTATCTTGCCAAGATCTAAGGAGATAGGCTCTGAAGGAACACAACAAAGACAACACAGGGCACCCAGACCTATACATAAAACAAGGCTAGTAATCCTGGGCACCCAAACTGAGGTCATTCAGCATAAGGAGATGGTAAAGGACCAGATTTTCACATATGCTCAGATCCCCTCAAAGCTAGCCTTAGCCCTGCTGCCACAGTAGCTGATAACACCTCTCCTCATGGCACTCAGTGGCTACATGGTTCCATCCCTGCCATGGAACGTGGGAAGATGAATCTGGCAATGCCCAAAGCCGTGGGTGTGTTGTGCGGGCGCAGAGCCTATTCCAGTGCAGGCAGAAACCCCCAGCACCAGCCCTCCTCCTTCTGCACAGCACACAGCTGTTGTCACGACATCCAGGCCCTGGTCACCTCCGAAAGTGTAGCCCTTTCTATCTTCAATAGGTTTAAAAATGTTTTGCAAAGGGTATCACAATCCACATCCACAGAGATAAAAACGGAGCCAGAAGACAGCCAAGTGACTTGCTCAAGCCTAAAGAGCAAGGGAGTAGTGGAACTGGGAAATGAAACCTCCTGGCCCACAGCCCTAGGTTTTAGCTTTTTAAGTAAAGATTCTCTTTCCTCATTAAAAACTAAAAATGGGAAGAAGGAATATTCTGTGTACAGAATGAACTTCACCCTCAGAGGGATAATGACCTGATATACTTTTTTTCTTTCTTTCTCACCTCCATTTCCCCTGATAAAGTTACAGTAACTTCAAGGACTATCCTTCTTTACTGGTCTACTTTAACCTAGCATATCGGCTCAACATCCTTTTCCCAACCATCTGAAGACAGAGACCATCCTTCCCAGAGAGAGGAGATTACCTTCTCGCTTTCAGTCTCTGGACATCCTTGCAACGTCCTGGACTAAGACTACTCTGCTTTCTGCATCGTGCTGAGGGACTCCAAAGTCCTATCCACTGGTCTCAGCCCGCAGTACAAGGCAGCCTGAAAGGGTACCCTGGAGGTAAAACCTGGTTGTTCTCTATTAATTTTTCATTTCAAGAATGGCTCCAGGGAAAGGAGGGAGATATAGGTCAGAGACTTTGGGGGCTGATTAGTAACTCCATACATCTTCCTTCTTTTCCTCACTTCTTTTTTTTTTTCTCTTCCAAATTCAGAAACAGAGGGTTTTCCCTCTGTATTTCTCATTTACTCCTTGAACATCATCGGCATTAGTCAGCAAACTCCTGCTATTTCCTCCGCAAGCCCCTGATACTTGCAGAGTGACTAACCCACTCTCCACACACACTCTGGCTCCAGTAGTTGCATCTGGGTTTTTTCCTCAAGAAAAATGGGTCTCTGCATTACAGTTCTCCCTGTGGTCAGAGCAAGAAGCCCCTGCTGCCCTGCGGCTGCAAACACCGCGATTTTTCACATACAGACCTGAAGAGCCAGGAGGTGATCGCAGGGCCTGCTTTCAGGTCACTTCTTAACTCACCATCACAGCAGCAGTGTCCCTCAAACTGGGAAGCGGTTAGCTACTGCCCCAAGCGCAGGCATGTGGAGAACATAATGGAGAAAGCCTGAAGCCACCTGGCTTCTCTTCGCAGCCCTGCCAGTAACCTGGTCTGTCGGGTCACATTGCCCTCAGGGCTCTGCATTAGCCTCTCCTTCCCAGGACCAAGTGTCTCTGCCCTTGTCAAGTGATGTGCGGAAGGCCTCAGCTGGGCTTCTGAGGCAAAAAATGCAGGGTGAGTGAATACACAGCTCCTCATGACTCAAAGCCGCCTCATCAGAGCATGAGAGAAGGCTCCTCCTGGCCAGGTGGCCTTTCACAAGATGCCCACCCACAGCCACGTTCACAGAGGACCTCGCATTCGACTCACACTTATGTAGGCATATCCACAGACCTGCCCACACTATGCTCGAGCAGACAGCAAGTTTGTTGCACTGACCTTCCCAGGGTGATGCCAAAGCACACAGACCACTCTCCTCCATGCTCAACACGCAAAGAAGATGTTTGCCTCCAGGAGAAGGCCATGCCCTCAGGCAATGGTAGGTGCTACCTGCTGCCACCCACAATGGGAACAACCATCCAGAGCAGAGCATATAATAAGGATCAGTGGGAAGGCTGGTCAACTTAGTGCTGGTTAAGTTTATTCCGCATTCACCTTGACACCCCCACCCCGGCACCGACCCCACTCCCACTGCCGTTACCTCCATCTCCATTGTAGGAGAGCCTTCTGCATCACTGTGTAGGGAAGCATGAAAATAAACCACAGGCTCCACTGCCACACTCCCTCCTGGCAGATCTGCTTCTCTCTTCTTAACTGTTTCCAAGTGCCTGGCTGTTTTATAATCCCCACTGAGCATTCCCTTAACTCCTTCCTCACTGAGTCCTTCCGCTCTCCCTTGCCTGCTCTCTCCTAAAAGGCAGAAAAATCCAAGGCACGGTAGAGGGTACAGAAAGCAAAGGAGGGGGCCTGAATCAAAGAAGGAACATCTGAATCAAACTGAACATACAACAGAACCAGCAAATTAGTCACTTCCCCAGCCTTTTCTTACACAGACAAACTGACTCTTCTATTAAGATATTACCCCCCCCCCTCAAATGGACATTTGTGTACCTTATAAGCTTACTTCTTTGCTAATCTCCTCCTGCTTTTTCATACCATGAGGTCATATGCTTCTGCTGGTAGCACAATTTTAAATCACACAGCAGCTTGCCCTTTGAGGTCTGAACTGAAGTTGCTCTCTTCGAACATAAGTAAATATGAGTTGATGGCTTCATGCCCAGTGTTACCACCACCCCACTTACGCATATTGCAAAATTTGAGAAAAATCAAGTGCAGGTATTGCTTCCCAGTGGAAAGGACCTTGGTAATCACTGCAAGAGCTGTGAGAGAGCTATGTGGAGGAGCTCGGGCAGAGGAACACACCCCCTGAGACGTGGGACACTGCAATTGCCCTAAAGTGAGGTGTTGGGAGCTCCACATGCTATTGGTGCTAAAGGCTGTGCACTGCACGTGTTTGCATGCACAGCAGCGAGTGCAGCTGGTGGGGGAGGGAGTTACTCAGCCTGAGGCATTTTATGAGACCCACAGGTCAGGGCTATACCTGGATAACCACAATATACTGCAGGTCACTGTGAGCCGAGGTGCACCGGTAGCACAGTGTGGGGTGGGACAAGTACAGCAGCCCAGTAGCTTTGGGTTTCACAACCATGATTACATGCAAAGCAACGTCATAGAACACTCCGCTGCGTACACTGCTCCTGGGAGAGGACGAATAAAGAACATGGGAGAAAAAAGTGTTGGTTTTCACATGTCCCCTCTCAGGTGGGAGCACGACACCTGTAGCTGGCTGCTGCTCTTCCCTCAAAGCTTATGGCTTCTTCTCCCAGCATCTTGAGGTTACCCCTGACAGCTTCCACTCAAAAGTTTGCCAAGGTATCTTTTTCCCTGACAAAATGAGTTATTCTGTCACACAAGGCTGGCCCGCAGGGCTTTTATAAACGGTTCTGCTGATGTTCAAAGGGAGCAGCTTGCTGTGCAGAGGAGTGGTAGAGTTAATAGCAGTAGGATCAGCACAAGCTCTTAGCCTGCCATCTGCCTTCAGCTCAGCCAGGCCTTCTGCTGAACAGCCAACATGGGCTGGGGCCACTGGAGTGAGTAGCAACTCAATGACATGAAAGACTGCCTGGGTTAGTTGATTAAGAATAAGATTAAGAGCATAGGAATCCTGTACAGCACTGGTACTGACTTAGTTCAGGGATTTCATGGGGATATTTAAGCCCAGTTTTCCAAAGAAGTCTTTTATTTTGCGCAGGTGGGTGTCTGTGTGCCGGCTTAAACAAGCCCCATGAACTGATGATCCCAGAAACAGGGGTCATCTCTGAAACTGCTATGCTTTCTTCTTCAGTCACCTCCAGCAGAAAACAGGGATAAATAACACTTAACTACCTCACTCCCCTGTAATGTTGAAGTCCTTCATATTTAAAGAGCTCAGGAGGAAACACAGGAAAGCCCACTGGACTGGGCAGAGATTCCCCTCACCAAGTACGGGTCACGGATCTCTCCTGTTTGTCCTGGGAACTCCTTTTAAAGTGCTGGCCACTGCCAGCAGACCCCAGCAGAGGCTGCTCAGCTCTGCTCCTACGCATACAGATTAGCAGCTGCCTCAAGAGTTCTCCCTTTTTTTAATAATAGAAGAGTCACTTAAGGCTTGTGGATGACCTTAAAAGTACCAAATTTCCAACTCACCACCAAAGTCCGATCCTGCCAGTGCAACCATGAAGAGCAAGGCTTGGTCCCCTTGTGAGATGGTGAGGGCAAAACAGCTCTGTAAACCCAATACAGAATGCTGGGGTCGCCTCTGATGTCATATCATTTTGTGGAATTATCCTACAGCAATTTAAAGGACTGCTGCTGCTGATGTCCAAACCCAGGAGGGGACAGGTGGAGGGAGCAACAGAAGGGTGCTGGTCTGGAAGGGGAATGGGGGATGGGGGATGAGCAAGGGCACAACCTGCCTGCTCTGAGAGTGAAAAGAACAGAGAGGCTCCTCCTTTCACAGATGGAGAAAGGAAAAAAGCAAGATGAGCGAAAAGCCTGGACTTAATAATGAAAAACAATAGCTCATCATTTATTTTCATATCCCCTTGCTAATGCTGGCATAATGCTAACAGTGGAATTCTTATGGCATGCATGTCATGCCTGCAAATACCAAGTGAATTACTTCTCAGCTAGGCTATGGGCTATGGCACTGAGCAGCACATTCGTTACAAGCAATTGGATGATGAACAACAGTTCCCAAATTCCTTCTTCACAATGCTACTTGCATTAGTTGTAATTTAATGAGTGAGAGAGAGAAAGTTTTGGCTCAAACCACAGAAATAATACTGCCTGCTGTTGCTTCCCACTGGGTCTTGTATTAACTCACACCACCTCCACCTCCTACTCCTCTACCTCCTCCCTTTTCACACTGATCCTCAGGTGCTAAAAGTGGTGTCATCAGTATGGCAAGGGAGCATGTATGAAGCCCCCCAGCAGATGAAGTCCTTCTGGCTAAAAGGCAGGAGAGGACACAAACCTCTCCCTCTCCTCTGCCGACAGTAATGGCAGGGCTGGCGGGGTTCCTCCAGCAGCCAGTCTCTGTGTGGACAAGCCTTCAACTCTTCTTTGGTTCCTTCCTCCTAGAAAGTCAGTGCAGGTCAAAGACATCAAACTGGTAGTTCTGGGAACAGAGCACCAAGAGCACACTGCATGACCCATGTTGGTGCAGAGTTCCCATCATGCATCCTCTCCAGCATGGTCCTCCTGCCTGCCCAGAGGGAGCCACAGTGGGGTAGTACAGCCTCATCCCTGCCTTGCAGGTTGTCTTAGCTCATTTGTTGCTCCTTTAAACAATTTTGAGATCTGGTAAGCAGTCAGTAAACGTGAACAAAACCTTTGCTAGGGATAAGGCCTTCAGCAGTATAAATGTGCCATCACTGACATAAATCAAGTCCCTCTTGTCCCTTTTGCTCCATGGACAAAAAGGATGGCCACTACAGAGCAGCAGGGGTATCTTGCAGGTTGCTGCCCTGGAAGGAGCCTAACTGGCCAGCATCGCCTCCCACTCCTGTGGCAACCTTGCCACAAGGCCCATACCTCTTTCATGGCACGATATTTATCCATCAGATGACCCTGCATGTAAGGTTCACACCTGAAACACAACCCATGCTGTGGGGTCTCATATGCTGGGCCAGAAGAAAGCTGAGAGGTCTCCAAGTAGCAGACCTACAAGTATGAGACTGCAAAAATCATTACTACTCTCCTGGTCTATCCAGTCTCTTCAGTGTTCCCCATCAACAACACATAAATGACAACCATCCACAGATTCCTACCCTGTGGAGCATCCAGAATACTCCTTATCCCTTCCGTATCAAATGTAATTTAAAAGCCTCCCCCCTCCCCCCCCATTTTGTGGTGTTTTGAAAAAATAAATCCAAACAAAATTTACATGTTTCTGAAACAAAGGCATATGTAGGGGAAGGGAAAATGCCCTTAGGATTGGAACCAAATGCATTTGTGCAAATGAGACCTAGGATTTACAGTTACCTTCCAGCCTCCAGCATGTGCTACAATCTTAGCTTTGACTTAAAAACAATCTGTTTTTCTTGTAAAGGTTGACAAATACGAGCAATACTTTCTCTGGCATACTGGCCAAAGTCCTCCTGCTCTAAGTGGTCGAGGAAGGTGGGCAGGATGCCACAGGATGCTTCCAGGGACATCTGCAGACACAGGTCTGGTGTGGCCACCCAGATGCATGTTATGTGCTTCCCAGCAATACAGCAGGCATGATGCTGCGGGTCATCTTCTTCGGAAGCTATCTGAGTGCAGATATGCCCCTCACCAAAATCCCCTCACACACCCAGGTGCAGCAGTGCGCACTGTGGCTTTCCTAAAACTAAGGCAGTGCTTTTGAGCAGCAACAGGGCTCTGAAATAAAGACACCTCAAGCTGAAGGGACCAGTAGTGAATGCACTAACCGTTGTTACAAAAAAATAAACAAGGATCACAGTTGCAAAGAAAATGAAGAAACAGCGAGTTTCAGCCTGCTGCGACTACCTGTGTGCTGCTAGCTCACCCACTCCAGCAGTGTGGGAAGCCAGGCATCTCCCCAGGGGCACCAGATGAAAGGCGTTCCTGTGCAGAAAGCAAGTGTGGACAGAAGGGGACCCAAGCATGAGAGGGAGGTGGGGGACTCTCCCAACAGAGGCCCAGTATAGTGGCTATGTGGCCTTTAGGAGCCTGGCACAGGGGTGCTGATATCTGCTACCAGCCACAGGCTGAGCCCGCTGCCTGCCAAGAGAAGCAATGAGTAGGCTTGGGAAATGAAAGGCAGTTATCAGGGCAGAACTATAGGGATGATGATATCTAGATGTATGGAGACCAGCTGGACTGCCAGAACAGGCCTGGTACTACAACAACTTCTTTGGGCATACAGTGCAAACCACGGAGGTCAGAACTGCCAGCCACAATTAATCACATTTACAGATTTAAACCTGACCAAATCCAATGCTTCTGTTGGAACCGAGAAACTCATCTGAAGGTTCCTGGCCCTGCTGGAAATGCAGAGGCTGTCCTGCCCCTTGGTTGCCCTCGTGGCAGGCTGTTACAGCTCAGGAAGGGTGAAGTTCAGCCACAGCACTCCGTGTCACACTTCAGCTCCCTTTAAGCTTTCCAATTAGGGCTTACATGGGGCTTAAGTGCAGCCTGTCCCAACACAGGGTTGGATTTCACAGCTCTCGTGTGTGCTGGGTTGCCACCTCCAGCTGAAAAGGGGATGAGTGCCCCGCAGGCTGACTGGCAGGCAGCCCGGCGGGTGGTCCATCTGCCCAGACAGCCAGAGCAGGGGATGGGGAGCACCTGCTCCCCACAGCCCTCCCCACATGCCTGGAGGGCAAGGCAGGAGGGTAGATATCACCAGGAGAAGCTTCCGATTCCCTTGTCTCAGTTAGCCAAATAACTCCCAATATCCATCTTCTCAGCAAGCATTTCACGGTAGCCACGGAGTGCTTTACCTGTGCGACCATGCCTGTGCTCTTCCTCCCCCTACATGCCTGCCAGCCCCCACAGCTCACCCTGAGCTCCACGGTGACCACAGAGTCCCCACACTAGCTGGCCCATGGGTTAGGACGTCTGACATGCAACATTCAGTTCCCATGTGAGGTCAGTATGTTCTTGATGCTCATGCTACATCCTCAGCCATGAACACCTCAGGAGGGCTGGTCACCTCCAACCAAGCACAACTGAACACGACAGGGCTGGGCTGGGGAGGGGGTGGCAGAGGGGAAGAGGCTGCCAGGAACAGGAGAAAGGACTCAAAATACCCAAGGAGTACTCCCTTCACAAGCCCTGTAATAACAAGAAGATGAGCAGTACAGGAGTACCAACAGCAATGAAACAAAAAAACTAGGACCTGCAACTTGCTCCAGTGATGCCAAGTAACAACTGTGGGTAGGAAACATGTTTCCTAGCTTACCATTACTTCTGCCAAAAGCATCTCCATTATTGTAACCAGTAGCAAAGCATCAGGCATCCTCACCTGAAATTATACCCTCTCCTGCCATTCACTCACATCCCACCTTCTTTTTCCCTCCTACTTGATTTTCTACAGGCAGTGACTTTTTGGCAGCAGTCTCAGTGTCTGTTTGCGACAGGGCATGGCAAGAGAAAGCAGACAACTCCTTGTAAAGCACCCTCTTCCTGAAACCCCTTCAACCCTTCCCGGCTGAGAGGAAATGCAAGAATTGATAATGACTCAAGTGCTCCTCTGGGAAACAGCAATGATTTTGGAGGAACATGAAATAACTTTTAAGCCAAGCCCAGTCCTAAACTCCACGCTCTGTATCTTGAGTTTGCAGTCGAGCAAGAACAAAACCAGGGTACAAGTGCTAACCAGCAGGGATACTGGAAAAGATACTTTACTGAGGTGGTCTCACCTACATTAGATACATTGTGATTGATATGGTAAACACATCTAAAGGGATACAGATTCGCCAGGGGATACTGTATTTGCATACAGAGCCCAGTTACACTATATGACTAAAACAAGCCTGAAATAACTGAGGACAGACTTGAGACATATAAGCAGAGCTAAGAGATACGCAAGAACTGGTCTAGTTGGGTAACCACAACCTGGCACTGGGAGATGTATAAAAGATGCCTGCCATGCAGCGGTTCTGGATCAGGATGGAGATAAGCTAGTGGATGCAGATTACAGATCACTCTCTGTCAAAATGTCTTGGATGATATTTTCTCAAGCTTGGATTTCTAGTAACCCTTTTGTTCAGCCTGAAAAGTCACATTGTTTCAAAAAATCTCTTCCTGTCTTTTACAGGCAGAGTGGCAGTGTCCCCTCCTGAATACACTGTGATTTACAGTCTTCCACACTCACACTGGCAACCCAACCTCTTATGCAGAGACTGCAGACAGCACTCCTGCCAACACATATGCTGTCACAGCATTGCTCCACATAAACACCCTGCATTCACCTTGTTTATATTTCCTCCTGTACAGGCTAAGACAGCTCACAAACACACACAGAGCCTAATTTATATTTATAATAAATCTCCCTTCTTCATTCCCCGCAGTGGAAAAGAGCCCAGGTACAAATAAAATTTGTTGAAAGAACGGTGTAATAGTTCTAAGGAGAATCAGGCCCAAAGGGGATGAAGCCACACACAAACACATGTGCACCCTCCTACATATGCCTGCAAACATGGAAAGAGTCCCACATACACACACATACACACGTACACTCTTCCACCTGTATTCTCACATATACTGCTCGATAACAGCATCTGCTGCCCCTTCTGACTCGCACGTGCTTTCAGGCAGCACAGGCTTTTGGAAGGTGCACTTTTGTTACCCAGGTGCTCACAGCCACAGATAAATGATAAGAAAACGACACTTCAAGAGAAGTATTGTCACCGTCAACGGGGTATGCTTGTGTCTGGGTCTCACATGTCCTTGTCAGGTGGTGCAGCTATTTTAAAATGGGGTTTGCAACCCGTTTCTTATCTCCACCTGCTAAATACACAAATATTCTGATGTTGAAAGAATGCAGAGGGGAAGCTAGGTGGGAAGGTACGCTTCTGGTGGTGCCAGGGATAGTGCTAGAAGAGATGAAGGAATTTGTAATTGTATTCATGACTAAATGTGATCCCCACTTCCTTTGTACGCACATGCCTCAGGGGAATCATGAGGTCCTGTGTCTCTCCATGCTGTCCACAAACTGGCTGTAGCCAAGAATTGTCCTTTTGTTTCAATCTGGTTTCAGAGTAAAGGTTGAGACCTCTCTTCCCTCTGCAAAAGAAATTGTTCCAGCCTCCTTACCTTCCATCACCCTGAGGCCTGATCATGGAAGCATCTCCCTGCAGGACAATGCCATCAGCCCGCTCTGAAACCGGGGCTAGTGTGCCGTTCAGGTGCTGTGCAGGGGAAGCACAACCAAGCAGCCCTCTGTGGTCTCTACTGGCTCCCAATAAGCTTCTGTGAAGATGACCTAGGTATTCATTCCTGTCAAGGTGTTGTGTGTTCACGTATCTTCTATACAACTTCAAGTCCTCTCCCTCCCGGCAGCACTAAGCCCACTGAGCCCACTAGCAGTCTGTCCAGATACGAGAAAGCTCCTGTGCACTGTGTTGGGAGCTGGAGGATGGACATCACCTAATTCCAGTGCTGCTCCACTGTTGACCCAGGGCTCGTCATGCAGCACATTGCTGAACTCCCATAATGGAAAGAGCCCCATTACATACTCCCCTAGCCAATTGTATGGCTAAAGCAAGCTGACACATACCTATTACTGCTGTGCTCAGATCCCTCCTCTGCATTCCCCCCGGGGCACTACAGTACCTCAGCACGGCATCAAAACTCTTCGTCAACATTAAGGTGCTCAAGAGCATCACCACAGATTTCCATGTTAGAGACGACCCTACTCTGGGTATTTTAAAGACTAGTTATTTAGCTCCCTAGAAATTCCGTCACAACAGGAAGATTAAAGGTTCCACACACACAGGATATCCAAGAGGGTTTTCTTGGTATTTTTTTTGCACCTTTTGAAGTCAAACATCTAAATAGGAAAGTAGTAATGATGGTCAAAAATTACCACTGTTTGGAGGCAAAACAGAGGCCTGCTGAAAATCCTCTCCAAACTATTTGGAATTTGTCAACACTAAATGCGGCCTAGGAGAAAATAAAACCCTATGCATTTTAGCTGGACATTCTTCACCTCCAGCCTATTGCTTCAAGCAAACAGATAGCCTTCCTACCACTGTAAGTATGGAGCAATATGGACACTCACCCTTCTGCAATCCTGCTGCTGTCAGTTCCTGTCAGAGGGACAGCCTGAAGCCATGGAAGAACCAAGTACATGGTCACAAACCAGGCTCCCGACCCTCCACTGACACAGCTCTTCCAGAAACACCGCTGTGAAAAGCTAACACTGGGATGAGACTCAGACCCCCTCCGCCATGACCCTCTCTAGGCAAGCTGGAGCAGTCTGGAGATGACAGTCAGTCCCTCCAATATCCATCCTTCTTCTGGGTACTACTCCCTCGTCTCCCCATGCCAACACCTCTGGCTGATTTGAGCACTTGTTGCAACCTTTCTCAAATACAGGTTGCGTGTTCTCTGGGTCAATGCCACGTCACACTTGTCCATCTTCTGGAAAATCTGCAGCACAGAGATCCTTGACTTGGGATACCAGCTGCTAGGGGCTTAAAATAATCTGTAATTAAAATAAAAGTGAAGCTGTACCAGGGGATTGTTGTGCCTCCAAGTTTTCTCCAGACTACTCTCAGGAGACACAGGAGAGCTACCAGAGAGAAAAAACCAAACCTCAGCCTACTAGGTTTACACAGAGACCCAGAAAAATATGCATCTGTATTGTTCTGACCTCCAGATCTTTTTTTTTCCTTCACATTTTCTTAACCTTTAAAAGGCACATAAGATAAACAGAGGAGACTGCTAGACAGACAACATCCTTGGAAGAGATGTAGGAATATAATCAAGCCCTCAGACACACGCACACAAACACCATAATTTATCTCTTCCTCCTCCTGTTTGATATTATCCTCTGTTCTAGTATCATAATCTGTTGCTATGGGAACAGCTATGATGTCACTACAAGAGGTTTATGGATGCCTTGAACAGGAAGGAAAGGTACACGATGATGGGAGAGAAAAAAAACCCCACCTACAAACAGCTGCTAAGCAGGAGATGTTCCAGGAACAGCAAGTGTTAACAGGGAAAAGATAAATACATCAACGGTGCTGGAGTTGTTGCAGACAAGAGCAGAATATAAACCGTGTTTTAAAAATAAAGAATGCTTACAAATTTTTCCTACAAGTAAAAATATTCTGGGAAAGCTAAAGGACCTTCCTGAAAAAAACAAACTTTCTTTGAAACATTCTGCAAGTTTTCTGGGACTGGATGTTCTCTAAATCTTGCTGCTAGAGTCCAAGTCTCCATCAAACCACTCCATCATATGCTGTAACATTCCCTGCAGAAGTGGAACACCCCACCAATGCAGCTATTAGGTAGGGAGCTTGCTGGCTATCCACCACCCTGTATGCCTTTACGATCTGTAACTAGGAAAAAACTTTATGTCTTCAAGCAAAAATAAATAGAACCATAGAATCACTTAGGTTGAAAATGACCTCTAAGATCAATGAGTTCAACCATTAACCAAACACTGCCAAACACACAACTAACCATGGCCCTAAGCACTACATCTATACATCTTTTAAATACATCCAGAGATGGTGACTCCACCACTTCCCTAGGCAGCCTGTTTCAGTGCTTGACAACACTTTCCATTAGGAAATTTTTCATAATATACAATCTACACCTTTCCTGATGCAACCTGAGGCCATATCCTTTTGTCCTGTTGCTTGTTACTTGTGAAAAGAGGCCAACGCCCACCTCACTACTAGCTCCTTTCAGGTAGCTGTAGGTCTCCCCCAAGCCTCCTTTTCTCCAAGCCAAACAACCCCAGCTCCCTCAGCTGCTCCTTATAAGACCTGTGCACTACATCCTTCAGCAGCTCCATTGCCCTTCTTCGGACATGCACCAGCATTTCAGTGTCTTTCTTGTAGTGCTCCTATGCCTTTAAGATTTGCTTGGGGAATGTCCAGCATTCCTGGACTCTTTTGCCCCTCAGGACCATGTCCCAGTGGACTCTGTCAACCAGCCCCCTAAATAGGCCAGTGTCTGCCCTACGGAAGTCCAAGGCAGCCATTCTGCTGAGCCCCGTCCTTACTTCTCCAAAAACTGAAAATCAATCACTGTACCCAAAAACAGCCTCCAACCACCACAGTCACCCACAAGTCCTTCGCTGTTCACATAAAACAGGTCCAGTGGGGTGGCTTCCTTTGCTGGCTCACTCACCAGCTGTGTCAGGAAGTTATCTTCCACACATTCCAGGAACCTCCTAGACTGTTTCCTCTCTGCTGTTTCCTCTCTGTACAGAGACACACTGAATCCACTGAATCACATCCAATAGCAAACAAACACCCTGACCCCAAACTATAAGAAAAAAGGAGATTTTCCTGCTCTCTTCACCCAAGACAAAAAACATAATCTTACAGACTCACCGCCAAACATATTGGCATACCTGACCTGCTACTAGAGAGAACAGTATGTTGAGCCTCATGTGCTCAGAACATGCCCAGCCTTTGGGCCATGCACATCCATGTGCAGGATGATGCACATGTGGTTCTCATCCATGAGCTCAGGTGTTGGTGTCTGTGCCTCCACGCTTCGTACCTTTTCAGTGACCTGGACTGAGGATGAGAGTAGAGCACACAAGACAATGGAGAGGGTGGGTAGTCACACATGCCCTTAAAGGCATCATGTGCAGGCTAAGGAAAAATCCAGTAGGCAGCTCCTGATGGGGAGGAGGAGGGAGGGTGGTAGATCAAATTCATCCTGCACAGACACCGTCATCATGGGAAGAGCAATGGCAGCAAGGTAGGAAACCACAAGGATCTCAGATCAATGGAAAGTGCTGGTGTTTCAGATAACCTCTGTCCCATCAGAATTTCTTGAGTGTGGTGAGCAGGATTAGAGATCTTAAGGGAAAGCCACAGCATCAGTTTTGCCTCTAGTCTCAGCTCCAGATGGGGGGAATCCCCAGGCAGACACTCTGTTTTGCCTGTGAGCATTAAGATATAGGTGGCATTTCCTGTCCTTGCTCACTTTCCCGTCCAAAGATGATAGAAACAACTGCAGGGAAAAAACCTGGGAGAGACTGAAGTCAGCAAGGGCAGCTGCAAAACCAGTCCAAGATGGGATCTTCAGCATTTCACTCAATTTTCTGTTCCTGCCAGATTTGGCTGTGACAGCCCCAGCAGCCCCTGTACTTCTCAGGGATCACTTCTCTCTTCTGTTACAGTCACTTACTCTCACCTTTCATTCCCACCTCCCTCTCTCATTCTCTTCTCTCTTATTCCTGACCTACTGCCTCAGTCCACCTCAATCTTCAGCCCACCCTTCCCTTCCCTGAAGGAACCCCTGTCACACATTGTGATTTCCAAAGAGCCCAGCCAATTCCTACAATCCATGCTCCCGCATCTTCACTGCAGGAAATGCAAACCCTTTGGGGTGAGAACTATCTACCCTTTCATACCAATACCAGGCATAGCGCAGTAAGGTCCTGTTTTTGTTTGGCACTGGCACCACTACAGCAAATACAACTGCTATTAGGAATACATCAAAAGCACCAGAGTAAAAGAATAGGAGGTGTGAAAACAATGCCAAGTGTTCTGTGTGTTTTCCAGTTTCTTCTATATTTGCGGGCAAGGTTCTGTTTCTATTTTTTATGAAACAATCTCTTCTGTGTTTTCTATTTGGGACCACAAAGTGGAAAACGAAGCTGATCTTGGTGAAGAAACAAGAGATTGTGCTTTTTAAATTGGCAGGTGACACCAAGCAGGATTGCAAAATAAGAATTCAAAACAATCCTGACAAATTGAAGGGTACAGGATGAAATTCAAATGGGACAGATACGAAAATCATACACCTAGGCAGGAAAGCCTGGCTCCACACACACAGAATAGGAAACGGCTCATGAGGCATCAGACCTCTTGGACAGGATCTCGAATCCATGGCACATCACAAGCTGCACACAGATGAACAATCTCACAGTGCAAAAGTTAAACCAAACAGGAGCACTGCCTGTAAGAGATGTGAAGGAATGCTTCTGCTCTACTTGGTCAGCACAGGACCCAACGTACAGCTCTGTGCTCTAGCAATGTCATTCAAAAGAGAGGTGGACTAGCTGAAGAGGGCACAGAGAAAAAGGATGGTCAGAGCTGAAGGAAACAGGACACAGGAGAAAGAGATGAAGAATGTGTTTGAGATATGATTCAGCCTAAGGGACACAAAGTCAAGGACAGACATGACAAAGGCAAAGGAATAGTTTTCCCACACCCACTATTAAAAGGACAAGGAATCAGAGCACGCAAAGCAGGGCAGTTAATGAGGAGGTAAAATCTTTTCAGTGACAAAGGGCAATGATGACAGCCTGGGCAGGCTGTGCACCCCACACATGGGGAATATGCTGGACAAGCCTGTTAAGGGAACATGCTGGATGGGCATTTAATATGCTGCCTTGAAGCACTTTTTGAAATCTTTCCTATGCCCACTTCCTACGATTTCAATGATTTTGGTGAGAGGTAATTCTTTGGCATTTTAGCATAGCCCACAGATCAAGATAAACCTGTCAGTCTTCAGGACAGAAAGAGATGTCAGCCTGCAGGGTACTGCTGTGTAACACCATTGTTTCAGTTCTTGCTAATACCTTTAAGGATTAAAAGTTATAATGAATGGGGAAGACAGCTCCCTTCAGAGTTTCCCAAGTTTCTCTTGTAAATACCACTGCCTTGCGGACTGACCTTTCCCACTTTTCAGGGTAGGAGCTGTCTGTGACTGCTCTTACTTCATCTTTCCAGAGACAGGTGTCAGCACGAGCTTCAGCTTCTCCAACCAAATGCCCCATTCAGGGGTAATGCTGAAGAAAACCGAGGGAGCAAACTATGCCATCCTTCACCCAGTATGAAACTCCCTCTCCCTCCAGAACATGACACAGACAGGCTAATGCTGGCCACGTGGAGACGGTGCTTCTCCTTGTGTAGCTCCCCAGCTTTCAGTGGCTGTGGCTGACCTACATCAGAATCAAGCCCAGGAACAGTTCAAGGGGTCCACATCTTGAGATTGCTTGCCTCCCACTGGCTACTCTGTACACATCCTGTAAATAAGCAGAAGATTGTTCCTTGGCATCATTCTGTCAGCAGCTTGATCAGACAGCCACTCTTTATATAGCACCTGGAACATACACAGCGTTGTATAAACATGCACTATTACAGCTTATTGTTACTTCCATCCAATAAATAAATCCTAATGGTACAGCTTTTTAATTGTTTTAGTCCTGACCCTGGACTCTGGCAGGTATTCTTAGATATGGCAATGCCTTTGCCAGTCTTTGGAGACAGAGGTTGCTCCTTCACTCACGTACATGGGCAGGTCTTAGAAGAATTGGTTTTACTATCACGATTATCCAACTGAGAAGGCTACCTGAATTCAGGAGTGGTCCCAAAACACATGCACTTGTGCTTTCATGAGGATGGACCTCAGTTGCTGATGTGGCCAACTGAGGGAGGATTCAGGTGTGCTCTGTGCTGTTAATGCTGTCTTCCTGCACGACAAACAGAGAAATTGCTAAATGTCCTATCTGAACTGAAATTATCACCTGGGCTTATTTTTAAAACAAAAGCTGAACTCTGTACTGCCAGGGGGAATAGTTTTAAAAGAGAAGGCCTCCTGTTAAACACTTAGGTTTGTATTAGGGTATGTAAATAGCTGAAGAAACAACCTTTTCTCTAAATCGCGTTTAATTCTCACTTCTTGCTATCCACCATTTATCCTTCTAAAAGCAAGAAAAAGCCCTATAAATAATATCTCGCATTTAGAGGGCAGAGATTCCCTAGTAAGGATGAGGAAACAACCTCATTTTTATAAATGGACTGATTAAGCTATAGAGGCCGTGAGTCAGAAAGGTGCTTCAGCGTGTGGCCAGCTTTAAAGACATAAACAATCCTAATGAAGTCACCAGCACTGACTGTGAGCTTAAATTTAGGTACAGACCTTAAAATATCTTCTTAAATTGGGATCAGAGAGGAAAAGGGTGGAACTTTAAAAAAAAAAAAAAACAAAACAGTCTCAGCCTACCCATCCACTACAGACACAGGGATGGGGACACCGTAATAGCTGTCAGCCCATCACTGAATGCCTTTGCAAACTCTCCTCAGGGGTCTCACCCACAGGTAGCACCATCTTAGCTGGCTCAACTCCTACAGCTGAAAGAAGTTGTCTAATCTGCCTCATACTGGTGTCTAGCCTGGTCCAAGCAGAAGATGACAGCACTTCTCCTTGACCTCACCATCTGGCAGCATTGCTCTAACACCATCAGCTGGGACCCACTTGGTGAGGTCCACAATCAGGACAGCGATTTACCTCCAGGCCCAGGTCACCAATCCTTCCATGATTTGACTTCCAAACTTTCCTCCTGACCAAATATCCACATGCTTTTACACACCATTGCTGTAATGTGGCCAAAACTGAGCCTTATTCATTTAGCCACCCATGTACATTATCTACCTACAAATACACAGTCTAACTTCTCAAGGCTGACCTACATTCAAAAGCCTCACAAGCATCAAGGAAGTCTCTGGGCTGTCCCTCACTGGCTGAAGACCTACCCTGAACAGCGTGCACAGCCAACTCTTACCCAGTCTCAATGAAACCGCATCCAGTGGCTTCAAAGCACCATGTGAAACTGGGCAGTAAATAACAACCATTGAGTAAATGGGGAAACTGAGTGAGGGGAAAATGAAAATTACTTCATTTTCTAGGCCAGCTGATGTGTCCAGCCGAAAACCCAGTCCAGGGTTTTCCCCACCTGTTACAGCCATAAAGAGGAACACAATGCACAAAGTCCAAGGGCCGATGACTGTGGCAAGTAACTGTGCTTGCCTCTTTGTCTGCTCACCCCGGCCCCTGGTCCCAGCAGTGCTCTTTCCCCTTCTGAAAATAAAACAGCATTTTTCACCCATTACATCTCAAACTCACTTAATCGCTAGACACAGCAGCACGATAAGAACAATAATTTTAACTGGAGGGGACTTCCTGTTATCCTGGCTGTAGCCATATCCTGAGCAAATAAAAACTTGGGCTTTTGGTCCCAGCATTGACACGGTTTAAGTTCTGATTATTATTTCATAAACAGGAAGTGCCTTTGAGTTATCATCTCCCTGCATGAACTTTGGGGTAAAGACCTTTACTCCGCCTCACTGGGGCCACCTCCCTGATGAGCAAGTTTTGTGTGTAATGAGCCAGTTTTATGTGCTTTAACAAGATCTGAGGATGCATTCAAAACCCAGCAGGGCTGGCCTGTTCTGGACATTAAATGGGACCTGATCCACAACCAGTCCAGGGTCAGATTTTCAAGCTTTCCCAGCCCCTCGTGTGACAAGCAGAGCGTGCAGGCAGGTCCCTGCCTGTGCTGAGCTCCAGCAGCGGCACCGGTGGCGAGGTGCAATTTACAAATATTACCCAGATTAATTCCATAAGCCACCCACATAGACAACTACCGATGCGGCTGCTAAAAATACACCGTGAGTTGCAAAAAAGTTGTCAAGAATAAGTAAGGAGCAAAGCAAAGAGGAACAAAACCAAAACAGAGGTAATCACTGTTTAGAAAATAAAGATTAATGTATATAAATACCTCTCTTTACCCAGTTCTGAAGGATGCCAGGTACCAGACAGCCAGGAAATGACTGGAGACAACTGGAGATACCCACCCTAGGCAAAAATCTACCCATAGCTCAGGCACTGCTGATTTCTAGCAGACCCCATCTTAAACTGGGGTCTCCCTGGTCCACAGATCCTGGCTCTATTCTCTGCACAGTAGAAAATGTCACAGGATGAGGAAACAGGTGATGATTTTGCACAGCAAGGGCAACAATGCCTAGAGGAGGATCCAGAGAATCAGATTCTTGCCCACCTCAAGCCATTCGCCTCCTCTGAAGCCAATACAGCCGCTCCTGATGAAGCCACATCTCTGGTGCTCAGTGGGATGGTAGCCACTTGTTTGCCCCAACTCTGGAGTAGAGGCCATGCAGGATTACACCTGATGAGGTCCACTTTGAATCCCAACACATTTCCTCGTATGGCTCACAAACAAAACTAAATAACAGGTCAAGCATCGTTTGGTAGTGTTACTTTTGTTTTGCTCTACTTGTTATGTTTCTATGTCCTTCATGTTAGTGCACAGCTCTGCAGCACCCAGAAAAAAAATAAAAACAAAGATGAGAAAAACCCAGAAGAGGAGAAGTCAACAGCAAAAACTCCAAATTCTTTAAAACAAATGGGAAAATTCTGCTTGCACAGTGTGTGTGGGAGAGGATTTCACACCAGATATTCACTTATTTATCATGCCTCGCCTATTAATATCAGGTGAAGCACCATTCTGCTTCCCAGAACTGGTATTTAAGCCAGCTTCTCAGAACAAGCATACACCACCCTCACCTGCACGTCAAGAATGGTGGGTGACTTTGTGCATGTGCTCTATGTTATCACTCACTTAAATTTCTACTGGAACCATTTCATAAAGCCTTAGAAGGTGTCACATTTCCTCCCAGGGTGCCTTTTCTGTCAAAGAGCCTATGTTCTGAAATCGGTACGGCAGGGATACGGTTTCACCTACCCTCGCCTCCCTTGCGGTGGTGGCGGTGGGCGTGCACGTGTGCCACCGAAACTGCTCGGTCAAGGGCAGGAGCAGAGAAGCAACGCAATGCTGATCCAAACCCTCGACTCCCGTGCTCTCTCCTCAGTGGCCTGACCGTACCTGATGCTCCAGAGGAGGGCTACAAACCAGCCTGCTTATGCACATAACGTGAGGTTCGCAAGGGAGGATGGCAGTCCTCTCCTTCCAAGGAGGAAATTGCATCCCCTGCGATAAATAAGTTTTTATCTATGCACTGCGATATTGCAGGGAATTCTAAGGACCTCTCATGGCAACTAGGAGGCGAAAAACAATCATTAACCCCTCCTCCACCTTCCTCGAAGCCACTGAGCAGCAATTTAACCCGCAAACATACCGCACCACAACACAGATAAAACAATCTCTATCAGCCTTTACGCTATCTACCGGCTCCTGCCATTTGGGATATTCACGTACTTCGAGGCTTAAGGCATGCTGCAGAGCCTGGCTGCGGACCCTCCCGTATCGGCTGCGGGGAGTTTGTTTTTATGGGTCACTTTCAGGGCATTTTTCCCCATCTGCTCCCTTTTCCCAGTCAGGCAGAAGCAGGGGCGCCGCCGAAGTTAGGATGCTCTAAGGCACCGCTAAACTTCCACCGCACGCTCCGGTGCGGCACCGGCGCGGCCCCGGTTGGAAGCCGGCGCCCTGCCCGCCCCGGCAGCGGCTCCCTTCTCCTCTGCCTCCCCTCCCCTCCGCTGCCCTGCCCGGCTCCAGGGAGGCGGCCGTGCCGGCGCTCGCCCGCTGCGGCGCGCCGGGAAGGGGGGAGCGCGGCCGGGCTGACTGCAGGCCCCGCGCCTCCCGCCGCCCCCGGCCGCTGCGGACCCGCCGCGGGGCACCGCACCCGCCCCGGGGCACCGCATCGCCCCGCACCGCCCGCCGGATGCGGCCCGGCGAGCAGCGAACTTCAGGGCGATCGCCGCATTACCCACCCGGCCGGCGGCGCCCGCCCGGGAGGGGCTGGGCGGGCTCCGCGGCGGGCGGCGCGGTGCCGGGCAGGCCTCGCCGGCCCGGGGCCGCACCGGGAGCGGGGGGGTCAGGGCCGGCCCCGTGGGGCCGCTGGGAGGGGACCAGGCAGGTACGCGCCGGGGCTGCGAGCCCCGAGCGGCGGGGCAGCGGCAGCGAGCGGGTTCCCCCCGCCCGCGGCGGGGCCCCGGTGCCGGGGGAGGCTCCGGGGGCGGCCCGGGAGGGAGGGAGAGCAGGGAGGGGGCTGCCCGGGCCAGGGCCGCTCGGCGGCGCGACGCGGCCGCCAGAGGGCGCCGCCGACGGGCCGGCCCCGACCGGCACCCCGGGCCCGCCGCGGCCCCTCCGCCGGCGCCGGCACCGGCCCGGCCCCGCCGCGGCCCCTCCGCTCCCCCGCCGGCCCCACGCTCCGCCGGCCTCGTGCCCGGCAGCGGCGAGCCTGGGCAGGGCCGGCTGCCCTCCCTTCGCTGCAGAAAACGCTCCTCTTTGTCTGCCCGCCTCCGGCGGGGTCCGAACTCCGCGCCGCGGGTGAGCTCGGGGCTGCCCAGAAATAACCCGGTGGGCCGCCGGTAACTTTACACCGCCCGCCGAGCGCCCTCCGAGCGGGCGCCGCAGCCCGAGGCTCGATTTCCTCCTCAGATAAGTTTTACCGGCCTCGCCACGGGGACGAAAGTACCGTGTCCCCGTGCCGCCCCCCCCGCCCCGCTCCTCTCCGCTCCCGGGTCTCCGCCGCCACGGACCGAGCGGTCCCGGGCGGGATGGAGCGGCCGCCGGAGGATGTCCCTCCGGTTTATGTAACGCTCCCCGGGCAGCACCGAGCCGGGAGGGGTGACGGCGGAGGATAAATGCGTCGCGATGGGATTTAAATTAAACCCCGATACATCTTTGAATATTTTCTTTTTAAACAGACACCCTGAACTACGCACTGATCTAACACTCACATCCATATACATATATACATATGTGTGTATATATATATATTATTTTTTTTTAACACGGAAAAAACTAAGTTGGGGCACTTGGGCTTCTCTCCGCAGCCCGGGCTGGGCTGAAGGAGAAGCCGGGGGAGCTGACAGGCGGCTGCCGGCAGCTCCGTCGCCCGCCGCCGCTGCCCGCGGGGTCCCCGCGCCCCGGAGAAGCGGAGCCCCGGCGTGGGGAACTCCTGGGAAACCGGTGAACGGAGCGGGGTTGCCGGTCCTGGAAATGCGAACTGCGGCTAGGGGCAGACAGGCAGCAGGCACACACACACACGGAGGCGCAGGGCAAGCTCTGTCCACCTCATTGTTCTGCTCGGCACCGGCACGGACTTCACCCACCGCCCCCCGCCGGGGACCGAGCGCCCGGGACCGCGGGGCCGGGGGCGGGCAGAGCCGGGGGGCGACCCGCGCCTCGCCCCGCTCCCGCCGGGCACCGGGAAGGGCGGGGGTGCCCCGCCGCCTCCCCTCAACATCTCCGGGGGCACGGGGAACCGCGGGCGGGCGGCCGGGGACCCCCTGCTCCCCCCCTCCCTCCCCTTCCACCACCGGGCGAGAGGTGCCGGCGGGGCGCGCCGGGCCGGGGCTTACCTTCGTACATGGGGGCCATCGGTGCAAGGACGCCTGTTATTCATGGCAACGCCGCCACGAACGACGCGAGATCGCAGCCCCCCAAACTCAACACACATCTGCCATCTTGAGCGGGTGTCTCTCGGCGGAGGCGAAGCTGCCGCCTGCCTTCTGCATCGCTGCCCACCTCAGCGCGGGGGGAGCCGGGCACATCCAGCCCCGCTGCCGGCCCTCCGACGCGGCCGGGGCGGGCGGGCGAGCGGGCGGGGGCGGCGGCGCCGGGCCGGGCCGGGCCGGGCCGGGGCCGGGGCGAGGCGCGGGGCCGGGCAGGGGCGGCGGGCGGCAGGGCCCCCGGCTCGGGACGGCGGCGCTGGGGAGGGAGGGAGGGAGAGAGGGAGGGAGGGAAGGAGAGAGGGAGGGAGGAAAGGAGAGGGAGGGAGGGAAGGAGGGGGGCTGGCGCGGTGCCCCCGCTCTCAGCGCGGCATGGCTGCGTGTGCCGGGGCGCCTGCAAAAGTTGCACTGGGGGTGAGAGAAAGGGAGAGAGAGACGGAGGGAGAGAGAGGGAGACGGAGACCGAGACGGAGAGGAGGAAAAAAAAAAGGAGGAAAAAAAAAAAAAAAAAACAGCGAAGGGAGTTTGCAAATAATCAAGCGCCGATGGCACCGATCGCGGCTTCCCAGAAGGAGCGGGAGCGAGCGAGAGAAACCCTCTGCTGAGATTATGTGGGATCTTGTTTAACAACACATTTCAATCAGGAGAAAAAAGGAACAGTCAACAGAAGTTGGTGAAACACTTCTGTCTTTCCCCCCCCTCCTCTTTATAGAAAAGAGAGGAAGGGAAAAAAATAAAAAGGCAGCTGATTGAAGCTTTGCAACTCACTGGCTGTGGGGATCATATAATTTGAGCTCATGTTTTACAATAGCATGGAAAATTCCTACCTCTCCCCCTCTCCCCAAATAAATCTTCTATTCCCTCAAGGCATTTCACAATCTGGTTCACTGACAAAAGTTCCAATTTATCTTTTTTTTTTTTTTTTTTTTCTCGTTTAGCTTACTCGCAGTATAAATATTTAGCGGATGCATTTAAAATAAACATACGTTGTTTCTTTTAGGATTCAGGTTGTGGTTTTGGTGTTGATTTGTTTGCTTTTTTTTTTAAAAAAAAAAAAGGAACCACATCAAAGAAGTGTTTACTAACTAAGATTGACAGTCTATTCTCCCCCTCCCTTCCCCCCCCCCTTTTTTTTTTTTTTTTTTTTATTTTAAATGATCCATCTCTCCGGTTGAGCTCGTGCTCAACCAGCCCGACCAACATCATTTTTGTCGGAGCATACAGGAGAGCAGTAGGAGAAGCTACGGGAGCCCCCATTGCCTGACAGGAGCTTTACAAAGGAAGGTCAGTCATCAGGTACCCATTACGCGGGCAAAGGAAGCTGAGACTCATGCAAAGCCTCTGGCAAAGGTGGAAACAAAACCTCGGGCTGTGATCCTGCATTAACTGCCGTCTGGATCTGTCTGCCTGAAGCTCCTTGCAGATGAGCAGTCTGGGACTGGAGCAGTGAAGACATACTCTCTCTGTGCCTGCAGTTACTCCTGGTCCCCAAAAACGCTGCCTCTCACTGCTGCTGGTGCCAGCTCAGACCTCTCTCACCGCAGTATTTGTTTCAGCAGGGCTCAACACCCGGCTACTCCCACTGATGTATCAAGGAGGAGGCAAGAGTTAACTTTGAATTGCGGATTTCAGTGAGAGCCAAGTGCTCCTGCCAGTATGGCCCCTCATCTCGTGGTGCTGCGGGTACCTATGCTGGCAGATAAAAGCAGGCCAGGGAGCAACCCATGCTGACCCAGCTGATGGAGCAGGATGGCCATGTCTGCACTGTGGAGGATGTGATTCCCAGGCTCTCGTGGGCCCTCTTGTTCACAAGGTATTTTCAGTATTTTGCATGATTTTTCTCCCTCCACTGAAAAATGCCTGAAACTATAGGAGAGCTGTCTCATGGCCTATTAGCATTCTGTTTTCTGCATGAAGCTGAAGATACGTGTTAAATGTGTCGAGGAGTGCCATGCAGGACTGGTGGAGGTGATATAGGGCTCCAAATAGGCTAGGATGGCACTGGAAGACTGTGTACAGCAGAGGGAGCAAAACCTGCTCCTGTCTCATCCCTACTTCATTTTGAGAGTGATCCTGAGACCAAATCTTGGTCCTGTGATGCCACGGTCAAATCTTGGAAAAAAATTGATGCTGTCTCCAGCTGGGCCACTGTGGAAGTCCAGGCTAGAGGTGGAGGACAAGTGTGTGGATGGAGATGGGCACAGTACTTGAACTTGCTTCTCGCCCCTCTTTTATTGAGCCATGGTAACCCTCAGGGTTCAGCTGTAGCCATGAGTCAAAAACCTAACATCTTCTTGAAACATGTTTCTGGTCATTG
Source organism: Myiozetetes cayanensis (assembly GCF_022539395.1). Taxonomy (NCBI): domain Eukaryota; kingdom Metazoa; phylum Chordata; class Aves; order Passeriformes; family Tyrannidae; genus Myiozetetes; species Myiozetetes cayanensis. The sequence continues at coordinate 56,494,484 of NW_026087521.1, read as the reverse complement.
TAATTCTGTGCCACCCTCTTCTTTATGATGGAGAACATGATCCGCTTTCCAAGGCTACTAACACTTCTGAGCCCAGCCTGCCTCCTTGCCCTTGATCAGAGTGGCAGCCATGGAACCCTGTCTCAGAGCCACAGAGGAAAGGTGTTGGAGAAGAGCAGAGGACAAAACCAGAGGAGCAGGCTGCTACAGGAGCTGACTTCGCTTCTTGCAATTGCCTTGTGCTGCAGCATGGCTCCAGGTTAGTCACATCATCCTTGCTCTCCTCGGCTGCAGAATGGGGGCAGCGGTACCAGCCTCTGCTATGTGAGACTGCACTGGTAGTTTTTTTCCCTCTGTTTCTGAGCTATCCCATAGCCCTTGGGGTCTGCATTAGCTCCATGCCCATCAAAGCTGGCACGGCATAGGAACTTAAAACATAAACCAAACTCACTCCTCACCCCTTTTACCAGAAGAAAAGAGGAAGGGGTCGACAGAGGAGTCTGCAGAACTCACTGTGTGTGGCCTGGACATGAAAATGGTGTCCCTGGCCCTGTGGCTGGTGGGCGGAGTACAAAGGGGGATGCAGGAGCAGCCAAACCTGCGTGTGACATACTTAGGCAAATGCTAAAGCTGTTGGCTTCAAAGCACAGGTTATTCTGCCTCTTTTAGGGGAAAGGTGATGAACTTGATGGACTACCTGGCTGGTCCAGGATGACAATTCCTGAATGCCTCTTGGGTTCAATATCACCAAGGACATTACAGATTTTCATCTGCTGATAATGCACCCAAAGATAGGAAAACTAATAGGGATATTTTCACCAACAAGGACTGTTCTGATTTTATATGTTTTTAAATGTTGTTGCCAAACGAGGCCACAGCATATTTGGTAAACAAAAACCAGCCCCAACAGGTCCTGACCTCAACTCAGACTGGCTGTGAAAATCCGGTGCATAGAGGAAGCTGGCGGTTTGTGGGCATGCAGAGGGAGCAGGGATTTGCCCTGCTGGGCACAGCATTGCTTCCCAGCTCACACAGGGGCCTCTGCCTGAGAGTCTCCTTCAAAGAGGACTTAGGGCATATGGTTGGATCCAGGGCGCACAATCCCTTGCTGCACTTCCCCATTTCTGTGTACAGATGGGGATGCACTCTGGAAACAGCCCAGCTCTGAGCCTACAACCTTCCTTTTCCATTCTCTCCAAAACTGAGCATCCGTGCATGGATGTTACACCCTAGGTCCCTGAGCTAGAGACAAAACCATGGTGTGGATGTAGCTGTCAGGAGCCAGTCGTCGGCAGTGCAGCTGCAACAATCCTGGGACAAGGCTGTTCTGCTGGAGAGATCATGATCCTTGTACCAATGGACCCCGTCATCCTCTGCAGGCCTGAGACTGCAGGAGATGTCACTAAAATTTTGAATCCTGAGAGACTTTCCCACCTCAACAGACTACTTCTTCTCTTTGACTTCTTCACTCAGAAGAGGATGGCAAACCAGCACCGGAGAAGCACATATTAATGTCTCATCTTAAGATTTTTCATTTCTCCATTTGCATATTTGGGTCTCCTATAAACTCAGCTGCGGTTTGAGTGCAAGTACATAGCACACTCAGCTGTGTCATGGAGTATCATGTACCACCAAGGCAGCAGCATCCCCACCTATGTCCACAATGGCTATGGGGTGGTGGTAGCAGACACTAAGCCACGGAAAAGAGAGGTGGCCTTTTAACAGCACTGGGCTGGCACTCAAGGAGGCTCCATTTCTGCTCCACATACACAAATCTAGGTGGTCTTGGCATGTAACTCACTTCTCCAGAAAGGCACATGGTGTTTGAATGGTGTCTCAGGAACTTCTGGTAACAACCTCAGCCTATGCTTAACTGCAGTGGGAGTAGAAGGGGTTACTGCTTCTTGCTGGAAATGTGAGAGCTTGGGCTTCTCTTTCTTTCTCTTAGAAACTAATACAGATTTTGGAAGTCAAAATGTAAGAAGGAAGGCAGGTGACTTTTAAAACATAGTTGGTCATCATTCCCATTTTAGGGTGTGTGTGTGAAGGGACACAAGGTGCCCTTTGGTCTCTCAGAGCCAGAAACACCATGGTGGCATCACCTCCTCTTCTCTAGTACCTCCACCAAGCCCTGGCTGTGCCAAGAGCATGCCAGGGGCATTGCCAGAGGTGCCTGCTGCCAAGATGCAATGTCTTGCTCTTCACCCCAAAGAAAGCTGAGGGGGTTTGTGGCTCCCAGCTTTCTCAGTTCATTGTCTGTCCACTGCATTTGTTTCTTTGAAAAGATTGAGCCTAAGAATGTATTAATAAAAGGCTGTAAGGTACATTAAGAAAACAATAGCAACATAACAAACCAAAAAAAAAAACCAAAGAAAAAAACAGGGGAGAAAGGCTGTAATCACACAGGGTGAGGACATCCCCTTCAGTGACAACCTTTTATACCTGTTTGCCTTCATGGTGGAGCTGGAAGGCAGCGTGTTGTTAGCAAGGATCAGGCCCCAAATCTTTCGCATTAATCAAAGGAAAATATTTTCTTAAAACACCAGGGGAAGGTTTCCCAGTGAAATACACACAGATGTTTTCTTTTTAAATGTAAATCAGTGAGGGAATGGACAGTTTAATTAAAAGTAAAATTATTAGGTAAGTGCTCAGGGAATCTACTTTATTTGCTGGGTACACTCACATATTTTTACTGGTGAGTCAATTGCAATTTTTAATTTCTTTCCACTTAATAAGACCAGCTCAGAGACTAGCCACTATGATGTGGAATATTTGGGGGAGGATTTTTCCATGGATAGCAGGAGTGTCTGTCCTGTGTGCAAGTTGTGGATGCCTAGGCAGCTTGCTATGGTATGTCCATTCTGAGCCTCACATCGCTGCTAATCACAGTATCACAGAATGTTCTGAGTTGGAAGTGACTCTCAAGGATCTTCATTAGCAAACACTCATTATAGGCTGCTTCTGCAGAGATTTTCTCGCCTGGAGAAAATCCTTTCCCTTGTAACAGGGATTTTGAGTCCTATGAACTGAAACACTTGGAGTAATGGCTGTCTGGGATGCTAAGGGAAAGGGGCTATAGTTTTAACCGACTTTACACCCTGCTGCTACTCTGTTACTAGACTCTTCTCCCTTCAGTATCACCCGTCCCTTTACACACAAGCCTTTTTGCAGGCAGGTGTTTTGTGGAAGCCCCTACCCTCGAACCCCTGCATCCCTTTTCAGCATAGCAAATGATACAGACAGACTCCTGAGCACATCAGAAAACAGCAAAAATATGCTGCATACTTGAGTGGGGTTGAGGACTGATGGCTCAGCCGTAGCTGAAGTTCAAAATAAGACCACAAAAGCCTCCAATAAAATTATCCCATGCACCATCGTGTGGGACTCTATAAGAACTCAGATATTTTTACTGAGTCTGAACACCAGTGGCTTCCTCAGTGCAGTTCTTGTGATGTAAATGCCTCTTTCAGGTGGTAACAAATGGATTTATGGTGTAGACGTACAGAGGGATAAGGCTTAATTCCCACTATGAAACCAGATGATGCTGATAAAGCCTCAGTGGCTTCAGCAGATGTACCCTGAAACAGACAGGAGTGTGGCAATGGACAGATGTTGTGAAATGCTTCAGGTACCACGGATGGCAGAAAGGTGCGATGAAAGCACACAGCCTGATTAGTGCCCGGGGGAAGGCAGAGATCTGGGTCACCTCATCCAGGCCTACCACCACATATGATCATATTTCTGAACTTTCTTCCCCATCAGGAGTATCACTGAAATAAATGCCCTAAAAATGATGTGGCCTCTCTGTTTGAGGGGTTAAAAACAATTTCCCATCATTGAGCTTTTGCAGTTGGCTCAGGTATTGTTGCAGGGTCTTGGATCCTTTTCTTATTATTATTAATAAAAGAAACTTTGAAATATATTTTAAATAGTGCTTATCAGATAATGAAATTCTAGCTGTGGTTGTCTTTCAAACAACCAGGGCCATGATTTAATTGGAAGTAATTATAGTCTTTTCTGAAGTATAATTTTTAGGGTATTTTTTCCCCTGACATTTTCAGTGTGGAAATTAAAAATAAAACGATGTCAGAATCACAAGATTTCAATCTGTCTTCAAACAATAATGTGAGCTAGTGTCAGAGGTTTGTCCTTGGCTGGAAGGAGGAAAAACTCCCTGAAAAAAATCCTTATGGTGAAAATCGCCAATAGCACCCATCTGTACACTTTCTGTGCTCAGAAATTCCTGGGAGACTCCTGCTTCCCAGAGCTCAGTAGAAAGCCTCCTAGCTCTGGTGCAGTGGGAAAGGGCACAACAGTACCTAGCTCCTGAAAGCACCACATTTGTGATGCAGGCTTTGTTAATTATTCCACTGGTAAAGGCTGTATTAAGAGACACAATTAGAGCAAGGAAAAAACTTTTCCCATTCTACACAACAAAGATTAAATGTAGTCCTCATATCCCCCTGAAAACAATCCAGGGTGTAACAAAGGTATTTCCATGATTCTTTTCCCCCCAACATTTTTTCCAGTTTTTAAAGAGGAAATTTTTCAAATTATCTCTAAATTTTGCCCTGTTTTCACTTTGCAATTCCTCAGCTTCCTTCGGTGAAACCACCAGTGCATCCTCTAAACTCCAACTCACACACTCTACCTTCCTTAAAATGCTATTGCCAAGGGAGGGACAGTCTCCACCAACATCAACTCAACTTTTTTGGTTGCCAGTGGCATCAGCAGGGCCCTATGGTCAGGCCCTCAATTCCTATGAGCCTTTGTGGTTCTACTGGTACTGGATGCTATGATGCCCCGGACGCACATGCTTCTCTAAATACAGCTACTCAGAAGGAAAGTTTGGCCCAGACTTTTAAGTCACATTCTTCAGACTCCAAATAATTTCTGTATGGATGCAGATGTGCACATGAGGAATTATCTTGAAGTCTGAACTCTCTGCTTCTGGATCTGAAATTTTATATGTAATGACCATGTTCCTGAACACCAGTCAAAGAAACTACTTCAGATTAAAAGGGCAGCACGCATTAAAAGACAAAGCTACATATGAGGCAGATTGTGATTACAGCACTGTATAAAGTACTGTAGAGGAATGTATGAGGGATGCAGAACTGAGGTTCTGCAGAATGTGTTGACTTTTTGAAGAGGCATCAACTATCATTATAGACTCTATGGAGTTATTAACCAGATGATTTACAAGCCAAATTCCTACTGGGCAATACCTGCCTGGTCCACTTACGTATCCTGCCTCACCACTCAGCTTTATTTATTCCATTCTCCACTCTCCTCCTTAAAAAAATCCCATTGCACGGCATTACCAGCAAAGAACAACTATGTTTCATCTCAGATATGGCTTCAGCAGCAAGGTAAGAGATTTCCGTCTATTCTTCAGCCTCTGAAACAGCCTTTTCAAATAAAGGTGTTTTATTAAATGGGAAAAAAAATTATACAGACTGAGGTAAAATTTTGGTCAGGCCTTGTAAAACAAACTCAGTGACTTTAAAGTAGTAAAACTTTCTGTGGCACTTAGCCTAAGCTGATCTTCTATACTATACTTCAGGGATAAGTCCAGATGTGCTGACAGAAACCTCGTGGCTTCCAACCCATGCGCTGTGTAGAGCCTTGAGGGATTTTCTGAAAAGCAACTACTTTTCCTAAGTTAAACATTTTTATCTCCCCTCCCAAAATGTCCAGCAGACCAGCAGTGTTTCAAAGACAAGCATACGTGTTTACTTCCATGACTTTCATGCTGTCAACAGAAAATATTTGAAATTGCAGGCAAAGTTTCCAAGAAAGCAGAGATGAAGATTTTCTTTGCTTAGATTAAATTTCCCAGTACCTTCCAGCAAGACTCCTGCCTTTGCACCACTCCCTCACTCAGCTGGAAGCCTGGAGATCTGAGCCCATTACTTGACCACAGATCTGTCTGGGGACTTGGTGTGTTTAGGCATTGTGAGCCAAGGAGTATATTTGGTACACTCAGTGCCTGCCACAGCACAGCACTGAGCTTGGCGGGATGGGAAACACCTCCAGTATTTGCACTTATTTGACTACTTAATGGACATTATCTCCTTCTCCAGCCCAGATCTCTACAAGAGCCAAACCTGACCATGATGTCCATCACTGTTAATGCTGTACCAATAGTAATAGCTAAGCTGTTGGTGATGGGTTCACACAAGAACATTGTTCCTTGTTGGTTAGCCGCAGCCTGTGACTGTGGCTTTAACAATTGTGATGAGCAGGTCTTGTCTTGGGACCCTGCTACCCACCCACTTCCATGCTGAGAAAGTCGAATAAATATTTACTACTTCTCAAAATAACACCCAGCCACACTCACCCTTACCACTGCAGAGTAGTTCATCTAATTGAAATAAGAACATAAGTAAACTGTTTGTCAAGGCAGTTTATTAGGAAAAGATTGCTGTGTCAGGAGCTCCCTTACTGCGAGAGATGCTGTGTTGTCTCTCTTAATATTTAATGTCATTTTAATAATATTCCCCAGTTAGGGGGGCAGGCTGGTGCTATAGACTAAAGACCAAGCCTGCCAAAGTGGAGAGGAATAAAAGCTTGAGGTCAGCTTCACTCCATTGACTTACCCACCTGGAGGCTGGGCAAAGAACAGTGTTGCTCTTCTTCCAAGGGACTCAGCCATGCCCAGGTCCTTCTCTCCAACTTTATTTCAGATTTGTGGATATTGCCTTTCCTTACTCAGAATGACACTTTAAAAAGGTTAGGGCCACATCCTGAGGTGGTGGAGATGAGAAACCCACATTTTTCCTTTGACAAACCTATTTCTCATTGCAACGCTGCTCCATTTGGACTCGTTAATCAAACAGTACCTTAAACTACTGAATTTCTCCCAGGCTTGTGATTGCATCTGCAGCGACAGCACTCCTGCCTTCTTTGGCAGGTCTTGTTTTGGAAACCTCTGTGTTAAACTCAGAGGTGTTTTATCTCAAGGCATGGGGAACTGCAGCTTAAGCATCAAAGGTCCCCACTAGTAAAACATACAACAATGCTGCCTCTGCGTTGCGCTCCAGCCCTCACAGACCTGCCTTGGCTGCAAAGCTGCTGCACAAGAGGGTGCCCCAGTCCCTACCTCATTCCTCCAGACTTCTGGCAGTTATGCCCAGCTCAGGCTCTTCCTTATTGTGAAAGACTCCCTGCTGAAGGACCATGGAGTCAGAGCCTTTTGAAGCTGCTGCATAATAAGCTGTATTCTTTTTCTAAACATCACTAGACAGTTCAATAATAATTACATGAACTTTGTAATCAGCCAAACCAGCGTAGGCATCTACTGACCTACACATACCATTTGTGAGTAATTTTACATAAAGGGCAGGTACTTTTGTACTTAGTGCACAGGACTTGTGCACAAACAGCTATAGAAGGAGGGCCCAATTATAAATAAACCATCCTTAGTTGTCACTTTGCTGTCTCTGACTTCCCACGCATTCAAATGGTGAGACTGATTCATTTAATCTTACTCTAAAGCAGCAAGCCACAGAGGCAGTTTCCCGACAGTTGCTTAAAAAAGTGTAGCTGAGCTCTCTTAAATTGTCTTCCCTTGTATTATATTTAGACATTGTGATTAGACTATCTGTCACGATATGCTTTAATTTTAAGGTAGAATTTCGAGCTGCTTTCTGAAAGCAAACAGAGATGCTCCTAGGAACCAAAGGGGCATGAGCGCCAGGTTTCAGCATTTAGGAGCAGAGATCTTCAGTGCTGCTTGCACTGCCGGCTCCCCCGGCACAGCCAGCCTTATGAAACCTGAGTTTTCAAATAAGTGCAACACTATTTACCATAATGAGACTTCTGGGAAGGGTGGAGACAGTGAAAGACTTAGCGGTTGTTTCCAAGCATTTTAGCAATATCAGCTGAGCAATTTTTATGATCTTCCCTTCTGCCCTCCTTCCCTCTTCTCCCCCTCCAAAACCTGGCTATTCTTGTCAAAGGCTTGGATGCAAAATCTGGACAGTCCTGTCATATGAACATGGCTTTTACACATTTGTGTCACTGCAAAGCAGATTATAATGACTACACTTCATTCATTTTATTCTGATGAAGTCAGTGGAGGTTTCAGCATAGATACAAACTCAATGTGCAGCTCTGCCCTTGACAATTGCATGCCGAAGAGAAAAACTGAAAGCTCTTGTTTTGCTAAATATGCTATTTAATATTTTGTAATGATCTGGTAAAAGCAGTCAGTGAATGTGAAGCCTTACACATTTCTATATTATTATGGAGGAGGTTACTAGAGTTACACTGAAGGAGGTTTCCTTGTTCTGTGACTTGCTTTACCAGAGCACTTACCAGACACTGAACTGCGAGTTCACCTGCTGACCACCATCTGTGATGAGAAGACCCCCAGATTCTATCACACTCTCAGCCACTGCTCTGGCTGTGGGAGCCTAGCAAATATGACCAAAATCTGGCAGACAGGACAAGGTGGAAGACCCTCTGGGCCCTAAGGTACATGGGGAGACAGGGAGGGTTCTGTGAAGAGGGCGAATGGTAGGGAGCAGATGCCATACCTCTGTTGCCTTTGGTTAACCTGGAATAAATGCTGCTGTGGAATTTAAGACTCTGAATTAAAAGGTGAGTTTCTCCCATGTGCCATGTATAGGATGCCTGTCTCCTCTAGCTGGTCTACAGAGAACTGTAAATCTTTTATTGCTTCCACATACCCTCATAGAAACTTGTGTTTTTAATTTAGTGTGTAGAAAACTTGAAGTTCTACATCCAGATCTTAATGTTGGTCCAAAGATGAATGGATTACCATTCTTTTAGGATCTTCTATATTCCTCTTCTTTCAGATAAAAATGTTATGATAGAAGTTTTCCACCATCCCTGTGTCTCTAGAGAGAATCTTGGAGACTTGAAGGTGACTTTTCTGTGAAATGGTCTCAATATCATTCCAAAAATACTTCATAATGTGGAATCTGCTCCTCAACCTCCAGCAGAGATCAAAGAGATCCCAGAAAAAAATTGAGCAACATCCATTCCTACGAGCTGAGCCTTTGGCTATAATGAATCAAACAACTACCCTTTTATCAGCCAGATATAAGTTGACCTGGGGCATTTTGGAGCCAAAGGCTAGTGTAAGGCTGCTGGTTTAGGCTTTTTTTCCATCAAAATATTGAGTCCAAAGGAAGATCTTTGTTTTCAAATAGTGTTTTTTACATCTTGTTGTTATTTTCACTTTCAAGCTTGCTTGGCCAGTTGGATATGAAAAGCTTGTTTTTGCTTCCTAGTGGCAAGATCATCTGTTAATGGTATGTATGGGGTGCTAATTACTATCTGTCATTGGTATTTATGAGGTTCCAATTGCTACAGGAACTAAGTGTCACGTACAATACTGAGATAAGCATAAATGTTATTGAGCGTGGATTCTGCTCTTCCCACCCTAGTGCTTGGCCCCTTTGACTTGAATACTTTGTCCTCTCCATCACACTCCTTTTCATACTTGCGAGGCATCTGAAAAACAGTGAGTTATGTGCTTTGCTGTGAAGCAGCCCTGGCTTGTGAGTGAGTGAGCTTGAGAGTGGCCCATGGCTCCATCTCGGAGCTTCTGTCCCTCATGCTGGCAGGTGACCCAAGGCCCCGGCACTGTGACCAGCAGCACTGGGAGCAGAGCCCACAGAGCCTGGGTCTGCTTTGCCTGGAAGCTGCACACCAGCTGCTGCTGAATCGCTTTCCATAGGATGTCTTCTAAAATCCAGCAAAGTGTGGCCACTGGGAGAGCTGAAATCAATTGAGGTGCTGCTTCCCAGCCTGTGCACAGTCACAGAAGGTGTACCAGTCAGAGAGTGTGGAAAGCTTTGAACTGTTTGGACCAGGACCTGCTGAGAAGCCGAGAGCCTGTGGAGCCTTGCTAGTGTTAATGTGAAGAATTTCTTCTGGCTACTGGTGCTAAAGAGGAAGTTTGCTTCTCAGACAAACTAGATCCTTTGACCAACTTGACCACTGCTGTGGCCAGAGATACAGTCTCAGCCTGATTCTGAGAAAAGCAAATGCCTGGAACTCCATTTCTACCACTACAGAGAAATTATTATGATCCCACAAGAAAGTTGATTTGAGATGAAAAAAATGCAGGTCACAATAGCAGCTAATTCTTAAGTGGGACAGGCGTAAACTTCTTTAATGTGGATATTGAAGGGGACATATTTTGTTTCTATTATTACTTGACTATGGGAGACTAAAGGGAAATTTTTTCACAACCAAAGAAGTATTTGAAAGAAGTTTTTAAAACATGTGAAATTTAAAACAAAAAATTAGGAGGAAAACTGAAATGAAGCATCTGCGTAAAACTTTTTCTTCCTCTTTTTGATCAGTTCTGATGGTTCTAATTGACGTCCGAGGAGAAAGCTGCAAGTGATTTAGAGATGAAGAAGAAAGGAATGGCACTGCTGTTTTAGAGACAAAGAAGAAAGCTAAGTCCTGCCTATGGGACAGCAATCCTGGGACAAACTGAAAATGCTTGAATAAAGAAGGTGCCATGAACCAACATTTATCTCCTGCTTACCCTTACAGCTATTTCCTTACCCTCAAATTTTCAGGAATGAAAAGGTGTAAGGATCACTAATTACACTAGGACTTTTCCTTTATGTATCACTGCTCACTCAAGACTTTCAGACTATTACACAAATAACAGTGACGTGCTTGGCAGGAGCCCTTTGAAGCACAGACTGCCGTTCCTGCCAGCTTGGTTTCCCCAGCAGAAGAGCAGTGGTCGAGGGAGATGAAGGGATGGAACCTGCAATGCTGGGATGCCCTCACCTTCCTCACCCTCCCAAGTTGCTCATGTCCCCCTTGCTTTGCCCCCATGCAGGTTTCTGGCCTCACAGCCCACCTGAGGCCAGGCTCTGTCAGGGTGACAGCTCATTGCCAGACGCTGTGGTACACCAGGCAAACAGGGAGTGGGCATCCAGCAGCCAGTGACCAGCAAGCCAAGGAGCCCTTGATTGCTGAGGGCTGCTCCATGACGCCAGTAGGTTTGCAGAGAACAAGCAGGGCTGGAGTCAGGTTACACTGAGTCCCAAGGATCAGGCAGCAGCTTCCCAGGGAAAATACATGCCTACGTAAATAAAGAGGGAAATAATTATAAGGGTGTAATTAACTGAGCAGAAGCAAAAATGGAAAGCAGAAGCAGAGCTGAAAGACAAAAAGAAAAGAAAAGCGCTTGAGCTTTTTTGTAGATGCAGAGGCTTGCATTTTGCATTTAAAGAAATAGAGGGAGAAATTTAAATATGTATTTAGGAAAAAAAAATTCCAGTGGGAAATCTGAAAAGAACCAGAAGCTTTTGTGAGGCAGCCCCTGAAGAGACAAAGCTATGAATGCACAAATCCAAATATCAACCTTTGCTTCTTCAACAGTAAAAAAAAACCAAGTAATTCGTTCAGTACAGAGAGAAAGTAAACTTCTGGGAAAGCACCTGAGGACAGTGCTGGGAATTGCTTACCCTGTCATTTTTGCTCCTGTCACTGGGCAGTATAAGTGAGGTAGTTATTAGAAGTGTTATTTATTCCAAGAAACATTGCATTCCTTTTTTCTGCCCACTACCTTGCTTATAGTCAGGTGTGTTTACTGAAACATGCTCAAAGCCCTGAGTTGCACTACCATCAGTCTCCCAGCATCATCCACTCAGCTGGTCAGTGGAAGGATGAAAGACTCCTATCCAGTGAGAGACCCTTCTTTCCCATAGAATCATGGAAGGGTTTGCATTGAAAGGGACCTTTAAAAGTTATCTAATTCAACCACCCTGCCACAGACAGGGATATCTTCATCTGGATCAGATCACTCAGAGCTTTATCCAACCTGACCTTGAATGTTTTCATGGATGGGGCCTTCATCACCTCCCTGGGCAACCTGTGCCAGTGTTTCACCACCTTCATTGTAAAAAGTTTCCAGTGTATATCAAAGCCTGAATCTACACTCCTTTAGTTTAAAACCATTGCCCCTTGTCCTGTTGCTGCTGTCCCTACTAAAAGTCTGTCCCCATCATTCTTGTAAGCTCCCATCAGGTACTTGAAGGCCACTATAAGGTCTCCCAGGGACCTTCTCTTCTCCAGTTAAACAACCCCAATTCTCTCAGCTTTTCCTCACAAGTGAGGTGCTCTAGCCCTCTAATTGTCTTCCCGGCCCTTCTCTGAACCTGCTCCAACAGGCTGATATCCTTCCTGTGTTGGGGAACCCAGGGCTGGATGTAGTCTTCCAGGTGGGGTCTCACCAGAGCAGAGAAGATGGGCAGAATCACCTCCTTTGACCTGCTAGCCACACTGCTTTTGATGCAGCCCAGCATACAGTTGGTTTTCCAGGCTGCAAGCACATATTGCTGTCTCGTCATTCTTCTCATTAAGGAAAAACTGACAAAAAGGGTAGGTCTTATGGCACATTCAGAAAACCAGCAGCTGCCAATGAAAAATCTCCCTTGGACTCAGATAGAGATGATGGTTCTTAGTCCCTTCCTAGAGGGATGTCCTACCCCGTTAAACAAGCTGGTGGTGGGTGAAACTGGGGAAAGCACTAAGTAGAAAATGGCTTACCAGGGAAGCAGAATCTCACTTACAGAGCTCCTGACTGAAAACCTAATCTTTAACTTTGTTCCAAAAGGCTAGGTGGAAAACAAGTCTAAATACGCTTTGTTCGCTCAACAACACAAGGTACCTTCTGTACTCTGGTCTCTCGTGTTTCAGGATGAAAGAAAATTCAGCAGGCAATTTGTCAACAAATTAAAGTCACCACTATCAAAATCATTCTGAATCTAAAAGAAAGGAATAAATTTGATTGTACCTGTAGAAATATATTCAGGGCAATGTTAAAGAGCCTGGACCAGCTGCTTCTTGCTTAGCTCTTATCTAGGAACACCTGCATGGATTGCAGTTGTGGATGGCTGAGTGAGGGCTGGCTGTGGCATGAACTGAGATGGAGGGGCTGGTGCTTGGACACCACGCTGTGTTCCTCTGCCTGGCATACTCCAGAGTCCCCAGAGATGGGAATGTCAGGTATGTGCTACCTGTTTTCTCCAACCCAGCTAGGAGATAACAGGAGTGACACTGTAGGGAAAACATTCAGGCAATGTGATTTAAAAAAAAAAAAAAAAAAAGAAAAAGGAAATAAGGTAAAAACTCCTCCGTGATTTTGTGGGTCTTTGAGCATGCTGGGTTGTGGGGCTGGAAGTGGGGAAGCACAGAACACAGACAGATTTTATTAATTTGATAAACTAGAATGAGTGGTGTATTTTGGCACTCCATCATTGTAACTAGCTTTTGGTGAGACAGGGTTTTTGGCCAGTGCTGTTTCTAAGGAGGATTTCTCTGTCCTTATGCTTACCCTGCCTACCAGTCACATGAGAGCTGTGCTGTTTAACCCTCCTTCCCCTCATTTGTATTCCCCATTCCCACACAACCCATAGGCAGTGTAGCATTACTCCCCTCCCCCAAACTTTCCCTCTTTCAATTGGTGTCACCACAAAGGAATAGATTATTACTGACACTGATTCCAATTTAATCCTTCCAATAATCTGATTTTTCCAAGCCTATTTATATCCTTGAAATGACAGTAAGGTTTAAAGTGATACAAATATCTGAGCCTAAGAGCTGTTACTATCCACACCAATCTGTTCCAGTTTTGACCCTCCAGAATAAAGTGTAACCTCAGATATTATTTGATAAATCCCTTCCCAAGTGTTTGTAATGCTAGACTGGTCCTTGGTTAGTCTTTTTGACTAGCTTTTTCACATTACAGGTTTACTCTCCGTTACACTGGTAACAAGCTGAAGTCCCAAAATAAGTTTTAAAGCTCATATAAATGTAGAATTTCTTTTCCCTTTGTGGATTTTAATAACTTTCTGGTGTCTGGAAATGATCAAGAAGTAAAGCTTTCATAGCAATGTAAGAAGTATAAACCCACTCTAGTTTGTTATTTCATCCAGCAACCTGAGAACTTTTTTATTTTCCTGGGCTTTAAGGTGATCAGCCAATGTTTTCTCCCATCCCCAATCTCCTTAAGAAGCTTATTAATGTTTTACATTCAAAATAAAGACAAACCAATCTGAAAACAAAGCCATACTTAGGGCTGCACATTGTAAATGTGCTTGCTGGACTATTTCCACTATTTGTAACCAATTCATTTTAATATTGCTCCTACTTCTTGCTAGATCTGCAGAACTTCAGCTCACACATAGCCAAGGAGTAGTTCAACCAGAAGTCAGCAGGTTTTTGTTCCTTTTTTCCCCCCACTCTTATAATTCAATGCACTGACTTGTTTATATAACCGAATCCTTTTGTTTCTCCAAAAGGGACTTGGCTATTTCACTGAGCGACAACACCCGTGGTAGGTGATGGTCTGTTTTTTCCAAAGCAAAGACTTCAGTTTTCCGCAGAATTTACATTCCAGTAATAAATATTTAAAGGAATTATAATGGAACTGAAGCAAAGAATGTCTCCCTGAAACACACACACACACGTGTATACACACACACACACAGACAAGGACACTCACAGTCAATTAGTCTGGGGTCGCTCCAGTGCAGATGGTGCCTCTGCTCAACCCCTGAAGTAGTTTGCTTTTTCCATTAGAAAACTTGGCTACTTTGGATTTTTAATACCCCATAAAAAGCTTATAAAATGTTATTCTTTATTGTGTATGTAGCAGATCATTCAAACATCTATGTCAAAGGCATTTTCTGCAGCAGGGTCTCTTTCTGCCCCTAAAATAAGTGCAAGAAAGAATACAGTCTGTGCTGATTTCTTGCTGTCCGTCCTCAGGTTTGAGCTTTAGGATTTTCAATCATCTTTATTTTATTTTGCCACAGACTAAAATAAATGACAGCAGAATGGCAGTTTTGGAACAAAACAGGGCTACACAACTACCTTTTGACTTCAAATGTGTAGTCTACTATAAAGCAAATAAGACACTGATGTACTTTTCGATTTACAAAGCTTGTATTTGCCCCTGTGGGCATAACACCAGGTGATGTCTTACTTAATGATGGTGAAGATTTTATACATGACATAAACAAAAGAGCTGCTTTTTAAAAATATTTAAAAAAAAAAAAAGAAAACAAGAAAATAAAGAAGAAAATATTTTGATTCTTTTCATGAAGTAGAATGAATTGACTCCAAAAAGCAGAACAATGAAAACCAAAAGGCGAAAGCAGGAAGAATGTGGCATAAATATCGGAGTTACCTGCAAATGTGTTCCTCTGCAAACCAGACAGTATTTATTCTGTACAGTTTTATCCTTATCTTTTCATTTGCATTGAATACTGCCCACCTTAGTAGCACTATAGCCGGCTGAGTATAATGCCCACTGAACATTGCCCACCCAGGAGATATCAGAGCTTCCTTGTCCCTTCTCATGCCCTGGACTGCCTCATTCCATGACCAGGTTCACCATGAGGAGGCCTGTTACCCGTGGAGGAGCTAAAGGGCTGTAAGGCAAGAGTTTGTGAGGGGGAGGGTTACATGTTGTTTATTTTTTTTCATTCCCATGTCTAGGGCTAAGCAGCAAAATAGTACTTCTTCTCCATTTCCACCCTATCTCTGTTTTTTCACCTTTGAAATCTGGTTATTCTTAGCTCACTAGGTTTGATTTGCTGACCTGACATGAACAAATCCATCTTTCATGTTGATCCTGGCTTAAACTCAGCAGAAACAGAAATAAGAGTGGAAAATAACCCATCTGACAGCTAGAGACAATGACACTGAACCAGTTTAGGACAAATGGAGGGTGGTCATGAGTGTGTGGAAGGTTTCTGTCTGCTTGAGGTAGTCCACAGCTAGAGAACAAAAGGGTGGGTGTCTGTGGACATGGGTGCAGGGACATGCACACACCAGTGGAGAAGCAGGGATAGATGCTTTTATATTCATCAGCCCTCATGGCTGGATTCAGCTTTGTGCAGGCATCAGTGTAGGGAGGCAGCCCTGGAAGAAGTTTACCTTCGTTGAGAGAGACCTTTGGAATGGATCAGCTGGCCAGGAGGGGGAATGATCAGCTGCGGGAAAGGAGAGATCCATGTAGAGTGGGAGAAGCTCCTCCTAGGAGAGGGGCAGGCAGGGATGGAGGCAGGAGGGCCTCCCACTCCTACAGCACACTCTTCCCATGCCAGCCCTGCTCCATCTGCTGGCAAGAACAATGTGGAGCCTCTGGCGTTTGCCCGCCGGGATCCAGCCCCTCCTGTCCTCCTCCCTGGCCCAGATTCCCTCCATGTCTTCATTTTATCTGCCACAAGTGGCAAGGGTGAGATGAGCAGAGCCTTCCCCAGGCACAGGAGGGGCAATAACCCTTACTCTTGGATTCTAGGACAAGGAACTGCTCTCCCATGAACTTTCCTCTACTTTAGACTCCAACACGTGAAAGTTACAAATTAAGTATTGTGCACACTGGGTATTTACCCAGTGTGTAAATAGGTGTGTAAACAGGTGATCACTGCTCACCTGTGGTCCGTCAAACCCCAGTGGAAATACCCTGCAAACCCCCTGAGGCTGCATGGCAGGCTGGGATAGACAGAGTGAGATGGCGACATCAGCTCCTGCCTCAGCAAGTGCCCAGGAAAGCACGGTGTAGCTGTGAAAGGTGTTCAGGGAAAACACCTCTGCTTTGCTGCTCAACAGTCTGCAGGGTTATTGTTTTGGCTCTGCCTCCATTTTTCCCTTGCCTACTAGGTGTTTAAGAGAACGTGCTGAAGAAAGCTCTGGCTTTTTCAAAACATGGAAGCAAAATGGAAAGCTTTTGCCATGTGTGAG
Source organism: Myiozetetes cayanensis (assembly GCF_022539395.1). NCBI lineage: Eukaryota > Metazoa > Chordata > Aves > Passeriformes > Tyrannidae > Myiozetetes > Myiozetetes cayanensis. The sequence continues at coordinate 56,477,747 of NW_026087521.1, read as the reverse complement.
CCTGCATGGCATTGCAAACTTGACTCACTGTTCTCTGCACAAGTAGTTGCAGGCTGGTCACAGCTCCCCTCAGAAAGGTAGTGGGATTTTTTAGCTTTGGCACCACTGGCCTTAAATGTTTTTTCCTCTTGTTGTACCTTCTGCTACTGGGAAATCATCTGCACCTGGGTTTTGCTTCTCTTTTCCGTGTGGGAAAAGAAGCGTGTTCATCCTGCTGTGGCTCTTACACATGGCTACTCTTTCATCTCTGCGTTACAGGCAGTCAGGTGAATGGGGTGGGTTGTGGTTCCCCACATCATCCGGCCCCTCAGGGAGGGAAGGAGGGCAGCCAGTGTCAGACCAATGTTTACAGAAAGTTTAGTCTCCAGTGGATTTCCCTACTCCAGCGAAACAATAGGAGGGTCTTGTGCTATATTATCCACGCTTCCTCCTTATTCTGATATTATCTGTGAATTCTTGCAAATAATAGATGACTGAGACCATTTTTGTTCTGGGAAATAGGAAGATGAAAACATTAGACAGACCTTAGCAGTTTCAATAGACTTATTCATGGCGTATGTAGTTATGCAAGTCAGGAACTAGCAAAATGCCTGTTGGAATAAGTAATAGTTCTGTGTATTCACAAAAGCAGTTCTCTTACATCTCCGTTTCAGTAAGAGATATTGTCTTGGTCAAAACAAAAGGAAAGTTCAAAACAAAAGGAAAGTTCAAAACAAAAGGAAAGTTCAAAACAAAAAAGAAAGCAAACATAACTCCACTCTTAATGCCACAAGATCTTGGGAAGCAATCCATTCCAGTTCTTCTATGTGTCTGCTTTAATACAGGCATTCTGATGTTCTGATATAAATCGCATGCTGGTGATTAATAGATTCTCTATCAATTGGACTTGAACTGAAGTCAAAGGAACATACTCTTTTTTTTATTTTTTCTTTACCCCATGTTCTTTTCCTTTTCTAAACCTGCATTAAAATAGATTATTCAGAAATCTTGGAATGAAAAGTGCTAGGTCAAAACTCACATTTTTCTAGCAAGTCTATGAAAACTTACTTTGAAAAGTCACATACTGTAGAAGGTCAATTATCCTGGAAGGCTTATGGCTTAAATATGCTTTTCATGGGCTTGTTCTAGAAATACAAAATGAGCTGTAGTGCTTTGCAAAGCAGCTAAACCCTTCGCTGGGCCAAATGGAATCCAGAAGCCATTAAATGGATTGACTTGGGTGCAGAAGTCCTGCAGCTTCCCTTCAGTCCTGTGCAGAGCTGGGCTGTGTCTCAGAGCTAGAAGCCACGGAGCAGAGGTTCTGGCAGGACTCCGTGTCTGCCTCTGTGTCACGTCCCCCTCATCTGGGAAGTCTTCGTGAATTGTCATGCAACTGCACAGAGGTGGCTGTGGTGTGGTGCTGCGTAGAAGCTTTATGGGTACCACCTGTCTCCACGCTAAAACCTCCTGCATTACTCATTATTATTATTTCCTATTATCTAGAACCTCCTTTCCTTCTCCTCCTCCTCCTCCTCCTCCTCTTCACCCCAAGTAAAGGGGTCCTGTTGGTATATCCATGGGCTTAATACTTAGTGGTCTCGGAAGAACTTCTCTGGCTCGTTGTACATTAACATTGTTGACATTTTTTATGCATATGCAATTAATAAAAACTGGGCAAAACTTTAAAGCTTTGGCTATACTCTGGACAGATTATGAATTTTAAGTTCTCTGTGAAGTATTGTTAATACTTGCTACCCACAAGGACTAATTACTAAGAGCAGATTCTGCTCTGAAAGGAGGGCTTTCTCTCCTCTGCACAGTCTTCCTCTCCACATTTCAAAAACAAACATTCCCAGTGAGGAAAATAGGGCCATGTTCCCAAAGGGGTTTTTTGTCAGTCTTGTGGCATTTAGTGTTCCTATTTGATCTCCCAAATTCAGGACAGCAGTGACTGTGTGAGAAACTTCATATCTAGTTTTCCAAAGAAATGCCTAGCTTTTGGGAACAGACGCCTAAATAAAGGCTCAAACACGAGGTAAAAACAGAATATGCAGTTTAGGCTCACCTTGCAGAAGTCCATCAATTTGGGTGAAGGTAGCTTTTGAACTGAAAGCCTGAATGGGGCAAACTAATTCATAATAAAGCACTGTTAGTGGGAAATCCATGTCCAGCACAGGGAAGGGGAGTTCTGCAAATGGAGCTACTCTACACTGCTCCCAATGTGGATAAGCTCTTAATTACTTTTAAAATCTCACCATTACTAAGCCATGCTTATAATTTCTAGAGGCCTTGAGTTTCTGGAACAACTGGAGTATGAGATTCAATTGCATTCACTTCAGTGGAGGATACAGTTAAGTATCGGCACGTTTGTCGGGCTTACGAGCATTTTTTTTTCTCACTTTTCCCCTCTCCCTTCACACCAAAGCAAACACCCACCAGAAGCAAAAAGAGAATTGGAATACAGTAACTTCCCATTTTCCCCTTACTGTAGGCAAAAATATTTGCTGATTTTGCTATTTTTCTTTTTTTAATGTAGACATACACACACACATATATACATATCTAGCTTTTCAAAAAATATTTAAAAGGTTTCAGAGTGTTAGCTTCCTTTGCGGCCACGCAAAGCCTCCCTTCCCAGCAAGAGCATGTCCGTGGGAACGGCGAGGGGGGCGGCAGTGGAACTACAACCCCCAGAGGGGGGGTCGGGAGGCAGCCGAGCGAGAGCACGGGGAGAGGGCGCGGGGCCTCCTGGGAGCTGTAGTTCCGCGGCCCCGCCCGGCCCCTGTCCAAGCACCTGTCTGTGCCGTGGGAGGCAGAGCTCACTCCGCGCATCACCGCTCCCCTCGGGCTGCTGAAGGGCTGCTCCCTGCTGGCAGCCCAACCAGGAACCGCTGGAGGAGGCATGGAAGACACGTAAAGGTAAGGATCTCCTAGTACTTGCCGTGGAGTAGGTGAAGGAGCGCTGTTGTGAAACCTGTTGTGCCCCCCAGTCCTCCTAGCCCTGTGCTTTTGGCTGTGAGGTGTTGCCGTGTCGTTCCCGTGGCACATTTGTTGGGCAAAGTCGTCGGGGCTTGGTTGGCTGGCAGAACTGTCAGCACGTGGGACTGGCTGTGTGGAGATGTCATTCTCCCCCGCAGCCATGCAGAAGTGTGGCTGTTGGCTCCTCCAGACAAAGGTTAGTGGGATAAATTAATCATTCAATTTTAAAAAAAGTGGGGGTGGGAATCCCACTCCCTACAGGAACTGGAAATCTTTCTGTAGTGAGTAAGGGTCTTACAACATCCAAGTTCTTGCTGAATTTAAGCTTGCTTTTTAAGTATCTTTTTTCCTCTTAAGTTGACTTTCTATTCTTAGTAGAGAGAATTAGCCAAATACAAATTTGCATAAGTGGCTGCAATAGCCTCTGCCTGTGTACATTTCCTTCTTCCAGTGTATCTGGTGTTAGCTAAACTGGAGGCAACTGAAAGTCTCAGGCTGTTCAGATCACTACAGTGAAAATCCTTGGAAATGCTACCGTTTCGTCCTGCTGCTTAATAAAACAGAGTGGTGGTCAACATAGCACAGGGAGAAGAAATGCCTTTGTGTGCTTCATGGGCCACTCCTGAACATTTTGGCCGTGATGCTCTGGTGCTTGGGAAACTATTCTAGCCTTGCTGTTAGTCCTTACACCTGAGTGTAAATTTGCCAGAGAGTTTTGGGAAATACCTTGCAAAAGGATGCTCTGCACACCTTCTATGGCTGAATGTACATGACATCCCCCATGCATAGAGGCTTGGTTCAATAACACAATTATAACCTAATGGTCCTTTCCTATGAATAATTTACTAATTATTCTGAAGACTGTAGATTTTTGCAAAACAGTAATTTGCATTACTTATGGTCAGGGTCACTGGTTCTCCGCTATTGCATCTGGGGTGAAACAGCAAACAGTGGGCAGGCTGAAAACTGTGGGAGCAGAGTGGGAGTTTTTAGTTAAGGCTACCGATGCAAGACCCTATTTAAAGAAAAAAAGGTGAAAGTGAAGACAGGAGTTAGTCCTAGTTAAAGGTCTCACCCAAGAGAAGATGTGAAAGGCAGTTCTCAGTTCTGCTGGGAATTGCATTTTAATGCCAGCTTTGCTGTTGATCTCCGCAGATGTTGCCAAATGCTGAACTGAACAGGTCTGGACAATGAGGCAATTCCCTTCCTGTTCAGAGGCTTGACAGCTCTGGGTCAATGTGGAGATACGGCTTTTGGGTGTGTTGGGTTTGTGCATCATAGGCACCAGGAGTGCTGTCATACGGAAAGGTGGAAAGCAGGAAGCTAATGAACCAGTGTCCTCCATGAATCAAGCGTGCAGAAATGTTAAACACAGTGCCCTCAGATCTAAAATGAGGATGGTAGAGGTGTTGGTAAGAAGTGCTAAACTTTCTACCGTCTAATCTTAAAAATCCCAGCAGCTGTAATGGGGAGGGTCCATGGACTGCTTTCCATGGCAAGTTTTTCATATACCTCATAGACCTGTGGTGTATTTGATGTCCTTGCTGTTTACAGTATTAGTGGCACTGCTAGTGTGTTTGTAATAGAAACTAACTTATGGAGGCGTCGGAATCTGAGAGCATTCCCTACACATTCAAGAAACTTCCTCAAATGTGAACAGCACTAATATAAAAAACAGGGATCATACCTGGCATGCAGCCTTGCTGAACTTTGAATGTTTCTCTGTACACTGACAGTACCTATGGCAACTTAAGCCAGGGTATGGGAACCTCTGCAAGACTGTCTCCAGAGAGGCATGAAACCACTGAAAACCCTGGGATGGGGCAGGTGCTGGAGGAGGAGGATGGTGGTGGTGGTGGCAACAAGCATTGTGCAGGCAGAACAAACAGGTGGTGGGTGCCTCTCCTCCCTCCCTTCTAGTGGTGAAGGCTGTGCCCACAAAACACATGGACCTCCCTACTCTACCTTTCCCCAGCGGCCAGTCAGGCTGCAATGTTTAAAACAGGCATGGATTTTCCTGTTTACCCATCAGCATACCTCCCAAATGGCAATTGTGTAGGTTTTGTTCTCCTTCCCTCATACATACCAGAAATCAAATAGCACGATATGGCTAATGGGATCATATTGACCCACCTGTGCCATTGCTGTTAATATCTGGAGAGATTCCCAAATGCCTCAGCCCCAGTCATAGCACATTTGCCTGCCCATCTTTCTCTTGCCAAAACAGAGCGAGGTCTTTTTACATTATCAGGTCCAGTAATTGCTAGTTGAAATTTTGCTTCTTGATAGTGTTGAGAAGCTAGGGACCAGATTACATATAGAAGAGAATATATAGAGACTATCCATTTATGATTGGATAGCAAGTTGTTTTGCAGTGTTGTTTGAACGGTATTCAAATAGCCAATTTTTTTAAAAAACAAAGGAGGCTGAGGAGGCTTGAGGGGGCTCGTGCCTTTTTCTCACTGACTGTAGAAACATAAACCTCCCTTTTTAAAAAGGTGCATTCCCAATGCAACCCCCGTGTACAGGCTACTATATTTCAATTGCTGGTTTTATGTCATTATTGCAATTGCAGTAACTCTGTAAGAGACAAGACGAAAGGTTGCTCTTTCCACTTTGAGCTCTTTCCATCCTCCACTTTTACAGCAAAGGTTACCCTAAGCAGTGTGTAGATCTGTCTGTTGTAACTGTAGAAATACCTATTATTCATAACTTGCCAATGTATATGCTGGAAAAGAGAAGCTGAATTTATAGCTGTATTTCCTCTCTGCCAGGGCTTTTAGAGTTGAGTGTTTCAGTGTTTCCATTATAAACCTCTGTTTTCTGAGGTTTATGACAGTCTTGAAGAGCGTAGTGGTCTTGAACCATAATAGAAAGCGTGTAATGTTGCATTTACAGTACAGTTGTAACTGCACATTAAGGAGTGTAATCTTCTCAGTGTACCCACAATGCTCCAATAAGGTTAATTGGAGTTACATATACTAAGAGAAAAACAATATTTTACCCTTGGACTTGGTGCCCTCTATTCAGAGAGCTGAGTGCATCGCACAAGAACAGAGGGAATCTCCCTGCACCAGACTTACAAAAACCCCAATCCTTTCTATGCTCTTAAAATACTTGCATGCGTCTGTAGGGGCCCCTCTGAACACCTGTATCCCTTGTGTGATGCCTCACTGCTTTACAGACTTGGCCAAAGGAAGCCAAGGTAAAGATGACTGAAAGAAACTGTATTTTATTGAATGTATGGTGAAGCTTTTGTCCTGTGCAGTTTTTCTGCTGTTTCTCTGCCTTTGGCTTCTCGTCTTGCATAAATATAGGTCCCATCTGAAACCCATCTTCTCCACTTTCAGTCAGCTTACTCCATCTGGCATCTTGCATTCATGTGTCACTTTGCTTATGAATATAAGGTAAATGAATTACAGTTCATCATAACATCCCACTGTCCCTGGGCTGTCTGAAGTAGTCCCAGCTCCTCTGTCATGCATCGAGGTAGTTGCTGGCATTTCTAGTTAGTCTGAACTGCCACAGACAGAGCAGGGGCTCTTAAGGAGAAAGCTCCCCATGCACTGAGAAGGATATATATTTCCTTTTCACACTTGCTCAGTCACGATATAAGGCTGGGCTTATCTGCCACTTGGCAGAAGGCATCAGAAGGCTGGAGGCTGGACTCCGTGAACCTTAGGCTCAGATCCCAACTACACTAGAGCTTGAGAGAGCAACTTAAAAGGAGTGTCAGCATGGTTGAAATCTTGTTGAGACTAAGTTTTTCTTGCTGTTTCAACTCATACATCAGGTTATTTACTCTTCCACTTAACTTCTCTTCCCATGGCTAGCAGGTCAGTTTATTGGGTTCGTGCCTTTTTGCAAGTATTGCTAACCTCAAGCATTGAGAAATCACAAATTTACTCTCATACTCATGAGACTGCAGGAAGAATATGCATTTTTTAAATTAAGTAATTAAAATAGTTTAATTAGTGTTTTAGCCCTGATCCTTCAAGTTTCACAGCTTTGGAGCACTTTTTTCCTTGCTTTGAGCTTGACCGTCTTTGCCCCCTGTAAAACTGTATTTGTCACAATTGCACAAATGGTCAACCAGTGCTTTAGCAAAAACCTCAGCTAGGCCAAGACTTGCAGAAATAACCTGAAATTTGGAAATTCCTGGTTTTGTGATTGTGCAAGTTTCATTTTCACTTTTCCTTTTTTCTATCCCCTCATCAGTTATGCATGTCTGTGTTACAACATATCTGCTGAGAATGAGAGAGCTGAAGGGATTTCTGATTTGGTGAATTAGTGTACAAGTGGTCAGCAGAAAGGACTGCAGCAAAAAACCCCAATGAATGAGAAAGCACAAAAGGCTGAACTAGACTAAAGCCACCCGTATGTTGCATGTGCTCTTCTGCCGCATCTAAGGGGGCTGCAATTTGCATGTTAGTTGTCTGTGATCCCTTTCATATCGGTAAGAAGGCCTTTGGGAAAACTTGGCATGATCTACCAAGAATTATTCATCATGTGATGCATACATTTAGGCAGTGAATACCCCCTTGATAGGGGCGTGAGTGAAAACAAGGCTTTTCAATGTGCTTTATATTGTCCCTGCATTTGCCCTCTAGTCTGAAGGTGCTGTATGTCTTCCTGCCTTGTGTGTTCCAGTGCCCCATATATTTTGTGTTCTTACTGCCATCTGAAAATATTTGTCATGATTGTTCACAGTGCAGTTATTGTCATTTTGAAATGCTTATCATGGGGAACATTTTCTAAGGCAAGGGAGGCAACAGGGCAACAACTTCCCCTGACTGTGTACAGGAGTCAAAGCAGCATTACCAAACCCTGTACCTGGTGCTCTCCAGGAGAGCTTCCCGTCTCCTGTGAAGAGATGTTTCTATATCCTAAAAGAATGGCTCTGTAGATGCCACTAAAGAATTGCTGAAGAACTGGGACTGTTCTTTGATTACTTTGAGCTGCCAGGTTGAGTTTCTTTGCAGTCAGGTTGCCTTTCTACATCTGGATGTAAACTAATAGCCTCTGGGCTTCTTGAGGTGTGAGAACCATTGCTGTGGCAATAGTATTAGTCTGACTTGCTCGATTGTGACCTTTCTTTTTCCTTTGTTCCACTTTACTGCCCTTTTGTGCAGAGACCAGGTGGTGGTGGTGCCTGAGATGTAATTCCTCTTCTGTTTTGGCATGTTTGTATAATCTAATACATTGCATGTTCATTTGCTCTTTCTTTTTTTTCTCTATTATTCACCTCAGAGGGCCCCAAAACAAAGAGGCATTCAAACCCTATGATTTCAGACCATTAGAGATGAAGCATAAAGGAAGAACTGATGCTGCCCACAGTTCCCGCTTCTCGTCAGGCTGAAGGCCATAACCCAAGGGGACATTCTCCATTCACTTCTGTGAGGTTTCTCCTGGGAGCATGTGGTATTTGAAAAAACAGTGGTGGATCCCAGGTGAAGAATACTTCTTTACCTTTTCTGAGGTTCACGATTTTTGAGACTTTTGGTGCCTTACCCTTTTGTCATATTGGCTTTTGACAGGGTATTGATAAATACATTGTATTAGGGAACTTACTTTTTCAATTACCCTACTCCCATGTGCATGCCATTATCTTTTTACCTTAGTACTGAGTTTCTCAGGGCACTGAGGGCACCAATAAATGGTAATTGTCCTGATTGATCTCACCTGAGGCTTCCCACTGACACGTGTTCCCAGGGGCCCAGGACCCCACTGAAGTTTGGGTCTGGGTGCTCAGTGGCTGACTTGAATCCCTGTGTAGGCCCTGGTCCTGGTTTGCTCTTTGCTGTGCCAGTGAACCTTGTTACCTGCCTCCAATGTTCAGCCTGGTGAGCTTTTACCCCTTGGAGAGGGATGGTCTATGTGGGGGTTGCCCTCAGATCTCATTCCACCCCCTTCTGGCCCTGACAGCCCATTTTGAGGCCACGAGTGCAGGCTGTTGATGGTCTGCATCAGCAATCAGCTGCTTTTGAAAGAGTCACTGAGCAGCATGTTCATGCAGCTTTTGGCTTGTCCTTTTCCCAGGCAGAATGTAGGGTGGACAGCTGCAACTATCCTCCTGCAACAGGATGGCCAGGTCTACCTGTTCTTTACTGCTCTTCTCCCTGTTGTCCTTTCTATTTGGTCTTCAGTTCCCCTTCTCCTGTCAGGGTACCTAGAAGGATGCGATGTCCCAGGTTTCTCCAGCTGGCAATTCAGGAGCCATTACAGTGCTCCACATGGTGCTGGTTACGATGGCTAATTGCCTCCGAGGTGCCTGCCCTGATTTTAAAAAGGTTGTATGTAGTCATCCTCTAATCTTTCTCAATCTGTTTCTCTTTGTATTGTATTGAAAAGATTCCACAGTAAAATTACTGAACTGTAAGCTGGAGAGGTAAGGTGGGGAATGTAGTAGCTAGAGATAAGCACACTGAGCTCTCAAAATATTTCTACTAATTGTGGAAAACCAGCAGGAAAGGACTGGGCTTGATACCTTGTGGTGTCAATCCCACCAGCTAATGGATGAAAGAGAAGTCAATATGCACAATTTATTTAATTAAGTTATAGAACAAGGTACTTCTGTTAAGTTTTTCAGAGTTCTTTTGACCTGTGATCAAGCACTGAAATGCAGTTTGGAGAATTCAAGCCTGGAATTTGTTATCTAGAGTAGCTTTTCAATCAAAGAAAGATGGTTAGGTATTTTCATGTTGTTTAAAAACTGAACTTCACAAAAGAAATTATAATTTACTAATTTTTAGCATGGTATTGTTACAAAAGCAAACTCAGCTTGAATATTAGGTGCAGTTTTGGTCACCACAATGTAAGAAAGATATTGAACTTTTAGAGAGCTTCCAAAGGAGAGCAAGGAAGATGGTGAAGGGCCTTAAGGGGAAGGCGTATGAGGAGCAGCTGAGGTCATTTGGTCTGTTCAGCTTGGAGGAGACTGAGGGGAGACCTCATTGCAGTTACAACTTCCTTGTGAGGGGAAGAGGAGGGGCAGATACTGAGCTTTTCTCTGTGGTGACCAGTGACAGGACCTGAAGGAATGGCCTGAAGTTGAGCCAGGGAAGGGTTAGGTTGGATATTAGAAAATGGTTCTTCCCCCAGAGGGTGGTTGGGTGCTGGAACAGGTTCCCAGGGCAGTGGTCACAGCACCAAGGCTGAGAGAGTTCAAGAAGCGGTTGGATGATATTCTCAGGCACAGAATGGTCCTGTGCAGGGCTGAGAGTTGGACTGGATGATCCCTGTGGGTCCCTTCCAACACAGTATATTCTGTGATTTATATGTGTCTCTGCAACTTCAAGACTAACCTAGGCAGGGTTCTTTGGCTTTTGCTGTCAATGTGGAGCTATTGATCCATCAACATAAATCCTTACTTATCTCCAGTCAAGTTTATAGGACAATGAAATTATAGGATTGCTTGAATCAATCAATGTTTCTAAAGCAAGCTATAGACATATAAACAAGTTACCGATTATTTAATAAAGTCAATTTGCTTAGAAATGCCTGGCGACGGGCAGCAGATGTTACAGTAATTTCTGCTTTCTCTGGAATTTCACAGGGGATGCAAGATCTTAATGTCACTATTAGCAAAGGTAACTTTATTTTAGAAACTCATTCTGAACTCTCACAGCAAGAGGAAGAAACTGTCATTCCTTTTGACCACAAAACCTGTGCTATTTCTAAGTGGAGTTCTTTGAAATAACTAGGATATCTCACAGCTTGTTGCTTTTAGAGGGGACTTAGTAAAGTGGCACAACATTTAGTTAGCATAAAGGGTTTTTTAGCCCCTAAGATATTGACTGAGTTTGAAGAACCAAAACTTTTAGTCAGCTAAGATTAAATTTGTTAGTTTGAAGTACAAGTTTACATAGTATTTTAGCTTTCCTAGAATTTTAAGCTGGGTGCCTGTTTCCTGAGAAGCAGTTAGGTTAATATAACCAGGTTCTGACTTGGCAAAACAATTTAAGTGTCAAAGTGTGCCTTTGAGTTTCTCAGCTGGAAGTGTCATGAAAGTGGCCTCCTCAGTGTGGTTTTACAGTTATTGTGTTTGCCTTTGGAGATCCAGTTTATTGGAGTGGTTTTATTCAAGGTGGTTCTAGAACCTTCCATGCCCTCATGGTATCCTTATGGTGCTCCCACCTGTACTGAATGTAGAGCAAGATCTTTATTAGTAGACTCTGGTGCCTTGGTGGTCTGTGTGTTGGGTAGCTTATCATAGTTTGTCATGCAGGAGTACAGAATCATCTGATTAGTCTGCCTAATCAATCTTGAACAGGGATAGTAATAATTAAGTCACAGATGGCCATTATAAATCCCTCTATTCCAATACATTAATATTCCTAGTACTTTGGATATTAGGGTTGCTTTAGATTTTAAAAAAATCCATGTGAAATGGATCTTTGATCTTTTTGATTGGTCTACCTTCAAGACGTTAAGAATTCATTTTGGTTTGGAAATGTTTTTGTCTTGAAGATAAATTATTCTCTTATATACTTACTCATTTTTGTATGTGGGCTTTGTTACAGCTTATACATAAACTAGTCTCTGTTTAATTTTTTTTTAAGCTGTTTTGTGGTATTTTGGTCTGCAGTATTTTGTTGCTAAGCTGTCTATAGCAGGATGTAGTTGATCTGTGCTACAAATTACTATAGAGCCTGGGCTTCCTTTGCCTATGATAAAGTTGGTGTGGCTCAGCCTTAATTAGATTATTATAGACCTAAAACATACAAGGTAGAATAGCATGAGAGGAGTTAAATTTGGTCATTAGCAGGAGTGTGTGGTTAGTCTAGCTGGTGTAGTCATTAGCTTCCAAAATAGATAAGATTACACTTTCCATTTGATGTGCTTTGAAGAGAAGTCAAGTCCTTAACGTGATTTAGGTTTACTTAGAAGGTCTATGATCCTGCTTTGTAATAAGCTCTGTATTTCATGTTGGAATGGTACTTGTCTATGTCAAGCATTGCTGACATTCACAGCCACAGTTGTATTCATTCGGAAGTTAAAATGCATTGTTTTTGGAAGAGCATTTACAGAAAATATTATTGCAGTCAGACAGGGCTTTAAGGCATGAAGGCTTCCTGTAAAACCTGGATTGTCTGGATGCCAGGCTTTCTTTTTTTTTTTTTTTTTCTTTTTCAGTTGAGGAACAATTCAGTTCCTCAGACTTTGAATGCTGTTATGTACTTCCCTGTTTAATACTTACTGCTGCCAACATCTGTGCAGGCTGAAGCTCTGGCTGTTCAGGATTGAACTGCTTCTGTCTTGTAGGTCTGTCATTTGCTAGGGAGCTCCAAGGCAGTGCCGGGGAAGGAGGGATGTGATGGATGTCTTCTTGTAGATAACGTTTTGTTTGTGATGAGCAAGGCAGCGATCTATGGAATTTACTTGCTGCAGGAGAGAAGAGCTCGGATGGCACTGTGTCAAGGAGCTGCAAAGCTTGGTAGATGCAATTTGGAGTGAAGCCTGGTGGAGGCAAATGCAGACAGTGCTGCTGACTCATAGCAGTCTTAGAGGAAAAGGCTCTCTTCCACTTCTGCTTGCCTCTGGCTTCCTCCAGCATGTGGTTAGTGGGGACTTTGTCTCCCTAGTTCTCTGATGCTACTGTAATATTTATCAGCTAGGCTCAACAAAAGGAAAGGAGGTTGGTGAAAAATATCTGTGCTATTAACTGGTTAATTAGGATGACATTTCTCATGTAAAGGACCTCTAAAGAGAGACTCGGGATTGATGAACAGCCTGTTTTCATTGCTGTCTGCATCCCCGACTCCTTTTCCCCACCCTGCAAAGCATCATGTGGATTTATGTGACTCTTCACAGAGCTGAGATCCTTAACTCTGAGATTATAACTGTGAGTGCGTGGGTCTGTGATGAGGAGTGCTCTGGGCAGGTTTTGGAGTCGATGCTGTGTGCCACCCTGCCTAATGGTTGGAGGTGCTGAGTTAAAATCCTTCAACTAGTAGCAGGTGATGAGGCTTAAATAAAAAATAAAACTGAGGCTTAAAAAAACAAACAAACAAAACAAACACCAACATCAAAACCAGAAAAGGATGGAAAGAAAAGCTTGATTATGTGTTGTCTTACAAATTGTATGCTGATGTGAGAGTCTATTTTCTTTCATAATCCATGCATTTGAGAACTATTCATCCCATCTATTTCCTAGTGTGACTGGCAAAAGACTCCAACGTTTCTTAAAAGACAAGTGAGTCTGTACTTGACCTGTGTGTGCTGACAGGAGTTATGCAGTTGACTTTAATAGGAGAGCATCTGAACTCTATATGCAGAAAAATATGTCTTTAAACTAAAAAGCCAAGTAAATAAAAGTACCTTCTATGCTTGTGGTGATTAGTTTAGTTTTTTGAAGAGACTTTAATGCATATGTATATTTTGTTTCTTAATTTTTTTTTTTAAGTTCCACAAAATCAGTTGCTGGTTGGGGTTGGCTTGTGCCTGCTGATTAATTCCTTGTGTCACTGGTCTTGATTCCTGTTGTAGTTGTTCTCAGATAACTTGCCCTCAGCAGCAAACCAGCAGAGCTATTATTGACCCAGAATAGCAACAGATTGTTAATACAAGCAAGGTTTTCTGTGAACTACGTCGCTATTCTGTGGAGCTGATGAGCTGGTTAACACCTTTTACTTATTCTGCAAGGATCTGAGGCTGGAAGGGAATTAATGCAGCTGTGAAGCACAGGAGAACCAAAATAGCAGTGATTCAGTTAGAGTAGAGCCAAATCTTCTTAAAATTAAACTCCATTGTGTTAGAGACTTTATTTTTTTGATACCTATATTATTAACTTCTCTGATAAATGCAGGAAATGTAATACAGTGATATTGGAGAAGCCTTGCACATTAAATCTAAGCTATTGTCTTGGGGTTGTAATAGAAGAAACCACTCTTCATCTGGTGTGTTATGAGAATCAGATTCTACCGAATTTCTGTTTCTCAAGGTTACCATATAATTCACAAACTTAGTTTTTGCGTAGCATTGATTTCCTTCACTTTCGGATACGTTGTTTAGAATGACTGGGAAGTCTGCAGTACATATATGAGTATTTATAGTTTCATAAGTAACAAACAATACTGGACAGTTCAGGTAATTTTGTCATGGGCAAGGGCATTTACTTGAAAGTTGCTGCTGTTGTTATCCTAAAGATTTTTTTGATTATGTAATTTGGTTACTTTAGTGTGTAACAGGCTGATGGTCTTCTTTCACAGAGTTTTCCTCTAGTTCCTCCTTTTAGTTGTGATAATTTAAAGTTTACCCTGTTCCTTTCTTTCAAGATATAACCAGCTTGTAAATTAAGTGCTAATGAACTTTTACGTTGCATAAATGCTCTATTTTTGGTATTTTAGAGAATTCTACTGTTTGTATGTCAGGGCACCCCTGAAAGTGTCTTTATATTTTTCTTCCATGATCTGTAACATGGCCAGGTTCTCTTCCCCTCTTTTTTCCCCCACACATTCCCCAGTTTCCCATACTTGCTGTCTAAAAACCTATTCAGCAGCACCGATGTCTCAAGTGGTGGGTATGTAAATATTTATGGTTATGACAGTCAACAACAGTGGGAGGGGGGAAATTGCTACATTCTACCATTCAGGGAACCTTCGAGTTCTGTCTGAGTGTGCAGTCGATGAGAAGAGGAGAGGCTTGCAGTTTGTAGTTGACATGTTTTTGCTCTCTCGGTTCCTGTTTTGTTGCAGATGTCACTCATATAGCAGTGGAAGGCTTTATCAGCTCTTGCGGAGGCTTTCCCCTGCACTCGGAACTCAAGGCTGGAGCTGTAGTGGAGGAAAATGGAGCCTGTAGATCTCCTGGCATTTGCCTCTGTAGAAATGAATAGCACAAGAGTCACCCTGGCTTTGCTGGTGGTCTTCCTGGTCCTGCTGTATTGGTAAGTGATAACGGTGGTGTGGGCTGCTTATCAGACAGAAAGCCTGCTGAAGCCCCACCAACATCTACAGAGTCTTTTATTCATATGGGGAAACTGGAAGATAATTGCCTGGGAGGGAAATGGAGGGGGAGTTGGTTTGGATGCAGAGGTTGTAGTAAATACTCACAAAACTCATGATGCTTTTAGAGAATTATCTCCTTGCAATATTGTCTTCTAAGTGCTTTACCAACAAACTGCTAACAAAAATTGTCTTCAGAATCAAAAAAATCCAACTTATCTGTTGGTTTCTTATTAGTTTCTGTGGGCAGCAGGAACACTGGTTAGAAAGAATCCAAGTTTTCATTGGATTTCTCTGTACTATGCTGCACACTTGTCCCTTGCCAGGTTTCTTGGCTGAAGTGTACAGACACTTTAACCACTGCTTGAACTTCCTCTCTTGTTGTTTCCGTACTGACTAATGGATACAAATCAGAATAACAGCAGCCCTACTGGTTAGCACAGTAGGCATTGCAGTGAGCTGTGCTGAAATGAAAAAAAAACAAAACCCTTTCTCAACAATTTATTTCAGAAATTAAATGAAATGAACTGGGAGTACTTCTCTGACTGTTTTTACTTGTATACATTCTCAAATCCTGCTTTCCAGTCAAAGAATCTTTTTTCTCAACTGCATGAGTGTTCAAGAAAAAGGTGCAGGTACGGTTGTAGAGAAGGAACATCCGACAAAACCCCAAAGATAATCTAGAAGAGAATAGTGATGCTAAACCATGAGTTTAGCACAATCATTGTAGCAATGTAAGTGACAGATCACTTCTGCATGTATTTTGTCATTGTTTCACCCTGTTGAGCATCAACTTCCTTCTGTGTCCAGGAAGGGTCTAGGGAGACTAAAAAGAGTCAAACTCATATCTGACATGCAAGGCCATATCAAGTAGGTAGGTGGCCCTGCTTTCTTAACAAGATCTCCCCAAATCATCACAAATGTCCAAGTCTTACTTCCTTTGAATTTTTACCGGGAAAAGAATGGCAGCTCTAGATATTTAAGTAAGACCATGCTGTTTAGCTGCCAATTTGTGCACCTCTGTGAGCTTAAGGGGAAGAGAAGGAGAACAGAGGCACATCCACAGTTCAGAAAAGCAGCAGATCAGCTGGTGAGGTCTGACCACCTGTGAGTTATCTCAAAGAGCCTGGTACTTCCACGTAGTATGTGTCCAGATATGCAGAGATCTCTGAAGACACAGAAGTGCTCTTTGTAAACATTGGGTACATTCTGATGTATGCTTCTCCAGGGCCTCATTTTCCTGTTCCATTTAGGGAAGGCAGTTCCTCCCCTTGAAGTTATAAGGTGGTGTTTTAGTGCACATTCAGTCTCGCCATTAACAAAACTAGTTTTAATTGCAGAGTTGGGACAGGCTTATGGCTGTGGGCAGTCACTGCTGAACTGAGTGCCTATCATTAAGGTTTCAAAAAGTTCAATTTAGCAGTGAGATGGGAAACTGTCTAACAGTAGAGACACTCCATTCAGTGTGCCTCCTTTGCTGGTTGAAGGTGAATTCTGTGAAAGCATCAAGAAAAGGAAGCTGAAGTTCTATATGGGGAAAGTGTTATATACTCTTCCCTGCCAATGATTACTACTACCCAGTCTTGTTGATCTACAGATTTCAGGCTGATTTTTAAGCAGCTTATTAAATACAGATGTCTACAGGTCACTAATTAAATGAGGAGCTTAAAACTGCAATGAAATATGCTGGGCAACACCTGTGGGCTATTGGTGGGTTTACCTGGTGGCTAAGTTGTTCAGACCCATTTATCTCAGTAAAATGCAGTGACCGAACCTGTAAGGTAATGTTTTGAAGCACATCTGCTAGTGTGGTGGTTGTTGTTCAGACTTGTCACCTTATTCATTTTGAGTCTATTTTGTACAGTTTTTTATACTGCATGCCTGTTTGAACAAATGAGTGAAACTCAGTGCATGCTCACAGATGCCTTTATTCATGGCTGAAACCTTGGGTTCAAGGAATTATTTAAGCAGTAAAATGGTTGCCTGTAGAAATGCAGGTTGTTAATGCTAGAGAATGTTTTTATTACAGTCATGTTGCATACCTGATTATCTGGCTCTTCTAGGAGTCAGGAAGCATGAGTGTTGTGTATGGAAGGAGTGATAGTAAAGTAGTAATTCTTAAAGTTCCTTTGATGTTTATGTTTTCATTCTAAGCCTTATTCTCACTTTTTAATAACTCCTGAATTAATTTTTTTCTAGCTTTTTCTGTTAGGATTGTACCTTTACAGAGGGGCAGTCATGGGGAAAGGGAGGAATGAATATTTTCTGTTGTAATATTGTTATGGTAGTACCTTATGATTGATCAGGGTCATGTTGTGTCAACTCCTGTGTGAGTACAAAGAACAGGCAGTTTGTCCACCTTGTTGCCTGCAAAAGGCTTGGTAAGGCTGAACAGAAGGCAGTTTCAGGTAGAAGAGAGAGTCAGAAGATTTAATGCACACTGGAATAGGAACATGGTGATGGCAGCTGTCACACTACTGAGCTATTTCCTTCACATGATTTTTGTGGGTGGGGGTACTCAGTGGTTTAAATGACAGCCTTGAGCTGCTGTCCATCAGCTCGGCCTCAGTCACTGTTAGTGTGTGTATTGTAAGGCCAGCTGTGATTTGTCACAGTTCAGCTGCCAGGTGATATCTTGCTAAGCTGTGATAAGACCAATCTCTTCACATTTTTGGGTATAGTGAGGTCATGTGAAGAATGGGTTGATTGGGAAAGGGAGGATAGGCTACATCTGCATAAAAATAAACTTCTGGGGAAGATAGAGTTCTTAGGAAGAAACTTGAATGATTTGATAATTTTTTTAGGCTGTTATTTATGGTACAGTGAAGATCATCAATAACTCTGTGTAACAAATCATTTAATAGCATATCTCTAATTCCTCATGTGTTGTCATCAGTGTAAAATAAGGGTAATGCTTCTGGTGCAGCATGTCAATTTTAGGTCAGTGGAAGCAGGTATGATCTCTGTGTTTGTCTTCCACATAATCTTAAGTCAGCTCTAAGGAGAGGCTTTTTGAGGTAGTTGATTTAATGTTGGGAGTAGAAATAACTGAATAGCTTTTGGACACATAGTCTCTTCAGACATGAAATAGGAAAAACAAACCTGAGATTGGTTCGTTGGTAATCTGTTAATTTAAGAGGCTCAAGAGATCTTCAAACCTGTTTGCTGTCCCCCACTCCTGAAGGACTTAGTTGTCTGCTACCCTCACCATTCTACTTGTTCTCAGTAGGTCAAAGTCTCTTCTTGCAGATTTCATATCACAGATTCTTCAATGCCTGTTGCTACATCATTGCTATTGTGATAGACAACTAAATTACTTTTTTAGCTACCATAAAAAGGCATAATATGGCTAAATACCTAAAGTTCAGTCATACCAGTGGCACAACACTTAGCAGTCCTAAAAAATCTCTTGTTCATGTCCCTCCCACCCCCTGTGATTTTTTTTTTCCCCAAACTGTTTATCAGATTATCTGATTATCAGAGCAGTTTCTTTTAAGAGCATTTTCTTTCTCAGTTGCAAGCACTGCATTTGCCTAATCTCTGTGAATCTCAGGGTTTTTTTCAGGCATGAAATAAAACCAAACACTTAAGGGAGGGATGAGGTTAACATTTACAAATCCCAGTGATATTCTCTATTGAAAAATACAGTGGTATATCTATACAACATATTGTTCATTTTCATTTCAAACATATGCTGAGTTGGATATCCCATGCTTGGCTGTAGCTGCAAACATTGCTTTGTGTCTTTCTTTTTGCTGCCTGGGTAGATGTTTGATAAAATGAAAGCAGGAGTTTATCTTGCTTTAAAGTTTAATGTACCATAAGCTGAGCATTATGAAGAAGCTGTCACAGCATTCAGATACCTGTGTTCAAACTGGATTATCAACCCCTTGTCTAAACAAACCTGGGTTTTTTCAGAAACATGGAGGTTGGATGGGAGTGTTTGTTTATGTTTGTAAGATACACGTCTAATTACATGCTTTCAAACATAGCAAAACATATACTAATGGTGTTCTTGTCTGTTTCTGAAAAGCTAAGTAATTCAGAAAGATGTCATTTTCACATTTTTGCATTCCACATTTTTACAGTAATATTAATAATCACTTGTGTTACAAACATGTATAGGGAGACTAAGAGATTTGGGTTCCACTGGATCAAGGTACTGTCCACCCATTACATAACAAGTCAATCCTGACCCAAAGCATTTGCGGTCTCTGATCAAAAAGAAAGAAAACAAAGTATTTTTCTTCCTCTGCTCTTAAGTTTAGATGTTTGCATACAGGTAGATGTGGGATATACTTAGACATGGAGGATGTGTTAGTACCACACCTGTACTAGACCACATCAGAAGTTGATCTCAGGATAGATAGCATTTCAATACAGGTGACTTCAGGAAGATTGCTTGTTTGGCATTACTTGGCATCCTGTGATTTTGGAAAGGGAAAGGTTAGAGCTAATCTTTCTCCAGCAAAAACTTCATTCTGATTTTGCAGAACTTTGCTCTTTGGGCTTGAGTTAGGTAAAACTGAGGTCAAATAGATCTCAGATGTTTTGTTTGGGTTTTTTATTTTGTCCCCCACCCTTCCAACTAGATGCTGTCTAATACTAGATGTTGGGCCAATTTTTGCTCCTCGAAAAATCAGTATTTATCAAAGATGTTTGATAGCCATAAGCTTTTAGGCTAATGACCTGAGTGCAGGCCTAACATGAGCAGATTATTCTCCCTAATATATCCAGATAATGCTTCTGGACAGATCCAGGGAAAGGCAGTACAAAGCTTGGATCCTTTTTGGATTTACCACTGACTGTGGGTGGGTAGACCCTAACTTTTCTACCTGTCACTGCTGCCATCAAAGGCACAGGGTTGCAAGGACCACTATGGCTGGAAAGAGGCCTGAGTAAGGAGCATCAGTATACACTCAGAAAGACGTACAGCTCCACTCTCATGTCAGGCTCTTTGAGCTGAGAGGTTCAGAGAGACATCCTAATTCTCAGGTGTTAAAGCAAGCTTGCTTCCCTTGCTGGCAGAAAGCACAGCTCTATAGACAATGAGTGCTCAGGGGCTGGTGCTCCTGTACTGCTGCTGGGCTCTGCTGCTGAACTTGTCTCCATCTTCCACATCCCTGCTGCAGCCATGGCCGACCTCTGAGCTGGGATCTAAGGTTACAGTCCCTAATGAATCTTCCCCTATTACAACCTTGTAGCTTCTCAGTTTACAGTGAGCGCAGCATCAGGTTTACAGGGTCAGAAGGCAGGGAAGTTTGGGGGGTTTTATATTCTGTTAACCTCAGCTGGTGTTTTTCTTTCTCCCTAAAATGGCCGTTATGTCGGTGGAAATCATTCTGCTTCCCTCCCCTTCATTCGAATGTCCCGTTATGAAAGCTGGGAGGATCTGACTCAACAGGAAACATCAGCAAAGTGCTGTTGATGACACAAAAAAACCCTAAAAGATTCTGAATTGTCTTTGTCATGCAGTTTCACATCAAGCAAATCCGGAATTCCCACTAATGTGTCAAACATAATTTGATCCCACAGCTGTGCAATATAAGCCTTGTCTTTGAGCTAAATCAAGCATCTCTAGGTGAGCCTGAGAAGGAGCAGAGTTAGCTACTGAATTATAATTTGGAAAAGTACCACATCACAAATGACTAAATACCTTCTTTCTCTGTAAGAAAAAAGTAGATTTGAGCATCCAGAAAGAAGTTCACTCAGTGCTCTGATTATGCTGCTTTCAGGTAAACAAAGTTACCTTATTTTTTTTGGAAGAAGTAGAACAGTTTCCTGTTGCTATTGCATCTTCAGAGCTTAGATTCTCTGGGATGTCCTCAGAGGCAGTTATAGGACCTTGGTTATTCTGATAAATGTAGCTGGGCCTCTAGTGCTGTGCAGCTTTGGTTTTGCTTGCTTGCACTGCACCTCAAAACTCAGAAACCTCTTACTTTCAAGTTGCTTTGTTTTAAATTTAGATATCACATGTCAAGCAGTGTTTATTTGAAGGCCCTCAAGGGCTTGCTGAGTTTTTGGCTTTTATGAAGTTGCATTTACCCTAAAAACTCTGTGTAAAAGAAGTCAATATCCAGCCTATTAATTCCTTGTGGCCTTTGTTTTTCCCTAAACTTGTTCATGCCCAGTTAAATCCCATATTAAAGCAGAGTTTTTAGTGCATGGAGATTAGAGCATTAATATATTTAGGTAGATGTACAGGGATAGGATAATTTCCTTCAGTTTTCCTTTCCTTCCTTCTCTTATGGTCTCCAGATGAAGTGTCCAATGGAGCATGCTGCAAATGCACACAAATGATGCAGGAGCAAACAGGAGCTGGATGCAGCCCTTGAGGCATCTCATTTCTGCTTTCCCTTCCTGCAGGGCTTACAGTGGACTGGGTCTGGTCTGGACTGGGTTGCAGAGGCAGGAGAGATTGTTAAGGGGGCGAATTACTTTGACTTCTCCATCAGGCAACTTCTGCCTGGAATTCTTCTCTGGAGCTTCACTTAGCTCTTCTGGACCAGCACTTTGGTTTTAACTTTTGATCTGCTGTTTACCTTGGGGCAGGTTGCTTTGTTTAACTTGGGATGTTTGGGCACCTCTCAAACCGATTTTGGGGGCTCCGAATTAACTTTTAGGAGCTCCTGCCTCCATCTACTGACTTTATTAGGAACCTGCTGGTAGTGCTTTAAATGGATTTGAAATTAGTTGGTGAAAGAAGGCAATGTAAAGAACCTCCTTAGAGAGGAGGCTCTGCCTGTACAAGTAGCGGGGCACTCCATGGCATTGCACTGGGGCTGCCTCTTTCTGTGCATTTGATTGCACATCTGCTGCAAAGCCTCCAAACAATGCCATGAACTCTGCTCTTTCCTGAACCCCAGGGGAGGATACTGGCAGGTCCTCTGACTGCCCTGCACCGAGGTGCTCCAAAGTATGTCGACTTGTCACATATGTCAGATAGCAGACCAAATGTCCTGCCAGCCTGCCTGTCCTCCTTCTTAATGAAAAGTTAAAACTTGGGCAGTTTTGACAGGTTAGAACTTCTCAGTGCTGAAACACAGACCTGTGTTCTCCCTTCTCTTGTTTCCTTTAACACTTTAACACATCAGTTAAAGAAAGTTACCTATATTCTTCTTCACTCCTTTTTGTCCTTGCATCAGACTTCAACCATACCAATGTTTGCTATGTTTTGTCCTCATTGCTGGCTCACAGGTAATTAATGCCTTTGATTGCCATGCCTTGCTCTTCTGTGGGGAAGTTTTATACAATACTTAATGGAGTTGTCTGAAAAATATTTTAAAATAAAATATTGACAAATTATTGAGAGATTTTTATCAGCTTGCCTTGACCTACCCAAAATCTTTAGATGGATTCTTCTCTCTCTTATCCCCCTGGTTTTGTTTTTTGGCTTTTTTTTCCCCATTGAAAACAAAGTTTACTCTTCCACGAGCTCAGTGTGTGCTAACTGAGCACACAGCAGAAAGAGCTCCAACTATTTTCTGGTTTAGTTTTGGATATGCATTTTTTTCACTTTTACAGTAATAGTAGAGGAGCTTAAGAAAATGGTGTTCAATGTCTGCCTCTTCCTTCCTTCACTTTTATGTTTCATTGCTTACACTGGTAATACTCTTGGATGAGAACTGTTGGCAGAGTTCTGAACCTGTAATCCTAAGTATTGTTTTAACTTACTCGGTAGCAATAAATCTGATGTAATCTGCACATGCATGTTTGTGGTTTCTCATCCAAAAAGCTCCAAAGAGCTTTTATGTAAACACCCTCTCAGTAGAGCTATAACAATTGAAGAGGTCGTCAAGGCACGTGGTTTGAAATGTGGGAAAGAGATGAAGTAAAGCACCCTGGGTGAGGAAGGAGCAGCTGAAGGAACTTCTGCGGTTTGCATGCTGGCATGAGAGACAGAGACTGATGGTGGTCAAGACTGTGAGGGTCTTCTTCCATTACCTATAAAGTCAATATGGTCTCTTTGTTCTCCAAAGACTTTAACAAACCTCTGGTTTAAGATTTTTCGAAATATTCATCAGGGGTTGAAATGCAGCAATCTCTCCAAGACAGTTCTTACTATAAGCTTCAAGGCTTATAGAAAAACTGAGAAGCTGTATGTTAGGATAGATTTCAGTGAGTATAACACTGTTGTACTGGATTGACTAATGTCTCTGAAAGTTATGACAAATTGTACCCAGTATAGGACTCTGAGTTGACCGACTATTTCCTCGGTAGCCATTCAGATCAGAGCTCTCGCCAACAGCTTTAGGAAGAGCAAACACCTCTCAGTGGTTCCAGGAAGACTTTAGATCTGCTCTTTAGCTCAGGAAACAGGGTTGTTTGGAGTAATGTTCAGCAGCCTTCACCTCTAGATATCTATCTGGCTTGCTATTTCTCATCCCTCTTTAGAGCGAAGAATAGGTGGTGCAAAGATAAAGGATCCTCGGCTTTGTGAGAACCGTACCTTGCTAGGGCAACAAACCTTAAGCCTTGCCTGTTTCAGAAGTATCTTAGAATCGATTTGTCTACTAGAATGTTTTACACCTTAGGTAATTTCTCACAGTTAGGACACCATCCTCAGTGGTTGTGCTTTTAAACTTTAAACAGTTTAAATTTTTTGCAGTAGTTCAGTATTCAGTGGTTTTACAGATTTATTTTCTTTCCTGAGACACAACTTTTTGGGTAATATAAATGGAAATGCTCTCAATTTAAGTGGAAAACCAGCCATCTGGTGTTCTCCTAGGACAAAAAGCTGTGTTATTAACTGAAAGAGACCCTCAGATCTTGAGTGTCAGGCACAGAGCAGTGAGGAGCCTCCCCAGAGCAAGGTTGCAGAGAGAGCTTGGAATATTAACTGTGGGCACGAGATGGTGGAAGCACCGTAGGAACCTGCACTTTCACAGGCCATGAATCTTGTAAGGACTGGTGTATTTACAGTGTAAGGGTGTTCATCCTGCCAGGACTCAGGCTGGGATTTGAGACTTGGGATTTGAGTAGTTTATCCCTAACCTGCCTTCTCAGCTTTAGTAGGCTCAAGCTATTAACAAGCATGGTAAGAAGGCCTTTATTTCCCTGATAGCTGGTGACTCAGTTCCTCTTTCAAGCTTTAACTGTATCACTGGCAGACATTTTTCTATTTAATTTTTGACATTGCTAGGGATTCTGTGCAGTAAACCCTTTCTCCCTCCTTATCCCCCTTTTTATTTACGTTCCTGAGTGAGAGCATAGCCAAGCAGTGAGCTCAGTGCCATGGAAGCATTTTATATTTTGAGCAGAGATAAAAATCTCATTCCTTCTATAAACAAAACAAATCAACAGATGATGCCCAGGAGAACCATTTCTCTATAGCCATTTTCCTCCAGCTGCTTTCTATTCTGTGCAGCTTGCAATGCACCATATGAAATACGTGTGTGCCTTTCTGTGTGTGCAAAGCACACGTTTCCTCCAGACAGTGGCAGCTTTATCATTTAAAAAACCCAACAAAACCCCAAAAAACCCCCAAAAACCCCACTTTTTTTTTTTCTGTTAGGATGCTGTAATAATAAGATTACTAATAGCGAGTTGAGATGTTTTGTTGTTTAATAGTGTATACTTGCTAGAGGATATGCTGCAGGGACTCTGCAGCCACAGCCACTGCATCTTCCCTCTGAATGGCTTTGCACTATTGTCTGTGCGAGGATGAGGGACAGAAATAATCTGAGTGAGTCTGAGTGTATCATAAACATGGCAGGGATGAGGATGCAGCAGAATAGCTTGTTCAGAGCTTGCTGCCCTGTGTGTTCTTGCCTGTGTCCCTGTCTCAGGGAGGAGTTTGGTGCTGTGGCAGCTTTGTGGCTGGACACAAGCACGGTGCAGGAATGAGGCTGGTGGAAGGCAATAGGAAGTGGCCCCTTCAACCTGTTGTAAGCCCTTGGTTGATGGCACCTCTTGCTCTCCTCCTTCTATTTAATTATAGTGAACAGTTCAGAGGCTTAGCTGGATGGTCAGAAGTTGCAAGGGGGTGGGGTCTGAGACCCACAGGCACCATGGAAGGAAATCCTGCATGGGAAAGAACAGAGGGTTGTCTGGCTGAGGAGCTGGTAGATAAAGTGCACGACAAAGTCTCTCATGCTTGGGAGTAGTTGCTGATCAGCCCTTGGCAGAGGTGCAGCTGCAGGTATATCTTAGCAGCATCTTTCTGCTCACCTCTCCATGCTGAGATGTGCTTTTGTACGGCAGGATGGTGGCTGTGCCAGATGTTCCTAAGCTGGGGCCTGGGGGAGTAATATCTATCCTTGCAGGGGCAGGGAAAGGTGATAAAAGTTTGAACATTGCTAGGTTAATGGACTGTCTTTTTGCCATAAATAGTTCAGTAGTCTCTGAGACGTGAAGAAACTTGGAGCTAGTGGGGGGGGCAGGAGTGCAGTAAATTTGGCAACCCTACTTCTGGTTGTCTAGATAAAGCGTGGTTTAGAACTGAAGGAATATAATGTGGTTTTCTCATCCAAAACACGCCCAAGAGCTTTTATGTAAACACCTTGTAAGTATATGTGTATGTACACACATGTGTACATTTACACTTGTATATAAATATATAGAAAGTGACTCAGAACAAACAGCTTCCAAATAAACAGCTGAATATAACTGATCTGATCCTTGGATAGATCATGCTCAGTGCCCAAAGCAACCCCCTTATCCCATCTCTAGCCAAATGACTTCTGGCAGCTAAGGAAATAACCTTGGGTAAAACCAATAGAACTTTTATAACAGGGATGTTAGCTATTGACCCTGAGTGTATTTTATGACACTGCCTTGGTTTTGCCTTGTATATCTTCATTCTGTTGTTGATGTGTTGTTCTGTGTTTTTGAAAAACTGCAGTCTCTCCCCACCACTCCAGTATCTGTCACTGCAGCACCTGGGCTGTGGGCTCAGCCTCATCAGCACCAGATCATTCTCTAAGGCAGATCTCATCTGAGCCAGGGTGGGCACATGAGAGAATTTTGATTTATTTAATTGGAGTGCAAGACAAATAATTTATACCGTTTCTGCTATGCTACTGGGAGAAGATAGGCTGTACTTGATCTGGTTTGAAATTCACTTTTTCACATTAACAAATTTCAGTTATTGCAGTTTTTTCTACCAGATCTTGATAGGCTTTGGGTGGTGTGGCTGAGATGGTTTTGATCAGAAACTTCTTGCCCTGAGTTTGCTGAATCATTAAAACAGGGTCTCAAACTTGCTTGAGAACTCAGTTCCATTTACTTTGCACAATTGCTCTGGTAAAGTTAGGAAGAAGTAATAAAAGTTCACTAGAAATTTCCCTGACTGCCAAGTGCACATAAATCAACTTTTTTAAAAAAACTTCTGTTGCTGAAAGTGTTTCCCAAGGTGATTTGCTTGTGTCTGAACATTTAGGCTTGTATCCTCTATGTAGTTTCAACTCAGAGCTTTAAGGAAATGAAAGCTAAGTGTTGTAACATAGCTGACTTTTTATTTTATTTCCCAAAGAAGTAAAATATTTTAGGTACTTTAGTTCTTTTGAAAATTTGAGTTAAAAGGGGCTGGTTAACAGACAGAAATCTCATTGCAGTTGCTGGAGGCAGGGGCTGGCTGTTTTTCTGGGTGACGCTATTTTGGATCAAGTTATAGAGCTGACTGTAAGACTTGAAAACATTTTGGTAAAGTTGACATGGTCAGCTTGTCTCATTAATTATCCAAGAAATTCTGAACTCCTAAATAACCGCTCTAAGCTGGTTTACTAGTGCAAGCCCTTTAGATTCATAGGCTGAATTTGGCTTGCGTTGCTTTGACCAGTGATAAAACAGTATGTGGTTTTGTCTTCTTTCTTACCTGAGAACAGTTAGAAATAATGCTCTTACCTTTTGTTATCTTTCAACTTTCACATGGACTTTTTTCTGACTAAAAAATGTTGTTAAACATAATATTGATACAGTAAAAGAGCAACCCACACAGAAACCCAAGCTGCACCATAAATCCTTTTCTGAAGTTGGTCACACTGGTTATGTAAATAGAAAGAAACTGATGCTGTTTGCATAACTGTGATCACACAGGGGAAATTGCTCTTATGTGATAGAAATGACATGCATATATGTGTGCCCATCCACCTGTCCATCCTCCCAACTCTGTTGTTTTGGTTAGCTCTGTAGCTGACATAGGCACCACCTGAGGCAGAAAATGTCCTTTCTCAAAGTTTCATGGAGGATCACTGCAATGGCTGTTTTGTCTCTTCCTTTCTTGGCAAAAACCTTTTGACTGAAAAATACACTGCTCTGTTCAGGAGAAATTACTATATGTAGTCAAACACTAATGACTTTCTCTTGAATGTGGTGGATTTGGGTTCCAGTTCCAAATAGTGCACTATATCTCTACAAACTAAGGGATGTTTCAACCCCCGTGACTGTTGATCCCCAAGGATGCAGCGGATCCATCTATGGGTTTTTTATTTGTAAATTGCATTGCATTTGGAAATAGCTGGTGGCCAAAATCATTATCACTGTGTTAATTTAAAGATCAGTCAGCGTTTTCAAGGGCTGGACAGTTTCAAGAGCTTTCTCTGAGCAAGTTGGAGGCTTTGTCTTGTAGGCTGTGAGCAAATTGTTACAAAACACAAGAGAGTTGGTAGGAGTTTGTGGAATCATAATTAATTGACAATAGCTTTTCAAAAACGACATTTTTCAATTTAAAATAAGCTGTTAAAACAATTTAGAACAGTGTTGTGATGGTCCCTTGACACATGTGGGGAGCTTTGGGTTAAACATATAAATAATGCTGAAAGGACTATATTTAGTTCCAGACTGATCCAAGGACAACTGAAAAATTGAAGGTCAAATAACAAAACAACAAAAAGAAAATTATAGCCCTCCTTGTTCTGTTCTGCAGCATGCTGCTTGGCAGCCGTGAAGGTTCAATACTGGGGAACTTGTCACATACAACTATTTATGATTTGTACTTTAAGCAGAGCATAAATAAGCATGAAGTGTGTGTACTTATTGACAACAGCACGTCACTGAGTCTTGTCACACTGAATCTGGACAGGAGGTCCCGAGTATTGCAGAATTTTGGGGGACTGGATATTAAAAGATCTATGAAAACCCAATCAATCAGTCAATCAATCACAGCTTTCCCCATGTTCTGTCTTGACCCTTGGGCTCTAGCAGTTTCTGCTTGGAACTGAGCTAAAGTGTAACCAGGTGCTAAGTGTTGGGCTAAGACCATTGCTTGTTTTCTTATTTTTATTTGTACAAGCTATTAAAACTATTGAACAAGAGGAACTTCAGTTCACTGCTGGTTCGGGAGAACTTTTAGTCTATGCTTTAGCAGGAGTTTGTTTAAACAGCCCAAGCGTAGAGCTCAGTGTTTCCAGTTGCAGACAAGACAATGACCTTCAACCCGTCCAAGTCAACCCTCCTGTTGTGGTGAACTTTCTTTCCTCCTTTATGGGCAGACCTAGTGCCTGCACTGCTGATCCAGTCAGAATCCGAGCTAGGTCCTAGGCTGTATCTTCTTCCCCTAAGAATAGTAGTTCATTTAAGTGGCTGCAGGTAGCACAGGGACTGTTAGAGCCACAGGACCAGATCTCAGCAGGTCACGCCTATTTATTCAGCTGAGGTTCTGCACAAGGACAGCGAAACCCTGGATGCTCAGGCTGATAATACATTGATGGAAATTGTCAGTGATGTGATTTGTGCAATCATGTTTATGTAGTGTTTCACTTGACCTAATCTTGCCAAGCCTGATCATGCCTGCCTGTCCTCTTGCACAGCTCCCAGCACGCCCAGAGCACTTGCCTACTGGCCAACCAGGCCACAGTTCCTGAGGCCGGATCACTTCCCTGGAGTATCCGCTGGCCAGTTTGCTCCTGCTGGTTGACACGTGCTGACTGCTGTGTTTTTATTAGGGGATTTTGGTAGTACATGGTGTAATTAATTATTTTCTGAGACTTTATTTCATTTAAACTACTCTCGCACTAGCCTTCCTCTCCTTGAGCTGCTTATGAAGCTGAGCAGTGGGGTCTTCAAACTTGCTAATACACTTTATATCAAATGCGTGCATTGTATGGATAATGCCTATTCAGACAAAGATTTGGCTACCAGTTGGGTGAGAATCAAATGCATCCCTAGCAGTGTTAAAAAATGAGTGGAAATACATGTGGTCCAACTTAGTTAGCAACGTGTCCCAAGATAGATGCACTCAATTCTGAAACTGCAGCATTCAGAGAAACAGACTTTTTTCTTAGATGGACACCACGTCTTGCATAATCTGAGTTTTTGTGATTTTATTTTAAATCCAGGTTTTGCCTGTCAGAGACAATGGGAAACAGTCATTTATTTCAAATACTAGCTGACTCTTTTTGACATTTTCTATGAGCATGTCTCTCTTTCTCTCCCTCTCTCTCTTAAAAGCATCCTTTTCCCCCTTAAAAACATCTTTGTGCATGCTGTATCTAAAAATAAATCAAATTGGAGGCCAAATAATTAGGGTCATTCCTTTAGCAATGAGTCAATCTCTTTAGAGAAGTGAAAACCAAATCAGCATTGTTCTCAGCCCAAGTCCCAGATAATGAATTGTTTTTGGTCTGGTTGTTTCTTCAGCTCCTGAAGTTCATATGTTTAATCTTGGCTGTGTTTCAGAGTAAGATGTTAACTCAGTTATAGTTTAGAAGATTGGTTGAAGTCTTATCCTGGTGAAGGCCTGTGTAAACTTGAAATTTGGCCCTAAAAAGTTGTGGAAAACACTAATTCTTGCAAATGTCTCTCTTAATAGACATGTTTCTAACAGGTGAATGTTCACCCACTCTCTTTTTTTTATTCCAATATTATAAGGAGCAGTTACATGAGCAATGTATCTGTTTAGTTGCTATAAGCTATTCACTTACAGCTTCATTTCCTTTACCTCCAACTTTTACAGATTATCTATAGTCGAATTCTGAGTTCATAAACTTGTATATGCAAACATATGATTTTTATTTTTTGTTTAACTATCAGATATTCATGATTTGGGTGAGGAATCCCTGAGCAGAACAGGGAGTTCAGCAGTGGCATAGGTGAATGTGGGTACAGGTCTGGCTTTGCTTAAGTATGTGAAGCTTGAGACTTGGATGTGTATGTGCATAAGAAGAGGAAGAGGAGATAAATTCCTGAAACCATCATTTCCCTCACTTGTGACTACCAAAAAAGAAATGAAAAGAGAACTCCCAGCCCTCGCTATTTATGGTATGTCACCACAGCATATTTTGGAGTTGTTTTTGAAGGGTCATTAATTTCACTATCTAAAAGTAAGCAATCAACCAGCATTCTTCTAGCTGTCAAAGAGAAGTTAAATAGATTCTTTTAAATTAGTTTTCATCTATGAAGAACATTTTGTTGTTCATGTTTAGTCTGTAAGGGTGGTCAAATGCCCTAGTTAAAGTCAGAGCCAGCCACATCAGGGGCAATAATCTTTACACATGTGAAATCTAACTATGCATGCCTTTATGATGAGAGGAATACACCTTTCTCAACATAACCAAGTAAGAAATACCTTAGCAGCATAGAAGGTTTGATTATGATCTTTATTAGCTTGTTGTAAAGCAAGAGCAGTGCTGCTGAACTCTGAGTTGCTCTAATTTGAAGTGTGAACTCTGAAATACAGAGCAGAATAAATTCACTTTATATGCCTTAACTTGGAAAAGACAAGTCCATGTGTCAGTCCCAGCAGGATTACCAGCGTTCAATCAGTTTTGGGGCTTGTATATCCCAGCATCGTAGGTAGGCTTGGGAAGCTTAGTTAACAGTAGAAATGTCTCTGCTCTTCTACAGAATGCTCTTGTAACAGCCAAACTTCCTAAATAATCATCATCCCTACTGTTCAGTGTGTGAATGCTGGGAACAGAAGTGTTGGGGGAATCTTTCACAGTTCTGGCAGAAAATGTGTCTCTTGGAGAATAGGAGTCTTTCCACTGGCTCAAGTCCTTACTTTCAAAGACCTGTCTCTTTGCTGAGACAACCATCTGGCCATCTCTGAGGGATGGCAGTTTGTGGTGCATTGCTGCTGGGGGTGGGTGTTATCTTTCCAGGTGGCTAGGAAAGCCTCTTACACTTGCGTGCCGTTGCCATCGGCAGAGTGCACAACTGCAGGATTTTGAATGCTTAAATTCATTATTCAAACTCCAAAACATTGTGCAATTTTTTTTTTTTTTGTCAGGGAGTGGGGTGATCCCTAATCCTGATGACTCCCACTTTTGCTATTCAAACCATATACATGTCTTTACTTGCTCATTGGTTTCAGGACTTTGAGATTGCTTTCGGTTCTACCTAGCAATGACAAACCTGGAAATGAGCTTCAGCTGGGGCCCTTTATCCATGCCCAAACTCCACTTCCTTATGCAATCATGCAGTTTTAATATTGGTGCTTTCATAAAAATCGAAATAATGAGAGATTCATGATAAAGCTGTGAGATTTTGTTGCCAAGTTTATGCTTGTGGAGCAGAACTAATAAAACTTTAAGGAGGAAGCCTTAGCCAAGTTTTTAAAAGTAGGTTATTTTTATTGTGAAAAAACAAAATTTAAAAAACCCAAACAAACCCAAATCTTGGAGATTGAAACTCAAGTTAATTTAATTTATGTGGCCAGTGTAGGCTTTTTGGTGAGCTGGAACCAGACAAACAGGTGTCAGGTGCATGGAAAACAAAGTAGTATCAGTATGTTGGCTATGAACTGATCTTGGCTTCCTCCTCTTTGCATGCATGATACTACAATGAAAGTTGGCAGAAAGAAATACGATTGCACGTGATTAAATGTTGACAGCTGAGGAGCCTGACTTTCTGTTTACAGAGGTGAAAATGAGGAAAAAAAAAAAAAAGGCTGGGGGAGTAAAGCTTCCTGTGTGTCTTTACACAGTCCTGGAAAATAAAAGCTAAAAAGATATAAGAAAGGCTGTAGTACCAATGTGCTTAAAAATAAAAAAATAAATAAACAAATAAAATTATGATTTCCAACGTGTTCTAATGAAAAAAAGTACTCTCTCTGATTCAAACTGCAGAGGAAAAATCACTGCTCCCCCCGGGTGTGTGCTATATTCCAGAGTGATTGAGAAATGCATACTAACGGGAGAGGGGGGATAAGTTTTCCCCTTTCCTGGACTTCTGATATTATTATTTAGCCAAAGCTGAGAGAATCTCTGCATACTCTAAAACTTCAGTCATTTCTGAAATATTGATCTGGGAAGGTCACTAAATTCCAGAGCTGGTGAGGTCAGGGTAATGAGATCAAGTGACAGGCCCAGTGGTACCCACTGATTTAGTTGTTTAGACATTGTAACCAAACCATGACCTTCTTGATCCACAGCCTCTTTGATCTAACTGTGTGAAAACACAGCTGCTTACTGGATATTGCATGTTAGTGTGCATGTAGGAGTGAAGGCAACATTTTGTGGCATTTATTTTAATCATTCTGGTGTCAATTTATAAAAATGAGTATCACCCACCTGCCCAGCTTTATCTGTTACTCAGAGTCTTGTTTTTCTCTCCACTGATATAACTAGTGAGAAGATGACCCTGCAGGGTCTGTGAGATCCTCCTCCATTTGACCTGGGTGCAGTGGGGGAAGGTGGGAAAAAACCCCTCCTGAATAAGGCAGGGAGAAAGACCAGATCTCCACAGTTTTCTAAGAGATGTTAGTGGAGTTGGGGGGAGCAGAATTACTGCCATTTTAAATCCTGAGAGCGTTGCTGAAGAACTAACCATGGATCAAAGTTTCTTGTAGTAGATGGGTGGCTTCAAGTCACTGTGGCTCACGCGGTGTGCACCGGCAGAGGACCCTCTGGTTCCTGGGCTTTGTGTGAAGAGATTCATGGATTGCCCACTCCCATGCTCAGTGCCAATTCCTCGGTGCCCGCTTTCCCCTGCGCCTCTCAGTGCAATGTGGCCCATGGTACTGGTGTTGAGCAGGCAGGCAAAGCCTCCAGTGCTTTGCACTCTACAACTCCCTGAAAGGAGGTTGACCCCGTGGGAGTCGGTCTCTTCTCCCAGGCAACCAGCAGAAGGACAAGAGGGCATAGTCTTAAGATGTGTCAGCAGAGGTTTAGGTTAGACATTAGGAAGAAATTATTTACAGAGAGAGTGATCAGACACTTGAATGGGCTCCCCAGGGAGGTGGTGGATTCACCATCCCTAGAGGTGTTTAAGAAGAGACTGGAAGTGGCACTCAGTGCCATGGTCTGGTTGACAGGGTGGTGTTGGGTCATAGGTTGGACTCCATATCAAAGGTCTTTTCCAGCCTAGTTGATTCTGTGATTCCGTGTGGGGCCTGGGTCTGCACCGGCTTCTGCTTCTGTGTAAAACTGCCTGTGGTCCAGGGCTGTTCAGGGATGAACCCGTGCTTTGCTATTTTTTTGGTCAATCTTTAAATTTCTCTCCATTTTGGGTAACTGTTTGGGTTTTGACGTCTCTGCAACACAATGGTTCCCTCTGGATATACTCTGCCACCAACTCTCCACTGCCTGTGCCAGAGTCCACACGGCATTTCCTTCCCCCCGCAGAAAAACACAGGTATGGAGCAGAAATTAAGCCTGCTAAAGCTGTACCATGCTCCCATGGAAATATCTGCCCAGATCCACATGAGATCATACGCTGGAGCCCAGCTGCTTCCTGCCCCAAGTTTAAACACCATGAGCCCAGTAGTAAAGTTCCCTGATGTATGTATGTGACCTGGAATCACTTAGAGCAGAGGAGCGGGATGGAGAATTTATGTCTAGCCCAGGGCAGAGCACGTGGGCTCCTGGCTATTGTGTACTGTTGCCATTTCACTTGCACACAAGCTTATCAAAATGTTTTTCCAGGCTTGCTCCAACTTTCCTGCACAGCTTTTAACTCTTCATTTGAGGACTTTTGTGAACTAAGCAGTAGCTGGCAGTGCTCAGAGAGGGCAAATGGTGAGAGCTCAGCTGGAGCCAGGCTAAAGAGGCAGACTGGTGCAGAGCTTGGCAGGAGCTGGGAGCCCACAGCAGTGTTTCTGCAGGCATGCTGGCTTGTCTCCTTTCCCCACAGACATGAGAGTAGATGCATTTAAAAATAAACAGGAAGGCAGTGTGGAGTGCCACTGGTGTGTCCCTCTGAACATAATTTGAAAGCATGTACTGGGGAAGTTTAAAGCTGATTAGATATATGGACTGGTGTTAAAAATATAAAGCGCATCTAGAGAGGCACCACAGCTCTCCATGAAGTCAAACAAAAATAATCCCATGATGCTTTCTCTCCCACACACATACACTTCCATGGAGACTGGTATGGGTTATGGAAACCTGGCCCCACAGTACTGAATGCTGAACAAAAGATGAAAAGATGGTTGCTGGCCTAATAATCTTGAACACATTGAAGTGCAGTTTAGTTTGTAGTCTCTTTCATGTGTACAGTAAGCCACAAGTTACAGATCCTTAAAGTATGTTTTTGTTTAGTAGAGAGATGGCTGTCTTCTGAGAAAGACAGGCATTACCTCAAGCTTTCATCCAAAGTGAAGTAAAGAATTGAAGCACCTCCTTTATATGATTTTTCTGTTTGTTTTTAAAAACATCTTCTCTCCCACTTTGTATGTAATGTTTGCACAGTACAGGCATAAAAGGTGATCAGGATAACAGTCTCTAGGCACTGGCAGGTTTTTACAGTGTGTACAGGTCTGGAAGAAGCAGTTTTGTGAATGTTTTCCCTCTTACCACAGAATGCTGCTTAGCTGCAGAAAAATAAATTACTTTAAGGTGGAGGCTTTTTATTTTTTGCGTGAGTGTCTAGATATTTTATGGTAAAATTAAGTAATTGGAATGCTCTGG
Source organism: Myiozetetes cayanensis (assembly GCF_022539395.1). Lineage (NCBI taxonomy): Eukaryota > Metazoa > Chordata > Aves > Passeriformes > Tyrannidae > Myiozetetes > Myiozetetes cayanensis. The sequence continues at coordinate 56,443,057 of NW_026087521.1, read as the reverse complement.
TCTTTTTCTTCTTGTGTTTATGTTTATTCCTTGCTGTGGTTACCCATCAAGCACCAAATCAAATTGCTAAACATAGTAAAACACAAAAGCAGAACTGCCAAACATAGTCCAAATTCATAGCAAGGCAACAAGTATCATTATTTTTTATTTTATTGTGGATATCTGAGGAATCAGCTGAGCATTTGTAAAGTACCTGTCTGAGCTCTTATCAGGTTTATTTCTAATGTGGATTTATATCAGAATTTGTATTATGAAGGAGTATGGAAGGAATTATTTCTGCTGCTTAGCATTATCTGTATGAAATACTCACCTAGAACAGAAGACCTAGTTGAACATTTCAAAGAAAAATAGCTTTCAAAGCATGCACTTTCTCTCTTCTAGGTTAAAAGAATTATGCAGAGGCTTAAATAGCTATCTGTATTCTGCCCTTTCACATAATGCGATAGGGAATGATAATTTACCTTTGTGTTTAATATTGTGCAGCTGTGAGTTGGCTGTAAAGTCTGGAAACACGCTTACACCTATAAGAGAGGCGTGCTCCAGTTCCACTGTCTGCTAGAGAGATGGAAGAAGTATTGCTAGAAAACTCCGTGGAGTGCTATAAAACTGTGTCAGGAGCGTGTTGCTGCAGGGATCAAATAACTAAATCTGCAAAAAGCTGTTGTCTGCTCCTCTGATATGATGCATGTAGATAATAGTGTATTTCTCAAAGAAACTTTTGAAAAGGCCAAATCCGAATGGGACCGGAAAGTCACCTTGAAAAGTGATGAGCAGTTTGTGTTTACTTGCTTTGTTACTTGTATATGCAAATTGAAACCATACACACATGTGTAGCAGGAAAGGTATGACCTGAGCATTTTCACATGTGGCTCCTGAGGTGTTAAATCAGCCAGCACCTTGAATGGCTGCAATGCAGGAAATTGAAGCTGGGTCCTGGTGTAGTGCAGGGCGAGGCTGGGCTGCCAAGGAGACCTCTCACTGGTCTCAGGGGCAGCTTTCAAGGACTGAGGTACTTGATTGTACCATGTGGTGTCACGGTCCAGCACGAGTCAAGGAAATGGATTTCAAAGATGGTGTAGTCAAGGGAAAATTGGGAAAACCAAGGAAGGAAGGAAGGAAGGAAGTTAGTCAATGTTAAGGTGCCTGAGCAAGTCAGTCAGAAAATGGTGTTTCAGTAGAGGGTGTTGGGTTACTGTGGAGAATGGTGGTAGTATTTTCTGCTTTACTAAAGATGGAAACACTTTGTTTAAATTTAAACTCTTCCCTAACTTTCAGCTTTATGGTTCTTATAGCAACCCTGTGAAGTGTGTATGTGATATTGAAATGGATTAGATGGGTTGTGATGGAGACTGTGGGATTAGAGTTCACTTTCCCGCACTGATCCTCTTGCTTTGGGCTGCAGTTTTGCCCCCTGTACAGCGGTGCTTGGCTATGAGCATGCTTCTTCTCAAGCTCTTCCTGGAGTTCTAAATGCCATAGTATTGCTGGCATAACACTTCCAGCTGTGGAGCATGTATAACCCCAGTAGGCTGTTGGTATACCTTCTCTTTTCTTGAGATCCTGATGTTAAGGCAAGGAGTAAACACACAGCAGGAGCCAGGCAGGAGAGAGTGGGATGCTCAGGAGGGAGAGGGTGCTGCCATGAGAGGTCACATTTCTGTAAGCTTTGTTCTTCCCCAGTTTACAAGCTGTGCTGGAGAAAAAGGCTGATGCACATTGGTCTCAGACTGTGCCAAAGGAGAGTTGTGTTCTTACATAGCTCAATATTATGCCGTATCTGGGAAGAAAGCCTGAATTATTCACTTACTTGCATAACTGCACGTAAGAGTGTTTATAATCAAGGACTTGGGTTCTGTCCATATTTATGAATGACCAGGGCTGAGTCTGGGCGTGATTCCAGCACTGATACTGTGTGTGAGTTGCACAACTGTTGTGAATACATGACATTGCTGCTCCATGCGAGGCCATGGGACGGTCGGGACATCTGGCAGAGTTTGTGCTCCCTGCTTTGAACAGCTCGTGCACAGTGGGGACTGCTACTGTACAAGCACGCAAGCCCAGCACACTTAGAAGTCCTTCCACTGATTTAGCCCCTGTCTCTGGCTAAATCAGAGATCCTCCTCCTTCAGATAATTTAACTAGTTACAAGCCACCACTTGAATTTACTAGGAGCTTATTTTCAGCAAAAATAATAATAACCCCCATTGTCAACTATTAACTTCCTTAAGTACTAGTTGTTCGCTCTTTTTGCCTTTTATTAATGACATATGGATATAGGGTCTTTACTGTAGTTGATGAAATGTTGGGCAAAGTGTTGCAATTAGTTCCACAGCTGCTTTGGTCATTGATGTTAAACACTCACACTTCTCTAGAGGCCACTTTAAATGGGAATCTGATCCATACCACCATTACCAACCTCTTTTGCTTTCACCTTCAGCTGAAGGAGTGGAAGCCTTGATGTTACCTTGGGGAGAAAAGTAGCAAAACTACCATGTCTGTTTCACTCACACCTCAAGACTCTGCTCTGTAATGTGTCTTCCTGCACCACAAGTGGATTCCACCTTGCAGAGAATCAATGTATTGCTTTCATCCCCTACTTACCACTTTGCAATGATCTGGTCACAGGTGGTCTGTTTGCTCTATTTTCCTCTTCTTCAAGGTCCCCTGTGTCAGGTGAGAGCCCCTTCTGACAGGACTAGTTCCCAGAGCAGGTCTTCAGCCCCTCCTGGAAGTAATATGGATCCTCTTAGCCCACTGCATCTGATCATGCAAGGCACGAAGCAGTGAGACCTTCCTGTTTTGCAGATCCTGTGGTCTAGAGAAGAGGACTACTGGTACTGTTGTATTCATTATCAGCTAATAGCTGTTGGCCCCTGTCCTGGATGGAGGCTCTGCCTGCTGTACCTGACACCCATCCAGTTTGGCTAAATACTGGATTAAGGGAGAGAGGCAGTGAGAAAATGTCACGCTGATCTCCCAGAAACAGCCTGTGATGTATGACTTCCTTGCTTCGCCCTAAATGAATTAACACCACTGTAGAAAATGGAAAAAACAAGCCTCTCTATGCTTTCTACTTGTACATAATAAGAGAGGAAATCTGCCTTCCTGACCACATGTTGACAGTCCAGTAGATCCCTTCTGAAATGACACAGAATTAAGGATGTAAGATAATGATCCTGTGCTTGCATCACAAACTTTAATTTCACTTCCTTACCCAAAATAATCTTGTTTTTTAAGAAACATAATTCCAAGTTAGTGGGAAGTTTTATCCTATTTATTTCTAGCAACTGTGAGTAGCTTCTGACAACATGAGGAATTTGTTTTGAGGTGGAAGGATTATCCGCCAGTTGTAGCATGTTGTGGGTCATTTGGTCATAGAAATATTCTGTTGTTTCTCTTCTGGTGATAAAACAAAGTTCCCTCTGTTGCTTCTAAAAATGTGCATGTACAAAGCATACAGCAGTGGAGCTCTGAAGGAACTCATCTTTCCAAGTAGGTGCTTATCCAATTCCTTTTCAACTATATTTTTGTCCAAAGCCAGGATATAGTGTCTTGGTCATGCACTCTGCTTGAGGAGTTTTAATTCCTCATAGTTTTCCAATGGCTGGGCCTGGTCAGTACAGCATCATCTGCATCTGGCAGCAGGAATATAGTCCAGCCCTAAAAGGGTAACTTGCTTGTTATAGTCTGTCACAAGAATGGCACTTGTCTTTGAAGACTAACTCTCTTTGGGAGGAAGATGGTGGCTGTTGTTTTTAGAAAGCAAAAAACCCACACAATTACCTTTACTGAAGGAAGAGAGTAGCTCTAATAGGATTTTTTATCACACTATGTTTTTAGACTATTTGGGTAATTCACTGATTATTACTACACAGCTCTTTTTCCTTAGGGAATGCTAGACTGTTCCAAAAGCATTTGTTAGTTTACTTAGACATTAAAGGGGTCCTTATGAATTTTGATTATGCTAAAGTACTTCAAAGTGTCCCTAGAGGTTCAAGCTGCTTTGAACTTAACCTTTTCTGCCCAGTCTTGTCATATGTGTGAGCCCAAAGATTTTAAGCAAGAGGTCAGTGATTCTCAGTCTTTTTAATACTTTGACCTATGTTACAACAGGAAAAAATAAACAAACCAGATTCTTTCTGATCTAGCTAGGAATAAAGAGAAAGGATGGTTCCAGTGGGCCTCTTTGTAACCCTCTTCTTAACCTGCTACCTCTCCTGACCCATTAAATAGGACAAGCAAGGAAAAAACAAACAAAACTCATCTTTAAATACTCATTCCCTTGCTTCTAACTGCTTTCCTTTAAAATGTGTTCGGTCCTCAGGGCACCTTGAGAACCTGATGTCTTTTTTTTTTTTTTGTATAAAATTTGAATAATGAAGCATGTGACACACTTGCGATTGCAAAAATATGAACTTTAATAAAGCTGGTCACGCTGCCTGTGAGCTGTGTATATCACACGAAAATGTGTGGCTGGATCGTCCGCTGGGGCTGTTCAAAATAGCTGCAGTGACTCCAGCAGTGCTCTGCTGATTTACGTGAGGTGAGAATCTGGCTCGCATCCCATATTATCTTGCAACGTGACTGTGCAGCTGTAACGTGATCTTATTCGTTGGGTCCAGGGGCAAAAGAAGTGCCCATGGTTATTTTTAGAAAAGCACGTCATCAGAGAGGTTCATACGGTTCTCTCTCTCTCATATATTTATTTTTTATTGCTGTTGACCTACTGCCGTGGTTTAACCCCAGCCGGCAGCCGAGCCCCACGCAGCCACTCGCTGACTCACCCACCAATCCCTGGGAGATTCACTAGAATAAAAGAAAATCCACGGGCTGAGATAAAGACAGTTTAACAGGTAAAACAAAAGCCATGGGTGCAAGCAAAGCAAAACAAGGAATTCATTTACCACTTCCCATGGGCAGGCAGGTGTTCAGCCATTCCCAGGAAAGCAGGGCTCCAGCATATGTAACAGTGACTTGGGAAGACAAATGCTGTCACTCCCAGTATCCTCCCCTTCCCTCTTCTTCCTCCAACTCTGTATGCTGAGCATGGTGCCATATGGTGTGGAATATCCCTTTGGTCAGTTGGGGTCAGCTGTCCTGGTTATGTTCCCTCTCAACTTCTTGTGCACCTCCAAACTCCTTGATGGTGAGATGTGGTGAGAGGCAGAAAACGTCTTGACTCTGTGTAGGCACTGCTCAGTAATAACTAAAACATCCCTGTATTAACAACAGTGTTTTCAGCACAAATCCAAAACAGAGCCCCATACCAGCTATTAGGAAGAAAATAAACTCTATTCCAGTCAAACCCAGCACACCTACATGAGTTCTTTTGGTGTTTGGAGACTTTAATTTTAATAATTCAGTATTTTTCTCCCCTAAAGGGAGCTGGATAATTTGTCTTTCCCCCTTTCTATTGCTTCACAGTGTTCACTGCTATACAGACAAGGCACTATTTTGCACATGATGCAGCACAGCTCTTACTTTTCTTGAAAGGTGGGTCTGACTGCACCTCTTCAGTTTTTAGGTGTCTCTACTCAGCCTGCATTCTCCCTTACTGTTTAAAATAGAAATTGGACTGCTTGAGGGTTCTGTTGTGGGTCATGGACTTCTCATTTTCCCATCTGAAATCTGAGCCCTCAGACTTTACAATCATCTTGGCTACAGATAATTGTGACGGTTGTTTTTCCCATTGTGACCCTCTGCTTCAGTCCCTGGGCTACAAAGGGAGCATAGGGACTCTTGGTGTCCTTGGGATAGGCTCCACTACTGATCAAAAATCTTCTTGGACATGTACATCCTGTTCATATGCCAATATCTCTCCTAAGAGCTTTCAGGAGGAGGAATTTTGGAGAGTCAGTTATTTTTGTAAGCACAAAGTGCTGTCTATTTCCCCGTAAGGCATGAGCAGCTCTTTTAGAATGTTTGGAAGCATGAAGCAACAAGGTACAACAGGGTGTTATCATCAGCATTCTTCTTTAAACTATTTTTATTTGCACATACTTTATCTCCAGCATTTCTTCAGTCTGAGAAGATCAAGCAGACGCCACATGTAGAGTGTAGCCCAGCCAGCCAGATGACACAGTACTGTTTTGATTTGAAAGTCAGACTTCTGCAAAGCATCAAGGGGCAAACCTTTATCTCTGCACGTAGTGCTGAGGGGTGTAGAGAAGAATTCATTCCCTCTGTCAGTGGAGCTGATCTAGATTTTCCATTGCAGTCTTTAACTGTGAGTCCACTTTCTACAAGGGTCTTTTCTCTAAAGTAGCTCTTGCCCCACCCCCCTGCCACCCCCCCCCGAAACACAGATCCACCAGCCCTGTACAGGTTCCTCTCCCTCACCTATTTTTCCTCTGAAATTCAGTTGCTGCAAAGAAAGTACAGAAGCCTCTCCTTGGTGTTCACATAAAGGTAAATGAAAAGGCTTTGCATTCTTTTACTATCCCACCTCTTAATGAAGTGCAGTCGCCACCTTGGTCGTGCTGGAATGAAGATTGCCAGTGCCCCAAGTTACTGGCTTGCTCCCAAGAAATATGTAAACCATAAAGGTGGTTCTTGAAATGAAGAGCTTTGAAAAAAAGAATTTGTCAGTAGATTGTAATGTATTTAGTCACTTGAACTGACATGGGTTCTGGGTTGCAGCTTGCTGTTAAAGGCTAAGTCTTGTCCCTTACAAAAATTCTTAAAATAAAATTTCTTTTAAAAGCATGAGGTCATCTTGTTCTATGGAAAATATAGTTCATTTGTCTCCCCTGCTCCAAGGTAAGCATAAATCAGACTGTGTTATGATAGAGGTGCTCACTGAAACAAATTCCTAATAAAAGAATAAACATGGAAGCAATCCATCTGTACCCTCCACATTCCTCAGTGAAGCCTTCCTAGAAGCACAGCTTGGAAGGGTACTGATGGAGCGGATGGGGGATACCACTTGCTAGTAAGTATTGAAAAACCAGGAGATGTGTTTAAGTTAATTCTGCTTCCCAAAGGGTAAATCAGATTCCCAGTGTACTTTTATTTTGCCAGCCAAGCTAATCCAGTCCCCGCAAGTCTTTGCTTTCAAAACCTGGGGCGTTAATGCAGTGTGGAAAGCTCCTTCCATTTGCTCAGATGTGCATCCTCTGGTCTTGTTGGTTGCAATATAGTGGTGAATTTAGCTGTTGAAGCTGGCAACCCTGCATATTTATAAATACTCTTATTAATCTCCTTCCCTGCCCACTGTTTCTCCCCTTGCAATAAAATCCCACTGTCAAAACCAAACCACCTTCTAACAGGTCCAGATACAAGCAAGCTATTCTATCTAGGTTAAATTTTGCATAGGCTTTGCTTGCTTTTGTGTCTGGCTTGCAGTCTGTCTTGTTCAACCAGAAGACTGCATTTAAATAACACTTGACAAATGGATACAGCAAATGTCAAGAACTTAGAAGGTATCCATCCCCTGTAAGCCATGGAGGAAGCACAGAAGAGGCTTGACCAGTTTCATCCTCAGTTCTGACTTACTGATCCTAAAATTTAAACTGACTACTGGAAAGTGTTTAGATTTGAGAGTATGATCATTGAGAAAGAAGAGAGAAGTGGTTGTCCTTTAAGGATGAGGAGTTACTCTAACACAGCTTTAGCAGAGAATTGTATTCCTTGTCCTGGTTTATGCAGCAGCTTTTGCTTTATGACGAGTTCTAAAGTTCAACAGACAAGCCAGGAATTCTTGCGAGAGTGTTGTTTTTCCCGTCTAAAGGTGGGACAGCTTGAACACAGGGAAATGACTTGTACTGGTGCACAAGACCATGTCAGAGCTAAGAGTGGACCCAAAATTTCAGGCTTTCTTGGCAGTGTGCCAGCGCTTGCACATTTTATGGTGCTTGTGTGAAGAACGAGTACCATGAAACTATCTTTCCTCACCAGTGTAGCTGCAGTGTTTCCTGTATGATGATAACAAAGCAAATCCTCTATAATAAATTCCAGGAACCTTATTTCAATTGTCCTGCAAATGGTGATAACAGAACAAGGGGAAAGTTGTGGTAGCAATGAAGGCCTTGTCACTGTCTGAAAGCTGCCTTGGCTTGTCTGTGCCTTTCCTGCCGTGCATCATAAGGACTCAGGCAAGTTCCTAGTGAGGTTTGATGCATGTTTGGCCTCTATGTAAAATGACATGAACTGCAAGGAAGAATACACAGTATTCACCCAAACTTCATGCCCACCCTGGGCTGTTTTTGAAAAGACATATTCAGCCTTTGATGGCTGCTGTTACTCTATACTGTTAGAGAAAATGCAGCTTTTTCTTATGTTTCATCACCTGCTTATCTGCTGCTGCTCCCTGTTTTCCAGTACATGGGGTTGTTTTCCCATGAGGGCCCCAATGCTGAATGATTAACATAGGCACTTGCCCTTGCAGACTGGGACAGGTACCCAGAAGTGGTGGTCTGGAACTGTGATGGGAAAAGAAGGCTGTGGCCTCAGATTTGCATGTACACTTTGTGTTTCTTTGCCCATTTGAGTGCCCAGAGGAGCCACCACAGGCACTCCAAGGTGTCCTTTACATCATGTCTCTGTTCTTGCTGGCTCTTGCAGCTGTGGCATAGCAGTGCCCTTCCCTCAGCACCGTGGTGTGACAGCCAGCTGAGTTTGAATCCTGCCTCAGTGGTCCCTTAGTACCAGCATCTGCTAGTGCACTTCCAACCATGCCTTTCAGAAACAGTGTCTGTATGGGGTGGGTGGTATGGAGGGAAAAAGGGAGAAGGGTTGTGTAAACTGTCTCTAAATAAAGATTTGCTCCTACTGTCTGTGGTTAATATTGATTTAACATATTTTTGCTACAGCTCAATTTAGGCTTCACTCTCATCCAGTTGTGGGAGCTCTGGTTTGCAATTGCCTGTGTGATTAATCCTTTTGTGCATTTGTTTCATTGTGTGCATAGTGTCAACTCTCACCTAGCATATCACATGCTGAAAAAATCCAGAAACCTGCCTTGTTTTCCTTTGCTGTGCTGTACATATACATCAGTGTTTTTTTTTTTTTTTTTTTTAACAAAATTATCCATGAAAACAATGCTGTAGTGTTAAACTTATATCCCTCCCTCCTTCCCCTTCTCCCACACCCTTCCATCCTTCCTGAACCCGTTAAAGGTATATATAACCACTTGGCTTTCCTGGCTTACTGCCATATTTATTACACTGAACAGCAATGCAGACCAGCACCTGTGAGCTTTATAAAGGTCTTATTCATCTGATGGGCTTGTGCAGCACTCGGCATGGAGAGGAGGAATACGTACAAATGGAGCAGGAGGAAATACTGAGCACGTAATCATGGGAGAACGTACGAGGAGCGCGGGAAGCAGGGCGAGGGGATTTTTTGAGTTGAGGTCTCTTTTGTGTAGTTTCTGATGACTGATGAAGGTGAGTGCTCACCCAGCCACCACCCTCTGCTCTGCCCCATCCAGGCACACTGGTGCCTATAGATCATGCTCCCCACTGGATATGTATTAAAGGGCAGAGGCAGCCGTCAGCTCTGGTGCTGTCCTGTGCCTGCTGGGCGGGGACTGTCCTGCCACCCATGCACTTGAGAGAGGTGGCAGTAGGACATGATGTCTTTATATGCACAACCATGCTTGTGGTGCATCACTAGTCAAACAGGACAGTAGTATTTGTTGCATTTTGCTCTTCTTTTTTTTTTGGCAAATAAATAGGGGATCATATAAAGAGGGAAAATAGTTCATGGAATATTTCTTTTCCTGTGGGTATGCATGTGCACCTGCGTAGGGTTATCTTGCAGTTTGATATTCTTTGTGCTGAATTATTGAAATAGTTGCCTGAGTTTTGTTGACAATTTTGAGAAATGTTCTTGCAACTTTTTTGTCAATCCATGTAAAGAAAGCCAAAGCGGTATAAATTAAAGGTGTCCACGCTATGTTGACTGCAACGAATTTAATCAGTGGAAGTTTTATGTGAAGGACAAGACCTACTGAAATTAAATGCTCAACACACTCCTCCTGTATTCTCTCTGTTCTCACTGTTTACATGCAGGTGACCCTTAGTTTAAAATCAGTGAGATACTCTTGCTTGCAAAGAACATGATTAATTGACTGAGGGGCAGTAATTTTGTAATCAGTAACCAGTGCAGAGTGTTAGCAGCCCAGATGAATCAGCCTGATTGTGCATCCACAGGAGCACCATCATGGGCATTTCTCTTTCTACAATGGGAGCCTGTGTTGGTGCTCTTGGGTAGCAGAGTCACTTTCTGGAAGGGGCAGTGAGAAATTGTGGTAATGAAATGCCCGAGAAAGACATTGGCTTTTGCCAGTGGGAAAAGTCTGAAGCTCTACAGGGATGTGCCACCCCTCTAGTGTGAGCTCAAATTTTGATGGAGTAGTACTTTAATTTGAGGTGAAATGATTAAAAGAGCTGTGGATTTTTCTTCCCCTCTGCCAGAAGAGAAGCACCATCTGGCCAGAGTGGGATGTGTCTCGCCTTTCCATAGCAATGCTCCTATCATGCTCTCAGAGAAATAAACTGGGCTTAATATGTGATTCTGTACTACAAGAGGGTGATGTGCAGGGAGTATGAAGACGTGAGGTCCTTGATGGACACAGTTCTGCTGGCAGAGCTTTGAGTGCTCTGAATCCCCTGACAGAGCTCTACTTGGTCCTGGGCTTTGCTATGCAGCAGTGGAGCTCAGCTTTGCTGGTGCAGGGTGTGTGATCAATTTGGCGTATTGGTAGTCCTCTAACAGTATGGATTTGTACTACAGTCATATTTTTTCCTCAGCTGTATATGAGGGAGAACAAGAGAACAGTGTAGGTTGCCTCCCCTCCCACCCTAGGCTCAGGCCAGCTGTAGTTCTGAGTTAAATCCTCAGCAGAAAACGAGAGACTGTGCAGGACAGCGAGTTAGATAATATGTGGGTTGTAGATTTTTTCAAGAAGCAGTTAAAGGTATTTTTTCCTTTAAACACAAATCAGGTTAATTTTTTTTTTATCCACAGAAGTCAGTAGAACGCTATTGCTATAAACCCCTATTAAGAAACATCATGCTTGAACTCCAGCTTCTGCTTTTAGTAGGGTTTTCCAGGTCTTTCCTAAAATTGTGTTCCTGTTAGTATATCAGTAACAAAGATGCGCATTTGGAATCTCGTGTAGTTTGAGAAGCCTTGATGGTATTTTCCACTGGATAAGGTCTGTTTTTGAGAACGTAATGTGTTTATTACAGGTTATCAGATCACATTCCTTATAATTTTCTCAGAAAAACAATCAATTTCTTAGAATAAAATAGCATTGAAAAAAAAAAAAACCCGAAACCCAAATATTCAAGTGTTTCCTAATATAGTGCCCCTTAGCCTATCTGTCGAAGTTTTTTTAACTTGTAAAATCTATTTGCATAGTGCCAAAGTGCTGAAGTGTATTTTCCTAGTGTTATGGTTTGCATGAAATGTAACTCAGAAAAAGTGCAGTACACCTTCTATAAAGGCTTCATATAAGACTTAAGCACCACTTAGAGTTTAATGTAAGCCCTGTTTTGATGGGCTGAAGTAGGATACCTGCTGACTCTTTGCACAGTGATTAATTTCACCTCTACAGCTGGAGTTGCAATTGATGTTAATAAAGGGATGGCTTACAGAGAAAGCAGGCAGCATGAAGACAAGTGTGGAGGCTCTGCCTTCAACTGGAAACAGTAATAAGTGTGGTGTGCTAAATTTGGCATGGCTTTTTTTATAGCTTCTGAAATACAGGAATAGGTAGGCCTGTCAAAAATAAATGAAGGCGTGTTTTCTGCTTTCCACTCCTTCGAGTGCAGCCCAGCAATAAACAGCAGTAAGCAAGCCAAAGGTAGGGATGAGAAAGAGTGTCAGGGTCATCCTGGGAAGAGGGTTCCTGAGATGCTGAGCTCAATCCCCAGCAACTGCAGGCACCTAAGCCTTTTCATAAACTCATAAAGAGTTTATGAGCTCTATCTTATTTGGTGATTTTGGCTCCTCTATGCAAATAACCTCAGTAACACATGTCCTTGTCTTCATGCCTCAGACCTCATTAATTTGAGGCAATTTATTTAGGGGACCAGTAAGAGATGTGGTTAGGAAAGAGGTAAAAGGGCCAAAATAGTCAGTGTAGTGGATGGGTTTTGGGAAGACTTTTGCAGAGGTGTATATTTCTTTGTCATCTATGGAAATAGGAGAAAGATAAACATGGTAAGACTGATGCCTTTGTTAAGACAGAAAGGAGAGAAGACACAAAAAGAGAGTAAGTGAAAGATACAGGAAAGTGGTGTGTGATTTTTTTTTCAGTCCGTAAAAACAAAGATGAGAAGACTTAAATTTTTAATTCTGTTTGCAGAATATAAATACTGTGTTGAAGGGGAGAATTTTTTTAATTCACTGATTACAGCTGGAAATTCAGGGATAGTCTTCTGAAAGCTGAGCTCTGAGCAGAAGCAAGTGCTGTAGAGCAGTTGTGTGAAAGTCAGCAAATGCAGAAAGCAAGCATCTGCTGTACTGCCCTGCACTCATGGGCCAGCTTCATGCCTGAAGAACAGGCCAGGGTCTCTGTGTATGTGGTTAAGACTTTGAAATGTCATTGGCAATGGAGAAGGGAACACATCTGAGTCCTCTGTGTCACCTCCATACAGTGCTCCTCTGTGGAACCCAAGTGCACCCCAAGGGATGTCCAAGATATCCCACTGAAGTGCAGGAAGAAAATACTTTTGTACCTTTAATTAAAAAATAAAAAGAAGTATTAGTACTTCTTTATTTCATCCTTTCGTAATTTCTATTTTTGTATATGCTTTATAATGTACATAATTTATTAGTACAGTGCTACATGTATATACTTTATAAATAAGTACATATCCATACCTTGGGGAGATGTGATCAGAAGTGTTCTGCTGAGAAACAGGAAATGTAACAAATTAATTGATACAGTATGACAAATTGGACAATGCTTTTTTTAATGCAGATCTACAGTGTACTTGAGGAGCCCCTGGTGGTCTAGTGGTAAAGGCGCGGCGCTATCACCGCGGAGACCCGGGTTCGATTCCCGGTCAGGGCCACTCCCGGGCAGGTGGAGCTCGTTAGCCCTTAAAGGCAACCCACCTACGTCCTAAGGACCTCGCTGCCACCGTCCAAGCTCGCTTGGCCCCGGCAGATGAACCTTAGGATTAAAGGGTGGGCTCAGTTCTGCGCACACTGTGTCTCACCTAAAAAATCCAATGCGCAGGCTGGAAGGTGGAAAGACCTTCCCCGGATCTTCGCTCGCGAAGACTGGCCATTATTATTATTATTATTATTACAGTGTACTGTGGACATTGCTTCTCTGAAAGTCTTGTATAAGGATGTTCATCCATCGGAGAAGGGCAGAGCTAAAAGGGCTTCTTCAAATTGTTTTAGGCTATGGCTGAGGATGACAGTGAAGCTGAGTGTTGGCATTGTCCATTTCTACATCTGGGTAAAGTGTTTACCAAGGAGGAGGTGTTTGGGAACAGGACCAGTGTTGTCACAGTAAATTTAAGAAGTGGGTTAAATCACTTATTTGGTAATTAAAAAGTAATCTTCATATTGTCCAAAGTATTGATATTCTTCACCCTCAGTCACCCTAGTGCCTGTACAGCAAGGCCTTATGTTGTCTTTATGATGCTCAAACCTTATTGTTGCTTTCCAGAAGGCAGATTTCGTCAGCCCTTCTAATGCTCAGCAATACTTTTTTGTGCTAGCAGTACAGCCAATTAACACAACCATATCAAATGAGATTACTTGCAGAGTGGGTCTGATCCAGACCCCACTGAGGTAAGGCTGGGGAACTCCCATGGTCTTGGGCACATTTGGTATAAGGCCCAGGATAAAGAGCTCGTTGAAATAGGGGTGGTTGAATGAGTCCCTAGCTCTTTTCAAAGAATAGATTTGATTGAGCTGTGCTAACAATTTTTTCCAACTGGAGAGAAACAGATAACAGCGTGTTTGCATACGCGCCTGTGCCCTCCTCCTTTCTCTCCCCCTCCTCTCTGCCTGCACATGTGTTTAGCACAGAGGCAGACGCGTGGTTGTGTCAACTCACTGACATGAAGCAGCATATCTCTGATAAAACTGGGACTCTGTTTGATGTAGTTGCAGTCAAATGTGCTTGATTTGAATAAGAGTTTTTTTTTTTTAAATCTATTTTTATGCAGATTTTAAAGCCTGTAAGGTAATGAGTCAATAAGACAGCTATTAACGCTTCAATCTTTCTGATATCTGGAATAAGAGAAAGAGATGGATAAGAACTAGCTGTTGTAGATTTAGCCAGCCTTTTCATGCTTGGGTTAAGTTAGCCCTGGTTTATATGCTGAGTTTTGCATTTGAGTAGTTCCAGATTTTTGCAAATGTGAGGTTCAGATACATGAAAGACTGTTTCAGTGTGTTGAGATGTGCACAGTGCTGATTCTTGACTGTGTCCTTCCTCCATTTCCACGTTTATTTCTCTGATAATGTTTGTTTTTTGAAGCAATCACACAATAACTTTCATTGACCTTAAAAATCATGTGATAGTACTGCCGCTCATGACTGTCCTCGTGTTTTCTCTGTATTGATCACAGCAGGCTTAAATAATGAGCTTCAATTTCTGTCTTTAGTGCAGGCCATGGAAGCACTGTGTCCAATTATTTGAAAGAAAAAAAACCACAGAAAATGCTTGATTATATATTTTAGAAAGGAATTTTCTGTTTTTCATGTAGGGTTCCAGGATAAATGACATATACAGTGAATCTTTTGTTTATTTTGCTTGCCCAATTCAAGGTTTGATCTTAGTTAGCTTAGTTAGTCTGAGAGTTGCCTGTGTACAAGCACAGGATGCTATTGAATGTATGAAGTGTGCCTAACATTCACATATTTATGAATGCTACATGTTCAGACTCACTAATTATACATGACAGTGCAGATAATTAGAGGTTCGTGTAGGCACGCACTTGGTAAAATGGTACAGACAGTTGTGTGTCTTGGCTGTGTGAAAATTGTCTCTACTCTTCAAATTACAGCTTTTGAGGGCTAAAGAAATTTTATACACAGAACAGGTAGGGCAAACCCAGCAGATCACTTGTTGCCTTGAAAGACACAGAGCAGATATGCAGCAGGCTGCTTCCTGCTGAGTCGGTGTTTCTTGGGGCTGATCTGCAGGTCTGTGTGTCGGTGAGATGGGGCACCCTGTTCACTGTGCTCTCTCAAAGCCCTGTCCCCCTCTCTAAGATGCGCACAAATCCCTCATTGTTCATCTCATGCTTCCTATCTTCTATTTTTCCTTCCTTCTATACACTTTTATTTCTTCCTTGTGTTACAAGTGCAGCAGCCAGCAGTTTCAGCTCGGTATTTCTGTCATCGTAATTCTTCTGACCAATGTGGTCGTAACTTATTTCCTCTGCTGTCTCCAGATACCTGTATTAGGACACTTAAACATACTTAATGCGATGATTTCTTTTTTCTTTAAAAAATGTTGTGTGCCTGCAACTTGTTTCTGGAGAATTTCTGTCCAATATCTTGTTAAGAGAGAACCCCTTTATTTGGGTGGCTGAGTGTTGATTTAGGAGCTTTGTCTTTTGACACCCAAGTTTGAAAAATGTGGCTGCAGGCAGCGATGCAAACGATATAATCTTTCTCCTTTATGATGAGAGAAACACTGAAATACGTTTCTAATAAGTGGGGATAATGTGCTGTGGAATATGCAACCTCTGGATTATTTGTTGTTGTTGTTTTGTTGTTGTTGTGGGTTTTTGTTGTTGTTGTTGGTTTGTTTTGTTTTAATTAACTGCAGGAAAGTTTGTTTTGGTTAAGATCTTAGTAAGCTGAGTGTTGTGGAGTACTATTTGTGTGCAGGACTGCTGTTTTGCTGCCTGAACAGAAACAAGACTACATCCAATTCACTGGCAAAGTGGATAAGCTGGAACAGCTAACATGGATTCTGTAATTACTGCATGCTCAGGGTTCCTCGGCTGCCTGAGCTGCCATACCATGTTTTGTAAGCACTGAATTATCTTTAAAACCGAACAAAAGCTGCCACATGCTTGCAGCATTTGAGAGACACAACCTATTTTATCACCAGCCACGACTTGCTAATGGAACAATAGGAACCATGGTAGCCTCGGATGACTGGTCTGAGGATGTTTCATAAGGGCCTCTGAGTCATCTCCCATCTATTTGTTGCAGTGTTTCTCCAACCAGGTGCAGGCAAGTCTCAGACGCCCTTTGACCAACATGCCAGCAGCTATAACTGTAAAACCCCCTTTGTCTAAGCTCAGACACAAGCACTTCAGATAAGCCAGTACCTAAATTTCATCCCACTGCCATATACTGCCATCAGACTCTTCCTTTTTTCCTTCTCAAATGTTGGTTTTCAACATCACAGGTCAGTCTTTTACTGCTTTGCTCCATAGCAAGGAAAGCTACGATAGGGTGGTTGCATTTGAAAGCCTGTGCCAGTGGTCAAGCAACAGGAGACAAGTTGCACACCTGCATAAAAGGACTGTGCTCTGCTGTAAAACATAACCCTGTTCAAATAGACTTGTTTCAGAATCAAAAAAGGAACTGTTCTTCTGGCTTTGATCTGTCAGGAGAGAAGAGTAATAACTCAAGTTTAATTTTTAGGAGGTTGAAGTCTACAGATGGCCTGGTCATAGTAATAAGTCTAGGGTGCAATATATGCTGCTAATGGAATAATTAATCCTGCTTGTCTGTATCTCATAGAGTGGCAAAACAGTACAGGCTGCTGAAGGATATGTGGTCTCTTCTGGATGCTCACTTTTTGGAGTTGAGAATATACTACGAGCAGGTCAGAAGAATGAGCTGTTTCTCAGTTTATATTGGAGACAAAACTTTGTTAGAAGTTCATTATGTCAGTACGTCTTTTAGAAAGTGCTTTACATACTGGAGAGTGTGTTTGGGTGTGCTGACTTTGAAATTGTAGGTTTTTGCTACTTTTTTCCTCCTTCCTTGAAAGATGCTTTAGGTTACTGGAAGTTAGTGTAACTTGGAAATGAAGCTTTACAGCTGTTCATACAACCACACACACTCATGCCCCTGTACATCCAGAGGGTTGCACAGAGTCCTCTGATGATGTTGTACTGTAGTTGTAAGCTTCAAAATGGGGACTAGATTGCGGTCTGGTATCTGTCTGTGACTGTGCCCTTTAATACTAAATATTCCCTGTGCACATGAAGATGTTTCATTTGTTGCTTTCCTCCTTCCCTTCAAAGAATCACTATTCCCAATACTTTTGGTGGGTTTTTTTGTTTGTTTGGGTTTTATTTATTTGTTTTTGTTTTGTTTTGTTTTTAAGTGAAATATTTGTGGAATAATTGGTTTCCCAAGTAAGTTTTATTTGGTATGAGGAATGACTTTGTTTGGTATGACTTGTCTTTCCTCCCAGAGGTTTTTGTGTTGTCTTTAAATAGAAGGCTACATGTCCTAAAATATGTTTAATGAAACGATGTGGTAGGATAAGGTAATAAATTGAAGACCAAATGCTAGATGCTAATATACCTTTTAATACAGAAAAGCCTAAACATGTCTAGAACTGCTTGGCTAACTGTTAGCTGGCTTGGTATCTTTGCATAGGCTTTCATCAGAGAGGCGAAGTATTTGTCTTTGCAGATAAGCTGTGGGCAATTTATAGCCAAAGCCTTTTTGTTGCTGTCTCTAGCTGTGTGATTGTATTGGTGTGGAAGTGGCCACTGCCATGACTTTGTCTCTGATTTATATTGGTAGCACAAATCCCTCCCTGATGGAAGAGGAGGAAAATAGTCCCTCTTCCATCGATAGCAAACAACAATTAGAGCAATAGTTAATCACTTGTTTATTTTTAGACCAGAATGAACTGTGGTTCCATCTAGTTTGACTTCCTGTTTTTTCAGGCTCTGTGTTTTCCTTTACACTTTGTGGGGGGAAGTGCTGTGTGGTGTGAGGTTTTGTTTGGTTATCTGTTTGTTTTTTTACTTTTTTCTTTTTGGATGAAAGAAAGGGGAGTATTCTAAAAGCTGAAATCTGCAGTGAGTCCATTAGCCTCCCTGCTAAACTGTTTTAATCTTTATGTGCCCTCCATTCCAAGAAATGGTATATGAAGTCAGGGTTTCATTTCTGTAATGTCTTTACCCAGCTCTGTGAATGATTTGGCTTTGTCCTGGAAGACAGGGAGCTGCTTGCTATTAGAGCTTGTCACTGTGCAAGTATTTCTAGGCAACAGTCAAGGCACTTCTCAACTTTCTGCTCAGTATACTGCACTGACATTTAAAAGCTTGTTTTATTTTTTCTTTCCCATCCTTAGATCTCTTTCAAAATGTCCTTTGAGCTCCATCCTAGTGGAGCTCCCACATCTTTCCTGAACAGTACTGTGTGCAGCAGTTGTGTGGTTGTTTTACCGATGTCCTCCATGTTATTTCCTCACTTCTGCCTGGTATCTCCTCTTTGTACCCCTGGGGATTAGGTTGATTCACCAGCAATGCTCCCTGCTATAATCGAAGCAGTGACTGAGGACATGAGAAAGGAGCAGTACCTGAACCTGAAAGGAGGTTGTAATGGTGTGGGGGTCAGTCTGTTCTCCCAAGGAACAAGAGATAGGACAAGAGGAAATGGCCTCAGGTTGCACCAGGGTATGTTTAGGTTGGGCATTAGGAGCAATTTCTTCACTGGAAGGGCTGTCCAGCACTGCAATAGTCTGCCCAGGGAAGGAGTAGAATCACAATCCCTGCAGGCATTTAAAGGATGGAGATGTGGTGTAGGGACAGACTTTGGAGCTAATGATCTTGAAGGTATTTTCCAACCCCCAAAATTTTATGGTTCCATGTCTGTGACTTTTCCAAGCAAAGCCTTCCATCCTAGACATATGATCTGCATTTCTGCTTCGTAGATGTATCAATAGGCTGCCAGGTGAATTTAGTTCCCTGTTCAGTAGCTGTAGCCTGTCTTTTTTGCTTTGTGCTATGCTACCCATCTTCATGTCAGTGATTAACTTTGTCAGGAAAGAGATTTAAAGCCACTGTGTGACAGACACTCAGTTGTGCCTTTGGTGGACCTGTCCAGGGAACCATGTAGGCACCCTTCCCTCTCCTTCTAGATGCAAAACCACCAGCAAAATATGTTCACTTCTCCTGGGCTAGTTTACTAGTTTAGTGGCTGCATTCAGCTTGAGCAGGGACCAGATGAACATAAGGAAAGCAGCAAGAGGGAATATGTGGGAGGTGGGTGGTAGGGAGAAGGGTGCAACTTTTTTCAGTGGTGGTCAGCTCTCAGATTGTCTCAGCTGCCTCCTGGCATCCCTACTCTAATAGATGACCTGCTGGCTGGATTGTATCCTTATAAATGCCCCAGCCAGGATGGATTGGTCATAGTTCAGGTGAGTGGTACTATTGCTGGTGGCGTGTGATGCCCAAGAGCTATCAAAAAGCTGCCAGGACAGATTTCTGACAAACAAACCCCATGGCCATGCCAACGACTCTATGGCAACAGGATGCTTCAGAGAGCCTATGGACACATTCCTTAGCACAGAAAATCTGGGGCCAGATTTAAGTGACTGTAGCTCATGATTCCTTTTATTAGTGAATAAGAAGCTATCTCTGTAAATCCGCCTAGTAAGAGTCCTGTGGATCAATACCTCATGATTATCAGCCGCATTTTGTGGCCAAACACTGATCCAGCTTTTAGCTTGTCTAGATTGAGGTTTTGTTTGTTCTCTGAATAGTTCTCTCATTTTCCTATGTAGTGTGATACCTTTTAGGCAAGTTATTATGTGGTCCAGTGCTTCTAGTACTATGGACTGGCCCAAGCAGATACTATTGGGAGAGTTGTATTTATCAACTATATCCATACACCTATCAGAAAACCCCAACCCTAAGTCTACCCCAACTAAAAATGAAAATCTTGTTTGACAATACTGAAAGTCATTAATTACATTTTTAGCCTCTCCTAACACTAACACTAACAGTTGTTAGTGGAATCCCAAAATGATAATTCTATTCTTTTCTCTAAGGATGATGTCAGGCTTATTGTTACCTCTGTTTTCCTCTTGTCCCTTTACATTTTGGGGTTATGCTGACAGTCCTTCAAATGCTCTGAGTTGTGCTAGTGTTAAAAATCAGTACTGTTAGTGCAGAGCATCTCAGCCATTTTTTAGGCATAAATTATGTGATGCTACTTAATTTTGAAAACATTCACCTTCATCAGGATACTGCCTTGTTTTTTCTTCAGTTACAAGTTGTATGTTTTCTATTGTTTAAGAAACTATTTTTGAAAGTATTGTTTGTCTCTTTTGCCTGTGGATGCAAGAGAGAAACCAATCAATTTTCTAAATCACTTTGTGTAGGCATCCACCTGATTCCTTCTTCACATAACTTCCTTATTCCAAACATTTTCCTTGTTCTTTAAGGTCTATTTTTTTTTTTTTTTTTTAAATTTTTTCTTGAGGACAGAGACATTGCCACAGCAGAGAGCCTTTCCATCAACTTGCAGGCCCCTTGGCTAATGTGTAGACATGGGTGGACTCTGGCCCTTTGTGTGGACTGGAAATAAAAGGAGTTAAGAAGGGCTTGATTCTCCAGTGGGCAGCCCAAACAATACAATAGAACAAAACTAACTGTAATTGCTGGGACCATGGCATGAAAAATCTTCAACCTTGCATTTTAGGCTTTCTTTGAGCATTGGTCAGTAGGGGAGCTTCCCAAGGAGGAGGAAAACAGTCCTTTCTGGAGGGGTATGATGGGAATGCTATATAGCAGAGTATCATCTTAAGGCACCTCTCTCTGCTCCAGATGCATCTTCAAGGGACAAAATCATGTTAAAGACAGATGTTTTGTGTGAAAAACCCATTAGTGGTGTATAGTAACCCTTGCAGAAAATGAACAGTGTCCAAAACATGAATACCTAACCATTCTTTATTTTGTTCTGTGGGGAAATCAATAGATTCAGTGTGTGTGTATGTATATACATGAATGTACATATATGGATATATAAATATAAAAATAAGTATGGTTTCCTTAAGGATTCAAAAGTATCTCAACTTGAGCTAGCTATTCCTAGTGTAGTGTCAGAGTAAATAAGGTAAATAAAGCAGCCAGTGGTATGTGCAGTGTGGTATGCCTGCATAGCAATGCACCACTTTATGTGGGCCTTTACATTGCAAACAGAATTTCACTTACCACTTGGGGGAGACATTAAAAGTAAAGCTTATCTTCAGAGCTCTGGTAGTGGCCAGCGAGAGTAACCATTTTCCAGGCTGTTATGTTTGACACATGGTGCATTACATCTGTGCACTACTACCCTTTATGTGGTTTGAGCAGATTTTGCTAATGCTTTCCTGAGTGTCTTTTTCATATTCCTTAAATTGAAAGTTTCCTATCCTTTGCTCTGGGGTTTTTTTTGCCATCATTGGATCTTCCAGTCTAGCCTCTTGTAAGACAGGCACTGAACTTAAATTCCCCAGTGACAAGTAAAAGTATTTGTCTTAAGACATCCAACTTTGTCTTCTGGTTAGCTCCTTGGAGACAAACTGAATTGGAAATAATGATGCAGATCTGTAATGAGCCTTAAAAGAATTATCATTGTTTTACTTAGCACAAAAATACATAAATTCAACTGCAATAATATCATTCCTCATGTGTGGCTCAAGGTGATGTTGAGATCCTGTATCTCCTCTCCCCTCTCTGAGACTTAGTCTGGCTGAGAGGGCCTTTCCTCTCCATCAACAAGCCTCTTTCTTCCTTCCAGGATTTCTGTCATTTGTATCACATCTTACTCTTACTCTTTTCTGTTCTCAATCACAATTCTGTTGTAATTCCTTTTATTTTTATCAACTTCTTAATACCTCTGTATATCATCATCTAGTGCCTTTGTTCTGCCTTAGAAAAGATCACTACTCTGCACCCAAGCGCTTGCAGAGATGGTGAAGAAAACTGGCCTCTCTGGGCTTCAGCTCTCCTCTTGCCTGTCTTTGAAGGTGAATCGTTCATGCTGATGACTTGCTATCATTTCCTCCCTCTGGAATTTTAGTTCATTGTGGTGGTTAAAAAGTAATCGAATGACAGTGCTCAAACTTCTCTCCACTTTAGGGGACCTCGTGATGATGATTTATTTATCATTTTCATTTCAGCAGGAGCTAGGAATCCCTGTCAAAGATCAGGGCTCTGCTGTGCACATGAAGGGTGGGCTGTGTGATGGAAAGATGGTTGCTGTCTCAGTGAATTTGCAGTTGAGGTGATGAAGCATTTTGCTTTCATGTACCAGGAGCATTTGAGACTCTTTGACTGAAGGAGAAGAGGGTGAGCTGGGACAGGGGTGCAATAGCAGGTCCTTTGAGAGATGCTGTGACGGGGGTCTTTAATGGATTCGTACGGTACATTACTCGTGCAGCAGTATGTCAGATGTTAAAAACCCGAGAGTCAAAGGAACAGGCGACAGTAATAGACTTTTCCATTGTTAGCAGGGAGCGATGATTACAAATTGCATCCAGGAGCCTGCCAGATAAACAGTTTGAGAGAGAACATGACCAATGCAAGAGCAAAGATGCTTTATTAAAATTAGTTCTTCCTGTCATGTGCACAACTGCTTCGTGGAGAGGCTGTGTGGATTATGGAAGTTCCAGACAAGCGGGCTGCAGAGTAAGCTGTCATGTGCTATGACACCGAGTAATGCAAATCAACTCTGTTCCAGGAAAGCCATTTCCATGTCAGCCTCTACATGAAAATTATCAGACTTGAACAAGGGTTTCTTTATGAAGTTAAGGGAATTATTCCTAAGGATTGGAATTTGTCTCTGTCATGGGGAAATGGCCAGAATGGACTTCAAAGTACAGTCAAAAGATGAGATAATGTGAAACAAGCACTTTTTTTTAATAGCCAACAGCCCAGAGAGGAGTATGTCAGGTTAAAAAAGTATATTTCTGTCTGAACAGTCCAACCTGCTGTTTTACAAGTAATGCATGGTGTTACTGCATTTTTCAGTGTTTAAAGAAGAAAAATACCTCTCAGTCCATTCTGCTCTGGGTTTGACACTTTGTGCATACCTAGTGTTGTTATTCCTGTGTGTTACTCAGTCTCCTTACGGCTTGAATGGGTGATTCAGAGCTCCAGGAAACCCCAATTGCCTTTGTTTTGCTTTTAATCTGGATGGCACTTGGGAGTAACACTTGAGCCTGCTTTTTTTAGGCAGTTTTTCAAGTTCAGAGAATCTCCTTGAAGTTTGCTTCCTGCAATGCTTTCATCCAGCCTGTTTGAAATTCTGCTTTTCCTTTTGGCTTTGTTTGGCATCTATTCAACTATCTCCTGTTTTGTAGTAGGTATCAGCCTTTGTTAGTGGCCCATGATAGCTTGCTCAGGCTGGTGATGGTGGTTGACTGCTCGAGCACTGAAAGGTGATTGAAATAATGTCACTGCTCCTCCTGTCTCATGCCTGTGGTTGCTAAAGGGTATTCTATTAGTGCTGGGGTAGGGAATAAGTTATGCACGTTCCTTGCTCTATCTGCTGTGTCACTTTTATAAGATGAACTCATATTATGAAAAAGACTGAACTGCTCCTCTTTTCCGTGGGCTCAGCTCTTGTCAGTCCACCAGTGCTCAAGATGTCATGAATAAGATGCAAAGGAAAAGAGGAGGCTGAGTTTATTCTCTGTATTGCCACAAGGCTTTGAACCCCACTTCTGTACTTCCCCTCACTGTTCATGTGTGCAGGAGCCCTGAGGTTGGAAGGATTTTCTCTTCTTCCCTTCAGAAATTAATGATGTTTTTCCCTGGTGACTCCAGTGCTGTGCTTTGCTTTTCATGAAAGGAGCTCCAGACACCCTTTGCTTTAAATCTAGTGATATTAAATCATACAGTGCAACAGAGCTCTGGACTTGCAGTGTTTAGATGCATGTATGGTAGCTTCTCTTGTTCAATTCTGAGTCTTTTGAGCCAGTACCGGTGCTATTTCGTGATGTAGCAGATTGTCACTTGTTCCCTGAAGCATTCTCACTTCCAAAGGGTCTTTCTATGCTGCTTCATATGCCTGGTTCAGCCACCTGCCAGGACATGGAATTGCTCCCCTGGAGGTATTTGTGTGTCCTCTCTACCCAAACGATGTGAAAATGAAATGTGTATGTGTGAAATAATTTAATAGGTAATTGTTGTTGTTATGTGAGAAAATGAGAGAATAAGTGGAATGAAAATCTGAGCAAGACAAGAAAAATAAAGAGGCACCTTTTCTCCTCATGGCATCAGAGTACTCCTGGTTTTCAAGTCATGGGGAGCAGGCAGTCTCTCCAGTATTAATTTCAATTTTATCATAGGCTGTCTGGTATGTACAGACATGATAGCATCTTTCCTGTAATTAAGGGTCAGACAACATTGTCATTGTCACCCCCCTACCATAATGGATTAGAACTTGCATAAAATAATTAGCTATGAGCTGAGATTTTTATGGGCGCTCTCAGACCAAGAGCCAGCACTGCCTTTATTTTTAATCTGGTTTACTTAATTATAGTCGGGTCTGAGAGCACCACAAATTAAGGGTGTGTGATGCTCCCATTAAACATCTCTATTCTAAATTGCTTTATCCAAGTCTAAGTATCTAGGCTTGAAGTTTTCCAGGGCTGCTGTCTGCCTTAGGTGGAGTTATTGAAAAATTTCAGTTAAAATGAGCTTCATCCTTTCTGACACAAATGCTAAAGAAAAATATTTGGTTTATTTTGGGAATCTTGTCGGTATTTTTTTTCTTTATTTTTTTTACTCTTTAGAAGTGATGTTTTGATTTTTTTATATTAGCTTTGAAGCAGGGATTCAATATTTGGTGAGAGGAGTTGGTGTTTTTTTGTCAGTGGATGTGCTTTTTCCCTTTCTCATGCAAATTTGGGCAAACTGTAAGTCTTTGAAAACTTGCAGTTAGCACATATTCACTGGAATCTCTTACGTTTATATATAATTTTAAGCTAATATTTCTGATTCTGTCTTTGCTAAGCATATTCCCACCCTTTGTCTGTGCAGAGGGTTGACCAGGCAGCAAGTTCCTGAGAGCAGTTCAGCTTGCTTGGATTACAGGGAGAGAGAGAAGCGTTTCTGTAGTGGGATTGCACTGGGGTATTGATAGCATCAGTGAGGCTTGGGCACAAGAACTGCAGGCTGGGAGCGTGTCTTACCTCTCCACCAACCTTCTTCATCCACCACCTGCGTGCTGTGCTTCTGGGGAGGAGGGAAAAGCTGTGTGCTGTGACTGTCAAAGTGATAAGGAAAGTGGGGACTTTTGCAAGAAGTCTGGTAAGAATGGGCTTAGGTGAGGAGAAACTGGATAAATTGCTGCTGCGTGGAGGAGGGTAAAATGGCTGATAAAAAACAGTGTGGGGCTCTGTTGTGAAGGGATTGAGTGGGGAGGTCATGATAGAGGGTAAGAGGGGCAGTGAAGTCAGCTCTGGTGAAAAGGAGAGGCTGGGGATGATGGCAGGTCCATGAATGAGGAAGAGCAGGGATGTGGCAGTGCTGTCAGAGGAACAGGTGAGGGCTCACTGGTGAAGTGTCAGCACCCAGCAAGAAGCCTAGAATTTTGGTTCCTTAACTCTTCAATTTTGCTGAGTTTTCTGTCTGAGGAAGTATTAGAGAGACCCTCTGACAGGCTGGGCCTCGCAGATCCCTCACGTGAAAGACAACCAACTCACTTGGCTAAGGTCTCTACCATAGTCCTAGGGCCTTTTGATGACCTCTGGGAATGCAAAATGATGCAATGTGATGTATTTTTAGCAGGCTTTAAAAAAACCTCATAACTTACACAGAAAATTACTTTAAAGACACATTATTGAGGTTGTGAAGTCAAGCCCACACAAGTTAGGAAATGCCAGAACAATGTTGTGCTGTATACCATTAATTCAGGCTCTCTGAACATTGTGAAATGATCTCTGGTGCTCTGATCACATCTATTTCTGGCTGATAGGACCTCTGCCATATTCAGAGCACTATATAGGTAACTTATGTTTACTTCGGTGATGTTAACTTAATAAATAAATATAATTATTTCATGTGTTGTGTAATTACGAGGTCTGAGCATTTATCCAGAACTGTCTAAAGGAAAGTGAATTGTCCCTGCAGTCTGTCACAGCTGCTCATCCGGGACTACAAGAGGGGAAGATACCTGGAGGTTTGTTCCAGTAACTCTCTTTGTCCTTGCTTTGGTACCTGCCATGTGTATGCTGACAGGCTGGTCTCAAACAGGAGGGTAGGACCGTGTTTCCACCTCACCTTCAGTGAAGGAAGATGTCTCAGGCCCTAAAGCACTGGGAGCTGCTGAGCCTCTCGAAGCAATTTTATTTTTCCCGAGGTGTGACTCCATGAAAACCTTGTTGCCAGCTGGTTCTTACTAGCACCGAGTGGCTCTGCATGCTGTTGAGGAGTGTGGTATAAGAGCTGAACTCTAAAACCAGTTCCCTGACAGCAACATACATAGAGCAAATTGTGTGATAGACCTCAACTTCATGGATTAAAGGTAGCTGAGGTAGGTATACTCTGGTGGGAATGCAGAGTGGCTTTGCCTGCACAGAGCATCACTTGATGTGTATGCTAGATAATGTTTTGGGAGTTCACCTACCATAGCACTGCAACCCCTTTTTGACTCGAGGAAATAATGACCCCATGGTCTAATGGAGTACTTCCTCTATATCACTGAAAAGCCAGAATGATCAGACTCCCAAGCAGACTTTTCTCCCTCAATTTAAATATAAAGTGCATCCTACATCCATACAATTATTCTTGGTATGTAGGAATGGTTGAGATGCATATAGAGACTGGTGCCATGTTTTCTACAAAGGGAGTTGCGTCACTAGGATATGAACTCACGTAACAATTAGGAAGGCTAATTAAGTGGAAACTTCATGTCCTTTTAATTAAGCAATTAAGGTGTCCATCTGCAAAATTAAGATATGCAATTACTTGAGGAGGGAGGAAAAAGGCTTCATGAAATTTTACTAGGGTTTTAAAAAAATGTGATTCTAGTAATGCGTCTGTTTTTGCAAACTTCAGTTCCTGGCTGAAGCAAGAACATTTATGGCCTTGAGGTGGTACAGTTTTCTTCTGTATACCTCACAATATCTGATTGAATAAACAGGCACTTGAGGAAATTAGTCCTTAAGAAAGGTATGGTGCCAGTGGTCCTAGGGAGCGAAAGGAAGGCGCAGTCTGTGGTTAAGGCAGTGGGGTTGAGACATGAGAGCTGAGCTTAGCTATGAGCTCTGATCCAGGCTTCCTGCAGACATTGTGTATGGCCTCATGTATGCACCAGACCTCAGATCTGCTGAGGACAGTCCTCCTGCTCAGGAGACCACCCTTTGTGGTCGTGTGGGATGGAGCTCCCACCTCCTTTCCCAAGGGTATGTGTTGCTATAAGGAGGCAACAGCCTCTGCTGCTGTTGACCTCCACTGTTCTATTTAAAGGTGTTGTGCCAACAAAGAAGGGCTGAAGCTGGATTTATGACTCTTGTTCGTTTCCTCTTTATTTGGAAAAGTCACCGCCCAGTGTGAAGAGGTTGCACTCTGAGAGAGGTGATGAAATATTGTCATTGACCTGCTGTACAGACCATCTGTCTCTCCCAGAGCTACTCTGGAAGATGGTGAAGCGTGCTGCTCTTTCTGTATGGGCTTTTTAATTTAATTGGTCTTGATTCACTGCTAATTTTTTAAAACTTAAAGCCACCCCCAAAACTTTAAATACACTGAGACGACCTGAAGCCGTATTGCAACCCGTCCCTTGAGACTATCGGTTCTCTTACGATAAGAGGCACTAAAGAAATTGCTCAGCAGACCAGAACAGTATGGATTAAAAGATGATTGCTAACAGATAGATGAGGTATAAATTTAATATTGGGCATATAATTTGGCATTTCCTGCACATTATTCCTGATGTATTAGCAAATATTTCAATGAAATAGTATCCTGTGGTCATTTAGGTTTTGCAGCTGGAAAACATCTGCCCTGGTGGAGGCAGATGGTGCAAGAGTGTGCAATGTCTTCCATTTTCTTGTTCAATTATATAAAAATTAAGGCACTGTGAGTGCATGCAAGTGATTAAGGAGAGCAAGTGTTACGTGGAAGTGCTCATTATCTCTGAAACTGTTGTTATAGACCTACAAATTCATAGTTAAAAGGTGTAGATTTGTTGAGCTTGAAAATTAAATTGCAGTACTCAAATATCCTTATCCTAAAGTGACTAAAGTATTTCTTAAAGATTACCTTTAAGAATTAACTGAAATTATGCTTGTGGATATTTTGTATCTCTTTTTGGAGGTATAGTAATAATTCCATGCTCTGAGCTTGATATTCTACACAACCAAGTGTTTTTTCAGTCAGCAAAATGCTCTGTTTCCACCAGTGGTACTGCTGGTAATAGTAAAGGACAATTGGGTAACTTGTGTTGACCAAGGAAAAGGGGTTTACTTTCTCCATTTTTCTCTCCTCTGTTTTGTGAGAGTGTGCTTCAGGACCTACCTGTCTTTTGGGGATGGACAGCCGATTTAATCTGTGGTTTGCTCTGTTTTTTGTTTCTGTGAGTATGCTTTTTGGAGGTAATAACCAGAGGTGACTGTCTGGTGCTGGGGTGGTATCCACTCTGGCTGCAATGCTCACCCACTTGCAAGACCTGGGTTCTGTGTGTTCCTCTGTCAGAATGGGACCAGATAATGATTTTCTATCATAGATATCCTGAGCATGAAACAAGAGGAAAGACTTATGTTATCTCAGCTCTCCAGTGACCCTGCTGCAGTATTTATAATGCAAAATTTCCTAGAGAGGGTTGAGAGCAGAAAGTCCAACTCTGTAGCCAGCTTGGGGATGATATCAATGTTTTGGTGAGACTGCTCCCAGGAATGCTTGTATATATTTTCACAAACCATCATTGTAATGCTGGGGAGGCTACCGTTATTTTGTATATTATCACTATTTTGTGAGCAAAATACATCCCAGTGTTAATTGGAATCTGGTATGGGTATATATAAACAGAGGCTAAGAGGTAAAAATGAATGGTGATTATTCCTTGTTTGCAGGAAAGATTTCCATTATCTCAGCAAAATACTTTGTTTTCCCACTCAACCTCGCAAAATAATGCACCTCCCAACCCTGAGATTAAAAAACATCACTTTTTTGCCTCAGCGTCCTAGTTTATAGTTTTCAGATATTATTAGGTTGTTCATTGCTTACATGTAGAAGGAATGACACACTTTTTCTAGAGAAATTTGGGGTAATTTCAGTAGTATGTTGAACTCTATGATGTAGAATTGGAAGCTCTGTAATGTTATCTGCTACACAAATTGATGGCAGACTGTGTAATACTTTTCCTTGCAGTACTGATCGTTACTGACCTGGCTGGGCAGATGGCTAGTTCTGTTGATTATGTATCCATCACAACCTACTTATATTAATTATCAGTTTCTCTTTATTTTTTTGCATGGTGTTTTGTGGAGAGAAGTTAGTATTTCAGAGAACTTATATCTGCCATGCTGGCGTACAGGAATGTATTTGGCATGTTAACTTTCTTTTAACAGTTGTGTTTAATATATACAGAGAGCATCCAGCTCTGAGAGGCCATCTGAACATCTTCAAAGGGTTATTGAATTGTTTATCGATCTACTTCATTACTGCTGTTCCTCTGGTTCCTTTTGATGTCTTGTCACTTTGTTCAAAATATAATGCCAAGCTTTTAAATTAATAGTTGTGCAGGAAGCCCTACGTGTGTAAATATTAGGGTATGTTTCTCCTTTGAGTGAGAGCGTGCCAGATTGTCCAGTAAATATTGCTGCCATCAGAGTGTTATCTTTTTCATGCCTCTCATTTTACATAAAGACTCCTTCCTCTCTTCCTCTTAAGAAAGCTGAAGTGTCTGAGGTTTTATCTGTTAGGTTTTATAACAGTCTAATCTCTTATTCTGCCAGTAGAAGCTTACAGACTAGTTCCCTGATTAGGAAAATAAATTTCATTAATTTTCCCTCCTTTCCTTTAATCTTTTCCATGTGTTTCTCTTACATTTGTTAAACTTACTAGCTAAAAGTGCCTGCTGATTCCCCCCCCCCTTCATTAATTTATTTATTCACCTTTTGAAGCTTTTTAAAGTTCTTTTGTAGACAACATTCCCTGTCAAGGAGTTTGATAGTTAGAATATTTATTTCTTGGGAAAACGCTTAATTTTTAGTCCTACCACCTGAAAATTAATTTCTGGATTTTATTAATTTTTTAATCAGTGGGTAATAATTCTTAATTTATTTTCTAAACTGTGCAGGATCTTAAATATATTTGTCATAGCCTGCATCAGTTGCTTCTTTTTTCCATGATAAGATTGTAGCCTATTTACTTATTCCTTGTACAGAAGTTGTTCCATATCTTTGGTCATCTTGGTCACCTCTCAATATGTCTTCTATTACTGGATTTTGCATTTGATTTAGCCTTTATAGTCTATTGGCTGATCTTCTATGCTTAGTGTGTGCCCACAGCAACAGCAGGAGGTCGCCTGATACCAGATTAATTTTTGTGATAAAATAATGCAGAAGTGTGTTAAGCGGCAGAGTGAGAAATAAGACTTTCTGCTGGTGATAAGGCAGGCTTGGAACTGTTTCATTTAGATGTCCAGACAAATGTCTTTGCCTACAAGGCAACTCTGTCCTGTTTGCACTTGTCCAGCTTCTAGCCCACCTACCCTTCCCAGCAACAAACCCTGGATGCTGTTTGGCCAGTGCACTGAGTTACTGGGTAAGTGTGTGTCATGGGGGTGCTGAGTAACTGAATCACATAAATCAACTGGTTCGAGTTATCCATCTCTTCTGCTGAAAAGGCAAAGGGTTGTGCCACAAAAGCTGTCAGATTCATGTATGGCTGGTGTTCACCGTGTGTTATACAGGACAATTTTTTTTTAAAAAAAAGCTCACAAGCCACTCCTTCCTCTCTCTCCCCACCCAAACAGTGGGAGTGAGCTGAAATATTGCAGAGATGGGGGGAAGCTCTAAATATTTAAGGTTGCAGAATGTAAGCTGTTCCACTAGAAATTATCAAAGTCAAGGTTACCTGTGCAGTGTTAGATCCTCCTCCTTTGGTGCATGGAGCCCCATCAGTCTTTGGTCACTTTCATACTCTTTTCTGTAAAACTGCAGGTATTTCAACAATATCAGAAATATTGTGAAATCATAGGCTAGAGCTGGATGTGTTTATTGGTGAGATTCTTTTTTGTTGGGTTTGTTTTGGTTTTTTTCTCCCCTTCAGCTGGGCTCACCCTTTCGTTGTTATATTTCAGTGTGTAGCTTGACTACGGGGCTTATTTCTCCCACCTCATTGTAAACTGTGGTTCCTTACCTTTCAAAAACCTACTTCAAATGCAACTGAATAAAAAGCAACAGAGAAAACCATGTTAGGAGGGGGAAAAGGAAAGCAAATTCTCAGCTATGTGGAGCTGCCAGTAATGTTCAGAAGCTGACAATGATGAACTGCTCATCTAAGCATAAATAGCCTTCACAGTCTGTGTGTTTCTTGCCTTGTGAAACTGGGCACACTGTACTCATTAGTTCTGTTCCTTTTTAAATATTTGGTGATCACATAGTTTACTTTGCCTAGTGTAAGCCTCTGTTGCAGTCACTCTTCCCTTTGCTGTACATGAAAACCAGGGATCTACAATGGGCCTGGTCTTTAGTGAAATGAGCAGTTAACAGCAGCCCAGTGTGGTGTCTTGTGATCTGCCATGCATTTTACAGTGAAAACATCAGGACAGAATGCTGCAAAATTGACATGTTTCCACTGACAGGGATTTTCATCTTTTCCACTGTTTACATACTGAAGATGAGGACTTTGCTATGACACAAAGACACTTTAGGAAGATTTCAAAGAGCAGAAAAAAAAAAAAAAAGAAATCCTGTCTTTGGGGAAGAAGATGTATCATGTAGGCTGTTTTGTCATTTTAAAGTTAAAACATTTCTTTTCTCAAGAGTATTAGCTGAGGAAAACCTCATATTTTTTAAAGCAGTTAAGTAGCCAAGAAGTCAATAATATGTATAAAACGTGTAATAAATGCTGACTTCTGTGCCTTTACTCCACGATACCCTGTCATACTTGAAATAATGTCCTTGCAGAGACTGAAGACGCACCATTTCTATTGAGAGGGTTTGTGTTTGTGAAGGTTTGTGCTCCTCCATTAAAAAAAAAAATTCTATTTAAAAATTATCAAATCCCTATCTTCTGATTATGATTTTTGTAAAACATCTTTACAAAAGAAAACCCGTGAAGAGAATACGTACTGTGCTCCAGCAAATCTCTGAAAGTGGAAGTACCAAAAGCTACTAACTCAATAATTAAGTCCCCTTTTGCTTTGCTGATCATGTGAGATCTAATTCTCTTTATATATTTGTCTTCATAGCACAGTTCTTGCCTTTCCCTCTTGCTGGAGGACAGGACCATTTTCTAACACCAGTTCTTTTCTCTCCTACCTCCTCACTGAACCCCAAGAACTGTGTGTGCTGTTTGCCCATTAGGTTAAACCTGCCTGCATCACATAAGGTCATTTCAAATGAGGCATATGTTGATTGCTGGATCTGAAGGAGATGTCCAAGTCATAGCAATGCATTAGCATAATCTACAGAGTCACCAAGGCTGTACATTGGGATTAAGAGGGAACCAGCCCACTGGGATCTGAGGGCACTGCTTCTTCTGTGTCTCTCTGACGTCATTAAGATGGCCTGTGGACTCCGTAGACTAAAGCAGTTGGTGTTGCACACCCACACTTTATGCAGTTCACAGTTTTTATTTTACCTTAGATTTAATTTGCTTGCCAGGTCTAAGCAGTCTCATTGCACTTGGGATTCAAGCTGAATAACTGCTTATTACTGCCCTGATAAAAGGTGAAAGATTGGAACAGAGCTTTGAGTTCAGTTTCCTCTCACAAAAACGTGGTTTCATGTGACAAAACTGCCCTGGGCACAGAACCATCATGTGGAGGGAGAGCTTTAAAACTATACCATTGCTCTGATATAAGGTGTTAGTATAGACATAGGCTTTATTAATCTTAAAGATCTTTTGCCCAGGTCCTCTCAGTGATGGTATTCAGCATGATAGTATTCAGTGTTATTGTGCCTTTTGGTAATCAGAGCTGCTGCTGTTAGCTCCTGCTCTTTCAGGTTTCACTAATTGAAGTCCATTGACTTAAATCCATTGTTTGTATTAAGAAAGGGGGAGGGGAGGGGAGAGAAAAGGCCCTGGGGTTGGTTTTTTTTTTCCCCCTTTTTTTCCAGTATTGTCCCTGTCAATGTGCCACAGTTTCATCTGAAACAAGGGATGCATGAAGCTTTTCAGTCTGGTTTTTGTTTCCCTGTATTTTTTATATTTGTTTAATTTGCTGACTGGCAGCTCTAAAAATCACTTAATCAGCATATCTGGCCCAAATACTAGGCTTGACTTGAATGTACTGACACTGTCTTGGCTCATGGACAACAGAGACTAGTTTGAATTCTTGTTCTGTGATCTGTATACGTAGAGGTGATTGAAGAAGAAAATAATAGTCTGAAAATCTGTCTTGTTCCTTTCCCAGCTGTGCCACAAAAGTCAACCCCCAAATCCTTCTTTTGATCTCGTTTGTAACCTCATATGGGTTTGGAGAGTCACTTCTAACTTACAAGACCTTCTGTGGGAAGAGGAGCAGTTCTCTTAATTCCACTGCTCAATTTGCAGGCCCGTGTTTGAGACCCTTGATTCCTTTGCCCTCTCTGAAGCACCAGTGTATCGCATTTATTTCTGTGACCTGAGGAGCTGCTGAGCAATCTCATTGACAGTTCTGTTTAGCCAGTATAGAAAGCCTCTTCTCCTCCTAAATCTAGGGAAGTCATCTAAACTCGTTACTGTGGTAAGTCCTATCATGAAAAGATCAAAAATTAACTTACTACCTTGTGTTTTGGTTTTTTTTCCAGGTACTCCACATCTGCATTTTCCAGACTCAGCAGAGTAGGGATCCGACATCCTCCACCTCTTCCTTTCATTGGAAACCTGCTCTTTTTCAGTGAGGTAGAGTATGTTTTTCTTTGTGTCAATCCAAAGCGATGGGAAAAGTGGACAAGGCAGTAGGAGGAATTGAAGGGAATCCTACACTTCAGTGGTACCATCTCTTCCAGCATTTCCCTCTGGAAAGGACGAGCAAAAGTCAGCTTTTTGAATGAATTGATAGAAGCAGTTGTGTGCAAGCAGCTTTAATTTCAGGGTAAAGTAAACTTGAGGGAAAGAAAATGTATAAGCTCCTGCAGTTGATTACTTGAGCTTTTCCAAGAAAGTTCATGCCCTCAGTGAAACAAACTAAGTTATGTGAATAGAGCAGATTATGTTAACTAGCCCTAACTGGTTTGTTCTGAGTTGTTTTGGCTCCTACGACCTTTCTGTTTGTTTCTGCTTTTCCTGATTGTATACATTTATTTTAAAGCTTTTGATGTTGCTTTCTCCTAAGCAGTAACTTGAAATAGATACTGCAGAATGCTGTTTCTCTGTGCCCCAAATACTGGGACTGGGAGAAGGGAATGTACTGGGATTCTGCCTCCAGATTTTGTTCCCTTGTTCTTCTTGCCCATCTTCTTTCATTAGCCTGCTAATGCTACATTTTATTCCTTGCTCAACTTCAGTAACATTGCTGAGAATCCAACATATCTTAATAATGAAGAGCTGCCATTTCTCTGGTTGGATCTTACAGTAAAATCTCTCTAGTGTATCTCTGTAGCAGTCCAACTACTTTTCAGGAAATCTGGGCCAATTCCAGCTGCTGCCCAGTTTTCTCTTTTAAGTGCATGGTCATCAATATCCATGCTGAGATTTGAATTATTAATGGGAATATATTGCTTCTTACCTTGGTCTTCATGGTGATTGTTCTGTCAATATCTGACTCATTATTAGATAAAACCCTTTTAAATACCGCTTTTGCATGTACATCTGATTTCATTTAGAAAATAGCATAAAAGGTAGACTTAATCCACTCTAGATTAATTTGAACTGGAATTGGCAGGGTGACTTTAACTTACAAGGGTTGCTGGTGGTGGGGAATACAGACCAGTTCACCTTCACTCTTCTGATTTCAATTCAGATGGATGGCATAAAGCTACTCATTCTGTAGCTCCTTGGTGGTAAAATCCAGGTATCATTAGTCACCTGCTAACACCTGAAGTAGATAAAGGTGCCTAGAGTTGAAATTATTTTGATAAATTGTAGATAGGGTTACCCTGTACCAGTGTACAGGTGGAAAGTTTTTGGGAACTGTGATCCAAAATGATCATATGATCTGTTAGGCAAATTTCATTACAAGAATAGCATTCATTAAATTAACTTAAAGCAGGCTAATGAAAAAAAAGACAAACTTGATTTTACTAACTTTTAGGAAGAAAAATAAAATAAAGGTAGCTGAGAAATTATATCTTGGGGTACCAAGAAATAACAATTCCAGATAGGGTTTTGAAACAGTCGAGTGATGCAAAGCCACAAACACTGCCAGGCTGTGTGTCCAACACTGTGACATTTCACCATCCATCTTCCCTACCATCCTATCACTGCCAGTAGGAACAGGCAGGGATGAGCCCAGACTCTTTGCAATTTTTCTTTCTTCCCTCATATATTTTGCCATTTTTTCTGGATCTGCTCCTGTGTCTGCTTTCTTAGAATAGTGCCCATAGCAACGCGCCAGTAATGGGAGCACTGCTTTTATACTGCAGGCTGTTCTCTATGAGAGCATTTTCAGGGACAGAAGTGCTCTCACTGCAGTCAGTAGAGGACATCATCCACTTTCCCAGCAGGGGGGAATCAGAGGTTGCCTATCACCATCCTGGGAACAGGGGTGATTTTAGGGGCTTAGCTGCAAGGGGCACAACTATGCATAAGCAGTGGCTTGTTAGGGCTGGATTTATTTTATTTTTTTTTTTAATATGAAGTAGTAAAAGGTTTATTCCTTTTTTTTTTTTTTTGTCTACATCTATAATGTTAAGTTCTTGCACTTCCTTGTTTATGCAACCATGTCTTTCCACTGAACTAGCTTTTTAGAGAATCTCCCTTTTAAATAGGCCAGCTCTTTCTTAGTATTGCTAATGTTGTGCAGGGAAAATACATGAGCCACACTCCCACTAAATCGTCAGACTGGTGCTTTCCAACCCATGAACATTTATTTCAAAGGAATTAATGAATGTTGACTAAGAGGAATGAATTGATATGTGCTGTATGGGAATCTGCATATGTGTAATTCATATACTTCCAGTGTTGAATTTGTGTCTGGAAAGTAACATAGGTTGAAAAGCCGTGAACACCATTGAGATCTAAAAGAGAAAGACTGCAACATATCTAGCCTTGCAGTCCAAAAAGTGTCCTCATCTCATGGTTTCTGGCTTTTCCCATAGAAAATGATTGCTAGAAACTCTAAAAAAAAAAAAAATTAAAGAGGAGAGGGTGTTCCTTTGACATAACAGAGTAAATCTAGGACCTGGGAATTTAAGAAAAAAACATTAAATATCAAAAGCTCCCAAGAAAACTGTGGGAGTAAGCAGTATTTTTGAATTTGTAATGGCATAAATTCAAGGATCTGCTTGTCTTCTCCCTTACTTGGGTGTAAATCACTTCTACTGAAATAAATGGAGTTTCCTGTTTTGCTCCACTGTACATGTGAACAGAGCTTCAGGCCTTATAATCTTTTTTTTTTTTTTCCTTACAATTCTTCTTCTGTAAATATGCCTGAAAACAAATGAACAAAGCAAGCAGGATTTGACTGATAGTACTGGGTTGTGGGGTATTTAATAAACTTTCAAAGGTATTTTACACAAGCAAATGTTTTGCCAATGAGACTTTTTTTTGAAGGAATTATTTTAGGGATTTCTTGAACAGTATATTTTCTTTGAGTAAAATAAGAGTTGCTCTTAGTAGAGTTCTGAGAGAGGGAGAGGAAGTGTGGAAAGTTAAGGGGCTAAGGGAAATGCAACAGCAAAGACCTATCTCCATCACAGAGAAGCAGACTTTAAGAGCTGGCTTGGGGAAAACAAAAAAAACATTTTCCTGTAAGTCACCCCTTCTCTCTCAAGTAAAATAAAGGGAGATAATCGCACTCTGAAACTAAAACATATCCAAGTTAGTCGGCTTATCTCAACAATGAGAAGATAGGAAATTATTGCAGTTCTGCAGCTGGGAAATTATCTGAGTCCAAGATATTAGATTAAAAATTCTTCCATTGCATGAGAACAATTTGTGGTGGGCAAGTCTGATGTAAGAGCAAATATGATTAGGCTGTTTAAAAAAAGCAGCATGTTCAATTTTTTCCAATAACTGAGCAGACTTGCAGCCAGCAGGCTGCTGTTTTGCTACAAAGTCCTGACTCTTCCCCCACCTCTCCATTTACTGCATTTTTCCTACAAGTCTGGAAAAACGTGAGGGTTGTTTGTGATAGCTGTGTAAGGGGAGACACAAGGAGATACACACCATGGACTTTCACACGCGGATCTGTATGGATTTCAGAGCAGCTTGTTGCAGAAAAACTAAACCAGGATTTCCTATCCGTTCCCAGGCTAATGATTTCATTATGTGACAAATGCTCTGCAAACGGAGAAGGCACACGCGCTGCATCACCCTTTCTCCTCAAGACCTGCAGCAAACACTTGACCTGTTGCTATGGCTGTGCTGTGCTTTTCTCTCTCTTTCCCATCTGTTTCCTAAAGAGACAGCTACACTGTTTTTAAATGTCACAGGCTCTGACATTTGCACGGCCCTGGTCGTCTGGTACCGTACCTGTGTGTGCTGCTCCCTACCCAGCCTTCTGGAGAGCCACGCTGTGCTGCAGCAGGCTCAGGGCTGGCCTCTCGGATGTTTTGGGGTGGTGGTGGGCGTGTGGGTGGCTGCCTTGCTGTGGTCCTTGGAAGGCGAGATATGCAATTGCGCCCAGTGTACAGTTGGGTGGTGTGCTTTGGGTTCTTGTAAAAGCATGATCATGTATTGCTTTCCTCCTATTACGCCTAGCAAGCTCCAGTGATGCCTTTGACTGTGTGCTTGCATCCCTGCCTTGCATGTTAATGAAAGACATCACTCTCTTTAGCTCCTCTCTGCTTGGACAGGATACTCTTTGTTTACTCTGTTTATTTCTGTCTGGCCTACTTGTGGATCCCGGGCTACCCCAGAGCGGCCCATTTCTGCTGAATGGAAGTGGGGGCTGTGTGGGTGCTTTGTCTTGCTTTCAGTTTGGGATCTGGCTGGGCTGTGTTGTTTTATGGCTGATGGGTGGGAGTGGAGAAGGGGGGAGTGTAGGGTGGAAGCAGAGAGCAAACATTTTTTTTTTCCCCACTATGCATCTGCCAAAAGCATCCTTTGAGTTGGACGTAAAGAAAAATAAAAGGCAGAGTCCTTGCAGGAATGAAATTAACCCCATGTCTAATTTTCAACCTAGAAAGCAGTGTGGGGGTGCTTAGAGAGGCTGCAGTGTTTACTGTTCTGGAATTTAATGACATAGCATGTAAACCTAAACAAGGTTAGAGAGAGGCAAGTGGTGAGGGGAGCAAAGAGGGGGAAAGGGAAGAAAAGGCGCTCTCAGGCTGTGGACCTGGATTGAATTATAAGAATAATATGGCTTATATTGACAGTGAAAGCCTGCATATGGTTTTGTGTTGCTTCGTGCAGACAAAGGAGAAGAACGGGATAGGGAGTGTGTGTTTTGCCACTTGATAGCTATCTGTGTGGAACCAGAAAGGGTGGCTGTGGCATCACCAACCAACCTGCCTTTATCTCCTCCAGTTGACTGTGTGCATCTGCTGTAGGCTGCTGACTGCCTGAACAGACCTCATGGGGTGCTCCAGGTCTTCTCTTATGTCCTGGGAACCCCCCCACCCTAGACTGGGAGGCCCGTACATGCATGTGGTGCAGATCTAAGCCTAGCCATGTCACAGCCTGCAACATGACAGAAAACCTGGGGTTAGGTGTGGGTTTATGTGTATATTTCTGCATCTATAAAGCCAGTCTCTCTCCCCTTCAAAAATGTGTATTTTCCAAGTCTCAGCTGATACTCTGTGTTACCTCCTTTGATCAGATGTTAGCATTGTCACATAACCTGACAAAATCAATGCAACATCTCTTTGTGGGAACGTAAGGCAGGAAATCAAGACATCGCAATTGTCTGTCTCTCACCTGACTAAATGCTATTTGCTTCAGCAAGAGCAGGACTTCTGTTTCTCAAAAGGGCATTGGGTGGAGCTGTGCTGTGGCTCACCCCAGCTTCTCCCTGATGGGGTGTCAGGAGGGTGAGCGACCTTCTGGGGAAGCAATGTGTACACCTCAGAGACCCTTCTGTAGAGGCACGATGTCCTTGGCTTTTTTTGCGTTCAGTATTTCTAATAACTGTGTTTGTGAGACATCCCTGGATATGATGTCAACTTTAAATAACACTTATGGGAGCTGGAGACAGTATTAGGATATGCAAAGCAACTGGCAGGTTTTATGTGTCAGGAAAAGGGGGTGAATCATTACTGCTTTGCTGGTGAATAATAGTGACCCAAACAGTGAAGTCCCTTTTGGACTATACCACTTTTCCTCTGAGGGAAGAAACAAGTCCTTTTTGTGTTCCAGGGAATGGTGGTTTTGCCTAGAGCAGCTCTGACATCTAATTTGCCATGCAGGGCTGGGTCAGCGTTTGCCACAGACCTCAGCAGTTGCCCCTAGAAGGAGATGCAGACTTCACTGATGAGCATCATCATGGTTTTGGTACTCTTTAACCCATGTTTTGGTGGTTGCTCTTGTCATACTTTATGCTTGCTTTATTGAAGGCTGCATGAGGTGAAGAGGCGATGGCTGAGGCAACTGCTAATTGTTAAGTGGAAGGGGGTTATGTTCTCTGTGGCAGCACAGCAAGTGAGAAGAGAGATTCCCTGATCATGATGCTGGCTTTCACCAGACTCTCCATGTGATTTTGGGCAAGTCTGATGGAGGCAAAGCTTTCTTCTTTTCTGGGTAAGCGAATCTCTTTCTTTTGCTTCGCCTTGGGCCTCTTTTAGGCCCCTGCAAAATGGCGTAGGTGGTGTTCTGGAATAGATAGGTCTACTTTTTCATCAGGTTATGGTGAAACACTTGGAACAACTTCTCTGAGGACTTGGTTAGATTTGGGGAGGCTGGTATCACTGCTGTCTTGAATGGACTGGGACGCTTGAAGACTGGAAGGAGTTTAAATGTTTTCACAACATTCACAGAGCAAGCGAGGCTGTGAATAAATGCCAGGCCTGAATTCTGGTCTAGGAATGAAGGTGTCTGAGTGAGGTGGGTCCCCAAGGTAACTGCTCAAGGATACTTCTCTGTCCTTCTATGCTGGCCTGTTGTTTGATGGGTTTTTGGTGGCAGCAGCAAATGACTACCCAGGATTTGTCAGAGCAGAGTTCTGCATCATTAAAGTGACACCTCGCTCGCAAGAATGGTGTAGGGCAAGTTTGCCACATGTTATGTCTATTGGAGAGTGTATTGGCATAACTCTCTGGAATTTGCTATGTAACCTCCTCTTTAAGCAGCATGCACTGCTAAATTAAAGCCAGCTCTGGCATGACGTGCAACAGCAGTGAACACAAAAAGAGGTGCTATGCAGTAGTTGGGTTGAGAGAATGAAGATAATGTATAGCTGCAATGTAGTAGCATACAGGTAGACCCGGTGTAGTCACTTAAACTGCACTTTAGCTTGGACTCCAGAAGAAGTAGAGACCTTGAAGAGCACTGCAGTAAGTGATATGGTTGAATAGGAGAATAGTACCTGTTGTAGTAAACTCAGTGGGCTTTTATACATGGACTTAAAAAGGCGGGACTATTTCTTAGGCATGATTGTCTTCTCTTCAGTTTTGTCTATAGTCACACCAGTGTGCACTGGCCTGGAGAGAATGGGGTTGGACTTTAAATAAAATCATTTAGTCCTTGAAATTAAGAGAGCAATAGACTCAGGGCTGCAATGAATAAGAGCAACTCTATTATTTTACATGAATTTATAACTTCCTTGTATTA
Source organism: Myiozetetes cayanensis (assembly GCF_022539395.1). NCBI lineage: Eukaryota > Metazoa > Chordata > Aves > Passeriformes > Tyrannidae > Myiozetetes > Myiozetetes cayanensis. Next base: position 56,402,132 of record NW_026087521.1, on the reverse strand, counting down.
CCTGTCTGTTTGGAGTTTGGTAGCTTCATATGCTCTTCACCTTCTTGTTGTGATGTGGAAAAATCCACATTCAGAAAGCCAGTTCTTCTATGTCAGTAAGACTAGTACATATAATAATGGCCAGGTATCAGTTGTAATGCTAAAATTGTAGCAGGCTCAGATTGGTTGTTGAGAACAGTTGTTATCCACGAGCCAACAAATTTAGCAGAGTCTTAACTTCATTAGCAGTGTCTAAATGCATTAGCCATATGCTCCTCAGCATATGGGTAAATACATAACAATTTATTTTCATTAAGGTTTTCTTACAAGTGCTGCTAACCCAAGCTCCACTGGAAATGTTTACAGCAGGACATGTCTTTTCACATAAGAAGCTGGCCTTCTGTACAGCAAGTCATCCTGAAAGGGTGGCAATCAAGGCACTTCCCCTGTCCTTTCTGGGAGTAGACGGGTACAGAAGCTGTGGGTCTGATCTGCTGCAGCTCTCTAGGCTTGGTTTCTGCAAAGCTTTGTATTTAAAGGTGTAATCAAAGGCTTTGGAGAACTGCCTGTTCAAACGTGTGTAGTTAATTCCCTGGTATTTGTGTGCTGCCTTCTGGTTGCTTCTGATGTACCTCGACTGGCATCACCTCCTGGTATCTTTACTTGGATGTAAGACTCATGACTTCTGGGTTCTCCCTGCTTCCTGCTCTCCCCAGGAAGGATGTAGAGTTGAAAGATAACTTTCTCTAAGAGGGACTGAGCGTGAAATTAGGTCGTACTCATGGCCTGTGCTGGGAAGGGCAGGATGGATTTGTAGGGTGGGCACTGGGGCAGGGCTGTGAGGGGCAAGTGTAAATGAGCTGTTGTGTGCTCAAGATTCTCTTAATTTCTCAGAAATAAATGAAAAGTTATTTTCTTCAGTGCTTTTTTTTTTTTTTTTTTTTTTTTAGTATTTATGCAGCTTGATCCAGAAATGTAAGTTGCCTAGAAAGACATCAAAGTATAAGAAAGGACTGATTTTTATCAGAGAGATATAAAGTTCAAAAGTTAATCTATTTCTCCATGGCCTTAGAGGCCTTGGCACATGTCTAAATTTAGATGGTAACGTGAAACAAGAATCAGCTAGAGTTGGATTCTAATCAGTTTTGTTTGAGAACTGACTGTGTTTTTATTGGATGGTTTCTTGTTTGTTTGTTTTTTTAGAAAAAAAAATTCAACAAAAAGTTTAAACAAACCTGTGTGCTTTAAAAAAACCTATTTCAAATTGCTCTTTTTCCTTTTTGCTTTTATCATCATGCAATGCAATGAAATGAATCATAGTCTTGGGTTGTCCTTGGACTTTTTCATTTTGTTTCTTAACTATTAAATTTTCTTCCTGCTTAAATTTTGTAATTTTTAAATATTCTGTGAATTTTAGATAATTTATAATAAGGCAGGGGGGAAAAGTGAAGTGATTTTTGGACAGTTGCATGGGGACAGTTTTATATATTCAGGCAGCAAAAACAACTCACTGAACACTGGTGACTTATTTTACACTACTACAAGAAAATTGAAAATTATAAACAAGAGAAAAAGAAATTGAACCTGAGCTGTATGTTTCAAAATATTCTCAAATACTTGTTTTGAAAATAAACTATGCAAGAAATAAGTATTAAAATAATTGAAAAATTAGTCTTGACTGTTTGATGAATTTCCATAGTTTTTGAGCATTATACCTGATGGCTTTTTTTCAATTCTGTGAGTATACAAAGCTGTTAACTTTCATAAGCAGTGTGATGCCAGAGGTGATTTGGGTAGGATTAGTGAAAGCTGGGCTAAAGGAGCCATAAGAAGTCACATACGATGATGAGTTGAAATATTCCCTGGGAAGTTGAGTGGGACTTTAAACATAGTGGTTATTTTTCTACTGAGGGGAGCTTTTCCTGTTCCACTCAGGAAAAGGGAAGACAGATGCATAGCAAGAGAAGGTGTTGGAAAGAAAAAGTGTCTCTTCAGGCACACAGAAGAAGGGGATGGAGAGCCCCAGTGTCTCCACTGATTTGCCTCTGTTTGCTTTTATGTCCATATATTGAGAGGATGATAAGCTCTGGATAGGATAAGGGACATTGTGGCTCTAGAGATAGTCTAGGAAAGAAGTACAAAGAGGTATGAATAAGAAATTGGTGATTGATTTATGATTTTTGCAAAGAGGTGAACTCATCTACCTTGATCTGTAAATATGCTGCAGCATGTGATGTGCAGTGAAAAGTATGTGACAAGGCAGAAGGAGGAAGGGTAGCATCTGATGTATCCTTATTTTTGTTCTGCTTCTGAACGCAATCTAGGACAGGAGCCCCTTGCACCCAAGATGGAGTGGGAAAGGTGCTTGATCACACAGAAGGGGGAAATGGGAGAGCTTTGGGGGGAAAAAAAGCTGCAGTTGGTGACCTTATACCAGAGGTCTCTATTTTAATAAAGAGTCTCATAAAGTTCATCACAGATAGAATTAGGGACCTTGGAAGTATCTTGTAGTTATATTTGTGTTTATATTTTTCACTGCCTTTTTTTTTTTCTCCCCAATGCCTCAGGGAGCCATCTCGAAGACCTCATAAACGCGAGATTTCATTTTCTAATGCTATTTCATTTCCTGGATGGAGGACCTGCCACAAGAAGACCAGACCTCAAATTATAATAGCCCTATAAATAACTCCCTAAGGCAAAGGGGAAAAAAGAAAGCCTTTGAAAGACAACCACAAATGCAAAAATGGAGAATTTCGGTTCTTACAGAACCAGACTAAGCAGCTGTAGTTAGGACATGGTTAATTTTTGGGTTTCCCTGTTTATCTCTTTGCACTGTTTACTTACAAAGTTATATCTCAAAAGTCCTCAGAGGTCTTCTGCTTGAGCTTAATTTTCTACAGTGTTTTGGTGCCTTTTGGCCTGTCTTTAGAGCGTGCTAGAAAATGGAATTTCCAGGTAAAATTGAAAACAATCCAACAAAGTGACTGAAACAAATACAGTGATGGATCGCGTAAAAATAGTCTGAAAATGCAACTTTTTCTTCTTTCTGGGTGAAGTCGTTTTATTTCAGCAGACCCAGACAGTCTGCCTCCTTTCTACTGGAAATCTGTGCAGAATTGGCACATCGACTAGAATAAAAACATTCCCGAGGAATCGGCGTGTTCTGTCAAAACATTTGAACAGCTCCCGTCTCCCAGAGCACAGCACTGCTCCGGAGCCGGCACAGGGAGCTCTGCAATGTGTGGTGCAGGCTTCCCCTCCAACCTCCCATCTCAAATCTACCTTTTCACATAACTACGGGCCAAGTGTTTCAGGTTCAATTATTTTTAGTTGTGGAGGTAGTAGAGAAGGAAGTTTACAAGAATTTTTTTGCGCTATGATGTGTGACCTGTGTGAGGGCTGTCTTTTCTTTGTTCCTCTAAGGCTGTGTTGTACAGGGAATCATTTAGGTTGCAAAAGACCTTTAAGATTGAGTCCAACCATTTACCCAGCACTGCCAGGTCCACCACAAAACTGTGTCTGTAAGTGTCACATCTACTTGTCTTTTAAATACCTCCAGGAATGGTGACTCAACCACTCCCCTGGGCAGCCTGTTCCAGTGCTTGAAAGCCCTTTTAGAGAAGAAATTTCTCCTAACGTGTGAGGGAAAAATCGTGAAGGTGAGGTTGTAGGATCGCACTAGCTTTCTGTAGCAGGCTGGGTCAATGTACTGGCCAGGGATAGCTGGGCTGCCAAATCTGAGCTCCAGGAGAAGTCCTGCTCTGCAGGGATGGGATTCTCCAGCAACAGATGCCTCTGTGCCATGCCTCTTTGCTGCTGCATGACTCTGCTTCATGTGAGGTCAATCTCCAGCAGCAAAGTTCAATCTCTGTGTTGTGGAGTAATGATAATTATTTTTTTTATTTGATTAATTTAAAAAAATAAAATTGTAGCCTTTGGCTAGAAGGTAATACACAGCAATTACAGTATTTAACTGAGCAAAGTGTGATTAGACTCAACCTTTGCAGCAGGACACTGATTACTTTACTTTTGCTAAGTAGTATCTTAGTTCCCTAGCACTGAAATGAAGGGATTTCGCTGGCTTGAGCTCCATTCTGAATGAGACTGGTAAATTTAGGCCTGCATCCAATTTACCAGAGGTGCTGTCTGTCTATTATTGAGACCAATTGCTTAGGAATGTAATTGTATCATTCTTGTTACCAAAATTGATATCCCCTGCCTGACTGCAGCTAAATGAGTTTTTATTTTTGCAGGATTTCTGGGCTGTTGCGTGATAAGGCATTGTGGTGGACAGCATGCAGTCAGTGGTTTGAAACAAATGGGGTTTCTCTTCAAATTTGACACCAAGGTGTGTATTAAGCAATACTTTACTGTGCTTGATGCACTAGCAGATGGCGTCCTTTAAGGCTGCACGTGTGACAGCAACCTGTTTGAATGAGTACCATACCTGCTTGTCTAAAGCCTTATGCAGCAGAAAAATAATTTATAAATTAACATAAAAGTAAACAAGGTAGGAAGGCAAGCAACCCGACCTCTGTGCTTATCTTGTCCACCGTGGCACACGCCCTCATAGCAATGCAGTGCTGTTTTATACAAGTGGCATCACTGAGAAATGTGATGGAAGAAAAAGATCTGTGCCAATCAGAGCAGGGAGGGCAGAGGTGGCTCATAAACCAGCCCTAGATCTGCTTGGGTTAGTGTCAGCACAGCGATCTTGGAGGGGGTGGGCTGCGAATGTGCATTCCTAACTCTATTACTTATCCCCTGGGCCAGAAGGGCCAGATGTGTTGCATAGGCAACATATTTAATCTGTGAATGATCATTCCTGATGGATCCCCTCCAGACAGTCCAAAAGTTACATTACTGAGCCCCAGCCCACTTCATACAGAAAAGGCAGGACCACCCAATCTAGTGCCTTTAGGGAAGGGAGAAGGTGGAATTGCTGTGATTTCACATTTTATCAAGCAGCTGTATGCTCTGTGGTCAAAATGCTTATATACCAGTGTCCAATCCAAGGCAGCTTAGGCACCTAGAAGCATAACCATATGATTGTCACAGGAGTTAACAGGTGTTGGTAGTTTCAAACATTGTTGTAACTCCTTTTATTTAGTTATGCAAAGTCTAACCTGCTGCACTTAAAAATTTTGTCTTGAGCATATATTGTGCTGAAAAAATATGGTCAACTTTAGGAGTCATGTTTCTGGAAACTTGAGGTTTTTTATGCCTGGAAAGTTTCAAGGTCGTAGTGAACAGGACTCTGAGCAACATGATCCTGTTGAACATGTCCCTGCTTATTGCAGGGGGGTTGAACTAGATGGCCTTTAAAGGTCTTCTCCAACCCAGACTATTCTATGATTCTATGGCTGAGGAGAAGGCAATTTAACCACGGTATGGCCATATGGGAGGGAAAAATCTGATAAAATCCTTCTATGAATAATTATGGCAAATATATATGAAAAGGCTTTGAGACCTTGCAGAATGATGAGCCCATCTCTTGCTAGGAGAGGTAACAGGCTGCAACAACAGTGTCAGAGTTGAAGCCTCTTATTATATTATTGTCTTGTAAAGATCTGAGACTTGGTTTTGTGCAGACTTACCACTGTCCTAACACAGGAGCATTCACTTGATATGCTAGAAGCTTATCATCTGCAGAGGCAGACCTGGGAAGACAGGAAGCAGTGCTTGCAGTTTTACGGGCAAGGAAACAAAGAGCTGTGACTATAAGAATTTTGCTTCATCCACCCACTGAGACCCACAGCCAAGTGCCTGCTGTCTTCACTGGGCATGGGAGCAGGTAGTGAGTGACTTCTCTGGATTTGTGCAGGAAGAGATGCTGACAAAGGCTGTGGACTGCATCTGCATCCAGTGGGCTCTGGCACAGTACCACAATTGATGCCACCTTACCAGAGTCCCCTGTTGCTGCAGGAGAAATTTATATTACATGTATTAGGATAATGCCTCAAAACATTCCCACTGGAATAAATAAGCATCTTAAATTGGGAGTTCAAACACAACTTGCTTTTTTACTACTTTTGTAGTCAGTCTGGTAATTTTAGTCTGGCTTAGGAAAAATGGAAATAAGTGTTAAATTCGTGCTTAAAAGATTGCCTCTGTTCAGAGAAATTTGTTATCCTTTTTCTCATTTTCAATAAGTAAACTTGCTTTTGCAGCAGAGATTTTGACATTAAGTGTCTTGATAGAATAATAGGCGTGCGATGGATTGCAATCTATTGCCTCAAGACTTTGCCAATCATAAACTAAAATCAGTTAATGCATTGAGTTAAATCTTGCTATATTGTGCAATGTGCTAGTAGTATTAAAAAAATCAATCCAGAAAATATATTGATTATATTATCTCCATAGCAACAAACAATAATAGGATAATGTTAGCTTAATAATTGTGCTTTGTGAAAACCTTTCAGAATAATTACTGCATTGTGGTCTTTTCACAATGTGGAATGCAATAACGCTTCTTCCTTGACTGCAGTCACCATCAGCACTGCGTCAAGAGATGTTGTTTTTGTGTGCATGCATATGTATTCATGGGCAATTTTGCTCCGGGTGAAACAATTCAGGAGACTATTTTGGGATCCATTTTTAAATGGTCAAGACCACAAATTGGCAATTGTTTTCCATGTGGTTTGTTTTCTCCCACCTCCTCTGACAACTAGCTACTGTAAAAAGAGGTCATTAACATTCCTTCTCCTGCCTCTTTCTTTACAAGGCACAAATATTTTGGCATGTAATGAAACTAGATGTCCAGCTACTGTGTTAAGGATCTGTGGGAGAGAGGAGCCCTGCTCTAAAGACAATGCTTCATATCTGTTCCTTTAATAGAATTTAATCTGTCATCCTCTAGGAATGACTTGTTCCACAGGAGCTGAGATATTTGCCTATATTTTGGGGGACCTGATTCTCTTGTCATCCTACATTGTCATATAAATAATAACCTTAGGCTGTTATGAGTATATAGAGATATTTTCTTACATATAACTGGGGAGGTGTGTGTATAACATTTTTAACTTGAAATTTTGGCAGGAGAGTCAGAGGACTAGATATATACACTCTTCATCTGGGTCTTGCTCTTGCTTTACTTCCACATCAACCCTGTAATTCTTATCCTGAGTTAAAAAGAGGCATTGACCCAAATCTATGTCGAGAGGCCAGGATTTGAGAGTGGTGGTGTGATTTAACCCCAGTCAGCAACCAAGCCCCACATAGCTGCTCGCTCACTCCCCCACCAGCGGGATCAAGGAGAGAATTGGAAGAATAAAAGCTTGAAAACTCATATGGTGAGATAAAGGTGGTTTAAAAGGGAAAGCAAAAGGCCACACACACAAGCAAATCAAAACAAGGAATTAATTCATTGCTTCCCATGGGCAGGCAGGTGTTCAGACATCCCCAGCAAAGAAGCGCCCCATTGCACATAACCGTTACTTGGGTAGATAAACACCATCACTCCAGATGTTCTGTTCCCACCTCCCTCCTCCTTCCTTGCTCTTTATATACTGAGCATGATGTCATATGGTATGGAGTATCCCTTTGGTCAGTTTGGGTCACCTGCCCTGGCTGTGTGTCCTCCCAGCCTCCCATGCATCCCCAAATTCCTTGCCAGCGTGCCAGTGTGAAAAACAGAAAAGGCCTTGGCTCTGTGTAAGTGCTGCTCACCAATAACAAAAACATCTCTATATTATTAACCCCGGTGTTCGGCACAAATCCAAAACATAGCCACTGTTAGTAGTAGCCACTTTGAAGAAAAGTAACTCTACCCCAGCCAAAGCCAGCACAAGTGGTCAAAAGAACCCCAGTTTAATCTATGAAGTTTAAGCAGACCCTAAACTGTCCTGTCTCTATGAAAGCTCTCAGGGACTTGGCATGTAGCTCTGGAGTCCGTTCACCTTCTAGTCATGCCAGTATTTCCTGATGTACCTATTGATCAAGGGCTGGGTTTAGAGATGAGCCAGCAGAGAATGGACTGCTGCCAAATCTTACACTGACAGAAGATTCTCCATGGCTTTCACAGGGTGGCCCGTGCTGTTCCCAGTGGTATGGTGGAGTGCCCCTCTACATCCAAGAGCCCCTTCGCTTCCAGAGAGTGGATGCCACATTCTCTCATGGTCACTCCTCCAGCCCTTCTTCTGTGGGACGAACATTCATGTCAGATAGGTTAAACTTTTAGCACCTCTTCTAACTGTGCATTGTTTTATTTTGATTCTTACTTCTGGAGAGAATTTGCCCTTCAGATGTCACATAATTTGATTTCTTATTGTTTACCAGACAGGAGTCTCCTTTTCTTTGAAGACCTCCAGGAGAAAACCCCTTCTTTGGAACCACTACCTACAATATGGGACCCTCTTGGAGCTGGCAATGTGCAAACCCTCTACTCTGTAGAGTATAGGTATATTGTATACATAAGAGAAGCAAGTAGAGTGCAAAGAGTGCTGACAGTGTTCCATCTGAGATGATGTCTTCATCAGGAGCTTGATTGTGCTGTTTTCCTCTACAGTCCCTCCAGGTGGTTGCTTTATGGGGACAATGTGATGGAAGAATTGTTTTATGTCCCTGGCAGTGGTTACTTTCTGCCAGTGGCCCAGTCCCCTTGGGACATGGTTATTCACAGGGAGAGGGAGGAGCAATGGTTGCTCTTAACTCTGTGCCTTGTGCCAAAGCATCTAGTCCTGCATAACTGCTGTACTGAATGAGGATGCCAAGCCCCTCTCTCCTTTCCTGAGTGCAGATGAATTCAGCTATGAAAGGGCAGCTAAATGCATTGGTTCTTCTGGAAAATATCTGCAGATGTGAAGATTCATTAAAAAAAAGAAAAGGCCAGATGGCTTGACAAGGTGGTTTGTTTTTTTTTCTGATGCTACTGCAGAATCCAGTGCTGAGTGATGATCTAGAAACAGAAATGAATGGCTGATATGAGCCAATTCAGTCCCCATCTCTAAGCCTGAGCTCTTTGGTTTATGAAATTGTCGCAGTTGAAACTGTGACTGTGCTCCTGCTTGGCACTCCCTGTGCTTGCCCTAGGTGCTGGCCAGTGGCCTTGCTGATTCCTAGAGCTGCTCCAAATTCTCATTTCACTGCAGCCTCCTGTTTAGTTTCCTCGTGCTATCTCAGCTCCTACTGCTTTCTGCAGTCTTCTCTCCAGCCCACGCAGGGGTTGGCACTGTGTTGCTGTCTGCCTCTTCTTAATGCCTTGATCCAGAGAGGCCTGATTTGGCTTCTAGTGTTTCTGTTTTCCATGCTCAGATGCTACCAGCTACAATATGGGTGGCTTGGGTCTTAAACAGTGTCTGGCTTCAGGACAAAACATGAAGAGTAACTTACCTTATGAAAACAGGGAGGTTTTGTTGGAATAATTATTTTAAGATAGCTGAAGAGTCAACTGCCTGGTGTAATGTGGCTGTTGGGGCTGCAACTTGTTTTATTCCTGAGGGAACTAAACTATTCTGTTCTGCACAGGATCTTACAGCACATCTCTGTCCATGGTGGCCTAGGATAGGCCTGTCCTACCTGGTGGTCTGTCAGTCTGTGACCAGGATGAAGCACACCAAGTGTTTGTTCCCATGGCCAGGGTGAAGATGTTTGTTGCTCTGCATACACAAGCCCCTTCATGCCCTGCCAAATGTATGGGCTCACCTCGCGGCTTGTGTGTGTCAAGCTGACGTGCCTGCCCTTAACCTTGTGGCTTTTACAGAGGTGCCATATGATAGATGGTAGTAAAAAGGGACCTGTCATGCCTTTGCCTGGCCTGTCCATGCTGCAGATAGCAGCAAACTCTGTTCTGCATCAGAGGCCAGTACAATCTATAGGGACGTTTTTCTCTTTTCATGCTTGAGAGCTGCATCCATTCAAGGTGGGAATTAGACTAGGGGAAGCCTGGGCTCGTCCAGCTATGTTAAAATACAGAAATAGTCCTAGTATCTTTCAGTAATGCATTAAGTGGCATGATTAATGTCTCTCACATGTAATGCTCTTTCCAGGTGTCTCTGCTTGATGCAGCACTCTGCTGTCTAGTGCTTGGGTTTGGGCATTGTTTTGTGTCTTAGTTTCATCACAATAAAAAATCGACATTTGGGAGCTAAACACAGATAGAATTTGTGATAATCTTTACTTCTTTCACACATATGTTTCATAGTTTCATTGGTCACAGATAATTAAGTGGCATTGATTTTATAATCAGTTCATAAACAATGGCAAAGATCCCTACCACTATACAAAGGCGATCTCTGAGGAGGCCAAGATATTATCACCGACTGAATGAGTAATCTTGATTCCCAAAGATGAGATTTTCTTGAAACCCACATGTCTAAACAGTACCCACTTAGGCACTAGTGAGTTAAGTAGTATGAGATGGCCCAGAGTTTGCATCAGAAAAGAAAGCTTAACCACTGTCATCCTAATTCTGTAGGTGAAGATGCAAGATTTTCATGTGGACATGTAATTTTTCCAATATGTATTTCAAAGTCTGTTTGTACTTTATGGCAGCCAAGACAGATTACTGCACAATGGGTTTGGTTAATATATTTTATCTTTTAAAATTACATTTTCATAGTTTGAAGGAATCTGCTGTTAATGGGTCTGAAAATCAAGGGGACGGTTTTCTGAAGTGAGAAAACTCTTAAGTTAACTTTCATTTCTCCAAATGCCAATTTGTTACCCTCTAAAACAGTGCTCCCCAAATATTTGTTTTCCTTTGATTTAGCTAGCATGTCTGTCTGTCCTACAAGAAATTGTTTCCATTTCTTTAAATTATGCAATTACTGTTTTGCTTCTCTTAAGGGAGTCTAGCAGAGAAAATTAATAAAGTTCATTCACCATTAGTAAGATGTACTGAATGCTTATGCTAGTCCATCTGAGAGACACTGGGCTCACAGTGAAAATCCACATTGCAACGGTGTTCTATTGCACAGTGACTTCCCTCCTATAGAAAGTGCTGTGATTCTCTGTTTTGCTGCTGTAATTTGAGGATGTAGTAATATTAAGAAGGGCAGCAAAGTTGGTTAGGATCTAGTGGAATTACATATAAGTAGAGATTGTGTATGAGAGAATTGGAAAGAGTTTGGAAATTGGAGACACTCAGTTTGGAAAGAAGACAACTCAGAAGACATTTAGTGGAAATTACATATTCCAGTAAAAAAATAAATCCATCATTCCTTTATATTTTTTTCTAGTTTCTTATTTTAAATATATGTTTATAGCAGGATCAGAAACTGCAGTGAGTCTGTAAGACCTCATATGGAGCCTTTCATGAACACACATTGAACAAATTGTATTTCTCTTTGTACATGTCTTCATAATGACATGTTTTCTGGTTTTGATAAAGGTTTCTAGAAGCCTGAATAGGTGTCTTCTGTGACATTTACTATGAAGTAAAATAAGGGCCTAGCAGGAGTGTTATCTAGACAATAGTTCTAATAAAAATAGTAAGTTTGCAATTATATCTCTATAGCAGATATAAACAAGGTCTAAGCTAACAGCAGGTAACTTTCAAATAGATAAAAAGAAATATTATTCTAACCAGTACAATCAGACTGAAGAATTCATCATTGCAAGAATGAGGGAGTCGAATACAGCAGCTGGAATAATTTGAGAGTCTGGATAATTTTATGACTAATTACATTTGTAGCTATGCATACTATGATAAGAGTAATTGAATCTCAAGCTAATAGCTGGATGAGGAGGAAACCTCCCTCTATTTAAAGCATTTTAGAGTAAACTGTGTATGTAGGGTTCTTTTCGCCTTGCTTTCCTTCAAAGCCTCAGGCATGTGATACATCTGAAAGCTCAGAAATAGATTGACTTTGTTGATATTTCTTTCCTTTCTCATATACTGTCTGTGTTTCTGTGGCAGAGAAAGAACAGTTTTGTAAGCTACCAAGGAGGAGGACTGTGAAACCTTCAGCTTGTTTCTGGCTCTACCATAGACTTCTTGTTGGCATTTGGCAAATTGCTTAATCTTGTGTACTTCCAACTCCCCACCTGTGACAGATGGGCATTTACCATCTCAGAGATGTTGTGGAAATGAAGTTTGTGAAGTGAAATAAGATTGAAAAAAAGAGAAAAAGAAAGCGAGAATCTCATTGCAGTGTGCCAAATTAATGTATGAGACCATATCTATATAAGAATGAGTTGGAAAGTTAAGTTGATTCAACTAGAAGTGTGAATGCAGTGTGCACATAGGAAAGTGAAGTAAATAATTTCCATGAGAAGAGTCCCTCTTGTTCTAGAAGTGACTGCATATGACCTTGAGGGTCTGGTGTAGATAGGCTGTTGGTTATTCATACTATAGTTCATTTTTTTCTAAGTATCCACATTTTGTCTCTTGTGCCTCAAAACCCTTCTTGAGGATCTTGTCCCCACTATTCTGACTAGAAGGCTGCTCTAAAATCTTACTACTGTGATAATCAATAACATCCATCTAATTTCTAGCAACATTTATCCACAGCCAGTTTATACTTCTTTGATCTTTTAGTAATGTAGACCTTTATATTAAACAGATATTTTCCTCTCCCTGGTGATTACTCCCAGTACAGTTATAGACAGCAAGCGTGTCTCCTCCCTTTGGTCTGCTAAAATGAACCTTTGGTTAGCTAAAATGAACTCTCCTAATTATGACTTGTAAGACAGGCCTTCTGTTCCCTGAGGATCCTTGTAACCCTTTTCTCCACTTGTTCCATTTTTAATTCATTCCTTTTGAATGTGGCTCATCAGATTTACGTGCAGCATTCCAGAGAAGGTGTATCCCAGATATTCTACATCTTAGTTTCCATCATACTTGCTGTTCATCTTTATCCTGTGGTTAATGTGTCCATCCAGGTTTTCCTTCTCCATTATTTTCAAACAATCATCTACTACTGCAGAAATTCTTGGAGTTAACATAGTCTCTCTAAGGGCTTGAAGCTTTGCTTTCAACTAAAATCTCTCCTCTGTTGCAGTTGTTCAGGTTCTTTAGGTCGTCCAATTCTTCTGATTTAGTAATCTCAGTCTCTCTGCCTGCTGAGGAAAAGATCTGTCTTTACAACCCAGGAAGGACCATGCACTTCACTGAAGCCTGACTGCCTTTTGTGCCAAACTCAGTCCTCCAAAAATTGAACGAGGTTTGTCCCAGGACTGACCCTTGAGAAAACTATGGGTTTCCTCCTTTCCTGTACCTTTTCTTCTTACTTTTCTTTCTACTCAGTCCATACTCATTTCCCTACACCTTCAATGTTTACTGTTTTTCGTTGTTAATTTTGATTTTCATCCTTTTGGGTATGATGATTGTTTGCCGGCCACCAGACCAAATGCATTACTGAAATCTGTGTACATCTTCCATTGTTCCCTCACCTAGAAAATGTATTATCTTCCCAAGGAAAAATAATAAGCAGTGTATCCCATTTCCCATTCCTGTGATCCTCTTTAAGTATCTGCTGTGAAGCAGGGTGCCACGTTGGTACCAGTGGGCCAGGTGTAGTGCCTTAAGGGGCTGTTGACTGGCTGGAGCTGCTCCATCCAGCTGTGCCACTTAGGCAGTGCAGGTGCTTATGACTCGAATGTTAAAAACATATGGTGGGCTTTGTGAGGAAAATTTGAGGTCTGTGAGTGTTCCGTACACTGAGAAATCTTGCACACTATTGAGGTCAGGCTTGCATTTGCGTATTTACTTGCTTGGCTTCCCCTCCCTCCAACTCTTCAGTTACCAACCTATTAGAATCAGCCATTAACCTGGTTAATGGGGAGAAACAGCAAATACCAGAAAGGATGCTGTGTTTTTCTTAATTCTCTCTTGGAAATCTGACTGTTATAAAATGTAAATGTATCAAGAAAAGGCTGCAAAGGGTTCAAAATATGCCTTACTTCTGTAATGCAGTCACACCCAGGCAGAGGAGATTGAGATGAGGACTTCACTGGCAAGTGGTCTTTGGGGGCCAAAGCTGCCAAGGTGGCTTTAAGCTGGCTGAGTGCAGGCTTTGGGGCGCTGAATCAGCATGACTCAGTTGTATTTTGCCTTTTGATCCTTGTGGGTAATACTGTTGATTAAGGTGATATCTGGATGCCTTATCCTTTGTGTGGTACAACTTGAACCCAAGAGCCTTTGCCCTCTCTGACTGGGGCAGGTGACAGGGGGTGGAAGGAGAAGAAGGCAATGAAAAGCATAGGGTAAGGGCAGAGAGAAAGGAAAACGGTTGTTTTCCTCTTGCTTGTGCAAAAAGGGAAACAACCATATTCCTGGGAAGGACTTGAGCCGTTTCTCTGAACAGTGAGACAACAGCTCTTTGTTAGGGACAGCAGGAACTGATACAGCACACAGAAATAAACCTGCCCGCTTAGTTTCTATTAAAGACCCGAAAAGGTAGAAGGAAAGAAATTTACAATTTGTTTGGTATTTAGTTCAGGTAATTTTTTTTAATTGCGTAATGAGAACACATTGGCCAAATTTTCATATGCAGATTCAATTAGTGTTTAGTTAATTAGCCTTTACAGATGAGGATTAACTTAATTACATAACACTAACCTCTCTTAATAACTATTAAGGGTACGAAGGCTGCTTTTAATACATTTAGAAGGGCTATATGTGTTTTTTAAAATCTGAAATGACACACACATAAATTAAACCAAATTACACACAGAGGACAACCATTAATGGTAATGATCAAAGGAAACAAACTATGTACATAGCTCAGAATCAGGCTGGTTAGAAGTTCATGCTGTTTTCTTCCTCTTGTCTGCTGGCATCCTAGTGTTTTCAGTAGGATTATTACTGGAGATGATGTACAGTCTGGGGTCATTCCTTCAAAGTGGGCTGCAGACTGATACAAGGTTGCTTTAATTAAATGTTAGCTTGTGTTTAAAAAAATCCCTTTGGGTAGTAGGTTATTAGCAATTGGGATTTTTTCTGATGGTCTAAGGAAAAAAGACATGTAAAGCCTACTGAATACTAAAAATCTGATCCGTAAATGTCATTCATTGCCATTTTGTACGATGAAAAACTGTATAGATTTTTTAATCTTTTGATATGAGTTGTGCAATCAAACAATGCTTCTGTGGTTTTTAATATCACAATGAAACAGAACATCACATATGACTGTAGGGTGGTGAGGGTGGAGCATGTATGAGACTAGTTATGCAATGTGGCATCTTTGGCTTCTGAGCCACAAGTTTGAAGCCCAGGTGTCCTGATAAGTGACTGACATCAGGTAATATGTGATACTTTTCAGAAAGGGGCAACAAAAGAAGCCTTTTCCCTTAGCTGTTCTTGCATGGGTAATGTTTTCTATTTGCAGTGAATTTTGATGGACTCATCACATCCACCTCCACAGAGCTTAGTAGCTATTGTGGCATTCATACTACAAAATTCAAGGGCTACCATCGTTGCGTTCTCCAGGACCCTTTTTTGGAGTCCAAATTTTGAGTTACTGTCAGGAACATGCATCTGCTGGATCCCAGCTTTGTGGCCCTCTTCAAACCATTTTATCTAGCGACCCTTAAGGACTACAGCTAAGTTCATAAACCGTAGGATTTGTTTTCCAGCTGCAACAAGCTGAAATGTTCAAAGCATCCTCCATGCAATCTGAGTCAGTTCCCAGTTGCAGCCATGAGATCTGCAGGTATTGAGCAACTAACAGGAATAGTTTGGCCATGCCTCATGTTAAACACCCCAAAAATCAAAAGGCACTGCTACTCTCTGAAATACTGCCTCTTTCTGAAAACTTTGGCTTAGTGCCTAAACCCATTTTCAGCAAGGAGGGAAGATGACATTGCTGCAGATTTTTTCCTTGCTGTGAGGAACTAGCAAGGTGAATATGCAATGAGGAGGAATTTGCTGAAGTATCTGTCTTGGAGTGGCAGAGTCTATTTAAGAAAAGGAAAGGGGATACTTGAGCAATTGAAGCCCTTTCACGTATGCTGCTCAAGCTGAAGCTTCAGCATATGATATCTCAAGACAGATGGCTGGCAATGACCAGACTTTGCTCTGGCTGATGCAGACCCAAACCTTGTTCTCTTCCATAGGGATTGTACCTGTATCCCTGAGGGCAGGACTTGGCCTTGTGAGTGGTTCTACCCACAGATGCAGCTGATGATACATGCTCAGAGGAAGGGAAGAATGCAAATTCCCTGCAGGGAGGCAACTGCCAGCCATGTAAACAAAGAAGCCTTCCGGGTGTGCAGCAGTCCCCCCACTTGAGCTGCTGTTTCCATGGTATACCAGATGCTGTAAAATATGCTTTCTGCAGGGAAAGAAGCTTTTCAGACTCCTGCATTATTTTGTTTGATAATGAACTGTCATCAGGCTGGTACCTCACTGTATGGGCCACATGCAACACGTCCCCCCTGGCCCAACCCTTTTCTGAGTTGTTGCTGATAACAATTCATATTCTGCAGCTTCCAAACAAAGAAAAACCTAAGTGACTTTTTTGGACTTGGAACGCATTGCCGACTATGCTTTTAATTGTTGTGAGTGACTGTTTAATGCGCTACATTTCCTCCTGAGGCACATGGTATCATCTCATGACACTGGGTATTGTTTTGCTTTTCAGTTTCCTTCTGTTTTCCTAAAAAATCAGAATACGTGTTTCCATTTTTCCTTGATTTCCTTCCTAAAAGCCATATTGCTTTGCTATAATTCCTGTCTTAGGGCTGTTAAAGCCACTGGGTACAAGTTGGAAGGTACCTGAGTTTTGCTTCCTCTCGTATTTATCCACTGGGTGATCTTCAGCCAAAGAGAGATGATCTCTACATCTCTACCTCTATTTTCCTGTAAGACAGCTGCTGGTGATGGGCAGGTGCTTAGTTATACAATATATACCAAGTAGAATTGCAATTATAAACCTGGACAAGCTTGCAATAATGAGTCTTAGAGCAGACCAACCTCAGCCAGTGTATATAAGTTACCAAAAGCACTTATGAGGCTTCCTGTGCTTCAAACATGACTCATAGGAGGAGGAGGATGTTTTCAGGGTACCTGTCTGCTGGAACCCATGTTCAGGGATGATGCTGCAAAACTGGCAGAGCCATGTGGATGGCCTTCCTCGTGGCTATCAAAAGCAAATGCAGGCACCCTTGTATGACTCCAACTTCCTCCAGCTGAAATGTGTGCCTTGCCTGGTAAGGGGTGCGTGCACATGAACTCTCTGCCTTTCCCATGCTCAGGGCACTGCAGCCTCACAGGGCTCTGCGTGTGCTTGTCTTTCCCAGGCAGCCCAAGGCTTACCAGGCCTGTGAAGGGGGCCAGGATAACAGGGGGTCCTGGGGGTGAACAGTGGAGACAGGTAGTGGGGAGTGTGTGTGTGCAGTGGTGCAGGGCATGAGAAAGTGTCCTGGAGTGTAGAGAATGAGGGCTTTTTTTTATGCCTGAGGATGCTTTCTCACAGTCTCTACCTAGGCACTTTTCAGCTCCTTCTCTCCCCCCATCCTGCAGGCTTGTACTTCTCACTTTGGGGAAGAAAAATTAAGCGTGGTTAATTTTAAGCCAGTGCAATCATTTAGGAGTCCTGGAGGTGGAAAACCAGTTACTGGTTAACAGACCTGAATTAAAATGTGTTCTGCCTGACCCCTCTACTGTAGTGAGCCAGGAGCAGTTCTTCCAAGAAGCCGACTTTCTGGAAGGCTTTTTCACTGAATCATTTAAAGCCTAGGCTTTTTGAAAATGTTAATATCCTGCTGGCTCACTGGAATGCAGCTGGTGGGTACAGCAAGTGCAATACCTACGTGCGTGCTTGCAATCCAAAGCACAGTTTAGCAGGCAAGGTTCAGGCTGCAGTGTGTGGGTGTCCTCACTGAACGGCTCGGGCTAGGAGGAAAGTGGGCTGGAGAGCAGACCTGATTTGGCTTCATCTCACAGGGCTGGAAGACTCTCTGCCCTGAGCAACCAATGCACTTGGGATACAACTGTATTGTTTGCACCCCTTGTTTGACCGTGCCCGGTGACCTCGAGCCGTGCCCTGTGCTGCGCTGGTGCCTCAGTGTGGCTGTGTTTGTGAAGGTTGGAGCTGCTCTCCCAGGCAAAGGGGTCAGAGCGTGCCCATGAGCTGGGCCTGCTGTACTCAGCCTTAAATGACCACCTGGAGAGTAGCGCTGGGGGAATCTGGCCCTAGGGTTTCCCCTTGCATCGGCAGGGGAAGGCAGTAGACAACCTTTGTAATGCTGAAATCATAGCCATTGCAGGCTGAAATCCTGCAACAGCTGAGGTGTCCCTATAGCAAAATGCAGGTCAGTGTGAATGTGTATGTACCTTTTCCCCTCCCACGGTGTCTGCAGATAAAAGCCTTTTTGAGTTAGCTGTGTGTATTTGTGGCATTACAAAGGCTTTGTCCACCTTCATTTCTGTGTGCTAATGGATGAGGCTTTTCTGCTTAGCTTAGTAGTAAAGAATTTTTCATGTGAGAATATGTATTCTTTTCAGGCAGTGAATATTCTCTTCAGGCGGTCATCTAATTCACCTCTTTCATAATTTTATCTTTAGTGTGTTTTCTTACACATCATCCAGTGCTTTTTGTAGCTAAAGGAAACCCTAAAGTTTTTGCCTCCAAACTGGAGACGTATTGTCCTACAGAATAAAAGTATTACAAGTCCAGGGTTAAAAAAAAATAACTAAAAAGCACAACCATACTATAAGAATTAAACAGAATTGAGGACTGCAGGTGGTGGTAAGTGCTTTGCTGATTTGAGTGATAAGTTAGCACCCAAGGTCAGATAACTACTTCTGATTACCACATTTTCTTGTGCTTAGTGTGGTAAAATGCTCTCGTAGCATACACACATTTCATGGTCTGTTTATTTATGTCAGCAGTAGATGTACTTACAGAATTTCATATTGTGCTAGCTAATACCTGCTGTATGTCATAAAAAATAAGAAAGATTCAATATGAGGTATAAGTATTCTACTTTGTTAGTAAATTTTCTCTTAGAAATGAAGATAAATCATGATAGACTTCTTGAAGTGAAAGAAATGCAGATTAATGCAGTTAAATGTGTTATCTTTTCCACAGACAAGTTACAAACACAATGGAGCATGATTCTCAAATATTGTAGTTTCATTAAAACAGAATTTTTTTATGTTCACTTTTGGGGATATATTTTGCACACCTTCTTTAGATTAATCAATTTGGATTCGTTTAGGACACTAACAGTTTACTAGAGTGGCAGGTTTATTTAGATAAATGGCTACCAGTTTGCATCAATTATGACAATGAAACATAGGAAAAATTCTAAAAATTTTTAAAAATATATCTGCTTACTATTCTGCAGAGTGTCTTTGGTGACTGCCTTGTGCTAAACTCCGACTTTGCAGATTTTTTTTTGTTTGTTTGTGTTTGTGTTTTGTTTTGGTTTTGGTTTGTTTGTTTTGGTGGGTTTTTTTAAATAATGTGACTAAAACTAAATCAAGATGATCTAACCACATTCCCTGTGTTTCTCTTTTGTGCAGTAAGTCAATTACTTATCCTCTGTTAATTTCTCTGTCAGTTTTTCCATCCATTCACGTATCTGAAAAAAATTGAGTGAGGACACCAATGACAAAATTAGTTTCAAAAAAATAAATCATGAAATGATAACAGATTTTGGAGTGTAAAATCTTGATGAAAACATGTTTCAGGGATTTTCAGGTATTATTTTGGGTTGGGATTTTTTTTTCCTTTTCAGTTGCCATTTCTAGACTCTATGCATGGCACATATGGACAATAGGAGAAAGGTGAGGTTATGAGTTAATACCGTGGTTCCCCTGGATGAGGTTCAGAGCTTTGTGTGAGTGTTAGCAGCACTGAGTAAAGTAGTTTCTGTTAAGTACTGTTCTAAACCACTTTGTTATTTTTATTTTTCTCCAGGGTTTTTGGGAAAACCACACAAAACTCATTACGGAATATGGACCTGTTTGTGGGTAAGCTTAGCAGTGCCATCAGCTTTCTTCTTTCCTGGCTGGCTCTGGCTGTTTGAGTTTGTTGGGTGGGAGGGGAGAAAATACCAAGATAAGATGTTCATTAAAATGCAGAGTGCACTGTTTCAGCCTGGGGGACAGAGGTGGAGGTGGTTTGATTACATGCAGCAAGTACTCTTGCCTTATCTTAGTTCATCATTTGGTGTTGGACTTCATTCTTCTCTTTCTTATTTTAATTATGCACATAACGTTTAGTCCTTTTCAGAACTGTACAAAGCTACCAGCCTTCAATATTCTCTTTTCATCTGCATATTCTTTATACTTACAGTGAACAGTGGAAATAATAATTTGTCATCTTAAAAAACCCTCATTTAGTTTATGAAATAGTAGGAATTTGGTTCAGCTGTTGCTATCTATATTTATGCAAAATTCCTCGACTTCAAATACAATGAAGTATAGATTAGAAATGAGGCATTCCTCTCTATATAGCTCTATATAGCTCAGCTGTGCTATCTTAGCAGTTTATTAGAAGTAAAGAGGGTTTAAGCAGTATATCCCTTCAGAGAAGCCCTTCCACATTTCTGTGAATGTCATTTCTGTTCCAATAGCTACTTTCCACTTGTCATCGTTTTAAGTGGAAATGCAGTTATTTCGTGGTAGCTTCTGTTGCTGTGGTTATTTGGTGTTTGTAGCATAACTATTATTTCAATATATAGCTATCAAGCAATATCCACAAAGTACAGAAAATGTCATTTTCTCCCCACCCCCGCTGTGGTCTGCAAGGGCTTTAAGACACTTGCAAGAGAGCATATATGAATGTTTGTGTGTATACACATTTGATCATAAAAGATACCGATATGCTTTGTATGCTCTTCCAGCAAAAAAGCTCCAGCAGAAGGAAGTCAGACCCAGGCATACGAAGCGTTTGATGCTCCAGTCACAGTCGCCTTGTGGCATTTATGCTCAGCCCTAAGGAGAAAATGCTGCAAGAAGTGATGAAAATAATGAATTCCAAGGGTTAGGTGCTTGTCTAAGAGGAAATAATACAGTGCCTTGGCTGGCCACGAGTGGGAAAAGATATTCATTAATGCTGTGGCAATTTGTATGTTGTGCAACAAATGGAAAATGACTGAGGCGTATTATCTCTGTGACCTTTGGTGTGATGCCCTTAAATGACAATAATGTAAGAACACTGGCATCTATTCCTCAGTATATTTCCCTCCTTATTAATATCATGCCTGTTTTTTCCCAAGCTGAATTTGAGACAAGTTGCTATTTAGTCATCTATCTGCTCACTCAGCCAGGCAGAGGCTGTATCATTGGAGAAAGAGATGTATAATTACAGTGTGTGAGAGATAGAAAGTTTCATTTCTCCAATCTACTCACAGCTGTTAAGGAATGAAACCTCTGTGAGACTTGCATGGACTGCAAAGCTGGGTGATGGTAGTGGTCAGCCAGGACAGCTCTGCCTCTTTGGATTCTGTAGGCAGGAAGCATGAGCAGATTGAGCACAGGTATACTTCATTTATTGCATGCATGGAAAACTCAATCTGTGAGGGACCTAGGAGGTTGGAAGAGAAAAAAATGCCGCTTTTTGGTATCTCCCAGGAAAACAAAGCTGGATGCAAACGATACTGTGTTCGAGGTAAGGTCTATGTGTAGTTGAAGGAGGATGTTTTAAAACCTGGCTCGTGAACTGCTGTTCAATAGGTGTGGTATGTGTCAGGGGGTATTTATCATAGTCCTGTCAACTAAAGAAATTCCTTCTCTTTCCCTATAAGTCTTCTGTATGATTCTTTCTGTGGTCCTTTGAAATAGGCAAATAAATGGTAGGTGTGTTTATGTGTATAGTCCCCAGCAAAGTATTGGATCTGGCAGATGGAAGAAGATGTGGCATTTTTCTTTTCCCAGATTGAAAACTGCTTTCCAATAAGCATAAAGAGCAATGATCTTTATTTCTACAGTGGTGAAGTGAGTTGAATACAAATCTTTGGAACTGAAGCCGTTTTTTCTTTCTAAGGTCACTTGAATAGTCTGAATGATACCATCACAACTGTTTTCTTTTGTGTGTGAATTGGTTTCCTTGACAACAGGATGTCAAATCAACTTTTCAGCTTTAATCAAGTCAAAACAATATATCCCTTCCATTCCAAAAGGCCTGAAGTCGTAGAGAATTATTTCAAGTAAGGCTTTTGTAGGTCACAAAAGCTTTTTATTCCCTTCGCTCCTGTGTGTGAATCCAAAGGAGAGGTGATGGTATTGGTATTTTATAGAGAGAGACAATGCAAACAGTCATCAGCTGTGAGTGTGTGCAGTGAAAACTGTTTTCATACAGAGGTGGCCCAAGATGGAGGCCAAGGCAGAAACAAACAGCTCTGAGATGGAGCATTTCTATTCAACAGGGAATCCAAACACTGACATGACTTCTTAAGAGATCCTGCAACAGAGTGGTAGTCTTTGGTTTTGCTATAGTTCAGAGTACCTTCTATAAAAATGCTTTCTTTTAAATATATGTGCTATTTCTCCATAACGAAGTAAAATTGAAAAATATCCTATTTGGAAAACAATGATACCTGTTAAGATTTGCCTTGAATATTCTCCTTTTCATGTAAGTCTTTTGCAGGAGAGTAGTCCTGTTTTCTGCGGAAATTAATCACTTACACCACTTATTTTTTTGATGAATATTGATGTTTTGATACTTTATTTTCACCTCCACCACATCCAATTGTTCCATTTCAGTTGTAGGTTATGGCTGCTGATCAGAAATAAGTGGTAAGAGCAGACAGAGAAACAAAGAGCTCCTGGGTTGAAGAGGAGAAATAAAGAGGGTATTTTATGGAATCAGAAAAGCAACTGCTGCAATGTGAGCAGAGGTATAGAGACAGTGAGTTAATTTTACTTTATATATACACTTCATATGTGTTTGGCCACTCTACTGCAATTGCATCATTGTGACTTTGCAGCACTGCAAGCATGTATGGCAGATTTAGAGTTAAAGAAATCTGCCAAAATAAGTAATATATTCTTGGCCCAACAACATACTACCAGTGAAGGTAGAAAATACGATACAGCACCAAGTGGGCAGGTGATTGCTTTGGGATGAATGAACTTATTCTGCCTGCAATTATAGCAATGCATTTGGATGTGGGGAAGAATGTAAGAGTTCATAACACAGACCTCAATGTGCATAATCAGAGTGAGAACAGATTAAAATTCAGTGCAATTTGTGGGGTGACACTCTTTCTTCATGTTGTTTTGCATCGGAAACAGCTTGCAGCAGGTCAAACCCTATTCTTACTCTTCCTTCACTTTAACACTCAACTTCAACCTACTGTGAGGAGTCTGAAGATGTATGTAGTAGAAGCTCTAAAAAGGACAAAAACAAGTAAGGCAGAGATGAAGAGATGGGTCTAGAAGTAGCAAGAGGATGGAGTTTGGATTAAACCACCTCTAGAATGCAGAGGACAATTGGGATGTTGGAGTTCAGGTTTGTCAGGCTGTGAACTGGGAAAGGGAGGCAAGAAGATCGAAATCTGCATTTTCTTAATGTGGGGAGGAATTAATGAGAACATTTCTGACAAGATTCAGTTGTAAACCATTCTCAATCCCAATAAAACCACCATCAGCAAACTACATCTACCCATGCTGAGCCTCTGCTGGACTCCAGCATAAGCATACCGGAGTCAGCACAGCACCACAGGAAGCAGGTCAAGGTGCATGCATTCCTCAAGCATCTTGTGAAAACATGGATGTGAATGGAGCTCCATTTCTGTATAAAGACTATCTTCTTTTGCAGTGGGTTACTTCAGCACATTTTTATGTATTACACAGAAAGCAGCTTAAAATAGGATAGGCAGTTTTTCTTAAGGTGTCTGTAGGATTACTCAAGGTCTGATCAGTGTGTGATGGTTTATTGGTTTTTGGGTCTTTTGCTTGTTTGGGTTTTTTTTCCTTTTTCTTAAAGACTTCCTAATATTCCTTACATGATTTCCTAAGAAATTATTATTGAAACCAAGATGAAGCCTGGTTACTTAAATGATTGGGTGGTTTAAAGGATTAGGATAGATCATGGAGCCAGTCACTAACTTGAAATGTGTCCAGGGGTGAGTTGTGATTGTAAACTATACTGGCAGCTGACAGCTTTTCAGAAGTCTATGCAGCCAGACTTTGTTCTGGCTTGACTTCTCCTCTCCCTAAAAAATGCCGCCACAGATGGTACTAGTTATCATTTCTGCAGATGAGTCCATAACCAAACAGTTGTGAACAAGAAACAGTCTTTTCTTGCTGCTGCTTCTGGCCTCTGTATCAGAGCTGAGGCACACTGGTTAGTCACTGTGACTGTTTGGAGCTTTCCCCTTTTGGGGATGGAAGAGGGACGTGTACTTCTGGGATTTAGGCTTACGGAACTTTTTTCAAAGACTTTTCTTTCCTTCTGCCCTCATCAGACACTTTAGGACAAAGCCAAGGTGAATAGAGCAGGATCTCCTCCTGCAGGGAGAGGCATATGTCTTCATCATGTGGCTAATTTAACTGAAGAAACAGTATCTTTACTGCTATTTTAATTTCACAAAGGTTTTTTTAACCTCTCTATTTCAAGCCTTACTTTGCTTTCTGTGGAAAAAGTAATCCCAGGACAAGTATTATCATCTTTGTTTCTCAAGGCTCATGTAAAGAAATAACTTATTCTTATGAAACAATCTTATCCTGTTTTATTTCATCTTTATCACTGGGGGGGTCTAATGGACTTATTACCTCCTCTTGTGGTCCTTCCTTGAGTCTGATATTTTAAAGAACTTATTTTTCTTATTTCAGTTAAAGAAAATCATAGCTGGGCAAGGATAGGGAAAAACAAGTTTCCTGTTGCTGATCTGTAGGTCTTCATAATCTCTGTTTCATGTGTAACCTGATAGGGAATTATGGTAGTCTAACTTACCTGAATTTTTGTTGCCTTAAAGAATGATAGATTTTTTTTGCCAGTGTCAAGTCTTTTGTATTCCAGCAAGATTTATTTTACCAAGATTTATTTTCTTCCACTGTCTTCTCCTCTATGTGTTTCAATAAGGTCCTTTGACTCTAGAAGATCGTTGATCAGCCCTAGAATTGCTGCTGTGAGTTAGAGTTATCTCTTTCTCCCTTTAAATACCTGCAAATTGTAGATACAGCAGAGCAGAACCATTAAACATGTGCCAAACTTTGAGCACATGAGTAGTTCCACTGAAGTCAATGGTGTTAGTCAACATGCTTCAAGTTAGGCAGAAATCTGTCTACCTTGCTGAATCAGGGCCATAAAAGAACCAATCACATTTGTGCCTTAAAAATATTTTTACTACTGTTGGCACGCATAAACACCTAGTTCTATTGTATCTGGAAGAATTTAATGGGGAGAAAAATATTTCTTTTTCCTTCCCCACCCTGTTTTTGCATGTAGACAATTTTGTTGCTTCTCTGTGTAATGTGTTAACCATTCTCTCTGAAATGGAAAATATTATCTCAAAAATGGACAGAACAATAGGAGAATCTTAATGTTCTTAAATTAAACTTTCAGACCCCTCCTTTCCTTTTTTCCCCCTTTAATTATATCTTTTAAAACTTGTTAATAGTACTCTATGTTTTTCAAGTTTTCTTTTAAAAAATAACTGAATCCCAACAATAGTCCTGGCAAAAGTTCCAGGGCAGACGTCATGGTGCAATCCTACATCTCCACCTGAATCCCCACACTAAACCATAATTAGGTATTGGTTATAGTTAGCTCCAGTGATTAAATCAAGCTGCTGGAACTCCTATGAGTTACTTATGGGTATATCGTCATCAGTTTCTCCACTTGTCTCTAGAGCTAATTGTCTTAAAAACATAACCTTCCATGGGACTGATGCGTACAGATTTACCCAAAAGGTGGCATACCACACTGTTTTGAGAATTGGAGTCTAGTGTTACTGTTACAGTTGTGATAATTTTTGTGGTCATTATGGAGTATTTTACATTCTCCATATGCAGACCTGTGGGCTGCAGTTTATTGGCAAAATTTATGGTAAATTAGTTGACTAGTTTAATTCTGGCATGTTTCAAATGTGCTTAGGTCTCTGGAACATTGCAAATTGATGCTTAGTTACTAGTAATGTTGAAGGTATTCCTTAATGAGTGGCTCTTAGCCGTAGACAAATCTAATGTGTGAGAACTGTGCCACTTGAGCATCTGTGATGACTCTTGACTTGTTACTACAGCCTCTTGCTGTCCCAATAAGGTCCAGGGACACTTGTGTTCTATGTATTCACAGACAGAGACTCAAAAGCCCACGAAAATGTCGCAGTCCCAACCCTCAGTGCAGGCAAAACCGTTTGGATGAAAATGTTTGGTGCAAGTGGTAACTTCTTCTGCATGCCAAGCTCTTGCACCCTGAGGCTCCAGATGTTGCCCTGGGGTGGCTGAGCTGCAGACATGTGCTCACTGCTGTGCTTATTCCCAAGTTTGTTTCCTCCATGAAAGACTGCTCCATGACTCTACTGCAGCTGTTTAAGCCAGTGTAAGTCAAAGACCTGATGTAATCTTTTACACCTCTGGAAAGAGTGTGAAATCCAACCCTGTGAGACAGATGAGATTTTATGTGCCCTTGGCAAGGCAGCAAAGGACATTGCCTGTCACCTGCACTGTGTTTCTGATGTTTGTTTCTGTATTTACGGTGCGTGGAAACCGCTGTGATCGTAGCTTCTGCAAATTGCTGTTTGAGCAGAGGAAAATCTCTTTGTTAGTATGGCTCCACTGAGACAGCATTGGCTGGACACAGGAAGGGTCTGTGAGAGTGTCCAGAGCTGGGTCAGTTCCTAGGATTGACAATGGAAGCAGAGAGCAGGCCCTTGTACCATATCTTAGCCTCTGAGGAACCTGATTTAATCTTGGTATGCTTCTGCGTGTTCAGGTAGCAGCCTTGGCTAGGAGGAGGTTTCAGCTCCATTTGCTTCTGTGGAAGTGTTTCTTCTTTCCTTTGTTTCCTTGCACATCATTTAGCTGTTAAAGCACAGTACTTGTAGTTTCCAGGTTAGGATTATCTGAAAAGTGAAATTTCTTTTGAGAACATGGTGTCCAAGGATTGTTTTACAGTAAATATACAGCACAGGTGATCTTTGATCTCTACTGCCTGCTTCTTAGCTAATTAATGCTAAAAATTATCATTTTAAAGGACTTGGAATGAGACTGTTAAACAGATTGCCTCTTCTTATGATGTTACACCTTTGTGATGAGCACCTGCATAGCAGACTGCATCATCTTCATTCAAGGAAGAGGGAGGAAATATTCCGAGTTACAAAAACTAGTTTCCTAGACTTAATTTCACCTTGCTCTACCATCTTCACTATTTACTGGAGCCTATATTTGTTAAACTTCTTAACAGGCTGTAAAGTCCACCTTGTAATTTCCCCCCCTCCCCACTTTCCACCATTTGGAAAGAAGGAGGAAGCCTTTTAAAAGACTGAAAAATCTAAGGCACTTTTTCAATATACCAATCCTTCTAGAAAGTATGGGAAAACAGCAGCATTGTAGATTTTGCTGTGCATATCAAATGCTTTCATTAGAATTTCCTACAGCACCCAGAAGTGTTGATGCAAACTTGAAGTGGATACATGCAATATGTAATGTTCAGTAGCTATTAATGGTCTCTGACTTCACTCACTCTGTATCTGATTATGAACTGGTGTTCCCTGTGCCACACATGGTAATTTTTTAATGAATTTCCTCAGTTGTTTCCCCTCATGCTGCATAAAGGGAGGAAAATGCATCATGACTCCCAACGTGTGTGTGTGTCCTTCCCTTTCTTGGCAGACTTTGAAGCAAATCAACTTTAATGTTCAACTAAGGAGCTCCTCCTGACCCCCTTGGTCATCCAGCACTTCACAGGAGAGTCAAGTTACTGCCTCTCCAGGTGGCTCCCTCCTGCCAGTTTACCTTTCTTTCCTGCAGCCCAAAGAAATCCAAAAGCAGCTTGTGATTATTTGTCATGTGCCATGAGAAGCATCAAGCAATAGGGATGGATTTCCCTTTCCCACATATCCCACACTGGGGTCTGGAAAAGGATGCAGAGAAGAAACTACAGATCAGCAGCTTGTGATATGTGCTGTTGTCTACGAACAAAGCACAGGCTGAAGCATCCATGTCTCTGACCCTTCTCATGTCCATCTGCTGAGAGCTTCTGGATGCAGATGCTGATTAAACCCTCTCTCCCCATGCTGGGAAGCCCTTAGATAAGACCCTTGGGAAACCAAAGCAATGCACAGGAAGTGATTGGGGATATCTCTTATTTAGTTTCTTAGGAATAGTCATATTTTCCTTTTTGAGGATAACTACACTTTGCCAGGTACCTATGGAGGCATTTCCTATCAAGTGCTGCCAGTTGTCCTTTGATGGTACCACCACTTTGTTGGGGTTTATTCTGTTTTTCTTTTTTACATTGACAACCTTGACTTGTGGGCTTTGTATTCAGGCTTTTCTTGTTCTCTTTCCCTCCCCAAATATTTGCTCTGGCTTTGTTTTCTTCCTCTTACTTCTTTCCATCCTCTTTAGCCCTATGCTATCTTTCCTCCATGCTCTAATTTTTATTGCTCCCTGTTTTTCTTAACCGTTTTGAGTTGAAAACAGTAACGTGAGCTGACAATTTTAACATCATTCCAAGGTTTTTATGTAATTCCATAAATCTCTTCATTACTTTTTTATTGTTTTGACATATATAGGTTTTTGTTTTTCCTCTACCTTATTAGTCTGGGGATCAATTTTAGTCCACTATGTTTTATTAGCAGTAAGGGAAACAAAAATCTTCTTTTTTCTTTGTTGGTTTGGCACCAACTTCAAATTACCCTTTTTCTCTGTTAGACTTCCTCTCTTCTTTCCCTGGAGAGTCTGCTTTGTGTCAGACCTTTTGCTGATAGTGAACTAGGTATGATTTCATCAGGCAATAGGCAACAGTATAGCCTGCTGCAGAAGAAGTTGTTTTCAGCTGCTACTCTGTTTATTTTTTTTTTCCTAGTTTGGGGTACATGGAATGAGCTGAACTACCATTACCCTGGGGATTGTGAATCTTGCTTTCCCTCAGGTACATTTCAGGGCTAAACCTGAAGGCTTGTCTTGAAGGAGGATTTATTTTAGTCATACTGATAAAATTGTACTGGTATAATTAAACATCTATACTAATGTCAAAAAACCTCTCATGTCCAGACATAGCAGTTCTGGAATGACATAAACTACATCAGGGAAAAGAGTGACCATCTCCCCCAGCCATTATAGGGGTGTACTCCCATAGGAGTTTTTTCTAGTCTAACTTTATTAAGATTCAAATCATGTCTTGTCCCAGAATCTCCTCTCTCCCCCATGTAAACAAGACTAAAAAAAGTGGTCTGGACCTTCAAGCTATTGCTTACTTCAGTGTAGCTCCATTAAAGGCATAGAGTCATGGCTATTTGAGGATCTTGCCCCAATTTTTTAGGTCTCTCTCATGTTATATAACTTCATTTTTTGGATGATGGTACCTATTGAATAAAATTAGGTTTTGTACAGTAAATTTTAAGATATACCCAGCCCTCTTAAAGTAGTTTACAGAAAAAGAAGTGAGCTGGGAGCAATGTTCTGACTCTGTAAGGGATAGCAGCGGACATTTTATCACTCAGCAATAATCTAAGCTTTTTTGTCGATGTTGGAACCTATTTCATTGAAAAAGGATTTTGGCAAGAACACTGGGAATTGCTGCAGAGTCTTTCAGAGTGACATTATGAGAGGATCTTGGTTCTTTGGGACCTTTTATTGCATGGAACATCTTATGAAATACTCTGTTTGAAGAGCCAAAGCAAAATGTTACCAAAGCAATTACCTAACAATTTTATATGTCCACTGACTGTCCATTTGGAGCAGTAGGAAATAAGCTATGTATGGGGCAGGAGAAAGAGAAAGTACGTTCTGCAAATGCAGTACAGAGACAAATGTTAAAGTAGGTCAGATGGTAATGTAACATCAAATGGAAAGGCATTAGCTCTTAAATATTAAATTCTATTAAAATAATTTAAATTTTTATTTTTGAAGCAGAGAAGTATACTGCAAAATGGGATGATTAATATTTGAAGTACCTAATGTTATTCTTACTACAGACCCATCTTTTCTTCTGTATCAGTGGCATTTTATTTGCTTTTGCCCAGTAATTAATGCAATTGGATTTTCATCAGTAGTGAAGAACAGAATCAAGTTTGTGAAGCTACCAAAATATGCAAATACTTGTAAGCCTTCAAGGAGACCCTAAAACCCCTTTGATACACTGCTGTGTTTATATGTACCCACAGGACTGGTCTGGGCATTGCGTTCAGTGTATTTCCCAATCCTGTGCCTCATCTGAGCTTGCCATTTTGAACCCTGGATTTCTGCAGGCATCTCTGTTGGCACTGGCTGGCACCCCCAAAATCCACAGGCTGACCCTCCTGCTGGTGGAGTGGAAGCAGCGGATTGTGACAAGGTCAGAGGACAAGCGTGTGTTGCTGTCAGTGCTAAACGTGCAGTGCAGGCAGTCCTGTGTGTTTAACTGGAAGGTCTCTGCTGGATTTAAAAGGCTCCAGGTGAGAAGAGCATGATCAATAATTACAAATATTAAAAGTGGTGCCTTCTTTTGCTTTCCTACCTTTTTTTCTCCTTCCTTCTTTGCCTACAGGACACGAAGCATCTGAATCCCCCAGACAATTGCTCATGCATTTACATTTTCATTTGCTTGGTTTATAGCAGGATTGTTCCGGCTTTTGGGAGGGGCAGCTATCAAAGATGTACAGGCACTGCCATTGTGTTTTATTATTCCAGTCCATTTTTCCCTGTGAATGTAGGTGGGAGTTTTTCAGTGGGTTGGTTGTGTGGTTTTTTACTTTCTCTTTCTTCTAAGAATTTATAACCCTTTTATTGTCAGTCTTCAATCATTTTTGATAGATCAATATATTTACTTCAGTGATGGTTCATCCTACAGTTGTGCTTGTATTACTTTTTTTGCTTTGTTTATAGCAGTTATGAATAGATTCAGTGGGTTGTACCTCTGCTATACCTCTGTAGTTGTGTGAGGATCAAGTTGCTTGAACTTGCCCCAATACCTTTTATATTTAGAGGGAATATTGTTTACTTTGGTCTGTGTTAAAATCTAATAGATTTTCCTTTTTTCTAGGTAGACTAAGCAATTAAAAATGTCATTTTTGTTTCAGAAATGTTCTACTCAGAAATCTTAAGTACAACTGCTATTTCATGTATGCTCAACTATTTTGAGGAAAGGGCTCTAGGAAACTGCTCCATCCGACTCCGGAGATCCAGAGGGTTTGGGGAGTAACATAACAAAGTGGTGTTGAATGATAACATTGACTCAAAAATGAGGCAGGTCTATGGGAGTCCTGCAGTCTTTAGCCAAGCAGCTGTTACTGAGGCAGAGGGGAGAAATTCTTGAGCCTACATCTCACTCATGTCCCCAGGCAGCCACATATGGGCCTGGGACAGCTGTTTAATGCAGTTGTAAAGAGAACTCAAAGGTGTGCAATGCAGATGCAGTGCCAGCACCAGTGTGACAGGCTGCACTCTAGCTGGATGTCAGTAGAAGGTGGTAGGTGAACAGGACCTGCTGGTGAAGGTGAAAGGTTATGCCTGTGGA
The DNA here is from genome assembly GCF_022539395.1 of Myiozetetes cayanensis. Lineage (NCBI taxonomy): Eukaryota > Metazoa > Chordata > Aves > Passeriformes > Tyrannidae > Myiozetetes > Myiozetetes cayanensis. Next base: position 56,370,654 of record NW_026087521.1, on the reverse strand, counting down.
AGAGACGGTTAATGTACTCTTCAGTCCTTGAGGATTTGGGTTGTTTCATGATACAGTGATGCATATGCTATTTGTTATGCCATTGCCCCTTTCTTCCCCCCAAAAAAAGAGAGCAACAAAAGAAGTGTGTTTGTTACAACTGATGATACGTACAACATGGTAAATGCAAAAGAGATCAACTAGGCCGTGCTTTTACTAATACTAGTGTTTGAAACATGATCTGTATCTCATGACTACACATTTAATGTGGGGGGGCAAAATCCCTGAATGTGCATGGATTTCAGGGAAGTTTAATAATTAAAACCAGGTGAGTGTATTAGCTGTTTGTAGGATGTTATCCCCATAGTTACTTTACCAGAGCTGTATACATCCTGGATTTTGGTAAATTCATTTTTTGGCTGAAATATTTTGACATGTTATGAAACTTGTGACTCAACTACCTCTCAGCAGTGTATTGTCCATTTGTAGCAGCAGATTTTCCTGGAAGTCATTACTTTGGAGTGCCATTGTCAGCTGTACACATCACTCCTGCTCTTCTTGTCCTTTGTGGTGCAGAATTGCTCACTAATGTTAGTGAGGATGTTACTGCTGATACACAAGCTATCAGGTTTTTCCATTCTTTTCTTTCTTTTCTATCCCTGTTGAATTGCAGTTTCCTTTGTCTTCTGCGTGGTGCACTCAAAGAGGTTGAGAAATTTATCATGGTTATTTTTAATGGGTTTTTAAAGTCCAGCACGACACAGATTGAATTGATTCAGGAAAATTTCCTGGAGCTGTACTGTTTCACTATTAAAAATATTTTTATCATTGCAATTTTTCTGTAAGAAAATACATCTATTTATTTTCCTTCTAGCCCATAACAAAGCCCTGCTTTCTAATGTTTCCACATGGTCAGATATTAGCCATTTCCCTAGGTAATTTAGGTTGGTCATGTGTACTGCTAGCATTTTTATTGTAAAGAATTCTGCTAGTGGTTTCATGATAAATGCATAAAGCACTGGGAAATTACTTTTATTTGGCTTAGTGTACATTTAATAATGCATTAACAAAATAAATGGTTTTGTGTGTGTGTGTGTAGATCCTAAGAATGTATAGAAAAAGTACATGCTTCTATAGGTAAAAAATTATTCTTTCCTGTGTGTATGTTGTATGCTGTAACATAAAAAAGTACATTCCCAGGAGTAGGTGGTTACTATCTCTTTTTTTTCCTTTGTTTCGACATGTGGGTTTTTTTCAGGCAGATTGTGAAAGAAAAGCAAGTCCCAGTGACTGTCCCCCCGATGGCCAGTCTGGCAAACCTTTCCTTTCCTGAGTCGGGCTGTCCGTTGTTGGCTGGGATCTGTGTCGTTATCGCACGCAAACCAAATGAGTGGGTTGCCCATTGCTTCCCACTCACGAAACCCTGCTTTCATTTGCTTAAAATTTGGGTAATTTCAGGCTAGTAACCGTGACCAAGTCAAAGTGTCATTTCTCATTCTACAGAACAGTCTATGTATGTGTAGTTACACAAAATGCAATTTGTCTTACTCAGTCCGTTATGTTTATGATGTAAAAAAAAAAATCAGTCTATTTAGTCTTATCTATTATTGAAGAATTAAAATATTCCAGTATTAAGACTATTATTTCATAAATGCGTGCATCTGCATTAACATAAGCAGAGCAAAGGAATTAAGAGAGGTGGCTAGCAATGTAATGTAACTCTCTAACTGATTTAAGATCAAAATGCCAGTAAGAAGGAGTAGACTGAAAGACAATTATTTACGTGTTTGTTTCAAGTACATTCAAAAATAAAATATTGTATCATCCACCACTTCTGATCCTATTTACAGGAGGCAGATTAGCTGTCTTGACTATAAAGAAATTAAAGTGCAGAATTAAAACAAGCAGAAAGAGCCTACTGATTTTGAATGCTTCTGTTCTCAATGCTGCTTTTGAAGATACGTATGAGGACGACATGACTTTTCAGCAGGTGGAGATACTCAGTGTTTCCCAAAAGCCTTTTCTTTCTTTCAGGGCTAAAATGGGTAACCAAAACCGGAGAAGTGAAAAACTCCAGTCGCAGCTGAGTTCTGGTCATGATAAGTGAAGTATACATGAGATGAAGTTTGCAGAAATGCAGAGTTGTAGATGGCTTTTCAGTGTACCCTGGTGTCAGGTCTCAGGGAGGAAAAATAATACAAACCTCAATTTTGTCGTGGTCAGAAATGCTTTATGAGAGGCAGAAGTCAGATCACATGGTTTTGTTTTAGTCATCCTGAACTGTGTTTGCTTATATGAGGTTTAGTGATGGGCACGTAAGCAACAACTTTATTACACTTGTGCTTTTATTATAGTCAACCTGTTTTATCACTTGCTGTATCTTGTGATGTCGTAGTATCACAAATTATATTTAAATCCTTTGACCTCCTTCCTGTTTTGTTTTCTCCGTATGGTCACACATATGTTCTCCTTCTTTTGTCCCCTGTCCCCAAAGTTTTTTGGATCCTACCCTATGTCACACACACGCTGCCCTGCTTTCTGGGACACTGAGAGTCCTCCTTGGCTTCACAGTCACCTGTTCAGATAGGTCCCCCATTCTTTGCTAGAAAGCAGCCCTGCACTGCAGGCCCCTCTTCTACGTGTTCTCTCAGTCATGTTATTCGATGTAGCATCACAGTCCTATCCCTCATCTTCTTCAAGTGCACTGCTCTGTCTCCATTTATCTTGTACGAAATGGCTGTGGCCGTGTCAGGGTAATGCTGCCTGTTGTTTCCCAGAAATTGCTTACCTGCCTGTCAAGGAAAACTGCTTAGAGCTCCTGACTAGAAATCAGGATAAGCACTCAGCAGATTCCTCTCCTTCCCAGTATGGGAAAAAAAAAACCCAAAAAACCCAAACCAAAAAAAAACCAAAACGAGGAGGAGAAGACACTACTCTTCTTTAGACCAAGTAACATTGTCTACTTATCCTCCTCAGCCATATTGTAGATTTTTTCTTTTCACTGCATCACTGCACTGATCAAAATAGGTAGCAATGTTGAATACAAATAATAGACTCATACAAATCCATACAAATGAACACTGTGTTCATAACAGTAAGTAAAGTTTAGAGACACAGAAAGTTTGTTGTCTCCCAGAGGTAGCCTTCCCTAGAGATGATATTCCAGTGTTCTGCAAATAGCAGCCTGATGGTTTTTCCCTTAGGATATGGCAAAAGAGTACTTTAGTACTGAATTAGGTGCAAGAGATGAGACTGCTCTCATGCTGCATCTCAAAAAACAGCAGAAAGGCCAAGCACAGAAATATGCTGAAACCCACAGGAAACGCCTGCTGCACCGTCACATGAGGTCAGTCAGGCATACTGCGCTTTAGTGAGTGCAGACAAAACAAGCTTTGGTGAAAATGTCACAGTCTAAACACGGGTAACAAAACACAGACTAATACAGTCCAAGGTTGGTGGGAAACACCATGGGAAAAGTTTTAGAAACCTTCTTCTGGCACTCTTACTGAGGTGAAGAGCTGTGAGCACTTTCTGTGTCACCCGGTCGCGATAGCACCACACACCCTACATGGGAGGGGAGCAACTGGTTTCTTGTTAATATCACAGTACTTCTCGTTTCCAGCAGCATCCTATAAAAGCAGCACCCTATTTACAGCTTTCATTTCGCATTAATGAAGTGGAATACTGATGTAGCTAATCAGCACTAGTGGTATGATGCAAGCACACGGAGTGGCGGTGGTGGTGGCAATCATCTTAGCCCAGTTGGCAGGATAAAAATAACCCCTGCCAGCCCTGGGAAGCAGCAACTCCCTGGCTGTGGAGGAGCACAGGCCAGGACCCCGTGGCTGTGCACTGCTGTGGAGCCCAGCTTCTGCTGCAGCCCACGCGAACTGAGAAAAGGAACAATTCTGTTATCCCTGTCCATTTTGCTGAATCCCTTTTGCTGATTCTCTTCCCAGCCTCTGGACATGGGCATGAGTTTTTGTACTTAGATCTGGACTCAGATTTCCTTCAAAAACCAAATGGACATAGATTGCTAAATATGCTTGTATAATTCAGATGTGGGGTTTTTTTCCTCTTCATGGCACTTTGTGAGCTTAATTTAATCTCTGTCATTTCTTATATGTGGGTAAATGTCATCTACTTCATTTCATGAATGAATTAACACAGCCATGCAGAGTCTGTGTCTCCTGCACTGCTCACTTGGAAGGGGGAAGGGATTAGTAAATGTGTGTGACACCTCAAGTTGCTAAACCCTGGGGTTAGAGATGCCCAGAAATAGATCTCTTTTGCACCCTGGTAAGGTACTTGAAAGACTCTACCAGCTCTGTACCTTGTAATGGCCCCAATCAGCCCTCCTTCCTATTGTCAACCCTAAATATACTACTTTGATACCACAAGTCTCTTGCTGCACCTGACGAGGGAGGATTTCCTTTAAAAATAGCTGTGCTTTTAGTGGTGGGGAGAATATAAATAATCCCAGAATTTTCTTCCTTTTTTTGATACTTCCTTAAGCATGTCAGAAAGCAAGAGGCCTTTTGGCAAGGTGCAAGTCTGAGATAGCACAGAGGTTGTTGGTATGTAGAAGATAGCATTTTTAATCCCGGGTATGTGGACAAAGAGGTGGATGTAGCCGTACAGAGCGGCGTGGAAAGTGTGCACGAGCAAGCATCTTATGTTACACGGTATTTTTAATACAGTCAGGAATTAAATTAATAGTTCCATGTGCTTATTTTAAAGCTTTCACGACATGAAAAGAAATGTAGTTCATCGAAAAAGGAAATGAGGAACAATTTATTCTTAAATAGAAATCACTGTGGCCATGTCTTTTTTTTTTCCCCATGAATTTACACAATGGGTTGGATTAGTCTCTGGCTGAGGTGTGTGTGTGTGTCTGTGTGTGTGTTGGCAGAGCTGTGCTTTGAAACTTTTTTCCATTCCTGAGGCTGCTCAGTGCTACTGCGGTTTCATTTTCATGTGCAGTAAGTTCACCTGTTTCTAGGGTGTTGTGGTTTTGGAGCATTGTCTTCTTTTTCTTCTCTTAAGTGGTAGTGTGTTTCCCAGTTCTCTAATCTGGAGATACTCAGTTTGTGAGTGCTTTATAAAAGCAGTCCAGGAAGGCAGCTGGCCAGCTAGAGTCACAGCCTGGGAAGCAGGAGAAATGGCATAGCAGTTAGGTCCCAACTTTCCTGAAGAAAGCTGGTGTGGGATTTCCAGGTGTATGTGGCAGCTGAGAAGCTCTGTTCTCACAGGGTGAAAACAGAAAAAAAAAAAAATTGGATTGCTGGCAATTCCTTTCCCCTCTGTACCTACCTGTCCCCCAATCCCTCAGATGGAAAATAGAGGACATAGTTTGTTTTCCCCACTGTTCATCACTCCAGGTTATTTAAATTGTAAGCTCCACAGGCCTAGAATAAGCTTTCTACTTATGTATTTCTCCTAATAAATTAGGGCACGGGGACCTTGGAGGCCTCTAGTTGCTAATATAACACAAATAATAATGGGACTCATGGTACTTGACAAATTTGTCCTGCTCCTTTCCTTTCCTCTCAACCCAAAATAAGCCTTTCTGTGAAGATGGTATTTGGACTTTGCAGCTGTTCATTATTTATCGCTTAATCCAACCATATCTGAACTGGCTGTGAGCACTGAAAGGGGACAGTGCTCATGACAAATCAGTTTGCTCTGAAATAATTAAGTAAGTAATGCCAGGCTTCAGTCCTATTTTAAACAAGCAGTGTGCTGTTCGTTTTTATATTTCTCTGCCTGCAATTAATGGGTATCTCCAAACAAAAGAGGCAGAGTGATCGAGGAACTTCTTTTAAGGAAATATCTCCTAAGAAAATTAGCCTTTCCCGCTGTATCTGTATATGTTTCCATACCTCTCCTTCCCCTTCCCACCTTTTTCCTTTGTTCGTTGCTCTTCTCTGAGGAAGATGGAGAGAACAAAGTATCCGATTTTCATATGGCTTTGCAGATGATCTTTGTGTACTTTGCCAGACCACACCATAGAAAACAAAGCCTTGTTTAATCGTCTAACAGCATGTATATGTTTTATGATTAATATGATGTGTTTATAAAACATGGGACTGATAATAGAGGGAGATCAAAGTCTTCTCTGAATTGACAGCAGCACTATAAACAAGGTGAAAGAGTTGCAGGTGTTTCCCACATGGGTGTTATACAAAAACATATGGCCCTTTGCCATAAGGTACTATATGTGCTCTTACCTTTTCCTGCACAACAAGGTAACATTGCTGTGAGCACATCGGTGGCTTGGGATCTGAGGGATGCTGTTGGCAGCTGATGACCGTGCAGTGTGGCCAGGATGATCTTGGGAGCACAGAAAAGATAATGCTAGATTGGTCTTTCAAATTAGAAGTAGCTGATTGATCTGCTACATAGTCTGAGAAAAGAAATCTGCGTTCTGGGGGACTCCCTGGCAAACCTTGGGAAGGAAGATGACATGCTTGAGTGTTGCTGTGGCCACAGCAGGCACTAGGTGTGGTTTCAGACACCTAGGCCACATCTCTGCAGCCAGCAATGGTGGTGCATGAGCAGAAAACATTGCTAGATTGATTTTTATTCTTGTAGATAAAAAAAAAAGAGATGCATTTTCTAAATTACTAAATCATTGTAAAGAGGACTACAACATCCTGGGTGAAACCTGAACCTAAGGCAGTAGTCTCTGCCCTTGTCATTAATTGCGTTAAGAGTTGTGCTTCTCTTTTCTTATGAACCAAATTGCTGCAGTTGGTATTTATTGCATCTTCAGTTGTTAAAACACTTTGGATGAAGATCAATTCATTTTGTTCAATATCCTGTAACCTGACCATCTCCTTGACCCGTGAGCCCTTTGGTAACCTTTACCTTTTCCATAACTTCTGGGAATAGATCCATACCTTCCGTTGAACACTTGTGAAAAACTTTTGCCTGGCCCTCCTGAGGATGATGCAACACAGGGCTTCCTGCTTCTGCCCTGGCAGCCTGCTAGGGCAGCGGCTCCTGATCTGCACTCTCATTTGCTGGAGGAAGCTGACACTGTCCTTGTGCCGTTAATAGACTGGTACCAGGTTTTTCCTGTCTCACCTTCCAATGGAGCTAAAACTACTGGTCCAAAAGGTGGAATTTTTTCTCTATTTTGCACAGCTGTGGTTTAAACTGAAATATAATAGAAATTTCCCCAACAGCATAACTTAAATAACTGAGGCCTCATCTACACAGGAAAATTGCCTTTGTGCATGGGTGATGAAATTTATTTTTACTGCTATGGCAGTAAGTGTTTCCACAAGTGTTTCAATGTGGACGGAGTTGCATCACCCTGAGGATACCAGACTACATGCATGTGTTCTTGCTTCTCTGCAGGAGTGAGCTAGGTAGTCTCAAGCATTTGCATTATGCCCTGAATGCCCTACATGAAAATAGTACAAAGTGTTGGGTCAAGCAGTGTAATGGTACTCTAGCTAACGGTAGGACTTTTGTGTGTGAATGAGCCACGTGAAAAGATTAACCCAAGAAAAGTTAATAAAAAGTGCTGTCCTAAATTATTCATGAATCCATTTGCAATGCAGTTGCCCAGAGGCTTTTGTTTTTCTCAAACTCTTATTTATTAAAATCTGACAAGAATATCAGGTTTTGCTCAATAATAAATCTAAGTCTATGTGAGATTGGTGATATCCTTATGTAGTAATACAGAATCAAAATGAAGTTACATGGCAGGGGTGAACTATGTTATTTACTTGGGAAGAATAGATTATTGTTCAGGAGGATTTTATCTTTTACATGCCATTTTGAAAAAGAAGTGAAAAAACCCCAAAATGCCTAGTTAGGAGATATTCTCTTGGTGTGTGACTGAAGCCTTGATCCTGCAAAGGATTTTAAATATGTTAAAACTCAGTTAAGCATCTTTCTGGTGGCTTTGCAGGTCCTGAGCTTCTGTTGGCTAAATGAAATAGCTCAGATGATCTTGTTTCATGCTTAGTTCTACCTGTCCTTTTTCCTTAACTTGAGGGGAAGATCATGTAAGTCATGCTTCTAGCCTGTGGATCTTGAGTTCCAAAGCATGTCCATACACACACTCTTCTTTTTGTGTCCTAGAAAAGGTTAGAGAGATCATATACAGAAAACAGGAGAATGGAAAAAAGGAAGGAAAAAGGCCTTTGCTGTTTGGGATACAATAAGAGATGGTGGTGTGTGCTTTACAGCAGTCATTCCTTAAAACGGGCAGAACTTTGCTTAAATAGCAATTTAAGATTTTTTTTTCCAGAATTTTCAACTTATTGGTTGTAGGTTATCTTTTTTCTCTTCTCCTTCTCTGCCCTTATTTATAAGTGGATAAGGAAAGGAAAAGCAGGTGCCTATAGTTAGAAAGTTAGAAAAGAGTAAATAAAAAAGAAAGAGCTTAGCTGTGGAAGCAGAACTGGGAGTTCGGGTGACTGGTCTGAGTTGGAGGATGATGAATAGATTTGTTTGCATAAGCTTGGCTTGTGAGTCACTTTCTCATAAAAGCAGCTTGAGTAGGAGATGCTCCTGTCCCAAATTTTTAGTCCTGAATGCTTTCAAGCACAAAGTGCGCTGTGACATAAAGACTCCTGCTGTGAGTACTGGCCTGTTATTCCATTGGACAGGAGCTGGAGCTCTGCAATTTCCCAGGTTTGAAATAAATTAGAAATGTGTCTCTCTTACACACACATGCTTTGCATGATGTATCATGTGGTGCTTCTTCCTGGTCAGAGTAAGGCTATCTGGGTAGACATAATTGGCTTCTGATTGTGATTTGGAATCTGGTGTCAGGAAATTGGTCCCTGTAAAAAACTATGTGTTGCAGGACCATCAGTCACTAACCATTAAATGTGACAAGGAACTTGATAAACTTGGAGAGAGGAAGAGAAAAGCAAAGTATGAGCACGAGAGGTCAGTATTCGTGGCTGGGTCTTTGCCCTGAGAGCTTGCTTTGTCTCTTTGATGCCAAAAAAACTTTACAAAGTACATGCAGAAGGTGCACGTAGGGCATTATCCTCTTTTGCCAAAGTCTGCGATCAAACCCCTGTTTAAAATGAGGTGTCAGCTCTTTTGTATGCACCTATTGGGATTCTGAATAAAAGTTTGATTGTTAAGAGACAGCTATTTTGCTGTGGTCAAACAAACCGGGAGGGGTGAAAAGGATTTACCTTTACAGACTGCACCACCCACATCTAAGGTTTGAGTAGAGCCTGTGGATTGCATTTGGGAAATAAAAGTTTCCTCTGGAAACCCACCAGAGAAGAAAAGATGATATCTATCTTCCTGAAGAAAATTGTGTTCTTACTCTTCTTTGCCATTTGTTTGTTATGAGTTTTGGTGATAGGGGCGTCAAGGTAGTCTGTGAAACCTTGCTTTGGAATCCAGATATTTGTCTGATTTGTTTGCCCTTGGAGAAACTGGGCTGCTGCAGCTTCATTGCCATGGGAACCTCTAGTTACTATATTTAATTCAGCCCAGGGTTTGCTTGTCTATTCAGTTGCTGCAATGTAGACAGGTGATAAGCAATATATTGATACTAAGCTATATCATACAAAAATGATTAGGCACAGATATTACCATGGTTTTGCAGCATCTGTGGTGTTGCTCTTGTGTTCTGCTATGAGCTGCCTATCCCTCCTGTGCCTGCCTCCAGCCTCTTCTTCCTTTCTCCTGGTGGAGGAAAGACAGCACCACCTGAGTAATCTTTCTGGTCCAGCAACCAGCAAAGGTAGGGACTGCAAGCAACCTCTACTTGCTAGTGGTACTTCTTCCTTCCCTGGGAGAACAACCAAGCAGGAAGTACCTGTGGGCCTTGGAGGGAAGGGTGCTGGAGAAGGGAGGTCTGCACCCCTAGGAGTTGTGGTGTTGGATTGGGTCCCAGTACCTCTGCAGCTTCCAGAACAATGTGAAGACACGCAAGGACATACCATGGCTGCACAAGATCAGATTAAACTGGGAGCAGGGAGATAGACGGTGTACAGGCAGAGACACCCCTATCACCTATTCTTCTTCTAAAGCTTTATTAATTTCCTTAGACTTGGTAAACAATTCTTTTTTCTTTCCCCCACCTCTCCTTCTTTTTTTTCCCCCTCCCTATTGGTATAACGTAAGGTTCAGACGGTATCTGTTATGTCCATGGTGATACAGAGCCTGGGGTCTGAGATGCACACAGTTCCAGTGCTAGTAGAAGCGGAGAAGTGTGCCTTTATTGCAGTCACACTGGGGGGGACTTCTAGAAATGCTCATTGTAGACAAGGCCTTGCCATCATGTGGCTAACTGCAGGAAAATCTATTTTGTAAGTCTTCAAGGATTATTCGGGTTGTTGATTGCTAATGTTTTGCTTCTCTATTGTTTGGTTTAGTGATACTGCATCACTTTGTACAGCATTCAGAGTGTGCATAGACTGTACAAACCTTTACATTAAAATGTTGGATGAGTATTGATTAATCAGTGAAAGATTTTAAGCTGTTTCCTTTAAATTCCAGGACCATGCATCTTAATTTAATTGTTGAGAGGACTGGGGAAAAATACTGCTTACCAAAGGGAATATGTTTTCTGTGATATTTGATCATGGCAAGTATTTTCAAGCAAAAAGAGGTCTTTTAGGGAAGGAGATGGTTCTCTGTTGTCACTCTCTGCTAAATTGACTCTTTCTTTGTAGGTATTACATTGGTCGCCAGATGTTTGTGGTGGTCTCCTCACCTGACATGATCAAGCAAATCTTAGTGACAGACTTCAGTAACTTCACCAACAGAACTGTAAGTACATAAAAACGTTGACTTTGTGGATGAAGGTGGTAGCACTGCTAATTTGAGCGCAGACCAAAAGTGGCTGCAAGGAAGTTGGAAAGAGAGAGAGAGAAATGTACAATGTGGTGTACAACAAGACTTTAAGCTGTATACACTCAGTATATACATTCAGTCTAAGACTTGTCACCAGAACACTCTGAGAATGAAAGGGAATGTCCTTAGAAGAGATACACTGCAATGTGATAGCACCAGATAGATATTGAAGAGAGAGGGTTTCAATATCTAGTTTTGCCAGTGACTTCCTGTGAAATCCTGGGAAATTCACTTCCTAGCTCTCTCCCTCAGTTCTCAGTCTGCAATAGGGAGATGGTATTATTTGCTTTCTCCCACCCCTGATCTGTTTTGTGCTTTTAGACTTTATAGGGCAGGAGAAGTTTACCTGGGACAAGGATATGCCTCTCACAGTCATTGTATATTACTTAATCATACTTACCACTCTGAAAATAATAAATAGCAAAGAAGGAAGTTGGACTTAGCAAGAACTTATACATATGCTGTTGGTTACAAACGTACATCTTGAAAAGCTCTTTTTCTGCTGAGAACAAATAATGAGGGGCAATGTCCAGAGGGGATAGTAAGGATTTCCGGGAGTTGCTCAGCATTTTATGAAGAAATACTGTCACTGTGATCACTTGCTGCCTCAGTGCCACTTATTCCCATGTTTCCCTCTGGCCCCCTTATATGCTCAAACCTTCTCAAATAAACTCACATGTATTCTGGAGGGTTGTTTGTGCCCTCAGGGAAAATTTCATCTCTGATCAACTGTCTGTCTCCTCTGCCCCTTGATTCTCTCTGCAATAAGATAATCTGTTTGCAGACTGCTTGTCTTCTTTGCTTGCTTCTTTTGGTACATGAGGTTCCTCTTGTGACTACCTGTATCTTATTTAATAACTACTTGTACAAGTTGTCCTCCATTCTGCCCACAAGTCACACCTGAATGTATTAATCTATTTTTAGGCTTCTTAGGCTGAAGCTGTGTGTGACAAGGGTCTTTTCTCCATTTTCTCTGTACTTGAAGAAGTTTCCCAACCCTTCCTTTCTTCCACTGCAAGCAGACATCCTATTTCTTCCTGTCCATAACTTTCCCATGCTTTTCTCATGTATATTTGATACTAATAGACTGTATTCACTATTCCTAGCAGTGGCTAGTAACCACAGAACACCTCCCTGAAATTAGAGGGCATTCCTTTGAGAGTAATCTCAGAGATTTGTTCTGCTTTTAATTATAGTCAGCCTTATCATTTGAATATACCTGTCTCTGTATTACCACCCTTCTCAGCTGGTGAAATTTTTCTTCTTCTTCTTCAGGCTTTTTGTGCTCAGACTTTTATCTTTCTTGTGGTTGTATGTCCATCTGTCATGGGCATTTGTGTTCCTCTCTAACATTAAGGTAGGTAGGTAGGTCGTCATTGTAGCCAGTCTCTCTCTCTCTCCCTCTCCTCCTCTCTCTCCTTTTTGTTTTCTTCAGCAGGGATCTGTGAGGTATAGCTGTCTCTGTAGGCTCATATCTTGCCCTTATCAAGTGACTGTCACCTGAATCATTTGTGGCTTTTCTGTACAACATCCAGCTTTATTGATGAGGGACTGAGACACAGACCGAGTGACATCCCTGCCATTAACCAGAAAGCCTGTGACAGATGAGAAATTTAACTCCTAGCCTGCCTTTTAGAAAAATTAACAGTTTCTGACCTGTGCAGTGTTGCTATTTCTGGCTTGCTTAATGCCTGTGAGTCTAATTCAAATGAACTTGCTTCATCTTACATGCTTCTATCTAATTGTTTTATGATCATCTCACATACCTACAAACTTTGATCATTGTTTCTCACTTTCCACTTTGTTCTCTGCTTTTTCTAGCCATTACTTTTCACTTACTGAGGATAAGCAGCCCTCTCTTTCTGGGTCCTCCCACATTTAACCTGTGGATCTTTTTCCCCTCTGGAGTTTTCACAGTGGAAGCTCTGTCTCCTGTTTAATTTGCAATCAGCTGTCTGGGTGAAGTATTAGAATATCCTTTACATTAACTGTTCCACATGAAAATAAATAATGATGGTATGTAAGGAAGGCCAGTGGAATTTATCCAGGTGTGATTTGGGTTGTATGCAAATAATGGTTGAAAGGTGAGGTGAGAAAAGTGCTTTCCAAGTAATAGAATTCTTTCTTCTCACATTGTCTGAATAAAGGTAGTTTTAAGACTCTTAGTAGGGTTGCTTCTGTTTGTATATTTTTAAATTAGTCAAAGCAAACTCCTCTATTTTAAGTGAGGGTTTCTGTTTGCTAGTGGAGAATTCAAAACACGAAATAGATCCCACTACTTTATTTTACCAATTCCTTTCCCAATTGTTTACTGAAAAGTGGTTATAGAATTTATTTTGGAGTCAGTGCTATTCAAAAACCTAGGCTAATATGTTTCAGTCCAGACATGGCACATGCTTATTATTTCAACCCAAACCCTCTTTTTAGCTTAAGAGTATCAGCCTTTTAGAGTAAGAAGGATGGGAAAGTGGGTAAGACTACTGCATTTGAACAGGCCTCAGGAAAACACACATACACTTTTCTTCCCCACCTCTCCACATACCTTTCCTAAACCAAGATTGTACTTCATCCTCCAGATGTGAGAGTTGTCTAACCCACAATGTTGCAAAGGCAATCACTCACCACCTCCAGTAGCAGTTGTAGCAATTGTATGTTAACAAAATGTCGCTGCGTTTCAGGGTGTGGTTCTAATTCTAGAAGCGAAGTGAGGAAAAAGTTTATATTTCATGTTTATTTTACTGCTTTTCCAATTAATTTTAGAGTGTGTATGTATTCGGTTTAGTAGATGATTATTGTGAAGAGTTGCAAATAGTGGATGTACTTGATAGACAGAAGCCAGTAAGATGATGATTCAGTGAACTCTAACAGCTTTTATTAAAGCTGTTTGTAATGTGATGTCATGCCTTTGAGTGCTTGTGAGAAAGATGACCTTAATCTGGGATTGTGCATTTATGGACTACTTGCTAGGAAGTCATCAGAAGGCCTTTATGGAATCAGAGTGGTTTTAATCTGCTGAGAGGATTCTTTTGGATGCATCTCTTGTCCTTTCTTCACATCCAGAGAGACCTGGACCATTTGTGCACTTTTCTCACATTGAATCTGCCTGCTCACTGATTATATAGACAAAGCAGACCTTGCATGTGAACACAAGCCAAACTACTCTTCATTTTATTCAGTTACGTTTCCCTTTGATATTATACATTTCACATCTTTACTATTAATATCTTTTGAATATTGCTGTAAAAAGTCTATTAGGTTCCCTTGCTATCTTCTCTTGTTTCTGAATTGCTGATTAGTAATTCTTGCAACAGAAATGTATGGTGACTGCAGATCAAATCTGCATTAAGGTTCACATCCTTCTAGAACATGCAACCAAATTTAGCATGCAGGCTGTTATTGCCCTGTAGGCATGGGGTATGTGTATTAACTGTATAATCACAGAAGGCAGTCATGACATTCTACTTTCCCACTTAATTTTGCCTCAATTAAAGTAAGCATTGTAGCAATTTAAAGCCAAAAATGTCTACTGTAATATACCTTCATACTTGAGGCGTATGAAGCCTTTCTCCTATGTTTTTAATTATAGTTGAAGAAGAAAATATGAAAATTAGTTTATAGACATTCTGCCAAAAAATATTGAATTAATTTTAATTTAGGTTAACCATGGAAACCTCAGCCTGCATTTTAGGCAGGGCTGTGCTGCAGTAAATGGTACCTTTTTCTCACAACTGTGTTGTCTCTTGAATGGAAGTTTCCTTTTAAGAGCACTAGGACCATTATTAACTGCATTACTGTGTTGCAAGTGAGATAGGATTATGATGTTTGTTGCATTCTGCCAGGTGGGATAACAATACATAATCTGTTTTGAAATTGTTTTTAGTTTCTGCATTGTAAATTTGTTTTTCAATAAGTACTTGAGAATCGTGAAAGTGTACTTTTAAAAATGTAGGAGCAGAATGTTAAGGTGGAGCAACGTTAAGAGAAACATTACCTCATATATAATTAAAATAATTCAGAAGCTGTATGTCAAAATATTTGCTAAAAATGTGGATCAACAAGCCCTAATACAGAGGTAAGTACTGGCTAGTGAAGGTTTGCCAGGCTACTGGAGTCAGTGTTCTGCTAGGATTCATGTGGCTATCACAAGTGGAAACTAGTGGTTTATTCAGACCAAATCCTTAAATCTGCATGCATACCAGCTGGATGAGGATGATATTTTTAAATTAAAAAATCTACACCCATTACAATAGCTGTGAGAAAACATCACTGTTTTTGTGTAAAAAACATCACTGTTTTCTCATCAGGAGTTTTGCTGTTACAGTGGAAAAAGTAATAATGGATTAAGAGCAAACAATAATGAAGTTGTAAAAGAACAAAAAAGTAGCATGAATGTTGATAAAACACGGCAGTACAAATTCCTTGTATCCCTCCTGAAGGAAAAGCAAGTTGCCTGAGCTTCTTTTCTTTTTGCTTGTCTGTCCTTCTAGTTCATTCACATGAGATCTGATTGCTCTTTTCACATGTAGAATTTGTCTGTTACACTAAGCTGTTGACTTCATCTTTATTTTGGTAGACCTATAAAGCTTCAGGCTTACCTATGCTATTAAACAAATAAAATACAACCACAAAGTAGGAAGGATGCTATTTTTTGCATCTTGTTCAGTTGTGGTCCAGGATGTCTGACATAGCCCTGAATTAGCTGTTCTTTCTGGTCTCACGCTAGAGGGGAAGAAAAAGTGTCTTCATATTATTGTATCAAAAGATCTATCCAAATTTGATACCAGAGGCCCTCCAGAGGTCTCTTCCAAACTCAACAACCTACAATTCTGTAGATTTTGGGTCAGGCCCTCAGTCAGCATAAACCAACGTACTTCTATTACCTTTAGATGACTCTACACTGGCTGATAGTGATTATGTGTCTCCAGAGCAGGACTTGGATGTACAACTGGCTTCAAACAACTCGGTGTGGTGCCTCAGGAACTGACTTGTGTGCCTCTGTGCTCTTGGTCTTCTGCAAGTAAAAGATCACTTGCGTGTCTTGTGCAAGATCTTACTTGATTTTTAAAGAACAGGCATCAGCCCCACAGTGCTGTCTTTCAGTAAACAGTGCTAATGCAGCTGTGTATCCAAACCCAGAGCCTGATCCAGCTTGTGGGCTGGGCTGTTTCTTCAGTATCTCTCTCACAAATACAGTTTTTATTTTGCAAAATGAACCCACTAACATACTTATTTGGAGACATGTAATGTAAAAATAGTTAAGGCATGAACAATTGTGTACTGTTGCCAAAAGACACATATACATGCTGACTTGACCCTGTACTCTTGGCTGTTTGGTTTAGAAATGTTTCTTTTCTTCAAATGAAACTTCCTAGGATTATTTCCGGGTGTGTCAGTGCTATCATCGTCATCCCTTTCATGTGAATTTCTTAGTTTATTTAGAAATTGTTGTTGTAAAGTCCGATGAACTCACTTTGTAAACAGAGTATGAATGAGCTTTGCTGTAAGCTTACCTTCGTGTGGTGGTTTGGAGCACCAGTGACACACAGTGTGACAGCGGGTAAGCCAATACTTGGAAAATTATTCACACAAATGAGAAAAAATGGTAAATATATATTAAACAAGGTCTTAATTTTCCCGCCCTTTAAAATGACTGTTCAGTGGGGTGGTTTAGTAGACAAGTGATGTTCTGGTGCATGTAAATAGTTTGATTGTGATATTTAGTTTTGAAAAGTTCCGGGGTTTTGTGGCTGCAGAGAGAAGGAATGTGCTTTAAATTTGTTAGGCTGCCTCAGTCTGCTTAGATATGGGGTTTTTTTCATTTTTCTATCTCTTCATTTTGTTTCATCTTAGTTTTTGTTTGGTTCAAATAGGACATGAAATATGACCAGCACAACACCTCTGGAGACACCATGTCCCAAGATTAGTTGGTACACCTGCATGTGGGCATGTGTGCATGTTCCTGTATATATTTATGGAGGCATGCAGATGCATGCATATTGATTTGGGGTCTCTTTGTGATTTGAGGAGAGGCTGAATCTCTAGTCCTTGCTAGAGTGTTGTAGACATCAGCTGTGCTATATCTTATTATAGAATCTTCACAAAACGTGCCTCTTTGTGCATGCCATGGCGACATTTCGGTTCCTGATGCTGTAAAGCCGTCACACCTGATGGCAGGCCATGCCTTGAATATCCGGTTGTTTGTGATACAGAGCCGTGATGTTCTTCCCTCCCTGACTTTTTAGTACTAACCCAAGCATCAGTCCTGCCACATGTACAACAAGCCTTGATCTCACTACCTAAGAATATTTGGTGCTTCCAAAAATCATTCTGTGCTTTACGAGGATAAGTGAAAAGGTGTCCAAGCAGCGAATTTTTTACCTAGCAGTTTTCTACAGCTTCTAGGTCATAGTTGGTTTGAAATCTTGGCTGGTGCAGTATCATTATAGAAAGGGAATTATGTTAGCAGGGAATGCATTTGACTATATAGCACTTATCTGTTTAATATTAATTTGTTTGACTGCATATTTGTGTGTGCTGTTGTACAGCCATGTAAGCCCAGATGTCTGAGTGATTTTCCAGTGCCAGTCCACGCCAGGAAGCTGAGAAAGGGCTCTTATCCTTGTTTTGACCTGATGGTTCAGGAGCACTGAGGCTCAACCACCATAATGATGTATCTGCTTGCTTTCCCAAGTGAGTTTCCATGGCTGTCTTCTAGACATGCTAGAATACCTTTCTAGCCTTGTCCATATACATGTAACTATTTTGCTGCCTTCTATACCTGGTAAAATAGCTTTTAATTCTGGATTTCTTTTTTCTTTCCTCTTTTTTGCTTTCAGAGCTTGCACGTTAATTTTTCTGAGCAATTAAATTCAGTTTGGTTTAAATGTTTTAAAGTAGCAGTGCATATGCTTGCAATAGAAACTTGAAAATTAAAATAATAAATTTTGAGAGGGTCATTTCTTTCACACTATGTAAGTCTTTTTATGCATGCACAACAAATCGCCCCTTATTCCCCATATGCTGAAGCTAATAGCAGAAAACTAATGTTCTCAAATGATCACTGCTGTTGACTGTAAAATTAATCAGACTTTGGCTTCAGTTACCCTTAAAGAAAGAACTGATGTATTAGCAGGCCGTTCTGTGAACCACCTGATCATCTGAATCCTGGTGAGATGAAGTCTGGTTTTGTGATTAGGGCTCTAGGTAGGGATTGAGGAGCTCTGAGCTCAGTTTTTGGCTTTGCTGCAGAATTCCTGTGTTCACAAGGGCAAAGCATTTAGGAAGTGCTTTGTCACCTTAATACATGTAAAAGACTATATTGGGAATTTCCAGCTGAACAGTATCGTTAGCGAATGTTAGTGCTTTAGGACTGATGGCAATGGATTGGGATTTGGTTTATCTGTTAATTCAAGTAGTTGTGGTGGGAGGGTTTTTGTTTGTTCTTAAAAGAAGCTTCAGAAATGTAGATTAGAAAGTTTTAATGAAAAACTCTCTTTTTTTCTTTTTAAGTACGTTTCTATTTTGAAGTATTAAAAAAATGCTAAAGTAGAACAGTTAATATTATCAGATTCAATTGGATGTATTTGAGGATTATCATCTCTCAAGCTTGTAATTTTTATTTGTGATTCTAATTCAGAACAGGAAACCAAGTGAAATCTCTGTCCTGCAAAATGGGAAAGCTCATCTGTACTTACCTTGGAACACCTGGCATGTGCTTCTGCTGACCACTTGTCCTGATCCCAGCCAGGACAGGCTGAATTTTTTGTGATAACCAGGAAGGTGCATGGCCAGAACCCACAGGTTATTCTATATAACCTCATGGTGATATAGAGGGGGACAGGGAAGGGATGCTTTTCTGGAGAGCCATACGGTGTTGTCTGTTGCCAGGGGGTTTCCGTGTGAATAATTTCTTTTCTTGTACCCTCTGTCAGTGTTGTCGTTACTGTTCATTTTCTCATCTCATTACTATTTCCAGTAATTTGTTCTCCTCTCAACCTGCGATCTTTGCCTTTTTGCCTCCAATTCTCCTCTTCATCCTCCTGCAGGGAGGAGGGGAAGGAAAGTGGGAGAGCGAGAGAGTGACAGTGTGGTTTGCAGAGTCTCAGTGGGGGCACTGACCTGGAGAGTACCATTCCTAAACCATGACACCACTATACATAATAAGATGGTAGCATTTGCTTACTTCTATTCACATTCTTCTCATTTAATTCAGTGGGCCATGAGTGTGTATATACATAAGTATGTTTATTCATAGTCTACCCAGAATTAGGATATTCCCTTAAATAGGAGACTTTGTTTTTCACTGTGCCTCTCATGGAAAAGATGGTGAAACCTCATTGCAGTCTACAATTTCCTCATGAGGGGAAGAGGAGGGGCAAGCACTGATCTCTTCTCTGTGGTGACCGGTGACAGGGCCCAAGGGAATGGCCTGAAGTTGTGTCAGGGGAGGTTTAGGTTGGATATAAGAAAAAGGTTTTCCCCCAGAGGGTGATTGGGCACTGGAACAGGCTCCCCAAGGAAGTGGTCACAGCACCAAGCCTGACAGAGTTCAAGAAGCATTTGGACAATGCTCTCAGGCACATGGTGTGATTCTTGGGGATGGTCCCATGCAAGAAGGCTAAGGGTTGGAATCAATGATCCTTTTGGGTCCCTCCTAACTCACTGTGATTCTTTGCTTCTCACACATTTAAGTATTTGATAAAGATTTCTGAAAGTTTAGGAAGATATAAATAAAAATGGGTTAGAGTACCACTGAACAGCTTACAAGCAATCAGTCTTTGAACACTGACTGTAGTAAAGTCCAATTATCTAAAGGATGGTCCTGTTGACTGACTTGGAGAGGCGCTCTAGCTGACAACGTATTTCCTCTGAGTGATGACTGAGGTAGTTTGCAGTTTGAGGAAGGTTTCCTGTGCTGTTGTGACTGGAGGAAGCTCTCAGCATATCCCCAGCAGTGGTGGCAAGGCTGTAGCAGGGCTTTTGAGAAAGCCACACTTCTATTGAGGCTGCTGGGTTAGCTGGCTGCTGTATTGTTGTCCAGGTAGGTCATGTGAATTTGTTTGCTTGAGATTTATGGATCTTTAATTGAGTAAGTAAACACTAATATTTGTCACACTTCCAGGTAAGATTGCAAATAAAACTGGCTGCTACCTTCTGTATGAAGGGCTAGCAGTAGTGGTGAAAACAGATGGGTTACACACAGATGGAATACAAAATAAAAACTTTCCACCTTTTCTCTTTTCTAGACATTAGTTGTCTATTTTCAGATGCTGTGGGCCATAAACCTTGGCAATATAAAAGCAATGCAACTGACTGTAAGGAGATTAGAAGACTTGAAAACAAGTTTCCTCTTTCCTTGTCCCCCATCAAAAAATGATGAATCAGCAGGTTGAGACCACAGCTGAGGTTGAGATGTACAGTCCTCTTATTTTTTCCAGGAGTTATTATGAAATGAGTTATTTTTCAGCATGGGTCTAAGTATTTGAATCTATCCCTGAGTCTTTCTCTGGTTTATTAATGGGCTGCAGTGCTGCCATCACCATGGTATCCTGCTACCTTTTCCCCTGTGAAGACTGCAAATCCGCATGTTGAGGAAATTTACATTTTTAATTCTCCACTCTCCACGCCTATACATATAAAGATGGTTTGTGGAACCATGGGAGAACACAAATGCAAGGACAGTCTCATATCGAGAAATGACTGGGGTTGCTGTGTTGTTTTGTTCATTTTTAGCACTCTTTCTCTATGCTATTATACTGCAGCCATCATTGGTTCAATACCTGCTCCTAGGTAGACACCAGAACACCAGATGGATTACGTACTTGCAGCACTAATGATAGTGGCTGATAATGTGTGCAAATCTCCCTTTCACTGCTTGTTCAAGGCAGTAAAGAAGTACTGAATACAGCTGTACATAATTACGCTTCTTTTGAAACTAAATCAGCCTGTGAAATTTCTGTTCCTGGAAAATGGTCAAAATTAGTCAATAAAAAACCAACAAAACAAACAAACAACAAAACCCCAAACCCTTTGCATGTACTTAGTGGTATATTGTGACGTTCTGTTTCTTAAATGCAAGGCTTCCCTGCCAACTCTATTGAGACAAAGTGTGTGTGGGGGTGAATACTGCATAATGAAACTACTAAAAGGTAGTTTTGCTGCAGGTGTAGGAAGATGCTGATTTGACAATATGCTGTGCATATGCACTTGTTTATGGCATCAGAAGTTTATGTAGGACTAACTATGCATGTGTCTTAATGTGTTACAGGTACATGAAGCGCCACTTATTCTTTCTACCCACTCCCTGTTTCTTTCACATGTTTCTTTGAGTTACTGTAAGATCAGCTTTTGAAATTATCTATTTTGGCATGTTTATCCTCACCTCTTTTTTCTTTATTTGCAAAATTTCATCTTACTAAACAACTGAAGAAAACAAGATCAGAGTTTTATTAGCTTTTGCCTTCCCTTCCCCCAGTTTTTCTCCCGTTGAAACTTGCCAATCACTTTTAAAGCCTACACTGGGCTTTTCTGCAGCACAGGAGATATCATTAAGGCTTTAAACCCACTAATGAGGGAAATGTGCGCTGCTTGAAGGCTCCTGCAATATTAACTACATCCAATTATGTTAGGTAAACGTATGAGTATAGTCAAAACAGGATGAAAGCATATCTTTCTATTCGGGCCAAAAGCAGTCTTCTGAGCCAATCTTTCATCAAACTTACATTGGCTATTTATTTACTGGGTTTGCAGCACTTTTTTTTAATACTGAATAATAATGCTGAAGACAAGCAACACTTACAGGCAGGAAAGGACTATCTATTCCTAGGGCTCTGTTCCTTATTTAAAGAACATGTTTTACCACTGGATAAAATATGTGAAATCTTAAGTCTGATGAATATTTCTTCCTGTTTAAATACAGCATTGCTTCCTTATCTAATCCTATCCTTAGTTGACTGTGTTGTGAGTAGGTGGAGTAGAGATGCAGTTTGTGCTGGTCTTTGCTGGTCCTGACCTTTGATTTCTGTTGATTTGTTGTTTTTAAAGGGAAATTAACTTATCCTACTTCTTGGGATGTATGCTGTAAGAATATTTTTTCTGAAGCTTATTCAGTCTAATAGCCCAGGTTTTTAACAGTCCCTCATTTCCGACTTCTGATACTGTTACTTGACAGTAGCAGATTGGTTGTTTTGTTTACAGTTTTCTCACTTTTCTCTATTCTTGACATACCGTAGAGTGTCATGTCCTTTGATTCCTGCCTTTCCCAGGCTGCTTTTGTTTAGTAGAGTAATTAGTTTGTCACTTGTTCCAGAATTGACATAGGCTCAGATCACATTTGAGTTGGCCTTTTTTACATGCTTGAACAATCAGAGTTCAGACCCAGCACTTTGCTTTGTTTCCATGTCCTTAACCACATTTGGAGGTAACTCAGCTGCTCCTGTACAAAAGGTCCGTTTGAAGCATCTGATGATAGATGAACTGTCTCAGGTCTATGCAAGTGATGTTTCACAGCACAGAAAAGTGATTTACATGTACATACCTAGAAGCCTGGAAGTTCAGCACTGGAGTGGATGTGACATGGCAATAAATGATATTTGAATCGTTGTCATGTATCATGCCTAAGATCTGTGTAGCCTTGTTGAGTGTCCTCTTTCAGAGGTGGCCAGCAGCAGAGTTCAGAAAACTATCATAACAGCAGGACAGAAAGTGACAGTAATCTTCCTTCTGGCTTATCTGCCCAGCCTCCAGCAACCAGTGCTGTGGTGACTTGCAGTGCCAGAGGTTGCATCTGAGCATCATTTCTCCCATTGGCTCCAAATCTGTTCCTACTCCACCCCATTTTGAACCCTTTCTATTAACTGTAGTGCCAACAGGTGAATTTTTTTTTTTTTTTAAAGGGTAAACTTTTTGTTTTGAATGTGATAAGAGTTCTGTCTGGGGACTTGTCTGTGTGCAAGTGAAGTTCAATCCTCTTCAGTGAGAGTTAATGTGATACATGTGGGCAGTATTACAATAATCCTTGCAAGCCTCTGCTCTTCATTTAAAGGTAGTATTGTCATCTTCAAAATAGTGGGAATAATTTTCTCTTTAGACATTCATCCAGATTGCTTAATCCATTTACCTGCCTTTGTGTTTATACTTGAAGTTAGAAGTATGAAAGGTTTCTTCCTTTCCTTTTTTTTTTTTTGATGATATAATGATAATATTCTTATCTAGCACAACGCTAACAACCTTTTGTTAAGATGTCTTAGCCGGACTTACCATTCCCACAGTGAGACCTACAAAATGGATCATGTGAGCATTCCTCATCTGGTTCAGCTAAGAAGCTAATTCATCTTAGTTTATGTGTCAACGTGGACTTTTTCAAAACTATACAGGCTGACTTGGCACTGAAGCAGACGATGAGTGCTCACAAGGGCGCTCCACCAGCTCCATTTCAATGGTGGTTATCTCCAATAGAGGGGGGGCGGTGAACAGCTGGTGGGGTCGTAGCATCTTAAATTGATGCAGCTGGTTTGTAGTGGTTCTCTGACCAAAGCGTGGAAAGTTCTCTTCTACCCGGTGATTAACTCCAGTAGATCTGTTCTAAGCAAAAATTGTCGCCATCCTGGTTTTTTTGCTTGTGACCTACTCCATGTAACATTCATTCTGTGAGAATGAAACCTCCACAGGAAAGGACATTTAGAGACAGTGCACTGCTTACCACTGACTGCGTGTTACGACCGTAAATCTTGGGGATCGTAAGTGAAGAATGAGTCGGCAGGTATTATTTCAGTCTCTGGTGAGAATTCTTCTTTGTTTATATTAGCAACCACATATCTTGGCACCATTTGTTGTAAATAATTGATAGCAAATAGTTGGCTGATCTGAGCCTTGGGAAGGGAAGACGCTGCTGTGTGCTTTGCAGGTGCTGTGGAAGTGCTACTCTGTTCATGCAGAGCTACTGACCATGACCAAGGAAAGTTGCAGGACACTTCCTGGTACTACTGATGTGTTTTCAGTGTTACATCCACCAACTTAAAAGGGAAAGCCAGGAGGATGAGAGGTGTAAAAGTAAGAATTTTACACTGCATGGCTCACTCCCAGCTCTCCAGCATAATGAGTGCTCCCTACTTGGAGCACATGGGGCCACTGTTCATTTTCACATTGATTCTTCTGTTTCTGAAGGCTTGGGGATGGCTTGAGAAGACTCCATTTGGCCCCACAGACACATACACAGCAACATATTTACCAGGATCAGGCAACAGCTATTCTGCAGCAAAAGTAAAGGATTGTTGATTCTTGTTAATTATTTACTCCTGCCAGCCTCCTCTCACTGGTGCTAAGCAATAGAAACAAAAATAACTACATTCTTTGCTGAAATAATATTCCATTCCTCTTCTTTTACTTTCATGTGGGCTCTTGCAGAAAAGGGTTTGGGGAAATAAGCAGTAAAAACAAGAACTGTCTTGCACTCTTCTCCTTTGCTAGATAAATCTTAAGTTGAAGGTACACAAGATATTATTTTTTTCTCTTTTTAAGGCAATTGCAAAGAACAGTTTCCCAATTTGCTTTTCCATTCTCAGTATGTGCATTCAGATGAAGCTAAAACTGCACTCTTGCACTTTTTACGCAGCTTTCCTAAAATAATTCTGAATAATTTAACAATGGCTCAGAAACATTCCAGTTTAACCAGTCATTGACCTTCAGTCATATTTTAATGTCATCAGGACTATACTGGTATTTCATCAGTTCCAAAGAAGCTGTATTGTTGCAGAGGCAATGGTGAGATCTATAATTAAAGTTGCTCATGTCTTCCATTACAGTGTTTTCCTTTCAGTAGATTATCATAGTTTAACTGCTTCAATTAATATTTTCCATTTAGAACTTTTCAGTCAAAAAGGTCTTGCTATTTTGGAGATGATGCCTAGGGAAAAGTTAGGGTTATTTATCGACTGTGAGGAAAATAAACTCAGAGTCTGTTTCTTTGGTTTTGGCTTTGTTCCCTCTAGTGTTAAGGGCTGGATATAAAAACCACTTTGAAAATCTGACCAAACTGCTTAAGTTTATAAGCCCCTGAAGAATCTCAGTAAACACAAACTCAAAAAAATTTATTAAAGGAGACTGACTTACTACTATCTGTCCCTGCTGACAGGACTCTACAGATGACTAAGAATTTCTACAAGTCTTCACGTGAGCTTTACATTTCAAGGATGAGACTCCTGAGTTTGTGACTGATTCATTTCACATGAAAGAGGTTTTTTTATGTGTAATACTAAAACCTCCCAAGATATTATTTTCTCTAGAAATCTTATATTTGAAAAATCAAATGGAGATCCTATGGTCAAAAAGGTAGGAGAACATAACTGAATAATTGGACCCATTTGGGCCCATTTTTGCATATGCTTGAGGATACAAAAGCTGCACTAAGCCTAAGATTTTCAAACCTCTTAATGCTTTATTTTGCTCTCTTAGTATCCTCCTAATATAATTGTAATTGATTTCAGTAGGAATAGATGGCATACTATATTGTCAGCAGCAATAATTAAAAAAAAAAAAATCACCTTAGTGATTTCTGAGATTTGATTAAGAAATGTGGGGAAGACAGATGTTTCATGTTGTGGCTGATTTTGAAGAGTCAAAAGCCAAAATAAAAAAAACCCACATTGATTAAAGTAATTTGTTTCAGTTACAGCTTTTAATATAAAAAGTAGTTTCAATTTATAAGGTAAAGTTATTTTGTTCCAGAAACATATACAACAAGATATTTTGTTGGAGCTTTTCTCCTTTTTTTCTTCCAGAAAGCCCAGAGAAAGAAATTGATTTTGCACTTTTTCCAGTTTCTTGCAACCACACGGCTTTATTTGAGTTGCTATAACTCTGGTTTGGTTTGGTTTAATATTTGATTTGAGTTTTTAAAAAGAATATTCCCTCTTTAGTTGGTGTTTCACTGTCTTACATTAGATGTTCTTTAAATGCTCTGGCTGTTGGATGGCACAGCCTTGGTTTTACCCTCCTCAGTGGTCAAGTGGGACAGCTCTCATGTCCTCACTTTTTTTCATCAGTTCCCTTGGTACCTGTGGTGGTATTTCGGCAGTGACAGTCATTTCTGGCTGTAAGAACTTAGGTTTGTCCTAGGGTTAAGATTTATTCTAAGTAGAAAATCAGTAGGGTTTTAGACATGTCACAGAGGGTTGTTTTTTTTCAGTTTCAAGATCTGTTTTATTTTTCAGGCTGTTGGATCCTGGGGGAATTCAGCGTGAACCTCAGGTGTGGGAGAAGCAGCTGTGCAGATGCAAAATGAGTTCTTGTGGTGTGGGAGTGTGTGCTGCGCTGGCCAACACTGATGGTTGGGAGCTACAGCTTCCACCCACCAATAAAACTGGCTTTATATTTATAAAGATATAAATAACTTGTAAATACTAATAATTTCCTGGGTGCTTGCAATCAAGTGTGATGTGTGTGCCGAGTATGGGTGCAACCTGACAATTCCACTGGTGTGTGGTCCTTCTAGAGAGTGAAACCTCTTTTCTTCTTCACATAGGAAATCCCAACAGGCAAAACTAAGGCAACCTCCCCTCATGTTGTCCATTGTCTTTCTGTGTGTGCCTGGCTTTCGTGGGGTTAATCCTCAGTGCAAGGTTGCGGGTGTCTCATTCTCATGGCTGGCACACACTACTTCCCTGGGCACTCAAAGACAATCTAAATCCCAAATCCTGCTCTGTCACTGTTTTGATCCGCATTTGCTGAGCTTCCAGCTTGTCTGTGCCTGAAATGCTAGTGCTGGCTTTTTGGGCAACATAAGTGGGGAGAACTCAGGCTCTGACCCATCCCCTTAGTTTTATGTTGTGGTGACAACACAGTAAAACTGAAGCAACAGAGTGTGAAACAGGCCCCCCAAATGATGCATTGCCTTGAAGGAGACCTGTTTGTCAAGAAAGGGATTGGTGAGCTCTGGGGTGTGGGCTCCAATTTGTGGGGTTTTTGGTTGTTTTAAAATTTTGTCTTATCAGAGAACTCTTAAGATGACAAGATATGGTGATGTGCTTTATGCTTCATACTCTGCACTCCTTGCTACTCCAAGTCTAATATGTTTGAGAATGCAAAAGTAGCTGATACTGTTAATATATTTTGAACGAGGTACTTGCTGATACTCAGAGGAACATTTTAGCTTCTCTTCTTGAAGAAGTGAAATAAGAACGATGTGAGCAACAGTCTGCTTGCAGGTTGTTTGTGAAGTGAGGCTGTTTTACTGAAATTATAAGCTCCAGGGAACTCATGATAAGTCCTGTAATATTATCTGTGAGCAATGGGTCTTTATTATTCTAGAAATTATCTTATAACAAACACTTAATTCTTGATGTGCTCAAATTAATTTGTAAGAGGCAAACGTACAAACACTATTTCATA
This sequence comes from Myiozetetes cayanensis, assembly GCF_022539395.1. Taxonomy (NCBI): domain Eukaryota; kingdom Metazoa; phylum Chordata; class Aves; order Passeriformes; family Tyrannidae; genus Myiozetetes; species Myiozetetes cayanensis. Next base: position 56,343,444 of record NW_026087521.1, on the reverse strand, counting down.
TAAGCATGCTTTGACATGCTTTGATAAATTAGGATTTATTTTTTTTAATTTGATTGAAACCAGACAAATAACCACAAATATGAAATCTTGGAAGATAAAAATCCTGAAAGTGTGCTTTGCATCTCCTGAGAAAGTTTTATAGCTAGCTCTTCTTGAGGGACAAATAAATGAGGAATGAAAACAGCTACTGTGATCAGGAAAATGCATTAATGTTTTGACAGGTAGATGTGGAGATCTTAATACATGAAGTTTGGATTTTTTTCCCTGATGTGTAAATATCCACTCAATGTAATTAGAAACAATTGTGAAGTAGCATGCAGGGAATTCAAATTCTTCAGCTGAGCAGATACTGCAAATGTGATTTGTTGACAGCTTGTCGTCCTGCCATTACAGCTGACCTGAAGTTTTTCTTTTCTGAATGACTTTTTAAAGGCAAAGTAACATAAAAAGATAAGTATTTGGCCAGAGAGTATTCTGACTCTGACTAGCAGCATATGCTTAGAGAAACAGTAGAAGAACAGGGCAAGTGTAGAGCGATATTTCCTATAGAATATCCTCTGGACATCTGACTGTCCATGATTGATTTCCTAGGCTGGAAACTACATCCATCTTTTTAATTTTTGATAACCCTTTTATTCAGTAGTTTGATTTAAATAGCATCTTGGATGTATTTTTTTGTTTTGGTTTGGTTTTGCTTTTTTTGTTTGTTTTTTTTTAAGCATGAGAAGTCTTCACAAGCAAACTTGTATCTGCTTTGTTTGACATTGTTTTCAAATTTTCTTTTTGGCATTGGGGGGAAAAAAGGTGAAATACTTTTTCCTTCAGTTGTTTTGCACATGTTGGAGATCATTGGCCTGAAGTATTAATCCCAAACGTTCTGTTTCAAAATAGATAAATGACAGTTTGAAGAATATTTTGTATATCAGGATGTCATCACACAGGAAATGGGATAGTAGGCAACAATTTTTAGGTGTTACGTGGGGACTTTGAAGACTGATAGAAACCCTTTAAAACATCTTTCAACTTTCAGTCACAGTTTGCCACTTGTTTATTTTTAGTGTTTCCCAGTGCTTGAGGTGTTAAGCTAGACTGACCCCTCTATAAGTTTATTTCTGTATTACAACATCTGTGTGAAAGGAATCAAACCAAAATTGTCAATAAAATATTAAATACATGAAAAAAAATGACATTACTTATATATAGACTTCTCTGAATAAAAATTTTGCATGCAAGCAATATTTTTAAACTAAGCTATTGCTTAGCCTCCCCTTTGCCTGGCTAGCTTGCCTCTGCTAGTAATCAGAAAGTCCTAAGCATTTAACCCCTATCTGAGGGGCTTAATTTGACAATACAGATTTAAAGCTCTTGCTCAGCCGTAGCTAATGCTTGGAAGTGCCTTGAATCCCTTGGAGCTGGTGATTTCAGCAGCAGCTGGAATCACCAAATCAAAGCTTAGTAGCTTTGAGACCTATCTTGTATCCAACAAGAGAGACCTATGAATAAGATGTTTTGAGAGGAGATGGTCCTCACAGGTACCTTTTAAACTGGCTGGTGGTTCAGGCACTGCAGAAAATGTAGCAGCAACAAACATATTTCTTTGAGTCATAAGGTGGTGGAACGAGGCCGTTTCACTACAATCCCCCATGAAAAGGGAAACTGCCTGGAGTACAAGGGAAGGGCTTTCATGCATTTACCCGCTGACAATAGTTCCAAGGCACTCATCTCATCTCATCTCTCTGTGAAGTGCCCTACCTAGAAACTTATAGGTGATTCTGTGGAATATGCACTTGCAACCTTATGTGTTGAAGCTACTCTACATTTCATGTGGTCCATGGCATCTGTGGTAGAGAAGTTAGTGAATCTCTGCAGCCTGATAGGACAGTCAATCTGGATCAGGAAGACACTGCTAGAAAATATTGCTGATCATGAAGGCTGAGGTTTCAGATATCACTGCAAAATATTACTCATGTATGTTTCTCTGAAGATAGTTTTATGTAAAAAGACTTTGTAGAGGAACTGGGACTTAAGACCTTTTCACAAGGGGAATAAATGCTCTAAGTCCAATTGAGTTCACTCGTAAGTGATACCTTAAGGAGGTTCAGTACTCTTCCTACATTGCTATCATGGCAGCTTGGACAACTCTGTGCTCAGCTTTGGTGAATTCTTTTTCTGAGGTATCTAACAGCGTATGAAAGGCATTTGGGTCAGGATTAAGGGAGCAACCAAGAACACAGTCAGTGGGAGGTTGAGTAGTGCTTACAGTCTCTCTTGGTACTTTCCAGAAGCTTCAAGGTTACTGCAGACATGTCTCTGAATGAGCAGATTATGGAATGCAATGGTCCTGTGTAAAATAAAAGATCTAGTCAAAGTTCTTATGGGCATTGCCTCTCATTCCTATGTATGACAGTGACTGAAAGCATGGAAATAGATCTGTACCAGAAGTTACTGGTGACTGTGTTTTCTCCAAATACTACATAAAATCTGTAAAGGGAATATTCTGGTCCTCAACCTTTCCTCAAGGAAAAGTGTGGATAAACAGAGAGGCTTTTAATAGTATTACAACTTTATCTGATATTAAAAAGTCCAGTTACGTCAGCTGGAAAGTAGATTTAGACATGTTTAAAAACTGCTTCTTGGCACAGCAGAAACTGCGTATAGAATATGGATTCTCTAGTACAACCTGCATTTTTTTATAATACTCAAAATTCCTAATTAATGAAGAGTACATGTGTTTTTCTTTGGTTTGATTGTTTTGATCCAAAATATGCAAACTGACCACCATACGCAAACTGATGAAGGCGCGGACTTAATTTCGGTCTTTCTTACACCAACAAATGGAACGTGTGACTTGCATCAGTCTGGGTCAGACTGCAGGAGGCCATATGTGTTTGTTTTAGCATTTATGAATGGTTATATTTACCTCATTGCAATGACTCGCTTCGGTTTCTATTGACAAAATCATGACTTAAGAGAATGTTTGCAAAGACAAGAACAGATGTTTCCAGGCTGCTTGCCACAGAGAGGAAAAAAAAGCTGGTATATGCTTGTAAGCTGGTGTTGGCTGTGCCATTTTTCCAGTGAGTAATTGTGAACGGTAGTCATTAGTCAGTTGTTGAAGATCCTGACTTGACAACAAAAGAACGGGCTTGGAGATGCCTTTTTGTATAGTGTCATCTATATAGCAGAGTAAAAGACAATTGCTGTAATCACTGAAACCAATTTTTTGAAGTACCTTAATGACCAAGGAGAACCTAAAAGCTTAATGAAATAGATAATCTATGGATATTTTCTCCTCTTCTCCACAGGCGTGTTGGTTTCAAATGAAGCTGAAAACTTTTACTAGATGCTTTTATGAAATTGCAAAGCAACATGAGCTTTCTGGAGTCAGATTGGTGATTTTCTTTTTCCCTCTGCAGCCGTAAGATCACCTCCTAAATCGTAATACTAAAATTGAACTTGTTTTAAACAAACTTTTCTAGAGGGGGGAAAATGGTGTAATAGGCTCTCAGTAGGGTTGATGATCTGGGAGGGTTTTGGGCAAAGTGTTTGTAAAGTAATATCTGTGCAGAGACGGGCAAGGAAGGACTGATTTCAGCTACCTGGGAGCAGCAGTGTGGGGTGCATGGCATCTGAGGATTTGGAAAAGGAGTTTTGAAAAGGCAAATGAAGAGGGAACCTGCTGTGAGAGAGACAACGCCTGTGTGTAGCAATTGCCTTGGGTGTTCTATGGATGGGAGGCCCCTCACGGATAGAGCAGAGGGGTGGGAGCTGCTCACTGGTCTCCCACGCTGGGACACAGCCCTCTGTGGGCAATGCCAGGCATCTGCCCTCTGTAAAGGCTTTAATTTTTGGGTAAGGAGTTAGGTCTTGCTCCATTATGAGATGATGATTTGTGAAAAGAAAAAACTTACGTGTTTTGAAGAGATGTGGCTATAACATATGTGTACTCACAGACCTTCCAGATAAAAACAACAATGAACTACAGGGTATGTGACATAAATGACCTCTATTTTGGCTTTAAAAACATGGAACACAGAGCTCTCCTGGCTCAGTCAGAAACCACTACACAATATGTCTTCAAATGTCATGAATGCAGGGAGAGCTGAGCATGACTTAAAACACCAAGCAAGTTTGAAAGAATACACTGTATCAGTTTACCAACAGGGAATTTTTAAAACGAATATATGGAGGCATCTTCTGCCTTCCCGCTTCCATGATCCACTTACTGTAGGCTTGGTAAGATGTATTCCTGGAGATATTTCAGATTTGTTGTTTTTTTTTTTAACTGTTCCTTTTTTTAATAGGCAGTGTTATGTTGATCTGTTCAGTGTCAGGCCACTGCCACTGACTAGATGAAATACCATATGAGCAGTTCATGGGTTTGCTGGTTCCACCTGCTGGCTGAACTGGTGGTGATGACCTGTCAGTCAAGTGGAGTTGAACAAGTAATCTTAAAAAGAGATTTTACTAATAATTCCTGTCTGAAGTATGGGGATAGTGTCTTGTCTTCATGCTACAAATTTTCTTTCTAATTTTTTATTAACTCTCATTTCATTAAATTAAATTTTAAAAGGCAGTTTCTTAAACAGGATGAAAATGTTTAACCACAAATGCATTTTTAGCAGGAGCAGGACAGAAAACCTCTTTGAAAATAAGAAGATGAACAAGTTAACCCAGTGATGTGCAAGCACTGCTGCTTGCTCATCGCTTCTGGAGCTTGCCCTGGGAGAGAAAGCCTAGAGCTGCTCCCTGCTAGAGATAACACAGAGAACTGCATAGCATGCATGAAAGCTGGGAGAAGAATGACCCCTTGTATTGGGAATGTACACCAAAAATACCCCCAAAGAGGGAAAAGGGTGAGGGTGGGTGAAGCCCAGAGTTAGGCTTGACTCTGGATACTGCAGTGCCCATAGTACCAAAGGAAGGCTAGAGGAGAGAGGAGTGAATGGCTCTCATTAGCATGGGTTGTAGGGTTGAAACTAGGGCTAAAGTTCGGGGAGCATGGACGTGGGATTCTAATTAAAACTGGATACTGCAAAGCCTGCAGGGCTTGAAGAAAACTTACATGAAGCCAAAAACTGTTTGCTAGGTATGACTAATTCCAGAATTATCATTGGAGTTACTGTTTGGATTTGGGATTTTGGGTGCTCTAGAGCTCAGTTCCTTGTTTGAATCTCACCAAACTGAGGGTTGAGGTTTGACCCCAGTAGAAATAAATATTTTTTGTTTGGTTTTTGTTAGCATTATGCTATGATTAAGTCTAAGTTTAAGATAAAGTTTCTGAGATCCTGTTTTATAAGGTTTCATTTTTTGCCGTGTTGTCAAAGCACATGGAGTAGATTAGCAGCTAGTTCTGTAGAGGTGAGTGGTTTATATTGTAGGTTTCCAAGCTAGTTGGTTTTTAAAGGTCTTTAAAGGTATACTTTAGGTTCTTCAAAGATTCAACTGTTCAGGATATTTAAAGAGTGCATGGCTTCATTAACTTTCTTCTGCTGGCTGTAAACCTTTTCCCTTTTTTTCCACGAAAGGAACAAGAAGGGGTTTCTAAGGGAACATCATGATGCTGTTACCTTTCCTCCTGGTCCAGGCAGTCATTGCTGGCTGCCAGAGGTTCAGTCTAACCTGCTAATGACAAACTCAGAGAAGGAACAAATGATGTATGTATCACAGAAGGCTACAGTTTTACACCAGGATAGAACAGGGACAGGATATTAGTGCATGAGTAGGTCCTACAGATAGATATCCATATTGACATGGTTGTTAACGTGGTTTTGTCGTTATTGACTACTTGTCCCCCAGGCATGGTCTGGACACAGTTCAGGAGGTGAAGATGTACCATGCCCATAAGCAGTTTGGATATGTCCATTCTTTTCAGGAAAGGGATTTAACCTTGGGGACAGGAGGTGTTGTGTTCCACTTGGCCTCAGAGCCTGAGAAGAGTCACTTTCCTGAATTATTTAGCAATACAGAGCAAGCCAAATTGACTCAGGGATGAACAAACCAATAACTGGGACTGAAGGGTCAGCCTAAGGAACACCTTAATGGGGAGGGAACTCTTGCATCAACTGCAGAGATGCTGCTCATCTGCAAATATTATTTTCTGTTTTAAAAGCCCCGATGTTTTAAAGGATTAGTTTGCAAGCAAATCCCTCCAATTTTCCTCATTGTTGCTGATGGCATGTCTGTGATTGTGGGAACTCAGCAGCACTTATAGGTACACTGCAGCAGATTACCATGCTGCCAGTAGTTTTCATGCAGCATTACTGTACCATGGTAAGAAATGGTTGATTGCACAGGAGAAGGAAGTGTAGAGGAATCGGTGAGTATTTAGATAATGACAGATGGAACATGAGCCTGATTGCATTTGACTTAAAAGCAACCTCCTTTGCCACTTAAAAACCAAGATCCTAGCCCTAAAAATATTACACCTGCCTCCCATGGTAATCTTTTTAGTGATTTTTATAGAGAAAGGATTTTCAGATACATCTAGTACTTTGTCCATTTGGAGAGAGGTGACACTTCATCTTTCACTAAGACACTTCAGGCTCATTCTCATAGCAAATCCATTTTCATTCCTGCTATGTGAACCTGTAACACAGGTTATACAATTAGGAGGAAAGTGTTTGCAGAAACAATAAGAAAAATGTGATGAATGAAATCTGCTATACACTGTCAGTCATGCTGATGCTGTTCCAATAAGCACAAACATATTTTTGCATACCCAGTTTAAAGACACAGAGTAAAATAATTTATGGCCAAAATTGTCTTTCCTTTCTTGCAGCGTTTATATGTATAAAATACTATACACACAAAAAATATGTTAAGGGAGCATTACTGACATAAAGTAGAGTGCTAGAAAGGCAATGCTATAGTTAGTGTTGTAGTTATAATATTATAGTTAACAGGCTTTTTGTTCAGAAACTGGGTCCCTCTCTGTGAATGCTCTGTATACAGTCTTTATGCAATTATGAGCATTTTTTAAGGCGAGTGTTTGGTTTTAGGGAGGGAATTTGCTTTCAAGGCAAATGCAGTGAGATTTATATCACATCTGTTATTATCCAAGTGGAGCCTTGTCTTGTAAAGGAGATTTGTCTTATAGAGTGCATAGTTTGGGCAGCTTTCAGTTTAGGAGTGGATGCAAAACACTTTTCCAAGTGTTGCTCTTTAATTTTTTCTATTTTTTTTCCTCCGTACGCTATTCAAACCTTTGGAAGACAAAATCAGTCATTTCCTTGTGGGAATTGTTATTCAGCTCTTTCACTGTAGTTTCTGAGTGCCTCAGAAATGTTAATGTGTTAATGTGTTGTTACCAATTCTGAGGAGATGATGTGATATCTCCTCTTTATAAAGCAGGAGTGAAGGCTGGGCGTTGAAACACGGGTCTGAGAGTGCTTGCTAATTTGGGGGCCACATTCAGTGACCTGATTTCTTGTACTAATGCATTTCTCATGACCAAGACACTCTCCCTATTGTTGATTTCAGTGAGTGCTCAAGAGTGCTGCAATCTGGGCCTCAGGGTTTGAAACTGAAGACCAAAGATATAAGGAGCAATTATTTGGTGACCAGCTGAGTCAAGATTTAGTGTAAGCAGCTTCACTAGCAGCACATAAGAATTGTGAAGCAGAGGCTGGCATACGGTGCTTTCTGAAAGGGTGGTGCTCATTTCCAATTGTCTAGAACCCCTTTCTTCTGATTCTACTGTGTCTTTGAATATCTGTAACAAATGAGGGAGAGCTCCAGTGAGCCTTTCTAGCTGCACTTCTGATCCTCAGGAAAGATACCTACTGACAAGTTAGAAAACGGATTGTTTATTTAAAGAGGATACTCAGAGAAAACAGTCCTACTGCTTCAACTTTGACAGCTTGTCACAAGTTTTCCTTGTTATTGCACAAAATAGAATGGTCTATGTATACATTAAAAGAGTACCCATGTTTTGTCTTACAGTAGTCATCTGTAAGATCACAGTACCTAAGTCAGTCTCTTCCTTCAGCTTAATATCCTGCTATGTAATTTTCTACTTGAAAACCGCTCATCCCCACTCAAAAGTGGTCTGTAGTGTCAGCCCAGTGACATTAGTTTACTACACTGAATGGTGTTGCTGAGAATGTAAAACTATCCCATTAGCCTGTTTGCAATATAAAATAGGCTTATGTGTTTTACAAGCTTATGTAGTGTAGTAAGAATCTGGCAAGTGTAAAGGAAAAAGGTGTTAAGGAGAGCTGGCAGCTCCTTTAAGAAACAATATTAAGTGCAAACTCTTCCAATGAGGAGGAAAGTTAAGGAAATGCAATAGAAGACCAGTGTAGCTAAATTGCCAGCTCTTCATGGCTCCTGAAGAGAAGTTGGTTTTTACAGAGTGGAAAGTAGGTCAGATTTCTAAGAAGAAGGATAGAAAATAGCATGCAGTGACAATAAAATCAGAAATATTGAGGCACAAAATGATATTAAAATATCCAGGTTTGTAACGGGCGATGAGAATTCATTTTTCATGTACATTAGTAATGAAAGAATGACTGAAAGGAAAGCTTAGAGGGTGAAAGGAATCAACAGATGGCATTGAGAAGGCCAAAACATCCTTGGTTTGTTTGGGTCTTTCCCAGTAAAGTGACTAGTGTTGCTACTGATAATAGGGGGGACTGTACTGCCACTGCAGTATCCAGAAAATCTCACATGCACAAATAAGTGCCTCTGTACATCCTGGTAACTAGAGAAGTGTACACCTTCCACCTGCACCCACCAATCTTAGGATGGTTTGTCCAGAGGACATTGCTGTACAATGCCTGAAATACCGACTGAAGGTGACTTGAAAAGTGTTTGGGAACAGTGCACTGTTGCAAGGAAAGGGAGGAGCCCAGAAGTACCTTCTTTGTAAGTACTGATCTGTAGTTTTTTTAATGAGTTAGATGATGTCACTAAGTGCACTAACAATTTATGTAGAAAGCTGGTAAGGATGACAGAAAGGGCTAAAATTCAAAGTGGTCTTGATCAGTTGGAAAAGTAGTCATAAAAAGAATGGTCACAGTTCAAAAAGGACATATTCTATATGTGACTCTTGGGAGTAACCAGCTTTAATGATAAAGGCTGGGGAATAACTTCCTAGGGAGTAACTATTCAGAAAAAAAGTCTGAGAGTTGCAAGGAACCACAATCCAGTACATGAGCACATTGTCATGGTGTGGTATGTAGTATTCTGGGGTGAAGAGAAAGGAATATAACTTGCACAACATTTGGCAGAAAACCCCCAACCTTCCTTGCCTGGAGCACCCTGTCAGCTCACAGGGTCTGTACCTTGAGAAAGAAGTAAACCAATAAAACTATGCAGAAGGACAGTAACAACACTGAACAGTCAGTCCCAGATAACATGACTGATAAGTATGTATTGAGCACATTGGTGTTATGTGGGGTAGATAGCAGCAGTATGATCAGTGGTTATTACAGTCTTCTGTATATATGGGCTGCTGCAAAGCTGGGGAGAATAAGCTGGTTTCTATGCCTGTGAAAGCAAAAAGACTAAAGACAATATGGTCCAACAAAAGAGATCATGCAACCACAGTAAAAGTAGTCCAGCACTGAAAGAGTTTCAGAGAGGAGGTTATTGAATCTCCATAGAGCCTTCAAGAACAATTAGGAAACATATTCTGACAATAATGTAAGTTGTAGTAGATTTGTTGTGGTGCTGGACATCTCCTGATGCCTCTTCCAAGCAGAAGTGTGTTGTTTTCTGACACACTTTCATCTTTTATATCCTTTTACTCCTTGGTGAGTATCACTGTTCTCTGGATAGGAATTTCTTAAATGGTGGGGGAGATTAAAATTCACTAAATCCATAGTAGTTATCTTGGTACAGAACTTCAAGGGGCAGTGCTTTAAGCTACTATATTTGACTCTCTGCTGCAGCTGTAAGAGTCACAGGCCACAACTTCTGAGTGAGAGTGTTCCTTATAGACAGAGTAACGACTGGGACTTGCTTTCTAATCAACATATTTTCTGAAGACTTTTAAAATGCATGTAACAGTCTGACATACCAGCTGTCACCAGAAATCATGTCCCCCACCAACACCCGCATGTGGTGCGTTGGCACTCATGTCACACAGAGAGGGAGTGTTGACAAGTCCTCTTGCTAAGTCACCTTAGGAAGGGAGGAAAGAAACCGGGGTTCAATGAAGGCAATCTCAGGAGAACACCACGAACATCAGAACTGGAACAGTCTGAGCAAGGAGTAACCAGGCTGGCCCAGGGCTTTTACAAGCCCAAGAGGAAATAAGTGCAGCAAAAGAGAAATTTTCTCCAGCCTCATCCATGTTTAGCTTGGTGTTTGGGACTGATTCGAACCTCTCTCATCATGGGACAGCAATGCAATGCCATTCATTGCCAATCTTTCCAAGTTTCAGAGTCTTGAGTAGCTATAGTTTCATTTGTGTTAAAACTGAATTATGCTTTCTTTTGACTTAGAAGCCAAACTTGATTTCCAAGCCAATGCTTGATAGCATCCTTTGTCTTCGAGATGACAGATGGAAGTATGTGAGGAGCCTCCTGACCCCAGCCTTCAGCGATACCAAACTGAAAGAGGTAAGGTGTAGACAGTTCTGATTTCATAATTTAGAAGACTAGTTCAGTCATCTGCTTTATGTAGGTCCATATTAAGGATACGCAAAACTTGCTACTTTGTGCCAGTTTACTTAGGCCTGAAGAGCACGTGCAGTAGAGCGTAAGTATAGCATGGTCCAGGTCATAGACTGGCAAAAATCAGAATGGCTTAGCTAAGGATATGATCCTCTGTCTTCCTCTATGTGAGCCAGTTTGTCCATGAAAGTGTAGCATACTCAAGAAGGACTCTTACATCTTCCTCTCCCCTACCCTGTTAGGAGTAAGCTAGAGTACAAGAAAGGTTATTGCTCCCAGTTGGAACATAGCTTTTCATGATGTGCAGAGTCAGCAACTCTCACATTAACACAGGAACTGCTATCAGTCTATTTTCATTTCTCCATCTCCTTCCCCTCCCCTCCTCCTTTTATTCTTTAATCCTTTCATATAATAAAATAAGTCACTGGAACAGAATGTCATTGCCAGATAAATACCTCTGACTGAAAATAAATGTCTCTGTGCTGACCTGCTGCTAATTTCCTATAAATGTATCAGCATTTACTCAGCCATGGGAGCCCATTACCTGGTAACAAAGTCCTGTTCCAGTGACACGATATCTCTTAATTAAACGCAGATAAATGATTGACTGCTTAAAGTCTTCTTTCAAGGGAAAAAAAAAACCAACTCCACAACAACAAAAAAATCACCTTTTCCTTCATGTGTTTTATTCTGAAAGGGAATCATGCCTCACTCCAGTGCCCAGTCCTGGGTTGTAAAATTTTCCACTGGGCAGACGCTTGTGTTGTTTTGACATGCCGCTGTCGAAATCCACAGTAACATCTAAATGTGTCTGCCTCTCCCAGCTCTATAGACAGCGGTTGCTTAGCAACACCGGCTGTCACCTCCTTATTATGGTAAATTCTAATTGGCTGTGAGCCTGGTGAAGCTGCTGATTAATCACGACTGACAATGCCATTGGTTATGCGCCCCGACATTTGCTCTGTCACCGGCTCCATCACGAAATTTTAGCAAGGCAAGGGTGTTTAAATATGCAAGCGATTAGTTGCACATGGCATAGTGGGAAGAGGAGAGTTTTGCATTTTCCTGGCGGAAATTAATCTTACTGCAGGTCATCGGCTCTTTACTGGCGGACTAACAAAAGATAACGCTGCTCTCCCCTCAATTTGTGGAGAGCAACCTCTGCCGGCACCAGCCGGGCAGGCTTGGCTGAGGAGCACAGCAAGAGCAAGCGAGTGGAGCCTCGGGTGTCCTGCTTGGGCACACACAGCTTTGAAGGGTCTGACTGGTCAAACTGACTTGGGAGGAGAAGTCATGGCACTCCCTTTGCACGGCTTAATGGTGGAGCTGGAATGAAGGAATAGTGGTAGGAGGTAGAGTTGAGGGCTGGACAGTGCCTGGTAGCCATCTCGCATGCAAAGACTGAGATCTTTATTTTTAGCCTGATAATCTCCTTTCCCCATGCTGCTTCTTCCAAGCTCTGTGAAAGCGGTGTGACTGTGCATGGGCTCAGGGTGACCTGGAAATGGTTACTTTCTCCTCCTGTTTTACAGCAAGTGGGAAAAAGAGGAGTGGGGCAGGTCTCTCTGAAAAGCTCAGCCTTGTTCCTCTCTCCCATGCCTTCAGCAGAAACCTCTCCATCCTGACACAGAGAGACACTTGCAGTAAGCCCATATGAGATTAAGAACTGCTGTTGGACGGATGTGCTCCTCAGCCTCGCATTTCATTTTCTACCCAAATACATTAACAATCCTGGGATTTGAAGTTAATGCAACTTAAGTCCTTGCCCATGTGCTTTTCTTGCTGTTGCTTAATTTAGAAGCCATACCGACACTTCTCAAAGGAAATTGATGCTCATTAATTATGATCTCACTTTTTTACTCTCCCATATTTGGTACTCTCTCAGAACCTCTACACCAGCATGGAAACAAAAATACCATATTCTACTATTGGCCATACTACAGAGTATTTGGAGTTATGCAGAAGACATCCTGTTTATGATAAACCCTTCCTCTGTACTTCAAAGCAGTTACAAACAAGCTAGCTTTGGTATTAATTTATTGCATTATAACCTGGATATGTAATTTTATACATATTTATAAATACTACTAGGCACTTTCCTTATTTTTTCTCCCAAGACATTAATTCTTTTGCTATAGAGGTCCAAGCTCTGATAAAATTCCTCACCAAACTCTTCCTCTCTGTCCTCTCTGGATGTCTGCCTTGCCTTCGTTCCTCTATGCAAACTCCCCAGTGATGCTGGAGAGACTGCAGACCTCCTGAGTAGTTTCCTTGAGTGCTGCAGCCCCTAGTGCCACTCCAAACATAGACTTGTCTGTCTGGATGCTCTGAGAGAACTGAGAGCTATTAGCCTGTGACAGAGCAAGAAATGTTAACAACTCCTTATGCTCCCCATAGCAATCACTTCAGATAAAAGATGCACCAAGGGCCAGAGACTGGAGGTTCCTGATAACTCCATTTCAGAAGCACAAGAAGGGACAGTTTCAGTGCTGGTAAGAATGAGAAACTGGTACCTACTTTGACCTGGCTGCTGGAGGGCAAGAGCCAAGGCAGAGCTAATGTATGTTACTAAGATTCAACCTGCAGCGCTCTGTCCGGCTGCTGTGGCTGTGACCAAAGGCATACTTTGCCCTTGTCGCTCCACAGAAGTGATGTAATGTCACTGAGAAGTTTGCTGAGCTTGAGGAATTTCCCCTTAGTTTGGCAAAAATCTGCAACAGCCAGTCACCAAATAATAAAAAAGTTAATTCCAGAAATTTTAATTTTTCTCTTACAGGAAATGAACTGAAATAGAGGTTATAGAGCTGTTGGGTAGCCCATATAGTGATTGCTGTATTTGTGCAGAGAGTTATTTTTGTAACTTTTTCAAGAGTTTCTGATATCTTCTCTAGCCTTCTCTTTCTTTCTCAAATTCTCTTTAAAAGCCATGCACTGTTTCACTGTTGCTTTTATGGATTCCTATATATTGGGTGTCCTCCCTTTTAAATTTTCTTTTTCTAATAAGCATGCGAAGATTAGTAAAGCAGTCCACTCCAAGAGAAGGAATTTTTGGCTCCAGATAACATTAAATACAAATACTTTAGTGGTAGTGAGCATAGCATAAAGCACTAGACTTCTAGGCTTGGTCCTGCAGTAAGATTTGGTAGCATCCCATATGGCATGCCACTGGACTCGGTAGCCGATCTGATAATAAGTTCTTTCCAGTAAGACCCCCTCATGGTGCCATTGCTATGGGAGGATGAGAATGAGAAATGAGAGACAGGAGGCAGGACACCCAAGAAATTCCACTTTGAGTTCTGACATTGACTGCCTATGGGTGATCTGACAGAAGCTACTTAAATGCTCTGCACATGAAACAATTTTTATCTCTAAATGGGAATAATACCAACCACTGAAAGTTGATCCAAGATGTAATTCATGAGGAATTGATGAATACCTGGTGGCTCTAAGTAAAAGAATAATTTCTCAGTGTTCCTGTCATGCTCTCCTCAGCTATTATGTATTGAAACAAACTGACATGTTAGTGATCTTACTGTACTGATCTTGATTCCCTATTTAGTATTTCTTATTTTGTTCCTCTTCTTTTTGCTGTGGTGCCTGTGATGATCCTGCAGTTCTGGACCCCTTGTCAGACTTGATAAATAGCTTTGCTCTCTTTTACAGCCAACACCAGCAGAAAACCTATTGATTTTTATTTATTCTGATTGTGCTGCAGTAGTCTTGTCATCTCCTATCAGTATGCTGGGAATCCTCTCCTCCATTAACAAACCATTAAAACAAAGCAGAACACAGAAATTAGAGGAGAGAGTACAGCATAATGTAGCAATGTCCTAAATAACCTGTGAAGCAGAGTTTGTGTTGAGGCATTTCTTTCAAATGAAGGGAGACACAAAGCAGAACTTGGGATAACGTGGCAGAACAGTGCAGGAAAATCCTCTAGTGTCACTCTCAGGCATGTAGATCTTTCATGTCCCACTAGGACATAAGATCTGACAGTCCAACCATTAAGATTTCCTTGATTTGCTCTTATTTTCTTTGTGCACATTGGTCAAAAGCGTTTTGGAAGGATCTCTGGATATTGCTGTTGTTGCTGGGCAAAGCAAGTGTGCTCACCTAAGGCAAATCAAATAAATAACAGTAAAAACTGATATATGAAATGTATATATCCTTGAGTCACAGCTCAGTGTCTGGTTGAGTTGCTCATTTTGGTAAGTTGTGCCCAGGAATAGCAAGGCCCACTGTCAGGTGATGGAAACAAATCCGCTCACAAAACATCTTCCTGACGCTCCAGTCTTTTCCTGGTTTTATTCAGGTACTTTAAATCTGGAACAGAAGCAACTCTTGTTTTAGGGATGTATTATTTTTCCTTCTCCTTCCTTTATATTTCATGACATTTGTGGGACAAGAGGCCCAATGTGACTTCTGCTTCTGGATGCGAACAGTAAAGTCTCCAGTGTGTCTGTCTACAGTGAACATGATCCAACCTTCTACTTTTTAGTTTACTGTGCTAATAATAAGGGCAATAATAATAGTAATGAGTACTGAGGGCCACATCTAGCTAGAGGAATGTGACTCTGATGCCTTTGAAAAGTGCAAACATCCACACGCGCTGTGTGTACGCAGAATCAGAAGCTAATTGTTGTTATGTGCCAAATAGCATGTTGGCAGGATTTATACAGCAAAGCCCCTGGCATCATGAAAACCCTAACCCCAAATGCTCTTCTTTGGCAAAAAGAAAGAAATTTGGACTCTGGGCTACTCTTGCTATTAGATAACTGGCAGATCAAATATTTACAGGGACCATATTGTTTAGATTTTTCTTCATCCTGTTCCTCTCAGCCAATCTGAACACAGAGCAGCTGGGGTTTGTTTACCTACCAAGAACTGAATCTCAGGCAGGTTATGCAGGTTTTATGTTCTGACTGGCAAATGAGAATATACAGAAAGTCACTGATACCAAGGCGGTGTAGATCAACATGTCTGTTTCTGTGCTGGTTTTCAACGTTTGATATATTTCACCTCCCCTAACACTACTTTATTTTTCTTGACAATTGGACAAAGAGTTTGAGGTGTTAAGGGACTTGAGAATGTTTCAATCTGTGGTCTTTGTAGTTTGCAATCTTGGACTAATTTATACCCCCCAGGGGAATAAAAACCCAAACACAACCTATGATTCCTGGGTAGATATTTCCTGTAGCTTTCATACACAAATAATTGTCTCATTGATATGACTCTGTCCTATCATGCTAACAATAAATCAAATCCATGTGCCCCTCTCCTTATTTTGCTGGTTAGATTTACTAATAAAAATACCTTATGACTAGAAATGAATTGCAACAGTATTTTGAAAGCTGGTGGAATGAGGAAAGTGCAGAGGTGCTGTGGGATGCCCTAGCCAGACGTGCCCCTGACATCTCTGCCAGCTGTTGAAGAGCAATAGCAACCAGCTGAGTGGTTGCAGATCTGGTGATGTGATGAAAAAAAGAGAAAATAAGGCAATAACAGGAACATCTGAAATGATCACCATCTGTTTAGGAAACATCATACCTGTTAAAATAACGGATTTACATTTTGTTCTCCTTGACTGGTTCAATTCATTGGAGGGGCTGGACTCATAGATTATAAAATATTTCACCTTGGTTCAATCTGTTGAACAGAAATGTGCTAAAGTTGTTGAACCATTTGAGAAGCAGTTCACTGCAGGAGATCTTTGGAAAGCTGAAAGATGGAGGGAGAACTGCGACATAACATGATGTGCCCCTCCCAAACACGTAACAGCTAGTGTTACCAAATACTAATCTGTCATCAGAATTGCCTTGTGAGACTGTGGCAAAGCCCAAATCACCCCGGCTTTGAAATGAAATTTTTCCTGTACAGGCACGGGACCTCGAGAGCAGCTAGACACATTCTTGACTCAGACTTCTGCCTTTGGAAAACATATTGGATGCTCCTGCGTTGGCCTTTTGACTGCGTATAGTCTTGCCCATGTGTTAGGATGGCAGTGTGCCTGTGCACAAAGTGTTATGCCAGTTTCACAGAGGTAGAAGTGCCAAGCAAAATGGACTTGGCTGGGCAGGCTGCACAGCTCTTGGAGAGTGCGGCAAGGCTGCAGTAAGTCTTTTTTGGTAACAAGAATGTCAGAGGGGTAGGACAAGTCTGTTCTCGTGTTTGTTGACATCCGTATGCTGGAGGAGGTTGTTCAGGAAGGGAAGGCAGGTTTCTGTGTGTATGTTGAGGATGCTTGGCATAATTATTGAGGCAAGACTGTGGTATTAAGTTGTAGGCTGTAAGGGTCTCTTGCCAGTCTTTATGGGAAAGAGCCATAGGACATAATTCCTTTAGGTTCACAGTTGGATTGCTGCTATACCCTTCCTCTGCCCCTGTAGTTGGTGTAATCAAGGAAGTTCTGATGCCTTTCATATGTAAAAAGTCAAAGAAAAAGAAAGAGAGACTTTAATGAGATCTTCTTGGTTGCCTGTGTTATGGCTTCGCTGAAGCCATAGAGGAGTCAAGAGGAGACTTGCACTGTGAGCTACAGCCAGGCTATGGGTCAGTCTACCCGACCATCATGTGTCAGTGACTGGAAAGAACAACTAGTTGAATAACTCATGTGAATGTCCATTTAATGGCATCACAGCTCCAGAAAATCCTTTCCTCATGTAGCAATTGCAGTATGCCCTCAGCTGCCTGTAGTGGTACACAGGATGGTTTTCTAATGCATATGTTAAATACCTCAAACCAAGAGAGAGCAGGATGGAAGTGCTGGGCCTCTGATGCCAATACTTATACAGGACTTTGGGACTTTGGAAAATATTATTCCTTCTGCCCTGGAGCATGTATAACCTGAATGTAATGTACTCTAAATACGGATCAAGATGAATCATCAGCTGCAATGATTAGAAAGAGAGGGGGATATTTTTCCTCGATAGCTCTCTGTGTATGTAGTCACAGGTGGGCAAGAAGCATAGGTCAGGTAAGTGACAGAGTCTCTTGTATTTAGGCCCAGAGCTGGAGAAGGTCATCCCTATAATTTGTAGGTTTATTTTTAGCAGACAGTGCCAATATTTCATCTTATCTGTACATAAGTGCCTAACCACACTTGCAGAGGAACCTGAGAGCTCCATCCCATTTACAAGATAAAAATAATTTTAAATAATTGGTTTTGCTGGTTTCTTTTTTCCTTAACATTTTCGTGTCTTTCATAATTCAATGTGCTCTTTTCTAGATGACACCACTAATAAACCAGGCCTGTGACATCCTGCTGTGTAACTTGAAAGTCTACGCAGATTCTGGCAAAGCTTTTGATATCCAGAGGTATGTTCAACATGCCAGAAATTAGTAGCAGATTTAAAAAAAAAAAAAAAAAGTCACTAGCAGCAGTTATTCTAAACATGCACTTACTGTATAAAAGTTTTTTTTTCCTCCCTTATTTTTAAGAGTGGAGATCATAGTTTAATAGAGGATGTGTCTGATAAATTCCTTTTCTTCCTGGGGGCAGTCATTGCATACTTGAAAAGTAATTTTGGTAAAGCATCTAATGTATTTCTAGCTGTTGTTTAATGAAGTTTTAACAGCTGGAAGCAGAAAGGAAGGCTGCATCAATCCCTGCCCAGTCTGTTCTCTACAGTCTGCCAATAATATACAAGTATAAGAATTGATCTGATATCAAATATCTCTAGTCCATCACCCTCTTGCTTTTTTTTATATGAGTTTTTTTGAGCACTTAATCATTCTTACCACATTCTTCACATCCCCCCTCATGGCACACTAGCCTTTTGTGAAACAATGGGATCGGTACTCCAGATGAGAATGCACCATTGGTTTATAAAATGACATTTTAATATTTTCCATATTGTGCTTTCTCTCATTTGTTATGCATTTAATATCCTATTATCTTTTTTGTTGCTCTTTCATCAGAGGTTTTCACTGAACTGTTCACAACACTTTCTTCTCTGAGTAGAGATGCATTTCCTGTAGGACCCTGTGCAGCATATGAGGAGTTTGAATGCGTTCTTTCTAGCAGGCCCTACTTTGTCTACACTTCATTTGCTGGGCTGGTCAGTGCCTTCTGAAGTTCTTTGTGATTTCCCCCAGACTGAAGAGGCACAGATAATATTGTTTCATCTGAAGAAATGGATATTTAGCGACAATTTGTTTATCTCTTTTCAAGGACACGTATATATGTGCACATGCAAGCGTACGTGTGTGCACAGAGAAGATCTCTTTATTAAACACCTGAAGAGATGCTGTAAAACCTCAAGATACATTACACTAGCCGAGTACTCTGATGAAAATTGACCTTTTGAGTCCCTGCAGACTTTTCTCTTTTTTCCATTTGTCTTTGCCTGGTCTCAGCTATTGATCTATTATAGGGTTTCACCTCTCAAGAGACATTTTGGAAAAGAACTTTTGAAAGTATAAATGAATGATGTTGACCATCTCAGAACATGATCTTCCAGTTGTTTTACCATACTACCATTTCAGCAGGTTTGACAGTTATAAATGTGATTCTCATTCCACTGCAGTTTCACAGAATTGCCTTGGGAGCTGGTTTTGGATGTAAATACCCTATCTGTAACCTCCTGTGATGTTGTACATTAGTTGTCTTTAGTCATTTTGTGTTTTGCCAACGAGTCTTGAGTTTTCAAGTTTTTTTTCAGTACCTTGGAGAGATAAATGATTGAGTGCCTCTGAAATTATTGTTTTATAGCAATGGACGCTCTTTTAACATTTCAGCTTCTAATAATGCTTTTTTTCCTTTTTTTTTTTTTTTTTTTGTGTGTGTGTTTGTAAGAGTTGGGAGACCCAAAGAAGCTACTTCACTTTGCAGTATTGCTGTAATCTTTCAAATCTGATCTGGTGTCATCAGAATGACAGCGCCCAAAGATCATAGTTTAGAAATAGTACTTCACAATGTACACAGGATATATAATGGGCCTTACTCTTGACCTTCTCTTCATACATGCTCACTCAGGTTAAAACACCAGAGACTGATATTAGCCTTTTGTAAGGGATCATAGAAAAACATTCATTGTAGGCTTGACCACAGATCAGGAGAATGAAATTTCAAGGACATTTTACATTCTCCAGTCCACTTATCTCAAAACTAAATAGCTGCTTAAGCCCAGTAGAAAAATAAAGATGGTGAGGCAACTGGATAGATGGTTAGATATGCAGGGAGAGATTCAGTAACTTCTGAAGTTTCTAGATCATGATCCACAGATGATTTGTAGTTCTCGAAGCACTGGTTGCTCCTCTGCAGAGATACAGATTTCACATGGTGTCAGTTCCTCTTGGTTTTGTCCATGGATTTACATTACAAAGGAGGTATAGCAAAGAAGAAGGAAATCCTTAAGCAATGTAATTTTATTTAAGCACCTCTTGATTTGAGAGTTTAGATGGGACTGGTAATAGATATGGTTCTCGCAGTTTAAAATGAGAAAGGAGCAATCTCTTTTATTAGGATACATACTAAGAAAATGCTTATGAATCTCTGATGATATGTTCCCTTTGATTTCTAGGTAATAACAAATTAAATTGTTTATTTCTAATAAATTTTTGATGGAATAATTGAGCTAAATGAAAATATGTTCACTTTATATGTGGAGAGAAGGTGACCATTATTAAGCATCAGCATTTGTCAGAATGATGGAAACATCTCTTGTTGGCAAAGCCCAAATCTAAAAGCAAAAAGAAACCCAGTGGCAAAAATTAATGCTATGTGATGTTTGTAGAAGCAAGATATTAATGGATATGTGATTTGTAGATAACAATGTATCATTCTTCAATTCAATGCAGGTGTTACAACTGCTTTACATTGGATGTCGTTGGTAGCGTAGCTTTTGGTACTGAGGTGGATTCCGAGAAGAATCCTGATGACCCTTTTGTTAAGAATTGTAGAACATTCTTTGAAATGTCTTTGTTTAAGCCTCTCCTCATTCTAATCCGTGAGTATAGACGACATTTGTCTGCTTCCTTATAGTAATTTCCTAAAAGTCATTCTGAACATACTGACGCCATAGCAGGAAGATTTATAGCTGACTTTATTTCAGAGGTGTTCAAAATGCAACCTACAGGCCAAATAGACCCCTGAGATTTCCACCATATGCTCTGCAGCTTTTGTCTCCGTTAATGAAACTTATTCCACAAACTGAGAGTCTGGGAACACAGTGCTCCAGGATAATCTGAGGGGAAATTTTCTGGGTCCTGCAGTTTTTATGGTATTTGTAGACTTCTCATTAAAACAAAGTAATGGTCCGTAAGAGTAAAGTTTTTGTGACTTGGTCTGCTTGGTAGAGATTGAAATCCTATCTATTAACCACATTAACAACCCACCACAGAAAAGTGGTGGAGGAGCATAAGCAGATAGTATGAGTCCTCCCAATTATTATTTGAATAGCAGCAGCAGCCTGGTTGGTGGCTCTAAAGGATAAAGATAACAGGCATCATGAAGAGAATGCACTTCTTGTCAGATGAATAGATAGCAATGCACGAGTGGGGTATAAAGCCATTTAATTCTAGGACACAGAAGCCAAGGCTTCATGGTGATGATGGTCTTGTTAATTCAAGGGCAGTAAGAATTGTAGCTGAGGAAGCCACAGCATAATCAATCCTATTGAAGTTTTATCTTCTTGATATCTAGACCTGCACACAGTAGTGTCAGGTGGCACAGTGGCAAAGTTTCCTGTGCCCATCTGATCCTGCTGGCACTACAGATTGCACCTGTACTCACAGCACATGAACTGTTCCCTTCTGGAGCTGTGTATCCAAATTGTCCTGGGGTTAATGTTTAACCTGATTGTGAATTGTGATTTGTGACCAATTTCTTAAGGGACAGAAATGTGCCCCTATATGTCTAAGAGCATGTCCTTCATTAAAGCAAATCTCTGTAGGGTTTGAGGTTGGATTCCTTTGTTCACCTCTTCCGCTGATTCGTTATGTGGTCTGAACTTCCACAATGTTGCCCTGCTGGCAGGACAGGGTTTGTCCAATGACTGATTTGTTAGTCTTACATTGTCCATAAATTAATGAGGAGTTTATTAGGATGCAAGACTTCACTCAGATTTCTACTTCCTGACTATGAAGGCCATGGACTGGAGACAACTCTTCCAGAATGTGTGGCCTGTTTAGACAAGTAAAATAAAACGGAATCATAAAACAGTTTGGATTAGAAAAGACCTTTGAAAGTCATTTAGTCCCCCGCCTGCAAAGAGCAGAAATGTCTTCGACTAGATACGTTGCTCAGAGCCCTGTTCATGCTGACCTTGAATATTTTCAGGGATGGGACATTCACCACCTCTCTGGGCAACGTTTTCCAGTGTTTTACAACCTTAATTGTAAAAACCATCTTCCTTATATCTAATCTAAACTGACTTTCTTTTAGCTTAAAACCAGTAGCCCTTGTCCTATTTCAAGAGGCCCTGATAGAGAAAGAGTTTGTCCCCATCCTTATAGGCTTCTTAATACTGAAAAACTGTAAATGAGAATGAACACTACACAATTTCACAGATTGGTGCCATAAGCTGCTAGGCTGGTTCAAGATCTCCCACCTTCTCTATGTAATTGGGTAGGCAGAGGAAATAATGCTCCCCTTTGTTGTGGTGGCTCTGTGGCATCAAAAAGCTGAACCAAAATCCTGAAGCATTGCGGAAGCAAGCTTGGACGGCATCTGTCTGACAGGAGAGTCCTGACCAGCATGACACTTATAAAAGGAAATCTTTTACCAGCCTGTGTGGGTGGAAGAAAAAGAGGGAGAGGGAAAGAGGAAAAAACAGGTTTCACAAAAGGAACACATCCCACTTGATGAGTTTTATAATATTAATGAAAGGAGCGGGGGGTGGGGGGGGAGACAATTATATGCCTTCACAGTCTGATTCAGTGTTTTCCTCTTTAAAATATCTTACAGTTTCTTTCCCATTCATAATGATTCCACTGCTACGCATTTTTCCGAACAAGAAACAAAAGGAACTGAATGGATTTTTTATCCGAACCATAAAAAATGCAATTGTCTACAGGCACCAGCAAGATGCAGCTGAGGTAAGGCTATTTCTGTGAGAAATATATGGGTAAGCAAATGTTTTGAGGGAAAACTGTAAGTGACATAAGCCTCAGTTTAAAAAGCAAATTCAGTCTGTTTGAACAGTCAGAGTATTTTAGTGAAGATTTTATTAACTTTTAGCTTTATGTACCATCAGGCAGGGTTGGTGTTTATGCAGAATTGTTAACACACTACAAGATTGCTTCTCTTAGTGTTTCTGTTCAAGTAAGGATGCAGAAAATGTTACATCTAGGATGACTTTTCAACCCAGTTCCTAGACCCAGAAGGAAGGATTCACCCTGTAGAATTTCTTCTCATCTTAAACTCAGGTGTTGTGTCTGTGCTACTTTTCCTTAAGAACCAGAGAAAACGAAGCCCCCACTGAGTGTTTCAACCCAGTCATTACCTAGGAGCTGGGGCATGTTTTATATAGTCCTGTCATGGTTCCTACAGCTTTGCAACATGGAAAGAACCTGAATGTCTGGCTAGAACAGTCAATTGATATAGAGATGGCTAACTAGAAAGGTAGTAAATGCCACCTGAAACATGCAAATAAATGGGTATGCATTATCAGCAAATAATTTGTTCCTCTTTTGTTTGGTCATAAGGTAGTCTGAGGGGATTTTTTTGTTTGGTTTTTAAGCACTGTTGTTTGTGAAGTATCTGAAGGCACATGCATTTTTGTGAACATCTCTCTGTTTTTGGTATATGAAGCATTTGGAAATAGGCCTGTGATTCAGTTCTGTGACACAAAACTTCATCAGGTCTGCTTGTCTTTTTGGATCATTTTTTACTGCAGACTGTGCACAGTATCCCTAAAAATAAGTTAACCAATTAATAATGGATGTGTAGTGAGAAACAAAGAATATCAGTGAGAATTCCATTTTTAAGGTAGCTGAGACAAATTTTAACAACTGAGATGAACCACACCACAACATACACATTAAAGAAGCTGTTAATATTGAAATATAAGAGATGTTTCTGAAAGGAAGAGCAATGCTGGTGGGCTAAGAGCACAGGTGAGACTGGGTCCTCCCAACCTTTTACAGCTTGGCCCCACAGCTTCACCCCAGCTGTCACCTTTCAGGATAAAACGAATTTTAGTTTATCTTACAGTACCTCCAGTAGACATTTAAAAATAAATTTGATATTCAGAAGTATTACTGCTCTTCGCTGTATTGCATGTTCTGCTCTTTGACTTTTTCTGCAATGAAGTCTTACTTCTGTGTTTGTTGCACTTCATCACCACCTGCTGTTGGTCATTCCTCCAGCCCACCTTCATCAGTCTTTGCCCTTAGCAAACTTTAAGTCTGACCTTCTTTACATCCAAAACATGGTAAGCACCACTGGCTGGCTGCAAACGACTCATGATTTGTAAATATTGCTGCTGGCCCAGGTTGAGTGGTGGAGGAGTATTTTCTAACAGGAATGGTGTAGCTAAACTGCTTTCAGACACCTCATTTCTAATGCACAGGTCCGGTGGGAACTTTTAATGGCGTACTGATTTGGCTGTATGTATGGAAAGACTTGGATCAAAGATTCATGCCAAAGGGGGTCTGCATGAAAAGTCTGTTCTGTGTATCAATTGTCAAAGGACAAAAGGGACAAAGAAATAATCCAGCATGGATTAAAAGTAGTTACTGTATTAACTATTATTAATAAAATGCAGTGTATTTCTGTAACAGTAGCACGGAGGGCTTCGATCATGGGCTAAATCCTTCACTATATCAGAGATGCTCACTCCCTTTTGAAAGGGAAAATGCCAAGAAAAGCAGGATTAGTGACAACAGGTTGAGCACAGAGGGTAATAATAGTCAATGGGGTAACATCAGACTGGTGACCTGTCACTAATGGGGCTCCATCTTAAGGCCTTTGCTCTTAAAAATCTTCATAAAGGATGCAGGACTGGAAGGGACACTATGCAAGTTTGCAGACTACACAAAACTGGGAGGAGCTGTTGACTCCCTTTAAGGCAAGAAGGCCCTGCAAAAAGACCTTGATGAATTAGAGCACTATACAATCACCAACCAGATGTGAAGTTCCACCAGGAAAAGTGCCGGATGAGGCAACCCTGGATGTATGTACAGACTGGGGAGTGAGAGGCTGGCAAACAGTGCCAGGAAAGAGACCAGGGGTCCAGGTCAATGGCAAGTTGAGTATGAATCAGCAGTGCACTGGCAGCCAGGAGGGCCAACTGTGTCCTGGGGGACATCAGGCACAGCATCACCAGCTGGTCAAGGAAGGTCTTGCTCTGCTCTGGTGCAGCCTTACCTTAAATATTGTGTGCAGTTTTGGACACTGCATTATAAGAAAGATAATCAGCTATTAGAGAGCATCCAAAGGAGGGCAATGGAGACAGTGACGGGCCTTGAGAGGAAACTGTGTGAGGAGTGGCTGAATTCACTTGTTCTTTCAGTCTGCAGGAGACTGGGGGAAGACCTCATTGCAGTTTACAACTTCCTCATGAGGGGAAGAGGAGGGGCAGGCACTGATCTCTTCCCTGTGATGACTGGTGACAGAACCCAAGGGAATGGCCTGAAGTTGTTTTAGGAGAAGTTTAGGTTGGATATTAGAAAAAGATTCTTCCTCTAGAGGGTGGTTGGGCACTGGAACAGGCTCCCTAGGGAAGTGATCACAGCACCAAGCCTGACAGAGTTCAAGATGTGTTTGGTTGATGCTCCTGGCACATGGTGTGACTCTTGGAGACAGCCCTGTGCAGGACTAAGGGTTGGACTCAATGATCCTTGTGGGTCCCTTCAACTCAGCCTATTCTGTGACAAGAGCAGGAGGCAGAAATCTGTGCATATGCAGCCTGTTTGCAGGTTTTACTGGTTGATGGAGCAGAGCTATAGGGTTATATTGGAAGGGATGTAGGGAGATGCTGTAAGAGATAAGACATGGCAGTAGTTGCCCAGTATCAGGGCAGTGTGGAGGAAAGTACAAGGTCCATGTTTGCCTTAGCAGTGTATGCATAAGTCCATGGACCCATCTGCTCCTGGACTTTTGCCTAGTTTGCAAAATTGGCATGTGGGAACTATTTCAAATCCTGGGAGTTAGACGCTTGGACCAGATTTCTGAGGGCACATTAAATCCCCTTTGCAGTTCAGGATCATTACTGTGGCTTTCAAAAGTGGCTGGAAAGTTTGGAGCTTCCTCTTTTTCCCTTTTCACTGCCTGTCTTGTTACGTGTTCTTAGAATTTTGACTGGTTTAGGTTGGTGGTGCATGAGTCTTGTTACAGGTATGGACAACTTAATAATTTGCCAGGGACATAAAAATGGTATGTGAAACAATTCAAAATGCATTTTTTAAAAATTTATCCAGAAATTGCATCTGTAGAGATTAGGTATCCCAGAGAGCCCTGCACGTGAAGGAGAATTATGTCCTGTGTCCTAGGTCTCAAGTGATGAAATGTACCCACTGAAGCCACTTGGAATTTTGGCACTGAATTTTAATGAGGCCAAGCTATAACTGGTGGCTACTGGTTTGTGCTAATCTAGAACTGTAAGCCAAGTCTTATGATCTCCCTGAGGTGCATTAGGCCAATGGGTATTCCTTAAGTTGCCACATTCCTGGATGTTACATTGTGTGCATCTTTTACTCCTCGTTGATTTTAACATCATTAAAAATACTTTTGGGTTCTTTTCTTGAGGCGGGGGGTGGTGGGAAGGATAAAAAAAAACCTTTGGAACAAACAATGAAAAGCTCCATGACAGTGATTCAGCTGAAGCTTGTCTTCCTCTCATCTTCAGCAAATGTGAACAAAGAATAAAGACCAAAAAACAACGTGGCAAGCAAAGTCAGCCTGTTATCATCCCTGTTCTATCAGTAAATGAAACAATGCTTCTGAATGCCTAAGAATAATCCCATGGGTAGATAGTAATTTTACAGCCAGGTTTAGATCTAATAATATGCTTGCAGCTTACATGAGATCTGTGATGTCACTTTCTCTCATGCCATTGCTTAGTGGTGCAGATGTCATTTTAATTATATATTATCTTTCTGTGGTCACTCGAATAATTTTAGTCCTGGATATTCAACTCATTTGGCTTATGTACAAAAACATTTAGTGGTTGTACTTTAGAAATTTTAATATGTTACATTTATTCATGGATTCAAATTATTGTAAAAGGCTTTTCCCACTATTTACAGAAGAGCAAATTTACCCTGCTCAGAAGAAAAAGCACAAATTTAATGCACCACTTAACACCTACTTTGAAGACTCCAGCAGGATTTAAGTGTTCAAATACCTTATCCTGATTATCTGCCCAGGCTTAAATTTTTCCCTGAGGCAAAATATTTCCAGAAACAGGGCAGATAGACTGTTTATTTTAATAAATGATCTTTGATAGATTTTCATTTAATAATCTGATATGCAAATCATTCATTATTCATGTAAGAGTTGTTTTTATATCATGTTATAACTCAGTTCTTAACCTACCAATTCCTTTTAAATGATGATATCTAAATGAAGAAGTCTTTTATAGTGCTCAAAACTGAGGCTGCTTTCTAAAACTGTGGGTTGAAACTAAGCCCCCTGTCAGCAGGTAGAAGTCCAGAGTTTCATTTGTAATCCATAGTAATAGCTCTTGGAAGGTAACAAGAATATTGCAAAACATTATTTTTGGAAAATCACAACCGATCTGTGGGAAAATCCATTTTTCAAACTATACATCCTTTAACAAGGAGAATTGGAGAGTTCATAGAGGCTTCAATACATTCTCTGACATCTCCTGATTTTTCCAGTCGTACTGTCTTCTGTCAATGCATAATTCGAGGTCACAGATCCATGCCAGGACGGTAGTGATCCAGTATGTTTCTGATGATCATCAGCTCCTTCTTGGTGGTCTCAAGCTGATTTGAAATGAGAGAGTGACAAAGCACAGGGAAGTATCACCAGAACTGTTTTCATTGGCATCTTGGTTTGCAGTTTAGTTGGTCTGGGTAGACACCTACAAACTACCTGAATGCTTTTAATGTAAATGCAGAACAGACAGAAGGAACCGTGGGAGAATAGTGTGAAGACTGTGCTGCTGTGAGCTATGCTTCCCATTGAGCCACGTGGTGTAAAACCACAAAAACTGTACAGTGTTGTCAATCCTGGTGATGATCCTGTGGATTGGTATGGCCCTGGGATGCTTTGTTACTCTGCTGTGCCAGGGAGAGACCAAAAGAGGTTGTCCTTTGGTCAGCAATTGCCAGTGAACAATTGTGGACCTCTTCAGTTTTCCCCACTTGCCATTCTTATTCCTGGCCAATCTTTTCCCTGATCCCTGGTAGCTACAGTCAGTGGCTCTGCTGTTCCCAGGCTGCCTGGGTGGGCACAAGTGATATCCTGGTGAGTGGAGATCCTTTGGTTTACCAGCATCAGCCAGGTCAGGAAACTGAATTTTGAGTAACTCTGAAACTAAGGCATATTTAAATACTTGCAAATGAAATGGGACTGCTCTCGCCCTATGAACTAGCAATTGAAATGTTCTGTAAGGAAGAGGTATCTTTTAATATCTTTCTGGGAAATGATGGCTTGGTTAGAACTTCAATCTCTAGAACACTGATTCCCAGGGAAAAACATGGCAGCGAGCTCCCCTAAGGAGAAGAGGGACGTGTGTGTGTACCTGCATTCTGGAGGATAAGGGACAATCTGAAAACCTAATTACTGTGACATTCTGTTCTTTTCTCTTCCTTCCCCAGCAGTTCCCTGGAGTTTTTCCTTTTCATGAACTAATGAACTATTTTATTCAAGAGCTGCTTGAAATGAGTTGAGCAGAGGTAATCCTCCTGAAAAAGTCTGATCCTCTCCTTGTCAAGGGAAAACTATACAATTACAAAGAAAACTTAGTTAAAAATTTGCTAAATACTGTGTACATTCCAGGGGCTATGTGTGTGTTTGAACTGTGTAAATGCAGTACAGATGTTAAAAAGTAAATATTTTTCTACGGAAAGAGCAGATGGGAGGATTACACACCTTCTAAGAGTGGCAGTATTCTTGCCTTTATAGAAAACCAAGCAAAACTTGTTTATATTTGGAAGAAATTGATGTCCATATAAGGATATTGCAATATCCATAATATATGGCAACACTAAATAATCCATTTTTATTGATTAGTAAAGTCATTAAAACAAAGGATCATTCTGGTCCTTTTGTTTTTCTAAGTCTGTAGGAGGGATGTTGTAATTCTGTTCTGCTGGGTGGTTCTCACGGTTTGATCATCTCATTATCCTCTGCCTTTGTCAGGAGGAAATGCGAAGTGGACTTTCAGAAAGGTGAATGTGTATCTTAAAGATCTAGAGGAAATTTGGGCTAAATATGTAGTTTGAATACAATTCTCAGCCTGTATTTCTACTGCTCTAAGCAGAAGGGTACTGTTCCTTTAGAATATGTTAAAAACCTTTTGAACATTAAATCTGGTGTCTGTGCTTGGGCAGCATACAGTGATTCTGAGAAAAAGAGGTAGCATTATGTTAAAAGGCATTTTAGTTATTCTTCATCTTTTAGGAATCAAGCCATTTCCTTGCTTTTTAAATTGTTTTCCTTCTTTCCCACATTTGAGGAAAAATACTTTTTAAAAAATGTGTTTTATTTATTTCTTTTTCTTAAAGATGGAATTTGTTTTATGACTTTCTCAGGATTTCTGAAGTGGGTCTTTAAAAAGCCACAAAACCTTGAATAGAGATGAACTAGAAATCCCTATTACTTTTGGGCACCAGTTGTAATTTCTTGATCAGTCTGCTGTTATCTTTCCAAGGATGAATTGCAGGCTTACCAAACGTGATCTTTGGGTTTCAGGCCTGGGCTGAAGTGTCTGGCTGAGGTGCTTTCATCATGAAATGTAGTTCTGCAGCCTCTGTGCTCAAAAGAGATCAAGGACAGAATAAGTAACGAGAGCAGCGACTTTCTCGCCTCCCCGAGGAGTGTTGATAGGGAGCGCAGGAAGAGTTTTGCGTTACTGCTGCATCTGTCCCAGTTCTACAGCCCAGCACACCTGTGAGCCCAGCGCTTTATGAGCAGCACTGTGGTCACAAGAAGTCAGCAAATATCTGCTTGGTTACCTGCTACCAGCAAGCATGTACCAGATCTGCTTGCTATTGCTCACCCTTTGCTCTAACACAGCATTTCTACTGTCTCCTTGGTTATGTCTCAGAGTACATTATGGATTCTAGACAAGGAATAGGCAGATGGTATCATGTATATATTATCTGCCCCACTCTAGCAAACCCTGCCGCAACCCTAACAATATAATCTTGGCATCTGGGACTCTTTCTCTGATGCCTCCATCTCTTCCCACTCCCTTTTAGTCTTTCTCAAGTGTATCTTAATTTCTTCCTCAGGAGGCGACTGGAGTGGTGTCCCTATCTCATATTTCACATGTCCCACCTCAGCTATAATCTGTTCAAAGCACCATCTCATTGACTTCTTGGAGCACTGCTCACACTGAATCACAGAATCATTTAGATTGGAAAAGACCTTTAAGATCATTAAGTCCAACCATTAACCCAGCACTGTCAGGTCCACCACTAAACCATGCCCACCAAGTAAGTGCCACACCTACACGGCTTTTACATACCTCCACAGCTGGTGACTGAACCCCTTCCCTGGACAGCCTGTTTCAACGACTGACCACCCTTTTGGTGAAAAATTATTTCTCTATATCCAGTCAAAGCCTCCCTTGGTGCAATTTGGAGCCATTTCGTCTTGTCCTGTCACGTGTTACTTCAGAGAAGAAGCCAACCCCCAGCTGGCTGCAGCTTCCTTTCAGGTAGTTGCTGAGAGTGATAAGGTTTTCCCTGAGCCTCCTTTTCTCCAGGCTCAACACACCCACCTCCCTTAGCCATTCCTCATAAGACTGGTGCTGCAGACCCTTCACCATCTCTGTTGCCCTTCTCTGGACTTGCTCCAGCACCTCAATGTCTTTCTTTTAGTGAGGGGTCCAGAACTGAATACGGGATTCGAGGTGCAGCCTCACCAGTGCTGAGTATGGGGGGATGATTACACTTCAGTTTGCAGGAACGTAGACTTGTACCAAAGGACAGAGATGAAATCAAAACTCCAGGTTGTTCATGGTGATTAGTCTGGTTACATTTTTGCAAATCCAGATGTGCCAAGAATAATCTTGCTGATAGTACCAGGAAGATGTGACTATCTTCAAAGCTAACTTCAATTTCTAAGAGGCTTGTGTGGAACTCCTCCAGAGGGCCTTCAAAGAAATCATAACTTTGGGCCTTTCTGGGTAGAACAGGGGAAGTTCAGATGCTCCCTGTAGCTGCATTAATCCACAGGAAGTTGCTAAGTCAACAGGATGCCTTCAGAGTTAAAGGGGGAAGGACTTAAATGCTTCTGTCAATAAGTTTTGCATGCATTTTCCTCCTGTTTTCACCAGCCGGCGCAGGAAGTGAAGGTGGGCATTTGGCTTTGCTAATCTACAGCATATGAGAAACATCTTTTAATTGAGAAGGGTGGAATCTTTAGTGTTGAAAAAAGGCTTTTTCATCTAGACTGAAAAAAAATAAACCCACATGCTCAGTTGTTGGTAATGTCAAGGGTTTTAGTGACTTCTAAAAATTGTGTTTATTTTAAGTGACTGATTTTACCATATACTGTTTAACAAAAATCCAGGTGAAAAGATAGCTTGAGGACTCTTTCATATAATGTTTGCAGTAAAATTTCTTAGAAAAACTGGAAGATGAAAGAATTGAAAGGTAAACTTGCCTTTTTCAAAAAACCTGACCCCATCACTGAAAGGAGAGATCTAAAGTACTCTTTTCTTTTTTTTTTTTTCCTTTTTCCCCCCTCCCGTCTTGCTAGGTGCTGGTTGTTGTGGCTATACCCTGTTTTTCTTCTTGATACTGAAGGGGAGGGAGCAGTCACAGCTCTGTTTTATGTGTTCATAAAAATAAGACAAGTAAGAGCTCATTGTTCTTTGAAGGTGGGATCCAGAAAACACTGGTTTGTGTCACTGAGTTTTGTGGTGGCTTGACCAGCACAGACTGAAAAACAGAAGGCAAGGAAGCCAAAAAAAGAGGTGGTTGTTCCTTATATGGTATTTTGCTTCTTCTGGCCCACCCCATCATGAATTTTTTGCTTTACCCTCCTTTATGATGAAAAGTGGACCCTGTGCTTACTGTCCAAAGAGAGGTTCAAACATTGAAAATCCTGTTTATGCCTGTGGTAATTCCCTGTAGGCAATAACGTCAGTGCTGGCCACTTGTCTCAGCCTGATCCTGTGTTAGTAATGAGTATTCGCAGCATGCATTTCAGTGTCTGATTAAATCTTTCTGAAAGGCCATCTGTTTGAGGAGGATGTGGCATTGGCTTTAATACTTTTTATACCTAGTACTCAATACTGTTCTTTCATGACCTTAAACATAAAGTTTGTCCCCTTGGTTAGGTAGCAACTTTCCTGATACTCTGATCAGAGAGAATAATTGAATCAAAGCTGTTACAACCTGTTGGGTCACTGTGTGTCTTTGGGGAAACGTTCCTGGTGTTGAAGCCATGGAAGTTACACATATCCAATGCGATTTTGTTGTGTCCAGGGCTGAGAAAAAGGTATCTGTTTTCTGGGGAGTAAAGCATCTCCATCTGCCTTTCTTTTATAGCACTCAGAGTGGAATCTGATGTAGTCATATATCTGTTGATACATACCAAATCAGCAAGTAATCTGGCCTTTCTGCTGCATGTTTTTATCTGTGCAAAATATCCAACCTAAGCAGTATTACATCTGTCTTTCAGGGTCATCTTCCTATAGGCTTGGAAGCACAGTTTCCCTTCGCAATTCCATTGGCCTAAAGCAAATCTTGTTCAACCTGTCTTTTCCCACTTCCTGTCATTTGCTTTCCTTCACCCCTTTGGCTGAAAGGAAAAATTGTAACCCTGAGGTCATGCACATTCCCTTTCTTTTGTAACTTCTCTCTCTTACTGTTCCTCATCTCTTCTGTATGTTATCTCTGCAGTCTGTTCCCCACAAGTTTCTCGGAAAATCCTGCTGGAGGTCACTGAAAACCCTTCCTTTTCCTGCTTAATCTATGATTGGGGTGGGGGTTTCAAATCAGCAAGCAAAAGGAATATTACAATAATTCAAATAATCTGGAGATTAATTTTTTGCACAACAAAGTGGTGGCCTTTAATGCCAAGGTGGGATATAAGATCTAATCTTTATTTACATAGTATTTTATTTTGTTTTGTTTTTACTTCTTCTTGATCTAAATCTTCAAGGGATCTATTGAGTGGGACTGGCAATTTCATGTATTTATTTTACCTTTTTTGTAATAGCATGTTAGGGTGCTTTCCCTCAAAAGCAGAGTTTTTTCTGACGTGTAACTGGAGTGTAGCATCTAAATTCTTAATTGAGAAAAAAAATCACAGATTTACTGACCTAATTGCAGTAATAAAGCTTTCTCTTTCTATATCAGTTTTAATAATTTCAGTTTTATCTTTCATATTTCATCCTTTTTTTCCCCTTTTATCTGTTATTGGTTCACCATTTTTCCTCCCTGAGTCACTTCCAGAATGAGAAGGGGAGTTGCAGCACTTGTGGTATTAGTGGATGATGTTTGACTTTGTTAGTCTTTGTGTCTCTGTTTGCCTACAGTGACCTCTCTCAACCCCCCACACTGCCTTCTTTTTGCAATACATGACCTTTTCTGAAGCACTTATGAAAAAGCCATTCCATGATATTTCATACTTGTTCAACCATCTTGTCCATCTTTTGGCATGTTTTGATCTCTGGAGGTTTTTCCCTTGATCTGTCTCAAACGTTGCTATCTGCTTTGCACTCCTTTGATATTTCTCCCTTTTCTCTTGTGTCTACTTACCTTAGCAGATCCGTAGTCCTACTTATAAGAGACACTGACAGTCCATCTTGCTGGCAGGAGAACCATTTATGTGGCCAGCATTTGGATGCCAAGTACCTGAAGTTGCTTTTCTTTTGAACCTAGTGACGAGTCAGTCTGACCATCTCAGTGCACAAAGGTGAACAACTTGGTTTTCTGGGGTAATTCTCTTCTTGCCACTGTGTCTAGGCTGCCCCAGGGGCTGCCTCTGCCCACCTACCCCCTGCCTCCAGTGCACTGGAGCCAGCAGAGTCAGAGGATTTTGCTAGACCCCATCCGCTCATGACTGTATTTGGATTTTGAGGATAACTTAACATTAGAGTTACTTATTATGGAAAACGACAGATTGTCTGTCACTGGAAAACTTGAGGAGAGGCTTTCTAAAACGTGCCCTCGATGTCAGCTGGCTACGAGGCAGGAATCCCTGCGTGGCGTTCCTCCATCTGCCTTTTGTTAAGAGCAGCCTGAACGATTGTGGCAATTCCTCTCCTTCACGAAAATCTGCATAGGAAATCCTGCATCTGTGGCAGTCAATGGCAGCCTTGCCCTGGCTTCACAGCCTGTTCAGGGCTTTCTCCACTTTCTTCACAGCACCTACCCTTCATTTTTCCCTCCCGCTGGGATAAGCAAGCTGTATCTAAGAGAGACAGAGAGTAAAGGGGAGCTGGGCACCTCCTTTCTCTCTTCAACAGAAATGTACACTTTTTAATAATGTAATCTCAATTAAAAACATACCAATTAAAATTGGCTTTTTAGTAGCTCTCTGGGGAGAGGGAGCTATAATTCACATTAAAATGTAAAGCTTTAGAAGCAGGGAGAGCTAGGTGCATTGCAAGTGCCCAAATATTCAGTGATTTTAATTACAGTGGAAACTTGATAAATTGCTTTGTGCCACAATCCATTATTAACAGCTTAATGAATATCACCGCTGCCTGTTTTAAACTGCTCCATGGTGAAAATGATCGTCAGCATTTTGGTTGTGAACTCTCATGTTTTTAGCATGTTTGTATTTTGCCCCTTAAAAAGAGGAGGTGGGTGAAAGTCTGCAGGTTTGGCTTTGTGTCTGGGTAAGTTCTGCAGGTGGCAGCATCCTGAGACAGAGAGGCAGGAGGAAAGATGGAGCTTCTGGGACTGGCCAGGGTTTAAATCTGCTCCTTGCAGTTTAAGAACAGTGTCTTTGAGCATGCAGAGTGCCTTCTGCATGCCCAAAGCTGAGGGATCACCAGATCATGAGGCTACCTTTACATGTGCTGTTTCTCTGCACAATACACATGAAGGATAAACGACTGTTTGGGGTGTCTGCTCAGGGGTAAAGGGAAGCAAGTGTAACAGCTCATGATCAAGCATGCTGCTGCTGAGCTTATTTTGGAGTGAGCAAAATGCGAGCTGGTTTGAATTTTCGAAATTTTAGCCAGCAAAAAGCTGATTTGAGGCATGGAATTAGTCAAGTCCTTTTGGAGTGCTGAAATGTAAGCAGTGATTGTGCTCAGCTTTGAATAGGGACTAACCAGTTATTTTTTTCTTGACAGTTATTATGGCTGTAATTGTGCTAATATTATGATGCTACATATTTATATGTATATTTGTAGCAAAATGGTACCTTTACCCCACTTTTTAAAGCAACTTAATATTTCAAGGATAAAGGTTATTATTAGGAATGTTATTATTTTAGATGCTAACAGCAGGTGTAGTGGGCTTATAGCTGTGCCCCATTGAAGTGTTAAGTCATAGGAATTTAAAGAACCGTGGCTTGGCTTCTGTGAGATTTATTATTTAATGTGGGTGTTCTGTTTTGACTTGATCATGTGGTTTGACCAGAGGGTCACAGTCCCCAAAATGGGATTACTGCCAGGTGTTGACAAGATCTTGACAAGATCTGAGTGAGGTGCAAGATAGATCTCAGGACAGAAATTACTGGGAACTGCTCTTCTGATTCAGAGAAGTTCCAAGTGCCTACATGGGATAAACATGATTTCTCTGAATGTCTTGGGGGTTTGCTATTATTATTCTGATTATGTTTTTCTGTACATCAACAAAAATGTATTCACTTTCACCATCTCAGAAATGTTAACATTAGTCACGATGATGTTAACTTGTACCCTGCCAATTACACAGAGCTCTCCTGCTTCATCGTATCGATAATTACACATAGGACTTTATTTTTCCTTTTGAAAAATCTTTTATTGACAGAGGAGTAATGATGCCTGTAAGTTCCTTAAGTATTGCTCAGTCAGGGGTATGTAAGATGCAGGAGATGTCCTCATATTTTTGGGGAGAAAGACAGCTCATACTTGGCATGCTGTTAATATTCATGTGTTTCTGTGGTTGTATTTTTGTTTTTAGTTTGATTTTAGGAAGCATTCCAGGCCACAGAGCTGCCTGGCTGTCATTTTTCTTGCATCCCTGTACTGGCAGAGGACAAAGCTTCATGAAGGATATAAAACGCCATCTAATTTTTCTTTTGTTCTTTAATTCACGCACACATGCTTCTTCTGTGTGTTTATCAGTGTGCACAAAATGCCTATATTTGCAAGATAATAGCTGTGTAAATATTAGAAAGTCATATTGAAACTCTGTGAAGGAAAAGAGAGCAGGGGGAGAATCCTTCCTGCTACCGAGGAGCCATCTATTGGATAAAACTCATAACTGAACTGAGCATCCATCAAACTGCAGAGGATAACACAGTTTGTTATTGGTCACCGGTAGCTAAAAATAATCCTTTCCTTCCCAATCCCACTTTCACCCACTGTGTTAGAAACCTGTAGAAACCTTTATCCCTTCATGTACACAAGTCGTGAGAGTCAGATACAGGTGTCATTTATGTACTTTAGGTAAAAGCCAGCTTAATATAGCTGAAGATCCAGGATAAATCCTAGCGTAGGGTGCAGGTGTGATCATGAATGGATAAACCAGCAGTAGGGTTGCCTGCCAGCAGTGGAGAGCAGTTGCTTGGAGAAGTGATAAAGACAAATGGTTTTTTCCATTTTATTAATAAAGAATGCAAATAAAATTAACTGTACCTTTTTTTTTTTTTTTTTTCCCTGGTAGCAGCGCATTTATATCAGTCTCACAACCATGATTAGTTTAGTTTAAAAAAATATTTGGGTTTTTTTTTTACCTGAAATTACTTCATGGCATAACAAAGCCAAATAATGAGGTGCTCTTTCCCTCAAAACATATGCAATCTATATATCCTGTAATGCAGAAAGAGAGGATCTTGAACTAACCCTGGGGAGAGATAAGAGAGGGCAGGATGTGAACAGTAAATTCCCAGAATGGCCTGGAAACATCCTGATGGCTCTTCGAAGTGAGTGGTGGGCCTTTGCAAGTATGCTAAGAAGAGCATATGTGGCAGGAAGAACAAAGGATAAGAAAGCAATAATGACATTCCTGTGCATTTTGTTGAATGTCATATTCAGGAATTAAATTTAAGCAAATACAATTGTAATCTGTGGCAAATAGAAAAGGAACAGAGGGGCTGTCTGCAACAGCAGCCTTTAGTCAGCAGTTTAAGTCAACAGAGGGTCAAGCTTCTAGCTGTCAGATACTTAGCCTAAAACACTCCCTTCCTGCATCCTCCCTTCCTTGTGCAAATAACAGAGGGGAGGAGTGTCAGAGTATTTACTGGGAGGCCACATAAGCTTTGGGAGATGATGCATGCACACAGCGTGAAGTAGGGTGGTCAGCTCGTTGCTGATGTGGGAATCTGTGCCTGTTCCACACCCTGGCATACATGAGGGAGCCTGGAACAAACTATTCTTTTACCCCATCACTCAGTTAGTTCTTCTCTTGCTCTGTTTTCCCTCTGTGTATTCTGATAACACTCCTCCACCTTCAAGCTGCAAAACACGTGTGGGGCAGGAGAAGCTCAGCTACCGCACACTCAAATCCAATATTTATTGTTTGTACTGTGATAATGCCAGGAGTCATTATCAGAGTGTTGTTATCCTAAATGTTTTGCAAATACAGAATGATGAGGTTGCTGTCCATTGATACTTGCTACCAGTGTCTCTTGCTCACCACAGTGCAGGGACTGGGAAAACTGGATGGGACTCTCTAGCCATTGAATTTTGGGCTGTTTTCTGAGCCTTCTGCTCGTGTGAATATAATGGGGGGAGCTGTGCTGGTTGTAATGCTGTGCTGTGCCCTGGGCTGAGGCTGCCAGGCCAGCATGGCAGAGGTGCCAAGCAGCAGCCACAAAGTGCATGACATTTGTTTGCCATTAGACTGAATTTTGTGGAGAAAAACTTAGTGTTTCTCTTAGACACCCAGATCATCCTGCTCAGCCTGGTATTGGAAAGAAACTTCCCAGACTGAGACAGGGGCCAGTTCATTAAGGGTGTAAATGGACTAGGCTGTGGACAATCCCTTGATTTTACAGTGAAGAACTACTGGGAGGGTTTCCAGCATCTCTGGGAAAGCCATGGGTTTCTCTGTGGGCCCACATAGTTAATGAAATGGTCAAATAGATGTCTGTCTTATTTTCTCTCAGCCATAACTGTTGTATTTCTTCATCCTACAGGTCACTTCAGTGAAGTCAGGCCTCTGACTAGATTTTAAAACCAGTCTCCTTCTAGAAGAGTTGTAAAGACCTATATTAAGATCGCCTCAACTAGAAACGGTTCTTTGCTCCCTCTTCATTCACTAACAATTAGATCTGAAATTCAAATTTCTTTTCATCCCTGCTCTGTGTGGGAACATGTGGAGAAGGAGGCTGCTGTCTTTCAAGATGTGAGCCCTCTAGTGCCACTTGCAGCAGTTTAAACTGAAGGGAGACAGGTTGCTAACAAAACCTTGGTTTTAAGAATTGCCCATGGCTTTATTTTCAGGTTGAATTAGGCTTACCCATGCCTCTGTAGATTATTAATGCTCTTTAACTTTGCATTTTGAAGGTCAGAAAAGTGCAAAAATTTTGTGGAAGAAACCAGCAGTACCTGAACACTCTTCTCCCTCACCTTACAGGTGGAGGCACTACTACATGAAAATGGTTTTGTGTTTTTCAACACTATGATTTTTCTGTTAACATCATGCTTTGTTAAAGACCTATGTGTATATATATATATATATACATATATATACACAGAGAGAGAGAGAGAGAGAGGGAGATACAAACACAGGTTGTGGGTGAAATCTAATGATTTACAATATCTGCAGTGACTCACAGGAGGAGGGGAAACCTCTCCAGTGACGAAAAATGGTCCAGTGCTTGGGTGGACTGCCTGGGGAGCCTGTGGGAAGTCAGGGTTTGCTGGGTTTTTAAGAACAGGTTAGACAAACAGCTGTCAGTGCTGGTTTGGCTGATGTTGCCTCGTGGCAAGGGGATGAAGTAGATAACGTGCTCAGTTCCTTCCAGGGCTCTTTTCCCCCTATGATGATGCTTTTGCCTTAAACTCTTTGAGTCGGTGTAAATCTGTTTTCATCCTAGGTCTGAAAGGGTTTTCTGAGAGCATCATTAGCTTTTCTTCACGGGGTTTTATAAGATTTGATGTCTGTTGTCCCGATTTTACAGATGGAGAAGCTGCACCAGTTATAACTGTGCTTTAAAGGCAAAAAGGGCAGTGCAGCTTTAAGCATCTCAGCATCTGTGTAGGTCAGTGCTTAACCAGTAATTCATATTGGTCACTTCAAAGATTTAGTGGGAAACTCAGCCAATAAAATCCATATCATACTCTAATTCAGGCTTAATGTTGACTTTATTTTTATTTTTAAAAGGAACATTAGTCACATAGAGAAGATATGTTTTGTTACCATGTTTAATACTTTCTATGGTCAGGTACTTTCATCTGTTTGCTGACATACCTGCCCCTCTGGGCCTGGTCAGCATTTCATGTTGCCTTTTTGCAACATTATTGAAGGGACACTTCCTTTTCTTTCAAGTAGAAAGCAAAGGCATTGCTGGAACTTCTGATGTCAAATGCAGTATCATGGAATGCTCCATCTTAGCTGTGAACTACTGCCAGAAACTTGCACAGTAGGTTAGTGATGATAATATATGAAAATAACAGAAAACGTCTAAAGATATACAAGATCTTTTCAGTCTGGGATTTTAACATAAATATTAAGATCAGACCAGGATGGCAAAAAGTGCTCCACTTTCCAGGTGAGTACTTAGTGAGTTTTTATTTTTTTGCTTTAAATTAAGTCATTTTAAAATGCAAGTTAAATTGCTTTGTAAAACATGCCTGCCCTCAGACATTTAGCCCATTTGCAATAAAAACATTGCAGTGGTTTCATCAGCTGATGTTAACAAATGCAAACTAAAGAGTTTTATGTGCCAGACTGAAAAGTTTCCCAGCCACTCCTGAATAATGACCATACTCTGCAGTCCTTCCAGAGCTGAGCATCACCTGTAAGAGCACCTTGTCCTCAGCCTTCAGATGCACAAATTTGGGGGCTGTCAGCTCCTGCGTTCCAGTTGATTTGATCTTTTGTGTTCAAACACAAGGTAAAAGGAAAATCTCTCTGAAATGTTTTGGAATTGGATATATTGTCAGAGAAACTGGCTTGTGTTTTTTGGTGTTTTTTTGTTTTGTTTTGTTTTTGTTTTGTTTTGTTTTGTTTTGTTTTGTGTTTGTTTTTTTTGTTTTGGTTTTTTTTTTTTTTTTTTGTGATTTCACTGAGAAACCAAAGGATACCTGCAAGTGTTAGAAAGAGTTTGAATTTGATCCTTTCAAAGAAGTTTGGCAAAATAATATTTTTTTTACTTTTTTTTCAAAAGGACCTGGATAGCTACAACAGTGCTTTACTGATAACTCCCTGGTGACAGAGGTTGTCTCACTTAAAAAGATGGTTGACAAATCAAGCTTATAAAACGTGACCTGTAGATACACTGATATAGCAGTGTGTACAAGTTTGCTGAAATAATGTGAGATGTGATCTTATTACCTGTTAGATAAGGATTCTGAAGTCTATCTTTTTTGAGCTGCCCTCAGAGCATTTGAGAAAGACTAGGAGGGTCTGTACAGTTTATTGTGAATGGTATTATATTACCATATAGCATTAATTGTATGAATTCATTGCACCACAGCAACTGCTTTACAGAGTACCAACCAATTATGTCATTTATTTTTATTCCTTGATTGAACTTAAAGTTGCTTTTTGGGGCTCTTTTGAAGTCAAAATGAGGAGCTAATGTATCAGTGGTGCAAAATTGGAGCATAGTTTGAAGAAAACATAATTGAAATCACAGCATTAAGAACAAAAATTCCAACTGATTTGGTAGTTTTCCTTAAAGTAATTTTTGACTTCACCTTGCAGAGAAGTTGAATGGCTTAATCTCTCTACCAAAAGCATAACCCAAAGGCCCCCTGGACCCCTAAAGCAGTGGTGAATTTGCCAGAAGGTCAGCTGGCATGGCAATCTTAGGTATGAAAACACAGTTCCCTGTTTAGGATGGAAAGAGCTGGAGACGTTCCCCCACCCCCCAAGGACGCTTGCCTCCTGTGAGGAAAGTCATGATGCATCTCGCGTGTGAGGGATACATCTCTCTTCTTCTGACAGCTGCAAAACTTAAAGGCAGTGATTTGAGGAGGGGAGATGGATGCTGTGGATTGGCCTTCCCCAGCACAGCACACGTCTATTCTTCCGGCGCGTAGCACAGCGCTCGTTACGGTTCTGTGCAGAGTGATTTCTCTGCATGGCCAGGTGATGCTTAAGGAGACTAATGAGAGAAATGATACGGCCCAGAACACTGGTGTCAGGAAATATATTGCAAGGTGTCTATCTTGGGGAAGCTGGAAGCGGGGCTTGTCTTATTATATATTTCAAAGGGTATGTCTGTGTCACCACCAAGTCAGACATGCACCCTGTCCCGTACTGCATTCAAATTACTTTTTTTTTTCAAATCATAGCTTTCCATTCAATTATCGTTGGCTTAATGATAGGCTCTGTGTTGTACGAGGGCAAAAGAAGAGTCCATTGCGTTAGCACACCGTACTTTTGTGGCAGGAACTTGTTTCTGAGGCCATTGTAACATAACTATGCAAGTGTCAGAGGACAGGATAGAGGCTATTATGGGCTTCTGGTTTTTGTGAGGAAAATCAAACAAATGTCCCTAATAGAAAAAAGGAAGCTAGCAGCTCGATGTGATGACCAGAGAATGTTTTTGTGCTGTGACACTGTCAGTACGTGGTCTGTTGTCAAACTGAAAAAAATTCCTTTTCAAATGTTTTTCTCGTTCTGCTGGCAACCAAAGTGGAGAAACTCCTCCTGTGAATTTTCATGAGATATCTTTTCCTCATTTCTAGTACTTAACAATACAATTATATTTGGTTTTATGCTAATATTTACCTCTATTGCTGTTGTTAGGTTTTTGAATCAGAGTGATTTTTCTATCCTGATGGTGTGGGAAAAAATATGTTTCATTATGACTTGTTACATCCCTGGAAATATCTTCTCTTGCTTGGGTTGATGATTATTTTTTATGTTGCATTCTATACCGATGCCTAAAGTGAAGTAGAATGAAGCATAAGGAAGAGAAGCTTTGCTAAAATATCGCTCCTTCCACTGTGTAGAATTATCTTGGAAAAAGCTTGCATCTTTCTAATGTTGCGCTTTTCTTCTCCCCACTATTATTCAAGTAGTTTTTACAGATGAATGTTGTTTTTGCAAGGGCTGTTTATGAAGCCATTGCTCTTAGCAACACCTGCTCACCTGCGAGCAAATTACATGGCACAGATAAGGTATCTAGTTGTTTCTCGATAGGGTGACCTTAAAAACAGATTCTGCAACAAGACAAGCTTTTAAATTCCTAACCAAATATATTACTTGAGTAATAAAAAGAGCTCCTCAAAATGGCCACAGAGGCATTTCAGAGCACATTCTTGGGAATATTCACTCGTGCTAGTATTCATTAAGTTTGCTTTCAGCAAAAATTCTTGTGAATGAAATTTTATTCTCTAGTCATTATGATTATTACTTTACTATCATAGCAATAACCACATGCCTCGTATAAGGCCAGAACCTGATTTTGTCTAAGGCTGGAGAAACATCTTATGGGGTCTCCAGAGAGTGTATTGTCTAAATATAAGACCAGACTTGGCTAACAGCTCGTGACTGGGAACTGCAAACCCTCAGAGAGCAATGGGTTTGTTTACAAGAAAATTCACAGCTAGAGAAGGATAGTTGCAGAACCATACCAAATATTATACCTTTTGAGCTATAGGATACTACAGTGTTACAACTCCACTGAATATGAATGTAATTTTACATTTTTATGTTATAAAAGTAGTTAAGGTAATGGTGACTGACTTTACAAATAAAAGAGAATATCACTACAGATGTGGTTCATTACTACATTGAACTAGTTTATCTACACACTAATGAATACACTGGATCTGGACTCTCTTGGTTGTTTGGGTTTTTGTTTGTTGATTTTTTTTTTTTTTTTTTGGGGGGTGGGGGGTTTTTGCTGATGTTTCTTATTAATTTTGAAAATGGCCTAATGCAAATATGTATTCCAGGGAAACCCCTGAAGCACAGACTATGCCAAAGAATTGGACTCTGAGTTGTGCAGTACATGGACTCCCAGGATGTGAATAAAGCCCTTCCTGGAAAAGTTAAATGAGATTTTTAGCTATTCACAGCTGAAGTCTGCATGAAGTCTTGTTTCCTCCAATCTAGAGGAACATAATAGAGCAGAGGTATCCTATCATGCTGGTGGAAATTGTACCTAAGTCTAGGCACAAGGAAGTATTTTCAGAGCTGGAGCTCATTTGCTGAGCACAATGCGTATAACATTGTTTTGTGTGCCTCTATGTACTGGTGGAAAAGCATATCTACCATGCTGTGATTCTGCTGGCCAATGTGTAGAATCCTTCAACATGCAGTGACTGGCACTGGCTGCTACCTGGAACATTGATTTTTGGGTGTACCAGGGTG
Organism: Myiozetetes cayanensis; assembly: GCF_022539395.1. Classification (NCBI taxonomy): domain Eukaryota; kingdom Metazoa; phylum Chordata; class Aves; order Passeriformes; family Tyrannidae; genus Myiozetetes; species Myiozetetes cayanensis. The sequence continues at coordinate 56,300,077 of NW_026087521.1, read as the reverse complement.
CAAGATGCACTGTGACCATGGGTACAAGGTGCATAATGTATACATGCAAAATGAAAAGGTTCTGTGAAGTGGAGGGAAGGAGTGTTAAAGAGGCAGTGTGCCAACCCCTTGTGTTACTCAAACCCCAAAATAACCATTCCTCTCTGCCTGTAGATCGATCAGAACAGTTTGTTGGCAGCAGAACTAAGCACAGGACACTGAGTATTTCTCCTCTTTTGTTGTCTAACTGCTCTCTTTCCCCATGTCATGAGAAAAATAAATAATCTGATTAAGTCCTTCGACATTTATAATTAATTAGTTCTTCCTTACTCTTATCTTGTTTGCCTGTCCTTTTGTCTGGCTCTTTTTTCTACTTTATGTCTCAATGATCAGATACAAGAAATCATTAAATTTATTTATTTTTAGCAGATAAATGCAGCTTTACAGCATGTTCTTTTCTTTTGAAGAAAGACTTGGTCCCTTCTTTTGTCCATCCCACTGCACAAGTTGTCATGTTCTGGCACTGCAGTCACTTTCAAATCCTTGAGCTATCATGTATTCTGTTGGTATTTGAGGAATTGAAAATCAATCACACAGCCTTATGGCTTGGGTTCAGCACAATTCTATTATGCCCACTCGCAAAAGTCAATTCAAACCTTTTGGGTTATATTTCAAAGCCTAATCAAGCTTGCTGTCCAGACTGGTTTGGAGTCAGCTTACTCTTGTCCATAGGTCTGTTTATTAGAGGTTTTATGTCAGAAACCAGTGTAAAAGAAAGCAGTTTTCATAGCAGTAGAATCACTCCGTGGGCATTTTGCAAATACAAACCACCCAAGCAGGTTTTATGGTAGAGGAATACTTACTGTCGTAATACAGTTCTGCAAGTATGTTTTTAAAAATTTAAAAACCCCAAAATTATGTTGGTAACATAAAGCTATGCTTATATGTGTACTTGGTCATAAAAAGGTGTCCCAGTTTACTGAGATTAGTTTTTAGCCCTGTCAGGTTAAGCTGGTAAGAAAGTATTGTAGATGCAACCCTGAACTTAGATGGTGACTTTCGTGCTTTGGACCATATGAACAAATGAGAGTGGTGCACCCAAGCAGATGGACCAGCTCCTTCAAGAATGAGTTGTGCCACTTCCACTCGGCAGGTGCCCATGGGACTGCATGTACAGTGTCTGTGTCAATCCCCTGATTTCCAGCAAGTGCCAAAAGCTCGCCCTGAGAATGAAAGTAGCTCTTATAGAACTGACCATTAGCAATCATCTGTGAAAATATGTACCTGTTGTGTACTGGGGGCAGATCAGTCTCATACCTTTCTGAAGAAAGCAGGGACAGGTTATGGTATTTCCAGCTGATTTGTAGAAGCCTTCTCATTCAGTGAAAGACTGGTGGCTGTGTTGTGGGAACCAAGTGTGCAGTACAAATAGGAAGCAGCTCTCTCTTGCCATCGCCTGTGGGTAAAGGCCTTTCTCTGTGACCCATTCATGTTTCTTCTCATCCTGTGTTCTGCAGAGGCGCAGGGATTTTCTCCAGTGGATGCTTGACTCCTGTGACTCAGCTGACTCCCTGGCAGCCGGGTGCTCTGATGTGATCAGCCCATCTGCCACTTCCAGACAGAACGAGCCACCTCTTCCTGGCAGGGCCCCATCTGAAAAGGTTCAGAAGACGCTAACAGAGGATGAGATAGCAGGCCAAGCTTTCCTGTTCCTGATTGCTGGCTATGAGACCACCACTAGCACACTGTCCTTTGCCACGTACTTGCTAGCCACCAACCCAGAGTGCCAGGAGAAGGTGCTTCAGGAGATTGATGAGTTCTCTGCTAAACACGTGAGTATGATGTGTTATGAGTATGGTGTGGAGCTTCCTGCAGGGATCAAGGCAGTGTGAATGCCGTCATGCCACTGTGGCACCTGCATGACCCCTATTTGTCTCAGCCATATATGCATATATTAACACTTTATTAATATTTTCAGTAAATAATTAAAAATCTCTATCGTTTAGGTTTTTTTTGGAAGCTGTTCAATTAGATCACTTTACAGCAACACAAGAGATGGCCTAGAAACTTCGTGTCATAGTGAAAGCTTAGCTTTTTAAAAGTATTTTACATTATTGAAATCAACCAGCTGTTGTCAGGCTCTAAAACTAAAACATTTCCATTTTTTCCTCTTGTACAAATACTTTTATTGGTTTTGTTTTTAATTTTATTTACTGATCTTTGTAGGAAAATAAACAGTGTTCTTACATACCATAAACTGGGAAGTTTTGCTTTAAATGTTCATAATTTTTTTGGTTTAGCAGCAGAATATATGTGTAAGCTTAAAAAAAAAAAATCACAATATTTAGTTCTCTTATACTATGTTCAAACTGCTTTTCCTTCATATCTGTATTTGCTAAGGGCATTTATGTTTCCTGGATAACCACTGACCATATTTGGTATCATTAGCAGACCATGCAGCAGTCATTCTTCCACCCTACGCTCTCTGCACAAGTTGGTGGTTATGATAATTCAGATTGAGGGTCTTTTTCTTTTCACAAATGCTTTTATAACAGAACATGAGCCTAACAGGAATAAAATTACACCAGGCATGGCTGTCTTGGAGGATTTTAGCTGCAGGATTTGCATGCTGAAAGCCTTTACTATACAGTTGTTGGGGTTTCATACTTTTATGCATTCTATTCTGTGTTGTACTTACAGAACAAGAAAAGAGCTGTATAATTTTCTGCTTTGCTCGTGCTAGAAAATTCTCGACTATGCACAGTTTGTCCATTCAAAAGCTTCTGTTTCCCTCCTCTTGCTTGTGGAAACATAAAAACCAGCGTTCCTGTACACAGAAAATGTTGTCTGTTGTCTTTCACGGTGAGGTTCTGAGCATGGTGGTTCTCCACCTAAGATTGCCATTGCTTTGAGGGTGCAGATGGATGACAGCAGTGGAGGTTAGGGTTGTGCAGTCAGATCCACAGAGCTTTTTTTCGGTGCATGCTTCATACCTACTGCTGGCATGAGCTAACTCGATACCACGAAACCATTGATATTCTAACTGTAGGGCTTGGCTTATATCCTTAGGTTGTTAGCTCTCCATCACTGCAGCTAGAGTGTATTTACTTGTTTCATTCACATATGGCAGACCTATTTGTGGCCTCGTGTATAGTTAGGTCAACTGACTTCCGTAAGGCCTGCAAAGATCGGAAGGTGCAACTTGTTCTGGAGTATGTGCAGTTTGCTGGTTAATACTGGTGGCAGAGTTGCACACAGAAGCACTTATTATTCAGTCCCAAGGAAAATATGGTTCATCTCCTCATCAATTCCTGGAAGCTGACAGCCTAAGAAACTAAAGTGAAATTGCTGGGAGAGGTATCCAGTAGGGTAGGTTCGTGATGTCATTCGTGTCTGTCTGTAGATGGTGATCTGAATTAGACCTTTTCCATGTAAGTGCATAGAAAGCTGACTGTAAGCAGTAATTAACTGGCTGATTGTTTATGGATATTTCATGTAGGGAGTCCACGCATACAGCCATGTCCATGTTAACTAGCAGCGTGCTCCCATAGACAGATTCATCCTCTAGCACAGCTGGTAGTGAGGACTGTTGGATGCACACTCTGTGCACCTCAGGAGTTTATTTTGGGTTAGTCTAAGCCTGGCTCTGTGTACCAAATTCCTCCTAGCAGTTGGTCTGGTTTAGTTCAAGTTAAAGGAGCCCTTGTTGCGTACTTGGAGACTGCAGTGTGAAGCAGTGCAAGAGATTCGGCTGTGAGTCTGCTCCTGATCCAAGCTCAAGAACTAAATGGAACCTGTGTTGTATATGGTTTGAGTGAGCTGTTACTCACCATTAGTAATATTTCAGCAATAATCCAACTCAAATGCACAATTCTTAACTCTCTTGGTTCTCTAGGAATATTTTGCTAATGATTTCAGCTTTTGCACTATCTAGGAGACCTAAGGACACTTGTGGTAATGTGTAGAGAGATGGCACTCAAAGTAAACTAATAATTTCTTCAGGTCAGCACTGTATACAGTCTGTGTGGTGCCCTCAGCCCAAACTGGTGTCCTCATCCCAAACTATGCTGTCCCACATCGCATATAATTATTGGAAGATCCTTCAAATAACTTCCCTGTACTTTATGAATTTTCAGGTTGAGCTTTAGATGATGCATATTTTGCTGCATGGCCAAGGGAAAGAGGGAGAGAAGGATAACTATTCATCTGCAGTCCCTGATACAAGGAAATTCATAGATCTGGTCTGTGCAGCCCCATCCTTCAAAAGATTTCCTTTTATAAACAGTTCATGATTTGGCAGCGGGGCAGAGGGGCAATACACTAGGCAAAGAGCCCATCCCAGAATAAGGAAAAGAGTGCAGCAGTTCAGTCCCCTTAGTGACTGTAATTAACTACTTTTAGCCTAGAAAATGAGATCTATGTGAACGGTTTGCAAGTTACGGGAGCAGAAGCTATTTTAGAACAGGGTATATATAGATGCTATGTTCAGTTGTCATGCAAGAGAGAGGAAGGGAGAGGACATAGAAGCTACAGGCTCACAGTTAGTTATCAAGTCAGTTGCTAAGAAATTTGATTAGGTTATTGCTTGTATTCAGCACATCAGCTTTGCTCTTATCAAGGCGCTTTGCAATTTTCAGAAAGGAAGGGCTTTAGAAGGCCAAAACATGGGGAATGATACAGTCAAGTTGTTTTGACAGGTGGTAGAAGACTGATTTGATTTGCAGATATGCAAGTATTAAACACAGTACCCTCTTCAGCCAAATTTATACTCAGGTAATTATAACTACAAAATGCTCTCCACCACATCCCCTTCCTTTCTTCAACCATTGCAGTTGCCTCATGCAGCATGTTTTATTACCCTGATCTGTGGTGTAGAGATGTGGTATGATTTTACAGCAGCTGCTGTGTATCATCCCAGAGATGGCTGTACTTTGGTGGTGGACAGAGTGATTTATATACTCATTTACCAAAGTTTATAAAGACATGTGAGAGCCATCTGAGAAGAGGTGCTATAAATGACAGGCACAGTTCCAGTTTTTTGGCACTCCAGCTAAAAACGCAAAGCACGGTGACCTTGTGATAGTCTGGAAGGTGAGAGAGCAGGGTTAGTCCATCTGGGTGTACAGCAATATTTTGGTCGCTCTGGGTGTTTTACTTGAGGATACCCCCGAGTTTGCTGTGATTCTTGCCTGTCTGATTTGTGCAGTGGGTTTCTTAGCAGGATGGGAGTGCATAAAGGGTATGGAGAAAGCCGAGACACTGCTGGGCTAGCAAGTGGCTGCAGTGCGGTGCAGAAATATAAGACTAAGTGCTGGAAGTGGTCTAGCCCCAGCAATGTGCTGGGAGTGGGGAGCCCAGAGGAGAGGTAAGTCTGATGATCATGTTTTCCTGCTGTGTTGTGTCCAGCCAAATTTGTTTCAGAGCTGCCTTAGGAGATGTCACTGCCTCTCCCCACCACACTGCCTGAATACATTGTGGAGATGACACTTCCAGGGAAGTGTCCTCAGAAAACAGTGCCTGAAGTGAGTCGTGGGTTGTCATCTCTTTTTTTTACCTCTAGGACCATCCTTATGTGTTTGCTAAAGGACTTTCTAGGTCTTTCTTGACTGTTATCTCAGTGTGGAGATGGTGCCTCTTTCCCTCCAAGTGAGAAGAGGCACCTGGCCCATTTCGCAACCTGCCAAGCAGAAGACTCTAGCCTTGATTATTGCATAGGGTAGGACACGTAGGTTATTTCTCTCCTCACCTCTGTCTGGGTCTTTGGGATGTAGGGAAAGGGAGTGCACAGCCTTTTATTATCCCTGGAGAAGCAGAGAAACAAGGTACTGAGTGGTGGCTACTGCCATCACACACTGCATCTTCCCGTTCTACCTCTGAATCCCTGTGTCTGCTCTAACTGCACTGGGAAAAACAAGTTTAAGCATAATTCCTCTAACACACAAATAAAAATTCAAATTGTAGAGGCTTTGACCTGATCCTCTTCATAAATCCCTTGAGGGTGTAGTATGTGCACTGTGAAGGGCAATCCACTGAAAATAAGATGTACCTATTTGCTCCAAGCTTGTTGCTGGGTGTGCAGCTTGCTTTGATACCATGAAGACAGAATAAACAGGATGAAAAGAGAGTTAAATATGAGCTGGTGGGGGCAGGACGCCTACATCTGTGTCTGTATAAAATAATATTACTTTCTGCAGAGACCACAGATCTGTTTCCAGGACAGCAAAGAGGGGTCAGATCTTCAGAAGGCTGTAAACTGGCACATGTTTGGTATTAGTAGAGGTATAGTGATATGCATTATTTGAGAAGCAAGCCTGGTATATACCATTAAAGGAGCACAGGGGGAAAAAAACCCACGAAAGTCTGCTATTTCAAGACCTCATTCTTTTTATAGCATTTGTGGCTAACCATCCCTAAACTGTTAGAGGCTATACAGTTGTGAAAGAGATGTTTTTATCCATATTAACCCAGTGAGAAGGAATGCACCCATGGTCTTCACCTCTGCATGTCAGTTAATAATAATCCCTGTGCAGAGTTTTTAAAGAACAAGATGTGTTTAGGAACAGTTCTTGCACTTGTGACTGATTATTTTGTTTTAAAAGCAGGTTGATTTTTGTTTATGTGTGTGTGCACTTAGCAAAAGCATAGCAAGCCTGCAGCATAAATTCGTTCTGAGCAGATGGACACTTCCTTCTGAGCACCACTGTGTGCTCTGAGCTGCTCTCTGTGCTTTGTCCTAAGCCACAGTGCTTAGGCCTTGAAAAACTGCATCTTCCATGCTGGGGATTCCCAGCCTCTTTTTCTTACCTCATTTTAGCATTTACATGTATCTCACCCTTCCTTCTTCCTACTCTCAAGCCTGAATCATTCACAATTATCAATTTTTTTTTTTTTTTTTTTTTTTTTTTTTTGGTTTTTTTTTGGTGGTGGTTTACTGGACTGCGTAATTGTAGACAGAAAGAGTTGTGGCATAAAATAGATTGCAAAAACATAGGCAATCAAGCTAACTTCTTGTGAGAAGCTATTTGTTACCCATAGGCGAAATGTGGTGAGTGTCTAGGTATGTTCTCCTGATCTGTTGCAAAGTAAACACAACAGGTTAAACAAGTGAAACTAGGTCTTTTTCTTGAGGGAGGGAAAGCAAGAATGCTTGGGGCAGCTAAGTAGGGCAAAAGAAGTATGAGAATGAACTGCTCTGTCTCTATGTAATAATGAAATCCATACTTGAGGGTGCAGAGCATAGTGAAGCCTGTAGCAAGGAGCACCCTGAATTCTAATCTTGGCTTCAGGAATAATTTACTTTGTGTTCTCAGTAATAGATAACCAAGCCTTGCATTAGCAAATGGGTAGCCTGGGTACTACAAGTTTTTGGGCCTTTCTAGCCCATCATTACTTAAAGCACCACAGGAAAAAGTTGCATTGAAGGGTTAGTGCTACTTAGTGACCCTGAGATGTGTTGCTGCACTGATACATAAGGCTTAGGGTCTCATGAGGGACGGGGTACCAGCTCACTGCTCCTTGCTGCTGATGCCTAGGAATACTTTCAGGAACCCTGGCAAAGGTGAAGCAGAGCACAGGAGTAAGGAGTGGCAAATAAAAGTGACTAGAGGAAAGGGTAGCTATTACTGTAAAACAGTCATTGGAGACTGCAAGACTGTGTTTTGCATTCTATTTTTAAAAAGCTGTGTACAACTCCTGTCATTGTTTGATATGATACTTAGAAACACCAGTGTGGAGAGGAATGAAGAGCTGGATAAGACTCAATATGCCTCTACTCCATCCAATTTCATATCCACACAAAGTACTAGTGTAATGATTCAGTTCTGGTATGACTTACCAATGTTTTCACCTCTGGCTAGAAGCCAAAAAGTTCAAGAAACTTCAAAATCCTGTCAAACCTTCTCACTATTTTAATGGCAATTTGGAGTTTTTTTCTTTAACAGAAAGAAATCTTCCTGTTCCTATAAATACTCGATTTTCTGTTGCTCTAGGGCCCAGGAATGTTTTCAATACATTTAATTGAAAATGTTGACCAGACTGTTTCATCTTATTCTTTCATGTCAATAATATTGATTGAAGTCATTGCAATCCATAGTTTTGTTTATGAAGAGACACTGCTAAATTCCATTTTAGCTGCTGTGTGAGGTCAGTTGTGCATGGGCCAGGTTCAACCGGACTGATACACAAACACCTCCTTTATGATTGATGATTCTGACGCTGTAATTTATCAAGCTTACTGGATGTGGCAGTTGCTCATCTTGGGTAATTGCCATCATTGACTTGAGTGGAATCATACTACTTTACACTGGCTTATGATTCTGTTCTTCACGCTGAAAAACTCCTTCGCTAATATCTCTGCAGTCTGATGGAGATGTCTTACTGTGGAGATGTCTTATTGTAAAGAGGTTTTACCATTTCAAAATTTTCCATTTCCATAAAATTTCTAGAGAGCAGAGAGAGGTAGGACCATTTTTATGGTGTCTCTCTACCTGATTGAGTGCTTTAGGTTTTTAAGCTGTCTGTGCAGAGAGTCTCCTTGGTAGGACGGAGAGTTTTCTCTGAGCATTAGTGAAAAATGAGAGGTGAAAGTCAGAGAGATAGATGTCACTGCCAGGGAATTACTACAACAATTTGCATGAGTTTGGTGCCTTTCATGCAGTATCTCAAGGCTCTGTGCTCTCAGAAGCTTTCAACTACAGAGACTAAGCTTCACTAAGCAAATATTGCTGACAGTGGAGGCTTGCATTTATCAAGGGAGACTGAATTGTAAATAATGTGCAGAAAAACGTCCACAGCAGAGAGCCGCAGTTTCACATGCATACACATGCATGCACAAAACACACAGTACCAGTAAGCACAAGCAATACTGTGTGTTGTTGCTGTTTATTCTCTTGATGGAAATGACACTCTTTGATTTCTTTTTTGTTTAAGAAGGTGTTGCAGAGCCTCGCAAGTGTCAGCTGTCAGCAATTGGTTTTGTTGTAAACAAATAAAAAGATGCTTTTAAAGATGTAGAGACTGAGTACTGTTAAGTTATATTTCTGCAGATCTTCATGCAGTCACTCAATGTCTGAAATCAGTTTTTTATCTTAGTCTTTTGGTGCTTCTGTACATACAGGTTGAAGATTGCATTGTACTCCATCCTTGACTTTTCCAAGAACTCTACCAAACCCACAACCTGAGTATGAAAAAAACTTATTTCATTCCTAGGAAAGTCCTTTTGACAACTGGTGATTCTATGTGGTCTGAAATGGTGTTGTTGAGATGATTAATGTACCTTTATTTCAAGGAACCTCTTGCTGTTGACACTGCAGGGTTCATTTACCCCTTTTCACCCAAGTAAAAAAAATAAAAAAATAATAAAAAACCCCCACTTTTATTCTTCCATTTGTTCAGGCTTATCAGTTTCTTGCCCATGAAGACTAATTTATCTTTTGCTTGCAATGTCACATGTTGCTCAATGACTCTGCCTTATTGCTATTCTTGAGCAAAACTGAGTCTCAGGTAATGTATGCTAGACAGATACTCATTTTCACCCCTGAATTTTCCTGGTATTTTGCCATCCTCATAATAATTGACCCACTATCACTGCTGCAGGGTTCATGTTAAAGAATAAATTTTTCTAGTGACATGGAACATTTAATGGTGAAGATGTTAATAATGAAGCTCTTTAAATGTGATTAGGCAGATCTGTTTAAAGAGGAAGGAAAGGGAAGGATGCATCTTTCCCCTCTTTCTATTCTTTCTCTCCCTCACCTCCCTCCTTTCATCTGAGGTTTTTATGGAGGAATGAACATATTTGCTTTTAATTTAAGGAAAAATATTACTGCTGAGAAAGAAACTGGTTACAGTTTTCCTCAGGATTTGTATCCAAACTGCTCCTGCATATGGCAATCAACATCAGGGACAGAGCAGACAAATTAATACCAATATCAACGTCCAATCAATGCTAACTATCTATATCAGCATTATTTTTTTGGCTACGTATGGGTAACATCGTTTTCAGGGCAGAGCATCGTTCCAGGTAGAATTGGTAGATCAAATTTGCACTGTGCAGTTGAGCCTTGCAGAAGGGAGTAAGGAGATAAGCTCAACCCACCACCCACCTCCACGACTTTGGGAGGGACATACTCTCACCAGACTAGTGAGAGTAGCCAGAAGGGTTACATATGACAGGAAAAGAAGTGAACATGGCATGACTTCTCAGGAATAGGCGTGCCTTCATAGGTATAGGTGCCTGTTCTTTCAGTGGCAGCCTGTCTAGCACTCAGGAGTTTTGTCAAAGGGAAAGCAGAATTCAAGTTCAGAAAGGTGTGACACTAATATATATATATATAAGTATATATTTATTATACAGATTTTTTCATGGAAGTAAGGACCCAAAAGTTTCCATAAGGATTATGCTGCTGAATCATAGTTATTTAGCAAAGAAAGAGAGAACAGTAGCCATGGGCACAACCTCAGATGCAAAAAAATCAGAGAAACCAAGCCGTCTGGCCCTTGAAAGAACTTACAAATGAGAGAGGGTGGCCTTGGACATCTGAGTCAGGACCCTACACTGTGTCTCAGCGTTAGCAGCCAGTCACATTCATCTGGCAGGAAGTTGTCTTCTGAGGAATATTAAATATTAAATACTAAGCTAAACAAAGAAGCATTTTCAAGCTTTTTGTTAGTTAGCATCCATTTGGAATGAGATCCCTCCGTGAACCCAGATGGACAGGCATATTCTTCCAAGGATGAAAATGTTGGTCCATCCCTCACATCCTTGTCTGCTACAGGGATCTCAACTGAACTGTCTGCTTCTGAGAGGCCTTCAAGACCAAGGGATAAAGTCTTACTTTAGTAGCTCTTCCACTGGTCAGGACAATAGGGATTCAAGATTTGTGAAAACAAATACCATTTTCATGATAAGGACTTTCCATGAGACCTGCAACAAGGGCCTGTAGTGACAGGACAAGGGGTAATGGCTTTAAACAAAAAGACAATAAAAAGTTTCAGATTAGATTCTTTACTGTGAGGGTGGTGATACACTAGAACAGGTTGCCAGAGAAACTGTGGATGCCTCATCCATGGGAACCTTCATGGCCATGTTGGATGGGGGTTTGAGCAACCTTGTCTAGTGGAAGGTGTCACTGCCCATGGTAAGGGGGTTTGAACTAGATTATCTTTAAGGTCCTTTGCAAGCCAAACCATTCTATGATTTTTTTGGGCAGAGGAAGAGAAGTATTGGCGAACAACTTATAAACCAGAAGTGACTAACAAGTCGTGTTTGTGCATGAGAAAAAGAAGGAAGAGAATGGATCATGGCTGAAGAAAAGAAGGTCTTTCATCTGAAAGTTTCACACAGACTCCTGAATTGCACATATTATATGCGTAAGGTGCAAAAGTTGAGCTGAGGAGAACACATGCCTAATTTATTAAGAAACAGCAAATCCCCAGCAGCAACCAAGAAGAAATTAAAATTGTATTCATCATATTCATAGTTTAAAAATGATCTTAGCTTGTATGAATGTGAGGTCAAAATGGAATTTTTCCTCCAGGTATGTACATAAATTAGGAAACATTAATAGGAAGTAACCAGTCCATTTATTTGTCAATAAGCATTCAAAGTGAAGGCTGAATGAGCTGGTGCCAGAAGGAATGGAAACTAGTTTGCATTTCATGATTATGTAAAGCAGTTCTTGGTAGAATGAACTTCTTGTGACCTCCCCTCCCTCTTTTTTTTTTTTTTTTTTTATTCCTTCTTTACCAACCTGGCAGCACATATGTATTTAAATAATTTCCATTTCTAACAATGTGTTTGTGTTACTTTTAATCAGCATGACGTGGCTTTTGTATTGTGTATCCTACTTCATCTTACGCTTTTCTTTTAATATGGAAAGAAAGAAAAAGTGATATTTTTAGGTGTGCCCTTGCTCTAGAAATGCAGTGGTCTTCTAGTGATAGGAGCAAACATTTCTTTACTTAACCAGATAGAAGGACTGGGGCAAAGGGAATAGTCAGGAAAACACAAAGGAAAGTAGGAAACATATGCTATCTGAGGAATGTTCTGTTTCACACCAGTTAATATATTTTACTGTCTCAGAGAACTGGATGATACCAATTTTTCACTAATATTCACAGAATCAAAGAATAGGCCAGGTTGGAAGGGACCACAGTGGATCATCTGGTCCAGCCTCCCTGCTCAAGCAGGGTCATCCCAGAGCACATGGCACAGGATTGAATCCAGACAGTTCTTGACTGTCTCCAGTGAGGGAGACTCCACAACTTCTCTGGGTAGTCTGTTCCAATGCACGGTCACCTGGACAGTAAAGAAGTTCTTCCTCATATTCAGGTGGAACTTCCTGTGCATCGATTTCTGTCCATTGCCCTTGTTCTCCTTTTTTTATTGATGTGTTTGAAAAAGTCCTTCTTGTTGTCCTTGACATCCTTGGCCAGACTAATTCCAGATAGCCCTTGGCCTTCCTTGTCTCATTTCAACTTACTCTGACAAGCTCTCTATATTCATTCCAAATGGCCTGACCCTGCTTCCATCTCCTCTGTATTTTCTGCTTATGCTTGAGTAGTGACAGGAGTCCTTTATTCATCCATTAAGGTGTCTCCCCTGCTTTGCCCAAATTCTTACTCATTGGGATGCACCATTCTTGAGCCTGGAGAAAGTGATCCTTGAATATCAATCAAGTCTCTTTAACCCCTCTTCCCTGCAGAGTCTGTTCCCAGAGGATTCTTCCAGGAATATCCCTGAGGAGGCTGAAGTTAGGTCTCCTGAAATCCATGGCTGCAACTTTACTTATTGACAACTAATCTGATGCCTGGTTTTAATAAGAAAGGTTATGAATCTATTCCAAAATCAAATCCTTTAAAGCAACCAAAAAATCTTGTTCGTCTGTGTAACTGGTCATGTTTTGAATGTTGTGGTCAGTGTTCCACAATTCTTTCTATCTAAGTGGTCTGACCAGAAGTGGAATTTCACTACTGCAGCAGCAACTGAGATAGGCATTTGGGGCCTTGACTGGGGGAGGCTCAGAACTTTTTTACACTAGAAATGCCAATAGCTTGTATGGACTGGAATGTTGTTTTTTTAGCCAACACCGAATGGATAAATAGATGCTTGAATGAAGACTAATTTATTAGCTGTTACCATCCTTAGATATAAGATATATCTGAGATATAATGAGACTGTGAACTTAGTTACTTTCTCAGTCCTAGGAATTATCCTTCCTGGCTTTCGCTGAGGCATAGTACATTAAGGTATGTTTTGCAAGCAGAATAATTAATTCTTTAGTACTGTTGACTCATTGTTTTCCACCTGTATGAAATGTGCTTTCAAAACTCAACAAAATATTAATATTATTTTCCATGTAAAACATTTTGCTTTCACATGCATCTTAAAATAGAATTTCAGAAAAGTTTCTGTTAATATTGTGGGGGGTTTATTAATTTTTTTTAATGCTTAATGCTCTATCAGGAACACATTAAAGATGGAACACGTTAAGATGATTTTGACCTTCTGGTTCAATAGAAATTTTGAATAAACTTTAATATCTTTCTCAATATTCCTAGGTACACTTTAAATTTAAAGGAGAAAATTGAGAAGTGAAAAAGTTCTGAACATTGGGCTATTATCCACACCCCCCTGCTGCTGTGGTTGATCTAAGTGAAGAAACAAGGAAGTAACAAGATGTCAAAAAGTCATTGTATTGTGAACTGGAACAAAACACTTCTAAAAACTCTTGCAATTTGGAATTTTTTTTCAAGATGCATCAAGTTTGTTTGAAATCAGGATACAATATGAAGAAGAGTTTGTGCAGTCAGGAATTAAGATTTAATAGACTGATAACTAGACAACCTTACAGATAACGTCAAGGTGTTAATCTAACCTTGCTGTGCCTTTAATCTCTTGGAGTTCTGGAGAGTGTAAGAAACAAAAGCTGGTTGTTTTAATATCATAGAGTAGTCATGGAGAAAAATTTCTTCCATCAGAGCAGCTTTTAAATAAATTATTGGGTGGGTTTTTTACTTCGATGGGGGAAAATAACTCTAAGATGGATATAGAGGGAAGCAAATTTACTAAATGTCCTGCGTCTTTCCCTCTTGTTAATTAGTAACAGTCAAATGCTCTTGTTCTGCAGACAGTGACTACAAAGAAAAGGATAAAGAACTTGGGAAAGATTCTAGAGCTGAAATAATTAGGCAATTTATCATTCAGGGTAATTGGACTTGTACAAAGCAGCATTATTTACCATAGGTTTCCATTTCTTCTTACTGGTTGTGAAAAATACAGCTACATTGATTGGGAAATGCTCTCACTGCTTTTTCCAATATGCACTGTGCCAGGGACGCTCAGTTCAAAGTGTGGTGTTCCTCCCAGTGATTTCTTTTCCCTCAGTGATCTTCAGAAGCAGCCTTCAGCTTCTAAAACCTCAAACCAAAATTAGATTAAAGTGCCCAATATGGGGTCAGAAATGGGAGGGAAAGAGAGAGGGGTTTCCACAGGGGAATTTTCACTTAACAAATGAAAGCCTTTGCTTTGTTTCAAAGGAAAAATTGCAAAGTGGAGGCACATCTTAATCACATTGGTAGCCAGCTGAGATGTTTATGCTAATTTCCAAAGGTATGTAAGTATAGGAATCAGGGGGTCCAAAACTCCTGCCTCTGTGATGTGAAAAACACAAGCATTTAAGCACCACCAGCAGATAGCTCTGATGTTGTTTCAGCATCAGGGAAGAGCTGGAGCATAGCCGTGAGGGGTTACTTGGATTTCACTTCTTGATTTGCAGGCAGTATGAATGCCCCTTCACCCAAAGGTGAGGTTTTCCATTGTTTTTCTAAGGAGGAGGGCCCAGCTAATTTTTTGCAGTTTGTCAAATTACGGGACTCTCCCAGCTTTGTGCTGTTGCCCTCCACTCTTGAAAAGTACATCTTCACAAGCAGCTTTGCTTGTAATTTGCGCTCCAAAAACGTGCAAACTCCCTGGACTTCATCACCAAAGTCTCTATATGTGGAGATCCCATGGCTGGCTTTCTGCCAGACCCCCAGGGTGGTCCGGAGTGTCGCATCCTGCTCCAGCACGTGCGGCTTCGAGCTTTGGGTTCTTTGTGGTGCTGGCATCCCAGTGTTCAGATACATTTCTCTAGGCTTTAGGGCAAGGAAATCAAGTAGTGGGAGAAGTTGTTATTTAAAAGTGATAGTGCTTTACCTGCCTGGTAGAAACCAGCCAGAGGAGATCCCTGCTGGGAGGAGAAGTCAAGGGGGGAATAAGATGATGTTTAAAAGCATTTTACTCCCTGCCTGTAAGAAATTCACAAATATGCACTGCCAGGTTGTCTTAGGAGGGTGCTGCAAAAATGCTTTAAGTGTCACAGCTTGACACCAGTTGCATGCATGTCTTCAGGCAGTGTCACAGGTTGCGGGGTTTTCCCCCAATGGCTTGTTATTTTAAAACTTTTATATGTGTTTGATGCTTTCTGTAATAAGAAAGTCATGACTACCAGCAATTTCCCTGTGAAAGTACAAGGAGCAAGAAGGAGTAGTTGTTACCTAAAATACTGCCTGTTGCCTGAGCAAGCTCAATGGGAGACAAAATGCAGTTCGGATGCAAACTGAGAGTGCTTGATCTCTTGCAAAGGAGTGTGTGAACTCCCATACTGAAAGGTGGATGTGGCCGCATTGCCAGCTGAGGAAGGTGCCAACATTTGTCAGATTTTGTGCCATGTCATAATTTGTTGGCTGTTTACATTGATTACCTGTGCTGAGCTGAGCAGCCAGCTGAAATTTCAGAGCCTTTGGATTGTTTGGCTTAGAGCTGAGATCCAAGCATCTTTGAAGTGACCCTACTTATTTACAAGGAATGTGTACGCTTTCTTTTTGCCCATCCCAGCAGGAACTGAGCAGCAGGATGTGTCTCCTGCACTCACGGCTCCATGAAGTGGCATGGATGGTGGCAGTCCTTCGCCAAGCCGTGTTTGCCATACTTCTGAGATGGTGCCTGGTGCTTCCTTGTCTCCTCCTTTTTTTTTTCCTTTTCTGATCCTTTTCCTACTTTCCTAAACACACAGGTCTATGCGGAGAGCTACCATGAGAAACCACTCTGCCCACAGGTACTGTCATTGCTCCTCATTTTGTGTTGCAACCATCGCCTGCAACTTTGCACTTTGCTGTAATCCTCCTTACTTGATTCTGTAATGAAGCTTATCTGTTTGTTATATTTGTACAGAGAGAGGAGTGGTTGCTTTACCTACAGGTCTCAGCAATGTTTAACCCAAACAGTAACTATCAGGAAAATGATTTTCTTTTCTTTCAGTTTGGTAACCCAGTGCCACTTCAGCACAGCAGACTTCTGACAGTGGGAACAAAAGTACTATGTCTTTTCTAAATATTTGAGGTTATTTTAGCAGTTTTCATATGATAACATCCAAATAATACATAAATACTAACCTCTAAAAGTACCTACAAGTCTTATAATATTATTGGTCCTGTTTCTTCAGTGTGAGTCACAGAGAATGTAAAAGTTTTAGAATGGGAAACAGAGAACTCATTGAGCAGTATTTGTGTGTTCTGGATAACTTACATCTCACCAAAAAACACTTTGTAAAATCATCTGGTATTTCTCCTGTGGATTTCAGTGAAAATACAGTGATTTTCATCAGAGATCTGAACCACAGAATTCAGCAGGTCTCCTGGGGTGCACAAATTAAAGGCTGTGGACGCATCACCGTATGCAAGCACAGAAACGTAAACTGTTTTCAACAGAGTTTTGAGTAGTCCCTACAAAGCTTTTTAATTCTGCAGTGTGGAAGAAGAGGTATTGTCTATGAAAGTCATTAAACCATACATTTAAATTTTAGGAATTTTTTACTATGCAGTCTAATCTTGTGTACAACCAAGGACAGAGAGCTTCTTTGAATTAATTCTGTTTATTGTATCAATTAAAAAAAAAAAACGCCTCCCAGTTGTTTTAATTAGATGGCATAAAATGTCTTTCTTTACTTTGAAAATGAAGGATCCCAAGAAGAACATACAAAACAATATGCTTTAGTAATCTTTTTAATTGTTCCGTTGCTGCAAGTTTTGTAGTTCTAGAAATGTTGGGCAAAACTGTTTAACATATTGTCTTTATAGGGTTATGGAAGCTTCTACCTTTTGCGTTAATTAAACATATAAATCCCACAAACTATATCCAGGGTAACTGCAAACCCAGAGCCTGATTCTCAGTTTACATTTATTCCCTCTTTTGCCATTCCTGTAACGGGAACGGACCATCAAGGTGTGTGTACATCAACCTCACAATTTGTCTGCAGCAGGATTATCATCACCTCATTACTGCTTGGTACTATCTTGTTAACATACAAACAAGCACTTGCAACTGTGGTAAGGCCTGTTAAGGAAGTTAATGAAACTGAGAATCAGGCTCCAAAGACACTTCCCTTTATTCTTACAATTCAGTTATTTAAAGGAAAGGAGCAATACTCACCATGCTTTCAAGGAGCACAGAGCAAAACCGGTAATACAAAAAATGACAAGAGAAAGACAAAGCAAAACATAACACACTCCATTAAGTTCGTTTTCCTCCTGTATTGGTGGGAAGAACATGGATGTTTTCGTCATGCTGCATACTGGATTTGATATAAGAAGAGTAGCCCATGCTAAATAATAGCTTTTCTTAAAGAAATTAAAGATGGAGTGGAAACAATTTTTTTAATTCTTTTTTTGTTCACACCACCTACTTTTATATTCTCTCTTGGACTGAAGTAGGAACCTTGATATAGGAATGCAGAGGATTTGATTAAAATTTAGATCTTACAAGAAGTAAAGTTCAGCTTGTGACATAGAGGTGCCTGTCATTTAAGAAATCTGCAAAGACTTGACCTGAAACCTTGGGAGGGTGTTTTTTTAGTTCAGATCCTAAGTAAGAGCCAGGCAGTGCTTTTGTAATCAATCAAGAGGTTTCTGTTGCTGGGCTCAGGGTTGCAGTTGTACCAGCAACCCCAGAGGACCAGCTGCTCTGCTGCAAATTTGGGCTGGTACTGAGGGGGAGTGAGAGGCACAGTAAACACACAGGGTAGCAGTAAATGACAAGAGGATATGATATGTAACATTAACCAGGCTCAGTGTTTGCTTAGGTTGTGGAATGGTCTTTTAAATCAATCTTTTATTATCAGTGGAGGCTTAGCAGTGCACTTAAACGGAGAACAGTGCAAGGACATAGAGACTTGGTGCAAAGTGAACATCCTGCTTTCTTTCCTAGCTCCGCTTTTACAAGAAAAAAACAGAGATAGATCCAGGCCATAGCATTCAGATGTGGACTTTTTTCATTTTTGGTAGCCTTTGGAATTGGGCTCTGATTTCATCCTCATTCCTGCCATATGGGTTCATATCACCACCAGTCATGACATCCTGCATAAATATAGCTGGGAATGTGTGGTGTCATTCCCTCCTGCTTCTACCCTAACCATTCTGGCAACAGTGAATTTACCCCAGTTTTGTTTCGCCTCGTCTCATAGTTAAATATGCTCCTAAATGAAGATTAGGTTTGTTTCTATTTTCAATTTATTGCCCTTGAATTCCCTTAAACTTCCATTGTTTTCAGACTGCTGTACAAAAGACCCTTTGCATAGGAAAGGCATTTTTTCTTTACTGTGTGACTACAACTGTAAACCACAGTGTAAACTGCCTGTTAGTTTTCTTGTGTTAAAACTGTACATTCTTAACATTATTTTTTCTTTTATTTATTTAATTTTTTTTTAGAGGTTGAACAATATGTGTGCCTGCTTTCAGAGGTTCACCTATGGGTTTTTAACATCCTTTGGAAAAATGTGGATATTAGAATTGGATAGAGTATTCTAAAAGCAGTTTTCCACCAATGTGAAATCTTACCAAATTTGTCTTAGAGACCTGGTTTTGTTCAGTATGCCCTTGTTTCAACTGTTGCAGTTGTTGTTGTAGTTAAGTGTTTCTAAGTGCTGTTAGATCCTTTTTTCAATGTATTACTACCCAGTTTCTATGATTCTATAAATACACAATGAGAAATTAGATGAGAAGTGTTACCTCAAGCTGGGGTTTAAGGTTTTGTTTTGTAGGAAAATGTTGTTACCAGATCTCTTATCAAGTCAAAACTAATTGCTGAAATGGTTGCTTGAAACTGAATAGAAATCTGAATACTGCCTTTTGGATTTTTAGCATTTCAGATTAAGGAAGTAATAATTTTAATGCCACTAATACTCAGGCTCTGCAGAGCAACGTGGTAGAGACACTTGCTGTACTCAGGCAGATATGCAAATTCTAAGCAGTATGTGCATTGGCAAACTCTATCAAGCCCTCATGTGCATTTTTATGCATCTAAATATATGTACACTTACATATCCTTCAACACTGGACTATGCTTTGGGATGATAATTATAGACAAGGTCATTCTTGGTGGTATGTTTTTATGAAAAAGCTCTTAGGAGAACTTCCTTTTCCAAGCCAGCAACAGGAGAAAGGGTTTAATTTCAATGTCTTATCCAAAGGGTACAACTCTTTAGTGGCTGAGTACATCTTGTCTCCTGGTCCAGCTCTGCATTTCTGTCAGCAGTACAGTAATCAAACCGAAGCTGTGGTATTTTTACCTCTTCATTTATGGACTGAAAGAGGTAAAGAGAGAATCAAATAAGCCCATGTCACCAGCTAGAGCGAGGAGGTTTCTCTGCTATGCTAAGAGATATTAGACTGAATACTGGTCCAGCAGTGAACACTGGAGCTGTTTGGATCTGCTGCAGAAGGGAAAACTGTAGGAAATGGATTTACATTTGTTACAGAGTGAGGTAGGAACCAGATCTCTAAGTTAAAAATCGAGCAAGGCTTATGGATGTATTCAGTCCAGATTCAGAGCAGGGAGAAGCAGAGCCACCAAAGGAACACTCAGAGATATAATATGCAGCTAAACCCACAGCAGTGGTTTATGGACTGGACAATCACTAGTTAAAGTTAGTTAATTATTTAAGACAAAAATTATGAAGTATAAAATATTCAAACTGCATGTGCCTGATGCATGCCACTGCCACAAAGGCACCTGGGTTTTAAATTCTTGCCTGTTTATTACATTTCTTTTGAAGCAAAGATTTTTTCGTACTAATGATGGGATAAAATTTTTTGTAAAACATTAAAAATAAACAAAATACAGGTGAGAATATTCACTATTTATTTCTTCCAGAAGATGAATATGCCTGCTTTCTTTAAAATGAAAATAATTTACAACGTTTCCTAGCGCTCTCAGAAATGAATAACTTACTAAGTGTTGTGATAATTGTGCGGAGAACCCGTTACGGTAACACAGTGTAGCTACAAAGTGACTGGGAAATTGGTGCCTTGAGTCTGAAATTAGATGTTGCAGTTACCAGGCGTCATTTCAGATTAGCTGTACCTGTCTCGTGGGCAGCTCATCGGGAGCCACGCTGGTGAGTCAGAAAGACCCACCATTTTCCTCACTTAGAAGTTGGGCTGGCATAGACAGCTTAGCTTAGAAACAAAGACGAAATAAAAGTTAGGCTGTGCTGAGCTGTTGAGCCCAAAGACAGGGTCTGCTGGAGAATCGGTTCGTTGGAAACCTCAGCAGAAAATAAATCCTGCCTCCTGCAAAAGCTTGGAGATGATGTGAGGCAGCTTACATACCCAGTGACAACTCTCGAGTACCTGGCACTTGCCTGAACTCGCTGTCGACATCTGTACACCTGCTCTTAGCAAGCAGAAGGCAACATTTCTCCGACTGTACCTAAAAATGGCATTTCTCACCAAAAAAAAAAAAAAAAGACTGTTAGTTGCGGTATCTTCGCCAAAACCCATTTACATGTTGGCTGCTTAAAGACCCATCTGCAGTGTCGATTGCCTGACACCAGTTCACTTCCTGTCCTAAATTGCTGAAAAATCCCGGTGCACAAAATGCCGGCACCGTGGGTTTTTTGTTGAATCCATGACCTTCTTCCTCCCCACGTCTGTTCTGTGTGTTCTTGTCTCACTTTCCTGTGGCCTGCCCTTCTGGGTCCCCGTGATAGAGCTGGGTTGGGACCTGTCCCTGCAGACACCAAAGCTGGCACTACCCACCTTCTCTGCTTGTGATGCTGGATATACTCCAATTTTTGTCATCGTGGTCTGAATTCCTCACCTCTAATCTGAGAACCTTTGGTGGGTATGCATGAGTAGTTCGAGTCTCCTTGGGGAACAGGACTACCTGAATGTGGAGGCACACGTTTTGAAAGTGCACGGAGATCCTTCAGGGTGTAAGTTTTATAAATGACAGATATTATAAATCCTGACTGCCTAATGGCAGGCACTAGAGTGGAACATTTTGTCGTCAGTGCTTATTATCTCAAGATTCTTAATTAGTTTCATTGATAATTTTGTCGCACTTGAACATTTCAAATGATTAAATATTTCAGTGCTTGTTTAGTGGAAAGTCTCTTGGTTGTGTACAGCAGGACATAATACTGACTCCAGATAGTTGTTGGAGAAGTGGTGCTCACTGTTCCTTTTGCAGCCCCTTGTGGGAGCTGCTCCCTGGGCGCTGAGTTTGGATCTCATCACAGCTGGTGGCAGAACACTGAGGTGGGTGACTGGTGCCAGAAGGGGGACTGGTGGAAATGCCTAGTTTTGCCTCTCACCTTTAACACAGTATTTTTCCTCCACTGCCCAGTCCACCATTCAGGTGTCCCAGCTGAATGCACAGGAGTCATTTGCCCTGTTCCTGCAGAGAAAGATATTTCAGCTAGATGGGTTTTCCAGATTTAAAAAATTATACCTGGAGGAGGCTGCCTGCAGTTTTCTTTCCATCTCCTTCACACTTATGCTGAGGACAGCAGGTTCTCGTGTCGTGGCTGTGGATCAGTGAGTCTCCCTTTTGCATTTGCTGTGCACGTCCTCAGCTCCTTCCCACCTTCCTGGCTGGGGTGAAATGTGCCTCAATATCTGCTGGGGACCAGGTGGATGTTTGTGCCATGGGGGTGTGCACAAATAGGCAACCCAGCCAGCAGAGCACAGGGCATGTGTTAATACCTGGAAACACTAACCATAGCTCATGTCTAAGGTAAAACCTGTCCTGAATCCCAAGGATTTTTACCACAGCATGGGGCATGTCTAGTTTACATAAAAGAAAAAAAAAAAAACTGGAATCAAAGCACCAAAAGAGCACTAAAACCTTTAAAATACCACTTCTCATAAGTATTTACTTAAGCCATAGGCCTGAATCCTGAATATCTGTTGTAAATTGATGGTATAAATTCTCTGCTTGCTTCAGAAGACAATTTGGCTCTATGCCTTGAGACTTGTAAGAAGATAATGTTTTAAACCTATGGTTAGGAGACACAGTATGTTCATATCATTGCTTTAATCAGATTTGTTTTTTTCTTTTTAGACTTAGTTGTGGGGCTTTTTTCAGACCCCTGTTCCTTAAATGTTCCCCATAGGTGGAATGTAATTAAACTCCCCTGGCATCTCATCCTGCTGGGATTTAGGCTAGTAACAGATCTTTAGGAATCATAAAACAAATAATGTGAAACCTTGTTAGAAGAGTTGCCAGAGAATCGGCTCTGCTTCATTTACAAGCTGATAGTTTTGAAAATCTGCCCTTTCTCCTTTTATGAATTGCTTTCTAGAAATTGTTAATTCATCATTTAAGCATCGAGGGTAAGGGGGAACCCATGAATCTTTTGCTCATGGGCTGAGAATTCACATGTCAAGAAGCACTTTCTGCTGCAAACCCTGGCTTTTACTTAAAATAATTTTATTGGGAAGGCTCTGCCCTGACAGTATTGAGGATGGAAGGCTCTGAGAACAGTGGCACATGCAATGGATACTTGAGCCTTCACCATGGTGGCATGACAGTGACCTGTCCCCTGGAAAGCTCCCAAGACTGAGGGTGTGGGGCAGCTCCTTCCCCAGGTAAGTCACAGGTAGTTCCCCTCCACGTAGCCCTGTGAGCACAGACAGCCCTGTGCTGCTTCTGTCCATGAGGTTATCCCCTCAGCTACCTCCAGCTGCAAAACCAAAACAAAATATGAGACCTACCTCTCAGGTCTAGGGGTATAAATATGGAACAACCTTGTCAGCTCAGGGGTTTACTGTGCTGTAACCAGGAGGAGAATCTGTCCCTAGATATTGCTTGACTATTGGGTATCAAAGGCAAAAGTGAAGTGATAAGAGTTTGGAATCAGCACCTAGTGAGCTAATGTCTATTGCAAAACAAACTGTACCATAACTTGGACTGCCTTTGATGATCTTCCTGCCTTGGGATTTAAAATGTTTTCTTTGGAATCAGGAAGAGACCTAGTGCTAGGTATGATATATTTCTCACCTGTCTGATATGATACTGGATATGATTCCACTTTTCTACAAACTCTTGCAACAATGAAACAAGAGTCCTTCTTGGTTGGTAAAGTCTATTGCTGTGGATGGTGGAGCAGAACTTGCAGCCTGGTAGAGGTAAAGAGTGTTGTGCTGCTCTCCTCGCAAGGCAGTGACTGCAGTTGCTGAGACCTAAGGTGGAAATTAGGTTGTCTTGTAATAGTCCTTTGGTAGGTGGTGATAGGAGAAACAGTATTAAGAGATTTTTTTAAACCAGTTGGGGAAAAGCATACAGCATACAAGGCTAGGAGCATTAGTAGTCCAGTCAAAAGCAGTTTTTTAGTGGTTTATGTATTAATTCTGCTAATTTCCTTTTATCCCCCCATCTTTTTAACTATACTAATTGCTTTAGTGTCTGTGTGTGGATGTACAGGTTATTACCACACTGCTGTACTGTAAACAGAGTACAGGTCACCACAAAGTCATTGCTCCCCCTTCTTACCTCTGTTATCTCTCCTTGCTTCCATGGTCTGTACCTCCCTCTTGCTCTTCTTTGTAACTTTTGGTTACTCACCACGACTCCTCACCCATGAGAGTGCTGAGCTCTGAGCTGCTCTCAGTTTGTTGAGGAAACTTTCTTTGTGTCAGTCACGTGTGGCATCAGAGTGATCATATGGGAAAATACAAAAAAAAAATAGGACGTTCCCATAAGTGCTGTGATCTGAAATCACACTCACTCCAGAGACCACACATAATTTACGAAAAATAAGTACCCAGGTTCAATATGGATAAAACAATCCTGTCTATGCATCTCTTCGCTGCTATTAGGAGTATTAGTTTTCAAGAGCAATCCATTATACCGTGAAGTACCTTACTTTGTTAGACAAACAAGAAAACCCACACTTTTAATCTCCTGAAGCTTTTAATGGCATCACAGGATGCAGGTGCTTGAGATACTGATACCTACAGCAGAGGGATGAAATGGCCTTAGCTTCTCCTTACTGCTTGCTGGCCTGAAACCAGCAGAAAACTGAGCAGTGCCATTTTAAGAGGATTTTACCAGCAAGGAGGTTTTTTGTAAGCACATCAGGTGCATGCACTTGGGCAATAACAGCTATAGATAAGAGAGAGGTCTGTGCTTTGAGCACTCTGGATTCTCTATAACTGTGTGTTAAATTCAAAATAGTGGTCTAAAAGAGTACCTTCATCAGCAGAAACTGCTAAAGGGGAGAGTGAGAGTGTTGTGGGAATTAGCTGAGGCTCTGTCACCTCCTAGGTACAGTATTTGGGGGCCATGGAGGCTTCAACATCAGCTGCTAAAGTATGGCAGGAGAAAGAGCAGCAGCAAGCTGGGGAGCCGGCTGCTCACCTCTCTGTGTAGCCAGAGATAAATTGCTGCAGCAAAATTGCGAGCAGTGTCTTGTAAAGAAAACGGAGGAGCTGCTCAGGGGTTGAGGAAGACGAGCTATTTTTTAGGGCTGTCTGGAGCAGAGTGGAGTTCAGGGTGTTCTGACATGTTCCAGCTGCAGCAACAGTACAAAATGGGGGCAAGGAGGCTCACCCATGGCCAGGGAATTATACTATAATTGTATGTGGCTATACTTTATGGATTGTCTCTTTGTGTACAGACTGTGTGGAATGTACACGGTGTGGGGATGTTTCTGTGCACACAAAGTGGCAAAGCCAGTGTTTGCTGCCACGCTTCTACATTTTCTCTAATGATCATTGTAAATTTGCCTCTTCTCTTTTTGAACTACGCAGCCAGCACTGTAATAAAATGCTCTTTGTGAAAAGAATATTGAAGAGCAGGGGGGAAAAAGAGGGCATGGGTGCGCTTAATAAAAAAAGATTCTCTGCACTATCGCAGGTGCAGTTGATGCTGTTTAGAGCAGTCACTCATCTCACTCCAAATAAATAGTAATGACTGTTTCCTGTGACTGTGCTGTGAATCATACTCAGTCCATGCAGGGGAGTAGAAAATAAAGCTGCATGCAATCCACACGAGATGATGGCTCTTGTAATATTCAGCAGTTGGGCCTGGTTAGAAGCGTTTCATTATCTCAGAATTAAGAGAGAGCTTCCTGCTGTCGTGAAAGCTTGTTTATTCTTCTGCCTTCCCTCCCCCTCCCTCCCTTTTTTCTTTCTTTAACATTTATCCTCTCTCCCTTTCTCCCATCTCTGAAATGTTGGCTTAATGTTTCTGAGCAGAACTGCAAGGTCAAATTAGGGACAGTGGCCCTGGAAGTACATTAGCCATTTATAGCATGGTTTTTGGCTTAATAGGAGGGTGCCTGAATTTTCTTTTATCTTTTGCCCTCTGCTTCTTTTCTTAGCTTATACTTAAAATTTATCAGGAAGAAGCAGAAGAAGCTGACCTTCTTTCCCGTTTCTCAGTGAGCTTCAGAGTTTTTTTTCCTTATCGTTGGCTTGCTCCAAAGTTAATCAGTGGGAGTCTTTAAGTGAACTCCAGTTGCTGTTGTTACCTTAAGCCACAACAGTCACCCACAAGTAGCTCTCTGTGGGTGCAGATCTGTGCTTAAGCTGGGTGTTAGAGGTCAGCTAGCACCCACATAGTGAAACCAGTCAGATTCCCTCCTTGGCTGGAGAGGTGAGCTAGAACTTCTCGCTTAGACCCTTAAGGAGGAGGCCAACAGCCAGAGCCTGTTCTTCAGGTTCCACCATCTTTTCACCAGAGTGGCAGTGTGGGATCAGTAAAGCCTATGTGAGGCTCATGTGAACCTACCTCATGATCTTCCTTTGTAGCTGGTGGAGAAGGACACAGCAGAGAGGAAACTGTGTTGTATCCTAAGGTCTGAATGATCCCCTGAAGACTTCTCTTTCCCTGTGGGCTACGGAAAAAGACAGCCTAAGGTAGCCACGTTTCTAACATAGGTGCCAAAATAAGATGTGTTGAAGCTGCACATGCCTTGCTGCTTCCAAAGCTGTGGAGGATGAAACACACACAAGTTTCTAAACCATTGTATGTCCTATTTAGAAGAAGCATGGATAATGTGTCCCTGTGTGCTGTCCTCACTGCAGTCAGGATTGCTGAGGCATCCCACTTCAGTAATCAGTTCCAGTTAGCAGAAGCATAGAGCTGGAAAACTGAAGGTCCATCTCAAGCCAGGTGTGATTCATAAAGCACCTCATCTCAAGAAGAACTCTGATTCAGGTTTTCACAACTGGATGATTGCTTTGATTCCTTACAGGTGAAGGAGGATGATCTGGGTTGTGCAGCCCTTCAACGTGGCCCTGCTGTGCTTAGTGACCTGCACGTTTGACACTAAATGGATACAGCCAGGGTTTTTATGGGGTATCCAATTTCAGCTCAGAGCTGCAGTGATAGAGGGACCTGTGTGATCCTTCCTGGCTCCTCTCCAGCAAGTTCTGAAACTAGAGGAAAAGGTGTACTACCCTAAGGACGCTGGCTTACATGGACAGTGCCATCCTGGAGGGTGAATTCGTGAATACTAATGAATTCATTAGGCCTCCTAAAGCATCTCTGTTTCAGTAGTGTTTGCCTCAGCAGCAGTCAAGATGGTTAAAAGGCAATTGCAGCCACTGAAATATGTAGCAAAACTATTATCAGAAGATGTCATTTTTTGTAAATGTCAGTATGTAGATTTTTTATGGAGATATGGTGACAGGTAGTGAATAATTTAACATAAATTTACATAATATAGTGCAGCTGTTAATTTATGGCCATATTAGACTACAAGGTTATGTATCTAATGGCTTTTGGTCTCCTCCTTTTTTTTTTTTTTTTAAAGTTAAAACTTTCCCTAAATTGTCCCACTTTACTCATAATTCACGAGACACCTGTCTTCCCTCCCTTGTGCCATAGAGAAGGCTGTGCATGTCATGCTCTTTTTGTAGCCATATAATTCACAGCAAACTCAGTCCCATCTCCAATCTCAATCATTTGAATTCAGTGTACCCCTGTTTTTATTCAAAGCAGGCCTGTGACGGTTAAGAAGTGTTGTTGCTACTGGTTGACTTGCATTCCTCAAGGCTGAACTCTTGCTTCTCCCTTGTTTGAAAAGCTGAAGATGTCCAGCTGAAGCTTGCTGCTCAGTAGTTCGAGGTGTCCACCTGCCTTCCTTTTCCAAAACAGTCAGAGGAGTTGGCTTCCACTCAGTGCTTGGCATTTGCAGCTGAGGATAGATTTTTCCAAACATTTGCTTGGTGACTTTCCGTGGTACAAATACTTGCCTAAATTTTAGAGACGTGTCCGTGCAGGACACTAGTATAGACGTGAGGCTGTGTACTGGGTTTGCGTGGCAAGTTTTTGACAGTGGAGGGGACTACAGGGGTGGCTTCTGTGAGAAGCTGCTGGAAACTTCCCCCATGTACAACAGAGGCAATGTCAGCTGGCTTCAAGACGGATCCACTGCTGGGTCCATTAGTGATGATGGTAGCGCCTCAGGGATGACACAGTTAGGAACAGGGGGAAAAGCTTACACAGTAGAAGCAGCAGTCAGACAAGAGGAGTGAGAGTATAGAGAGAAACAGCTCACAGACACCCGGGTCAGTGAAGAATGAGAAAGAGGAGGTGCTCCCAGCACCAGAGCAGAAACTCCCCTGCAGGCCATGGTGAAGACCATGGTGAGACACACTGTGCCCCTGCAGCCTGTGGAAGTCCACGGAGGAGCAGAGAGCCACCTGCAGCCCGTGGAGGATGCCATACCAGAGCAGGTGGATGTGCCCAAAGGAGGCTGGCCCTGGGGACCCGTGGTGACAGGAGTCCATGCTGGAGAACGTTTGCTGGCAGGACTTGTGACCCCATGGAGGACCCATGCTGGAGCAGCCTGTTCCCAAAGGACTGCACCCCACAGAAGGGACCCACGCTGGAGCTGTTAGTAAAGAACTGTGGCCTGTGGGAAGGAACCATGTTGGAGAAGTTCAGGCAGAATTGTCTCTTGTGGGAGGGACCCCATGCTGGAGCAGGGGAAAAGTGGGAGGAGTCCTCCCCCTGGGGAGGAAGGAGAGGCAGAAACACTGTGTGATGAACCTACTGTAACCCCCAATCCCCTTTCCTCTGCACCACTAGAAATGAAGTGGAGGTAGAAAACTCTAGAAGATTGAGCCCAGGAAAAAGGGAGGGATGGGGGAAGGTGTTTTAAAGATTTGGCTAAAAATCCTTTTTGTTATCCTACTCTGATTTGATTGGCTTTAAATTCAGTTAATATTCCCAAGTTGAGTCAGCTTTGCCTGTGATCCCTCACTGTCCTTATCTTGACCCAAGAGCCTTTCATTATATTTCCCTCCACATCCAGCCAAAATGGGGAATAATAGAGAAGTTTTGGTGGTACCTGGCATCCAGATGGGGTCAAACCACCAGAGACTTGAATCTAGAGAGGCTTGACAGGGCATATGTTGTGGCAGGATCTCTAGGAGTACCTGATCTCTGGATCAAGTATTTATGGACCATGCTGCTGCTTCCAAGCTGGCCTGAAGCTCCATGCTGATGCCAAAAAGGTATGTGCATAACTGCACTTGATACCTCTGAAAGTTTTCCCCATTTAGACACTTGAATAAGACTCAAACTTTCAGAAGATGTGCCTGGTAATACCAGTGTGATACCAGCACTCCCAGCCGTTTGAGTTTCAGATCTTTGGCTGCCCCTTGCACGACATCTAGGTGGGAGGTGAGCTCACCCTGAAAGCCTACTGCAGAAATTAAATCCTCTGAACGTCCAGGACAAACATGCATCATAGGACAAACATGCACCCCTACAGTGAGGAATTAGGATTAGAAGTCAGTATTCTAATAGAATTCTAATTATATTACTGGCCTTTCTTGCAAGGCAAGTAAGTTTGAGTCTACTTTGCTGCAAATATTACTTGAAATATTTTTAAAATGTCCAGCTATAGCTTTCCTCCCCTCCACACACCTCCAGATGGACATGAGAAAGATTCATGTCCAGCAGGTATGTTTGCACTAATGTGTAATGGAATAAGGTTAAACTGTGTGCAGTTTTACATGTAAACATTGGTAAAAGGTAGTTGGGGCAGAGGGCAAATATTTGTCCTTTTGTCAAGGATAATGGAGTGAGGGCTTTTTTAGTTTTCTGCAGAGAATAATCATAATAATCAGCAATTTTTTTTTTCAGATGTTATACAATGTGTGTAGTTTCATGCCCCGTCTTATGACAGTGGCATACACCCTTGCTTAATTTGCAAGCCTCTGCAGTCCTGGAAGTGGGGGGAAAGAGTGGTTGTTCCATTTCACCCTTATTCCTGCCTTCATCACTGTGCCTCTCCCGAGGCCTTTTGGCAATTAGAAAATCCTGTGCCACTGACCTCAGGGACTACCTCCATTCTGCATGGAGTCACAAAAGAAGTCATCTCCTCTGCTAAGGTAGGTAACGCCCTGAGAGAGGTGGGACCACTGTTTGTTTTTCTATACAGCACTGTGGAAAACAATTGGTGTTTTAAAGAACAAGTAAGAGAAGTGTAATTGTTCTCTACTGTCTTACAGTGGAGGGGAGAGCAAAGGAAACATTTTACTACATATGAAAGGATAGTTCATCTTCCTTAAATGAAATATTATTTCTGTAGTTTCAAAGTTACCAGCAGACACTGGCTTCTCATCTCTCCTCTTCCAACCAAGAAGCAACTTGCCTTATTTTCCTAAGGTGGTTCTCCCTGTACTTTTTTTCCTCATGCAACAGGAAACATCCTGTGCTCTGTTATCCCTCTGAGTGTGATATGTTACACCCATGGCTGTACCCATGGTTCAGTGTAGAGGTAAATCGTGCTGATGGAGCTCTGCAGACCTTGGAGCTCACCACAGCATAGTGACAGCAAGTGAATGTCTATTTGCCTCTCTAGGGAAGGGTCTCCATTAAATACTCAGTATGTTTCTAATTGCTCCATCTTGCTGTCCCACCTCTGATTTAAGCTTCTCTTCATAGCCAGATAGCAAGGAGAGCTGTGGTTTAACGAGATATCCCTGCCCCCCATGCCTGTTGTGTTTCCATAACTTCTGATTCAATAATGTATTAGCTTGATTCATAGAAAAACAGTGGACCAAATGCTTGCCTCTCTTCTCATGTTTCTACCAGGCTTCCAGGAATGAAAAGAATTAGCACACAGACAGCTGATTTCCCTAGCATACCACAGAGCTGTATTTAGTGTGGCCTCAAACCTAGACTGGATTCCCCCTGGACACCATACAAATGTTTAATAATTAATGTCTCTTTTTAAAAAATCAAAGAGGGTGAAAAGAGGTTGATCTATCCCAACAGTTCTTAACTGAGGGATGGTAATGGATTGAAGAAGCCTAAATTCTTCCTACCCTCGAATATGTCTGATCAGGCACAGTAAACAAGCCCTGCATTTTTGGGACAGTGTTGCTCAGCATTCCTGAAGCACTAATGGGAATATTAAGTATAAGACAGCTATGAGTCACTGTGGTTCTTATTCAAGTCAAAAGCATAAATAGCACTTCTCATATATCCATGCTGTGTCAGTCAAAGATACTGCATTTCCTTTCCCCTCTGCCTCTAATAAACATCCGCCGACCTTAAGCTGCTATATACAGGAAACAGCCTGTTGGTTATTGTGTAAAACTGATAAGGTCCCCTGGGATGCTTTATCTGTCTCTGCTGTGTGTATAAATTTAGCTTCAGTCATTGTAGGTTTTGTTCTTTTACCCTTTTTCCTCTCCTCCTTTTTTAATGCCTGCTAAGTAAACATGGCATTGTGGATAAGGGGATAAAGTAATTATCTAGCATAATAAGATCAACACCCAGAGACTTAAGATTCCATCAATACACTTTGCCTTTCAATTCTGCTGCCTGCATTTTTCTTACAAATCATGGGTTTCTCTTCTTTGAAATGTATATCTGTTATTTGTTACCGTACCCTACTCACATCACCATTTCCCGCAGTTGTAAACTGCAGCAGACCAGAGTGCCTGTCACTATGATTTTGCTCAGAGACATGATGGTATTTACAGAAATACTCTATTTCTGTCTTTGTTTATGGCAGGTTATGGAGGTTTCTTCCTCAGCACAGTGCTGTGAGATGGTAACCAGAATTATCTTTTTATGTAATGCTCTCAGGAGGTTGAATTCTCGAAGCTGTAGAGCAATTAACACTCTTAATACTTCCAATGCTGGTTAAGGGTTTGGTGTTGGGAAGGTGGAGCTAGGGTTTGGGTTTGTTGTTTTGTGTTTAAGAGAGTCCTACCTTTCATTCTTAATTGTTGGTACACAAGCCAAAAATATGGCTGGTGGTGTCTCAAAGGTGGCTTCAGCTTCTGGGTGTGATGTGTGTGGTGCAATGCTGTTGTTCCTGACTTTGGCCTGTGGTGTGCTCCATACTGAAAGCATGTTGGAGAGCTGAAGGATGTCTCTGGATGCAGCAATCATTTCTTACTCTGCAGTCTGTCAGGGGCTGTTTGAATTGAGTTGTCCTGAGGTGACTCAAGCTCTTTTTAAGATTCACTTACAGCCTTCTGTTATCACTCATCTTCCATTCAGGAGCTGGTGAGCCTGATGCCCTGGAGTATGTCTTTTTTGTAATTCTTCCTTATGCAGCTCAGAGGTAAACACCTCAGTGTGCATTTTATGCTCATTTTGTAAAAGTACAACTAATTTGGCGGGGTGCTTTACAGAGAAGATTCAGGCCATGCATTTTACCAGCTACTTCTTAGAGGCTGAAGTGGTAGTTGGACAAACTAACAGGCATTCTTGCCTCGAAAAATCCCCTGCAATGTTCTAGCCTGACTCTCACTGTCCCTTAGTGGAAACTGGGCACCTGTGTACTACTTTTAGCTTTCAAAATGTCCTCTTTGGTCTCTTTCTCTGAAGATGGCTGAGTGACTTCCCTTATTGTTAAACAAGCCAGTGGAGTCTTGCTGCTGCTCCTGTAAATACTGTTATGGCTGCGTATGGGGTGTGTTGAGGAGCAGCAGAATTACTCTCAATTCCATGGCAGAAGATCTGTCTCTGTCCTGAGAAGATAACAGCCTACAGGACAAAAGAAAGTGAGGAACATTCAAAGGGTTATGCCTTTACCAACTCCAGACACAAAAAGATGCTGTGTTGGGATGCTGGTCATACACCCCGTGTGTGTGATAGAATGGCTGCTGCATAACTAAAAGAATGGGTTTGTTTAGCTTTTGGTTAGCTAAGTAACCATGGTCCAGGTGACAGGACAAGTTAATTATCTGACCACTGATCTAGTTCAGCCCTCACTGACCTTTCTGCTTCTGGTGTGGTTTCCATTACCCTTAGGTGGCTCAAAGCTGGCTCAGCAGGTATGCCCACATTAGTGGCCTTAGCTGCAGTATAGATTTAGTCTAAGAAGCTTGGTGTGGTTTTCAGAAAAATGGAGATGGGATCAAAAAGTCTTTAAAAATTGTAAGATAAAAAAATCCCCAAAACATCCTTTTGGCATCTTGTCCTTATGTCAGCTTCCCAAGGGCAAAGGCACCTGCTTTAATATTGAGAGGTTTGGGAAATCTAACTGAAAGCCATCTAAATGAAAAGATCAGATAAAGTTTTCAGGGCACTGATGTTTCACAAATTTCCCCCCAGCCCAACATAGTACCTGCATTTAGGTTTGCAAGACAGTTGTTGGAGGTCTTCCATAGTGTTTGGATGAGGGATTTGTCCAAGCCAGCCAAGGGTAAGGAGCTTGCCCTGTTTTCTTCAAAGATGTTTTTGTCATGAGTGGTACATAAAAATGCATTAGTACTTTTTGTCAGTAATGAACTTCTTTGTTCATTAGGTTAACTTTGGCTGTTGTCACTAGTAACTACATTTTGATGAGGAAGAGAGCATTCTGAAATTGTGGAAACCTGGCACTCTTGGGTATAATTCACAGCTCATTGAAGTCGGTGAACAGACAGACTTCTGAATTCAGGTCCCATTCAGAGCTAAGGCAATTTACCCTGGTTGAGGACCTGCCCCTGGTTTCCCCATGTGGCTACTCAAGTGTAAAATGCAGCTGCTGCTGGCAGGTTTTTTTCTTCCATTTAGAGTTCTGAATCCATTCAGCATTATTTTCAAGGCAACAACACAGCAATTGAAGCTTTGTTCTACCTCCCCAAATTAAACATAATTCTCTTACATCATTTACTTCCACTTGCTGGTTTGCTTTCATTTGACCTGCTAACCATGTCACACAGCATTAGCTTTGTAAATGCTGTCACGAACTTGGTTTGAAGGTTTGTGCCAGGTCAGTTGTAATTCCCTGTTTTTCTCTTGCGTGCCAGAACAAGCAGAGAAATGTATATCATGGGTGTGAGCCCAAGTAAAATGAACTTTAAAATTTAAAGAGTTTTCTGTTAGCAAAATAAGTGAACAGGTTCTTGTTTACTGTCATGGTTTAAAGTCCCTCAAACTTGCTTTGTATCCCTGTTTAGGTGTTTCTGATTTAAAAAAAAATACCAATTTTTATAAAACATGCAGAACTGACTTTCACAGTAAATAGTTCTGTGTACAAATTCCACTTGTTGCTTTGTGGAAAAATTACGTATGTGTTTTAAAAAGCTCCTTCTTCACTATTTCCTTCTCAAATAACAGCTGTATTTATTTTCATACAAGCCTTGCTTTCCTGCACAGTGCATTTTAATAATTTACACATCCCTCCTGCATGGGAACCAGAGAGCAAAGCAGACTTCCTGAGGGAGTGTCGCTGAAATCCTTATTCCTGTGATTATTACTACGGTACCACTGAGAATTTCCACCCTAGATCTGGATTTTATTGGAGCATACGATGTTCAAAAAGCCTAATAGGACATAATTTCAAAAAAGCTTACGGTGTGTACTTAAACTGACAAAACAATGTGGATTTAAGATTGTATATTGCTGTTAGAGATGTTGACTCTTTTCGTAGTACAGGAAAAGAAGATGGCAGTAAAACAACATTGAACTGATTAGGACCCTGAATAAATACTCAGGTTCCCAGTATCCCTTCTGTGGCACTAGGGCCTGGATGTTTCCTAAGGTCACCATCCAAGTATGGTCATGTAGTTCTCTAGGTGCATGTGAGCTGAATGCAGGACAGCAGCGGTTGGTCAACCAACCTTTTGTCTGCATCACAGTTTACATTCCCTACAAATCTGCAGGCCTGCATAGTTGCCCCCCACACCTGCCTCAGTCAAAACAACCCTATTTAGCATGAGGAAATTTCGATTTAGTGTAAGGCTTCATCACAAAGTAGTAAGGATTTTGGACTGAGTGAATGGAGTGCAAATACCTGAGCAGATCTGCTGTCAGGATCTGAGGGGCTGGCAGCTTGCAGGTGAGGGTGGTGATGAGCAATGGAAGCAGTAGCTCCATCCAGCTCAGACACACACACAGTGTACAGGGTGCCTGTGACCCAGCCTTACACTGACCTGCCCCATGTACTACCACATGGCAGCACTGTCTCATAAAGCTGCTTCCAGTGGCTGCTGTGGTGCATCCCTGTGAGCATGGGCTGCTGGAATGAGACTCCTGCCCATTCTGAGGAAAGAAATTGCACAAAGGGAAAAGCAATCTTAGACTTCTACACCCCTTTCTTAAGAACCCAGGAAGACCGTGTGGGTCATCATAATGCATGCCTTCACATGGAAGCAGACCCTTGGAATCTCATTTGAAAAGATCCACAAAACTCCTTCTCCACACAGCACCAACATGTTGTGTCTCAGACCTTCATAAACAACTAGAAATCTCTATTAAAACATCACTAGCTGCAATTATAATGTATCACAGGAAGAAAGAAAGAGAGATCAAGATCTCAAGTCCTGGCAGTAGCAAGGTGTTTGTTAAATAAAACTCATCTTTAATGATCAAAGCTGTTATTAGTACACTGGTGAGTGCAGATATCTTTTTAATGGTTTTCATTTTCAAATTAACCTTGTAATAGTGAATGAAATCTTTCTAAACTAGAGAAAGAAATTATATATTTGCAGCTTACCATGTCAGTGAAAGTCCTAAAAACAGGGCCTTTTCCAAGTGCTAGTTTTTCTGAAAATTTAATTTCTCAGGATGCTCCCATTAGGCAGTGGTTGAATCTGCCATCACACAATCCAGAGTCACTTCCCCAAAGCCATCAGTTTACTCAAGGTTTCCCTTGGGTTCCCATAGACAGCTGCTGCAAATGATTCTTGCTTTACTTCTCCAGGCTTATGTGTTGTTTGGTTGCTCTTTTAGTACAGCCTTGACCTCCAACATCTTCAGATAGGAACAGTGCACATCACAGTTGAGATAAGTTTTCCTTAAGGATATTGTATTGTGACTCTTTTATATGAGTGAATTGAACTTAATTTAAGGGGAGCAGAAGTAGAATGAAAGGGAATTTTCAGTTTCCTAGGGTAAAATGAAGGGAAGTGTGTAATCTTAACTGTTTGTTTTAACTCTTGCCGGAGTCTCTGGCTTTCCCTAAAGAAAGTCCTTTGTCTGCTGGCAGTGACTGTAGAGTGGTTTATAGCTTCCCATGCTTTAGCTTTGCATCATAAGAGAAGTGGTACATATAGGCAGTGCTGTAGGCAAGGCATTTTATGTTGTAGTGGGGAGTGTTTTCTCCTTTAAAAATGTCAGGCTTAATACAGTGATGCAAAGGAGCAGGGCCTCCATTAACCCTCCGCAACAAGGAATGATCCCAAGATCCTACTAGTTCTTTATTAGAGCAGTGGGGTTTCCCCATAAGGCATCATTTGTTATATTACTTCCACCTTGTAAATTACTTTTTTTTTTTCCTTTTTAAATTATGCTCTGGGGAGAAGAGGGTAGGGAAGGGACAAGGTACGTCTCTGAATTAGGGTTTAGGGGGTGGGGGGTTGAAAAGAGCCTAGTGAAATACTTTCCATGCAAACACAGGGAATAGAGCAGGCTCAATAAGGAGAAATTGTCCTGCAGAGGCATGCAGAACAAAAGAATTTTAGGAGAGTTTTTGAATCAACTGCATCGGGATTTTTTTAGCCAGATTAAGTGCTTTTGGAAACCTATAGTATTTGCACCTTTATTTTCCACCTAGTTGGCCCTTTCTTATGTTATTGTGAGGGATCCCGTCATCCGTTGCATTCTTGAATACAGACAGAAAACCAGTGATGCTCAGTGCTGAATGAATGAACTGCTTTGCTGTCAGTGGTGAAATCTGTGTGGTGATGAATCTGGCATTCCTCATCCCCTTTTATCCCATGCTGAGGTCTTTGGGCTGGTCGAGGACTGGATTAAGACTGAGGGCACTGATTATCAAGCCAAAATGAAGGAATCACTGTCTTAAGAAAGAAAGTGCATGTAGCATCTGTAAGCCTGAAAACATTTCTGAACAGCTCCTTTAGCCAGTGTTGGAGTCACTTCATACTTCCTTTTGCAAGCAGAAATAAAAGCAACAGGGATAAAACCTAGTCAGTGTTTTAACAACACCTATCGTCATAAGATGTTGACATGCAGAAACATGGTCACTTCTTTGTGCCCTTCCTGGATGCTATTAACGTAGATGTGATACTGTGATGTAATGTCATATAAATCAGTCCTTATGCATCCATTGTTGATCGATTAGATTACTACTGTTAACTATTTATCTGGTGTTTTTTCAATTGATACCACAGTTTCAGCATCCAAGTTCCTTAGAAAGTGTAAATAATCTCAGTGACCTCTACAAATACCCAATTAAATTGCATTTTTTTCTATATGTATCACTGGCTTCAAAGAAGCCATGCTGATTTGTGCCAGTTGACTCCCTGGCCCAAAGCCTCTGGCTCACAGGGTTCACAATGGAGAGGGATGTATAGCCCAGAGGCAGAGGGCAACCATCTCTGCTGAAGCAGGTTTTGATTGTAATGTATTAGGAAGATCTTTTAACTACTTTTAAAAATCATAATGTTGAAATAATGACATTTAACAATTGTATATTCTTCATTTCTTCATTGTCATTGAATATAATGAATACTGGATCTTTAAATTCTTGCAAAGGCAGGTAAATTGTTATTAATCATTAATCATTAATAACTAATTATTCAATTACATTAAAGATAATCTTGTTTTCAGTGAATATCAATCATCAAATGAACTATTGTTTATTTCTAATTCCTAACATCAACACTATTAATTCTGTAATTGCAAGTGTCATGAGATGGCCAGAGCATAATAAAGCATACCTGCCCTATAACCTCCATATTAAATCAGAATGTCATACTGACAGATACTGTGGCATTGCAAATAAGTCACCTTTTGCAGCCACCTTTTTCCAATTGAAATAGCTGGGATTAAATGAGAAATAAATACTGTCTGTGTCCTAGTTTAACCTGTTTGGAAAAGTCTAAAGAAGCAAAGTAATAGTTAGCAGACTGATAATTACAGATGTTTAAAAATAGATACATAACTATTTATGCTGTCTGGACTATTAATAACTTTGTTTGCCAGTGGACTAAAGCTGAGCTGGGAGAGCTCTATGACATTTCCTTGTTTCATGTGGTAGCAGAGGTGGCTCTAATATTCTTAACTAGTGGAGATTTCACTGGCAAATTTTGTAGCAGGTCTTAGGCTTTGTATCATGTACAAATAAAGCAATGGAGATTTGAGAGAGCATTATTGTGCAAGCAAAAACATACAGATTATTCATTATCCAAACAGTGTAAACAAGATGAGAACAGTTTGTTATAATATGCTGGCAAACAACAAGAAAAAAAATTGCCTTTTAAAGGACCTTGTAAGGTTTTGCAATGTACTGTGTTCGTGCTCAGCCCATGTTGGCATATGTTGTCTTTATGAGCTTGGAAGTGGTCAGGGAAGACCCTGCTGTGGGCTGCTGTGCAGGTCCTGCGTCCTTCCTGCTATGGTGGTGCCAGGCTGGGTGCTACCAGGGGCACTCTCCCCACTTAACAAAGGGGAAAAAGGTGCTTACAAAGATTTTACTAAAGGTTGTAAAGTTCTGGTGGGGTTGGACCTCACCTTCCCAAAGGTAAGAGCCCACTCCATGGTGGGAATAAGAAAAGGATGAATTCATGCAGGATTATCAGCATTTAATGATCTGGAGGCTCAGGAGTTCATTCAGGTGAGAGGAGCTTGCAGGTTGAGCAGTTCTGAACCCCCAGAGCTCAGTGCCAGCTCCTTGGTGCCCACAGTATCAGCCCCAGCAGCACAAATGAAGAGATGGTCACCTGTTCAAAGGCTGATGCCAGTGATCTTCTAATTCCTCTGTGAAATGGAAGCACACATACCCATCAATGCCCAGCTTTGCTGCTTCAGCGAGGCAAGCTGTTTATATTATTAAAAGTTGGGTATTTGAATTTGCAAAAGCAGTTTTCCCTGTCTCATTCAATCTTTCTGCTGCAGCAGTTTCTGTCACTGAGCAGGGTCTGTCTGTGTTGTTAATAGTTGCTTATGGAGAAGGCTGGAGGAACAGGAGAGAGGGCAGCAAAAAGGAAGGGCTGACACTTTTCCATCCACAATCCCCATCAGCCCAAACTACCCTGCTGTAGGCACAAGCAGCCAGATGCCATGCAGAGCAGCCCTGTGCTCTCCAAGAGCCATCCAGGACTGAGTTTGAACTATCAGAGCCAGCAGGCCTTCTTTTTCTGTTCATCATGCTGTCTGTCTCCCAGATGAGATTCATCACACTGTTAATGAGGACTTAGTGCTTTCTCTGGGCTGTGCTGCTGTAGTGGCAGGGGTATGTCCCGGCCCTGGGTGCAGGGTGTGTGATACCTCTGTGTCTGGCATTGGTTGTGTATCAGCTCAGATCCTCTGCTGGTGAGTGGGCTGAATTAAACTTGCAGACCTGCTTTCTCACTCCCTGAATCAGCCAGAGCTAAAGTTCCCACAGGAAGAGCCAGGTTGGTTGTGATGGAGGAAGACTGCCTGAAAGGACTGCAACTGTCCCCCCCGCTGACCTAGGAACAGTCCCAGAGACCTCTGACAGGAGGCTCCTCAGGAGGAAGGTGCCAGCAATGACCTTGCACAGGAGCCTTCATGCAGCTTTGGCTGTTGGCTCCTGGCAATCAAACTTCGATTGTACAGGTACAATGGGAAGAGGGTAAGATTTCGAGGGGTATAAACCCCTGTGTCTCAAGTTTCTAAAGTATGTAAGAAGTCATGTAGCTGTAAAGTTAATGAGTGCTAAGATGTCCCCTAGGTCCCTTCTCTATCTGATGCTTTCCACTTTGGTACTGTTGGTGTGTCAATGAACAACAGGGGCTTTGTTTGTTAGATTGATATAGTGGCGTGTAGTTTAACTGCTTAATCAACAGTACTGCTCCAGAAGCTGTAATAAGCTGATCCTAATAGCTGCACCCTGGTGGAAAAAGAGAGATGGCTGCTCAGCAGAGTGGCACGTCAAAAAGCAGACCACCATTTCATGGCTTAGTTGTAGAAACTGGAGTGGGTGGGTGACAGAAACAGCAACATCTTCAAAGTCAGGAGGAGATGTGGGCCAGGCTTTTTGTGCATGACTGCCCCTCTTACCCAATGCCAGCTGGCACTGGGATCATCTGCAGAAGCATATGTTTGACCAGCCCTCCTGCCAGGGGAAGGTGGTAGCTTGGGCTGGTGTAAGGAGAATAGATTAGTAAAGAGCACAGTGAGCAATGAAATTATTTCCTTTGTCAGTATGAGGGTTTTTAGATAACTCCAAGATGAAAATATTGTTCCCTTTTGATTAAACTTCAGCATGCTCTCAGCCTGACCAGGGAATTTATGATCATAGAATAGTTTGGGTTGGAAGAGACCCATAAGATCATCAAATCCAACAGTAACCCTAACACTGCCAAGTCTACCTAAACCATGTCCCTAAAGACCACATCTTTTAAATAACTCAGTGGATGGTGACTCCACCACTTCCATGGGCAGCCTGTTCTAATGCTTGATGTTGGTCTTCTCAAAAGGACCATAGCAAACATGCGTGTTCGTCCACCTCTGAACAGAGAGGAAAAGGGAAGTGGTAGCTGGCAAATGTTATTTGAACTCCTTGTTTCTGACTTTCTTAACTTCTGACTTGCTCTAAGACGTTTCATGTGGTAAATAGAGCATGCTTATCTTAATGGGTGTTTGAGATCCTCAAATAACGGGCATTAGGGAAGAGAACATACAATTTTATTATATCTCCTACTTTTTCATGACACTAGGAAAAGGTCATATTAATATTTCAGCATCAGCCTGCACAAATAGTATTTTGTGGTAGTATTTTCAGTCATGGGTGCCTCAAGTTAGTCCCCTAACTTGTTAAAGGAACTAACCACTGGCAATCTCTATACCAGTGTGAATGAGAGCTTTACATGTTCAGTGCCGTTTAACACAGAAAAAAAATTATTTATTTATGGGTTGTCCCAGTCTAGCATCTGATTCAAAGTTTGAATATGGTATGTCATAGCTGATTTGCATTCAGCATCTAACTGCAGCGAAACAATAGCTGAGTGTCAATGCAGTTTATGCAGTTATCAAAGACAGTTGGTGTCTCTTTGGGGCTTCTGCTTAAATCATCCGCTTCAGGAAATACAATTCACATGTTTAGCACTCCTAATGTAAAAAATACTGTGTATTTTTTAATAAAGCCAGGCCCTGAAGTGTTTTCTGATTCTAGTATCACTTATCTTCCCCATCAAGATGCATAGCAGTGAGGGCAGCCAGGCTGTTATTGCTTTTACTGTATTCTAAACACGCACAGGTGTACACACACATCTGTATCTTCAAAATCTGCCAAAAGTATTTGTTGTTGTCTCTAAGACGGAGTAATGCTCTCCTACAAAGTGCAATTTATAGGCACTAGGTTTTGCTGCCTCTTATTATAAAAACAATTCATCTCATTGCAGAATGTGTGCTTAATTATAATTTGCTAATGCCCTTGAGTTTTTTTAACTCAAAATTTACTGCTCAGGTATACTGCATCCAATATAATCTGGTGACAAAGCAAGGGAATTAGCTTAAGGAACTGTTTTTTCTAGCCCCAAATTTGTGATCTGTGACCCTAAGCAAAACATTTTACCTTTTTCATGAGTCAGCTTTCCCATCTGTTTTTTTAAAAATGGCTGGAGATTACTAGTTGAATGGTGCCATATTTTTATTTTGTTAAGCATCAGAGCATAGGATATATTCAGCACATTATTTATAATGTACAGCTCTGCATTTGAAACACCTCATCATATTTACACTTTTAATTTGGCTTTACTTTTGTTATCATTGCTAAACATAAACCACCCACAGATTAAGGACATCGATGTTCATAGTAGTCTAAGTCATATCAGTGACTCATCATAAACTTAGTGCTACAACCAGTCAGTACTGCTGGTGGTCTCAGGGCTCCATCACAGCAAAGCAGTGTGAAGAGTGAAACCCATTTTTCTCTTGGCTTCTGGTTCAGACCAAACCAACACGAGCCCACTTGTGCAGGGCACATGGCCTGCAACCCTGTGGTGTGTGGGTCTTGTCTGAGCTCTTCATCAGTCCCAAAGACCCTTTATCAGCTGTGCCGAGGGAGGACAAAAGATGGGGATGTTGTGCATGATGGAAAGCAGAGAGAGAGACATCAGCTTTTTCCTCCAAAGACGTGAGTTTTCTCTAGTTTGTGGCAACTTCAAGTAGCCTGCTAACAAATCTGCGCTGCTGCTTCTGTGGCAGAGGGCTGTGGATGTCAGGTCAGTGACTGCTTTCAGAGCAACCCCAGGGGCATTTGAGTGAACATTTTCTCCAACTGTTGACGTCTTGGTGGCCTCGGAAAGCTGGCCCCCTGTGGCTCATAATGGGATGGCGGCTGGATGAGATGAAACAGGGCATTTAAACAAGCCACTGTTGTTTTTCAGTTCTTGCATGCATTCCTGCTTACCTATGTATATATCATATCACATCATGCGTATACATCCTGTAAGGCATTTGTAGTTGACAGAAAAATACCTTTGATGGGAGTATACAAAGAAAACTCCACTATTTTTAAAGCAAAACTACTCTGAAAAACTTTGCTTTGCTGCCCACAGCGCTGAGATGTTTTCTTTTACAGCTACAATATGAGAAGCACTGGGAGACACTGTATGCCCGGGGGGGTACACATAAACTCCTGAGCCTGCTTAAACTGTGTGGCACACAACACCGGGCACACGTCAGCAAGATTCGTGTGTTCGGCACCACCGTACCAAACCACGTGTTATGACACATCATTCATATCCAGCTGACCACAGGCCCAGCAATAATGTTGCAATCACTGGT
Organism: Myiozetetes cayanensis; assembly: GCF_022539395.1. Classification (NCBI taxonomy): domain Eukaryota; kingdom Metazoa; phylum Chordata; class Aves; order Passeriformes; family Tyrannidae; genus Myiozetetes; species Myiozetetes cayanensis. The sequence continues at coordinate 56,257,653 of NW_026087521.1, read as the reverse complement.
CCTGATCACTTCCTGCCAAATAACAAACACAGCCTGTCCTCCCTAAAAATAGAGACCTTTCTTACAGCATAGTAATCCCAGATTCAGCACCAGAACCATACCTCTCCGCAGTCTGCTTCAGGCCTTAAAAAAATTTTCGCCTAATTTTTTTCTGGCATAAGGCACAGTTTGGGAAATCTATTAGGGCTATTAATTTTGTTTCAGGGAGCGCAGGGGTGCTAGTGTTTTATTAGCCCAGTAGCTCTACTCAATGGCAACATCTGGTTTTCAGTGAGGTTTCAGGGTTGGTTGTTTTTTTTTCTTACTCCATTTTCCAGCTGTGTTGACTCAAGTCAGAAGGCAGTCAGCCACTTGTGAGACTGAGGTCTCTAAACACTTAAGGAGCTGAGATATTCTTTGAAACTCCTGGATCTCGGAAAATTAGGGCAGAATCTGACAATACCAATATTTCCTCCAGAGACTCACAGCACTCACAGTTCTGGTTCCAGCCAGGACCAGGAAATTAAAAATTACATGGAAACTTTTGCAGTGTTTTCAGGATGGCTGTAGGTTAGGTCTCCATAGAGGCAGAAAGTGCAGGAGGGAGACTTAGTTTTCCCAGGTCAGTTGTGTTGTGTTGTTTGTGTATCCTGAAAGATGATTTACCTTGCTCAAGAAAACATGTAAGCCAAAAGAATAAAGTCTAGGTTGTCTGGAGTAAAGAATGAGAATGCAGCTTTGGTGTCAAGGCATTAACAATTCATTAGGCTTACCTGTGTCACAGCAGTGGGGCCAGCCACGGGACAGATACTCTTATACATAACACCAACTGCATTTCTGATGTGAGCTGTAAATCCCATCCCTTTGGGAGTTTTGTTAGCCAGGTGTGGGTAGGCACTTGTGGCTTGAGCTTCGAAACAGCAGGGAATGGGTGTCCAGAAGGATGCGTAAAACGTGCACCTCCACTCTCTTCACCAGCTCTCCTGCTCTCTGCTCCTCAGCACAGCCTGACCCAAGGCTTCCTCTAGCCCAAGAGCTGTGGTTCCCTACTGAATCTCAGGGAAAGGCTGAGGGACCTGAGAAGCCCCAAGTGCTGCCAGGGTGGCTCCCCTGCTATCTTGTCCACCCTTTGCTTCTGTCCTTGCTTCCTTCCCTCTATCCCATAGCACTCACTTTTAATGCATCTCTCCTCTTTTCTGCTCCTGTATTTTCTCCTTTCCCTGCTTCTGCATTATTCAGCTTTCCTTCTCTGGCATGCTTTTGCCCTTTCTTTTTCACCTTTCCACTCACCATGCTCCTTGTAGGGGAGAAAAACAGCAAGCTGTGCAATGCAGCCTTGTAAGACTCGACTAATGGCAGAATGAAAGGAAGAGGAGGGAAGGTGGTTTTAATTCTCAGCATTTGAAAAATAAATGTTTGCTTTTTTCTTCATTCAGTTTTGCTAGAAGTGCTGTAGAATTCCTTATTCCTTAGTCCCAGTTACCTGACTGAAATAGGAGGCTGTGCCAGCTTGGGATATGGACTTTAAGTCCAGACTCTACCTCTGGGGCACTGTCCAAGGCCAGAGGAGCTTCACTGATGCAGCAGAAATTTACCCAGTGTTGAGGTGGCATAGGTGGCATCTACTAGCCATGATGCCTCCTGTTCTCAGTTTTAAGTATTTAATGTTGCCCTAACTTTTGCCCTATTCTCAACCCCTTTTTTTTTTATTTATTTTATGAACAAAACCATAGCCGAACTGAGGAAAATCAGTCTGCACAAAAGGAACCATTAAGTTGTTTTAGGTTTAAGCTGTAACTGTGTTGGTTTTTTCCATACATGGTTTTTCTTTTTTTTTTTTTTTTTTCCTTTCCCAGACTGCTTGAGTCTTAAATTCCCCCTGTAAATCTGCTTTCTGTACCATCGGTTCACAGAACAATGAACTGCTTGATATACCTGATAAGAGTTAACATGAAAAATGAATAAATCATTTGCTACTCCCTTTTCTTTTCTGCTGAAACTGGGTGTTGGTCTATAAAATGAAGGAAGTTACATTGAGCAGGAAGTTTAAAAATGCTTAGACAGATGTCATTAAAAAAAAAAAATCAAAATTGGCTTCCTGCCAAGTGTCTGTAATTAAAATTATTCTTCTTAGTGAGAAAAAAGCAGATGCAAAGGGAGGTTTCCTGTCTCTCAAAGTAGGAAATACAAATAACTGTTAGTCTCGCCTTTGTGTGTGCATGTGTGCACGCATATGTGTTTGTGTGAGTGTGCGTCGTAGTGTGGGACTCTGATGCTTACTTCTGAAGTGGCTTGTGATAGAAAACTTCAGTCAATACCGTGTGGAAGGGTGCCTTATTATTCTATCCTCTTTTTGGTTTTGTTTTTAAATTCGATCTTTGTTGAAAAATAATCTATATAAATTGCCCTTTCCATACTACAGATTGAAGAAATGGCTGCTCTTATAGAAAAGAAGAGTGAATTTCTGTGTGCGGTGTTGAAGGGAGAGCAGGATGTGGGTGGGTGTACACATGTGTGTATAGGTACACTCACCTATATGCATCAAATAGCTATAGCTGATAGCTATATTAACTTAGAAACCAATGCAGTTAATGTCATGCAACTTCCTAGCATACATGGAAGTATACAAATATAAAACTGCTTCTAGGGGGGCCGATTCCTTTTCTCTCCCGTGCATAGATAGACTTACAACTTACACAGCTCCATTTACTGTGTTTTTTTCTGACATTGCACTGAAATTTGGAGTTTTGTTTCTTTTTAAAAAGTTCTTTTTGAGGAATGGCAGACAAGGCATGTTCCAACGTTGATCCATGAGGACATTGGTAGAACAATACCTCTTGGCAGTAGCAAGGGCTACCTATTGCACTAGTCTGTGTAGTGTGTGTTCTCGTTTACACGTCTGGATACATATTTGCTGCTTTTGGAAGCTTCATGTTTACACAGGACAAATGTACTGTATGGTTCTTCCACCAGTACTCATAACCAGCTTTAGTTATTGTATATCTGCATTCATTATTGTGTATTTGCATTAGGATGTATTATAGCATAGATGCAGTTCCCTGGAAAAAGTGTCCTGCTAATATTGTTTAGTCTCCTCACTGTATTGGGACAAATGGCTCCAGTAAAAAGAGGTAGTAAAAGTTGGCTTGTACTGACATGGAGTTCTCCTGATTTATTATGCTATCCAATGTCTTTAAGTAGATTGTGCTTGAATTTACCTCCAATTCTGAAAGTCAGGTATAACCCCAGCACCCTTCATCAATCAGTACATACTGCTCTAGCATATATCAGATAACATGAGATGACCATAGGCATACTTCTCTTTTTCCATCAGTGCATGACAATACAGAAGGATAGCTTTGTTTTACTGCTGTTTTCTTCAGGACTCCACAATGCTCAGCTTCTGTTTGTGGGCTGACTGGCCTCAAGTAAATTAGTTTTCTGCAACAAGAACCACCACTTATATTGATAAACCCTGGCTGACCTGAGTATCAGAAGCTGGATGGTATGCTGGTGCCATATGTACTGACCTTTGTAAACAATTCTTCCATGATTTTGGCATCTTTGAGTGCTCCTGGAAAAACTTCCCTTGGAACAGATAACAGAATTTGCTTCTATACTTTGAGTTGCCAGATTATCTGGCAAGAGAGCTGCTAAAAAGAGGTTCTGAGAACAGCTGAGAAAGAGCAAGAACACGCCTGCTGCAAGCAATAGAGCAACTGGTACCCACTGAGCAAGAGTAGCGATGGTCTGAAAACACAGGAGAAGAATATGCACAGGTATGTCCTATGGGTGTTGCAGTACTGTGGGAGCAAAGAAGAGTTCTTAACTGCTCAGAGAAATATAGAGGGCCTAGTCAGAATGGTCAATGAGTAATGTAGGCTTTAGAGATGAGATCAGGTTACAAAAGCTATGCCCAAGAATGCTGTTAGAAACTTCAGCAACAGCTAAGCTTATAGTTCTTTCAGAAAATGAAGCAGAAACATTTTAAACTCACAATCCATTTTATAGCACAGCCCAAGGCTATAGGTAATCCATCTCTGCCAATTCTAGGATGACCCCAGTAAACACATGTTGAAATCCAGCCTTGCAACAAACCTTCTTGTGTCCTAAAAAGAGATTCTTGTTTCTGTTGAAATCTAGAGACCCTATGAAAAGGTAGGGAAGGTAAAATGTATGGCACTACCCATGAGAAATTCCTTGTTCTTCCTCCAGTCCTGACTCTACGCTTTTCTGAGGGGCAGTTTGCCTAAATCTAATCTGGTTGGGTTTGCAGTTATCTGGTATTCCTGGGAGAAGACTACCAAATGCAGCTTTCAGAGGTCCCAGGTAACCTGCTAGAGAGGTTCTATTTCTGCTTCCCAAGGGGGAAGGGGAGCCACGGCAGGATTAAGTGGTCTTATCTGTGGCAGCACCCACAGCTCCCAAATTCTCATCTGATGCTCTACATGACTAATCAGCAAATGGTTAAACTCTTGCTTTACTTTAAGCTTCTGAACTGTTACACAGAAAAGATAAGGCAGTCTCTGCTGTTGGCAGTGGTGACATCCTCTCATGCTTCCCCCTGTAGTGTTGTGTGTTGTCTGCATTTGGGGAAATGTGCTGTGAGGGGAGGGAAATGGGGCTTATTTATTTGGGGCAAGCAGGGGGAAGACTGATCCTTCTTCTACTAAGGGTATCAAATAATACACCAATGGTTTTCACTCTTGTGCTGCTTTGCTGCAGATATTTTGCAAGCAGGGAAGGAAAGCAATGGGGTTTTTTGTTTTGACAAAGCATTTTCACGAGCATGGCTGCCCGTTGAAGACATCTGTTTAAGTTCCCACCCCGGGACAACAAGCAGATCTGGGCAAATATTTGGGACTGCATTTTTCTGGCAGGTTCGCTTATGATTCATACACATGAATCCAGGGACAAGTAGCAGATGCCCTGAGAAGGCCTAGCCATTGCTTTCAGCTGAAATGTGTATTTTATGTCCAACGCATTCTCAAGGAGCTCTTTTGAGGAGTTCTAAGTAAACAATAAATCTCTCCACAATGGAATTTATACAGAGTGAATTATCAGGGTTAAAAAAATATTCTGTTGCTTTCAGCTCTTATCTTTGTTTACCGTATCGCCAAGGACAGTGACCTGCCTTTGTACCCTAATAGTGAACTGTCAGCAAGAGAGACAGGAAATGCTGCCTTCTCTATAGGCTCAGCATATAGGCTTAATGAGAAAAATAACATCTCAGCAGCAATTGTTAGTTTTGCTCAGTTCGGTTTATTCTCTTTTGTTGTCTTACTTCAGTAAACCTAGATAATCTTAGAGAAAGGCCTTTGTGCCAAGTTTCTGAACTCTAATTTAGTGACCTTCAGATATTTAAACATTATTAAGACCAAGTCGAGCTGACAAAAGAGTCTATATCCCTTTCATTTCCCACCAAGCTGAGCCTGCTGCATCCTGTCTGGAGCCTGGGTGCGTGCAGCGCTTTCTGAACACGAGCCATCTTGGAATGAGGAGGGAGTGCACCAACACCAAGCAAAGCACTGGCTCTGTCCCTCACTGGAGTAATGCTGGATTCACAGGAAACCCCACCACTCCTGGGTCATCTGATTAGTAACTCCCCTTAATGAAGTAAGAAATACATGAGACAAAAAATAGTCAGATAGGGAAGCACCGCCCAGGATGGAGCAGAAATGCACAGGTAGCACTGCACACTGAGGAATGGCATTGCCTTGGCCCAACAGCCCACCCTCTGGATTTTGGGGAGCATGGGACATAAGAGCAGTGTGAGCCTGGCTTCTACATCCTGACACTATATGCAGAAATCCATCCTGGTGTCTGCTCAGGGACCACTTGTGGTGCAACTCCTCTTCCAGAGGTCCAACAGCAGCAGTAGTTTCCCTGTGTGGTTCTCACTTTGTAATTTGAGAGAGCAGAGGTGCAGGGAGGAGGGAGAATTCCTATGGATCTCAACCTCTGTTTGGAACCCAAGGACATAATAGATAGATAAACCTTGTAAGTAGGTTCCTTAAACTTCAAACTATAGCTATTTTTTCCATGTAAAGGTAGGCAAACGCTGAGTTCCTTTGCTGGTGTGTGGGTGAGTGTGTAACACTTATTACAACTATTTTCCCCCAGCAACTACACATCGTAAAGCAAAGCTTTAATCACGGGTTAGATTCACTTCTTTATTTACACAGAAGGAATGTGTAAAATTTCTGTTCTAGTAGTCTATCCACAATGTTGGTTTTCATTCAAGATTTACCTTTATTTTGTATAATATCAGTATTAACTGCCAAGACTTGACCTTACTCATGACATAAAACCTTTTATTTTAAAAAAGCAGGGGATTTGCTGTTACTACCATGTAACGATCAGGCTTTAAACAGGACCATCATTTGCTGCCATCCTCTGAGCATGCCAGCAGTATCCACACAATCTCATGATTAAGGTTTATAGGTTTTTTTAAGAGTGCTGAAGGAGAGGAAGAGACTTTCCCAAATTTGCTTGGAAGGCTGCGTCAGGACTTGACCTTCTGATAACAAGCCCCGTGGTTGTGCCACACAACAGCTACTCCCCGCACTCCTCCTGCCCTCGCAATAATGTGCCTGGAATCTGACCCCGCATTTCTTGCTGTCATGTTGGTATCAGCTGGAGATAAATGAAGCCTTTTGTTAACTTGTTCCTTGCTTTGCAGGGTGCTTTTCTCTTCTACTTTAAAGAAGAGGCAATGGTGATGTGGCACTGCGGCAGAGCTACATATAGGCACTGTCAGCATGGTATTTGTAATATACTGGCCAAAGCATCTCTTGTGGTAAAAATGAGACAAGACTCCATTATAAGGAACACAAAAGGGATTTTTTCTGTCAAGTTCACTGGAAGCAGGGAGCAAGATGTCATCTTCCCTGGCTCTTCAGCTCCCAGCCTGTGCAGTACCAAGGAGCAAAAGCGGTGACGTGCATATGCAGAACACAAAAAAAAGTCTTCCCACATCCTGACCTAGATAAATAGGACTTGGAATGAATTTTCTGACTTCATAGCACTGACACTTTGAATCTTCTGAGATTTAAAGATGATATATATTTTTTAGTCATTCTTATTCTACTTCAAATAGATGGATGTGTTACGGAGAATGCACATGTACACGTGTGTGTGCACGTGAAGAGAGGCCAAAAGTACTAATACCAATCCCTCTCACTGTGCTGTAATATGAAATAGGAAATGAATGTGTTAGCAAAAGCAGTGGGTATGGACAGAAGTGCAAGATGCTCTGGCCCTTTTGAGCTACATCACAAATACCCTGGGACCTAAGGCAGAGAAAGCTGTGAGGTTGCTCCAAGTTACGCTGGCAGAAGGCAGGTCTAAGTATGCAGAGGTGCAAAAGGGGATCACATCCACTCGCACTTTTTAGCAGCACGTTTCTTACAAGAGGTGTAACTCAGGCAGAATATGAGAATATGATCCCAAGTAACCTGCTTTCAAAAATATTTTCATTCATAATTGAGCCAGCCTCCCCCTGCTTTTTTTTTTTTTTTTTTTCCTTCTGTGTGATGTAAGTAATACATGACTGGGGCTACCAAGATGTTACAAGGTGTCATTTAAACCAGAGCAGCAAAGTTGGAATAGCAGAAACATAGGATTGGCTTCTTAATTATCCTACTTGTTTGCTAAAAAGTATTGTAGATTTCTTTACATACATAGAAGTCAAAGAAATAATAAGCTCCCTTCATCAGTCAGATAGTCTCTATTTATACATCAGGATAGGTGTGAGAAGCAAGAAGTCGTGTTCTTTCTCTGTTTGTTTTTTATTTTTTCCTGATTTGAATTATTTTTTTACCTTTAAATTAAATTTCTTCATTTAGAATCCCACAGATGTTTAGGCTTCGGCCATAGATAAGTGGGTCTACATATAACAGCAATGACCAAAATTTATCTTCCTTTTCCCTCTCTCCCCTTCACTTCCTCCCTTCCCCACCTCCCCCTTAGAACCCAGCAGAAACAAAATGCTATATATAGACTCAGCACAGTTCCCGCCCCCCCCAATTACTTTATCTGTGTGTTTCAATTTCATTCTGTGTCAAGCTTTGCCAAGGTACCAAATTTGGCATTTTCAAGAGGAGGTTGGGTGATTAATCCCTGAGGCTCCCCCTTGTAGTAACACCCCCCAGCCGCCCTCTCACCCCCCTCCCCCCAAAAATGTAGGCTACAGTACTGTGGGCACTCTGAGGGGCAGCTCACGCTTGTCTGATATTTATTCACATGAAGTTCCTGGTCTTGTAGACTTTTTTTGGTTTTGTTTTTTTTTTTTTTTTTAAAGTCTATGTGATTTTAGATGTGCACTAGCAGCAGATGGCCAAAGGGCAGGCAGGGATGGCCCATGGTGCTCTGTAAATGGAATATTACCGGCATCCTGCCATCACGCTGCAAGTCTCTGGTGTTTGTTTTGTATTCTCTCAAATCGCTCAACACTGAAGTCAGGTGTATAACCAGAATCTCATATTTCATTATTAAAACAATAGACAACCAATAAAAAAAAAAAAAAAAAAAGGAAAAAAGGTTTCTTGTTGAAAGGTAAAGACTGAAAACATGAATCCCAGTTCAGAAGCCAGAAGGCATATGAAGTTCAAAATACTGTTATTTGTCATAAATCTCATGTGTTTTCCAGCCAATTTCTAAGTATGTTGGAGCATACTCATAATGTTTGAGTGATCAGGGTTGGTAGTACGCTAGCTGCTCTCGTGTGTGTGACAGGCTCTTTACAGAAAAAGCCTACAGCTGTGCTTCATCTTGGTACTTAGAAAATCCCTCCCCACAAATTAGCCCATCTAAGATATCTATAGATCTTTGTGCCACAACTCGTGCTAAAAGGGCAAAGGATACCATCCTTTATTAGGCATTTTATATGGGCAAAACTGCTAATGAACCTGCTGCAGAACACTATGGTTTATGCACTTTTCTGGCTTAAAAGTGCTTTTTTTGTGTCTATGAGATGTGTCAATTTGTGGGTGCCGCCTTTGTGGCTCAATGGCATCTGGATTGAGTGGCCTCCCTGTCAGGCCTGGCTCATACCCAGGTGGGTGCCACTGGGTTCTCCAGGTTGCCCTGCACCCCAGAACTTTTGAGACTTGATGCACGATAGAGCTTTGAAAAAGAAGAATAAGGAATAAAATACTGAGCATTAAAGTAGTGTGGCCGTAAGTGAAAAGACAGCACAAAGGTGAGGTGTTGGAAATTGTAAAAATTGGAATCTTGGAAATACAGAGGTAAATGAGTGAGGTGGCCAGGCACTGAGACAGGAAAGGATCAGGTTTAAGAAGCAAAAGCATTTTTGAGAAACAAGAAAGAAAGCAAAGCAGATTGGTCTTCACACCAGGACGTTATGGGACTGTGAGGTAATAAATAAATAAAGGCCAAAGCAGCTTACTCATAAAGCAGAAGAAATGAGCAATACTTTCCATTTGCCTTCCCTGTAAAGTCTTATATCATCCTAAAACATGCTAGAAATGACCTTGTTCAGACTACAAATGAATTCTGTATTTTCTCACTGCTGACCCTGTGACTTCATCCTGCAGCTTTTTGAGTCGTGCTTTTGTTCCCCTTCACTCCTGTGTGCTCACTAGGGCCAGTGAGTCAGTACAAGTCAGGGCCAGTGGAAGAGCTTCCTACCCATGGCAGTACATGGTGCTCCCCCAAACAGCTGCACTCACTGGGCTCTGTCCTCAGCTCGTGCAAATGGATGCAGTTCCTCTGACTCTGTGATTCAGGTCTGTGCTAAAGGAGACCGTGAGAGATGTGGTCTCATGAACTGAATACTATTCTTTATAATCTCTTCTCCAGTGCACATCTTTATACATCGAAAAGACCCAGTCTCGGTTTCTTTTCTTGTCATATCTTCAGTTTTTGTGGATCACTTGGACACTGATAATTGCAAAAGAATTCCAGATAAAAATTTAAAGTTTTGTTTATACTTCCTGGGATTAAGGACACGAAGGCTCTCCTTGGGGAGGTCCTGGTGGAATTTTTCCACTGACCTTTTTTCATTTGGAAATGTTCCCACAACTTGGGTACTGTTTGAGTGTCATTACAGAGGTCCAGTTGGACCTCAAATAACCTACTGTGACTATCTGTGTAATCAGACCAAGTCATTGTGAGAAGTAAATCATAAACAGATGGACAGTCGTGCCATGCTGCTCTACAAAGGGTAGAGGAGAGCAAAGACACTAAACAGCACCAGAACATGACACCATGATGGCTTCACTAAATCTAAGCGTGAACAGGCTTAGGAAAATTTCTGTGTTCCCAGATGGAGAGAGATAGAGTAAGGGAATAAAAGGAGAGAAATCCTTGAATAGGCATCTGTCAGGATTTGTTGCAGACAGCTTTATCTGAATATCTAGAGAGGTTTTTCATAGGTTAGTGTCATGGTAGCAGACACCCCTGCTCACAGCCAGCTCCCACGGAGCTTGTGGTAGTGGGTTTTCGACTGGCATGTAGTTTTGTAGATTTTTTTAAAAGATCTTCTCCGTACACTGGAGGAAGAAAACACAAAAGCTGTTTCAAGTGCTATCAATTTTTTTCACATACCAGTTGCAAATTGCTTTTGTTGTACCCAAGGCAGTCAGCGCTTTCCAGAGGGAGCAAAAGAGGAAAAGGCATTGAATAGCTTTGGTTAGAAAATAATTTTTTCCCTTTCTTTTTTACATTTTTCATATTTTCAGTTACACTGTGAGAAGTCTCAACAGGAACAACCTTTTCCTTTGTGCTTTGTAGAAAGGACACATGCTAGAATTTGGAGCTAGGACTGGACATGGCTTTTACCTGTAGATTTTACCTGTATTAGGTAGGAGATGCAGAAGTCTACAGCAAAGAACTGGGAGCTTTGACACCAGAAACACTTCTTTATGTTCTGTACTGTTAGTACTATCAGTTTCTCAAGGACAGGCTGAACCTTGAGTTACGATTTTGGCAGCTGAAACCAAACAAAGTTCTTTTTTGTTTAAGACGTATTTAAATGCCGTGCAGTGGATTTCATTCTTTTTTGGTCACTTTAAGTCTATGCATTCAGAGCAGGATTTGCCTATTTACGAACAGGAGTCACACTGAGGTTGAAAAAAAATCAGGCTACTTATGCAGGCTTGAGTTGATGGGCGCACGACTCTCAGGGTTGTAAATTGATGGCCTCAGTCTTCAGCACCTCTGCTGGCCCCTTGTGTAGAGGGAGGGAGTATTTATCAGGAGCACCTCACATATGCATTTGGAAGATGACCAGCTAATTAATGTTTGCTAAACACTTTGTGAGCCTCAAGGGAAAAACAACTACAGAAAGGCAAAGTCTTATTGTTGTTGTACTGCACCTAATGTACATAAAATGTTTTCAGGGCATCAGGCACAACATAAATGTTGTATGGTATTAAAACTGACCTGCCCTTGTCAGAGCAAATAATAATTATGCTGAGTGATGAGAGAATCTTGCAGTTTCTTTGCTATGAATGTTTGCCATGTTTACTAATTCAGAAAAGGTCTTATCCAGCAATTGCTGAAGCCAATGACTTAAGCAACCACTGGCTCAAGAAGGGTGAATTACAGAAGTAATTTATTTTGTGTAAAATCTCCTGATCTCCTCCTAGGTTGGACTGTTCTCTCTAGGACATATTTCCCCAAACTGCATGCTTGGGGCTGAGTCACCTCTCAGTCTGTAAGGCTGACGTAGAGTTGAAGAACAACCAAAGATGACCTCAGTTCATAGCCCTTAAGATAGCCTGTACTTGCAGAATGAAAATTCATGCTGATGCCCTTTAATATAAACATAACGTGAGGAAATGAACATTTGATTAAACTAAACACACGGGCCTTTTATATGCAAGGCCCTAATTTAAAGCACTGTCACCTCCATACAGAAAATACCAGCTGGAGCAGGAATGATTAAATTAAATCATCTGGCTCTTCTGTGATACCATAAATGTCTGCTGAGAGGGGAAAAAAAAAAATCCCTCCCCTTTATTCCTGCAGATCTGCAGCAACCATCAAGGGACACTTCCATGGCAGGAAGGATTAAGTCTCGCACGAACTTCAGTGGTTAATGTGCTTTGGACTGGTGACATGCCCTTCGGACAGACCTACCCCAGTTTTATAATTCTCTTTCTCAGCCTTTTGGGCCTCTGGCAGTCCTTTCTCCTGTTTAATTTCCTCCTTACCTCCCTCCCACTGGGATCCTTCACCATTCAGCATTTCTGCCACCCAAGTAGGAATTTTGATTGTGTCAGACAAGTGTAGAAAGAGAGACTTTGAGCCTCGGTGGGCTGCAGAGAGAACCGGGGCAGATTTCCTGGGGGCTGAGTGGTTTTTAAGGAGGCAAGAAAGAGGCAATGTCTGTGCCTCTGATGAGCTTAGCTTGCTACAATGCATGGCCAGGGATTATATCACATCCACAAATAGCTGGAGCTAGCTAGGCAAGCATTGCATATAGGTAGGGAGCCACTTCTAGAAAGAAGCTATTCTTCCCCACCCAACGTAGTAAAAGAATAAAAACTAGTATAGTGAGGGCACTTGTGTGTGAAAAGGTGCCTGGCTTGGCAATATCAGCATACTGGCCCTTCTTTCATGACAGCAGAGTACTCCAGGCACCCAGTCTCACAGTCATTTATTTGATTTTCATTTGAGGGGACACACTTCTCTTGGCATGGGAATCTGGGATTAGGTAAAGTTGACAAATTTACAAAACCAAAATTGAAACAGTTTTTTTTCTTGTTTTTCTTCATTTGCAGTTTGCCTCATAAAGGATTTCCTTAGAGGTTTTCTTCTCTTTTCCTGACTTTCCTTTTTTTTTCTGGATCTTCTATCTGATGGCACTCGTTCTGTTCTTGCTGATCACCATGTGTCAGTAGTAATGTAGGTGGAAGAGAATTTCTGACTGTTTTGATTGCAGCTTTTATGTTTATCTGTTTGGTTTCGGGACACTGTTCAGTTTCAGGAAGTATTTTTATCTCACAGAAGTTTCCTTGTGAGCAGCGATGCTACAAAGACCTCGTTTTAGCACCGTGAAAGCCACTGGAGGTAATGCAGGTCTGTCTTCTGTCAGGAGCTGAAGTCTTTGATTCAAAAAGCAAAGTAACGTTAAAGTAAGTTGACATTGGTGTAACCTTATACCTTCTGGCTCTTTCCCCAGCACTATTTGGTGCATACTTAGAACCGCATTTTCCTCTCCCTTACACTGATACAGCCCCAGGGAGCTCTGTGGATTTGCACCAAAGTAAGGGACAGAATTTGGCTGCAAGGTCTGCATGTCATGTGGTTATCATTGTGAACTGGTGCTGTAATACTAAGTTTGTTTGGCACTCACTGTCTTTAGGAGGAGCTGGAAAGAATTTGTTTGACGTGTCTGAAGCACTTTGAGTTGTCACATCTTGGGAAGTGCCTCAATGAGCAAAGAAACTTCCCCAAACCTAGTGAGCATCCACTGAGAGTGGGGGTGAGAGCCTGACAAACTTCCATTTGAATGACAATTGAGGCACATGGAATAAAGGAATAACTAGAAAGCTTAGGAATATGAGTTTCAGATAGCCTTTCCTTGCTTCTGGGAAAAGAGGCATGAGGGGATGGAGCTGAGGACTTGATTTAATGTTCATTCCTGAGAGTGTCTGAGAAGGCACAGTGCCCTGGTAGAGGCTTCAGTGCTACCAAGGCGTGTTCTAAGAATTTCAGAAATGCTAGGCAGCTCAGAAAGCCTCTTGCTGCCACATCTTAATCTGGAAATGAGGCTTGTTGTCCTATTTTCAATTCCTCAACCTTGTCCTCAATTCTGTAGTCAAGAATTTAATATTTTGCTCAAAGATTCTGTAGGCCTCTATCACTGGAAGTGGCTAACAGGCACTTGGTGATTTTAGGCAGGCTCTTCTGTATCTTAAGGGAATAACTTCTGCCATGAGCTGCCTCTCAGAATGAGTGGGACTCAGGAGCTTCAGGGTCCTGTTTCCCCAGCACCATGAGCTGGTTCTGCCTGGTGCCGTGCCTCAAAGGGACATCTCACTTGGCAGGTGCAGGCTGGACCACAGGCAGAAAAGATTTCCAGTCAGAAAGAACTTCCAGAATTTCCTTGCATGAGGACTGTCTTAAGTACTTTTTAGGAGTTTGGTTCAAGTTCTGAGGATAAAGCTAAGAAATTTTACTTCATCAGCTTTGTCCCTGTCTTGCTGCCTGAGATTATAGGGAGGTTTTAGTTTGGTGCTTTACAGTTATTCCAGCATGGTGTCATGGAAGTGGTAAAACATGAGACAAGCTTTCTTTAAGCAAGACAAAGATAGCTGTCTGTTAAACCATCCTAACCCTTTTTTTATTGATCTACATTTTCAGTGTTGTCCTGGCTCTAACCTTTCCTTTCTTGATATGGTTGTTGGCAAGATTGTCGTGGGTCAACCCCAGTTTGACATTGTACTTCCTGTTCTTGCATTTCTTCCGCCTCTCAAAGGTTGAGTGAAGCACACAAGCTCTAGATCTGTTAGGGGATGAGCAGTTCCTAGAGGTCAAAACTCCAGGCAGATTCTTTGATCTATCGGCAGCTTTTGATCCATTTGATCCAGAAACATTATTGACCTGTTTGTGAATGCCTGTTGTCTGAATATCTCTTCTGGCAATTTGAAAGGGGGGTTGGTGAGAGAAGCTGGGAGTGATGTTGGCTTGTTTTTGACTCATGTTCAATTGGTATCCAAAGTCTTCATTTTGGGGAAGAGCCCATGTGGACCATGTAAGTATGCCTACACAGATAACTCATGGATCTGCATCTGCACGTCATCTCTCTGACACATACTTTGTCACAGCCACACCTGCCCATGAGGCATCAAATTTGAATTGTAATTTCTCAGAAATCTCAGCTGGTTCAGTATCAGGCCATGACTCAGCAGCTCTTGTTATGAGGAATGTGGTCTCGCAGACTTTGCTGCTTCCAAATTGATTTCAGGTGCACGTCACACTGTCAGCTACACAAAATTTTCTCTGATTTTTTTTCATTCCCAGATGCTGAGCATTACTAGACCATGACCAATAGGATGAGTGGAAATCTCTTATACACTGATGTGTACTTTGGATTACCATTCCCAAAACAGAGGCAGTAGAGGAGGATGATCTGTGCCTCACTCATCAGCTACTTTGGGGAGAAGTTAGTATCTTGTCTTTGACTGTCACTGAAGATTGGTTCATTCTGGACGTTGTATGGAAGCAACTGAGGTGCAGGCATATGTTCCCTTCTGCTGACTTGGCTGTGGTGATGCTAACCACAGCCAGCAAAGAAGAGCGAGCAACTGGGAACAGTAACATCTCAAACTGCAGCAGAGCGATTGGCCAGACCGCTCCTGTCAGCACTTGGATTTCCTTGCTGTTCATTGAGGAATTAAAAGTTAACTGAGGGTGGTGGCAAAAAATAGGTTTGCCTGCCTAGAAAATGCTAAAACCAGTTCTGAAAAGCAGAGGTGGATCTGAAGGTAGTTATCTCTCTTGGAATTTATACGGGGATTAAAACACGCGTCATCATTGTAGCACATAGGCAATTTTATAATCACTGCTGGTATTTCACCTCAGGGTACTCTGTGGGTTGAAGAATTAATTTTCCATCTTTTTCTAAGGAAGGGAGGCCTGTGATTTTCTGTCAGTCATGAAGGAAAGTTTGCAGCCAAACTAGATGCTTTCTGGACCTCAGAAGTGATTAAACGGTCTGGGATTGGTGAGGGTGTACCGTCACACCTCTGGAAATCAAACTGGGAAAATGTGCATGCAGAGAAACACTGCAAGATGTTACACGGCCACATCACTTCCACATCAACAGGAAAAGACACTACAGGGCTGTGCAAAGCGTAAGAAAAG
The DNA here is from genome assembly GCF_022539395.1 of Myiozetetes cayanensis. Classification (NCBI taxonomy): domain Eukaryota; kingdom Metazoa; phylum Chordata; class Aves; order Passeriformes; family Tyrannidae; genus Myiozetetes; species Myiozetetes cayanensis. The sequence goes on along the minus strand of NW_026087521.1, from coordinate 56,241,837 downwards.
CTGCTGTGCAAAGCAGTAACAGTAAAATTAAAATATAGGATGGTTTGTTATATGCAATGTCTTTCCCTCACCCCATCTCTACTTGTTAAAGACAGGAATCTTTCTTAGTGAAAAAAACACACCCCATCTTGAGTACAAGGCACTTTATCCTTTTTTTTTTTTTTGCTGGGGGTTAAAGCGGCATGTTTGCACAATACCAACCCTCACCCCAGCAAACCTGCCAGCAGTTGATAGATATAAATAGGGACATTTAGGGAGAAAAGCATATTTACGTTCCTTTGAAATGTGCTAGGCTAAAGGCATATTTTTAAGAGAGGGAGTGGAAAAACAAATGGAAAATATTTTCTTTGAAAGGGAAAAAAAAGCAACAAACTGTCCTTCCTAAACAGAGCTGCTTGGCTGGTGTGTACTTTACGCAGCTGTAGGTCAGACCTTGCAAACAACTACTAAATTAGGTCCAGCTACTTTGATGCTAAAAGCATGGAAGTGCCAATAATTAAGTTGCATCAGATGTAGGAAATGACTGATGTGTCTGTTGTGCTCACGATAGCAGAGTTCACTCTGCTGCCATTTGACTGACCCCTCTTTATGTAAGCAAAAGCAATTTTCTTTTAAGGAAAATCAGCTGGTTTTACACCTTTGTTTTATTTTCTGAACTGCTAATCCCCTGAAGGTATAGAAGCTATTTGAAAGAGCAAATCAAAGCTCCAATAATTTAGTGTTATATTATTTGCTGATGTATGGTTTGATTTAGTGGCTACTTATTATATCAGGTTACCATATAATTATCTTAATTATTGACTCCAGAAGTAAGTAGAGGGATTATGAGAGAGACAGAAAGGCCCAGTGGAAAGAGCATGGTTCAGAGAATCGAACACATCTTAGTGTGCTCTTGGCTCCTCCACTCATTTTCTCTGATCCAGAACTCTTCCCTCAGCCAGCCTGGCCATGAGATCAGGATGGATTGCAGAGGCAGGACTCAGATGCTTGCCCAGGATTCAGAGACATGCAGAAAACAGTATAAAAAGAACAGAGTAATGTTCTGAAAGACAGTTGTAAAATTAGCAGAAAAAAATAAAAGAATACCAACCACAGCATGCGTTTGCATCAAAGAGTGGACCATCTATGTGGGCATGGAAGAGGGTGGTATTGCCATGGAGGCTTGAAATTTGAATCTGCATTTCCAGCCTCTGCTATTGATTCCCATCCACCTCCCCTCCACCCCCCCACCCTCCAAAGTTACATAGCCCGCAGATCTCTTTCTGCAAAACAAGGATGATAAAAATCATCCTTCTGTTGTTGGTTTTTGGTTTTAGCCACTGACATTATTGGAGCACAGTTCCTCACACCGCCTTCAGCCATGGTTCTCACAACATTGTGGCCATTTTTGGCTTTTAGTCTCCTAGTCCTTTGTCTGATACCCAGTGGCTGAAGCCAAAGGTTTGAGTTAACAGGCACCGCTGCAATATAAAAAATGCTTTCAGTGCAGTCCATACTTCTGTATTGATAATATTTGACATATACTGACAAAATACTTCATCTGTTGATAAGCTGAGTTGCATTTTTTTCCCTAAGAGAGGAAAAAACATGCTGGTTCTGTTCAGGCTGTGCAAATTGTTTGCTCTGGTTTTGCTTTCCTTTCCTGAGCCAAAAAATGGGGATAATAGAATGTATCTATTTCCTTCCTAGAAAAGATCAGCTAATGTGAAATGGTGCATGGTGGCTTAGTGCTGAATAAGTGGGATACCCTAATCCAGCAAGGTATCCGTGTTCTATTGTACGCCTTTTCTGCATACCATCTGGAGTTGTTCTCTGCTTAGTATTTTCAGTATGTACCATATGTTTTTGCATGAAAATTCAATAAAATATGCATTATACATGAAAACTGCTGTAGTAAATAAAGGAAGGATGGAATCCAGTCCCCTTTGTGAACGGCAGGGGCCCCAAATCTTCACAAAAGGTTTAGTCTAGTCTGACGTCTGTGCTTTTCTCCAATTTACTCTGTGTCAGTCTTCAGGAGATGCTCTAATTTAAAACAAAACTCCACTTTCCTGATGAGGTTATTCGATGTTCTTTGGCTGCCCTCTGCTGAGAGCATTGAATAAGACAGGGAAAATGTCATCTTTCCAAGGAAGGTTACACTGGAGGAAGTTCCCTGTTTATCCATGCACTGAGTTCTGTCACTGCTGCTGCTGGACAGCCGTGGTTTGGTGTCTCTCATTGTATCTTTGCTGCCAGGAAGAGGGAAAACTCTTCTGAGCTACAGCCCTGTTCAGGTTTTAGTGCCCACCACTCATTGTCAAGGGCTGGGTGGCTTTGTAGACCTAAGAAAATGTGGGTACAGGCATTGACCACCACACAGAATTAAGCATTAAGCAAGGGGTGGCCACACGAGGAAATAGGCTTCTCTACCCAGGCACTACTGCACCCCCCTTCTTGGCAGAGCAATTTACCACTGCCTGTTGTTCCTCATCGGGGTGCCCATTTCCTCCAGTGCCGTTTCCACCCCTCCACAGGCATCACAGCACTAGCTCTTTGCTTTATTTCTATAACTGGTAAGGGGCAAAGGGTTTGCTCCAACATCATCAAAAGTAACTGCTGGACTTGTTGTTTCTTGTGAACAAAGTGTGAGCTGTGCTCTTGTCTTTGGGAAGAAACAAGGGTCCTGTGCAGATTGTAGTGCATGTATAAAGCAATAGATCTGTTGTAGCTGTTAATGCTCTGTGTAATGCCCTGTTTTTAATACTTCCTAGCAAGTTGATTTATTATTATACTTTCATCTGGGCTGTGCACCAAAGCATTTTGATGATGAAAGGAATGTTATACACACATTTAATTACTGCCCACATTTTTGTATAATTTTATCATTTACTGTTTTAGATAAGACATCGAGTTCTTCTACAGGAAAGATGCCCAGTAAAAAATAGATGATTTAAAAGCTAATCTGAGATGAGTTTGGCTCTTAAATATGAGAAAATATAATTGTTCCTTTCTTCTTACCCTTTCAGATGGTCCCTGATTACCAAAATGTACAAGAACTCCCTTATCTGGACATGGTGATTGCAGAGACGTTGCGCATGTACCCACCTGCTTTCAGGTATCTGGGGTTTTTTTACTTCTGATTCCACAGGATAGCTCCCTAGCTCTGTAAAGATGGAAATCTGTTGTTGGAAGACCTATGGTCTCTTCGTCTCTGTGCCAACATCAATACTGCTTTGTGCATTTGAAAGATATAATGCGGCCCATTGAAGGAAAGCTGGCTAATTCTGGTATTTCTAAAGTGCTTTTTTACAGCGGATTGGCCAAGGTTGCTTCCTCACTATTCTTCATGTCCCCCAAGGTTAGAGGACGGAGCCATTTTGAAGCAGGCCTGGCCTCAAAAAGCCAGATGCTGCTGCTTCTGTGTGCCTCAGGCTTCAGAGATACAGACCAAAGACCTGCCCTAGCTTGTTGGTCCTTAAGGCCCTGATCTGCCGAGGGTTGCACATCCAGAAATTTGTATTTTACATGTGTGTCGTGGTTTTGCCCACCAGCCCGTCCCTGGGGCTGAGGATGGTTTTGTCCAGGTGATTTCCGGACAAAAAAACCAATCAAAAAGTTCAGTGACGCCTTTGCTAATTACATCTTTAAGAAAAACGGAAGAGAAGGTTGTGACGCAGTTGAAATTAGAAGCAGCAGCCATGTAGAAGGGTAGCGGGCCCGAGGAGGGCCAAGACCCCCTCCTCCCCGGCTTGGGCCGGGGGGGGGGCCAGGTGCAGCACTGAAGCCTCCCTTCTCTCTTGTGAGAGAGTGAAGAAAAAAAGGTTTAAAAGACGAACTGCTTAGACGAAAAACTGCTGTAGAAGAATTCCAGCCATGAGATAACAAGACTTTCAAGGTCAAAGCTGCAGTCGCAGGAGAGAGAGAAGAAAAGTTCGAAGGGGAGAGAACTGCTTTTTCTCCTTTTCGCTCTCCCTCCCTTCAGCAGGGTAAAGACTGAAAAATAAAACCCTGCCACCTGTAGAAGTTTGTTGGGGTGAAGAGACCCCCCATGCGGCTCACAGAGGAGCTTGTGGATGCACCAGAGATTTGTGACTTTAACAGAAAGATAAAGCCTTATGCTGGAGTAAAAGCGGCTCAGATGAGGCAGAGTCCTGTTAAAGACTTTGTGACCCTCGAAAGGATCGATGCTTATGCTGGAGCGAGACGGCTCAGATAAACCTGGGATCTCAGTGAGAGATCCATGCTGTTACTGAAGATTTGTGACCCTGACGGGTATTAGAACCTACGCTGGAACAGAAAATGACTCAAGTGGGATATTGGGATCCGAGTAAGGGATCCAAACTGGACCCATGTCGAGAAGTCAATCAAGGACTGTTCTCCCATGGGGAGGGACCTCCATAGGGAAACAGGGGTAAACTCTTAAACCATTATCCCCTGTAACCCTGTGGAAGAAGATCCATAGTAAGCAAGTGTCCCCTTGCAAGTCTATGGAAGGAGACCCTTCAGGACCTGGGTAACCCTCAGCCTTCGGTTTTAACCCAGGAGGGGGGTAAACCCAGCCCTGGAGGCCAACACAGAATAAGAGAGAGATAAAGAAGTTCCAATTACGACGAAAGTGCTGCAGAGTTACTAGAGAGAGAGAGAGAGAGCTGGAATTCTGAGAACAGAAAAGGACTGCTTCTCCTCCTTGGACTGATATAAAGGGAGGTGGGGGGAGAAGTATCTTTTGTAAATACATAATACCTTTTACTTAAGTAGATATAATTCTTTAGTTTTAGTTTGTTAATAATAAATACTCATACTTTTTTTTAATTCAGTCTCTTTTTGTCTGCATAAACCTTCTCTCAACTAATAGTAATTGTATGTGGGGGTATAAAAGTAAATTGAGCCAGGGCAAAACCACGACAATGTGTGTTTAACTTCAGCCTGTTTTCACTTAGTACTGCATTATATTAACATAGCTAAACTAATGACAATATCCATTAATGTCTGAAAGTTTTACCCCAATTCACACAAGACTAATTCTACTGTGTTGATGAACTGAAAACAAGGCAAAAGGAAGTTAGAAAATTGTTAGATTGTTGACGTTCTGACTTATCACAAGTATAAATACAAATGTTAAGGAATGGAACTTTTCAAAGTGATCAGCCCATTGCACTGCTTCTCATGAAGCTGGAGGAAAAATTCAGATGACTGGAAAGGAGCCAAAGCTGAGCTTGCTGTGAGAGCCTTTGAAAAATTTAACCCATGATTGCAAGCACCTTAAAATAGAAAAACTTTAAATCATATTCTCTTCTATATGTTCACAAAGATTGGAAGTCAAGATTTTTTTCTGCAGGACCTCTGTAGGATTGTTCAGAGAGTAAATGTCAAAGATATTTGCTCCTGGATGAGATGATGGGGCTTTACTGTCTTATACATGGTACATAAGTGAAAATGGTTTTGCTGGTTAAAGCAACAGGGGTCTTTTGAGTTTTGTCTGGATCACTGGGAAACAATCAATGTTTGTCAGATGGGAAACAGAATGAGAATGGAGCAAAGTTATTCTGAAATTTTGGTTGGCATTTTCAGTGGTGTTTATTGATCTGGCTTTTACTCTGATGGATGTGGAATGGATGGGACAGCCCAGTGCCTCTGAAAGATGTTAATTGCCTATGACAATGGTAATGCTGAGTTAGGGGAAAAATCAGTAGCAGCTAAGTCTGTTATAAAATGAGTTGGTTTTCCTTTTTTCAATGAATTTACTATCCAGAGAACTTTCTTCCGCAGAACTCGTGTTTCCACTATCACCAAATTCATGTAAGAATGAAAAGAATAGCTTGTCAATGCATTTTTTAGCATGCCAGTGTTTTGTTGCAGGCTTGGAGCCTTTGTTATTTATTTGTCTGTGAGAAAGAGAGATGGGTGACAGCGAGGAAAGAATGTGTTTCTGTAGTGATACCAGACTGACAGCCCTGAAACTGAAATCTTTGTTCAACTTTTTAAGCAGAGCGTGGGAAGCAGGAAAGGGAGCTCCTGCACGTTGTCTTGCCCCTGTGCTCACAGCTGGTTCCAGGGAATAGCTAGCTCCCATACTGACATAGCAGGGCACCCACCTGGCTCTGGGCTGATTTGGGATCTGTAGTGACCACTGAAGCACTAAAAGTTCTAGATCAGAACCTACCACCACACATGCACACCCACACACAATTTTTTGTAAGGTTTACAGACCCAAGCTTGGCTTTGGCAGGCAGCTTTTTTCAGTCTTCTTGTCACAATAAGGTTCCTAAGGACAGTCCTACTCTGTCACCTGTCACCAGGGGGTGGGAGGAAACTGCAGTTTTTTGCTAACGTCATGCCTGTTTTTGATGGGTGTATGTGAAATGAGGTTTTCCAAAGCTTATGAATTAGTTGTATTTTTGTAGTAGCAGCTGCAGCAGAACATCTAGCCCTAATACTAAAACCATCTCTTGCTAAGTTTCAGGTACTGTACCAACATGGGGGAGCTTCTCAAATAAACAAACTCAAAACTATATTTGCTATCCTTTTTTTTTTTCCCCTGAAAGCAAACCAGCATATTCTTTGTACTTGTTTAATTAGAGATTGTAGATACATGTCATCAGCAATTTTCATTAAAAATTAGTCTAAATCTAACATTCATAATAAAGTTGCAATTTAACAGTTATTACTTTGGAAAATGTTACATAGTCAGAAATTCTTTCCTATGAAAAGGGCAAAAATTAGCTGTCTGGGCTGGAGCTATGGGCTTCTAACTGGAGAGGACACCTGAGAAGACACTAACATCAGCAACAGTTGTTGTATTTATCTACTGAGAAAGTGTTACTCTGGAAATTGTAGGGTCAGCTGAAGAGATTTTCTTTTATAGATCTCTCCTGTTGTATTTTTAACCTTTATTAATCATCTGGGATACATGACATTGCAGATTCACTCGGGAAGCAGCTAAAGACTGTGTAGTGCTGGGGCAGCATATTCCAGCTGGGGCCATCATTGAAACTGCAGTTGGACACCTCCACCATAACCCTGAGTTCTGGCCAGAGCCTGAGAAGTTTATTCCTGAGAGGTATGTGGAATAATGCTTTTCATTCTTAGGTAGAAGTCCTTAATTTGGCCTGTTTAGATCAATGTTAAATGCTGGTTTATGCATTAGGGTGTGCACAGAACTCCAGCCTGTCCAGTGGAGACACCAGATCCTGCTGCTCTTTCACAGTCACAGTCACCCAAGAGTGGAATTTAGTTTAATTTAGACCATAAAATTATGTTACTACTTCCACATTAGACAAGCAGTGATACTGGCGCATCCCACAGATGGTGTGAGATTTGGTCAAGGTTGAAATGTTGCATGGGTTTTCAGACCCATTTCCAAATTGGATCCTGTGAATAATGTCTCTTCTGCGTGCAGAAATTCTAAAGTGAGATAGCATATTCACTGACATGGATGTACCTGGGAAACTCATCCAGCTCCTGGCTGGTTTAGAGCGCCCTTTTCACCTGAAATCTTGTGATGGTGTTTGTCCACTGTGAGTGGGGAACCTACCCCATCTTCCACCAGGAATTTGCTCTCCATATTTAAGTTAGGATCCTTGGTTCTTTCTTGGCAAGACATACTTTCACATGAAGTATTTTTCTCTTCAGCTGGTGGGGGGACACTGTCTAGCTGTGGTTTTGTACTGTGCCCTATCTTAGGGAGAGTTTCAGCTGATGTGGTGCTGTGTGGAAGCACAGTTCAGTTTTGTGGGCAGCTATATTTTTAAGCTGTTTTGTGGGCAGATGCATTTTAAGCTGCCACTACACTGAAAAGTTTGCTAAGTAAAAAAAGTGACTGCTCCACAAACAACTGGATGAGAGGCAGGCAGCCCAGAACCATCTTTGCCAGTAAGACAACACATGTATGGCGTAGGTGGGCTTGCCTAATGCTCCTTCTGGAATAAATCTAAGCATATGCTCTGTCAGGCTCTTTTGGCCATGAAAAAGAGTGTTTTCAGGGTTAGAGAAGCCCAGAGCTTTTGCTGGAGAGGAATCTTAGCAGTAACTGAAAGTCTAGGGTGGGTTTTTTTAGTAATGCTTATCTACAAATGTTTCCTAATTGTTTATTCACCACTTTACCAATAGTATGAAAGCACATTGCAGAGTAAAATGGACAGTGGAGGCTGCACTCCCCTTGACTCACACAGTGCTGTTTGTTATGAATCTGAGATTAATTCCCTTTTGAAACTTCCCTGAGGAATGATGTGTAATTACTAACATTCTCCTCGGCTTGTATCATTTGGTAGTGAATTTAAAAATTTTTAACAAAAAATAAAATAATTTGGCTACAGCCTTTTTACCCCTAATATTTAATTTTGAAATCAGCCTTTGGATTAATACAAGGGAGACTTTAAATTTACAAGAATAGGGGGTGAGCAAGGCAAGAATTGCATTAACCTGTTTGGATGAGATATGCAACAGTATATAAGTTAATGGTCCTTCAGTCTCAAATTACAGGCTTCTCTAGTACTTTTTGGAGTAGTAACTTGATCTTTTTTAGGATATCTAAGCATGGAGATGGGTTTAGTGGAAATATACAATATTATTTTTTTCCAAAGCTCAAAATAGCCTGTGTTACATCTCATCTCTTTCTACCCTGCCTGAGTTCTCTGGGGCTTAGCAGTCTGAAGTTCTGGCAAACTATATCCAAAGACATGAGAGATTTTCAGGGATGACCCCATACATGAAGTACAGAACCTGTATACATGCACAGAACTGGAAAAGTAGCTCGGTAGTACAAGAAGAGCTCCAAATACCTCGGGACATGGGAGGATTATGTAGATTTCCAGGGTGATGCCATCACTGTAAAGATTTGCTTCTTTCGAGGCACCACTCTGCATAGTGATTCAATACTCAATACAAGCCCAGGATTAGCCTGACCATGATTATGCACTGGCCCTCATAACTTGTACTGACTCAGACACTGTATTCTTGTCTGTACGTATTCTATCCAGTAGGCATTCATCTTTGCAGATGTTGGCAAACAGGTTTTACTTTTTTTTTTCTTTGAACTGTTGTTGAAAAATAGGAATTTTGTTTCTCTCCTGGGGAAAAAAAAAAAAAGGCTCATTTCTAATGGGCTGATCAAGTATTTTAAAGCTAGCTAATTGATGCAGATCTGCATACAGACTGACACATTAATCAGTCTTTCCAGCTGGACTGAGGTACTGAGATGGCTCAAAGAACAGAACCGTGTGCAATTTTAATGTTTCCCAGTTGTGAACCTGGTCTCTCTAGGCCAAGAGCAGAGAGAAGGGCTGTACTGAATTGTAATAACCATCTTCCATGGCCTGTCCAATGCCATGAAATTTCATCTCCCCTTAAAAGCCTCAAAGAGCAATTCCTGTTGACCTTCATCTGCAGGGCACAGCAAGGAATGCTGTTGCTAATTCTAGTTAGTTCAAGATGCGGCCTATTAGATTCCTCTTAGCTGTAATTTCTCCCTCACATGTGCAAAGCTGTGAGGGACATGTCCCTCATCACCCTAGCATGTCTGCACCTAAAGTTATCATTCTTCTGAGCATGGTCCTCAAATGAGGAGAATTCATGAAAGATAGATTGGAAGTAATACTCATGTCTGTCCTCTCCTGAAATCACCAGCTGACAAAGGCAGAAAAGTCAATTATCTGTTTACTTAAGATGTCAGGACATCATCTGTTCAATAGTCCCCTTGACCTGTCCATTTATACCAATTGAAATAACCATCTTTTGAGATTTAAGTGAAAAACGTGGAATCAGGAGCAAAAAAGCATTCCTTGAACTGGTTTCCATCTCTGCACTTTTTAGGTTTACAGAGGAGGCCAAGAAGAAACGACATCCATTTGCATATCTGCCCTTTGGGGCAGGACCTCGTGGCTGCATCGGCATGAAAATGGGTTTGTTGGAGACAAAAATTACTCTGCTGAGGATTTTGCAGAAGTTTCAATTCAAGACCTGCCCAGAGACTGAGGTTTGTACATGCAGAGAGGCTAAAAGATTAGACTTGTCAACTTGAGAGAGCTGACAGTGTGTCTTAGACAGAGGACAACTGATTTGCCTTTGTGACTTCATTTGAGAAAACTGCTGGAGACACTTTCATAATGAGGAGGGACAAGAGGCCTAGGCTGTATGCTTTAATCAAAAAGTGATTCAAGACATATAATTTTTCCAACAAAAGAAATGGTGACACAGCCCTACCTTAGTGGAGAGTAGTATAACAATGTCACAGTCAAAATATCTTGATTTATAGAAGGTGAGAATGAGTGTACATATTTCATAGGATCTCAGCACTTTAGTGTATGCCTATTGCTATGTACATTGCACCTGGCACTCACTCAGCAGCTCTAGAGTTTACAGAGTTAATTTCTTCCTGTTCAGATCTACAATATACTTGGGAACCACTGCCTCAGCCTCTGGCTGTAGATTCTATTTAATACTATACTAGCACAGCTGACTGTAGAACAAGTACTTTACAGCTTCTGCAGTAATCCTGGTATGAACTGAACCCCCAGCAAAAATGTCTGTCTGTATTGTGGGGGTGTTATACACACAGAAACAAACACCTACAGCTGTACATAAGATGCTCTTTTTTCTTTCAGATTCCTTTGCAGCTCAAATCAAAAGCCACACTTGGACCAAAAAATGGAGTCTACATTATGCTGGAATCTCGCTAAAAGAAAATGTACATCCTGAAGCCTACTAGGATGAGACCCTTTGTTAGTGACTCACTAACCAAGTACAATTATTTTTTAAAACCCCAAAGACAGGTGCCTAAGTCCCACTGATGGCCAGTAGGTGCTTCCTCATTGCCTTCCTGTGGGAGAGCCTACAGTCACCTTTTAAAAAATGGCTCCACAGTCTTTTTTGGCAGTTTTCAAATTACTGTGAATAGCATCTGTAAAGTAGCCTCCCACTTTCACTTGATTTTCACTTCCTTTCCCTCATCTTTGAGAATGCTTTCCTCCTGCCCAATTTCAACAAACGGAGCAGGTGTTAAGTGTGCATGCAATTTAAAATAGATTTTAATTACAATTCATTATATGGCACATCCTTCTCATGCACTTAAAAGTTTCTAGTCTAGAGAAAGCCCAAAAGGCACCACAATTACAGCAGAAAACCTGGGATGCAGTGCATTGGATTTTATCATCAACTCTGCTAACAATCAAAGCTGAGGCTCCTGCCCAATGCTCAATCTCTTCCTGTGTCTGTAAAATGGAAAGAGTTGCACCTCTTTCATGCTTTGAAGTGATTTTATATACACTTAAATTAACAATTTGCACTTGGCACATTGCATTGCTGGAGGAATGAGGAGTTTCCCTGCTTACCAGTTAAGTTCCAGTAGCTAAGACCAAGGAAATGAGGCAACTGCCATTTTGCTGGCTACTGAACTGCTGTTGGAAAACTGGAGAAAAAGAAGATACAAATTTAAAGCAAGCAGGAAGACTGAAGGAAACTGAAGGTTAATCAGAAGGTGCTGTTAAAACATCTGCTTCATAGTGAGGCTTTTCCTTTCCAAGCACTGCAGTTGGCACCATCCTTGTCTGGCTCCTTGACTCAAGGAAATTAAGAACATGCATGCACATGTCAGAGGAGTGGGATCCAGGATCATCAGTCCAAGCAGCTCTCTTGACTCCTTATGTGACCCTGGAGCAGCTCATGTCCCAAGTGCCTCACTCCCTTCAGGAAGGAACTTGTCTGATTTCCTGCTGCAGCAGCAGCATGGATCCACTCAAGCTGTATGGTTGTTCACATGCATCTTCACAGCCAAAACAGCCATACACTTCCAGTTTTCACATTTTCTCCATCCTCTTTCCTACTTCTCTACCAAGTGCTTCAACCACCACACAGTGGAGCAACACACAGCAGGGATCAACTGACGAGGAAAAACCCCACACCTTTCCTTCAGTGGGTGCCACAAACTGGTTGTCTGTACAGTTGTGCTGGTTTTGTCTCAGATAATTTTCTTCACAGCAGTATGGGGCTCTATTTTGGATTTATGTTTCGTTATTAGCAGTGCTTGAACAGAGTCAAGGCCTTTTCTTCTCACACCACTCCATCAGCAAGGAGGCTGGGGACGGACGTGCAGTTGGGAGGGGACACAGCTGGGATTGCTGCCCCCCACTGACCACAGGAACATTCCATACCATATGGCATCCTCGTGAGCATATAGACTTGGGGGAAGAAGAGGGAAGGGGAGGACATTGAGAGGGATGGTCTTTCCCAAGTCACTGTTATACATGCCAGAGCCCTGCTTTCCTGGGGATGGTGGAACACCTGCCTGCCCATGGGAAGTAGTAAGTTAATTCCTTGTTTTGTGTGTGGCTTTTGCTTTACCTATTAAACTGTCTTTATCTCAACCCATGAGTTTTCTCACTATTACTCTTCTGATTCTCTCCCTCAGCCCACTGGGGGAAGTGAACTAGTGGCTCTGTGGGGCTTAGTTGCTGGCTAGGATTAAACCACAACAACAAAACCATGAGAAGAAATAGGTGCAGTCTCAAGGTCCTTTTATTTTTTAATTCCATCTTTTATTTTTTTCTTTAAAATGTTTGCACAGAACAAAAACTCTTGTGGAACTATAAAAATAAGGAAGCAGCTTTGGTTCTTTGCAAGTCTTGACCTTCTATCTGCTTGACATACTCTGCTTGAGGTTTCCTTAGGTGCAGCATCTCTCTTGGTGGTATGCACAGAGAAGTGTCATGGCAGCAGGAGGAAGAGACTGACTGCTCATCTTCATTCTAAGGATTTCTGGAAGGAGCCATCTGCTCACTGATCCCTGGCAAGGTCCCTATCTTTTGCTGCCTTCTTCCCACATGCTGCCTCAGCACTGATCAAATTACTGTATCTTGTTTCTCAAAGATTGTGTCTTTCTCTTTCATGTTGTGTTCTTTTTGTTGTTGTTTTGTTGGGGGTTTTTTTGTTTGTTTTGTTTTGTTGGGGTGGTTTTTTGTTGTTTTTTGTTTGTTTTTTTGTTTTTTTTTTAAACCAGAACTGTATAGGTACTAGTGATGAAGTACTGATCTGGCAGTCTTGGAAGAATTCCTATTTCCATGGAGCATCTCTAGCATGCTAAACAGTAGTGCCCTGTTACACTGCTTATATGAATTGCTGATGGAGTGATTGCTATTTATTTAAAAAGCGACACACTGTGTATACCTTAGTTTCTACACATTATCCATAATTTCCCCCTTGAAAATAGTGTGCTGGAGGCTGATTTACTGTATAGCTTATACATACACTTGGCAAAAAGCTGGATGGACCTTGCCTCAAAACTTCTCACCTACCTGAATGAGCAGGAAGCTTATTCCATCTGAAGTCAGCTGCCAAAGGCTTGTCTTCCTTGCATGAATTAGAAGGTTGTTGTGTGCTTCATTTTTGAAAAATATTCCAAGCCTAAACCAAGCTTGTCCCTTTCTAACACATGATTTTGCATCTATGTGCTAACATTTTTTCAACTGTTCTGCAAAGTTTTTTGGTTAGGAAGTGTTATCTGTTTTCACCTGTCAGTTTGTAGTAGTATGGAATAGAGGAATTATTTTTGCATCTGAAGTCAGATTTCTGGAAGTGCATCAACCCTTGTTCTGCATGCAGACTGAGGGAGACAGCTAGAAAAGACAGAGAAAAGGCTGCCAACTTTCCAGTAATATAGGAGGAGCCCCAAACCATTTGTTCCTTTTAAATAACAGTTGGTGATACAGTCACCAGACACTGCACAGACATGTACCAAGATACTTAATGACGCTGGACCTCACCGTGGTTGTGTGAGCTCAGTGACACACCTAAAGAGCAGGCTGTCTTGAGGGATCAGCGAGCCCTCTGGAAGCACACATTTGCAGAAAAATAAGACACTAAACTGCCAGCAGCTCTCCAAAACAGAAACTGGTAATATCATGATAATCAGTGCATTTGTGCACTTATATAACATGGTCCCAAACTGATCCTGAGCAGAGCTGCCTTTAGAATTAATTAAAAAAAAAAACAAAACCACAACCAAAAAGAACCCAAAACCTGCCAAGAAAAGAAAAAAGCCCACACACACCCTCCCCAGTATTATGTTTATAGTTGTAAAATAAAAAAAAAACAAACTCCTTAAGTTATGGTGACTACTAGCATTTCTAGTACAGCATCCTTCAGTCAACAGCATTTGAGTTTAGGGAGGAACAAAGAAACCAATTTAAACTAATTTCTCTCCTCAGAAACATTAAGTGTGTTGTCTTGCATTGCTGAGCTGTGGGTTTGTTTAAAATTGGCACATCTGTGTTACAAAAAGGTTTCAGTCATTCTCTGACAGCTGATACAAAGCAAAGGCTGCTTGGTAAAGGAAAGCTTCTATTAAAAACATCTTCTGATCTTTGTAATGATTACAGAAAACTGTCAGTATAAAATGGTATTTTTAATAAGGCTGCTGATAGAAAAAAAGCTTTGCAGTTTTGTACTTTATAAATAGTATTCCTAGAAAAGTGGAGTTGCACGTTAGAAATCATTAGGTTTCACTGACTGCAAATTTGAACTATCCTTATCTGGCATTAAACTGCAGAATTTCCTCTCTGTGTGTGATACTTTAGGAAATGAGCACCTTCTCATTTCCCTTTGTTAAATATCTTGGACACAGCTTCACCTGATACCTGACTCCTCTAAGTGTTTACCGCAGAAAACATGGTAAAAGAATTTAAAGCTGACTTATAAACTCTTTGTGTCTTTGCTTGGTTCATACTGGCCTTGCTCACCTTCTTCTGACCCTGAAAAGTCTCATCCATCTCCAGGATATTTTCTCCCTGCACTGCTGGGTGCTGGGGCTCCTTTCAAGGAGGGAGCAGGATTTCCTCAACTGATAGGATATTTGCAAGTAGAGATGAATTCGTGACTGCGCCTGAAGAAAGAAGTGCAAGGGAGCTCTGGAGGCCCAGGTAGTCTATCCCTTGGTAAAACAGGTAAGCACTAGGAATCCTGGCCATCCCACCTGGATTTTGTGCTGGACTTACTCCAAGTTAAGCAGCATTTCTGCAAGTCCCACTTGCCCTTTGGCCCAAAGGCAGCTTTGAGCAATGGCTCCTAGAAGCAAAGAGCAAACTTTCTCCAAGCCAAGCAGCACTGAGCACACCACCACAGCTGGTACGTGCCATCCACCCAAGATCCTCTTCACCACCACCCCCTACTTCACCAGGCTGCAGGTATCCGAACCACAGAGCGTACTGCCAGTTAGACAGGATTTTGACACCCACATCTTATCAAATCTGGGCAGAATAGCATCACAAACCTGGTTACAGGTAAAACTCATTAAATGGTGCAGTGTATTTGACTTTGGCAGACTGCCAGACCCTTTCCCAACCCAGCAGGTGGGGAGTCAGGAGTGCATAAAGTACCATCCTCCATACCACACTGCTGGCATTGCAAAGCTGTTTGGCTTCTGCTGCCATTGCCGTCTGTCTTGCCAGGATGGACCTGTTACCAAAAAAGGAAACAACCTTCACAGCTTATCTTTCTCCTCACATGGCGTAGGAATGAGTGACAGATTATTACACTGTTCCTGCTCAGTTTCTTGTCTTAAGCAGCCAAAAGATATCCTTCTCCCTCAGAAAAGAGGTTCAATATTATTTTTTGTCTAAAGTTTAGATTTAATGCAAACATCTCTTTAATCTGTTCATTTCCAAATGCAATCCAAACAGCTGTAAAAGGACTACTGCTACTACTTAACGACTGCCTCTAAGAGTTTACAAATACTCACAAACGTATTTAAACATGGGTGTTTTCAGTATTGACAGAGAGAAAACCATTAGAGGGAAGTTAGTGGTTTGAATATCTGTTTATTTAGTACACACAAGAAAGTTACCACTGCAGTTTCAAAAGTGGAAAACATGGCAACTTTTCTTTTTCTGTGGTAATGGAGAAATAACAGATGACAAAGTACTACAACCAGGCATTTTATTTGTTATTTTACTCAGACACATACACACACACACAAGCATACATACATCCTCTCCAAGAATTAAGTTAAAGGTTTTAAAAATATAATAAAAAAGTCAATTAAAAAAAATATCAAAACTTTTTGCATTAGAAAGATTGTTTCAATTTTCTGGCAGAAGATTAACGTAACTGAAGCTATTCTTGTTCTTAGCTGAAATGCTGCTTATGTTGAGAGGAAGAAAGGTACACTACCAGTATTCTCATTTGCCATGAACATGGGGTTTGTTTTGGAAAAAAACCCCTTATTCTGCACAGGTATGAAAGCTTTCATACATACATGTTATCGTCCTCAATGAATGTACTATTTGCTGACAAGCTCATTTGCTGACATGAGATTTATTGTCTATGTTCTATTACAGATCTTTCAAAAGAAATAATACAGTCAACTTGCTTTTCCATATCCAGTGTTTTACTGGGATTAAACACAAATGGGAGTTAAATTTTCCTTTAGGTATCATGCTGGTAGTTTCACAGTTAACATAAAACAGAGCCTTACTCCAGCTAATCATGGTTATACTCCTAGTTCACAGTGCTGAAGTAATAAAGAGTTACCCAGTGTATACCTGTCAATCATCATCCAGATGAATTAAAAAGAAATGGTCCTAGAGATGAGCTTTTTTAGGTCAGGTAGAAAGTATATGTTAAGGCTTCTGCAGTACACTATAGCTAACCAGTACTCAACTAAGCACATTAAATCTGTGATAAAGTATCTATGCATCAGCAACTTACATCTTAAAAAAATACGGTTCAAGTTTTTTGATTGTACACATATATGCTGACTGCTGAATACTATTAACATCTTAAGCTGGGAACAACTAAATATTCAACTTAATCTTCAGATTTTTAAAAGTTTCAGCTCTGTGGCTGAAGACTTCTTTCCAGGTAAGCACATTTCTTCTGCAAAAAGGGTCCAAAGACAGCTTGATGACACAGGTAACCTGTGTATCTCCTGCAACCAAAGAGGCAGTGAACCTAACGAGACAGTCACTCACCATCCTTCCCAACAGCTGTAAGAGAACCATGAAGTTGCTCCACAGAAACAAGGTAGTGGTAATCAAGCAGTAAAAGGAGTGTATGCCACTCCTAAGTAGGGTATTAAATAACAGCATGAGGTGCCTCCTCTGCTTCCTCCATGGCACCTGCTAGCATTCTTTCATTTGTAGGCACAATGAAAGTCATGAAAAACTGGTGTTCTCACAGACAGAAAATACAGCATTTATTTGACAGAGTAAATCAACCAAATCACACAGCACCAAGCAACCCTTGTTATGCTTATACCTTTGGTATTCGTTTTAAATGAGAAAAATTAACAAGTAAAAATAAGTCTCTGTTCCTTTTCAACAAGAAAGTTTAATTTTGATGTTTTGTTGCTGAAGATTAAGCAGGAGTGTTAATAAGAATTTATGCAATGAATTGAGCACAAAGATCGTACAACACATTTGCAAGCACCTGAATGTCTACTGTTACAGGAGACAGATTACTAAAAAATCCAGGGTTTAGCCAGTTTTTAGTTAAAAGATAAAGAGGTAGAGCAACACAGCCAGTGACCAATGAGCATGTGTAAAAGTCTATCCTGAAACACTTCTGTTTCAACTTGTTGAAAAAAAAGTTTGAACTTGTCATTAATTGGTTGCTGTTATAGCCAATCCTCATGCTACAAGAATCAGCGATTTCTTCTAATAAATTTATAAAAGTCTCTAGTAATATAGGGAAATGTAAAAGCTGCTAAAGGAGACAGACACAGGATTTTTGGAATTATAAAACATCCTGTGTCTTTTTAATCACTTGTTTTCTATTGCAGAAAGGATAGAGAATAAATGTTTCTAAGTATTCACCTATCTGATCATAAAACTTCTATAAAAATCACTTTTTCCCTCTTATGCCAATACTAAAAAAATGCTTATACCAGTTAAGCATAACGATGACAGGTTTTGCTGCTACATGAGATTTACTGATGCCCTGTATTCTATGAGATACTCTGGATAAATTTGCTGCTTCTCAAAGATGACAAAGATAGAAGGGTTTAAAGAGTCATTCACGCAACTGTCGTAGAAGCTTTGGCTGTCCTTCATGGGAGGCCGAACATAATCAGAACTACCACGAGTGAACTCCCCCACCAGCACTCGTGCCAGAAACATGGTCTTGTATGAGTCTGTCCCACAGTACTTGTCAGAATAAGATGCATCCCTTGCAAAATAGCTTCCTGCAGAAGAGATACCAAGACAGAGTTGGTAAGTCACCAAAATTGTAGGGAAGAAAGTGATAACAGTGTGAAAGTGAATTAATAGACAAATCCATTAAGCAGCTCAGGAACAGCCTTTCCAAAGCCTTCACTTGTTTTGTATTTCCCTCTTAGTGAAAATGATCACTGTGCATTACCTACAGTTTTTATTTTTCACAGCACACATATTTAAAAGCCATCCAAGTAATGTTTTAAATGTCATCATATTCCTGTAGATTTCCTCCTGACCCTAGATGTCCACCTTCCCCAATCCCACCCAACTTCATCTCCTGAGAGAGGCTATTAACAGTCATCAGAATATTTCTGAGACTTACAAAGTATTCAATCAGAAAGATGGGCTAGTCATCCTGTCTTGGCTATTGCACTTGGTATGCTGGTAATTTCCTGTACACAGGACAATGTAAAGGAATATAATTTGCTAACAAGGCATTCCATAACCAGAATGTCATTTAGATTCCTGGGGAATTAAAAAAAAAAAAAAAGAAGCCATGTTGCATTTCTATAGGAGTTTGGAAAAACTGAACAGAAGTAATCCTGGAGTCTAGCAGAAACCATCCCTAGATCAGGCCTATCCTAAGTCTGTCTTTTCTTGCAAGGACTGAGTGGAGCATAGAGGCCAAGGCCTTTCACCTATGCCTTAGCTCCAAATGACCATTGCCAAAGTCAGCTATGTTGCCCACATCATCACAGAGAGAAGCCCTAGACTTTTTAACTTTACACCTCTGCAGTAAATATTAAGAATTTTTAAGCAAGTCTAAGATTAATGAAAGAGCTGAAAAACAACCTTTGCCGTAGACTGTCCCATTAAGGCCACAGATTCTCCAGTCGAAGTTTTGCTGACAGATGGCATCAATGTATTTTTTATTGGTCCCATGAAATAAAAATCGCTCATCTGCTGCCTTTCCACCATTGCTCTTCTGCATTAGCTCCTTCTGCCTGCAATAAGAAGCAGTGTCTTTGCAGTTCCACAGCAGCCATACCCACAGGTTTCAGCCATGCTCGTTATACAGAAATGCCTCCACATATTTAACATTAAAAATGTGGTTTTTTTCATTCACTGCCTGTGGGGAGGAGGAATCTTAGCAGTAGTTTTTTTCCAAAACATGGAGTTAAGGCTTTCCCTCCATGAGTTTTGCATTTAATTTTGGAGGCTGTTTCAGTTTTGACCAGCTGCAAACCAGTGTTTTTGCTAGATGTGACTGATAAGCAGCTCCAAGGCTCCACTGGAAGGCAGCTGTTCTGCACACAGGCCTGGCAGAAGTCAGAACCACTTACTCAGGAGCAAGGATTCCTCCCACATAGCTCATCTGACTAATTCTATGTCTTGAGTGAGTTTTGGTTTTGTTGATACCTCTTTATCTAAATGTTGATATTGACTAGGTATTTCAGTGGGAGAGGGAAACCAGATACATTTCAGGAATGTGTGTGTCTATCTTTAGCACACAGCATACAGCTAACTGCAGAAACAGCAAACTTCATGCATACATACCAGATCAGTATTTTACACATACCATTGATACAGTTCCCAGAGAGATGGGTTCTGAACTCTACAAATTCTTTTAATAGTTGTTTTGGGCATTGTACGTTGAAAGTCCACCTTGACTTTCTTGTATTCTTCAGAAGAACTGTCAAGCTCAATCAACTGTAAAGCAAAGTTTGAAAAGTTACTCTCCTCTTTTACTAAATCATAACAAAGCCATCCTACCTAGTGCACTACTTAGACCTTTTAAGTCTTTTCTGTGAAGCAGAGGTATGAACAGGAGAAACTATCTTGGAAAAAAAGCAGATTAAAGATCTCTGCTCTGTAAAAGTGAGCTCCTATCTAGGGAACATTAACTCCTGGTGTTTATGACACCCAGGTTGCTCTCTCACAGGACATTAAAGGGTCTGCATGCTTTTGTGCAGCCACTCAGCTGCTCTTAATATTTGGGTCAATATATATATGTATGCATATATCAAGCAGTACCTAAATCCACAGCAGAAATGAGCAGATAAATAAAAAAGTAACAGAGAATTTATGCTGCAGAAAAACAAAGACTCTTTTTTTAGATTTTTTAGTTTATACTCCCTACAGTCTAGTTAACACAAACTGCACTGCCTGTTGTGTTTCTAAATAAAGAGAAAAGGCTTTATTTGAACAAACATTTTTAGGGAAGAGTATGGTCACACAAACAAAAATCAGTTCCTTACATGACTATCATGTTTTCCATAGGAACATAAAAAAATGTCAACATTAGCCTTCCCTACTTTTTATTGCAAATTTCTTGAGGATTTGCATTTTGCAAGTTAGCAATTTTCAAGCTTCAGATAAGATCTTTTCTGTGGGTATAATTACTGGAGTTGACAGAGGAGGTGGTGCAAGCAGGCAGGACATAAGAAAAGGCAAACCATCCAGGTATTATCTGGGCTGTGTTACAAAGGTAAACAAGTTCATCCCACTGGAGTTATGGTATGTATTAATAAACGATCCCATCCTGAACAGGCTGTCCAGAATAGTTGTGGAGTCTCTCTGGAGATATTCAAAACCCACCTGGACACAATCCTATGTAACCTGCTCTAGGTGAATCTGCTTTAGCAGGGGAGTTGGACTCGATCTCCAGAGGTCTCCCCTTCCAAGTCCAACCATTCTGTGAACTCTCCTGATATCAATAGTCTCTCCATAGATGCACAAAAGTCTACCTATACACAGCTCAGGGAATGGTTACCCTGAAGTTCAGAGGCATGATTTACTTCTGATGCTTCAGTGCACGTTGGACTTCAAAACTATGTATTTTGGGCACCAATAATAGTCTTGTTAACATGGTAGAAGCTTCAGGTAAATTTGCCAAGGCAAGGGATCAACAGTAGCAGTGAAAGCCAATGTCACCACAGTCATACTGCCACCATTTGTTTAAATTTGAGTTTAGTTTCACCTCTAGGTCTGCCCAGTGTGATATCAGGCTCAAATTTATCAACACCTCTTCATTATATTACATAAGAAACAATAATTTACAAAGGCCAAGAAACACTGAAGTTGTGACGTAACAAACCTTACATGACAAAATTGATAGAAAGAAAAAACCAAAAAGCTTCAAACCTTGAATCCCAGTTCAGGCAGAGCAGATTTGTCCCAGTGAGCTGGAATGCCCTTAAACTCTTCTGTATGTTTAATGCCCCTGTAGATTATAAAACATTACAAATAGGCAGTTAATATAAACCAAAACACTATATTTTATGTACATATGATACTAAACACTTTTGTCAAGCTTAGCATAGGCAACTGAACATATTCAAAAATATTTCAAAACTGTCATTTCAGTTCAACACATGAAAATATTTGTTCCAAATCATCATGTCAAGACTTATGGCAGGAAGAAAGATGCCAAGCAAGTTAAAAAAAAAAAAAGATATACACTGAACTAAACATGTAATGATTTCTCTTAGATGCAGAGTTGAATACATAAAAGCTCTGCTACACTGGAGTAGATAAATACAAATGCATCCAGTATCACACCAGTAAAAGCCCTCCCTGCTACTTCCACCCCAATTTTAATTAGTGTGTTTAGCTGCTCTTTTTGGTGGTGTTTAAGCAAGCACTGTGTGCTGCAAGGGAATTGGCTGTTACATGCAATTATATCACCTTGCAAACTCCCACCTTTTGCTCCACCTTAACAACTAGTACTTTCCTCTCAGATTGTCTGGTTGCTCTCAAAAGAATTATTTGTAAACTTGTACTTAGCTTTGAAAATTATTCATCTCACAAAGAGCTAATAAGCATAAACATTATTGCATCCATCTGTATTAGCTGTTCTAGTCAGCAGCTCCCTAAAATATTGCTATATGTTGAATTATTTCCTATGTTTCCACACTTTCTATGCCAAGCCCAAACTTTCTTCACCCCTAAGGTTTCTGAGTTGCTTGAAAACTGTTGGCCAGGCTGCAATACTATCCTGGCAAGACTTTGTTGTAGGAAAGGTATGTCCCTTTCCCTCTCAATGCCTTTCACAATTGCCTTAACAGATACT
Source organism: Myiozetetes cayanensis (assembly GCF_022539395.1). NCBI lineage: Eukaryota > Metazoa > Chordata > Aves > Passeriformes > Tyrannidae > Myiozetetes > Myiozetetes cayanensis. Next base: position 56,219,643 of record NW_026087521.1, on the reverse strand, counting down.
TCTTCACCTTATTTACACCCATGGAAGATGCTGCATTCACAATGCACTAAATCCATCACTTCAGAATAAGCAGCTGCAGTTTACCTGGCTCTTGTGTTTTCTACCTCTGCCTGAGAGACAAATTTAGGTCTTCTGCAAATCTTTCTCTCTGTTGAGAAGCGAAGGTTTTTCTGAATCATGGCTGGGAAAACAAACAAAACCCCCTGAACAATCACAAAGATGTTTTAGAAAGCTTTCACACTCCAGCAACATTTGTCACTAAGTTGTTTTGTCAAAAACATTGACAAAAAAGGCACTGAGCATTTTTTTTTCTACTCTTGCTCTTAACTTTGCAGAAAATGACGAGACATTGGTAGCTATATTCCCTTTATTTTTCCATCAGCCACACTTAATCAAAAAGGATAATTTTAAAATAAGTATTTACTTTTTCTCCATGGATTGCATCCCTCCTTCTCAATATGCAGTCAAGATACTGGTTCCCTACATTTAGTCATAGATTTCAAATCCTATAAACAGAACTTAAGACCTATCACAGGCCATTAATTTTTATTGACCACCAACAGAAACAAGTCACAGTAACCTGACTTTTAGAGGCATTCCTTCTGGATCTTGGAACCTCTGCAGCTATTGCAACATCATACTAACAATTAAGAGTCAGTAGCAGCCAGGACAATGAGGCCTCATCTTCAGAGATACACAGGAAAACAAACAAAAAAACCCTCTTGGCACCAACAAGCCTAGAAGCTAAGTTTTGGGGAATACCTACACAGCATATATTTGCCTAAGTCACTAAAAAAGCCCAAACCTCAGAAAAGGGATTGATTTACTACTCAATTTTCCCTTCTAAGCCAGACAAGTTTCACCAGCATTGCTTCTGACTGAATTGCAAACAGGAAATCACATGCCCTTTTCTGGTTTTCTGTGTTTTGTTGAGGTTTTCGGGGGAGTTTTTGTTTGTTTACTTTGGGTTTGTTTTGTTTGTTTGTTTGTTTGTGGTTTTGGGGGGGTTGGTTGTTTTTTTTTCAGGCAGAATTAGACAGTAATGGAGAGTTGGATCAAAGACAACTACACCAAAATGACAGTCTAGGCAGGCTGATTCCCATCACTGTTTTCCATAATTTTGAAAAGGTTATCAGGAAAGGCAACAGCTCAGAGAAGACAGTGCCATTACAAATGGCTTATGTGTCCTGAACTCTTGGGAAACACATCTTTCTACTTTGACATGGTCAAGGTATTTCCTCAGTCTTTCTAGGCAGGATGAAAATATCTGCATAATCTTGCAATGCTAAGGATTGTCTGGACCCTATACCTTGCCCAAGTATTCTTTTCTTCTGCAAACCAGTGATTAAAGCAGACCAGAAGCTGGCTTGGTCAACTCTTCTAGAAGTTCCTCACCATCTGCGTTAGTCCCAGCATCAGTGAAAATGTCACACCTGGACCTTCTGACAGACATTCCGAAACCTAGCACAGGAGACTTCTCAAAAATAACAGATCTGAAGGAATAGGAATGCCACTTTGCCTATGTGAACAGCTCTTATCCTGAGAAATTTGACAGAAGCTCTAATTGTTGCAATTCAAAGTCCAAATTTCTCTCTTCTATCTCCTGTAATGAAGTAGTTTAAAACCTCAAGAGACCTTGGAGGGAGGGGAAAAACCAAAGAACAAAAAAAATGGAACCTACTTTCAAAATTTAGTTCATATTCATGCCTTCCAGCTTTGAAGTTCAGCTTTGGAGAACCTTTGGCTATGTAAGCTTTCTCCAGGTCATCACTGGAGACCGTAGCAGCTACATGAAGATCGTCCTGTCAGGTCAAAAATAGAGAAGAAAAGTTTCTCCTGGTCTGTTATACGCAATCAAGTTTAAAACTCAACAACTCTGATATCTATAGTAGCTGCAGTATGTATCAGCTTTTGGGAATTATAGCAGCTATCAGACAGAAGCCAATGTATTAAACATTGGCTGTGAGCACTACTGCTGAGATTGTTCTATGGTTTAACCCCAGCCAGAAACTCAGTACCAAACTCAGTACCATGCAGCTGCTGGCTCACTACCACCCCCCAACACCCTGCTGGGATAAGGAGGAAAATGGAAAAGTGGATTAAGAACAGTTTAGTAATTGAAATACAGTAAAATATAATAATAGGAGTCATAATAATAAAAATAATTGTAATATTTGTAAAGGAAAGAAAAAAGAGAGAGAAAGGAATAAAGCCCAAGACAGACAAGTGATGCACAATTGCTGACCACCTGCTGACCAATGCCCATCCTGTCCCTGGGGAGTGATCAGCCTCTCCCAGATAACTCCCCACAGTTTTTATACTGAGTGTGATGTTCTAATGGTATGGAATATCCCTTTGGCCTGTTTGGGTCAGCTGTACTGGCTGTGCTCCCTCCCAGCTTCTTGCACATCTCCTCAGTGGCAGAGCATGGGAAGCTGAGAAATCCTTGATTTAGAGTGAGCACTACTTAGCAACAACTAAAACATCAGTGTTTGATCAACGTTATTCTCCAAAAATCCAAAACACTGTGCCAGCTACTAGGGAGTGAATCAACTCTATCCCAGCTGAAACCAGGACAGACCACACATTCACCAACTAGACCAACAAAGAGGCAGAGTACAAATCAGAGAAGGAAATTTTAGTCAGGAGCAAAAAAAGAATGTATTGACGTGATCCTATCCGATGTGACTCACTGAGTAATTATCTGTTGATAGTACTTATGACTCATCAGTGATCACTCCCCTACCTGAACCCATCATATTCCCAGGGAAAAGATCCCATTAGGCCTTTAAAGTCCATCTGTCAGTATCAGTGAGAGGAAGAGGGTGACAAAAGAGGGAAAGGATATAAACACACTGTACTTTTCAGAAGTTCTGCATTTTTAACAAAGAGTTGAGAGTCTCCCCATTCCTCCACACTTACTTTTTTCCCATACTCCTGCCACATGCCATATTCATCTTTCCAGTACCAGATCCATTCTGTTGTAAGAATGAAGTGAGGGGGTTTGGTCACAGAGGAGGCTGTAGAAAGACGCCTAACCTTTGCAAAACCACAGCACATACTGATAAAACAGATACATGCCATGACAGAGCCACTTTCAGCAACACCATTATTAAATCTATTAAAAAAAAAAAAAAGGAGAAAAAAAAATCAGAACTGTTTGTGAAGCTTTATTCAGAGGTTCAGAAGCCCACCACAAATTTGTGAATTAAGGCAACATCACCAGAAAGCAGAACGCAAACCTCCACTTTCCACAAAAATCCCAGCTCTGTCTTGTGTTGGTACATATTTTGCGTTACAGTATTACATCTCACATTGGTTCCATGGGCAGTAACCATTACCCACTTGTAAATTAGTGAGTTACATCGGATGAACAGAAACAGTGGAAAACATGCATTGCCTTCTTCTTGCTAACCAACCATATTCTACACAGAACACTGTCATAACTTAAGTAGTGCTTCAAAGAGCCTCTAACATAAGAGGGATAGGTAAATTTTCCAGCATGAGATGTGGCATATTGGTATGAGCCCCTTTCAATATCCTCTTTGTGGGATATAACCAGTTCCAAGATCTTAAAATGTATTTTCATATTCCTACTGTGCTCTGCACCCAAGAGTATCTCTCTCTGTCTCTCTCTCTCTCCCCAGGTACACATGGTTTTCTGCCAGTTCAACAATACAGACTTGCAGGAAAAGTGGGAAGGAGGGCAAATCTCATGCAAAGTGAGGTCAGCAGGAGAATACCAAATAAAGCTACTTATGTAATGACTGCAACAGAACTGTCAAAATTTATAGCCACTAAGGGTCTGGTACAATATAGCAAACTCAAAACATTATTAAACTTTAAAAGAGTTTATACCTGGTCTTATTTGGGTCACAATATGCTTTTTCTATTTCTTCCATATTCTTCAAGTCCTTCCAGGTATTGCCATCAGAGATCTGCCATCTATATGGCAAGTGAAAATGAGTTCTGATACACTTTTCTGAAAAAGTTTTTTTAAAAAGAAGTATTATTTTTACAGACTATGAGAAAACTCCAACATTTCAAGGCTGTACACTTAGCTGGTAAAACCATAAAAAGCATAGTCAAGGAAAGTGTTTACCTATGGAATCATTACAAGCAGTAGTTCAGAATTTTTCAGCGCAAGCAAACTATATTTAATTTCTGGGCTTAGGCAGAAGTTCAGTTTCTGTACCTACTAGATTCTCTTTGCCCATTAAAATTGCACAGACCATTCAGTCTTCTCAGTTTCAGAGACAAAAATGAATCGAGATCACAAGCTCATGCAGGGCTATTATTTCAGATATAGAATAACACTGTAGACTCAAACATCTATGCTTAACCACTACTTCACAAAGTGATATTACTAAGGAAAAAACAAAAACACAACAGTGCTTAGTTTTAGGATAAGAGAACTGTGTGGTTTAATTCCAGATGGTAACAAAGCATGACACAGCCACTCCCATTTTCCCTGGTGGGATGGGAAGGAGAACAGGAAAAAGGTAAAACCCATGTGTTGAGATCAGAACATTTTAATAACCGAAATAAAGTAAAATACAATAACAACAACAATTATATATATAAATAAAAGTGGGATAACAACAAGCAAGAGAGGAATAAAGCCCAAGACAGACGAGCAATGCACACGACACTTGCTCACCACCCACTGACTGATGACCAGCCCATCCTCAAGCAGTGATCAGCTCCTCCCCACAGTTTATATGATGTTCTAATGGTTCTATGCCCCTTTGGCAAGCTCAAGCCAGCTGTCCTGGCCATGCTCCTTCCCCTGTTTCCTGTGTACCTTCTCGTTTGCAAAGCATGGGAAGCTGAAAAGTTCTTGACTTTGGGTAAACATTACTTAGCAACAATTAAAACATCAATGTGTTATCAATGTTATTCTCACATAGAGGTATAGAGCTATATACCTTAAAACTTAAAACTATGTAACAAAATCATGTAGTTTAACCTGTATAGCTTATCATTAAAGGTCAGGCAGTCTCAGCAGAAAGGAATTTCTTAAGAGACAGAGAGTATCTTTATTTTGAAGCAAAGCTGATAAAGCTGATGAACTAGACATAACTGTCCTCATGGTTGTACAAAACTGTACAAAGTGCACAGCCACTGATTTCAAGGGCATGAAAATGTGCTTAAGTAAGAGTTCAAGAAAAGGACAACGTGAGGTGGACTATGGAACAAACAAGAATGACCCCTCCAAAGGACCACCGACTCAAAATGGGAGGCATGTCCCAGAGAGGAACAATTCTGGGAAAGGAGTGGAACAGTATTAGGTAACGTTTTGAATTGTTAATTAGGTAACTAAATTAAAGCAAGAGGCTTTTATGCATCCAATGTCATAAATAAAGGACTGCTGCCTGCTGTATCATCACCATTGGTCTACCCTGGCCTCCAATCGGGAGGCCTGGAGACACACCATCTATAACGCTGCTGCTGCTTTTGAGAACACACGCAGGATCACTCTCGAGGAGAAAAGACAACGCAGAAAGAATCGCGTCTTGTCTGTATCACCTGGGGAGTCTTTCTGCTGTGCCTTCTGCAACCGGACTTGTCTATCTCGCATTGGCCTTTTTAGCCATCAGCGCGCTTGTAGCAAGCGTGGGTAGAGCCCTTTCAAATCTTCGTTCGCGAAGCCTAGCCATGATGATGCCTGCTGAAAATCCCAAATTGAGTCTTAGGGGTTTTCTTCTAAGACCTGATTTATGGCATCACTCATACTAAATCCAAAACACAGCACTGTATCAGCTACTAAGAAGAAAATTAACTCTATCCCAGCTGAAACCAGGGGAGTATCCATCACTTATTCCATACTATTTACATCATGCCTGGGTCCCACACTTTCCAATGTAATCCAGTTAATCACCATCACCTTTCCCCTCTTTTGATATATATGCAGATATCATTCCCTTAGTCTCCAAGTCCACTGCCCTTCAAGAAGTCTCCAAGGGTCCAGGCCTCAGCAGGAACAAGAGCAGTGGTAGCAGTGACCGAGGTATCACAAGTGTTACGTGGAGTTCAAAGAGTCAGTATGTAGTCACTTGTCAGCAGGAGCGAAGGTGACATCACCAGTACAGGTATGTATAAACCCGAGGGCAGTTTTCACAGCAGAAAAGGCAACTTAACTACAGGGAAAGTGAAAGAGGCTGCACCACACAGGTCATGTGAGAAAGTGGGCAGTACTTCAGGGAGCTAAAGAACACTAAGAAGGAAACGGATGACAGAAGGACAACAAGAAAGCTGGCACAGCAGCCTTCTTCCTGGACAAGCTGGAACGTTTTGAAAGGGAGAGAGCTGAAACAGAAGAGAGGAGCACTAGAAGAAACAAGGGAGTATCTGTTGTATCTTTCCTATTTAGAAATGTGACTCCTATCATTCAGCAAGTACCTTAGGTAAACACAGGTGGAGTAGCCAATCTTCAAGCATAGGTAGATATTATACATTCCAGAGGAAAATAAAATGGCTCCTTTGTTTGGTATATCGGATAGGTCAAACACTTGCCTACCAGCACTCAAGATTGCAGTGAGATTTAACTAAAGATAAGCATAAGCTCTAAAGTTTCCTGTGAAAGATGTCGATCACCTCTTTATGAGAAAGGGAAAATACAGTGGGCTTGATACAGTCTATACTGATACTTGATACAACCTACCTTTAAAGACACAACTTTTGTACAGATGATATAAACAGATCTGTTCTGATTCATCATCTTTTGTAGTTGCAGACTCTCCTCTAGAGCTGTGTTTCTCTAGAGGGGGAAAAAGACTTATTAATATACTTTGTATAAAAGCCTTCTTAAAAGTGCTGCTATCAGTAGGGAAGACACCTAAAGCCAGTGTTTGTAACAACAGAACTGCATTTAGCTTCAGAGAGACATTGTAGCCTTTGATAATCTTGTATACTCAAAAGTTCCATCACTGTATCCATTCTTTCTGAACGAGACTTTCCTGTAACTCCTAAATTCTTCAGATACAGTTTTTAATTATCACTGCAAAACAAGAATAGAATCCAATGCCTTTACACTTCCAGATGGACTTGAGTTAACCGTGCATTCCACACAGCTGATCCCACTGGCAGCTATAAAATATGAAGCTTCAAAATTTGATATGTGTGTAAAATAAATCACTGGAGGCAGAATAGTGGAGATGAACATACACACTTGGATTTTCCATTCTGTTATCCTTTTTTTTTTTCCTGCTAAATTATACTTAACTTAGAATTCTAAGGAACTTCAAAAGGAAAGAGTAAACAAAATATTACATCTCTAAGAAGTAACTAGGATAGTGCTGTCTCTGAATTCTTGTGATAGACAATTGCTACATTAATGAAAAAAAATGGAATAGTTATAATCAGACACAACGCTCCTATTCTTAAAGTTCTCTACCTTTATGTTTTTTACAAAAAAACACCCCAAACTATAGACCTCCCTATTTCCAGCTCCTGTTACGCTCCCAAGTCTTGAAATTCACATCACTTGTCAAGACACAAATTTCTGTCAGTGAGATAGGTCCCTCCTAAAACACAAGTCAAAACGTGAATTCGGTTTTCTTAATGACACCTGTGAGAACTATAGTGACCCTTCTTCTGATGCTTTCAAAAGATGGTATCACTTACCTTTGGAGGGTGAAGTCTTGGTCTCTTCTATGTCATGCATATTCCTGTTGCTGTTTCTGATGTCATACATGTTTCTATAGAGAGAAGGTAGTTTCTCAATGTTGTCTAAGCTCATTCCCTGTTTCAGCAGTTTCTCAAAACATTCTGACTTTAATAAGTCATGGGATCGTTTGCAGGTGTTGCCAAATCTGCACTGTCCCCGCAAAAAGTACTGGCAAACGTGCAGTTTGGTGCAGGATGTTTTAAAGGTACAAGATCCATAAGGTCCATCACCTTTGTTATAATGCAAGCAGACCTCGGGTAGAGAAAGAAAGAAAGATTTTAAAGATTAAGATACAATGTGCTCATATAGACTGTTTGAATCCATGATTTTTAAATTTTTGCAACTGTGAGTAGACATTTGCTTTTAAAAGATACATTTCTTCTTGTTTTCCAAATGATTGTTAGTTTTTCCTTTGCCCTGCTAATGTTTAGAAAGATCTTCCAACAGACAACATTCTTACAGACATTCTCAAGCAGCTGGAATTTAGCGCTAAGTCACATAAATGTAGGATAGCAGGTTTTATTGTGTCACCACCTTTTGATTTTCTGGTTTTTGAACACATAATTTTTTTGACCTGTGTTGATAAAGAGGTACTGGATCTGGCTGGGATGGACTTAACATTCTTCACAACAGATCATAGCATGCTACATTTTGGGTTTGTGACCAAAACAGTGTTGACAACACATCCCTTTGGTCTGTTTGGGTTAGCTGTCCTGGCTTATGCTCCCTTTCAGTCTTTTCTGCACCTCCTCTTTGGCAGAGTAAGGAAAACTGAGGAGTCCTTGACTGAAGGTAAGCACTACTCGGTAACGATCAAAACATCAGTGGATTGTCAATCTTATTTTCATATTAAATCCAGAACACTCTGTACCCACTACTAGTAAGAAAATTATCCCAGCTGAAACCAAGAACAGCTAAACACCACACAGCCATTTGCTCACTCCCCCAGGGGATGAGAGAATCAGAAAAAAGATAAACACAGGACATAAATGGAAGGGGAAATAATAATAATAATTATGATAAAAGAATATACAAAACAAGTCATGCACAATGCCATTGCTCACCACTCCCTGACCAGCCAGTCCCCAAGCAGCGTGCCACCATGCCCTGGCCAACTCCCCCCAGGTTTATTGTTCAGAATGATGTCACATAGTATGGAATATCCCTTTGGCCAGTCTGGGTCAGCTGTCCTTGCTATGTCCCTTCACAGCTTCTTGTGTACTCCCAGTCTATGGGCTGGCAGGGCAGTATGAAAAGCTGAAAAGTCCTTGACTTAGAGCAATCACTGCTCAGCAACAACTAAAACATGACTGTGTTTTAACATTTTTCTCATCCTGAATCTAAAACACAGCACTGTATCTATCCCAGCCAAAACTAGGAAATAGTCCAAACTGGCCAAAGGAACATACCATGTCATATAATGTCACAATCTTAAAAAAAAAAAATAATAAAAAAGGGAGGGGACAGGGGAAAAGAGGGGGAGGAGGGGAAAGGGGGAAGAGGTGGGTCTTCCTTACAAGGTGGCCCTTGCTCAGAGACCTGTGGGGCATCGGTCTGCTTAGGTGATGAAGCAGAAGTGTTCCTTTGATACATTTATTTTCTCCCCTCTTTCCTCCACTTGCTAAACTGTCTTTATCTCCATCCACAAGTTTTGTCACTTTTGTTCTTCTTGTTATCTCTCACGTGTTCTGCTTATGACAGGGGACTGAGGAGTAAGTGGGGGACTGTTCCAGGGCTTAGCTGCCAGCCAGCCAGGCTTAACCCACCACAGGTGAGAACAGAGGATGCATATATAAAGTTTTACATTTGCATTAAGCTAACTAAGTTGACACCTAACATCTCCATCTCTATCAAGCCTTTTCCACTTGGTGATGCTCACTGAAACACGAGGCTCAGAAAATATCACAGTAATACTCACCTCTGGTAAGAGGGAAGGGTCATTTTGGAGCAGAAGCTGGCAAAGTTCATCACTCTCTAAAGTCTCAAGCCCATAGTGTTTGAGAACACGGAGATTGTGGTCCGAGTAGAAGTCGTGAGCAAACCTGCATTCTTTCCTACAAGTTAAGGAACCCAACTGCAAAATGAGTGTAACAGACTAGCAGGGTTTTGCTATCCCATGGGCATTACACTAAACAGTTTCAAAACCACACTTTCAAAACCACACCTTCAGAAAAATCCATACTGCTCCTTTATAAAACAATTACGTGATTTGCAAAACAGATTACACAATTACTCAGAGGATAACTACCACGCTACTTCTGATTTCCAGTCACAACAGCGCCTGACAATACTGGCGTTCTTGACCTGCAGCTCGCAACCACGGAAACACCAAGACACGGGAGTAACGCTCCCTTCCCGCTCCAGGAGCACATTCCCCAGCATCCCCCCGCACAAGCTGCGTGCGGGGGCGGGACGGACCTGGCAGGGACCCTGCGGGAGGGAGCGGCGGTGAGCTGGGCAGGGAGGGCTGCGAGACACGCAGCCTGTGAAACCACCGTCCGTGTCTGTCACTTTGGAAACAGGAACTCAAAAAAAAAAAAACAAAACCACCCCAAACCAACACACACACACACACACATACCAAAAAACCCAACCTAATTAAAAAAAAAAAAAGGCAAACCCCAAAAACAAACACACACACAAAAACAAACAACCGAAACCCCTACAAAACAAAAACAACCAACCAACCAAAAACAACAACGACAACAAAAAACCCAAACAAAAACCCAGGAGGAGAAAGGAGCATTTCCGACACGAAAAGGGCTGCACGGCCTGCACCGAAGCCTCCTTCCACTGCAGGGGCACGCCGTGTTTAAGTCCCACTGGCAGCAGTAGCCATGGGGATTAAACCGTGCCCAACCGACCCCGGGCCCCTCGGCACCCCCGGCCATGGAAGCCGCGCCCCCCGCCCCTCACCTCAGCCCGTGGTTGCGGCAGTGCCCCTTGAGGTGGTACTTGCAGAGGTGCAGCTGCCCGCAGTGCCCCGGGCAGCCCGCGCTGTACTTCTGGCACAGCCGCACGGCGCTGGTGGCCACCACCACGGCCACCTCCGCGGCCGCCGCCCCGCCCGCCTGGCCGGGCCGCTGCACCAGCGTGAAGCGCCCCGGGTCCCGCAGCACGGCCGCCAGCTGCTCCGCCGAGGGCGGGCCCGGCAGCCAGCGCTGCAGCTGGGCCGGCTCCAGGCAGCCGCCGAAGCCGCACAGCACCCGCAGCGCCTCGGCCGCCAGCGCCATGGTGCCGGACCGCCGCCTTCCCCGACTTCCAGGGAGCTCCGCCCCGGGAGAAGCAACGGAAACGGAAACGAAAGCGAAACCGCCGGCGATGGAACGGGCACCGCCCGAAAGGCTTCGCTACCTCCTCAGCGGGCCCCGGGGGTGGGGTTTGTTTTGGGTGTCGTCAGGCTGGCTGCAGAGACCGCGGGCAGTGGTACTGTGGGAGGGCCCTTCGCATCCCTCCCTTGCCCGGCTCTTAGGATGTGTAGACTTACTCCAATTTCACCAAAACGGGATGGCAGCTGCAAAGTTGTACAGGTCCCGTAGGAGAAAGTGGCACAGGAGAGAAGAGAGACCACAGCCAAGTGTTCTTCACTGCCTTCAGTTACGGGAAGAAGGCTGATGTGTGAATGCAGCCATTGTGAGGCACCAGAAAAACATCTTAGTTAGGGCTGCTGACCTGTGTGGGTTTTCTGGTGATAAATCATGAAGGCCGCTCTCACACTCCTTTCCTTTCAGTATCTAAAATAAAAGCTCGGTCACGGTCATGCATCTGCTGGACATGCAGCTGCTCTGCTTCCAATGCTCACAGAACCACAGTGTCCCTGTGTCTACTTGGACTGCCACTGCACGGCACCAGAATGGGGCCAAACAATGTCCTCACCTTTTAGGAACTCGCAAACTCTTTAGAAGGGTGACCATTTTTTAATTAAGTACCTTTGTCTGGGTCATTTCAACACTGCTGGTGCTGCATCACAGTCACTCAGAGGCATGTTTTAAATGATGGCAAGGCAAGGTAAAATGCCATTGTTTAAGTCCCACTGGCAGCAGTAGGCATGGGGATTCTCTTTGATGGTGATTCTCATGGAACAAAAGTCCTGCTTGCTTCCTTCTTTTGCCAGTCATGTTCTGTTGCCCCTTTCCCCTTGTCTTGTCTTACTTCCTGTTTGTCCCTTGAGATCAGGAAGGGAATGACAAAATGAGAAGCTAAACATGTACATTGAACAGAAGAACAGCTCTGCTAGGTCACTTACAGGTTCATATAGATCTGTAGCCTTCCTCTGACAGGCTATCAACAGATGTCTAGGAGGCAACATGAGAGGCTGTAGTTTTACTGTCCTTCATCTCTGCTTCCCAGTGTCCACTGATAAGCTTTCCTGAAAAAAAAGAAAAGCACTTTCTTGTTCAATTTCTGACTTAATATCTACTGGTCATATACCATTTTGTTATATCTTTTCTAAACTGAAGCATTTTCGTCTATTTTAGTCATTTGTTCTATGGAAGTAGTTCCCTAGCTTGGACTGTCTTTGTCCTCTTTTGTTCCTCATGACAGTCTTTTTTTGAGAGGCAGACCTACAGATAGTCCTCTGTCCAGTGCCCAAAATCCATCCGATTTAATTCGTGCCCAACCTTTTACATCTTAAAGACCTGTCCCAGCATCACTGTGCTGTCCGGGTAACTGTTTTAGCTGGATCTCCCTTTCACCCTTTCTTTCCTCATGCATCTGAAAAAGCCCACACATTTGGCAGAAATACGGCATTTTTATAATAAAACTTGCATGAATGACTACACTACTGTCAACATTATATAGAGAGAAGTACAAAGAAGGAAGAGCAGAACAAGATCAGGGTTGTGGAGGTATTTGCAGGTAGCTTTGTACCACTGTAATTCATTCCAGTGTGTTGGTGTGCATGTCAGAGGGAAGTCACATGGTTGTTCCTGCTTTGCAGTTTTTTGAGGCTCTGGAGCAGGGCTATCATTCTACCTCTTTTAATGAAAAGGAAGTAAAACTAGGAAAACAGGCAATGATTGATGTGGAGAGAAGATTTGGAGAGTTTGCCATTGAATTACAGCACCTTCCCATCCCTGAATTCATCCCCAGAGAAAATCATAGCTTACTCTTTCTCACACAAGTTTCTTGTAGTTTTGTGGCATGTTCCTCAGGAAGAAAAAAGTACCCCTTTGATTTAATAGAACTTCCCCACCTATGAATTATATATAGGCAAAATTGTGCTTTCTTCAGAAGAATTTTCTGCTAATGGAAAACTCAATTTACATTTGTAAAATTAAATACCTCCTATGTAAGAAAGAGTTATATTAGACATCAAGGGCACCTAAGGCAAGTGGCTTCTCTTCACCATACAAATACTGTAACTAAAGGTAAGGCTGGAACTGTTTTCTTAAATGCCACTGTAGCATAATTGCATATGAGCTATTCTACCTACAGGTTATGACTGCTCTGTGCATTGGCCCTGAAATAAGCTCCCTCTAAGCAGTGCATATGGTTTCGGAACAGCTGCTGAACTCAGAGCACATGAATTTTTAATAATTACGAGACTACAGGTACTGCAGTTTCAGTGAGCCACCTTTGTTAATGTTTGATGTGTTGTCCTATGAAAACTTTACTCTACAAATTTCAGATTTCAGTCATTCAGTCATCACTAATATCTTTATTTTTAGAAACAGTTTATGGATATTTGTGTTAATTTGAACTGTGACATCATTTCTTAATCTGACTTGCATCAATCTTCAAAATGTAGTAATTTAAAGATTTTCCTGTTAATTTTTGTATGCATCCTTAAAACATCCATCGCTGTTATAGTGCATGGTATCTTCCACTTCCCACCTTATCCACATGTTTCAGCCTTTCTCCTACCTAGCATGGTGAAGCTCCTAGCTTTATATTGCCTATTCTGGAAGATGATGCAAGGAAAATGGGCAAAACAGGACAGAATTTAGAAACAATTATAACCTGGAGTGTTCTCTGGTGAAACATCACCTTCTGGTTGATACAGCTGCTTTTCTGACTCTCAGGGGTTCAGAAGCTTAAAAGTGGGATATGTTTGCTTGCAGGTGGGTTTAATTGCCTCTCAGTATACATTTAAACACACATTTGAGGGCTAATCCTTGTCCCAGTGATGGTCTGACAGTGTGGTGAAACACTTGACTAAACTTTCCATATTTTGTTTGCAACTGGTTGATATATATTGCTATATATTATTTCTGTGTGCTACTCTAATTTCTTCACTTATGACTAGTATTTCTGAAATCTGTACTAACTGACAGCATATCGATCTTAGGGCTACAATCCCAAGAGTTTTCCAGTGAAACACTAACCTAAAAATCGACAATTCAAAAGCTAGCATGTAATAAATACTGGTGGTAATTCGTGTCAAATAATTGAATATAACCCAGGAGGGAAGAAAAAACAAACAGATTGTGAAGCTTAATTACACCCCTATAAAGAAATAAAGCAGACCCTTTGTAAGGCCATCAAGGTCAAAAGCTACAAATCATCTCTGCTTTCCTAAAATGAATTATATGATCTTTTAGGCATCTTGGAGTCTAAGAATGTATGAATTATAGGAGAGCTATCACTGTTGTAAAGATAACCAATTAGTCTAAACTGTGAAAATAAACATATGGTGAATACCTAGATTAGCTATAAATGTATATGTATGTGATATAATTAATATGTATGAAATGTTCGGAAATAAAACTCAGACTTTCACCCTTCACTTAGGAAGATTTCCTGTCTGTACACCCAGCATGCTGTTTGCTTTTACCATATAATAAATTCCAATCTGAAAACTAATTATATTTTGAGACTCTGTTTCTCACAAATTGGGGATATTTAGAGGCTGTTTCTCACATAACACAAGCACACACAACTCGAAAGCAAGAAACAGGAAACTCAGTTCTGGTGCAGTATGTGAGTAACACCAGACTGTGGGGCTGTTGGCTGTCCCAGGGATCTTGCAGCCTCTGCAAAGAGCAGGACAAATCCTAATTTTTTCCTCTTGCCTCAGGATACAAATATAAACATATATTTTCACATGCTAACAGTCTGGACAGGATCTAGGACAAAGTGTTTATTTTATAAGAATAAGCCAACCTAATGTAATATGCAAGGATTTGTATTGTGCACATTGCAAAAATATGTTTCAAGAAGTCTTGCCTGTGAAAATAAAAATAATTTAGGCTGAAATTTCAATATAGTTAGTGATGCTGTTATTTGTCATTGACACACTTCTGGTCTTATTCTGTTAAAGCTTTTATTACTTGGTACAGAGGTAAATGTCTGTTTATTGTGCAAGCCATAGGCTTTTTTTCTCAGTTACATAGCCTCAAAGAGGTATTATATTCATACAGGCCATCTTCTGCACTGGCTTCCTCCATCTTTCAGAAACTACTAAGAACCTCTTTTCTCTACTCTTCATTCCTCTATAGATCACATGTTTCCCCTACATTATTCTTGCAAGGACTGAGTTGACTGACTCTTCTCCAGGGATTCATCTTAAAATTATGGGAGTTAATGTAGGAGGAAATTTTTCCATTACTTTTGAGACCACAGGTCTCATTCCTGGTGGCTGTTTCCCTACTTCAGTATTTCAAGGGCCTCACCTCTTTCTGGAAAGAATGCACAGCCCTGCTCGATCACATGTAGACAGAGCCCTAAAACTTGTGTATTTGCTGGCACCAAGCCTATGAATCACATCTCTCTTCCAGAACTTCTCCAGAACTTCCAGAGAATCCTCAAATGAGCAGTAAGTGAACCATATTCTCGTAGCTGTGTTTTGATTCACCCATGGAGAAGCTGCTGTGAGTGGTAGCATATATGCTGACTACAGCTATGGAGAATGCCCTTAACAAGAGGCTCTGTGTGGTTTTGTCCAAATGTCTTGCCACAACCATCTTTATACCTGTGAAAATATCTTAGCCCCCAAAGCAGTTCCTATAAAGGACAGGGAAGGTTTCATGATTATGGTAAGGGGGAAACATCAAATCCATTGATTTCAGCTAATTTTTTATGTTCCTGTTCCTTCTCATTTAGAACAGAAATTCAAGATGAAACGTGTGCAAGGTGGAGGGGGAAAGCATAGGAACTAACCAAAACAAAAAAAAAATTATTGAAAAAAGCAAACAAAGAGGTACAAAGTCTAGAAGCCTATTGCTGTTTTACAACAGTGTTGCCTGCATTTGCCACCACGTTATCCATTGTCTCTATTATCCACTGTTTTAAAATACTGACTCTGAATGTGCCTATTAATTCTTCCTTTAAGTGTTCCACTTTCTGATATGAGTGACCTGTTGACAGCTAGTTAACAGCGATTCTATTTTCTTTAAGATAGGAGTTGCCACCAAACCACTTATCTTTGCTATTATGAGGATTTGCTTAACATGCGTGCATTTAAATTAGCGGTTCCAACATTTTAAAAAGTCCCTCTAAAACTCAGCGCTCTTTTCACAGCACTTTAAAATCACAAGGCTTCTTGTGATTTAAAAAAAAAAAAAAAGAAAAAAAAAAAGAAGTAATTTGCCAAGAACCAGAACAATCATTGAACCTGTCATATTTCATTTCTCACTGCAATCAGCAATAATACAGAAGTTGGCCTCATCATACGGTGTTTCATCTTGCATTAGACAAAATATGAAATTCCACTGATAAGGACTTACCTCTGCTCAGTCCCTACAAGGTGTATGAAGAGATATGTTTATGACATGCAATACTGAGGAATGAAAATGCTATGTCTGCACACAGTAGCTCAAAAAATCCTTGCTGCTTGATGGCGGTTTGGAACATGAGACAGAAGGGATCAAATGGATCATCAAGTCTAGACACTCACAATCTAAATTTTTTAGATACCCAGTTCAGAAATGGAGTGCCAGAAAACTCTCCAGCACTTTGTAAACAAGTGTGAAACCTGTGGTCTCTGAACACACCAAGGAAAAAACAGAATAGGAGAAAGCATTCGATTTCAAAAGGAGTGGGTATATTTCCTAGGCATTCTACCCAAAGTCTTTGAAGATGGCAGTCAACTGCATATGGGAAACATCCCAAGCAAATAGATATATAAAAAAGTCTTAAAATTGCTTCTGCAAGAAAGCAGAAACTTCCAGCTTTATTTTCCAGTTGCTAGTCCCTACTTTTTATTGAAACTTCCTAGTTTCAGTGACAATTTTCTGAAGTTTTCTTGTCACTTTTTCTTCTATGGGTTTATTTTCTTCTGTGTTCATCATCTAAATTCACAATTGTTCATGCACTGTGTCACACATCATTTAGAATGTCACGGTAAAATGATTTGGTGATCAGCAGCAGCTACTTATCATGACAGGGGATAAACAGAAGGAACAAAGGATCAAAAGCAAGCAACAATCAATGCTTTCAAGAGCTTCTTGCAATAGTATACTAAGATGTATAACTAACATGTTCATATTATCTTAAACATCTATCTCGATTCACAAATAAAATAGATGCTTGGTAGAGGGAGACCTAAATTACACATTATACTCAAGCATGTATAGTTTACCTGGAAGTGTAGCAGAGAAATGGGAGTTTATTCAGAGATATTCATCAGATAAGAGGGCATTCTGCAGAAAAGTACTTCCGGTAGGACCAAAGCCTAATATGCTCTATATCACAGTTTACTGCTGATGAAAAAAAAGGGAAAAAAGCATCATCTCAGAGAAGTCTGCTGCTCCTTTGGTTCTTTTGTTAGATGATGACACATGAGAGAGGTTTTTTTGCCAGGCGCCCATTCCAACCAGCAGGATAGGCTGGCTAATGGGGATTATCTATGGCTGATGTGTGCAAAGAAAATGTTCTACATGGATATAGAACAAGCACGTTTATCAGCTGAACTGCTTTTAGCCTTGTGTACTCTTTCTTGCCACAGAAAGGCAATCTACTATGTAGTTAGTACCTTATAATTTCTGTATAAAAATGCATTCTGTATATTTTTTGTCTAACAATTACATTTACTTCTCCAAAAGAGTCTTAAAATAAAAACAATATGTCTGATGAACTCTAGCATGTGAAAATACTGCTTTTATTCTGCAAGAATGGTGCTACTATATGTTAGCAAGTTTCAAGCTCTATTAAAAAAAGAAGAACTTATTTGCAATAAATATTATGATGAATCATATAAATCTTCTAAAAGTAGATTTACAATTGTTTCCTAGAATTCTCATGGGAATTCCATACTTTCAAAAAAGGTTATTTTAATCAAAGCTGATGACGTTCTTTTGGGTTTATTTTCCTTTCATTCGGTGCCTTTCAATTCCCAAGGTATTACCAGTCTATGTCATTTTCACAAGCAAATGTTTTATTTCATCAGGCTTTGAAATACCAAAGAGAGAACTCTGACAAGCCACTTGTGGGATTTATTATCACTGATGCTTAATATTTAACTGTAGGTAAATAATACTGAGTAAGAGACTGATTACTCTGAAATGATGCACAGAGGAAAATACAGACATATTCTTTTTCTGCTTTTAATTTTGCTAATTAGAAATAAACCACCCGATTTCTCTCTTTCCTCATCAGTATGCAAATGGTTTGGTTTTGCACTACACACACAAGATTTTTATGTCATGTTTGTGTGAGAAGAGATGGGGCAGCTACAATGTGAATGAAAACATGAAATGAGGAGATCAGATGTGCCAACTCTCTGGCTTCTTATCCAGAGGCACAACTCAAGCTCTAACTGGGGTCTCTATGAAGACAGAGGATATTAGGATAGTAATCCTAATTCCTCACATGGTGTTGCTGAAGTTGACATTACTGGGAAATTTATTTACAAGCCCCAGGCAACTTCACAAATGGAACACTAGCAATATATTTGTCAACTCTGAACTCTAAACATTCCCAGAGATTCCTCTTCCCAAATGTTTACATTTATCAGAGTTAAAAGTCTTCAAAACATTTTGGAAAAAAAATGTTGTTGTGCTGTTAAAGCACCTCTGGAAGGATCAAGAAGTCCCTTAGATGTCCATGTGGGTTTTTTTAAAGAGGAAGAAACTAGTGAAAAAAAAATGGCACTCCTGTCTGTGCACACAGTGAAATCTCCTTTAAAAGGATATTCAGATTGCAAATAAAGAAATAAAAGGTTAATTACAACATGACCAAACTAAATTGACTGGTACAACTTTAATTTGTCCTCATTGTGTACATGTGTTATGATATTATTATGACATGATCACCATCTGTTTCTGCTACAAGGGTCTTTCCTTCATTCAGTGCATACATGGGATAATGCTCTTTTAGTGACTAATTAACCAGTGGGATTTTGATCTTGATTGCAACCCCAAGCCTTATTCACTTACAGGGTCAGATGTTGCTTTCAAGAGAGAATTGTTAACCTCTTTATAGATTTTTTTGTTATGCTTCCTCCATTACAACATACATAAGGATTAAGACATTTATAAGTGCATTGTGATGTGAAGATAATTTTTTTATCCCTGCGTAACAGGGATGAAGGCACAATGAGATTGAATTAGAGCATACCCACTAATTTTGTGTATTTGTTCCAAGATACCTAACAACTCATATTTTAGAGAGCTCAGCATTTGTGGGTGGTTTGTGAGCCCAGAACCAGTGCTCAGTGACTGCACTTGCAGCTGGTACTGCTCAGCATTTCTGCAAATCTGGTACCAGGGTCTCAAGTCAGAAATGAGGAACATACAGTAAGTGACCACCTGTGAAATTTCTTCAAAGGGACTTGCCTAGCATCATTTGGGAACTCTGTGGTAGAGACAGGCTCAGAACCCAAACCCACTTCTCCAGGGTAGCATTCAGCTGCCTTAATTTTGAGAGCATCCTCTCTCTTCCTTATTCACAAGACAGTTTATAACTTCTGCAACAGATGCAGCAGGGTTTCTGCAAATGACAGTCTCATTTACTGAGCAGTCCCAGCTCACTATTAGAGCAAGATTTTTTCCATGCACTTTGAAAAATAGGGGCCTTCAGAGGAAAGTTGTTGAAGTATTCACCCAGGGAGGAGGAAAGAGAGATGATTATGTTTTGATTTGATATTTTCTGTCTTTGGAGTACTTCCACACTCTCTTGGAAGAGGCTCCCCCATGCCCCACTTTAAGACGTCTCAGTTAACAAAAGTAACATTTGGAAAAAACCTGGCATGAAAAAAATCCCTCCAGACTGCCACCTGCATCTCCACCATTTGAGTTAACTTCTCAGCTGATGGAAATAGCAGGTTGCTATCCTCTTGCATCACTGAAGAATGTTACCAATATTTGCAGCAGCAGGGAAGCATTACCAGTCCAGGTGAAATCTTGGCCTCCATAGTAGTCTTGGGAGTTTAAGAGTGTGAAGAGGATATTGGTCCTTCTCCCTCCACTCCCCAAGCTTGCTCCCTCCTTCCCTTATCTTTCAAAATCTAGTCTTCCCTTTACACTGTTTTGGCTTCTATTCTTCTTGCCCCCCAATCCAAGATACATTGGTCCAATCTTCTGATCCCCAATCCTACGCTCTTCAGTCAGGTCTCACAAAATCAGAACAGATTCTCATATGAATCTTAGCCTTACTCTTATCTTCTTGTCAAATAGGTTCCAATCCTCTCTTCTCAAATCCTGGTTAAATCTTTTTCTGGCATCTCTCCCTGTCACTCCACTGAGCACACTGGAGTTCAGAGCCAGTGTCTGTGCAACCACTTTCCATGTCCAACAACCTCCAGCTCTCAGTCTTACTTCCCAGGATCTTCTACTCTTTTTCTTCTTACACCTCACTTGGTGTCCTACACAGCAATCTCTGGTACTGCTCTGGTACTGCTTCCTCCCAAATTCATCCCTTCTTGCAACTGTATTCGAGTCAAACAGCTGCTTGTCCCATGAAGCCTCAGCACTATCCAGGTGTCAGTAGAAGAAAAATTTGATCTGAAAGAGTAGCTAAAGGTTCTTGAACTCTAGTGCTTAACCATATCCTGCTACAAACCTTCAGTTACAGGGTAAGCCCTGATTTGCTCCTGCAGTACTTGTTCATAGCATGTGCTGGTGGAAGAGTGCACAGTCCCACACCTAGGAATAAACTGGGAAGAAGTGTCCCCTTGCCAATAGTGCTCCCACTCAGACACTGAAATATAAAAATTCACTGAGCATGGGTGAAGAGTCGCAGTGGCTTACAATGTCATTTAAGTTCAGATGAGTTTTATGGAACAGAAGAAAAGAGTTCCCAACAAAAACTGTACCTTAGCTGTGAGATTTTCTGTGTCTGATCAAGAGCATAAATAAAGAGGCCTAAAGAAGACATTTTTTAAGGACAATGCTTGCCATGCATTTCATTTAACACGGTTGAACAAATGTTCAACATGAGACACACAGTGGCATACAAACATAGCAACTACCCAGTTACTTCTGTCATTATTTGCATTTATGGATCTTTTTCAACATATATTTAGAATCAGCCTTATCCCCCACGTTGTTATAACTCCCTGACATAAAATGCAGTAAAGTTTGGTCTCTTAGGCTGTGCATATTAAATATGTAATACTGCTGTTGTACTTAATTTAACTGAGTAGTCACTATATTCCCTGAATCTAAAAGTTGCTCAACATGTGTTTTGCACAGCTAATGTTAAGATCTTGGCTTAAAATGAGAAAAGTATGTCAGACAGGTGAAAAATACTATTTGATTTGAAGATTGATGTGTAATGTTTGTCATTCTCCCTTTAGACATTTTGTTAACAATGTAATTTGCAGGCTGCCTTCTCTGGAATCCTATTTATATTTGTTTCTGTGAGGTGTTTGACATCTTTTGGGGGAGCTATAAAACAAGGTATTACCTCTTACCATGCAGTCATCGGGAGCTCAACTTGCCCAGGCATATTAAGCAAATACTCAATTTTAAGTTAAAATATGCCCCTGATTAGTCATGAGTTTAAGATCACCTCTGAATATTTCCTAGAACTGGGTCCCTTGCTCTATCTTTGAAGTGATCTTTAAAGAAGCTGCTTTAAATCGAGCCTCTCCCATCTTTATTCAAGATTTTTTCATGTGACTGAATTACACACTTAGCTGCCTAACAGCTTCATAAATGGTTCATAAAAGAGGCAAACAGGGGCCTTAGCTTATAAACTCATGATCCCACTTCTTGATTAATTTCAAATTTTTTTACGTTTCTTTTGTACCTTTAGCAGACACATCCTAGAAAACATGAGTGAGATAAACTCACTGAGGTCACGTAGGTGTGGATTGGGGAAATTCCGTGGAGGACATTAACAGGACATATGCAAGGCTAAGTAAGGTGTTGTGTAACTGTCAGCTCTCATACTTTTTTGTTGAATTCAATGATAATTCAAAACGAGAGCATCTGGACATCCTTCTCTTGTAGGTCTCTCTTAAAGGAATTAATTCTGATGTGTTTATTTTGTTCTGTGGGCTTCTGTGGCAGATAAGTGGAAGTGTGAATGGCAACGGGGTCAAAAATACATACCTAATTTTGCTCTTTAACTGATAACTTTTCCCCTTATACTTCACTTTTCTAGTCATTTACCCAATAGTATATATTAAAACAACAACAACAACAACAAACCAAACAAACAAAAAAACAAACAAAAAACCTCATAGACAAGCTAGTTGTTAGATTTTACCATTTCTTTTACCTCAACAAAAAAAAAAAAAAAAATGAAAAGAATGTGGGTAAATAGAAGCCATTGCTGAAAGACAGTTTCATTTGAAATTTAAAATGAAAAAACACAGCTTTGGAAAATTCTCTTTCAAAGAAGATTCCAAGCCAGGAAACCATTTTACTGGCATGCCTCCTACCCTACCATCAAGATACAGGATTTCTTCAACAACAGATTGTAAAAATCCCCAAAGCCCAAGTACTTCTTCAGCACTTTCCTGACAGTATAGGAAGCATCTATTTGCTAGTCATAGCACTTTATGACCACATAACTGTTTGCCTCATCAAAGCATAAAACCCCATTCTTTGGGACAGCTGTTTTTCAGTCACCTTCAGAGTATAGTAGTGACAGGAATTCTATTTTTAAAGAATTTCCTTTACTGCTCTGCAGTTCCTTAAAGCACAATTTTTAAAATATATAATTTTGGCAGATATCTGACCTCCTTCTACTCCTTCAAAAAAGACAGAATGTTGGAGGTTTTTTTTTCGGTTGATTGGTTTGGATTTTTTGTTATATGACAATTGTAACAGTGAGAATGGCTTTAAATAGTTTTTGTATTCTAACTACTTTTATTCAGAGCATCTGTCTATAAGGTTAGATATGTTTTTGCATGTCTAAGTGAATTTATAAACTATTTACCTTTCACAACTATTTATTACCATCTTCCTCACAACCTTACAGCTTCCTTCATTTCAGACGACCTGTGTTCAAGTCTTCACTACTTTTTTTCCATCTCAGTCCTGTGTAGGAAATATCTGCCCAACTCCCTGGTGGGACTAAATGCAGATGTATATCCCTGAAAATGGACATTCTGTCAGAGGCTCAAATAGCTGTGCTTTTGGTGCTTGCATGCTTAAACATTTTCTTAATTTTTGGCACCAGTCATGTATTATAGTAAAGGCTTGCATGGGAATGATGACAGAATATGATCCCACATTTTGCTTTAGTAGAAAAAATTGGTGCATATTTACTTTGCAATGCATCTGCCTGGGAAGAGCAGCTGACCTTCCTGTTGCACATGGCGGAATTTGGGCCAGCCTGTCAGGGTACCCTATCTGTATTTATTTAAGACAAAAGTACTTGCAGCTGAAATAGCTGGAGGAAAACACCTACGGAACTTTTCATGTTTTGGTTAAAGACCCCAAACATTTTCTCTTTTCAGTTTTTAGGAGGTCACACAGGTCAACACACAGCTGGGTTTTCTAACTCTTGGTCTTCTGATGAAATTGCACATCATCTATGAAAGGTGGTGCAGAAAACTCCTATTTGTGTTAAAAACATTTATCTCCCTTTTTAAGTGGTGATTTATTTCTTTCATACTGTCTCATAAAATTTCTGCCTATTTTGAAGCTATAAGTGAAGTACATATACTTCATAGGCCTTATACTAGTATCCTTGAAGGTGTTGAGTTTCATTTAAGATGAAGGTCAGTGTATATTCTTATAGTGAAAAAAGCATGCTGTATTCTTATAATGCATAATATCAATATTTTGCACTTGTTATTTCTATCCTCAACAGACTTGAGGATCCCATGCTGGCCCCATGATTTACTTTCACTGCTTTTTGTTAATGGCATATTCTTCCATTGCTGGTAATTTACACAGGATTTAAAGATAATTTAGAGTCTGCATTATAACAGATGCTGATTTTTCATCCTGTTGAACAACTTCAGATACAGAGCTCCAAGAGATGCTTACGTGGTCTATCTGCCTGAACCTGGTATGTATCTTGTCTTAAATAAGTTAGGACTCCCTTACATGGATACTGTTTGCTTCTACACGTCTCCTACAGGTCTTTTAATTACAGATTTCTTTTCATCTGCTACAGAGTTTCTAAGACATTATTTTCCTTTTTCTTTAAATGTCTGTCCAAACTTTTTTTCCCCGATTACATCTGTTTTGGCATAACTATCATTGTTGTATCCAAAACCTTGATGCAGATCCTTTAAAGGCAATGTATTCTGAGACTTTATAATAGCTATTAGTGATTATTCTACCTTTTTCGTATGCATGCTAGAATAAGACATTAATGAAAGCAAATATGTTAGCCACAAGAAGGTCTGTGTGCAACTGATCACCGGGTGAAGATGTGCCATAGCCTGGATTTAACAAACAGGTCTGTTGTTCAGGGCCTTCTCCTGAATGGTGCAGAACAAGAGGTTAAAGTCCTGAAACTGTGGAGGCAACTGAACCCACATTACTACTGCCCAGGGCAGCACTGCAATAACTCAGCTGCCATACACACCACTGCACTGCTCCCCAGTGGGGCTTTGAAAGAAAAGAAGGGGCTGGGATCTTAGGCAGCTTGTTTCGTACTAGTTGGATAAAGTGCTTTCACTTCCTGCATGGTGCTCTGGATGCTGATTTGATTTTGAGATACAAAACTGCCTCCAAGGGCTTCAGAGGAAAGTAAAGTTCTGGAGACACCAAACCATATGTGTTTCAGTACCTAAATTGTAAACTCTGCTTTGTATTGACCTGGCCATAAGACTGTGAGTTGGAAAGGCAGGGTTTCTATGTTGTAATATGGTTGCAGGTGCTACAGCAGCTATTATATGTACATCTTTCCAGATTTTCTAAAAAGAGAAACAATTGCTTCCATCCGTTCTTTAGAGTTTGGAAGACTCTGTCACCTAGTTTTAACATATTTCAACTCTCAGCTTTATGATTTAGGAGGAATGGAATTGAAATGGAGTATTGAATTAATCCTGTATGATCTAAATGCCTCTTGAAACTGAAAGCATGTTTCTTCTACAAATAGCTCAGTTACTTGGAAAATTGTTAGTTCATATTTGGCTTCCCCAGTTTCACCATTAAGGGTTATTAAAATACTGTGTTCTTCTTTCCAAATGCTTTCTCTTTCACTAAAGAACTTTCATTTTTACCCTTGATCCATCCTTCACCCTTGAGCTTCACATTCCCACTAACTGCTCATTGTTGGTGAGAACAAGATGTAGCATAGCATTCTTTCCTTTGTCTATTGCTATTTTTATGAAATACTCTCATATTATTCCTGTCTTGCGCTGAAATTTTTCCTCTGAAATATTATTGATTTTGTGTTTTATTTATCCTAATATTTGAGAGAGTGCTCATTTTATCTGTAAATTAATCAAAATAATTATTTCATATTTCACTTTAGAGTCTTCTTTTAGGGGTGGTTCTTGGGTTTTTTCCAATGAACTTTTTGTTATTAGTTCCTTGTGCTTCTGTTGTGGTTTCTGGTTTTCTATCTCAACGGGGCTTCCCAGCAGAAATTCACTTCCTTTGGTTATATGGAGCCAAAGAAGAAGCTTCCTGAGAAGCCTTGCTGACATGAGCAACTGGACCAATACACTGGGTCTAGTTGTAAAATGGGGGCTTTAGATGTGGGTTTTCCATTGAAGAGCTGATCTGCATACTCATGCAACTTCAGCCTTCATGCTGCACTTCTCTTTTTAGGCCCCAGAAGAGGCAACTCCGTGCTTAGACGTAACCTCTGCAATGATTTATCAAAATATCTAATTTTATGACTGTAATTATTCAATGACTCTAAGTGAAATATATTGCAGATGTAAAGTTAGCCAAATAAATAAATAAATCTTAAAGTTGGATCATAACTTATGATCTACATTGAATTCCACTTTGGGATGAGAATCCCAATGTGATATGCAAATGTGTTGTGTTTAGAGGTAAGGAAATGAGTCTGATTGATATAATCCCTCATTTTGGGCTTAAAATTCAATTTGTAAAACATTTTCAATATCTTTCTTTCTTTCTTTCTTAAGATGAAAAGCTCCATACAAAAGATGTACTTGGAGGTAATGATTGGACAAAGCTCCTTTAAAAAATGATGTTCTGTAAATAACTATAAAGAGCTCTCACATGAATTAAAATGCAAACATACAACTATTTCTGGTAACCAAGTGTTTTATAAGGTAGACAAAGAATTAAAACAAATCAGAAATTCAGGGAAGAATGTGTAACATTAGTACTGGCACAGTAAGTTTCCCCTTACTAGAGTGAAAATAATATTGGTGCCGACTATGAGCCAGAACCTCTGTTTGTAGATATCAATGATCCTTTGGCTTTGGTGGCTCTATACCAATTTCTACCAGCTAAGGAGCCGATACATTAACTCCACCAATTGCAATAAAAGTCTGTATTTTGCTTTGCAGAGTTTGCCATTTGTAGAATAATTTGTAAGGCAAGGGAAGCATTTGAACTTATGGTTCTCATCTTCTGGTATTTGAATAAATGACCATGTTTGTTGAAATGTACAGACTAAACTCTTCCAGCACAAATGGAATCATTAGACCCAGTTTCATAATCTGATTTGCTTATGTGATATGATGCCATAATTGGGGTTTTTTTGGTCTCTATTCTGCACTAAATTATCTGACCAAAATCATGGTAAGAATACTTAAACTAGTACTAAGCTGCATTTATTTCCTTTTTGTGTTTGGTTGTTTGGTTTTGATCGTTTGGGGGTTTTTTTAAGGAGAGTTTTCTTTATATTCCAGGGCTGGGAATGTGAATTCAGGGATTTTCTGAGCCCACTGGTTTGAAGTTCAGACTGCAGATTGATTCAGTGTGAGACACTCATGCCTGGGTTATCACCACACACTGCATGTAAAAGGAGAGAGTTCTCCATGTGTTGATCCCTGTTCTTGCATAAAGAAAAGACTGCACAATTGCTGCAAGAAACTTTCGAGTTGCCTTTGAACCTTGAAGGCAGCAGACCAGAAGCAGCATTATGGTAGAGATTTGAAGGTTTGCTGGTCAACATGGTTAAACTCAGAAGGTGAGATCTGGCATGTGACCTCTCAACCTTTTCACTTTCAGGGAGAAAGCATCTGCAGTTGTGTAATTATTGTGAATCTACATCCATGAGGATTCATGACAAAGATTATTATAGAGCTGCATGGCCAGATGAGAAGTGGTAAAGCCATCTGACAAGGGCCAGAACAAGTATATAAACACAGATGCTCTCTGTGGCTGCCTCATTCAGCAGTTTCTGAATTCTGGAGATTCTTGAACTGGTAGCCAGTCTGTTATGTGTGGGTAAATGACTCCTCATGACAGAATAATTTCTATAACCAGTCTTTTTTTTTTTTTTTTTTTTAATGAATTGCCTTCTATTGTGAGGGGTCTATTTGTGATATTTGGTCAGTTACAAATTGCTGGATGTTCAAAAAACCTGAGAAATCTACAAATGCCTGGTGAGGAAACTTGCCATTTTAGGTTTGATATTCGTTTAGGAAAAGACAGACTGTTTTTTTATTCTACATTTGAACAATGTCTCATGCAAAAGTCTTTATGCTTTCTCAAGCTCTCTGACAAGTGCTGTAATATATTATTTAGTTCTGGGGTTTATTCAGAGGTGAAAATTCTTCTACTTTACCATCTCTGTGAGCTAGCTTTTAGTGCCAAGAAAGGATGGAATTAAGTTCTGAAACTTAAACAATCGTTCTGTTTGAAGTTTATTTTTAAAACATGGAGGAAGGAGAAGAGCTCAGTGTTGTGGTTTCTAACTGATACTAAAATTTTATTATCAGGCACATCAATTGTTTGAGACATGTAAATGTGAACTGTAAGTTCTCTTTCTCAGACTTGTATCTGGAATCCATCTTCCCATCCAGTGAAAATATCAAAGCAGGATTTGTTCTGTAATAGTATTTCTCAGTAGAGGTCATTGTGCTGCCAGCCTTGACTGTACTGGGATTTGCTCAGAAGTGAGAAGTCAATGTTTGCTGTCACTCATTCCTCAGCTGTACCTTACTGTGCTTCTTCTGAATGAACCCTTACAGGCTTCCCAGAAGGTAGGCTGAGCCCTTGCTCTGAGCTTGTGGTGGTCAAAGATTCAACTTATAAATGGGTCACAGAGCTTAAAACTGCCCTATGAGACATCATTTGTTCTTGTTTCTCTGTTGTGTGTTTGTGCTGCACAAGGTACCTTCCCATTTCCTCTGAAAACAAACTTTTGCAGACCTGTCCTATGGTGTAGCCTCTCATCTGAAATGAGAACTCTCTGATCAAACAGTTTGATTTAGGAAGATGGACACTTTTATTGACGTTAAAACCATTTGCTTTCATCTCTTGACCTTCACTCTCTTTTTCTACACCCAGCCAGCAGCCACAAGCCCACACAGCTGCTCACACACTTTGGGAATTTAACCTAACTTATTGCTATAGTATATTTATTTGCTGATTCAGGTATTGGGAACTGAAGAAGACAAACAATAAAACATCTTTCCTTCCCCTTTCCCAGGCTCAACTGAACTGCAGACACATCTCCTCCCCTCTTGTTATCTCCACAGGTTATACTCAGTTCCTTTGGTGAGGCAGTGAGTGGTAACAGGGGTTTGGGGTCAAGATGTAGTGGTTTCTCTCTGCCTTTCCTTGTTTCTCACCCTTTTGTTCCACTGCTGCTTCCTTCTTACTAATTTCCTTTACACCAGTGTGGTCCCTCTGTGAGCCACAGTCTCTTTGGGGTTGTGGCTGCTCAGTTATGGAGCACCTCCAACTCCTCTGACCTTGTTATCCCCTCATTCCCTTGTTTCTATCCTTATCGCCTGGTTCCCTTGCTCCCTCCTTGTCTCCTCTCACGTTCCCTCACAGGTTTGTCTCTTCCCATTTGGCATTTTCTGCCCTTTGTTCGGTGTGTTTTCACAGAGGCCGCACACATGTGGCTGATGGGCTCCGCTTTGGCACGTGGTGGGTCCATTGCAGAGCCAGCTGGAATTGGCTGTGACCAGCACAGGAGAGCCCTGACCTCCCTCCTCCCCTGGGGCCACCCCTGCAGTTTCATGAGCAGGATGAGTGAGGAGCACAGGAGGCCAGAACATTCATTGCCCAGCTTCAGGTAGAGATGCAGGAGTAGGCAGGTCCGATTGTATCATCAGAGGGCCTATTTGGACGTAATTTATCAGAAAGGAACCCAGGAGGAATCTTGAAACTCATTTGTAATTGTAAATCCGATACATATTTCCACTTCAAGAAAGAACTGAACCGTGAAATCTGTGATTTTCCATGTAGCAAAGTAAAGTTAACTGTATGTGGAAAGAAAGTTAATTGAGTAATTGTATTTTGGCCTGAAATCCGGTACTGAGTAACAACTTGATATTTTGAAACTACAGTGGCCAGTTAATTTTCCTTTATAAGCTCAAGTCACACCTGAGAAGTGGTGCAAAAAAAAAAAGATATTCTGAAACTTTGTGTTGCAAATTTTGAAAATGCAGTTTGCATCTGAAAACAGCAGAAATTGTTGATACTAACCTTGACTTCAAGTTGCTATCAATCAGTTTTCATAACCAGGGTAGTTCTTGACTGGGTTTTTCATTGAGGGAGTATAGATAAATAGTGTAAGAGATAATTACTGTTTTATAGCAGCTGATGGGACATACTGAGGAAATTCTGCGAAATGTGTCTCTGGAAGACTTGACTGGAAAGAGCTATGGCACATATTAAATTATATCAGCAGTAAGAAGTTTTGTGCTGAAAAATACAGAGTTCTCTTCCTGTAGGATGCAAGATCATGTCTTAGAGCCACTCAGAAAGTGTTTGGCAAATCATCGACTACAGCTTGTCTGAATCTTTACTGAATGCTTTAGTCAATGCTTTAGGTCTGGGCTTGGGCTACAGACATGAGCTTTGAAGAAGAATTCTGAAATTCCTTCAAACTCTTATTTTGAGGTCTAATTTGGTCTATTTCTTACACTGAGCCAACAAGGAGGTTCCGATAAAACCTCTAAGTCTGCTGCAGTCTGTATGGGACAGATGAGGGATGAAGGTTTTTGCCCTGGATTCACCATACCACCATACTAGACACAGATTTGTTAGGAGATGCGATACCCAAAAGGAATCTCTCCCAATGCTTAAAACCTGCATGTTTTGGATGATAGTTAAAACATTTAGTTTTGTTTATATCAGTATAAATCACCCTCTTTAGAGCAAATGAAGGGCCAAGCTAGCAGAGTACTATACCTATACTTTCAAAAAAATCCCTAGCCAAAACACTTCCCTAAAATCAGCTATTTAATGCAGCCCCTTTGCCAGCTCATTGCTGTGGGAACTCAGTCTTTCATTTATTTATGAAACCAGACAGATTCTTGTCTTGTGTGCAGAGCTGAAATTCTAGGTAAGTGTCCAGATTTTTTTTTAAGTTTACTTAAGATGGGACTTTTTCTTTTTTAGTCTGAATTCAGTGGTGTAAATGGTATGACCATTCAACAGTACCTTGCCAATACTTGCACATTTTAGGTTTTGAAAAGCGTTGACAGTGACTGTAGACGTTCTGTTAGGGTTTACCAGATACCAGTTTGGAGTTTGAGTTAGAAAAGATGAATTTAAGTAAAGTGAATTACTTAAGATTATAGGGAAACTATGTGGGGATCTTTCAAAGCAGATTCCTGTCTTTAATTTCTATAACCCTATAGCCCAAGAATCTGTGCCCACCATTGCAGATAAATGATTAATGTGGCCCATTTTGGTTTCAGAATAAAATTAGATCAGTTTGTTGAAACACTTGTTGGACTGAAGTCAAAGAGAAAAATCCCATCAACATCAGTGAGATCAATTTACTGAGTCACTAGGATTTCACCATATATGCTTGGTGTCATCAAGATTTAAAAATAACTCACAAATTTTGACAGTACACTATAACATACTTACCTGAGGGATAATTAGAACATTCATGGTTAGTCTTGGATAAAATTCTTCCTTAGTAATATTTATGTATCCTGTCTCTCATTTGTATTTTAAAACATAACACAAAATAATCAAATATTTAATGAGTAAAATACTGATATATTGATTATTATATTTATGATTTTGGAAAAATGTAAATTATAACAGGGAAAAAAACCTGCAAGGCAACAAAACCTGATTATTGTTTTCTGTAAGAAAAGGGATATGTTTCTGAGTTCTATGTAAAGTATAACCCACATTAAACTGGCTGAAAATGTGTCTATTTACAGTGTTTATTAAACAATCAAATTTGCTTCTGGAACTCACAGTTCGTCTGAGTGTTTATGTATGTTCATATACAGTCATATGTTAGTCTGCATTAGG
The DNA here is from genome assembly GCF_022539395.1 of Myiozetetes cayanensis. Classification (NCBI taxonomy): domain Eukaryota; kingdom Metazoa; phylum Chordata; class Aves; order Passeriformes; family Tyrannidae; genus Myiozetetes; species Myiozetetes cayanensis. Next base: position 56,188,296 of record NW_026087521.1, on the reverse strand, counting down.
AAATAAAACCTAAGTTTGTTTCAACTGGTTATGAACCAAAGTGACTTAAATACCTGCATTTAATGCAGGTCAGTATTTTCTTTGGAAAATTAGTAGTTATGCTAAGAAAAACTCAATATCAATAATAACGCATTTTCACTTCACAATGTCTTTTAAAAAATGTATTTAAATTGATGTGGATAATACTTAAAAAGTTACATTTTTGATGAAACTGGAAGATTAGTTACAAAAAATGCTATTAATTTTAAAAAATCAAAATACAATGTCACAAGCATTTAATTTAAATGCTGCCTTCTAATAATAAATTCCTTTTATCTGTTTTATTAAAAACATTTAGTCTTGTATTGGAAGTAGTACTGGGTTGTTTCATTTGATTTGTTTTATTTATATTCAAAGAATTATTTTTTATTTTGAAACATACCATTTAAAAAATATTATTCATTTTCAACAGGATTCAAGTTTTGATATCTAAATAATGGTAAGTCTACAAAACTTCTATTCTATTTCATTACCGAGTGTTTCAAATACTAAGAGTCTAAGGTAGACTCTTAGTCAAACTCAAATTTGGGGGGATTTTTTAGCTTTTTAGAACAAGGTGTTCTAAAATTATAATAAGCAGTTTTCTGAAAATCCACACTTGGTTTCCTGTACTGGCATAGTATGGCATTATCTCTGCATAATTGCTTCAGAAATTATATGTAATAATTTTTGTCATGTCAATGTTATCGAATGATGACTTTGGCTTCAAAAGTCATGTTAGACAATTGATACATACATTTCTGTATTACAGGCTATAAAACTCTCAAACAGTATTAACACCCTTTATGTAAACTTCTGTTGTAAATTAAGGAAATGAACCTTGAAACATTTGACCAAGTGAGTAATGTTACCCGTGTAAGCTCTCCCACTGACCTCAAACAGACTTCTCAAAGCAGTGAGAACTTTCTCATAGTAGTAAAAAATTATGGTAATGCCTCAGTGCCTGCAAAATGCTTGTTCCAAGAGGATGTGTATTCTATACAAGCACTGTATTTGTTTGGGATCTGCTGATTGACAATGCTGAAAAAACCAGCCCGGTCTTTTCTGGTTCCTGATCACAAAAATGTTCTTGCAGAGTTTTCCTGACCAAGATGTCCTGGGCCAGGCTTTTGAAGATGCATTAGAAGTACTGCAGCAGCACTCTGACAGAGAAATGCAGTATTCACCAGGTAAAAAAGACCCATATTCCACTTCATTTACCACCTCCTATTTTTACAGGAAAATAGCTTGTAAAACATATAGGTGGGAGAGTAATTTTGAGATGAATTAATGGAGAGCAGAGGGATGTTCTGGGAGGATGAAAAGGAGGAAGAATATTTGCAGGGTTTCCACCCCTCTATTAGTACAGCCCAGTGTGGTGAGTATCTTCCAGGTCACAGGACAGGGAAACTGTTGGACTAACCCTCTCTACCTGCTCCCTAGTATCAGCTCAGGAACACAGAGCTCAGGTTTCCTATAATCAGAGGATATATGACCATAATGCAGCAGCCATTTTCCAGTTCTGATGCTTTAACTTAAAAATGCCATTCTGCTATGCTATGAATAAACTCATGAACTCCAGTGAAAAAAAAACAACCCAAACAAACAAAAAAAACAGCAGGTGAAATTAATTTCCACATTTAACTTTTTTTACATTAATATATAAATTTAAAATATTTTATTCAAGAATGATAGTTTGAGTCCGGATAATTAATAGAAAATTATTTTCCTTGGCTTCAAGAGTTTTATATCTTAGGAAATATAAAGTGCAATAAAGCTGTAAATTGTTCCAGTTCTGGCAAGGTTTTGGCAGTTAAATTACTATAAAATTTAAAATCTGTGCTTGGTGTTTTCACACTGTAAACAGAAATGGAAGGAAAGGAAAGTAGCAGGGTGCATCAAAAATTCTCTAAGTTCGTAACAAAATATGTCCTGTCTTTTGCATAAAATGCATTTCATACAAGGAAATTTATTTACATATTATCTATTATAAATTATTATTATATATATATATTCTACATGTATAATTATTCTCTAATTATCCAATTCATTATGTTTGGTGACTTCCTTGCCCTCCATTTTGTAGTAACCAAACTATTTCATGGTGCTATGAAATATCTGACATTTTATCTTCAAAAAAATTTGCTTTCTCCCTTCTTCTCTCCCTTTTACTCACTTGGTTTTTGCTACCTCCTCCTAATTATCAGGTTATAAAAATTGCCTGACTGTGATCAACCATCACCACCACCTCCGAGCAAATCCCAGTTACTGTGTGGCACCATCTACGGAGGAGCAAGGGTATAGCTGGAGAAATGTAAGTGATTATCACTAGCAGGCAGACATAACTGGAATAATGATTGCTCACTTGTGATTCCTAAAACAAAATCTTTATTCTAACACTAATGGGAATTTGGTCTGGCCAGGCATGATTCAGATGAAACTTCCTTGGGATATATTTGAAAAACATGATTAATAGTATAATTTTAGGAGTCATCTTTGCTCTTTGCCTCTGGTGCTCTTCTGTGGTTCATCACGTCACATGACAACTAACAAACAAGCCTTCAAGTATACAGGGAAAAGGGCTTCTTTGTATTACCTGGGAACAGGCAGAGAACAACAAATTCCAACCTCAGCATATCTTCTACCACTGTGAAAAAGTACCACAACTTTGATTTCTCCAACAGCTGTTTGCTTTAAAAGTTCTGGAAAGACCATGAGTATCAGGACTCTGAGCTCAACTTCAGCCAATAGAATTCATATTCATTTTTAAAAACACTGGGAGTGTGGCCTCCAGGAGTGATGGAAAATGCAGGGGAAATAATAGATTCCACAAAAGGCCATTTTCAACCAACAGATTAATGACAACATGACATAGGAACTACAGAGTCTGTAGGGGACACTGTCCAGGTGGCTCTTGTCTTTTACTAACTCTGGAAACTGTTCCTCCTCCGCTTACAGCAGAAGGGCAATAATGCTGTTTTCCTTCTTAGTTTCTTGCCTAGTGGGCAGATATTGCCCCTGGACATAAATTAGTGCTGCTTTTTACTGGTAAACCTTCCTTCCTGGCTGAGAAAAATCTTCCGTGGATGGGGTGATGAAAGGTTGCATTTTGAAGGCTTCTGGCATTACCACAAGTTTCTTTTTCTTTTGTGGATGTACTCTATTAGTAACTTTTTGTTGTCTTAATTCTTGAAGAACAGTGCAGCGGATTTTTATGCAGATGAGACTGTCTACCATACACTGCAGAATACTCCAGAAAGTCAAGTGATGCATCCTGCTGCTGGCCAACCAAAACCAGGGAAAGGTCTGTAGAAAGATAATGTCTTGAACATTACGTTACTTCAAAAAAATCTCTTGGCAAATCATGCTTTCTCCTTTTCCTTTTTTTTTTTTTACTTTCAATAGGAAACAATAAGTGAACATTCATTAGTAAGGAAAATGCAACTGCTAAAGTTCAGTTCCCAACTGCTAAATCTTATAAGATATGATAAATCTATTATTAACTTACTTTGTCCTTGCTTAGTACCTGGAAAAACAAAACAGGGATTTTTTCACTCCAAATCATCTGGGATGAAGTCTGATGCAGAAAAATAAATCTATATAAATCTAAATAAATCTTTTATTTCATGTGGTTCAACAAGCAGTGATTTTCTTGAAAGTTTTTTACATACGTGAATATTTTTGCACCTGACTCATGCCTGTCTTTGTTTGCTTTTCAAACTACGTTTTAGCTTTTGCCACTCCCAGTGTGCATTTTTATAGCTATTTTTCTGCTCCTTTGGTTGACTTTACTTCAATGGATATCTATTTTGCAAAGAATGTGTTGGGTGACATTGGTTGTTACTTTTTTTTTTTTTTGGTGGGACTGCTAGATGAGATTTCCACAGATTCCACTCCAAACTGTTGTACCTACTTTTGAGTAGCTTCCTGGTTTAGCCACTCTGTGAAATCCCCTTCTCTCAACATTAACCACAGAGTGTCAGTTTTTGGTATTGTCTCTTCCCATTGATGCTGAACATTGTGGTCTCTGTTGCTTAATAGCTACTACTACTACTACTACTACTACTGCTACTACTACTACTACTATTACTACCACAGACTCTTTGGGACAATAGGAATAGTAGCCTCTATTTTAAAGTTCTGTACTTCGGGTATCTGAAATTCACCATTGCAAATGAGAACATTTCAATCCAGAAATTTTGCTTTTCTAGGTCTTACCCACTGTTGCACTGGGGAATTTTGCATGTCAGTATCTGATTTCACCTTCAGTTGTTACTGTTGTGTTAAACTTCATTTCCTATTTCCTATTTCTTTTCCTATTTCTGTTGCCAATCTTTCCCAGAAGGCAATACTGCAGAAATTATTTGAGTAACTTACTATTCCTATGGGCTTATCTTGTGTCCTTTTATGGGTTTCTTTGTGTCCATGGTGATATTCCTGCCAGAAACTGTGATTTGGGGGACTATTTCCCCTGTACCTAAATAAATTTAGTCCTCTTAGTTTCTTATTGACACATGAGAAGTTTTTTGTGCTCTAACAAGTAGTGTGGCTCTTTAGGAATAGATCTGTAGATGAAACAATCAGTATTGAGGGCCCAAATCCTGTGTTTCAAGTGCTTCACAAAGGTTCATTTAGGGCAATCTCTATGCTGGCCACAAGTTCTGAAAGCTGTACTGGTTTAGATATGCTTCTGGAAAGCATCTTCTGAGTTAGGTTTCTTCTGAAAAGAGTCCAGTTCATGCCCATCAAGACCATTCCATGGGGTACTCCAGAAATGTGTTTGAATTAGTCACATTCTCCCCAAGAGAATTAGACTGCTTCAGGACAATTCAGCTCAGAAGTTTAATGCAGATGCTCTGAAACACCCTCTGGAGGAACCTGCTTCTCTCCAGTCATCACATTAGAAAGCTGCAGGCATTTACCTGCTAGCTTAGACTTTAGGGCCTGGTACTGAACTAGCTTATGCAATAAGGTGCAGTACACAGGCCTGTAAACTAACCCCAGCTCAAATTGGTGCCCTGTCCAACCAAGATATCAACTGGAGGCAATGTGTCTAAAATGAAAGTATGGGCAGAAATGACAGCTGAACTTAAGAGGGCAGACAGCATGAAATCAGATGCTGCTGCAGACCTGGCTACGTGATCCTTTCCCAGCAGAAATTGAGTCCACAGTAGTCTGTGAATTTCCCCCGATCTTATTTGTTCTGCCACAGGTTTATAGGATAATTAATGTTGGCAAGGACTTAAATAGGTCACCTACTAAGAATTGTCTGCTGTGACCAAGCTTTTAAGCTTCTTGTCTCAGTAATATTATATGTATTTCTAATAGCATATGTACTTCCAGTCACAGGTCAATTTTTATTTCGATAATGAAACTTTATTAATTTTTTGGAAAGTACCTCTGATTTCAGGCTCCTCTTTTCCCCAGTCCAACTGTTACTTCTCTCCTCTTTCCTTATCACCAGATACAGAATTACTGTCATCCCTGACAGATGTCTTTGACCTCAGTGTTCCTTAGCAACTGTTACTTTTCCCCTGTTCCTAGCTTAAAATAACCACACAAGACAAGACTTTAGGTGCAGCTGCTTGTTTGCACTTTGGTTAAAGTGGAAGATGTTCTTCTGCGTAGATTCTCCTTTCTGCAAAATGTTCCTCTTTGTCTCATAATCTTAAATTCTTCCTCCTCACAGCAGCTTCTTGATCACCCTTGGCTTTGTGAAAGGAACTAGAAGTACTTCAGAGAGGAGGATCCACAAGATCTAATTGAAGCTAAATTAGCCCCACTAGTAAACTTAAGTTTAAAAACTGAGCCTGTGGAGAAAAAAACTTAGCTGACTTAGTTACTAAGCTTGCTTTATTCTGCATGGGAATTCAAGTTGATATTTCTGCTGATTTAAAAAACATTACAGGGTACCAGAGGTCTAGCTCCTTTTTGAGAAACCTACATGAGGTTTCTGGTTAAAAACTAGCCTGCTTTTCCTGCTCACCCACTCACCATTTCTTATATCAAAGACTACCTTGCATCCCCAAAACATTCCTGAAGCAAACCTGACAAAACTGAGCCATCTCAAAATCTTGGAGTTTTGATTAAACAGGGAAACTATTAATCCAAAAACATTCTGACTGGCTCTCCAGAACCTCTTTCCCACCCTGTCTGAGGCTGTATTTTCTTAGTGTGTGTTCCTTCACCATGCATCTGCACAGCATGTGTCTGAAGGCTGCTAAAAGTGGCTTCTGAGACCTAGTGAAGGTGTAGACCAGTGAAGTCACCAGATATTTGTCATGATCCCCAAATAACCTGCTCTTGAAACTCTAATTACCAAATCCCTTTCTGTCACCACATGTTTCAGAATAATGATCCCATTTGCTGTCACTGGTCTTCCATTGAATAGTTTATACTGATCTTTTAATTTGCAACAGGGTAATAGGTTAAGCTATGCTTTTGTCTGTAAGATCTTTTCCAGGAAAAAGACAACTGCTCATCTTTGAAAACAAGCATGAGTTCTGTTCTGACCTTTTGTACTTTATCTCTTTTTAGGTAGAAAAAAACTGCGACTATTCGAGTACCTCCATGAGTCCCTGTATGATCCAGCAATGGCAAACTGCATCCAATGGGTGGATAAGCCAAATGGTGTCTTCCAGTTTGTCTCCAAAAACAAGGAGAAACTTGCAGAACTGTGGGGAGAAAGAAAGGGAAACCGCAAGATCATGACATATCAGAAAATGGCCAGAGCACTGAGGAATTATGGAAGAACAGGCGAAATAATTAAAATTCGTAGGAAGCTGACGTACCAGTTCAGTGCTGTTGTTCTAAAGAGACTTGCTCCATCTTATTTCTTAGGAAAAGAAACAGTTTATCATCCCTACATTCAGTCTAATCAAGAATATCAGTGTGCAGATGACTGGACCAGTTACAATAATTACATGTACAACAATGGTTATGCATTGCAGCATTCTAACAGCTAGAGTTATCCTTCACATTAATAGTTCTTATCCAGCAATACTTCCCAGCACAGAAACTCTTCTCTTTACATAGATTTTCCTTTAAGTTATCATACATGATACATGAAGAGGAGGGTTTAAAAAATTATGTTGGCCTAGTTTTGTTCCTTTTGAAGTTAATGATATACAGTCACTGAATGTTGAAGAAAAACAGCAGCTGTAGGACACATTCTATTCTCCATTATGTTAATCAAAGGAATTACTGTAGTTTCAAGATGGTATATCCAAGATTAGGATCCAGGCTTTTGTCTGTTAGTGGACACCAAAGATCCCATCCTGAAAACACTCATCAGAAGTTTTATACATATTTCCAATCAGAAATTTAGATGGTGTTGTGCTATAGTTACTGCACTCCCCTAAAGTAGAAAGGGAAGAGGTTTGTCAACTGCATGAAGCTACTGTCTCCTTTTTTCATCATTATTCTTTATTAAAAGACATTTTCTGAGTGAATGCCTGGCTGAATGATAGAGTCAGCATGAGGGTACACCTGTTGACCAAGTTTTTAATCCCTAATCACTTAAATTAACATATCCTAGCACAGATCTTGATGTGGTATTTAGATTGCCAGGTGCACATTTCACTGTTGGCAGTGGATTCATTGGGACCATGAGTTTGTAAAGGATTGTGCTTTTCATGAAGTTATTTGCAGTTCTTCCCCCACTAATACGAGAAGCTCAACTTTTAACCAGCAGTTCTGTACTCACCTAACAAACATAGCTTTGCCATGTATTTTAGGAGTTAGAACTTTATAAATATAAATACAATTTCACTTCTCCATCTCTTTTCCTACATGGGAATGTAGCTGAAAGGCTCAGTGATTTTACAGTCTCTTCATGGGGAAGAAGAACTACATTTAGGTAAAAATAGAGTAGTAACCACTTATTCCAGGAGAATACCTATAAGGCTACTTTTTTCTCATACTTCTGTTACCTGATTGACTCGTGTCATCATATCAGTTGTCTGTTGTGCTAAGATATTTCCATTCAGCTGTGTTCGATTTCAAGTTCTGCATTTTGCTTCAAGTGAGTACAGACACAGATATTAATAAAGACAAAATTAATTTCTGTGGAGAGGCGTAAATGACGGCCTGATATGTTTGATGAAATTCAATGACTTTGATAGTTGCCCCTTGCTCTGTCTCCTGCTTACTTGTACAGGGATATAATTTTATGTAGCAGACACAATGCAACACACTCAGCTTCAAGGTTTAGAAGTAGTACTTTGGTAAGATGAAAGATGTCTACTCTTTGAAATACAAAACATGTTAAGTAGCACTAAAAAGAGATTTTATGTCAGTAAACATGTGCCAAAATAAGAAGGTCATAACTGCATTGTTAATATTTCATTTTGAGTGTAGTGCCTTATAAAATATAAACATTGACACAAAATAGACACTAGAATGCATCTGGTCTTACAGAACTGAATCTGAATCCTACTGCAGCACTGAATGCAGTGGGAGTTTCGGTCTTACAAAGGACTGAGGTCTTTCATTTAGGATCCTTCACTATGTGGACATGTGTAAATACAACCCCTCAACTTTCATAATGTACATAAATTTGCCAAGGAAATGCACAGTTGAGTTACTTGCCATCTATCACCCTTTGCACACTGGTAACATACACTGGATTAAGAGCCTTCTTGGTGTAAAATGCTTACATAATCGGTGTAAAAAGCTAACTTAATCAGTATGTTTATATTAATTTCCCTCTAATTCATCTACTTTTTAAGGAAATAAATACTTATTAAGACTCTTTCTTATCCTTTTAACTTGGGTATAAACATTAGTATTTTCTTCCTGTAAAACTGGTAACCAGATGAGATGTTATGGTTCCAACTGGGAGAACAGTAGAGAGCTGAAAGAGAAGAGCATAAGGGGGAAGAAGAACTGAAGGAAATTCAGGCAGACTAAATAAAATAAATAAAATAATAATAATAAAATAAATAATAATGGCCAGTCTTCGCGAGCGAAGATCCGGGGAAGGTCTTTCCACCTTCCAGCCTGCGCATTGGATTTTTTAGGTGAGACACAGTGTGCGCGGAACTGAGCCCACCCTTTAATCCTAAGGTTCATCTGCCGGGGCCAAGCGAGCTTGGACGGTGGCAGCGAGGTCCTCAGGACGTAGGTGGGTTGCCTTTAAGGGCTAACAAGCTCCACCTGCCCGGGAGTGGCCCTGACCGGGAATCGAACCCGGGTCTCCGTGGTGATAGCGCGGCGCCTTTACCACTGGACCACCAGGGGCTCCTCAGGCAGACTACAAATGAGGTAATCATAGTATCTGTGGATAGAAGGATAATGGTTTCAGCCACAGGAATTAACCATGGGAACGGGCAATGTCAGAAAGTGATTTCTTTGAAGAAAGGTACATGGCATCCCACCTTTTGCCTCCCCAACCAGATGGGAGGATTTAGAAGCTGCTACTGTAGTTCTGTGGATATCTAACTGTGCAATGCACTGATGCTGAGCTAACAAACATAAAAAGTTCTTGACTTTTAACAACACTTGAACCTAGCAGAGGCAGGTTAAATTATAAGCAAAAGCATAAGGTTGCCAAATATCTCAAGCACAGACTTAGGCTTACTGATGTCTAAAAGAAGGTGTAGCTGTTTTCACTGTGCAAGTGTTTAACCACTGAAACAATACAAGGGATATGGTAGATTAACTGTTTCTCAATGTCTTTAACCCAAGACTGTGCCCATTTTTAAGATGTACAGTACTGCAATAAAGTCATGATAAAGTCATAGCCAAGTACCACAAAACACAAGACTGAATGTATGAAATTGGACTCCTGCTAGTCTCAGTATTTGCAGGATCCTGTCATGTAACTCCACATAGAAAATTCAAGGCTATGTGGGGAGATCTAAATAGAACTGAGGTGGGTGCTTGTAAGGCATTTTGATTCCCAATGCTTGGGCACCTCACTCTCCCTTCCTGTCCTCCCACCTTCAACCTCTGTGTAGCATCTCTGATCTTTCCCATCTCCACAGGATTAGACACAAAGTGTGATGGTGCCAAGTACCCAAGGGAAATATGAGAGACCCTTCCCAAGAGAGCATCTTTATCCCATCTATGTAACCCGTGATTACTGGCCCATTGCTCCCATTGTTGACTTCTCCTCTGTCTCTCTCCTGTCTCCTTTCTCATCACCCAGCCAAATCAGACCAGAAAGCAGTCTGTCTGCCCACCCATCTGCCTATATTTCAAACACACCTCTGACTTAGAGGCTGCATCTCACCTAAAAAGAACCCAGGAAAGGGCATAGGTGTGGGGAAAGAAGCTGTGCTCCTTCCAGCTCCTGCACTCAGTGTCCCACTTTAAGCAATACACCAGTCTGAGCAAGGTGCCCCACGCTGAAGTCCTGCGTGTATCTACCCACTATGAGAAAGACACTGAGGTGCTGGGGTGAGTTGAGAAGGGCAATAAAGCTATTGAAGGGTCTGTAGCACATATCTTATAAAGAATGGCTGAGGGACCAGGAGGTGTTTAGCCTGGAGAAAGGATGCTGAGGGAAGACCTTATTGCTCTCTACAACTATGTGAAAGGATGTTGTAGTGAGGTGGGGGTTGATCTCTTCTGGCAATAACCGAGCATTAGGACAAGATAAAATGGCCTCAAGTTTCACCACAGGAGGCTTAGATTCGATATTAGGAAATATTTCTTCACTGAAAGGATTGCCAAGCACTGGAACAGGCTGCCCAGGGAAACGGTTGAGTCACCATCTCTGGAGGCATTCAAAACACGTGTAGATGTGGCACTTAGGGACATGGTTTAGTGCTGGGTTAATTGTTGGACACAACGATCTTAGAGGTCTTTTCCAACCTAAACAATTCTATGATTCTGTAATACTTTGGCTCATGATGCTTCAGGCACTCATGAGCCTTTCAGAAGCCTCTGAAGGGATGGAAGAAATCAGCTTGCATGGATGTAGCTAGGCATGTGGTTAGTCTCCTTGCTCATCCCTTGCACCAACTTTGCAGTCTGGTCTCTGTTCAGACATGGCAGACAAGATCAGAGAGTCCCAGGGAAGAGCTGAACTGATGCCTGTCCCCAGCACACAGTACTTGTTTGCTCAAGTGATCTCAGGTATGATATCACACCTTCTACATAGAATCACTGAATGGTTTGGGTTGGAATGACCTTTAAAGGCCATTTCATCCAACCACCCTGCCAATAAGCAGGGACATCTTCAACTAGATCAGGTTGTTCGGAGCCCTGTCCAACCTGACATTGAATGTGTCCAGGGATGGGGCAACCACCACCTCCATGGGCAAACTGTGCTGGTGTTTCACTACCCTCGTGTAAAGAGCTGTAGAAACATCAGCTGCAGCTCCAGCACTGTGCTCTGATGGAAGGTCTCTGTGCTACCCTTTAGGATGGCATGAGGTGGGGGTGCACCTTGGTGGAGTGAGTTGCCACTTTGGAGTGGGTGGTGGCTCTGGGCCCACAAGATGGCACCAGTGGACAGCTTTTCACAGGGGGGCTGTGACACTTGCAGGCCTTCAGGTCATTTGCTCTCTCAGCGTCCCTGCTATTTTTTTCCTTTGCCCCCTTCCACGTTTAATTTTTTTCACCTTCATGGACAGCACTGCTGCTGATGCAGCAGAAAAAACACTGCCTTTTGAAGCTACCGCCTGTCCAGTTCCAGCTGTGGCAGATACAGAAAGTGTCATGATAGAAACCCCACAAATTAAAGCAGATACATTATGTCAGCAGATCACAATTCCGTGTTGACTACCTGAAAAACTGTCAGTTTTACATCTGACACTCAGTGTCTTCTCCAAAATAAATATGACTGCAGTGGCCTCCAGCATGGCTGAGGGTGATGCATGAGGAAGAAATAAAGTTTATCTTTCAGATTTAGACTCTGGGATTCCTGCAGGCAGGTATTACATAAACAGCCTTACAGATTCTGTGAAGGAGACAGAACTAGAGCACCTTTGTAATGTATTTTATCTACCCCCTCTTTCCTGGCCTTTGCAATGTTTATGTATGCCCTGTTCAGTAGATCAAAAGCAGGAGAGATTCTTACCTTCCAGCTGAGAAATTATTTGATCTGATTTAGTTTGATTTGAATTTGACTCCAGTGAAACTTTGGCAGCACTTCGAGCACACATCAGCACTTTGAGTACACATCAAGTACCTGCCTCCACCTTGTCAGACACCTACCAGACGTGTGTTCAGATGGTAGATGGGTCTTACTGCCCTACCATCCCAAGTAAAGATGGATGCTATCTCCTGGAGAGCACTGAAGTACCAATTCCCACTATTTCCATGCTGAGATCTTCTATCCTCTCACAGATCTGCCTATGTAGGGTTATCATTAGTGCACTGCTTAGTGAGTATAAAAATGATGCAAAATACTTCAAACAGTAGTGAGCTTTCTTCCCCCAAGAAACTGCCCCATGGATTCTTTCCTAAAAAGCGTCCTGAGTGCCAAACGTAATCAAAACCATGTATTCTTCCTATTTTTTTTTTTTTTTATTACTGAGCTGCCCCTTCATTCTCAGTGACATCTAAACAGACTGCAAACACTCACTGGTGAACTCACAGGGTGACTCTGGAGCTCAATATGGGTGCTCAGGCTATTTTCTGGTTATGTTTCATTGACCTTGGAAATTTTCCTAGTTTCCTAGTTTTTGAACTTTCTTTTATGGAAAAGGTCAAGCCCAGACTGTCTCTAAAATACAGGAGCAGATTCCTACATCCATGCCTAAGCTGAAGGCGACAACATTGCATGTGCCTGCTTCTGTTTTCATGAACTGATTTTCTTGAGAAACCAGAGAGAGTCTGGGATCATAAAACAAAATTTGTATTTTAAATATTTTTTTTGATGATGGTCTTCAATTCTGCTTTTAATCTGCATTTCAGAGTGAAATATTTGCTGTAATATTCTATAAACAACACGATTAAGGGCTCACATACATTTTAGAAGATGTGGAAAACTTCACAGTCAGTGCACTATGTAGAGAAATCCTCGGTTGACGGTGACAGCAGAGGGCGTCTGCCAAAATACATGTTCTTGAGTTTTTCAGGTCCAGCAGAGCTCCCTGTGAGTTACCATGTGGCCTCCTGCAAGTGGCACTTCATGGGCAGTCACTCTCCACCCGTGTAAGGACCTCTGCTGAAATCTACCACTTGTTTCAGATCTTATTTCACCCAACTTCTATCTGTCTTACCTGCTGTGAATTTCATGTGGCATAATCTGGAGCAAAAAGTAGCAGCAGTATCCTATGGACTCACCCTTGGTTTATAAATGTGCATCCCCAGCAACACAGTGCCTATGCTATAGTATGGCTGACTTATCCTGTCTTTTATCATCTCACCTCAACCTTCTTTGGTAGATTTCAAAGGGCTCTGTAAAAGTACCATTACTGCCGTTGTATCTGCAGGAAGAGCAGAGCATAGATGAGTTATGGTCACATGTGCAGGGACTCAGTGGCAGATGAGCCTGTCCTGCAGCCAACAGTCAGGCCCACCACGTGCTGATCCAGCTTCCTGCTGTTCCTGAGACATCAAAAGAAACAAGTAAAATAATTAACTGAATCCAGTCCGTGCACTGAAAGTGTCCAAAAGAGAAGTGAGCAGTGCTCCACTGACACATACAGCACAACTGGAGGCAGCATAAGCTTTTCATATTACTCCACAGCACACATGAGATTTGAAACATGGGATCATAGAATAGAATTGTTAAGGTTGGAAAAGACCTCTAAGATTGTTGTGTCCAACCTTTAACTCAGCACTGCCAAGTCCACCACTAAACCAGGTCCCTAAGCACCACATCTATATGTCTTAAATTCCTCCAGAGATGGAGACTCAACCAGTTCCCTGGGCAGCCTGTTCCAGTGCTTGACAACCCTTTCAGTGAAGAAATATTTCCTAATATCCATTCTAAACATTTCCTGGAGCAACTTGAGGCCATTTCCTCTTGTCCTACGGACACCTTTTCGCCAAAGCAGAGTATTTCTTTTTTCTAGTGAAGGAATTTATATCTAATTTTGACAGTTGGGAACCTCTGTGCAGGCAGCTTTTATCCTGGACATATGTTTTAAAATACCACTCTCCCAAGGCAATATAGCAGCTAAGAGGCACCAGCCACCTTGTTAGGAAATTACACATTGAACAGTCAGTGTTGATACAATGGATTATAAGGTGAATTACAGTGCAACCAGGCTGTATTAGCAAGATGCCATCAAACTGCATGCAGAGTGTAAACTGGTGGATGGAAAAGTAAATTCCTTATTTGACATTCCAGAAACACATAACCTGAGCCAAGAGTTCAAGAACCACAATGAAATAAAAAGATAGACAGCTGGTTGTTTGTCATGATATCTCTGTGTAGAATTAGAGGCTTTAATTACATATGGGTAATATTAATGACAGTTTAAAGTGGAATGTAGCTAATCATTATGGTACTGTCTCCAAGCAGGGTGCTGGGAAGCAATATAATATTTTCTTTCAAAGGAAATGAAAACTCAGCAAATCTATTTTTGAGTACTAGCAGTGTGTAGTAGTCTGAGGATCTAGGCTGAATTTTCTGCCTTGTTAGAGCAGTATTCAGTCACAATTAGAAGACACAATTCTTTACAGATTTGGCTAATCTCTCTAGTCACACTGAGAACCAGAAAGCACAGGAGATGGCTTAAAAATAATGAGATCAGCTTAAAATAATAATATTTGAATAATTTGGTTTGTCTTCTAGTTTTAACCTTTTTAATTTTAGGTTCCCAGACTGCACCCAACAGTGCTGAGACTAACACTCTTTTCAAAAAGGGAACCAGAGGCTTCCAAGCAGGAGCTGTTGAAAAAGCAGCACATTTGGAGAGATGCAGGCTAAAGAGGAACACCCCACCTTCTGTACAAGTATCAACTTGCTTTATAATGGAGGCAAACCCACCCACTACAAGTGGCTATTGACTTGCAGATAGGGATGAAGGAAAAACAGCGGAACACCAAGATGGTCTCTGGCCACTGGAAGTCTGTGCAGTCACAGAGGCAGACATGTTTTCACCCAGCTGTGAGAAAGACGCTACTGCTCTTAGTTTCCTCTCAGCTGGTTTTAGGAAACTGGTTTACTTTGGACCTCTGAGGTCTGCAAAGCCTCTCAGTCTTCATAGACTGAGGCATAGGATTTAGGCAGCATTTTGGTATGCTGGGACAAAATCCAGAGGATCTAATTGTCCATTATGCTGTTTTAACAGTCCACAGTATTCAAACCAGATGAGAATCAGGACTAAACATCTCAATAGACCTTGAAAGGTCTGAGACTCTTGCTAAGAGCAGTCCTGCAGGAAAACTGCAGTTTTCACTTGGTCACATTATGCTGTGTCCTGTGAAAAGTATGGTAGAAATGGAAAGCACTGGATTGGCTACAGAGCTTCAGGGCCCTGCAGTGCATGTTCCCCTCTACCATGGATTTGGCTGCCTAGGCTCACAGTCAGGTTTGACAAACTGTTGTCTGGACTTGAAAATGTTGTGAAGAAAGAGTTGATTGAGAAGAAGCTCAAAGAAACCTCAGCAAGGGCTCTCGCTCTTTTCTTGAGAGCTGCGTTTAATCTGACTTGGACCCTGCCTGAAATGTAATGCATCCATGGCCTGTCTGGCCATGTATCTTGTTGATCCTGACTCATGGACTGCCTCTGTGACATTGCCTCAGCCATTGCTCAGCACTATGGACTTGTCTGGTGATCACTTGACTGAGTCTGACCTGATTTCTCTGTTTGGTCCACCTTGTTATCTAAGCATCCTGCTCCTTTTCCCTTGTGGAGTAGCTTGCCCTTGCTGCTCATGGACACAAGGGCAGCCAGGCTGCAAATGACACTAACACATCCTGGGAAGTGTAATGAAACACAAACTCAAACGGAATTGCTTAAAAATAGTATCTAACTGGTTCTTCAGAGTATTGTTTGGTGTATGGAAAGCATTTAATTCTCTCTCTGACCTCCGTTCAAAAAACCCCACCTCTTACACAGCTCATGTCTACAGAGGGAAGTTTTCTTGCTTGGTGCTTAACTTTGAATTTAAACCACTGTTGTTAGGCTGGTATTTTCCTCTCCTCGTGTGAGTTCTTATTCCTCTGGGTTTCAGCCAAATTCACATTTCTCTGCAATAAGCATTAACCCTAGTATAATGTCAGTAGTGTAAGTGGACTTCTTTATCTGAACTAAGCAAAGAGATGTTTTAATGAAATAGCTCTACAGGATTTGGACTGTTGCAGGCTGCAAGTAACATGGAAGATTTGTTATGTTATGGAAACATACGTCTTTCTGCTTTCTGTATTGATCTCTCTCAGATAGAGTTTTCTTTAATCTCCAGTGTCTATCTGTCAGTTCGATTTCTTCTCATATTTTAGCTGTAATTCACCCATTGGTTTGCCCTCTGGCATGGTGAGGACAGCAGCACATAATCAATGGCAGGCTTTCTCCTATTAATCTTGTTCAGTAAGGTCCTGATGTTCTTCCTGCAACAGGCAAGAGGACAGTTCACATCGGCTTCAGTGTAGGCAGGAGTGCCCCAAACACGAATGGCTTCAGCAGCAGGTGCTCCAGGGTATCCACATTAATCTTCTCCTTTGCTGAAATTAGGACTTTTGCCACCCTCTACTGGGCTGAAGTCAAACATCCATGGAACCTGACTCTCCAGCATTGGGTGTGAAAGGTGTTGCCATATAAAGCTCTCCATTTATTTTAATTGCAATAAAACACCCCAACTAGTTCACTTGAAAGCCTGATACCTTTAAAAGTGCTTACAATTACCTTAAGCTGATCTTCTGAGACTGGAAGGAATAAACCACAAGAAAGGTGAATTTTTTTACTTTCCAGTGACAAAAATCTCCCTTTCTTACATTTTTTTTATACCTGGAAACAGGTACAGATGTGGGATTTGGGTCAGAGAAATGACTCATTAACCTGAGACTTGGGTCAGAACCATTTGGGAGTAAAGGAGCCCTGATTTCGGAGTCTCAGTCTACCAAAGCCATGAACTGCCTGCAGTAGGACTGGACATGAACATATGCCTTTGTACTACTGTGTCATAGTTAATTTTTCAACAACAGCTGTTCAAAGATATTCAGAGGCCTGGAATGCTGCAGTACTTCCTGGGGAGTTAGATTAAGCTTCAGTTCTACAGGGATTTTGATCTGTAAGTCTTTATTTTGTATGTTGTACAACTCACATAAGTCCTTTCAGGCACAGGCTTGCACAGAGGAGATCCATTGCCTAAATGCAGTCCAGCTGGTCAGGAACTCAACAAATATGCAATTTATGTGATTACACAACCAAACACGACATTTATTTCATGTATATGTTCATAATCACTCAATATCCAGTCTCCAAAGTTTTTATATATTAGCATCATTTATGTTGCATAATGCAATACATATGCATGCACATAAAAGTTTATGTGTGATTACTGGGCACTGATAGAGTAAATATTTTGATTTTCTATATAAATTGAAACAGCAAGAGAAAAAGGCACGGGCTATTTGAATTCTTTCTAACCCTTTAATATGACAAAGGTTTATTACTGTTTTGAGTAAGTGGTTCATCAGTTAGATGAACTGCATCTCATGAAAATACTTTTCATATCATGTTGCCCTTTGAAAGTGAGTCTATTTTTAAATTTTTGCATGATTTATGTATTTTGGACAGGATCAATTTTTAATTTCAAGGTAGTGAGAGTTGTGTCTATAGAGATGCAGATTATAGTTACTCATTACAGCTTGTAGTAGTACTCAGAGCTGTTACTGTCTTAATTGTTTTGAGGACTTTGCATTATAATACAAAAGTAATAAAGCAATAAAGCTTTATTTCTAGCTGTACTTTTGCTAATATTGGATAATAGGTAAATAAATGCTTTGTATGATAATTTGAAATAAAACAAAGTATAATTAGATATTTGCCTAGAACTGGAAGAGAGTGCTGCTTTGAATTGGTTGGAAATAATTTTACTCAAATGCAGGATAGAAGGGAACTTCTTAATGCATACATGTAAGGGAACTACATCCATACACAACATAAATGCTCCTACTACCTTATAGTTGGAATATCTGAAAAAAATTGTGGTTTTCGTATTTATTTCCTGATTCAAACGAAGGTAAATAGTTGGACTCTTTGCAGTGATTTAATGTCCTGTTGAGAAATTCAGTTTTATTTCCTGTTTCCCTAGGTTCTGCATTGCCCCAAAGTGAGTCCAGTCACCCACCTCTGAGGGGACAGATCTAACTGCATCCCAATTTGCCAGAGGTGAGAAGGTGTCTGTGAAGTTCAAAGGTCTGAACAGTGTTGAAAAACACCATGTTGGGGACAAGGTGAGCTGAACCCCAAAATTCCTCCTAATGACTTTTGTTCAGACCCTAAAAGTTAAAATAGAAGTGGGAGTTTGCTCCAGGGGATTAAGTCTTTTGTAGGCACCAAAAGTCCAGGGTATGTTTTATGAAAAAACACCAGGGTTGGTAAATATCCTCCCATACTTCACGCATCCTTTACCTTCACATACCTGTGAAGGTAAAGTCTTCCCCGCCCTGAGCTGCCATGCGGTGGCTGCAGGAGTGCGAGAGAGGAAGGACACTGAGGTCCCCAGAAGCAACCTGGTGGGAGTCCCTGCAAGTTGGAGTGCAGGAGTGCAGGGTGGGGTTTTTTCTTTGGTTTTTTTTCCTGTGTAAGCAACTGTGACTGCCTTTTCATTTGCAATCAACTCCTGTGACAGGTATTGCAGAAATCCATGATGCTCCTGGGTTGCTTCAGTTTCTAGTTTCCAGCAATGTACCATGATGAGATCTTGGGGAAAGGTGCAAAAAGGTTGGCAGTAGTTGATGGCAAGGATAGCCTGCCTCTTGGAGGCACCTCTTCTTTGGTGCTATTTGGTAGCTGCAGCATTGCAGGAGGGTTGAAGTTCTTTCCCAATCCCAAGGGTGTTATTAGTGTTTCATCAGAGGATTTCATAAAGCGGCATGCAAAGACTTCATATACTGCTTTGATCATGATCTGAATACTCCCAGTTCGTTAATTATCTTGTTATGACTAGTCTGGCCTAGGAGTCACAAAATCATAATTTCAAATTTCAAGCAGTGTAGCTTGCCTGCTCCACTTAGGGACGAGCACACTGTGAAGTCTGTATTCAGCCCCACTTCCCTTGTACTCTGTGAGAGTGAGGAGTATTAAAAATTCGTGTTTGCATTTGATTCTCTCTTCAGCTCAATGTTGCCATCGAAGCACTCTTTTGGATGGGAATATTTACTGCTATTTCTTTTTCACCCTTTTTCTCTCCTACCCTGTACCAACACATGTCATACTCCTAATACCTTGCAAATATACTCACTAGGTAACAGAGAAACAATGCAGATTCTTGCCAGTTGTCAATCATATGATCAAAGAGCTCGGCACTGTATGTCCCAGATCAGTGATGGATTTACATCCAGTGTCGCCTGACACTTTCTTGCTCTGAATATAAAAGATAGTATTTAAATATGGAAAAACTGGAATCAGAGTCTCTGTCACAAACTTATGAGCTTAAGTCCTTAACAAGTTGCTGCAGAGGTCATCACGTTTTTGTCTGAGCCAGGTAGAAGCAATGTCACCTTCAGCACTTTACCCTGTATGTGACTTCAGTTGATCTTGACCCACCGCCAAGATAGTGAGTGTTAACTTTATGATTCAAATTTTGGCATGCTGCAGTTGGGAGCAAAAATGTAAGACTTCAGATTACACTTTGGCAAGGCCAGTAAAATTCAACACTAAACCCCTTTAAATCCTTTTGGTTAAAACTTAATTTTTAAAAGTTAATGACCATTTGATCATCAGAATGAGTTGCTGCTGCAAATAAAGAGCATAAATTAGATCACAGTGAAGCTATTAATATTCCTTTCATGCTCTTTGTATGCAATTTAAGCTTTAAGCTTTAAAAGATGGATTTACTCACACGGACAGAAGACTTGCTATGCTTTCCTGTTTAGGAGAAGATTTGAGATGCCAGCTAATTGATAACTCCCGCTTGCAGGGAGAACTTCATTAGAAACTCTTGTCCAGGGACCTTGGTTCTATTGTATGTGCAGTACACAGGACAGATAAGATGCAAACAATGCTGCTTAATTTTGCCAAAGCTTTATTTCAGAGGTTTGCAGACACAAATATGTATGGACAGGAAAGATTCCCCTTTTAGTATAAGGCAATTGTGGTAGTGCTCTGTGTCCATGAACTTACATATATTGCATTTCTATAAGGAACCTTAGGCTAATGTGTGCTCAGCTCAGTGTACTGTTAGAATTATTCTTAATGCCTCTCCCTTCATCCTTTTTGCTCCTCTCTGGTCATCTCCCACACTTTGGCCCTTTCCAGTCCCATGTTCCCATCACCCAACACTTGATAATGTTCTCTCTCCACAGTCCTTCCAAAAGTTTCCTAGTCTCATTGTATACTAGCCTTCAATGGTATGGGTTCATGTTTGACATTGGATGGACCTAGAGAAAGTTTTAGCATGCCTTTGATCCAGGGCAAGTCCATGTTCACTGTGCTAGCAGTGCTAACATATCAGCTTTTCACTTTTCCAGTAACTGCATCACATATCTGTGTGTAAGGTATACCTCATCTGTTTCCTCTTGCTAGACATGAATGTTTTATAGCTTTGTATAGAAATTTTTCAGCAACGAAAATAGAAACACTGATGTCAGTTCTTGATAAGTTACTCATATCAAATCACATCCCACTGGTAATCTGGCATAGCTTTCTTACAAAAGTATTATGTGAATGAATGCCCAAAATAACATTTGGTTTTATTAGGAGTATCAAAGTCTCATCTGTAATAACAATAAATACTGAAAATCCTGCAGGAATAAAACAGATGATGGTTCCTAAATAAATAATAAAAAAAGTTTTAATTTCCTTGTGTGACGTGACTTATTGAGATCATTGCAATCTCATCATTAAATGTTACCAGTGATACCATAAACTTCAGAAAAAGTAATATTCATGAAAGTTACAGGCCTTTCATCCAGCAATAAAAATGATATAAAAATAATTTCACAAATACTGAGATAAAGAGTGCATTACTTTCTCTCATAGTTCCTCTGTGGCAGCCCCTGGTGGTCTAGTGGTAAAGGCGCCGCGCTATCACCGCGGAGACCCGGGTTCGATTCCCGGTCAGGGCCACTCCCGGGCAGGTGGGGCTCGTTAGCCCTTAAAGGCAACCCACCTACGTCCTAAGGACCTCGCTGCCACCGTCCAAGCTCGCTTGGCCCCGGCAGATGAACCTTAGGATTAAAGGATGGGCTCAGTTCCGCGCACACTGTGTCTCACCTAAAAAAATCCAATGCACAGGCTGGAAGGTGGAAAGACCTTCCCCAGATCTTCACTCGCGAAGACTGGCCATTATTTTTTTTTTTTTTTTTTTTTTTTTATTAGTTCCTCTGTAAGTTTATCCTGAAAGCATTACTTCCACCACTTAAAATTCAGCACTTGCCACCACAGTACCAGGTAGGTTAGCAAACAGGAGTCAAACCAATTGTTAGGAAAAATTTTGGGAGTGTAAGGGAATGAAGCAAATAAAGTACATCTCTTGGGAGGGTACATATCCTTCAGCACTGGAGGTGTTTGTGATCAGGTTAGAAAAAAACAGGAGTCCTATTATGGTAGGTGATTTTGCCTTAGGATAGGGGCTGCACGAAGCAGTCTTCTGAGATTTCCTCCAACCCTATTTTTTCACAATTTTGTGTTACAGCATTTCCTATTGCAAATTTATATGAGTAATAAGTAATATTAAATAATAATTTCTGGATAGGAGCTGTCAATACTCATTGAAAACTGTAGGTGAGAGAGGATCAGTGACAAAACTCATGAAAAGAATGAAATAAATTACCAGTTCAGCTTATTTAGTTAAAATTAAAATTAAATTTAATACACCCGATGGAAACTGAAATAAAATTCTGGGGAGACCATTAGAAACTTAGTGGTGCTTCCGTTTACATCTAAACACCCATTGATATATGTGTAATATACATACAACACGTGTACATATAGATAAGGATCTTTATTTGGGCTGGGTGTTAGGGCCTAGTGGTATGAACATAGGTCCTGAGTGTTACCTTTGAGACTAACTTGTCAGGTCATAGGCTGGAGGAAAGAATATTTGGGTAATGTTACTTCTGTCCTCAAAATATGCTAAGGCCGTGCTCTATTCGTCTGTGCAATACATGTGAGAGGAAGCTCTGTTAAATCTGGCAGGGCTCTAACTGCTGATGCACACTTGGGAATCAGCTGGGGATAAAGGTTTGGTCATTTGGAAAGGCATCACCAGACTCAAGCTAAGAAAGCATCCAGATTCTACTTGATTTTGAGAATTTAGGTTCCATCATTGGTCTCTGTAAGTGGCAATATGCTGTGAAT
This sequence comes from Myiozetetes cayanensis, assembly GCF_022539395.1. Classification (NCBI taxonomy): domain Eukaryota; kingdom Metazoa; phylum Chordata; class Aves; order Passeriformes; family Tyrannidae; genus Myiozetetes; species Myiozetetes cayanensis. Next base: position 56,165,905 of record NW_026087521.1, on the reverse strand, counting down.
GAACGATTCTGCTGCTCAGAAATTATTAAGCGAGCCTTGGAAGAGAGAGGAAATGCAGCATACCTGTGTGGCTCACAATGTGTTCTTATTCAAGTGTTTGCAAGATTTTCTAGGAGGGGGAAAAACTTAACATTTTTTTGCCAGCTTACTATTGCTTTGGCTTCACTCCCAATTTCTGCAACAAAATCTCCACCCATGGAGAATTATTGAGTGTTGACCTCAGCATCTAGCCTGAACTGTTGCTCTCAGTTTCGACTGAGTCACAAGTCCTGCTCTGAATGGCCAAGAAAAAAGGCAATTTTATGTTCCAACCAGAGCAGACAGAACCAACTTTTCTTCATGTTCTGTTGCACATGTTACAGCTGTGACAGCTACTCACACTGTTGTTCTGCAATAAATACAAGACAGAGAGAATTACCCTGCAAACAGTTGCTCTATTCAACATACTCATGTCCATGGAGAGTCATTAAAGCTAATTTTGCAAAGGATTGTCCTCAAGGAAGTAAAACTGGTGCTTGAAGCAGCCCAGGTGAATATTCTTCCAAGAAGAATCATTCTCAGAACTTTCTGCAGCTCTGCACAGTATTCACAGAAGTGACTGCATAAATTTTGCAGTGCTAGCAGGGATTAAATTCTCTGTATCTGACACTGAAAATTTTAGAACCTTATCCTTTGATTTTTTTTTTCCTTAGATCATAAAGGGCAAAGAAATTGATATGCAGCAGTTAGGCACAGAACTATGCCTAATCAGGCAGTCTCTATGTATTAGATTTCTACATACAAATTCAAAAGCAATGATGACATTTCAAGGGGTTTTCTAGAATTTCCATAACCTTTCTGTCTCTATCTGCTGTGCATGCTAGTAGAGACATGAGTAAATGCACAACAGTGCTGTTCTCCTGAAATTTTGCCTGTGGTCCCATTCATCTAGCCATTAGAGATATGCAGAAATCCTAGAAAAATATATTCAGCTCTCAGGATCTACCTGTTCAAAATTATCACAGCAAATAGGTTGTACCAGAGAAACTGCAGGTGTATGAGAAGCTCAGTTGTTCAGGAAGTCTTATTAAAACTTATTGGATCTCGTCCAAATGCACGTCTAATTGCCTTGCATTGCTAGAAGAGAGAGAGCAAAGCAGAGCACAGCAGAGAGAATGGCAACCTCCTGGTGGCCTGCTGGCTTGATTTGTGTGAGGCACTAAGCTGCACTACAGCAAATAGATAACACTTTGTTTAGAGGAGATTGGGGAAGAGAAATTACCCAGTCTATGGTTGAGTTATGGCAGCAGCTGAGGCCAGAACATTCCTTTTCAATTGAATTTTCCTGATATGCAGTTTCTAATGCGTTCTCCCCTAGAACTGCAAGAAAAAAATAAAAATGGTTTTAATATCTTCCAACATGAAAAAAAGAGGAGACATTACCATACCATTCCATTGCTTTATTGGCTTATAGAAAGAAAGAAGAATTTCTTTTGATCCCACACAAGAAGAACCATGTCTCTTTCTCATTTTGAGTCCAAATCCCATGCACAAGATAAAGGAAACAAAACTTGCTGTAGCTCTGTCCACAGACATGTAGGGGCATACACATAATGCCCAATTTTACCAAGAAATGCTTTCCACCAAGCACATCCCACACATAGTGGAGTGGAGTGGTCTGTTCTGATGCAATTCTGAGTCACTTCAGTAATGCCATGGGTCTACTGCAATAAATAATTTGGTGCGGATATAGTAAACCCATGGGTATATTTCATTAGTAAATTGAGCACTGATTCCATCTCTTGAGACACGAAATACGGAGTTTCTCTCTTTTTTAAGTTCTTCTAATTGTACTCCTTCAGTATTGCTCATCTCAGCAGCCTGTGGTTAGCATCTCAAACAAACCAGTAAGTATGAAGGCATGTGTTTATATGCAAGGTGTGTATGAGAGAGAGTAAATAGGGGAGAGAAAAAGAAAGGGAGAAATAGTAAGAGAAAAACAGAGAGAGAACAGGTGATGGATAGAAGGAAGAAAGGAAAAGAAAGAAATAAAAATGTTAAGTAGGAGAGTCTGCTGTCTTCTACTATGCCTATCCCATGTTTTTCTGAATTCTGTTGATCAAAATACATTCTGCCTTGTGATGAAGAAAATACACAGGTAAAAAGATAAACTTTAAAGAAGTACAAGGACATTCTCTAAGGACACAGCAGGTATGTAAATGCTTACTCGTTATTTTATTGAATTCTTATCCAGGCGGTTTTTAAACTGTTTCCATATGGCACAAGTCTTTTTTGCAAAAAAAGCACCCACGCAGATACCATATTAAAAAAGGCTATCAGATTTCTTTGGCATTGTCTCTTTCACAAATCCCACTTGGCCTTAAGCCAATAGGTTTGTCTGCTCTATCTAAGTAAAAATAGATGCTCCTCTTAGGTTTAGCTAATATTCTACCTGGAACTGAAGTCAGGCTGCCAGATCTAGAGTTACACAGTTCTCTCTCTAGACTTTTTAAGGATTTCTGTTCTTTCACTTTGTTTTCCAACTTTTGACATTTACAGAAGCTTAGGCTTTCTTCTGAACATGTGCAGAAGTGTCAGTGTTGCTTGAATAATCATATGCCACCACCTCTTCAACAATAACTTGGCTTCTTTTTTTTCATTACTGTGCCCTCGTAAGAATTAAGAATTAAGAATTAATGAATTCTAAACCTCTTGTTGCTGACATCCTATTGCATCAGTGCTGTCCTATGCTGTCCTCCTCTACAATGTTAGAGTTTCCAGTTTTTTTCACCCTCTCTCTTTTTTTGATGTAACTGGACTAAGACTGCAACTTTTGGGCACAGCTCTGAGAAACAGGTGGTAGATAAGCTGGGCTGGGGCAGGAGTGAGCTGACAGTCTGAGCTGGAGGAAAACCTCTGAGCAGGAGGATCCTTCTTGCATCACCCTTGTTTCCAGGAGTTACAGAGTAGAGGGGAAGTAATCTGTCACTAATCTGTCTTCTCATGCTAGCTTAGCCACTCTGCATGGAAGATAGCGGTGAGGGGACAGAGCCAAGCATTGCCTGTCTCTTCCTCCCCAGCTCTGAGTTGGCCCTATGGAAGGCTGCTACCTGAATCCATGGACCCACCTGCCCATGTTGTGTGGAAAAGGCTTCTCATTTCTCTGTGCAGATATTTACTCTGAATTTGAGAGTTAGATAAGTGTCTAGTTATACTTTAGATAAGTGACAAAGCTACAGTGATTTTTCAAGTCTTGTCAGAGCCTCTTGGCTGGAGTTGTCATGAAACCTCTCATGAAATAGAGATATTGTGGTTTGGGCACAGTATGTGCTTATAGTTTCTAGCAGGGAAACAACTGCCCTTCCTCCAGAGCTCTGGCCATAGCCATCAGCTGGGAATAAAGAGATAAACACAAACTAAAAAGATCTTTAAAATGACATGCAGGAAAGCCAAGGGCTGTTGCAAAAGTCTGAACCCACTCCTGTTTTATCTGACTTTGGATATATCCTCTCTGATTTCCAAGAGCACAGTGACTACTATGCAAAGTAGCCCTTGCCTGAGGCTGCCCAGACAGCGGGTGTCTCCTGCCTTGCAATTCCAGGGATAGTATGAAAACTTCCATCATGCCATCACCTTGACATCATCAGGAACAGCAACTGCTTGTTCTCCTTGTGATATATTACTCCGAAGCAACATAAATGTCAACTGGCTGCCTGCACATAATACCCTGGGAGAAAACGGCATTGCTCTGAGTCTCCAACTTAGTTCTGGGCAAGTTGAAATGCTGGTAAAATTAAACAAAAACAGAATACTGCAATGTAAATAACAGTCAAAATTACATTTTTATTTCTTGTGCCGTCTCCACTTTCACAATGCTAGGATGATTTTCCATACATTCTTATCTCTTGGTCCCAAAAGGTTGGGACGTTGTTTCTGCTGGTCCTGGTCATCAGCATAAAGCTGCATTCATTTGTCTCAGACCTCAGTCTGTTTTATAAGAAAATGATCCTCAACAAAAAATGAAATGCTGTTGCCTCCCCCACTGCAGAGGGTGTCTTGAGGCACTGTTTAGTTTTGAAGAAAATGGTTTATAAAAAAAGTGAGAACCAGTCTCTGTATTCTTATCAAACATCAGAAAGGGAACCCAAGGTTTGGCTTGAATGATGGAATTCTCCTTGGCAGAAAAATGTATAAAATCACTGAAATTAAATAGGAATCTTTCTGTGCTCCAACAAAGACTTATTATATTGCTGTAATGTCTTCAACAATTTTGTAAAAGATGAGTTGCTTTTACAGAAAGATGTGTTTGATACTCCATAATTATCTTAGTTTGAAATTGCATAAATAATTATACATGAGAAATTCAGTTAATTTAAAGAGTGCACTTATGAAAACTCAAGTTTCAAAAGTTGTCTCTTAAGTAGGCATAAATCTGTTTTCTAGCTTTGACAGCAGACTCAGTTTTTTTTCCCAGTTTCTGGCTGGGACAGTGGAAACAGATTCGTGACTGTTCTCAGGACAGTGCAGAAACAGTAGATTAGAGCTGAACCACCAGATATTCAGAGATTAAGTCTGCCCTATCATGGCTGCAGTTTCAAGAAAACTGTTTCAAGGACTGATTATAGTAGTCACAGTGACACAGAGCTCTGTACAGCCTGCAACCTCCACCCAAATATCTATCCAACCTCTTGTATGGTTTGACATCCTGTACTGTATTCCTGCCTGCCACAGCTAAATCTGCTACCACTACCCAGTTTAGATACAGGTAGGTATCCTTCAAATGGGTAGGTTTACATGGCAGGACCTACAGTGCACTCATCACTATAGTACAATTTCTTGTATTTATATTAGTTGACCTATTCTTGCAAGCCAGGTTTTTCACATATTTACATGTTCACTGGGTACTGATCTTGTGCATAGGGCTCTTTTTAATAAAAGGAAGGAGTCCGCAGAGTTTGCATGTGCATATCTGTAAATTTGATTCATATGAAAAATTGTCACCATATGTAAAATGGAAATCTTAAAAATTCCAGGAATTATGCTGAAGTAAGAAGTATGGCCTGTTATTGTCCTCTTAAGAAAACTAAAGGAAAAAATATTATACTCATGAAACACTCCCACTGCACAGAAAAATTAATTCAAGTAATGGCAAAAGATTAAGTTGTAAACATGTCTGCATTACACTATGTGTTATATTATGCTATATTGTAATTTACAGTTCTGTTGTATTTTCTGTCTTAACTGTTTTTCTTGTCACCATGCAACAGGGTGTTAGTTTTTGTTTTGTAGTTATGGATTACTGTGCAATTGCTCAAAGTTGGGCAATTCTTGGGAACTGTGACCATAATGCATTGCAAGAGACTTCATTTTTTGTACTTTTCTTCTGATACCATGGAGGCTGCATTTACCAGAATAATCTCGTAAGCACAGTTTTATCATAATGCTTCAAAGTAACTGCAAACCTCTGACAGCTGCAGCTGTTTTCAGACCCTGTAATGAAATGGAAGATGAGTCAGACTGACACTGTGCCAAGGGATACTGCCAGTGCAATACAACCTCCGTGATACCTCCAGTGAGGAAAGCAATGTCAGTGAAGAGGAGGTGTCTAGAAAGGTTGAGCCAAAATACGCCTCAGTGACAGAACTGAAGAAAGGAGCTACATCCCCCAGAAGGGAAGTTAGCAGATACAAACCTGTTCATCTGGGTTTGGCACTATCAGCTTCACCAGCTGGATGGGCAAACTGCCTCTGCTACACAGTGATCGATCACAGGAGAACGTGCTTGAAGACGTGTAGGTCTGCTGGTAGCAGAATCAACAAGTCCAAAGAGCCCCATTGACTCAGAGATACATCCTTCAGTGCCTTCTCCCAGAGGCTTCATTGCATGCAATGTTGTAAAATAGAGACAGGGGTAGACTGGAAAAGTGAGACAAATGAACAGCACTAAAGTGAGGGGCTGCACACACAGGCTAGCCGATTCTAAGATGGAGATTTTTTACTTTAACAAAAAAGAGACAAAAAAAGGGAAGGTAAAAAGTGTAAAAAGCAACTGTGATAGATTCCATCAACAACAGAACAGCATATAGGGAATTGAACTCATGAAAATCTAAAGACACAATCCTGTAATCTTTGCTATAGAGAAAATATTAGAAAACTATGAGGTTTTTGGAAAAACATAGCTTAGTTCTTAGCATTATAAGTTTTTATCAAATGGTGCATGCAGCCTGCCAAGCAACTCAATAATGTAATCTGAGATACATATGCAAATATCCAAAGGGCATCCCAGATAGGGATTCCTACAAACTTAGATATTAAGTTGTTATTAAGGAGGAGAGAGAGCACATTTTGATCTCCCAATCATCTCCAGCAAGCACACTTTGCTCTTTGATATGCTCTCAGTTGCTGAGTAAGTTAAATAGTACTTGGTGTGAGTTTGCTGGCTCCTGGTAGCAACATTTACTAAATAGTGACAAAATTAAGGGCTAGTATTATTTACAGTAGACCTTTCCTCAGTAAGTTAGTCAGTTTTTCCATCCAAAATGCTAAGGGCAGGAAGGTTAATTTAGTGTCTAGGACAGGATTAGAAGTCAGCTTTATAAAAATACAAGAAACCTGCATCATGTCAGAGCCCACGTAGTCTGCAGTGTTTGCTAGAATGAGATGCAACAGACAGAGGGTTAAAATCTTGTTTAAGTCAATGTCTGGGTAACTGGGCAGCTGGATGTTTCCTAACATCTGCAAAGACGATGGCTGATAGACACTTTTTTTTTAGCTTGTGTAACAGACACTATACTTAGACTTAGACTTCTGAAAAATGGGCACCTTCAGAGACGGCTAAATTTGTTTTGTCAAAACTTCTTCCTGTGCAAGAATCAAGAGCTGGTCCCCCTTGCCCTTCTTCCTGCGAGTGCTGGGAAATCACACCCTTACCTGGAGGGTAGAAGAGCTTCTTTGGGGTGTAATGGATTTTTGCATTCTCTTTGAATTCCCAGATGGCCTTTTCATACATTCCCACCAGCAGCTGCATCAAGGAACACCACTAGGTTCAGTGGGATAAGTACTTGGGGAGAAGCACACCTCTGTGCAAGTATGTTTGTTCCTACACCGTAACTGTGTGAATTACTATGGCTAATCAAACATGTTGGTTGGCAGAATTGTGGCTTACACCAAAGCTATTTCAGTTATTCAATTATTCATGTCATCTTCAGACTAAATATCCCCTTTATACTTTAACCTCATTTTGTAACTCAAGAAAGGCTTATCAATAAAATCACTCCATTCTTTGGTACTTTACATCACTTTGAATCTTTTCACTGCTTTCTCCTTTTTCATCATGCCAAACTGCATTTCATCTTCTCACTTTTCCGAACCCTGAAGGTGCCATAGTCCAAACTTAGCTTTCTTTGCTTGCATCTCTTTCATCCTACCTATCACAACATCACAGCATTTTCTTTCTCTTTTTCTTTTTCTGAAATGTCTTATAGAAACTGAATTACATCTTAGTTGTAGTTCAAAAGTCTTTCATCTTCTGTTTAAAATATTCTCCAAGTTCTTATTGTCCTGAAAAGACTAACTCCCTCTGAATTAAGACTTTGTGCCAGTAGCCATCTTACAGATATCTGCCTGTCAGGACAAAGACTGTCATCCTGAGATCTATACAACTCCCAAATGAGGATAAAATTGACCTGTATGGTGTTCCACAGACCTGCATGGCAACAGGGAGAAGGTAGGTAGGATTTTAACCTTCTAAACCATTGTATATGTTGCTCAGTTCCTGAGGATGCCATCTAATGGCTTTCAGTGATGAGGAAGCCACAGGCCAACTTCTCCCAGCTAATGATTTTCATTATCACTGGCAAATGGACATGGAGATTTTCATCCATTTTACTCAGTTCTTTAGGTATGAACACTGCCCTGAGCTTCTTCAGGGGGATGATAGAGGATGGGTTTAGAAATTCTGCTCTGCATATTCATTATTAAGTACTATTAACTCCATTGGCATACCTGCTCATTTTCAGTACAATAAAACTAGGATTTTAAAAACCAGGAACCTGAATTTGGGTTCTTAAGCCCATATTTAGATGACTGTGACCAACTTTAACAGTGTTGTATAGAATGCAGCTGCTCATCATGACAGTTTAGGGCTTCTGAAATCTAGACTAAAATTTGAATATTGGGTTTGGTAGCCACCTTTAAATTCTGTATTTTTTTAATATTTTTTTTAAACCAAACAGAAGCATATTCAGAAAATGATGTGACATTCACTAATGTGACATTTATCCCTGTTCATAATGTTTAATGTCAAGGAAAAGTGATAGTGCTACACAGAACATACTGACTGATACTTTTGACATTGCAGAAATCTGATAGTTTGGTTTTTTTCCTCTATTTTTATAGTTCTCTGCAGCTTGATCCTTGGCAAAAGCATATGACAGACAACAATTTGCAGAACATGAACAGAGGAAACAGGAGAGGGGGAGAGATTCGAGACAGGAGATAGGACTGAGTAGAAATAACAGTCTCTTTTCGAATACATTGGAAGTCCCTCGACATGTTAGCTAGATGGCTGCTGGTGAAAATAGCATAAGGGTTTAAGAAGAGGTCATTTTCAGGTAGCCCCAAATGCCTGAGACAGCCTGAGGATATGAAACAACCTGTGAGTGCTCCTGGTCTGCTTTATTGGGCAGTTAACATTCCTAGCTGGAATCAGTGCTGAAGCCAAGGCAGGGTGAGAAGAAACCAGCTGAGATGACAGTAACTACTTAAACTGCTATCCCATACCTGTGAGAAGGCAGTAGGGAGGGAGTCTTGAGCACTGTCCAATTGAATTGGTCAAAATGCCTGTAGGAAAGGTTTGCTGTATGACTCATGAGGAAGAAGCATTCCAAGTGGGACTGTGGCTGGTTCTTTCTGGGCAGGGCAAGGGATGGACTGACACCACCTGCCTGAGAAAGTTATACAATAAAGCATTTTCAACCATAAAAATGATCAGTTTACTGCTGATATTTTTCAAGCCACAAGAACTGGTTTTTTTGAATTTAGCACTTGAAAGAAAAAAAGGTTGTCATGCTTGTTAAGGTGCCAGTAGATAGCACACAGTCTTTCTGCTTATGCAGTTAATATTCAGGCAAAAATCCTGTGGAAGCAACCCCACAAGAGTTATTGAACTAGTAACAAGAAAGCAGTGATGGCATAGTGCACAATTGCTGTTCAGCCCTCTTTGGACTTCTCATATGTTTGTATTGTTATGGTTCCAGACTGCTAATACCCTAAGCCTCAGGCTCTAACTTGAGCCGGAAGGATTTATTTTTGGAAGAAGAATTTTTCCCATCGAAGAGTGCCTGCAATACCAACCTTTTTTTTTTTTTTTTTTTTTTAACTAAACCAAACAAATTAAATTTTTAAAAATGGCCCAAAACATCATTGTACTATTGAGATAGGAATAGTTAGAACCCAGACTGTAATGTCTGGACACTGAGATGCTCTGCACTGACAACAGCATGTCCAGGAGGTGGGGAAGAGATGGAGCTGAGTGGCTCGTGTATGAACAGATGAAAGACTTTGGCTCACACACAGTTCTGTGGGGTGCACCGCCACTGCAAGGCTGAAACACCAAACTGAGCTGATCTACTGTGGTCACTCAGGGAGAAGCTGCACAAGCACTGGGGTTTGGTACACAAGGCAGCTTTGAGGAGCTGGTGGGAGAGGGGAAGTGTACATGAGAGGACTTACTTTTGGGCATCCAATATATTATTGGAGTTATGAGCCTAAAAATCTCTCATAATCATTAATTCTTGTGAAAGATGCATTGAGAAGGGCCCTCTGGAAATCTGTGTTGGAGCACTGACATATGGGTTGGTCACTGTAAAGGGCATCACCATTGAATTCCAGAATATGTAATACCTTATCCTAAAATGCACTTCTTCATTGCCATGTAAGCCCTATTTGATAAGGGTTTAGTTTAGCTCCCTGAAGATAGGTGTCTAGTGCCATCAGAGTTGCCTGCAGTTACTTAATCATATGAAGGAGATGGATTTGACACCAGACTTGCCTATGAACCCTATGCTCTGCAGGGACAATGGGAGGCCATGGTGGATATGGGAGGGCACTCTCAGATGGCTGTACATGATCACATTCAAGTAACTGAACTGAGACCTCTGACTAAAACTCCACTGACTGCATGGCTGGGGAAAATGAGTTCAGATGCAGAAGCTGGCACTGCACTCACTAAAACTGAAGCACAAAGGCTGTCACCCCAAAAGCCAAAAGAAGTGTCTGTTGTGGATGTCATATGTACAGCCCAGGGCAAAAGTGAAATATTTCCCCTTGGGGTTTCTCCTCCAAGTTTCAAAGATCAAGAAAGCAGCATATATCTCAGACAGACTAGGAGCCAAGGAAAAAGACTAAGAACCAGATCTCTGGGCTCTTGTTCTTTAATGTTCTCACGTGGATCTTCAAATACCATGACTTGTCTTTGTTTATTCCTTTGTATATAAAATATTTTTTCTAGCCTATTTTAACTAGGCTGTTCGTGAAGCTTAATTAATGCAGAAAGTCCTTGTGAACTGATTCTAACAGGTTTTTTTCATATTTAATCTTACCAATTCATGTAACTTTTTGAGAAACCACCTACCTTTAAAATTAATGCTGGATGATCTCCAAAAACTTCAAGTCAGAATCTTCTACACACAGGCTTTTCCCCAAGGAAATCTCCTCATTACCTATTTAAAAGATGCCACTAATATCCAACCCACTGCTGACTCAGAGTGGACAGAAGTTACAAAGACTCTGGCACGAACTAGCACAACTAGTTACAAAGACTAGCACGAACAGGTTGTCCATGTTAAAACCGGTAGGTATTCATAAATGAAGCTAAGGTGTTGCCACCACATTGCTGTCATTCAGCCATATTAAGTATGTTACGTAAAAGGTGACATTTGTTAGAGCAGAAAGGGAGTATGTCATTCATTTCATTACATAATGGACATAGGAAGAAGGTACATCATCACCATCTGTCAAGATCAGAGGGAACCACAAAGTTACAAGGGTTTATAGAGCAAGTGAGGAAAACTGAATAAACCTCCCTTCTTAATGAGAAGGTGGAGGCCTCCACCAAGGCAGATTCACAGCTAATTATTGCCCCTTTGCCTTGTGCTCCCAGTGGATGGTCCTGTCTTTTCAGTCATGTCCCCTGCAGGCCCTGTTCACTCTCCTCAGTGAACAAATGGGAGGCCTGAAGTTTGAAAGGAATTTGAGTTTTTTCATCGAATACAAAGGAAAAAAGATTTGGTTAAACTAAAGAAAATCTCTCCACACAACAGATGTTTTTGGAATTAAGAGATCGATATGCAGTAACTCACACGTATCTCAAATATCTTCCAGAATGGGAAGTGGATGTTTATAAACTGTGGACCTCCGACACAACGAGAGTATAATTTCCTGTTAAACCTAACACTATGTGTGTGTAGGTTGCAGCTAAGAGAGATAGTCCCACTCCCCTGCCGTGTGTTCCCTTTGCCTCACATCCAGCAATCACAGGGCTGATAGAGGGCATTGCTTCAGCCAGCTCAGCCACCAGAAATAGTGTACCTCTTGCTCCAAAAGGGTAGGATCCACTCAGATCAGTGAGTTGAACTGACTCATCCTGCATAGGACCAGCATAACTAAGGGAACAAGGCCTCCTGGCTGAGGAAAGAGGAAGAGAGAAGGCAGGGGAGAATGGACACATCATGACAGCAGCAGTCCGCAGCAGCACTGGATTACGTGTCTCAGGAACTCTACAATTAATATGCCAAACAAATTAATCTAGTGTTATAATTGTACTGCAGTTATGCTGTATATATATGTTATAATTATACTGCAGTTATGGTAAGCACAAATGATCTAATAGACAAAATACCAGCTCCAGTACTTGACACCTTTTATTCCATCTCTTCATAGCCAGAAGTATCTTTTAGTCATTGTAAATAGCAGTAACATATATCATAATAGCAACTAAGATTAAGGTTCCACTCTGCAAACCCATACCGATGAACTCTCCACAGGTTCTCTGAGGAAGCAAAGATGATGATAGCTGTAGGGTAAAAGAATGGGCTATCAACCCCAATTCACAAAGAAGAGAACTGAGGTATGTCCTGGTTAAGGAAGCTGCCTAGGATGATGTGTGTGAACTCCTTTGGATACCTGGAAATTGAATATATTTCTGTTAAACACCTCCATAGGATTATTATAATGAGAGAGTAACCCTAGATGGTGATAATCTGAATGGAAATGGCCACTTTCACAATATTTCCAGGCTATCAAATAGTTAATTCCAGTTTTCAACCCCTTCATGTTGGGATTTGGATGGTTTTCTTTGAATGTTAAGGGACTTTGACACTTAAATTTATATAATTTGTTCTGAGTTTTTAAAATACTCATCTACCTCAATGAAGTATTGAAACTCATAAGACTACAATATTTAAAATTCTAAAGGTGACAAAATAAGGACTTTTAATATCAATGTATTTCTAATACTTCCACTTGGAGGCCCTGTACAAGTAATTCCCATAATACAGAGGCTGTGCACCTTTGGGTATAAGAGGTACCTGCAGCATACTGAAACCGGAACATGTTACTTGTAACCAGTAGGGGCACAGAAAAAAGAATTTGGGAAGATCTGTGCTATTGCTGGGGTAGTTATGGATTTCAGGAGTTTTCAGGGCTGAATTTCTACAGCCATGTTTTTTGCAGACTGCTAATAAGAGAGATCAAATGAACTGAAAGTAATTTAAAATGAATCCACCAGCCTCAATGGTGAAATGCTATAGTCACATCAGAAAAAAAACAACAGCAACAAAAAATGCAATTCTCAGAAAGAACCCAAGATCAGGGCCCTCAGTTTATAATGATGAAAGGACATTTTTCTCATCCCAGGCCTCACTGTCCAGTGGTGGTGACACAGCACCAGTGTGACACACCATAATCTGCTGGGTCAAATCATATGCTCTTTTTAAGCTGCTGAGGTAAATTTCCCATGCTTAATGAAGGGGTCAAATCAGGGCCAAAGAAACCTCTGCTTGATATCCTGCATTAGGCATTCACAAACAGATTCCAGTACAATGGAGCATGTAAACCCAGGCATGGGTCTTGCTTACCTAGGCATAGCTCAGGTGAGGAGCTGCTCCCAGTTTCACCTGCAGAAGTAAGAACAAAAACCTGAGCTACAATGTCTCTCTCCTCTCCTGTCTGCAAAGTTGTCTTTCACATCTCCTCCTAAAACCAAAGAAAAACAAACCCTGGCTCTCTTAAAGCACAGTGGCAAACTTCACTTTTCCTTTCTTAGTAACCCTCATCTTAACTTTTTCTGAGTAATCCAGCCAAGCAGTTGACATAAAGAAGCTGCTCTCTTTCCTCCTCCTGCTGTTTTGCCTGCTACCCTGACCTAGGGATTGGCTCTTGACTTTGGTGCTGAGTGCCTCAGTGCACTGGAATTTACTGCCAGAAAGGAAACACTCTGACTGCTATAGGACACCATGGGGCATGTGTTGCTTACACAGTAATGTCACCCTTTGGGTCATTGTAAGGCAGAAGGTAAAGCTGAGAAGTGGTGTTTATCTGTCAACGACATCTTGTACATGCCTTGAAGTGTCTCCAAGCCGACTGCCTTGGAAAAAAAAAGCAATGTGGGCTTTAAAGTTTAATCTTGCCTCGTCTTGCTAGATAGAGTAAGACCCCATTTGTGGATGCTACATCAATACAGAAAGTATTTCTCATCACTTCTCAGCAAAGGTCATGTGTCATTTACATGGCTGAAAAGTAGAGCGTGTGACAGAGCAGGAAAGTTTTTTTTCTTCCTGGCAGGTCTACACTGTAAGGCTGTGATTAAATTGAGCTGTACAGGTAAACCCAGGTGTCTTTCATCAACACTAACAAGTTCAGCAAAGATGTCAGAAAAAAAGGACTGCCTTCACAAATTAGATGGAGATTTAAAAAGTAAGAGATATCCAAATAAAAAACGTTCTGCCCTTGCAAAAATAGAAGTTCTGCATTTTTCGTTTGTACATTTTTAGCTTTCCACTTGCCAGCATGATAAAAATTCAAATAATGGATTTGTTATTTTCACTGGTAAAAAAGAAAAAAATGCTCTGCAGATTATCAATGATATCAAATACCACTGACAATAATAAAGAAATCCACCAGAGTCTGTGATGGTCTATTTTCATGAGACTATGTGGCAAAAGCAGAATCTGAGCATAAAATGTCATCATCATTATGATGCAATTCTGCTGTGGACATGGAGTGTTAAGGAAACTTTCCTTTCTGACCATCCAGGAGCCACTCTGGCAGTCACACCTCACCACCTGAGCTGTGACCTTTGCAGCAGGTGGGTCCAGTGAGTGACGAGTATCTTGCTTGACTCCCTACACACACCAGCCTCACACAGTCGGACAAGGTTTCCTCACCAGACTGACCCCAGGTTTCCCATAGCAGAGTCTCAGATGTCTGGATCCTCAAAATAATTTAATCAGGGTACAATAAAATAACAGCTTGAACTGGATACCTCCAAGGAGGGACCCAAAACAAGGATTCCCTGGGATCACAGTCTAAGCATGTGAAAGTCTGTGGTCCTCCAGCTGAGTCCTTTACTCCTGTTGTGTCTCTATGTCTGGTCAACTGGCTGGGACCACAGGTCCCCATGCCCTTTGTTAGGCAAAGGGACAGTGCCAGATTACAGCCTCTTGCCTAGGGTTCCTGCCACCCAGAGCTCAACCTGCCTCTGGCACTGCAGCTGCACACAGACCTACCTGCCCTAAGTGCCTTCCTCAGCTTGGACAACAGGCTTTTCAGGCCTGGTGGGAGAGGATGTCGGACTTGGATGGGGCTTGAGTACTCTCAGACCTCATTCCAGTGTCCTCCTGAAGAAGCACATTTATGTGTTCCTCTTATGGGAGGGGAAACTCCATGTGCTACTGCTTCTTATCCCTCATCCTTCATTCTTGGGCTCTGTAAATAACTGTTTCCTGAAGGCTCCAAAGCTCCAAATATTAAGGCTGGTGGAAAATTGTTTTCTAAGACCCCAAAACTCTGCATCATTTATTAAGAACAAAACCAAGATGCTGTTTATTTTTTGAACATAAACACATAAACACATTAGCATTTTGGGCGCTATTTCCAGATTTTTTTCCGTGCAGACTGGGAATCCTTTCCTATTCTCATTTAAACAGATCATTTCTGCCCTCTATTATTATCTCAGTTGATCAGTTTTTCTCAGTATCAATGAAACTTTTCAGTGGGAAAATTTTAAATAGAGCATCTCAAGCTGGAAGGGATCCATAAGGATCACAAAGTCCAATCCCCTCCTCCTCATAGGACTACCTAAAAGTAAAACATATGACTAACATTTGTTTAAATACTTTGGTTAAAAACTTGTCTCTGAGGTCTCCCAGGAGTGTCCTGATCTTTTGGTTTGGTGATAAGATGAAGATTTTTCTCTGGTAACAAGTAGACAATTACTTTAGACTGAAGTAAGTGAGAGAGTTCAGTCCTTGAAATAGCAGCAAATATGAAGCTATTGATGCAGATCTAGCAGCTGCAAGTGCAAATAAGGGCTTTGGATGTTTAACCAATGGAATTTATTAAAAACAGATGAGAGAATGATTTAATTATCCGACGCCTTGATTAGCTGCTGTTTGGAAACTGCTCAAGGAGCTGAACAGAGTTTAAATAGGATAGTCATACTTTGGAAACGGACCACAGAAGATTAATTGGGGCAGGCATGGAAGGGAAGGCTCAGAGAGCTTCACATTTTTGGCCTCTGAGGTGGTGGAAGAAGAGGGCTTGTGGTGGTACACAAAAGCCATGCTGTGATGAAGACAAATTTTGTTCGTAAGACATTCACATTATGGAAAGGATAAAATACAAGGTCAAAACCAGGGTGTTGAAGGAGAATATCAAGTTATGAGAAGGGCTGTTTCCATCCAGAGACATGAGGCAGCCTGTGCAAATAGGGGTGCTTTAGCAATAGGATAAGTTACTGAAAGGATAACTGGGAATGGCACAGCCTTTAGTTCAATCTACTGAAGTTCGGGAGGTAAGCTAGAAACAAGGTGTAGCTCAGCTCTCTCTACCTCACAGTTTCTGTGAAGGGTTTGGCTCAGTCATTTGGCAAGTAGGCTGGCAGCTGAGTCCAGAGATGGTTCATGGCCCTTTCACTCACTCAGAAGTCAGCACAGAGGAGCTAATTGCTTCCTCTTCTGGTTCAGCTCCTTCACAAGATAAGCTGCAGTGATCTCCATGTACAGGGAAGCTGAGTGGTCTCCATGTACAGGGAAGCAGAGCAAGACTGCAGAAAAATATGGTTAAAAATTTAAACTTCATGGAATGAATAGATAAATGCATTTATTAACAGGAAGTGTACACCTTTATTAAGAAAGGTTAATAACCTATATACAAGTTGGGTATACAGCTTGGGTGGATGTATAATTTTAAGTATGTTTAGACATCTCTATGATCCAAGAACCGTAAGATTAGAGATGACCATCTGGAATTTCTTTCTTTACAATTTTTTTCTTCTTCTTCTTTAGGTAGTCTTAAAATAATTTGGACAATTATTGGACAAAATAAATTCTTCTTTTCTATGCAGTGATCAGGTAACCTTGATGACTACTGTGCATTCTGCATATGTGGAAAAGAAGTATAAGAATGAGAGTCCCAATAGCACTGAAGTACTAATTGTTACAGCCCAAGCAAGATGGGAGTCAACATTGTGACAATATTTGTGCAGGGAGAAAAATAAACTGATGTGACTAGGTTGTTTTGATTGGGGTATGAAGTATCTGTAGGTGCTTAAGGCATGAACTCAGCTGGGAATTAGACTGAAACAAATATAATATGGATTACTGTCTTAGGAAATAAACTACTTTCCCTGTCAATTCTGGTGCTAAGGTACGCTGAGATATCACAGTCTAAATCTAACCCAGTGGCACCTTCTATTAAAAATTACATTACAGGAAAGTTGCAACACAGGAATGTTTTATCAGAGTGAAAGCGAACATAACATGAAATGCAATGAGTGCAAGTATAATGTAAGGGTAGGAAAGAGTGAAAGGATGAGCAAGTTTCATACGGCTACTACTCCACTATTTATTTTGTGCAGCTGAAGAGCCTTTTGTTTGTGCTTGCAGATGACCCTTACAAAACAGAGACCTCAAGAAGAGTAAATCTTTCAACTGCCTACAAAGGCAACTATAGTATTTCATGATTTTTTTTCTAACCACAACCTATCTTCATCCCTTGCTGCCTAGCAGAGGTTATAGAGACAATTTAATTTTTCTGGCTATGTCTATACCTGTAAACAAAGCAGGGCTAGGGCAGGGGTTCCAATGTTGTCCTGTGATTATAATCCTGGGGGATGATTAGCATGCTCCCTGGTAACATTTTGGCTTGGGCCAACTAGCATTCTTCCACCTATGCCTAAGCACAGCTCAGGCACATGCCAGCAACCATTCCCTGTATATGTTTTGACTGCAGTCTCACAGTTTACGGGTGGTGAAGGAGTTTTGCTGTGCAGATGAGAACCACGTACTTTCACTTGGCCTCTGGTTCCAGTGAATGGTCTCAGCACTGATTTATTTAGCAGCATAAAGGTTGACTATGAATGAGATTCTGTCTTCCTGAATATCCTTCTTCCTCTTGCTGTAAAGGAAGCCCTTTAGGCTGTAAGGATAAGCAACTGTTGATGCTCTCCAGCATGGTGTTTCCTTAGTGACTCTTTTGTAAGGGCTTTGCATTCCACCCATCATGTGCCAAGAGGTGCTGAGAACTATGCCTCTGGAGATCCCTGTTAATACAAACAGGATTAAATATGGTCACACTCTAGTAGTGATGAGTTAGAGAGGACCTCCACTGCAAGCTTACAGTGAGAAAGAGTTGATGGTAGGTGCTTATCCAAGTAGAAGAAATGGGAACAAGAAAAAGTGATCTCTGCAATGTTATTGAGTCTGTTCGTGCACTGATTCCCCACTGCCACCTCATACAGAGGGAAAAAATCCCCAGTTACCTTTTCAGGGCAGTGCTCTTTGCTTTCCAAAGACGGGAATTATTACAGTGATATAAGGAGATTTACCTAGATAGTGATAAGAAAGAAAGGAGGGACATAGTGTTAATATTCCTTGCTTAAGTTCATGCAGACAGAAATCTTGCCTTTTCTCTGTATTTTACAGGCACTGTAAAAAATACTGTACTTGACTGAATCAGTCAAATAATAAACACCACAATGAGCAGAGCAGAAATATGTCAGATGGTGGTCTGGTCTCTTAAAACAAAAAGAAGGAATGAAATGCCCATCTTTCATAAAATATCTGTAAAATGGCTAAATAGATAGGAAACAATATATTGCAGAGGAAACCATCATGTATTGGCTGCAGAATAACCAGACACATGACTGCTCTTACATCTCCAACTTTTATTCAAAGATGTAAGATATGTTTTCCATAACATTTGCTTGTATTCATACACTGAGAAGTCTTTCTAGTAGTCTAGTTCTTATGGACATGTGCTAATGATATGAACGTGTGTTTCAATAGCGGGAAACCTTCAAGGACCACTTCATCTATTGTGCTACAGTCACAACAGTTTTGTTTCAAAATCCTAAAAGAGTGTAAGAAAGTAAATCCCAGTACCCTCTGATTAACTTGACCAGCATTTCTCTTGCCTACATGTTCACAGTCTTAAGTGGGAGTTTAAGAGGAGGGCAACCCAGTGGCTTAGTTGAGTGGCTCTGTGCGTGTGCTACAGATAGGATTTCCATTCCTTCTGTCTAGTTTCCTAGCTTGGCAAAGGCAAGCAGTGTTGGATCTCCTGGATGAGTGGAAAAGAGAGTATCTCGACTCTCAGCAGTGATCTCTCCAGTTAATGAGATAGTCCTGCTGAAAGGAACATTATAGTGCCTACCAAAGCTGAAATGAGGGTGGCTACAGGGAAAGGACCCAAGAAAGCGTAGTAAGTGTAAACAGAATGGAGATATGGAGGTTCTTCACTGCTGCAAACAGTTTTTTCTTTGTTAATCCTTTTTTCTTCATTAATACTGAAAAGTACCTCTCACGTTGTCTTTACACACAACTCTCTCTTAAAGGAATAAAATGAGGTATCACTGAAGGCATACTCTCTGTAACTATTTGTCACTTTTATGTTGCGGAAAAAGGCACAAATGTATACAGTCATTTCCGATAAGTTCTGCAGGCAGGAGGGGCTCTTTAATAGCATGGCAGTCACTTTTTCAACCTCTATCTGCGTGTGTATACGTGTCTGCATATTGCAGAGAGGACACAGAGAGCGAGCTGTGCAGCTGAATTTAGAAAGTTATAGATGTTCTCATCAGCCCCATGCAATGCAGCAGAGATTCCTTCCAAAAGCCAAGGGAGCAGAGGCTGCAGACAACAGATGTGAGAGGGTTTCCCATAACTGTCAATTTTCAAAGTGTTTGCATTGAAAAGAGAGGAGGTGCTATTTTGATTGATATTTCAGCCGCGGTATAT
This sequence comes from Myiozetetes cayanensis, assembly GCF_022539395.1. Taxonomy (NCBI): domain Eukaryota; kingdom Metazoa; phylum Chordata; class Aves; order Passeriformes; family Tyrannidae; genus Myiozetetes; species Myiozetetes cayanensis. The sequence continues at coordinate 56,146,410 of NW_026087521.1, read as the reverse complement.
AAAGCAGAGGAATTCTTCTTACCCTCTGCTTGTCATACTGATCTGCATACTCTCTCAGCTGGACTTGGGGCTACTACTTACTGCATCTGAAAGGCTGAAACTCACTGGGAATAAAGAATTCTTGTAACAATGCCGGAACCCACCAAGAAAGATGGTAAGCATAACAAACATTACCTGAATGTTTCTTAATTACAGCAATTATGGGTACACACACACACAAAACATCTTTTAGACCATCTTGCATATAACAGCCACAAATAATATCTAAGAACAATAGCTGTGTAACTTCATTATATCATTAGATATCACGGATACTTTTAAACTAAGAAATTACTTTCAGGTAGGGGTATAGCACAAAACTGTTTTAGGTAAGAAACAACGACTTTGAATGGATATTGAGAAACTACTTTATTGGGCAAATGCTGTGTTTTTTAAGGACTGCAGGATTTCCATAGTGCAACTTGTGGTTTCTCTATTCTAAGCTAACTAGACTCTGGAAAAGAGGGAATAAACATTTCTTATGGTTTAAAAAGCCAGGACATTGATATGTTTTTCATACAGCTCTTTATTAGTTATTGAATGGAAAGGATGTGTTACGGTTCTGATGAAAACACATTCTATACATGGAATACATAAGTGAAGAATGTAATAAGTTTTTCTGTACAGGTTGAACTGGAAAGATTCATTTTGCCACAATACAGAAATTATTATTTTATGTTTCAGAAGGGTAGCTAAAGGCACTAATATTGGCTGGTTTTTGTGATGCTATTAAGTTCATAGCAAAGAAACTGAGTATATAGTCTGCTAGTGAGTTACAGAATTGTACACTGGATGCTGCACAAAAAGGTGCAAAGTGGTTGGAGTCTATTAATTAATAACCTTTTGAAAGCTAGAATTTATTTTTCTACCATTTTGAAAATATAAACTAAATAAGCTTTTTCTATTTGCATTACTTCAATCACCCTTGCTTTATTTTTCTTTCAAGTTTAGATGTTTTGGTAAGAATTTTTGGTGACTTATTTTTAACACTGACTATCTAAATAGCTTTTGCGAAGCCATGAATGTACAGACTGTATATGCTTTGCAAATATTGGTAAGTGAAAGGTACAAAGACAGGTTCTCTAATGCATTCCCAAATGCAAAACTGAATTTTATCCTTAAGGTAATCTTGTGGAAAGAATAGAATAGACTTCATTTCCCATTAATTTTGAAAGATCTGCTAGGCCCATGTCTGTAGTTTGAGTAAGTTCATTGGATTTAACACTGATCTATCAATAACATTTGCTTGATTTTAAAAGTCTTTTTGAAATATTTTCTGGTTTTGTGAAAGGCAAGAGCAGAGCAACTGTCAGGAACATTACTCACCTTTCAGCACCTTCTTTGGTTCGGGACATATGAAAACTAAACTTTTTGCACGACTGAGTCTTAAGCAAGTAGTGTTGACAGACCAGTGTGATCACTTTACTTGCTGGCCCTCCTTAGTGCTCGAGGACAATGATAGATGAAGTATCCTTCTGAAAATAGCTACACCAAGTGCACGTATTAATACAAGAGCCTAATCCTCTATATCAAACCTAGAGCCAAGCCCCTTCTAGAGTGTCTTATTTGTAATTCAAATTATTTACACATGTATTAAGTGTCCTTTTTATTTGATCTGTTATTTGACTGGATATTACACACTTTAATCAGAATGCATTCTCTGGCTGCCAACTCAAATTAAAAAAAATCCACTAAAATATTTATGCACTTTTGAAAGATATGTGCTTTGAAGAAAATTAGTTTGGAGACTCATGTTTATTATTCTGTTTAAAATTAGATTGTTTCAAAGATGTTCTTACAATGCAGTGATTATAAAAAATGCAGCTCTGTGTTTGTGTTTGTGTTACAAAACTAAGTTTAGCAACTCTGAACAACATTGACAGTGGAATAAATGCAATTTTTGATGAGTCAGTATTCAGGACCCGAAAATACTGAATTATTCTCTCTTGATAGAGCTAGAATTCACAAGAAGTAATGAGCTATGGAGAAGTGATAAAATTGGCTTGTGTGCTGGTTGCTCCTTATTGCACCCAGTTTATTTGCAGCCAGTAGATCAGTGGAGTAACAGGTTTATATTATGGTACTTAAGAGATTAGTTGCTTCCTAAAGATTTTGTGTTGATCAGGAACTCACCTGAGCTGGTGGCAGTACTTGTACAGTAAGTATGGCAGGAGGATTTGCTTCCAATAATAATATAATACCACTGCTACTACTCATATTAGCTCTACTCATACTAGGTCTACCAGTAAGAATTCAAAACCTCACGTGTTCATCAAATGCTTGTTCTCAAGGTAATTTCCAAGGTGTGAAGGGTTGAAGGCAATTAATTAATGAAGGTGAACCTTGGACTAACTAATTCTGGAAAGTACCGCTGGAAGGACTCTCTGAGAAACCTTTAAAGAACTTGGAGGACTACAATAGAAAGCAGGGGAGGGGGAAAGAGGCTTAAGGCTTCTGCTTCACATGAGCACCAGAATAGTGTTCTTCTTACATTTCCAAGAGAAGCAATCTACTTAAATTATCCCATACCCTTTATTCACGTAGGTCCTGCCACTTAAAAACAGAACACACAAGAGCAAGCATCTGAGAAATCAGAAACTGCCTAACACTTGATGTTAAAAAAAAAATCTCAGCTTTGCATTTTTTTATCTCTGCATTCTGAAGTGCATAACTAAATTTTTCAGAAGCAGTGCTGTAGCAAGCTCCCAGGCCGTTTTTCAGGTCAAATGTTCTTTGAGCTATTTTAAGATTATTAGATTAACAAAGTGAGAAATTTCCTGACTTGGTGAGAGTGTAGCCTCACAAAGTGTTCTTAACAAATAGGATCACCAAATTAAACAAACCACTCAGCTTAGAGAAGGTTGCTGGAGAGCTTCAGCCTGATGGAATTTGTCACTGTAGAAACAGGCTTCCATGACTAATGATTTAAGGCCTCTATGGTACTCCTAAAAAGTTGAGTCCTGTACATAATATCAGCTGTGGCTTCTCTGCAGTAGATGGTCACGTTGTTGTAAAAGAGTTTTGTCTTATCTGGTTCAAAATATCCTATTTGCAAGGTGAAGTTTACATCAATGGGTTAACTGATCCCAGTGGATGACTAGGATACGACTATGGTGCCAAAAACTTTACTGGTGCATTTAAATTCAATGGCCTTTAGTTTTCCTGGTGACTAATAAAACAACCCTCCCCCATATAATTACTTCCTGTAATTTATTGCAATCGCTCAGTCAATCTTTCCTCTCCCCCCTTTCCTTTAACCAATATTCATAAGAGCTGCTCATTAATTAGGTGCCCTCTTAAGCTGTCACAGGCCACGGCATTTGGATATGCTTTTGTAAAAGTGCCAAGTCTCTCAAGAGCAACCTTTTCAAACTATTTGTAGGCATCATCCCACAGTGACAGGTGCAAGTCTGTCCCCAGTAGGCAGCTCTGTAAATTTGCCTTATTTATTCTTCCCAACCTAGGAAATAATTCATGGCCATGAGTTAAGCGACCATTCCAAATTTTGAGCCAAAGCATTTATTGACTGTCTGCCAACTTTATTTTGTAAGTGTTTTCAAGCTCTGCTTGAATACTGGCCTGGAGCATCCACATATTGGCAAGGAATGAAAATTAAAAGTCAGTTTGTCTTCTTTAGACAGAGTTTTAGTAAAACTTTATTCAATCTATAAACAGGATACATGCAAAACTTGTGAAGAAAACTATGTGAATATATTGTCTGTTAGAAGAACAAACTCTAAAACATGAGAAAATTTGTGAAAGGAGGTAAAGAGACATACCAATTGAGACTGCTTTGGAGATATGGTAACACTGTTCTCTCTGAAGATACGCTGTAGAAAAAGCCTTTATTTATGTTGGCTTTTAAACATGATGGATTTTACTTTGTTGTGTGATTTTTTTTTTCTATCACCAAATTTGAATTATATTTAAAATATTTTAAGCCATGCCACAGTCACAAATCACCTAGTCATATAAATCATACAGGTAGACACATAAAGCAGCATTCCAGTAGGTAATGAATCTAAGCATAAAGATTGATTAAGAGCTAATTGAAGTCAGATTCCTTTTAATATTATATTGTCAGGGCTAGACAATTTTTCAGAGGTGAAAAAGAAGTTGAATGGGAATTCAGTTTCCTATACAGAGTTGGCTTGTGTCAAAATTAACACTGCTGATGCAAAGTTTTCCTGAAAATTCAAGAACCCAGTGTGTGAAACTTTTATAAAATTGTTTAGTGCTTTCTATGCAGGAGACTGGACCTGTAAAATCATTTCAGATGGCACCACACTGGGTAGTGCAGCTGCTGCTCTCCTTGTTGTATAGTAAGGGAAAAGAACAGCATACAGACATCCACCTTCTGCCATCATCATTGCCCCTCTGCAGCACTGACTGTAAAATGCAGTCCCATTATTTCTAACTTCCTTCAGTCTCAGAGCCAAATCACACTCCAAGTCAGGCTCATACATATAATTTCCAAGCACCGTATCCAAGTCACAGGTAAATGAGTTTTGGTGGACGAGGGAAGGATGAAACCCTAACCCCTTAAATTATTTTCCCTCTCAATTCTTTAGAAAGTTTCAGTTCATCACCTCTAGCTAATAAATTAAAATCCCTCCACAAATGGAAAGCAAACTTACGCCTAACTGTTGTAATTAGATCTGTGAGGGTGGGCTGTGCTCCCGTCCTGAGCCCCACGGAGCAGCGTCCTCCTGCACAGATCGTGTTGCACTCTGGGAACTGAGTTGTTCTTAGACTGCCTTTGCCCTCCCATTGCTAACTTCTAAGTGTTGCTCCCACACTTCCTTCTAAGATACCAGAGCATCTCAAATTTACTCTTTGACCTTCCGCCCCCATCGTTGCTAAGATTAAGACTACTTTTTCAATCAAATTAATTTGATTAAAACCCCCCTACACTGGCAAAGAAAAATCCCCTTGATTTATTTTTAAGCTTTTATGGTTTGTTTTGTTTCATTATGGTGTAAATCAAGGGCACTACATTGATTTGTTTTCTCATTCAATGTGTTGACTTTATTTCAATATTCGCGTAGGAGGATAATGCAAGATTGACCTGTCTTACTTAATGTTGTTCTTACTTGAAAAGCTTGTCCAGACTGTGTAAAAAACAGTCCATCTATGCACAGGAAAAATATTTAATATTATCACTCTAAAATAAAAAGATCATTGATTTGAGGAGGAAAGAAAGGAATGGTCTTTCAGCAAATCAGAGGGTGCTTTGTACTTAGTAAAACTGAAATTAGCAAGTGCTGCCTTTGTGCCTCCCTGTACTGCACCTGTTGGTAAGATAAATAAAGGCCTGCCCAGTTCTTTCCCCTCATACCTCCTAAATATATCACTTTGAGAGAGCTCTAAAAAAACCAACCATGCTACAGTACTCCTCTGTTCCACGAAAAACTGGAGGAGATTTTTCATATTAGTTTCAGGGATCTACCAAACAAGATGGTCTCATAACAAAACAATAGCAGAGAGATCTGGTGAGACCTCAGTTGTCAAAACATTTGTAGCTGCCCCACACATCAATGGTCCTTGGAAAGAAGTTGAAGAACATATTTCAGGTTTCATCAGCGGACATCCAGAGTGTTCCTTGAAAGGGAAGAGCAAATCAAGCTTGAACATAAATTGCCTGCGGAAATTTCCCTTGGGATAGGAACAAATACTAGACTCATCACTCATGGAAATGCAGAGATTCAACTAAGCTGGAAGTCCTAATTTAATAATTGCTCTAGAGTGAAGCAGAAAAAAAAAAGTTCTCATTTAGACGCTAATGTGACTTTGCACTGAATGTAAAAATCTGTAAAATAAAGGACAAGGCAAATGGATAAGATTCTGAACTTTAGTCGTAATTAGAGATTTTTCATACCCACTGCAAACAGTTTTGTCGGTAGAGTCTGAGGAACTGTGTGACTGAGAAACACTCACTTCTCTTCCCACCCTCTCTTCCCACCCAGCCCTCTCTTTCTGCTCTCAGTCACTGAAGTGCTATTTCTGAAGACTTCAAACACAAGATAGATGCAAAGGTTTCTCTTTTTCACTTTTGTTAGGGAATATGTACTTGAAGCTATTTTTCCATCATTTTGTCATCACTCACTTTATGACACTGTGAGATTTTATTCTTTTGCTTTGAAGAGTTGTTGGTGTTTTAAGAGTTAGGGAAGGGAGGAGTGGTCTGACATGAAAGTCTGTTTTAGATCACTGAAAATTTTGGTAATTTTGCAGCCCCAGATATCAACCTATTGTCTTTATACTGCAATAGAAGATCTCTGGGTTAGGAATCAGATACCCAAATAGAAGTATGTGCAAGTGAACTTGGTGTACCCACTCCCAGTGGAGTCAGGGACAGCAGCTCGTTAAAGTCAGAGGTTCCCAGTCTGCTGCTACTCAGCTGACCAGCCAGTAAATGCCTAAACTTAGGTGCCCTACCATATAAGATGCCCTGGGATACACAGAATACTCATCATGGGCTGGCAGATACGACTCAGGACCTGTAGGAGGCCTGCAACACCACGAAGTAGCAGCTAGAAAACAGAAGGCTACGCTACAGGATCTGAATGTCATTGATCAGTTGTGATGAAGAAAACGAATTGAACCATAAGCAGCTACTATAAGGTGAAAAAAAAAAGAATCTAATTCCATTGATTATAATGGCAGCTTGGACTCAGTTCACAATACAGACACATTCATATGCCTCTCTTTTTCTGAGTACTGTAACCATAATGCTGCAGAACTATCCTCTACAATTGGTTCAGTTGCTGTTCAAGGATTTTCTGCAATGGGTAGTTTTACAAGAAGGCAAGGAGAGATTTATGTTCCACCATTATTTTCATATTCAGATGCTCTTCCTCAATAAATAAGGAAGTACATGAGGCCCAGATTCTCTTGAGCAGAGTGCACCCTTCTGTAATCTGTAATCTGCTTTGTGCATTGATAAAATAAAATAATAATAATAATAATATTCTACTGCCATTTTTTTGTTATTTGGGAGAATTTGATGCTTTTACTTGTTATATTTTTATAAGAAGGAGACAATATATTTTATTTCATGGCTGAGCATTTAAATCAATGCAAAATTAAATTTCTACTTTGCATCAATGAGAGGAAACAGAAAGTTGAATTCCTATTCAAATTAGTATTAATTTATCTACTTCCTTTCTATTCAAGCTTATTCTCACTTCCTCCAACAGCTTTATGCTGTTGGATGAATGACTGGTTACATCAGTGATCTTTGTACCTATAAGCACTTTTTATGTTAAATAATACAGTGTTTCTGAATGTTCTATGAAATGTTCCACAAAAACATGTAGATTTAGGAATTTCCATGAATTCCTACATCTGGAATTTGCTCTCTCTAATTTGCTAGGTGTGGTTTTAGCTCCTAGAGCTCACTGAACTAGCAGATGTTGGGTCAGGATGAAGCACCTCAGAGAAGAGAGTTCTGTGTTTAACAGGATTTTATGTCCTAGGAAGCCATTCTAGCAAGCATGTGTTGGGAAAAGTGTCAATCAATCTTTACTGCTTCCTGAGATGCTGTAGGGACAGAAAGTTCCTCTGGGTTCGATACCTATGAAGATAGATTTTTGCTCAGATAACTCTCAGACCCTAAAGAATGCAACATACACAAAACAAAGTGGTTTCTCTCTGTCTTCCCTCACCTATTCCCTGTGCCTGTATTGCTAACAGCCTGTCCACAGAGGAGTCAGTGGGACCTAGGCTAAGTGATGAAAGATACCTTACATGCACATGGCTTAGAACAGCCACTTCTGAAGATCAGTAACACCCCCTTTCCTCTCTACTGGTTGACCAAGTGTCTTCATGTGTACTTTCAGTTCTAAGTGACAAAATAACCTGTGGCCTCTGCTGCAGTTAGTAATGGTGGTGTTAGATGTCATAATACTGGGATATTGCACACCCTGCCCTGTCTCAGTGATAGATGAAGGTTAGTTTAGGATATTAGACCTAGAACAATGTTGAAGGCTTGCTGAACAGAAAGTCAAATAGGGTACAGTCTCAGAAAACTTCAAAAATTAAAAAAAAAAATCCACCATCTTAAAATTTGCTTCATGGTCTGCCTCAGAGTAAAGTTGTTTGTTTCAGCAAAGGCCCTCACAAATATGATAGCTTGCATGTGTTTCCTCTGCAGAGCAAGGATGTGCAGTGCCAGGACAGACCTGGGAGCATGGTTGGATGACTCATTCCACGGTTTAGAGCTGCCCCCTCTGCCCTATGTACCATCTCTGTGTTCCCAAAAGTATGCAGACACTGCATCAAGAAGGGAGTCCTGCAGCAACAGAATGTGTTTGAGATAATAATTGCTTTCCCTTCCCTGGAGATTAGGAAATAGTTCTTACATAATTTGCCCTCCCTGGACCTATTACTAATTGAAAATAGCATGTGATCTACTTCTTAGGGTGGTTGTCCTTATATGTGATGGCTCCAGCAAGTTATTTTGATCAGGTGATTATTACAACAAGTTCTGTTCTAATTTAATTCTCTGTAGGATCAAATGGTGGTTTCAGTGAGCATCTGAAAGAATTGTTCAGTAGTAACATTATGTTTTCTGAGACAGATCTGTATTAAAATACACTCATTACGTCTTTGCAGGCTCAGAATAACTTCCTAATTTTGGTCATACATGTAAAGAGTAGTTTGAAGCCAACCCCAGACATAGATGAAGATTCCCTTTTCCTACAGATTTCTGTTTAAAGGTCTTGGCTCTGTGCATAGACATTAATTTCAGAGACATTTGCTGCCCATTTTGAACCAACTGGATGCCATAGAATAGGCAGTGGTTGAGCAAAAGCAATGCACAAACAAGTAATCTTTTCTTGAAGGGGAGTCATGCTTTGCTCAGACTGCCTGCAAATCCAGTCCAAAAGCCTATTCCAGATTTGCTTTTATCTCTTCCCTCTTCTCTCAAAGCCCTGACATTGTGATGAAATTAAACTGAATACAAACACAGCTAAACATGAAGGAGACCCCAATGAAAAGTTTATTGGCTCAGCTGATGAGACAGATCTTACTCCTTGATAGTCACCTAATCCATTATGCTCGTGGACTAGAAAAAGCAGTAAGACATAGTTGTTGAACAGTTGTTGAATTCCAAACTTTGGATATTTTTATGCTTATTTTCATAGCTATCTGCCACAAGACCTTTTCAAATGGGAAAAAAATGCACAAATTATGACACTTAGCACCAGTTACAACAATTCTAGAAAGAAGAAATACTTCCTCTTATCAGTCTGAGCTGATTGTGCATGTGTGGTAGCGCTTTTCACAGTTTTCAGAACTGAAACGAAACATTTCAAACCATTTGCACACCTCGATGTACACATTGCATTTCTATCATTTTTCAACAACTTCATTTATTTTCAGTACCACTAAAGCATTATTCCTGACAAAAGTTACACAAACCACTTGTCCCTGGTGATGTGGGGAATATCTGTGGCTTGAGATATCCAGGAACAACCACACAAAAAATGCCATGCAGATGGAGTAATTCATGGCCTAATAGCTTCTGTGTCTCATCCTGTGATACTCACGTAGACAGAGACACATGTGCACACCCTGTAGCACACTTGGTATCTCGTGTCTTTATAAGAACACAGTATCTAGGCCAAAAACCTTATTTTAGACCCAAAAGAGGAGCCTAATTCCAGTGGAGACTGTGGCTGCCACTCCTCCACAGATGCAGACTTTAGTGAAGGCACAGAGGGTCAGATGCCTGATGACATTTTTTCCATGGCATTCCCTCCAGCCTTACTAATCTTTCATCTAAGCTTTCCTTAGCCCTATTTTTAAAGGGGAAATCTGACCTCTGTCCTGTGCCCCTTTTTTCTTTGCCCTTGTTTTGTATTTCCCTGTTTTGCAATAAAGTTTTCTCTCTTACCAAGAGAGAAACCATATGCAATGAGCTGTGACTGCAATTCATAATAACATCTTAAATGCATTTTGCTGCATGCTTTGTAAGAGCTTTCTTTTATACATATCACTTACTGATATGTATAGACCCCCACAGTCTGTCTACAAACATCCTGCTGTGTGCTTACTCTCTAAAGGCAAAGCTAAGTGATTTCATTTTCTTTAAAGTGCAGCCTTATAATTCTCACAGTTATCTTCACTGATGCAGAACGAGATAGAGAGGTCAAATATGTTAACAGTATTAACACAGAGGAGTGTATGCAATTTTGTATGCTGAACACCCATGAAGGGACATACATGACTTTCCTGTACATAACTATTGCTGCAGGACCCACCAAAGGTTTGCCTAGTGCCATAGGTCTCTGGCACTTTAAGTCTCTTAAATTTTCACCTATAGAAAGAGTCCTTTCTTTCCACTTGTGCAAAATACTCCTAAAGGTTTTTCCATACAGTGCTGAATCCCAGGAATCTGAGCAACAATAAATATTTATGTGCAAAGAAGCTAACAAAAAGAGAGAACTCAATGAGTCAGTACATAGAAATCCAAATAAAGCAGTAAGTTTCTGAGTTTTAGGGCAACTGCTGGTTGTTAGTGTTTGCTATCATCAATACTACAACTCTGTTATAATGCTTTCCCGTATTGTGAGTTATGTTTGGGGTTTTTTAATTTTCTCCAAACTCGATTCCAAATCCATTTTGCTTAACATGTACTCGGACATCAACACTTACAAAAAGTAGCAGCCACCGAATTTCGCAGCCCATTAATTTGATTTTACTCTTGGTAAACCAAAAAGTGGATCCTACTACCCTCTTTTTCATCTTAAGTGAGTTGTTTTCCACAAGTCTGATGGGTAAAAAATTCAGGGTGACATAAGTAATGGATTATTAGTGATTAACTACTCAAAATGGTCCCTAACCACCTAGGAGCCTGACAGCCCTGAGTCCCTGCTCCTGTTACAATCCCATTCTGTAAGACATTGTCTCTCAAGAGGACTGAAGTGCAGATGACAGAAGAGTGCTCTTATCTGGAGGAAGTCTGAGAAGGCTCTTCCTTCTTGAAAAGATCACAGAGTATCAGATTATCTGTCACCCACTGTCAAATAGACTTGAAGCAAATGTTTTTCTTATTTGGTATCTGGATACCGTCATGACAGTGTTTAGACCTAGTTGTAGCATATATTACTCTGACAAAGAGCTGATAACAAGCTGATAAATTCAACCCTTCAGAAATCCCAATATGTGCATGTTTAATTTTGCCCTGATCCTCAAAGAAAATTGACATTTCAGAAACCATGGAATAGGAATACAAGTAGGATTTAATTTTAAATTGCTGAAATGCTTTATTCTGAAATTTAGTTAAAATAAAGCCTATCAGCACATCTTAAATGTTTCCTTATATCTGACTGAAATAAGTTAGATTTCATGAATACACACCACCATGGCCTCATGCTGATGTCAACATTTTCCCTAAGAGTCAATCTCTCTAAGTGGAATGATTTCCCACTATCTGCAGATAATCACATGGCTTTTAGGACTAACCTGAATGCACTGAATGGCAGGAGACTTAACTCTTTGTGGAACTCATTCCAGTTATGCAGAGCATCCAGTCCATAATGAGATTTTCATGAAATAATACAATTTCCTTGACTCAGAGTGACATATTTCAGGAGAGCTCAGCAAAACAACTCTATCACAATTTGGGTTTAGCAAGAGTGAAGACATTTTTCTAACTGATAAAACCGGTTTTCTGATCTGGTTTGGAAATTATCTGGACGATCTGAAAGGAAGTTCATTACTGATTAAGTACTCATCTCTGGAAATAAACGACCTTTCAATTTTATTACTGACTTTTATTCTATAATTAGAAGACAACTGTCATTGAAAACACATTGAACATTTGAGGAATAAGTTACTGTCATTCCTGAGTAGCAGTTCCATGGTTTATGAAGTGTTTTATCCAACAATGTGGTCCACTTTATTACATTTTGCCTCTTTCAGAAAGGAAGCTACCATCAGTCACTGCATTGCTATCTCTGATATCACATTATGCCGTTTTCTGCTTTCACTCAGGAATCTCTTGAGCTAAATGAAAAAATTTCTCTTCCTGAGAAAAATTATTAACAAACTATTGCAAGCAGGATAGGAAACTAAGAATAAAGTCTATATTTTGTCATAACATGGGATCAAACTATTCTGATTAGTGGATTAATTGATTTTAGTAAATACATAACAAAGATTAATTAGATTTGGGTCATTTAAAAGCAGGATTGCACTTGGCTGTGTTAGGAGTAATTTTGAAAACTCGATTTCTCATTAGCACCTACTGCCAAAAAGGAACCATGTTATGTTAAGGGCAATTTAACACATTAAAAACTAAAGAAATCTGAAGCATGTCGAGCTCCTGCCTTTTGTGTTTACACAGTTCAGTTCTGGAGTGTCAGAACTAACAAAACCTGGCTCTCTGTGATCATCTACCTCTTGTCCCTGCAGATACTAACACTCTGATTTTCCACCTATGAGCCAGAGCATTCATTTTTCCCCCTAGACAGGAGTCTGAGACCTCCCTGTCCTCTGGACATCACTCGAGGGCCCCACAGCAGAGGCGATGTCACTGCTGCCCAGCAGCGGCCCCGCGGGGTGGGAGCGACAACAGCACAGAGCATCGGCCATGGGGGCACGGTGGGATCCTCTTCCCTGACCTCACTGGGACCTTCTTATATATAAAAAAAGTGGAGTGAATGCTCACAGCTGAGCTATAGCACAGTAGGAGTGATTCTGCAGAGCTTCCATCACACCTGCAGCCCCCACCGATGACAGTAAGCTGTGCTGACCGCTCAGGTTAAGAGCAGGGACTTTCGAGTATGACACTGTGTGGGGAAATCTATGAGGTTCAGATCAGGTATTTCAGGACTGTTTTATTGTTGGTTTAAAACAGTAGCACTGCTTCTGTCCTTTAGACATGAGCACCCATCTCGTTGGCAATATAGACACAGCCATTTTTCTCCTTCTCCTCTTTAAATGGCACCAGAACCGTGTAGTGCATAACATGAAGCAATATTTAAGAATGTCCCAGGTGGCTGTGAACAGCTAGGTGAGGAACACAGAATGGCAGGAGTCATAAATCATTTCAGACTTACACTAAACTGGTGGCATATAAACTGAGATGATACCATAACACAGGAAAAATTGAGACTTTCTATCATCGGTAGTAAGAAGTTGACTCTTGTATGGAATTTCCAGTTTTCACAATGTAAATTTTAAGAGGAAAATGCCTACTAAGAATTTTTTCAGCAACATTTAATAGCAAGTTTTGCAGTGATATTTCAAAATAAAATGTTTTTATTTCCAAACATGGAAATAAAAGTTAACACATCAAGATGTGGAATGAGAGATAAATTGATATCACCATAAATAGACTCAGGTTCTGCAAGTGCAGCTGTGCTGACAAAAGTCTTCTCATAAAGGTGCAATAATGATGGCAAACTGAATTACCTTATGAGCACAAGTCACATTGGTAAATGCTATAACACATTTCAGCAAAATTCTTCTCTTATATAGATGGTTAACCAGCAAAACTTTGCCTACAAGAATTTGCAGGATAGAGAGCATCACAAAATTTCTGTTCTGGAAGTTAAAAAAACCCACAAGTGTTTATTGTTTGTTTGTTTTTAACGATGGAATGAATTAGAAAACTGCAATCGTGAAAAGATCAATAGAAAAAGATTTAGTGTAAACATTTTGATGAAGTTTAGCACTCAAATTGTAGTCTACTGCTATGTCTGTGAAATGAGAGATACCAGTATGATACTCTGTTTTTTCTTAGGTACTGAAGTACTCAGGAACTAATTTATATGTATTATTTTCTGTGGTATAAAGTAAGACAAGAGAGATACCAGGGAAATAGAAATGGAGTTTAATTACTCCATGCTGGTGCCTTGTGGGCTGAGCAGGTCAAAAATGAGTTTAAGAATTCATGGGAACTTGATAACCAGAGTGAAGCCACCAACTTTAGCTTTCTCTATCTATTTTAAATACTGTCGATGCTTGGCAGCCTTCTAGATCCCAGTTACAGTACACATGAAACTTCAAGTCTGCAAAGGAAGAAACTTAGAAGAATATAGATATATAAACATACATTTTATTAAATTACTTTTGTTCAAGGTCATGGTTACAGTGTTCTTTAGAGACTAATTCCTATATGAAAGACAAGTTCTCATAAGAAATGAAAAAGACATGGAGGCTTACATATAGTCAGATTTGATTTAATAGCATCATTTTAGAAAAATGGGAACAGCAAGGACAACACACTAAACAAGCAATGGTTGCTTTATGCACTTCCATAATTATGGATGACAATGACGACAAAATCTGGAGTGACCAACTACACTTGAGTGGATTTGTAAACTATTTCTTTGGTATCTAGTATATTCTGTAGAATTCACTGTTACCAGACTTTTGTTCCAATTGTTTATTCAGTTTTTCAGTCCTTAAGTCACGGAATATTTTAGCATATGATGGTTTGATTGACTCCGGTGGCCCATAAAATCATTTATAATTTAAAGTATTTACATTATTCCTGAAATAGGACTACTATTGGTGAGATTATATTATTATCCTAATTAGAACTAAGTATTATATTTAGATTGTTTGTGTTTTCTTGGTGGTTTTTTCTACAAACTGAAATTCATTAGGATTTCTTCTCTTGTCCCTACCTAGATATGCATCACCAGACTGTGACGCTTTTAGTTGTTGGAATATAAAATAATTTCAACTTCAGTGAACATGCTGCTTTGTTCACTTTGCCACAACAAAAGACAGTATTTAACCTAAGGTTGCTGTTTTAATCTTTAACCATAAAGAGTCATGAGTCAAAACAGGCAGTCTTATCTGTCTACTCCACCAGTACAAAACAGAAACTAGAAATACATTAATGAATTTATCAGTCTGGTTCTATCACACTGTTGACAGCAGTAATAGTCATTTGGCTAGCCACTAAAGCATCAGAGCTTATTTACTTCAGTCCTTTAGAACGACTTTTGATCTCAGGACTTAGGAATGAAATCTGTTTAGAACAGTTTCTGTAGCTGTGCATCTTTTAAGAGTAACATGGAAAATGTCCATGGACATTTGTAAAAACAGGTAATGATTTCAGCTGGTACTGTAGTTTCTTGCTTCCACTCAGACTGGGAGCTGTCTGCAGAAGTTGCCCACAAATCAGATTATTTCTCAGTGAACAATAGAGGCTCATGAGCCACCGGTCAGACCCTGCCTTCATGACCATGCTTAGGTTTTGCAGAATAATGATTACAAATTACCTTGAACCAAGACCTCTGTTTTCCATCTCATTTTATCTGAAGTCTGCTAACTGTATCTTTCCCCAGTGAAATACTCATCACGCTGTGGTAATCTTGATGGTTTATTAAGCAAGTTCCTGTCTTCTGAAAGATGAGGCTATGGCTTTTAATCACATCACTGAAGCCACTCTAACTCCATATTGATCTGGGTGAAGTGACCCACAAAAAATAGTCAAACCATTTTGAGCCATTTCTCTTCTTCAGAGCACTTTTTTTCAGGGAGTATAAGGAATGAAAGGAAAAATCCTTACTGAATTTTTCTGCTGATGATCTGTACAGGAGGTCTGTCAAGTAACCCTTCCACATCCTTGGTCCTTCCCTGCCCACCTATTTCAGTGGAGTATCTACCCCAGGAGAGAGCCATGTCCCTCAGTAAGAGTTCTTGTATCTTACAGCAGCCAGGCACAGGAGACAATCCTCACACACAACAACTGCACAAGGGCTGGGGTGAGCCATGCTCTCTCCCCAAACTAGCATTTTGTCTATTTTTGTCCGACTAGCAGAGTCAGCACTTTAGGAATGCCTACGTAATAGTTATATTTGTCTGATCCCTCGAGGTTATGTCCGCAAGCTTAATCCACATACTTAAATTTGACACAAGTTGACGCTGACAGGTCTTTATGACAAAAAGCACTAAGTGACTGTCCTCAGTCACTTCATATGCTCTTTGACATATGAAAGTATCTTTAATATGCTGCTGTTAACACAGGCAGATATCATACCTGTATCCATGATGGTGCAGCCATAGTCTTGGTTTCCTTTTCAGGTAAATGGGGGATAAGTCCTTTGGTCAGAGTGGGTGAGATCCTGAATCTCTTGGTTATTCTTCACTGGGTTGTAAGTGATCTTATATATATGTATATAACTGCAGGGAGAAATTAGTGGAGGAGACTTTTCTCCTCCTTCCTGTGAGTGCCCCAGGCCAGTGATGGTGAAATGCTATCTTTGGGCCTTCTGCAAGCCCCGACTTCATGCTCAAGGCCATTTCCTTTAGCTAAGGGAAAAAACATGAAAAGAACAACCCAATACTCATTTTCCAAAATCATTGGAAGTTCCTAAACCTACCCAAAATGAACCTGGTCATGAGCAGAGCACTGCAAGATGAGAAGGGTTATCCAGGCAGACCTCATTCCCAGTATGCTTGTTGATAAGCTGTAGTTCTTGAATGATCTGAACTGCAAGTCTCCAAGATGCTTTACATCCAGCACAGTAGTAGGGTAGGACTTGGAGACTGTTTTAGAACTGTCAACATGCCTCATTATGATCACACTTCAGTGTGAAAATTAATATATATGATGTCAGGGAGTTTCCATGCTTGGTGCTGTCAGAGAAGCCAGTGGAAGTGGGAATTCAGAGCCCTTGAAAACTGGCCACCACACGCAAACCGACATCTGTATGTCAGTTCCCTGCCAAAGCTTCTTGTGGCTATTGCAGGTCAGATGTCACTGCAACTAGACCTAAAATGGAATTGAAATCCTAAATAATGATGGTCCCACTTTAACATGGTTCTTAAGCATTTCCATAACTTTAGGACATTGATAATCTCATGGAAATTTTAAGCTTAGTTATCTGTATACATAGCGAGGGATTTTAAGTCTTATTTTATCTGAAAAACTGAACAAAGTAAATGTGAAATAGTGATGGAAAATTGTTTGTAATGGGTCAAATTGCATCTCCTGCTGATTTTCAAGAGTGTATGTGCGCATGTATAACTATAAATCACAAATAAAAATGTCTTGGCTCTTAGTGCTCATATCCTATGTCAAACTGGATCCTGAATGCATCTCATGACATGGATGAGGCATGAAAGCATTTCTGGAGATGTTATCTAAGTGGCAGTTGTGCTTTCCCTTTATTTGCTAACTACACTTCTTAATATACTCTGAGTAGCCATGTAAAGAGGACTGTTATGTTAATTCCTGTTCTTTCTGAAGAATTACATAGACCCAGACGGGTTACAAGTTTCACTACCAATGACTAACCCAAGGTCTGTGTTCCGCATGGCACAACCCACTGGACGTGCAACATTCTCAGCTTCTCAAACAAAAAACTGTAAAGAAGAGATCTTTGTTGTCTTAGAAGCTTCAAGGCACAAATTAACTTTAGTTGTTCGATAGAAGGTCCAGTGAACACAGTGGTATCAGTTCAGTGGTAACTGGATCTTCAATAACCTTTTTTCCCCATAACTCAAGAGGCATCATTGCAACCCAGTGAACAACACTTCTTCTCCAAAGGGACTGAGGATTGTGTGCTGGAGGCAACACTTTCTCCACCACCAGCCCCCCTGACAATGCCTCAACAGAGCACCATATTAGGCAACAGGCTGTCAGGAATGGCATCTGGGGACTCCAGTGATCATGCCTCCTAGGGAAGGAGCACAACCATAAGCTGCTGGTTGAGTGTACAGAGCCCTTTCCTGGCTGACAAGCCTGTTGCAGAGGTCAGCCAGAGAGGGCTATCATTCTTTGGGGAAGTGGAAACCACTCGGTGCTATTAATGGTTTTTTTCCTGGCTGTCCTCAGGAATGGAGCTGTAAGCCAAGCATGACCATGAAAGGGGTTGCACATGGCCAAAAGATTATGTTGAAGTATCTCCCATGTCTCTGTCACACCCAGTGCCTGGAACTCTCCCCTTTCTTTTTCTTCCCACAGTATACTTCAAGTCTCTCCCTTGAGCTCAGTTCTTTCCTTGGTTTTCTTAGCAATAGTCCAAACAACCTAGAATTATGGTTTAGAAAAGAAACCACTGACTTCTTGACTTGGCTTCAGGTCATTATCCCATCACAGAATTACAGAGTAGCTGAGGTTGGAAAAGACCTTTAGACATTGTCTAGTCCAACCTCCCTTCTAGGAACAGGGTCAACTCTAGGCAGTTGCCCTTGAGAGTATTCAGGTTTCGAATATCTCCTTTTGTGTCTGCATGTATAAGATGAAGTTTATAATAATAGTGTTTCAGGTCTGGTTTGTGCTGTAGCCTAACATTTGTGCCTACTGCTGGGTAAGGCAGGACTTGAAAGATGTGTTATTTCTGAGCAACGTTACTGTGTTGGTGTAGCCATGAAATACCTCTCAAAATGAAAGAAAAATTCTAGGCAAGTCCCTCAAAAGTCTCGTAAGTTTTTCATCTTAGTCTGGAAAGTGCTTTATTTGTTGAGCTTTTGTTTATACTGGTGAACCAGGGAGAATTTTCTAATTCAGTGTTCGTAAGAATACTTCATAAGGAAAATGATACAGTCAGTAATTTTCTGCTATTACTTTTCCATGAAATAAATATACTTCCATGCCATAGAGTTGTTATTTTATTCTCAGTGGAAGTAGTGAAATGTCATGGTAGCAATGTGAATATGTTCCAAGGCATACTTTTTGTTTTATAATTTTCATATTTTCATATGAAAATTATTCATATTTTTCTAGGCCACAAAACAGAATGTAGTATGTTAGTAACTAGACCAGAAAAAACAAATTGCTATGAACCTAAGATATTGTACTGTTTTCACACTCTGTGTGTTGGTCTTTACTATACTTCTGCCATCACATTCTGTGTGATGGGTGCAGTGACCAGAATGTACAACATGAGCTCTTTCCCTGTAGCGAGGGTTTCTCTTTGGAACCTCTACAAAGATTTGCTATCATATCTGTGTATGTGACTGGAAGTTCCTAAACCATATCAAATTCACACACTCAACATATATTTGCACTAAAAATATTCTTCCCTTTTAAATATTAAATGGATTTATTAAGAATGAGAGAGTATGTTTTAGTTATATCTAGACCTGAGTGCAGAGGAATAGTCTTACCCCCATTTCTGTGTGACAGAGATTGAAACTTTATTTCCTGAATATGACCTGAGGTGGGGTCCCAAATGTTAATACCCATAACATGACAAAGGTTAGTAAGAACCATCTACTGTTACAGTTAAAGACTTCAACTTTTTAAATCTTTGCTTGTTGTAAGTAGTTAAACTGTAAGTCAATGAACCAGTTCCAATAAACATTGCTGGTTTCAACCAGTCTAGAGTCCCAAAGCTTTGAAATGTTTAAAAGTTTTTAAATAATCTTCCTGTAATGTTTTAAAAATAAGTTTTAGCTAGTCAAGTTGTTCTTATCTTTTAGATGGGAATACATGTCGTCCCAAATGGATAATATTTAAATAGGATAAAAAGCCTAGTTTCTTTATCACACATCTGAACGGGAAGTGATTTAGATTAAAAACCATGACTGAAAGAAAGAAACCCCAAACATACTGTAGGTCCTACTCAGAGCAGATAAACTGATTTTTTACTTTCTGCTTGCACTGAACATTGATCTCTAGATCTGATGGTTTGGTGAAAATGAGATAAAGGTCTCTGGATTCGCTCTGTATGATCCTCCTAAGTTAATGGATCAATTACACTTCACCATTAAAGTCATATCAGATATTATATCAGTGGAAATTTTGCTTAAACATAAGGTATTATCTGACAGAAGAATATTGATGTGGTAAGTTATACCTTTAAGCATAGGTTCAAGCCAAATTGACTTCAAATCCAAGCTTGAAATTCAACTTGGATTCCATGATATTCCAAAACTGTCCAAAACTATAATTGCCAAAAGGTCCTTGAAGTGTACTGGGGCCCAATTGATAAAAATACATGCAGGAAGCTGACCTGCAATCAAGGAGAGACCTTACCACTCTCTACAATTACATGAAAGTTATACCTGAAAGGAAGTTGTAGACAGGTAGGGGTTGACTTCTTCTGCCAAGTAACAAGTGATAGCACAAGAGGAAATTGCCTCAAATTGCATCAGGGAGGCTGAGATTGGATATTAGGAACAATATCTTCACTGAAAGGGTTGTCAAGCACTGGAACAGGAAGTGGAGTCAGCACCCCTGGAGGTATTTAAGAGAAGTGTAGATGAGGTGCTTGGGGTCATGGTCTAGTGGTGACTTGTCAGGGCTGGGTTAATGGTTGGACTCGAAGACCTTAAAAAATTTTATGATTCTATGAATATTATATATCTCCGTACTGAAAAAGTTTCTTGACCTATCTTCACAGAGCATGAGCTTTAGACAACTGACCTTGTCACTCTGAAGTTGTCATCTGTTGCATGCATGAAAGCAAAAAAAATATTGACAACTGCATGAAAATATGAGATGAACTCAAACTATGTCCAAAGTAAACAAATGCATATCAAATGTGTGAAAAATATTTGCTTTTATTTGAAGCTCAATATCTGTCTTCTTTCCTCATTTTTCAGAAACTGAAAATGAAAGTGCACCGCCACCTCCAGGTTAGTGAAAAAAACACTAATTTGAGCTGTAACATGAGCAACAGTTGCATTAGACTAGATACTGCATGGCCATAATATAATTTGTGTTCATTATCCCTTTGAAAGTAAGAGGACAGTAAGAAAAGTAAGAAAGCCTGCCCAAGTAAGATGTTCTCACTTTGCTGGAATGTTGATTTTTTCAGACTCAATTTTTGTTTGCAAAAGACCAGTTGTTTGCTTCATATTGCACTTGTCCTTCAGGCTACAGGTGAATGATGACTGTTATATTCTGTGGCTAAATCATGCTGTCTTCTTGGATGCTGGACAGCATTTAATTACCAAAATATTCCCTTTCATTTCTCCTCAAAGGTACACTGTGAGTCAAGTTGACAGAATCAAGCATGGGATTCATTTCACTTAGTTTTAGCCATTTGAAAATTAAGTATCTTTTCTAAGTAATTCAATAGTGCTCCACCTATGACCAGTGGAGCAGATCCTGGGTCATAAATGCTCACCAATGGGCATTTCCTGGATAACCTATTGAAAATGTCACAGGAGCCTGATTGTCTAGAACGGAGTGGGTGAGTAACTTCCAGGAAAACAAAGTTAGGTGACCTGAAACTTGCTCATAAGGACTAGAGCTTCAGGTAAAGCTGAAGCTCTGTGAAAAGCTGCTACATTCTCTTTAGTGGGAGCAGGAAAGCTAGGGAAGCCTTTGCCTTGTGGCATTGAGTAACTTGAGTTATATTGACAGATACTTGTTAATATATATATATACATTATGCATGTTTAATTTAACCATTTTGTGAGTTTTATTCTTTCTCTAGCTAGATAAACGGCAATTCCAAACAGAACAAATACTCTACAGGTGTTAAACTTCATTTACTTACACTCTTGTTAGCTGGCATTTTAAGAGGCTGGTTGAAGACGTTTTGTTTCAACAATACATGTTTTAATAAAAAAATTACAAAGGTAGTAGTATTATCATCTGACACAAAGAGTTTCATGTTTAAATGATCCATGTATTATTTTTATGTGATGAACTCTTTCATATTGCATGTATTCGTAAAGAAAGTTAATTGATATTTCATTAATGATGGTTATATTTAACTCAGTTGTAAAATTTGTACAGTTAATATTAAAGTAATTAATTTCACACTGAGGCTCTTACCTGTTGTACTTGAATTCATGCTTTCCATCAATCTTAACTTTGAAGTAGAACTGAAATGAGAAACAGTTTTTTTGTATACAGAAAGGTACAGCATCTTTGAAGGATTACATTAAAAACATCTATTAACATAGTCAAATAATTAACATCTTTCTTTCTACTTAAAAACACAGGATTAAATGCAAAATCATTTATATAAACCCCTTTCTTTTCCTCATACCTTTACTTCTTTGCTAAAGTAAGTAAGGTGTCAGCAGGCCTTTTTGGTCAGGCACAGACCAAACTGGGATACTTCTAAGCTGGAAGTGCCAGTCATTTCTAGCTTCCTTCTGCCTGACTCAAGATGCTGTCATCTTGGATTACCGAGTGCTATCACACAAAGAGAAGTTAGTTATTCAAGAATCCAAATTCTGTAACATATAAATAGTTTATTGGACCTAATCAGTGTCTTGAACTGCACCCATTTACAATGGGAAGCCCTTGAAAGTGCTCCTTCCAGATCTCAATGTCAAGCCATGGGACTGGAATAACTAGAACTGGTGAAGTTTTCAGATGGGATGTAGACATCCTACCACATGCCAAGAACAGTGAGTTCTCCTAATCCCAGTTCCTGGTGGGAAAAGCAAGTGTTACTGTAGCAAAAGTCCCATTAAAAAGGAACAGGTTTGGCCATCTAGGCAAGGTGGACAACCTGACAACTGGAGCTTGGAAATTTAGGGAATATGGACAGAAGCATCATGTCTGTCACAGAAGTCTGTCACACTTTCAGAATGTGGATTTGCCTTCTAAACTTCAAATTTTATTTTCATAGTTACCATGGCTACACACATGTGAACAAGAAATTAGGGTAATCACAATACCAGATGGCTCTTGCCAATGTTTCCTCCATGGAATAAAAATTATCTTAGCTTCATCTTGACAGTGTTAGTCCATTGACCATCACCCAAACCCATGTTTTATCAGGCAGCTGACAGGTAAGTTTGCTACAGGAAATCATTGTTTACAGCCAATAGAATATTGAGTGTTTATACTTTGAAGACAGCACACTTCATAGGATTTCACAAGATTCTAGATGACCTTGTATGCAAATTGAATGAGGTAGGAAACCAAAGAGAAGAGGAATCCTGCCAAATCCTGAAATAGAGAAAGTGTAGAAATTTTTATCTTGTTGAAAGTACAGTCCAAGTTTTCTCATACATCTGAGCTCAAACATAAATCAGTTCACCTACTCGGAGTAGAAGGACAGGCTGGCAATTCTTCTGATTCAGAAAACTAAATACAAATAGTCCAAGAAAGACTGTTGATAATGATGATGACGATAAAGAATTAAGAAAACCTTCAACACACTCTCTCTGTGCTTTGTCTTTAGGACAAACTGATTAGTCTAATGGAGCTCTGGACACCATTAGTAGTTGGCAGTATCTCATGTCTGATCAAATTCCTTTCAAATTAACAGTGATATGTAACTCATTTCAAAATCTTTTGCAAATAAGTTCAAGAACAAGAGACTAACAATTGTTACTTCTAAAAACCCTAGTATTTTTCTTCCACTGAATCCAGGAACATCAGTCTTACATGACTAGTTCAAAACATAGAAATTGCATTGATAAATGTAATTAAAAAATGCTTTAGGGGTTTACAACTGTTTATTACTTACACACATATACCAGTCATTCTTTAGTGTTTTTTCAGTACTAGCAGAATGTAGAATATGACTGCATTTTTTAATGCTGTGTAAGTTTTTCTTTTTACTTTAAGATCCTCTCAAAAATATACTTGTACTTCCTACACAGAACAAACAACACCACAGGAGGGTGGAAATGAAAAGAGTAAAGGTAAGTCTGAAATCATATTTTAAAAATTGGCAGTAAAGGCAACATTCCAAAATACAATTCTGAGGCTGAATTGCTTGAGCTTTAATTCAGAATTTTGATGTTGCATTTCAGAAGTGTGATGTGAAGCTCCCTAGATCCTTTTCGTGCATGACTTAGCCAGCACAAGGAAATCACGATACTTATGAATATTTTCAAAAATTCTGCAAACCAGACCGTCACCTTGGCAACAGTATTTATATAGATTGTTTAATTAATGGATGGAATTACAAGTGATTTGCATGAGCAGAAAGACACCTTTAAACAAGCCTGGATGTTGCCACTGACCAAGCTTGCTTAAACTCAGATGCTGTGCTCACTGGTAGCTTTTAAATAAAGTGGACAGTCTCCTGCTGTCATTTTAAGCTGTTTCTGTTCTACCACAGAAACTTGATATTGCCTGTTTTACTTTTCAAAAAGCCCTATAGATTTTTTCATCTGAAAACAGAAATCACACATTCATCTTTCTATCCTCACCAGGAACCCAGCACCTGAGCTCATTGCAGGTTCTGAAAAATGTCTTTGAGGGTTGTTGGCTGTGAACAAACAGATAACTGTTCCACTAGCAATGCATGTAAAAATCAGCTCCAGTTTTACTATATATTGTTGTGCTGCTAAGATTAGACTCCAGTTCTGTTGCCATTTCTTCTGGTTACTAAGAGACTTTTTTTTGCAGAAATTGGGCCAAATTCCCCTTGTTTTTGTAGGACCCCTGCCGAAGTAGAAATCATACACCCCATCAGCTTAATTTTGAAATTAATGATCTTTTTATTTTCTTTCATTCTGATAAAAGGATAAACCAGACCAAGATATACTTACAACCGATGCAATGCTTGCTTTTCATTTGGCACGGTTATGCTTCCTCATGGCAAATCAATAAATGGCTTGCTTGAAAAGAGGTTCTGGCTTTTGGTCTCTTCCAGACAAAATCTTGTCTTTTAGACAGACTGGATGCCTACTTGATACTTGCAGATTCATTCAGCAAAGGCATGCATGGCAGTTTTTCTCACTAAAGTAAAAATATAAACACTGGGAGTGTGTGGTTCAAGTACCCTTTTGAAAATAAAAATGCTGAACCAAGATTCAGTGCATGTTATTTCACCAGTCGTCTTTGCATTGAGCAATTATTTTGACACACAAAGTATTGTGTGAGTAATCACATCTGTCATCTTGGTAATGGAAACTCAATTCAGGAATAATTTGCATGCTTAATGATAGGAAAAAAAGATGAAAGTCTTGCCTCAAGCTATTCCAGCAGTTAGTTCTGCTTGCTTTAATATTGACATGAGAGAAATGTTTGCTTCCAAACTGAACATGGATGGCGTTTCCCCACTGCTCATAAGCCTACGTTTTACTGAATAAAAAAGAAAACATGGTAGGTAACTTATCAAATACTTCTATTACCTTCTGCATTATTGTGTTTCTGGTTTGAAATTAGTGAAGGACACAAGTATTTCCTAAGAGGAAAAATGTTCCTCCTAAGAGGAACCATTTGGTGCTAGGAGGATTTTACTACCAAAAAAAAATTGTTTGGGATCCTAGTATGGAAAGTGTTTCCTATTTCAGACCATGGTGGCAGCTGCTGCCTCAGTAAAAATTCCAGTGAAACTCTGAATACTAGTATGTAGATGACCTTCTGCCACGCTCCAGTGAAACTGTCACCTCTGCAAAGCAATGCAGATGTCATTGCCAGACACTCAGTAGTAACTTTTTGGAAAAAGTTAGTAATAGTGCAATTGTTCCTATTAGCTCCTCTTTTGTTGTAAAGTATCACTTAGTAAGGAAAAGGATATTTTCTTAGAGTGATTTCTTCATGTTGGTCTGCCAGAAGAAAATCTTTTTAATGGTGAGCATAATTCACAAAATGGGAAAAGGTTCCATTCTTCCAATCTGTCCAAAATCATACACACATCTAGGAAAGAAAACTTGGTAGTCCATGTAAATCCCATAGCCCATAATCTTCACCTCATTAGTAAGAAGAGTATAACTGTCTGTGTGTCTGGTTTGCTGTTCTATTTCTTTTTGGTAGTTACTGTCTGTGTGAAGTTACAAATATGTGTTCCTTTATATTCACTGTGAAGTTAAGAAATGGCAAAGAGTGCAACAAATTCTTTGTGTCTTGTGGTTATTTCACTATAAATTAGTAGCTCAGAGCAGTAGACATAAAATTTTCTTTCATAGAATAAACTAGTTAAAAAATAACTGAAATAATGTTATAAAAATTCAGGATTATATGATCATCCATTTCATTTTCAGAGAAAAAAAGTGACTCAGCAGAAATCCCTCCAAATTTACTACATTATCTTATATTCATTGAATTAAAATGTTTATGCCTTTGTTTTGAATTTTAACATTATCTTACAGATTGAATATTGTTTTTATTTTGTTCCCACTGGCTGGAATTATAATAGAACTTTAATATCAATTTGCTCATTCCTTTTTTTTTAGGTCCCATCCAGACATTCAAAGAGCTACTAAAATTTCTGCATGCTTTACTGATACCTTTTCTCTAGGTTTCATCCAACCATCTACTAAAATGTTTGCATGCGTCACCCTTGTATTTTTCCAGGTTGCACTTATCCATCCATCTCTTTACTAAAACTTCCATTGCTGTATGTATGAACTTCATTTACCATTTTCAAAATACCAAGTCCCCTTGATGGGACTGCTGAGTAATCTTTGAAAATCAGATGGGTAATTGCAGTTGACTAAATTTCAAGCTCTCAGTCTTACTGTTCTCAGTAATTTCAGCACGAACCAAAATTATTCAGTTTATATACAGATCAGTAATTTTTTCTGTCAGATTTTTCCATTTTATGTGTCAGAAATTTATGTGTCAGAAATTAGTGTTCAGAAATTTTAATATTGAGGTTCCACTAACTGGGAGTATAAAAATGTTTTACATTAGGTACTTCTGAGATATGGAGAGTTCTTTTGTCTAACCAGACTCCTAATGAAGCTCAGCCTTGTCCTCAGTTAATGTTATCATTTAGATACAAGGAAAAAAACATAAATATCCTATTTGTCAATGAAAATGTACCACAGACAAAGAATAAAGCTCTCTATAGAGTAATACATCTTATCAACCTGTTATGTATGACCCTGGGCATACAACAGATTACTAACTAACAGATTTATCTCCATCAAAAGTTTACTTGCTGAAGATAAGGATAGTGAATTAATGATCATAGTCCTACTGGGAGGTTTGATATTTTTGGTAATTTTTTTATCTTGAAATATAATTCCTTGCCAACATAAACAATCATTCATCACATAAAGCAAATTGGTTATAGCAGTTTAACCAGTAGTTGGTCCATTTTGTCCTAGAAGCCTGAGATATAAGGAGTGATGGATTGTTAATTACCCATTTGTCAAAACAACCCAATTGTTTTCATACTCTTTCCATTTCTAACACAGTCAATTGTGCTTTCATTTTGATACTTCTGAAAGGTTTGTTTGGTTTGGTTTGGTTGTCTTTGATGTTAACATCTTGTTCGAAAAATTATAGATTACCCTGGAGAAACCCAGCAATCTCTCTGCAAAACTACTAATATGCTTTTGTTTTTTAGTTTTTAATTATTTTAATTTAAATAATTAAATCAAAATCAGAGTGGTCCTTTTATAACATGATTCTGATACATCATCATGTAGGATGCATCACATCAAATGTTTCATGCCGATTTTAATTTTTTTTTCCAGCCAGATGGCTCTTCGAACCATCATCAATCAAAATGGTGACATTATTGACAAAAAGAGATGAAAGTACACTTTATGCTCTCATGATATATGGAGAAAGATTTGCAGTGGAATTATGAATCTTGTATTCATTTAGTTGCTAGCACAGTATGTTAAAACATCTGACATGACTTTGTCATTATTGTGCTTTCACTGAAAATCAACATCTTCAGCATCTGCTTATGGCATTGGATGATGCAGGTCATGAGAACTCTTCCATTAAAAGAATTTGGGTTTTTTTGCTAAGAATAAGAAGAGATTTTTCTAAGATAACACATTAATTCTTCATGTGCAGGCATACCTTTTACAACTCTCATCCTCCTCCTAAGAGATTTCTAAAATGAAGTTTGATGAATCATTAAAAAAGGAATGGGTAAAAAATTACGATTGAGTACTTAAATTGTATTAACAGACTTTCAATTAACCTTCAATGTTTTAAAAAAACTCAAAAATCAATATCACCAGTGTTTATAATAAAGTGCAACTATACTTTATCTATGCTTTTGTTATAGTTGCTACATTTGTCCATGAGAAAATATAGACAAATTATAGCTTTAAGGTAAAAATGAAAGGATAACTCCAGATTTAAATTTAGATTATGGAAACCCGAATCAAAAATCTAAAAAAACCCGACTCCCAAAAAAGTACCTTTAAATATGAGGGTGAATATTTTTCCAAGGTCATTCTTGTTCAACTCTCTTCTCTATTTTGAAATGTTCTTCAGATTATTTTCTGGTACTGTATTAAAAACATATTATCTTACATATGCATTAAATCCTAAATATATCTAGTTTATTCTTGCCTTTTAAAGGATACATTGGTAATTTTCTTTTTCTTTACCATTAGGTTTTTAAGACACTAAGACTTTTTGCTCATTTTTATCAGAAACTGAGTTGTCTAGCCAACATCTAAAATTCAAAGAGATGTAGGTGACTCTTGTAAAGATATGCTTTAGCTTATTCTAGCTTTCTAATAATCATGATTGCAGTATTTCAGTTTAATGACAGTTTCATGTTTTTCCAGGCTTTTGATTTCTGTAAATATATACTCTCTGTGATTAAAATTTTAAAATTCCTGGTTACCAATTACTTGCAGTGATTTAAAAAGAAAATCCAGTATGACAGCAGTAGTTCTTTCCTTATTTTAAATTATTCTCCTATAATATGGAAAAAAAATGAGTTGTTTATTCCTTGCATTTTAAATTGATATTCTAATACAGAAGTTACAAAGTAAAAATACAGGGGACTATTTTTAACTTTTGCATATCCTGATTTAATAATGCTAAATGCATGTATGGTGCGCGTTTTAATTGCAGACACAGTCACCAGAGAAATGGCGTCTTCCTCAGGTTAGATATGTGATTGACCTTCATTTCATTGTGGCTTTTTCTTTTGTATTTACTGTGGATTACATCTCTAACAAACAGAATCACTCTGCAGCTTTCATATAAACTCATGATTTAATAACAGATCACAGTCCACATCTCATTTTTCTTTTACTTGCTTGAAACATTAAGGTTTACCATTTCAGCTACTGAATTATGCAAAGCTTTCCTCATCAGTTTGAAGCTTCCATTATGAATGCCTATGAATATTGTGATTTCTTTCCCTTTCTTTTGCAGGTTTTACATGTTCACGTAGTTGTTTTTAAAGCAGATGATCTTCTGTGCTTTCAGTTTCTTTACGTACCTTTTTATTTGTATTTCTTTTCACAGATGAAGATGACACCTCAGTTAGTACTCCACCAGCAGGTTAGGACTGTGATAATGCTTTGAGTGTGTATGTATGTATGTACTTTTCTCTTGACTATTAATGAAGAACAAGTCTGAACCACTGGACTGAACTCAAAACACACTCCTTAGAGAAAAAGTTTTTTAGAGTGCCCTACATTATATTGATCTTTCTTCAGAGGTACAAGACTTTAACGCTGGATAAGTCCCTTTCCAGTTCTGTCTTGAGGTCTTTGACAGAACTTCTACCAGTGGAAGGTAAAATATTGGTTAGTAGATCTGAAAGCAATTCCAGATAAATAAATAGACTGTTTAAATAATTCAAAGTACTGCCTCCTGGATAAATATTGAAGAACATAAATTCATCTGTTACCTGGAACTACACAAATCATGGAAAAAAAGATCAACCTCATGTAACCCTTCTAAATACAAACTACTAAAAAGGAAATCTTGAGTGGGAATTAAACTAATTTAGATTTCCTAGAGAAAAAGGGGGAAGATTTCTGGGGTTTTTTTCTTAGCAGTTCACTTTTTTCTGGTATTCAAGTAGTTTCTCGTGGATATGGTCCTAAATATTTAGTCTATCTTTCATGAAGAATCAATGTTCTTGAAATCATAATGGTCTGAGGTCAGTTAAGCTATGATCTCTGAGCTGGTATCACCTAAATTGCTCTTCCCTTTCAGATGGGATGTCTAAGCCAGCGGAAAGGAAAGATTCAGGTGAGACGTCCTGAAAAACATGATGGAAAACTCCAAAATGACACAATAAAAATATTAGTTATTCTTAATTTCTTGAAGATAATACTTTATTTTCGTTGTTTAGACAGTAGCAAACTATAACTTCTAAGGAGCAGAGCAAGTAGGTTTCTAGCAGCTAAACCAGGAATAAGAGAAAGCCTTTCTGCACAGGACAGGACATGTACCAGTATTTTACACATACATACATACCTATCTATCTATATCTATTTCTGTATAGATAGATACATAGCTGTTCCATTCCTCCTCAGCCTACAGGGTGACAGTGGCTTACCTGAATCCCAAACACGGGTCCCAGGAGACTGTAAGAGAATGGCTTCCGCTCACACCTCAAAGGACAGTGGGGAAAACTTAGCAAAATCATAACCTCTTTCTTCCTACCCTGGCAGGTAACGCACACTACACCCACTTTTGTGGTTTCAGGATTTGCAGCCTCTGGAACAAATTGAGCAGCAGGTACTTCAACCATGGTTATAGACCTGGCATAGCCGCCTATGCCAGCCCCTTCCACCAGCGTCAAACCCGCCTTCTGTTCTGTTTGTTTAATAATTAGGAAAATGTTAATATCTAAAGGTGATGGTAATATTTAGGTGTTCTTCTATGTGGTACCAAATTAACGACTCTATGTATGCTTTTCCCATTCTTTAATATTCTTTTTCCATTTATTAATATTCTTTTTCCATTTATTAATATTCTTTTTCCATTTCACCCTGTGGTGTGTTAGGTTTGTTACTGCACGTGACCAGGTCCTGTACTGAGCATCATCACTTCATTCTGTTCCCACCAGTAACCTTCACTTGCTCTTACATTGTTTCCACATACCACCATGTAATACTGGCATAATCTAAACATTTATACTATAGAGAGAGTATATATAGATATGTATCTATATATATATGTGTTCATTTATGTTTAAGTGATTTCATGTATGTGTATATATGTTTTCATGTATGTGTATATATGTGTATATACATGTGTATATACATGAATGTCTTTACCTATGAGACATATTGTACAAGCAGACATATAGGCACACCACCTAAAACTGGCTGAAAGACTGAAGGACATAGATTTTATAGCAAAGCTATCTAGAATTTCTATACCTTTTTTAAATCCCCAATAGACTTTAGGATAATAAAAACAGTTTGGTTGCCTTTTCTCATGGTTGTCATGAGTTATGTTGCATTTGTGAGTGATGGAAATTTTCATGAGTTAAAAAGGTTCCCACAGCAGTAATCTCTATATAATAGAAAGACAATTCTGACTTCTGGTAAATGAGTTTCTACAAAAAATACTGAGCAGGGAAAGGAACTTTTAATTTCAAGACCAGGGTTTGACTAAGTGGGAAGTGTTGTGTGACTGGTTCCTCACTTACGTTAGTTAGGAAACCGGAACTAAATGAACATTATATGAACTATAGAAAGCTAACTTCACTTTTGAAACAATTAGAAGTTCAAGGGAAACAAGGGAGAGGCAGCTCTGTTTTAAAAGACACAGATGGCCTTTATTAAGTACAGCTGTACCTTTCCACATTTGCCCTGCCCTTCAGTGCCAGAGATGTGATCTTCTCAGACAAGTGTCAAGCAGGTTGTAAAATACAAAAGCTTCCCATGAACATTGACCAAAAGCTGCTTAATGTGCCTGATAGCATCTTCTTACATTCAAAAGAGGGGTTAAAGGTGAGAATGATACCATCAGGTTCCATCTGCAACAGAGATCAAAGGAAGGAACAGGGACAGTGAATTCTGTATAAAGACTCAGAGATTAAAAATACAGAGAATTCTGCTTAAAATACAGAAGATTCTTCTCAAAGACATCAGTAGAAGAGAACAAAGTTCAGAAGTAAGCTTCATACCTGCCCTATTTTGCAGACAAAGAGGAAGAACCAGCTTGTACAATTGACTTCATTTGAGAGAGACCCACAATGTGGGTTTTTTGTCTGGTTTTTTTTTGTGCTTGTAGCTGTTTGTGTTTTCAGAACCTCCACCTCTTCTGAAAAACAAAGAGCTGACCTTTGTACATCACCTCTGTAAAGCACTCATGGTTGAATGCTCAAGTTGCTCAGTACCCATCTTGGCTGATCAGGTTCCCCTCTCTTCCTCCCTGATAGTTTCATTTTCTCTCACCACAGAGGTAGTGTTCTTGAAGGAGCTGTACACAATGTGATAGCCAAGCAATGGATGTCAGTGTGAACAAAAACTTACATATCTTTCAGGACATCTGAAGAGAGAGGTGATAGGGCTAGAGAGTTTAGTAAGTTCAGGTAAGTGTACTTTGGAAGGAGTAAAACACACTCAGATGACTGATATTTCCCCCTTTCTCTGCATCTCAGTATGGTCTCTTGGAGAAGGAGCTCCAGAAGAGTCAGAAAAACGAGATGACTCCCAGAGATCTACTTTATTCATCGAAAAACCTCAGAGTGGTACAGTGAGTGTCGGTAAGTGCTTAGAGACAAAATTAAAAACCACTCTCAGAGAGACAGGGGTTGAGGCAGAGCTGGGAATGGTAGGTGTCATTCCTGTGACACTCAGCTTCTGCCCTCAGCTGCAAGTGCTGCCACTGTTTTTAGCTGGATGTGAACTCCACTCTGAAGGAAAAAAGGACCATACAGAGAAAAGCAAACCCCAATTGTTTAATTCAATACAAGCTCAAAATCTAATAGTTTGCCGAGCACAATGGTAAGAGGTATAGTTTCTGGATAAGACAGTGGTTACTGTGACACTGTTGGCTGTACTCTTACTGATATATCAGGAAGATCTTCCCAAAGATCTGCAGAATATCTTAGAGGTTGACAGATACCCTACAGCTCTGCATAAATTAGCAAGTAGCCTAATGGCAACAGCTGCCCACTGTGACCATTCTGGAGGACTTGCTCTGGACTGGCTTTGGTTTAGTCCAGTGGTCTATGTACATATTCGCAGTTGGAGCACAGGTGGCAAACTCCCAGAGCACATATTTGGTTTTAATTTCACCCCAGAGGAATCCAGTTCAAGCACTGTGAGGACTTTCTATGTTGTGAACCACAATATAGTAAATGGAGGGAATTAGGAGGTTCACTTCTAAACTGCACTCCTGAAACATGCTGCCATGGTAAGGTAGCCACTCCTAGTAATGATGATATGTTTAGTGCAGGCTACTTAATATGCCTGTTATTTCACAGGGTTCACAAAGATGTGGGCAGATCTTGGGATTTTTTTCCATGTCTGTATTCTGAGTAGAAAGGGGGATTTGAGGAGGATTTATTTAGAAAATAAATATAAGGAGTTGGTTGCATTCTCTTACAGATGAATGTTAGGATGGAAACTCAATGGGGGTTGTGCAGTGGTCTTTTGAAAACTGAGATAACATTTACTACTCCCAATTTGCTGTTTAGAGAAAACTCTTTCCTCTACCTTCTCAACTTAAAGAATTAATGATAAAAAAGGCATGAATTACTCCAGACTTTCTTTTCCAGACTGGAGTTTATCTATGTTACAGCTGCAGGGTAGCCTATGGTTCAAAAGAACCTGTACTTCTTTTGAGCAAGGAAATTCAAATATTAGGAACAATTCACCCATGAGAACACTAAGATGAGAACATTCAGATTTATCCTGCTTCTCAGTGTCTCAAGCTCTGCATTGACATGCACAGAAAGCTTCCAGACCCAGAATCATTAATGTCTGTCTCACTGCAGTACTTGCATAGTCTGTGTGACTCTAGCTGACTCTTTACTGTTGTGGTAGAGCACGTGGAGACTGAATGGAGCAGTAGTGAAAGAAACTTGTACAGATATAACTGGCCAACCACATGTTCCTCAACAGCTGCATTATTCTTTCCTCTTTTTAAAAGGTGGGAATATTACATTTATAGCCAAAGTAGAAGCCAAAGATCTTCTCCGAAAGCCAAACGTTAAGTGGTTTAAAGGAAAATGGATGGACCTGGCCAGTAAGGCGGGGAAGCATCTCCAGCTGAAAGAGTCCTTTGAGCGTCACACTAAGGTGTGTCTTTGCTTTTCCTTCTTATGGGGGTGAATCTCCAAAGAGAGCTTAAAGATGGGTTTAAGACAACAGGTAGAAGTTCAAGAGCAGTGGATTCTAACCCTGGCTTCTCCGCACAGATTTGAGTGATGATCTCTGGCACTGCACAAAACCAGACTTTTCTGCTCTACCAGTGCAGGACAAGTAGTGATGGGGGAATAAAAGTTGCCATTTCTGGGTTCCAGATTCTTTTCAGAACCCATTATTTGAGTTATTCCTTGTTTCTGGTTTAGAACTGAAAGACCATTGTTTTAACTTGTGCTTTGTGCAAATGTATCTCCCACATTAATGAACAATTATGTCTGATTTTTAGATTCACACATTTGAGATGCATATCATCAAAGCTAAGGAAAACTATGCAGGGAACTATCGCTGTGAAGTATCTTACAAGGACAAGTTTGATAGCTGCTCTTTTGACCTTGAAGTCACTGGTAAGGTTCAACTTTTGTCTGTAAAGTTTTATGAAGATTTTTTTTTATTTTTATTTGAAATGCCACTTCATTTTGTTTAGAATCTTTAAATGGAGTAGTGGTAAAGCGAACATTTTTATCATAGAGTTCTGAGAATTTTTTTAAATGTCTAGTTTATTGTTTAAATGAACATTGGGATAGATAGCATGTGAGACATTTATCAAAAAATTAGAAAAGCTGGCAGGTAACACTAATATTGAGTTCAAATCAGGCTCTGGCACACAAGACAGTTGATATATGCCTGACAGCCCAAGGGGCACAGTACACACCTGTGTGTACTCAGAGTTCAGCAAGGCAGGGCAGCCTGGCTGCAATCATTCACTGGCTGTGAATCAGAACTTAATCTGATTCAGGCTGGCACAAAAGGGTAATTGCTACAAGAGGGATTCCTCCTTGAACTGAGAATGAACGGGAGTTTGTAGCTGTAGAAGAAACTCTTTCCTGTGATGTTGAGCATACAGAGAAAGTGCAAGATGCAAGCAGGAGAGAGAGCATAAAAATGGGAAGATGAAAAGGTCAGAGCCTCTATATAAGGTAGGAAGGGGAATAGAGAGAAACATCAGAGAAGCATCTTCTATGCAGAACTGCAGAAAGTAGTTTAGAGAAATACATTAATTACACTTAGCTTAGCACTGAGCATCTTTGCCTTCATCAGAACTTAGTATATTAATGAGAACTTAAAGGGGAAGCACAAACTCTGGTCACTTAGCAGGAAACTGAACAAATTCCATATTCCTAATTACACTGATTACATAAATTACATGAATTTCAAGTTGTGTTTTTAATTCTTGAATTACCATTATTTTATAGAATCTTCCCAAGCTGCTCCATCCATTGACATCAGATCTGCTTTCAAAAGAAGGTAACTTCAAACAGTGATGTCATGAAGCTCCTCAGTAATGGATACTGGTAGCATACACAGAACTTGCATCAGACAATTGTATCAAGTACTTTAAAAAACTTGTTTTGTAAATACAGACTAAAGAAGTGGGATTTAGGGTAGTTGAGAGTGGGTAGAATGAAATAGTTACAACACATAGATAGTATGTATGATATTAAATACTCTACTGTCATTACAATGTCATTGCATTAAGGAAAGAAAGAATATTTAAGGCAATTAAATATGTTTTTCTTTAGCAGTTTTAAAAAATGTACTTTCATTCACTAAAATATTCTACTGCATGTTTTCTGTAAGCTGTCAGCTACAATATGAAAGATCCTGGACCCAATCCTGTATTGATTAAAAGCAGAGAAAAAATTCACATTGAATTTCAAGAAGACAGGATCTGGCTTTATTTTATCTTACAATAAACAGTAAAGGCCATCATTAATGTATTACATCTATACATATTAAATCTATGATATAATATATTATGTTACAGAGAATGTGAGATAAAGCATTGTGTCTTAAGTTTTGTTACCTTTCTGATAAAGTGGCAAGTCTAACCAGTTTAGATGTCATCTTTATATGATGAAATATATAAAGAAGTATACAGACATATTCAGAATGAAAATGTTTTGCAAACAGAAAATGAATGCAGTTTGTTAATTTACAAGTAAAGCTATGATTCCCAAGTACCTGCTTTTATTTAGAGGGGTTAATTTAAAGAGAAAATACAAAAGGTATTACACTCAAGGTGCACTCCTTTCTTTAGCACATTTAAAAAAACCTGCAAGAACTGCTCTGCCCAAGCAGATGAAGATATCTGAGTATTTTCTGATTTTCTAAATAATATCTTGCATGCAAAATTTGGATGAAATATTGGCATCATTTCAGTTAAGATTTGCAGTATTTTGGCCTTTTTACAAATATTAGGGGCATTTCCTTTGTTTATATTTGCTCTATGATAAGGTAGTCCTGCTTAAGGTCACTTTATAGAAAGAAATGCACCTTCATAGAACTATGATTCTATCTGTAAAAATGTACAATGTCCTGTTTCTTCTTTTTTATCACTGATTCCTCCCTTCATTTAGAGAAAGGTTAAATCTAAATATAATGCTGTAAAGTGTAATGCTCTACAATCAGTATTTGACACAGCTATGCGTTGTTAAAAGCAACACCAAGCAATGCAAATCTTTGTTTTCTATTCATAGCTAAAGATCAGCACAAGCCCTTTGTTTTTATACACATTCACTACAGAAATGAAAAACAAAGCTGGTTGTGTTGACTGGCTCACATTTGTTTGTGTTATTGAAATCTAACACAAACCTTGGCAAATTTATGTATTCAGTTACAAAAATTTGCCATCAAAGTATAATAAGAAACAATACAAACCCTTGTGTTATTTTTCACACGTGCCTACGGAAACATAATTCATGTGAAAAAGGATACAAGTTTGTGTTGATTTTATACAATTATTGGTGTGTCTGGACAGTGTTGAATATATGAGATGTGTAGATCGTTTCCAATGTGTGTTGTCTAAGTCTTCCTGTATTAAACAAAGATTTGATCTTTTTCTATTAATAACAGCGGTGAAGGACAAGAGGATGCAGGAGAACTTGACTTTAGTGGTCTCCTGAAACGTAGGTGAGAACCAAGTGATGCAGTGAGCAGGTGTGGATTGCAAACCATTAGGTTCGCACATAGAAAGAGTCAGGTGTAGCATTAATAACTTCTTAAGAATTTTCTGACCATTTTTTAATGTTTCTAACTATCTTTTCTCATATTATAATATGCAAATATTCAGTTAATTTTACCTTTAAGTGTGCAGAAAAGAAACCTCAGATTTGAGTGCACTGGGAAAAAACGTGAGCCACAACCTAAAGAGGCAAATAACATTTAATTCACTTGCTATTTCTTTTGTGCTTGCATGGAAGGCAGAGGGGGGGAAATTTCCTACACAGGGATGAGCAGTTCAGAAAATTGAGTCTGGTGCAAAAATAAAAAACTGCAAGGGTTAAATTTACCTCTTTGGGTACATCTTAATTTGATTTTGTAAGTATCCTGATATATCATGTTTTCAAGCCATAGGCATTGGTATTAATTATTTGTAGCTTTTGGTTTCAATATGTGCACACAAATGCTCAATAATGTTTTATTCAACTTAAATGCTTTGATGGAAAAAATCTTGGGCACTTGTTTCTCCAGTTTGCTTTGAAAATCTGGTGTTATGATAGTTATATCTCCAGCTATTTCAGATCTTAAACCCATTTTAGTGTTTTACCAGGTTAAGAGAAAATAGTTCATAATTTTTTAAAATTGATCACAGAAATTCTATATGCTGTGGAAATCAATGGCAATTAACCACAGAGAACTGGAAAAGGAACTAAATCCTTTTTCTCATCTACCACTTACTCTGAAAGAGGAAAACCCAATATGAGGTATTAATTACATTAGAAGTTCACAACAGGGTCATTGGCTTTGAGGGTGAGGATAGCATTTAAGCAATTAAAGCAAACAAGAAAAGCTGAAGGTAAAAGTGCACAGGGAAAGAATTACCTGAGCCAATTCCAATCCACCAGGTCCTTGGTTTTTTAATCTTCTCATCCCTAACTAGGATCTTCTGTTTGACTTTTTACATACTAATACAACTTACCATACCAGTTCTCATGACTGCCTGTGGGGTGTTTTATTAGCAATATGACAATTGCATGTAAGAGGTCTTGGTGTTTTCATGGAAAGAGAAAAAAGATTTAAGAGGCATTATCACTTCACTAACAAGTAACTTATACGTTTTGTAAGATAAATACTATATAGCCATATGAACATAGTATACCTATTGTGTGGTTAATGGATAAAGCATATGTTTAGTTTTTAAACACCATTATTTGACATTGGTCAAATTGGTTCATCACCTCCTTGTTTCAGGCACTGAAATGCAACCTCATATTTCTGAGCTTAATTGAATGAAATAGTTAATTAAGCCACATTGTGGATGTTAATATCCGTGTGTGTGGATATTAACATCCATTATTATGAAGACAAATAGATGTTTTCATTTCAATTTTTTCAACAGGCAATGTTGGAGGTGCATTCCTTCTCTTTTGTACCAAGGTGCATCCCTTGGTTGTATGACCAAGACCTAGAACTTTTCACCTTTGGTGCATACTGCTTGAAACATGGTTTAAAAAAAAGCCCAACAACTAAATGCATAGAATTGATATGCTATTTTCCAATTTCATGCTGGTTGGCAGGCAGAAAAACCAGTTCTTATCTCAGTAAGCCATTCTGTGACTGGTTATGCTTTGTCGGTGCAATGGATCAGTAATGGCACGACTTTCCAAAAGGAACAAGATCTCTAAAATATTCAAACATTTGGGTCCTTTATTTTTTAGAAAAATAACATGTACATCTTTCAGTGAAATGCACATTTTTAAGGTAAAGGTCTGAAAGTGATCTTGTGGTGAGGTCAGTCTGCTTAGAAAATACCAAGCACTGTTTGCCCCCTAGCCGCAGCACAAACTACTGAGGTCTAAGAACAAAGTTGGTTTGCTTTAAGTGTCAGAATTTTTTCTCCAGTAACGCAAGAGGAAAATGAGCCTGGAATTATCATTTCAAGCTGGTTGAAGATCAGGATTGTCTAACTGATCCTCATTCTCAACCACTGCCTGATTTGAAGGGGTACATTATCTTGATTCCCACAGAGATCATCTCTCCTCAGCACGGACAGGCATTGCATGGCTTGTGGCCAGCCCTGGGAGAGGAGAATGCACCCCATGGGGTGTGTCAGCTTTTATATATGTTTGTCAGCTGATCTCAGCTTGCTGCCATGCAGAAGGCATCTCACTGAAAAGTCACCCTCCAGAAAGCATGAGATAAAAGCAAATAAAAGTGACAGGAACAAAATATGAAATTATATACCTGAGATTGTGTAACAATAATTCTAAGATAAGACTGAAAGTATTTCAAAGACTCCTCAGGGAGAAGCTTTCTTCCTTTTTAAAATAGCTCTGACGTATTATGAAAATTAATAAGCCTCATGGACTAAACAGCAAAGTGGTTTTCCATAGTTCCTCATCCAACATAGGGATTCTCAGGGATCCCCAGTGCTATTCCTGTATATGTCAAAGAAAATCCTCTGTCAGACTCAATAGAGCTCAACTCTAACAGTGTCTCACTGCAGAGCTCAGTCTTTTTTTATTTCTCAAAAGTTTATTTTCTCACTCTGTTCTCCAAAGTACTGATTTTGTTAGATCAGCTAGATCAAATCAGAATGATACTGGTCTGACCCTAGTGAATTTACAGGAGGAAGAATATAGATTTCTGCTCCAATTCCTGGATTGTTCTAGCAGTTCACTTTTTGAGCTAAACTGTAAATCTGAAAAATCATCATCACTGTTCTCTCATTTAATGGTTGCCACTGTAATAATAATCATACTTCTCTTTATTGGTTGTCTTAGCCTGGAGTTGCAGATAGTAAAGAAAGTATTGAAACTTCTGTAAAAGTGATGCCTCACACAGGACTCTGAAAATTTTTCCTGCTCTTAAGACTGAGATGCAGATCCATCCTTCAAGTCGAAGCTGGGGTGGAAATGTTCAGTTCCTATCCATATGACAACTTTAAGTAATGCTGAGAAGCACCAGTGTAACTATAAGCAGACACAGATTCCCCTGTATTCCAATGTCCTCTCATTGGTAACCCAAAGCAGCAGCTACAGGGACTCAGGGTTGAAAGCATTTTTACTTAATTATGACATGTACAGATTAGACTCAGCTCTCAGAGGTGCCATCATAAATTGTAACTGTATGCTATTACAGCACTAAATTTTTCAAACTATATATATTTTTTTAAGCAATGAAACAATATAAAAATCCTCATAACTGATTGTATCAGCAAAGGCCAAATTAAAACTTATATCCAAATTCTCACTCGAAGAAGTGTAAAGTAAGGTGTGAATGTCATTCTGAGCTGTTCCACTCGTTCTGAGTGAAATAAAAAAATAAGATAGCAGCCTTCAAATTTTGGCCAAAACATTTCTAGCCTCCCCACAGACTCAGCTCCACCTATTTTTATGGTGTGATAACCGCTAACTCTTCACCCATAATTTTATTTTGCTAATGTTAGGGAGGTTAAACAACAAGAGGAAGAACCTGAGGTGGATGTGTGGGATCTCCTGAAGAACGCGAATCCCAGCGAGTATGAGAAGATTGCTTTCCAGTACGGTATCACCGACCTGAGAGGAATGTTAAAGCGCCTGAAGCGGATGCGCAGGGAGGTGAAGAAGAGCGCAGGTATGGATATGGGAGAATATTCTTATGCTCATTAGTCAAACACCACCTTCTACCTTAAAATGCCAAATATGCTTCGTTTCCATGCAAGGGAACTTGCACACTACAACTCAAGCCTCGTTACTGCAGGGGGTTAATCAGAAAGCTGCTTTGTTCCACTGTGGGTAGTGTAAGCACCCTGCCCCGTTCAGTGCTTACAAAAAGAATCCTTCCCTCTCAGACAAACACTGGTTCCATCTGGAGCAATGTCCCTCAGTTGTGTGGTAAGGTGTTATCTGATCAAGCAATATGGAAATTAGACCTTGTGCTATTATCAGTATGTTCTGCTCAAAACAGAGGTCACTCCAAACATGTTGTTTGCTCTTCGTAATTTCATTTTGCACTTAATCTACATTCCTTGGAAATCCCAGCTGTACTAAAAACCCTCCACTCCGCACTGGGTGGGGATATTCAGGCCTGTCTTTCCCAACCCACCCTACTGAATAGTATGAGTGGTGTAATTATATATACCGAAATACAAATATGTGTTTCTATGTATATAAATATGTGTGTGTGTATAAAATACATGTCACATAATATGTCTACACGTACATAGTTCTACACATACATATAAATACTACACACTATCCATTATACTATTGTGCCTTCTGCTTGTTCCTGGACAGCATTTCAGAACTGGATGCAATACACACATTTGCTGTTCCACTGGATTCCTGGAGGAGTCCCTTTTGTGTAGGTGAAGTCCTCCACAAACCCAGCTGTAATTCAGCTTCCTGATATACCCTCTCTCCTTATCCATTACCTCACATAATAACATGTTTATGCTACTACACATTAATTTTTACTTATATTTTTCATTTGCTGGTATATTTGATTCAGGCCCCATTTGTGGGAGGGAGGGAGGAATGGAGTCAGTGGGCTTTGGCTGAGCCACTGGGGCAGTTTTTGGATCCAGTAAAGCTCTCTATGGAGCTGCAGCCCAAGGAAACCCCTCATCTTCCCCCAGGAGTCTAGACCAGAGATGAGGGCCTGGTGGGTCTGGAGGCTGGAGCAGGAATAGTGTGGTTGGGAGGAAGAGCTGTTCCCTACCCAGGTGCATGACATAGAAATGCCTGAATATTTTCCTGGGAAAGAGGCATCTCTCAGCACCTGTGACAGGTTGTCTGGCCCCTCTCCCCCATTCCTTTGTGAGTAGGATGGAGATTCCAGCTAAACTAGGATTTTTTTCAGTGGGCAGGGTTTTGCCTACAGGAGGGGCTCCAGATATTGGGGAAAATGCCTATAGTAGTGACAGGATGAGAACAGGGCATATTTCCCCTCATGACACCTTTATTATAAATTGGAAACTTTTATATGCAATAAGATAAATAGAAAATCCTTTTTTTATAATAACACTTGACTTCCATAACAGCTTTTGCCAAAGGTCTGGATCCTGCATATCAGGTGGACAAAGGAGGTAAAGTAAGATTCATGGTGGAGCTCGCAGACCCAACAGTGGAACTCAAGTGGTATAAAAATGGCCAAGAAATACGACCAAGTGCAAAGTAAGTGATTTTATCATATGCAGGCAATAAAATGGGTACATGTGTACTTCCTTGATAAGAGTGTTGCACAGATCTCTCTCTTCACTCAGTTTGCACCAATTTTATTCCTGAATTTCATTAGATGTGAAGAGTATGCAGATGATGCTATATTGCTCATGACCCAAAAAAGTCCACTGTAGGCTAAATGCAATGGTAGATCGACTCCTTTGTCTCAACAAACCATAGTGCCATTTTCTTCTTAGTAGTTTTTTTAAAAATCAGGAAGCACTGCGAGTAAACAAATCACTTTAAGTAAATAACAACAGCCCTCTTAGAGAGAAAGGGCAGATTTCCTTCAATATGTTGCTGCAAAAGTCAATGAAGGATTTTGATGAATCTTCATAATTGGCAAAAAAATGGATGATAAAGAGGGTAGTG
Source organism: Myiozetetes cayanensis (assembly GCF_022539395.1). NCBI lineage: Eukaryota > Metazoa > Chordata > Aves > Passeriformes > Tyrannidae > Myiozetetes > Myiozetetes cayanensis. The sequence goes on along the minus strand of NW_026087521.1, from coordinate 56,103,961 downwards.
TTTCTTTAGCCCCTTTATCTTCCATGAGCAGTTCAGAACTGTTTTGCAGGCAGCTCTATGGATACCTCTCCAGCAGAAGGGCCTGGATTGAGTGTTCCAGTGCATTTCTACCAGGCTGCTGAAGCAGCTGTCAGATGCTAATGAGCTTTGGTCATTACAAACCTGGAGCAGATCTAAACTAGTGACATAAAGGTGAAAGGCTCCATTACCAAAACCCCATATCCCATTACTGATATCTTGTGCCATCTGGCCTACCAACAATATTAACTTCTTAACTTTGGCTATTATTACACTTCACAAAAATGTTGGAATGAGTGATGGTGTCCTCTTACTGGTTATTTTCAGCTTTACTCATCTAGAGTTTCAGACTCCATTTTATTTGCCATCATTCCATGCCTGTTCTTCTTTTTTTTTTAATTTGTGGTTTTTTCATATCACCCAAGCCTGGGATTTTGGAACAAGCTAGAAGGAGCTCATTGTCCTTCTACACCACAGCTTTTTGCTAGAAGTCTATGACAGCACTGTTGAAACTTGGAAATTGCTTCTAAGGACAATTTTTCCAGTACTGTGCAAACCCCAGAATTTTTGCTTCTAATAATCCCTAAAGCACTTTCTACATAAAACTAAAGGGGCCCAGCAGTTTTGCTAACATCTCTTTGCTGCATTCCCGTTCAAACAGATACATTTTTGAGCACAAAGGCAACCAGCGAATTTTATTCATCAACAACTGTTCGATGACAGATGATGCTCGCTATTACGTAACAGCTGGTGATGAGAAATGCTCTACAGAACTCTTTGTGAGAGGTAATTATGTCAGCCTGATGCTCTTTCACGTGCTGTAAATTGATGTGGCTTCTTTGGCTCCAAGAGAAACTAACAGGGAGGGTCTGGTTCAGTATATTTTTGTATTTGTATTAGCAGCCCTGAGGATCGTTCAGTATTTCTGTGATCCCTGGACACTTTGTTTTCCTCATCCTGTGTTTAGTAACTTATGGTTGATTTTATCCTGTGCATTGGGATCTAGTGGGGCTTGTGGAGTCCTTCACAGTTTTAAGCCATTTTGGAGACTTGTGTGTCATAACATTTCCCTAGCAGCACACTTTGGTACCTGAGGACTTCGATACTATTAGTCCAACTAGTCTGTTCCAAGTACCCTCAGATCAGGCTTTCTAGCAGTTAGTTTTCATTCTGCCTGCACTATTTTAAGGGAAGAATCTATCAAAAATCATGAATGGGTGGCCATATCTTCACTCTCTTTGATCCCATTGTGTTGATTACCCCCACATGCACAACAAAACAAACAGAAAAATTCAGTAAGAGAAAAAAAATCATAAAATATTTTAAAAATCCTTTTTAAAAGAATGGAGTCCATTGCCCCTATAAGCAGCATAGGATAATTCTTGTACAGCCTCTTGCGATTAAATAAACTTGAGTTATGACATTAGGGATGGATTAAGCAAATAATGTCACCATGATATTCCATCAGTCATCTTATTGTGCAAAATGGGCTATAGGACCTAAAGAAAACCCAGTTTATGAGAGGGATCTGTGGGAGGCAAGAGGGGAATGTCAACTTCTCATGCCAAGCTGCCTGGACAAACTGTTAACAAAATGGGATGCAAGGCAGTTATTAATATGAACAATTATTATTTTTTTTTAATTTAGCACATTTCCTACTAGCATCTTAATGAGCAATCATTTTTCTGATTTAAGACAGAAAGAGCTGCCTTGATACTCATGTTAGAATTTTAAAGTAGTATCACCTTCTACAGCATGATTTAGGAAATCTCTCTCATTTAGTTTTCTCTCTCAGACCATAAACCTGTAACTTAATCTTTCCAAAGATCCTCCTATTTTGGTGACCAAAGGCCTGGAGGATACCAATACCTACGTTGGTGAACGAGTAGAACTGAGCTGTGAAGTATCTGAGGACGATGCAAATGTGAAATGGTAAGCCATACATAGTTTTTTCCTTGAGAATAAAACACAGAAAATTTTAATTGTGGGTAAAAATGTGGGCAGCTTTTTCTGTACCAGTAAACCTGAAAATTGTTAAGAAAATCTCAATAAAACATTATGCAAAAATGTAGCAACAGCAAAAATATCCTTATACAGTCATGGATGCATTTGTTTATCCTTTTCTAGTGCCTTAGAGTCTTGTAAAGTCTTCTCTGGGAGTTTCAGTCTATGGAAGTTTTATTTGCACAGGATTTCTATTGGAAAATTAATCATTCTTTGTTTTTCAATAGGTTTAGGAATGGCGTAGAACTTACCAATGATCCTAAATCTCGGTATCGAATCAAGGTTGAGGGTAAAAAACATACTTTGATCATAGAGGAAGCTGCAAAAAATGACACTGCAACTTACTCAGTTATGACAACTGGAGGGCAATCAGAAGCCAAGCTTGCAGTTGACTGTGAGTATCATCCATCTTACCCTTGAATTCATGTATCAGTTTGCTGGCATACAGAAATAAATAATCTACTTGCTTTTCCCTGGGGGTTTAAAGAGAGACTTTAACCTCCAGACCAATTTCTTTGCTGCAAATCTCCAGAACAGTGACTTCCCTTTAGACAATTTTTGCAGTAGCAAGCAATGAAGTAGTTCTCCTTGATAACTTTCTATCACTCCATTAAGGTGGAAAATAAAGCAATCCATCCAAAGACACAATAAGTCAACAAAATTTTCAAGGAAAGCATCTGCTTTTCCTTAATCCTTTCAGGTTTTTGCAGGAAAGACAAAGCTAGGCACAAACATACGGTTATGTAGCTCCCTCAGCTTTGTGCAATATCTCTTTAGAATATCCATGGTTTTTAATAACATATATCTGTCCATCCTCTAAAGTTATCATGCATTATACATAAATGTACACTTTTTTTTTAATACTCATACTGCTTTTGACTATTTTATACAAATTGGCATCCTAACCAATCCGTGCTATTTTATTATGAAGTTGGAAATTATCCTCCATGGCTACTGAGCTCTATCACATTTCCTTTCTTGCACCTTCTTCCAATGAATTTCCAACTGTCTTTCTACAAAACTCTGCCTTTCCCATCACTCTTTGTTTTCTGTGCCAGATTATAGTCAGGGCTATTTATTGTACAGTACTGATTGTACTGTGTGTTCAACCTGGACTCTGCTTTGCAGCATCTAATCTTCCAGAAAGTGGAGGAGTACTAGGGTACCAGTTCTCAAACTCGAGTTTTACCAAAGCCAATAATATCTGTGGGTGTTCATAGGGTGAGTTAAGGCACTTCAGCAAACATGAGAACAAGTAGTGTATGAAGTTAAGCTTACTGGCCAGTCATCCTTTGCCACAGGCTTGATCGCAGTTGGATCAGAGGAAAGATGGGCTGTAATCCCTTCTACTGCATAGATCTGGGGACCCAGGTCATTCACTTCTTGAAAGTTTCCTACTGGACTCTGGGGGACAGAAACACCCTGCCTCTAGCACCCAAACATCAGAGAGGAGACAGCATGCAAATTAGGCTCCTGGCCTCAGTTCTTCTACTGGCAACATCCACAGTTTCCCCAGTCAGGGTATTTTGGATCATCCTTTCTAAGGCATCAGACTGCACGAAGATAGTTACAGACCGCATGAAAATAGTTAATTTATGGTGCTTACATGTGCATATTACTGGTATTTCAACTTGAGAACTTTATTATTGGAGGCATTTTTCTGTTTTGAAGCCTGTGGTGATGGCTAGCATCAGCTCTGTGACAGAATCAGGAGCTGCTGTTTGTTATCACCATTAATATCTCTGCCTCTGTTTTCCTAAGTGAGACCACTGAAGATATCACTTGCATTAGAAGACCAGACTGTGAGGCTTGGACAGGAAATCCACCTGAAGTGTGAGATATCTGAGAACGTGGAAGGGAAATGGTACAAAAATGGACAGCTGATTGAAGCTAGTGACCGTGTAAAGCTTTATCACAAAGGAAGGTAAGCCTTGGGTATTGATTTGGCTTTTGATGGAGTGACACTGTAGAGACGTGCCAATATGTGGGTTCCTTCACTGAAAATTATTTGCTAATCAAGCTAACTCCTGTCCCTCAAAACATTTATTTTTATCATCTTAAAAGCCATGTCTCCTTGTTTCTTTTAATTCTGGCTGTGGAGGAAAATAATCAAGTCCTTGATCCATCTAAGTTCAAGCTGTTATTTTTTCTTGACATTGTTATTGCTGTTAGCATGGGATATTAAATAGTAACTTAAAATAATTCTTAGACACTATTAAGAATACATAGCTTTTAAATGCCTCTTTTTCTCATAGTTCCTTGGACCATGTAATTCTGCCCATTCAAAGTTTATGGAAATGTCAAGTTACTTTGCTTTTATAAGCTGTCCTTTTTCACGTGAAGTAAGAAACCACAAACAACAAACAAACCTTAAAAAACACAAAGCAGGTCCTACCTTGAACCACACACCCTTCACCATTCATACAGCTGGGAACTGCTCTTGTGAAGGCACTCCTAAACCAGCTTTGAAATGTTTGCACTGACTCCCTAACACAAGTCACACAGTATTTAATCAGCTAAAATACCACTAAGTGACCAAAAAAAGGATTTTTAGTCAGTAATTTTGCATGCTTGAACAGATCTCCTAAACTTTTCAGACATTTTTTTCCTTACAGCTTCAAGCAGTCTGCAGAAATAATTTACATTGATTTCTTTTTCAATTTTTTTACAGAATCCACAGATTTGTTATACCAGCTTCTGCTGTTGATGATGAGGGTGAATACATGTTTGTACCAGATGCCTATAATATTAATATTCCATGCAAAGTACATATCGTGGGTAAGTGTATTGCACAACAACTTATACATAACCTCTCTTTCTCTGAGCTTTGGAAATTGAAAGCAGCATGAAATATTCCTGATTTCAGTCAGTTAGTATCCTCTGAGCAAGCATCTACCAGAGAAAACAGACTTGCTCCTTTGGCAAAGTGCAAATGAGCTGGTTGACGGAGTTCTCTGCCTGTCCTCAGGACCTGTTCATAGTTTACACACTGGTGGGAGCTGAAGGCTTCTTGATGTTGAATTACTAAACTTAAACCATTATGAAAAGTTTGTGTAAAATACCTGTTGCTATGCACTTCTCAAATATGTTGTGTTGTCTTTGAAGAACTGGCTCACTGACATTGTAAAACGTGATTTAATTTGGTGAAAGATTAGTAGAATAAGCACATATTTACCTATTCACTGAATACATTAAATGCTATCTAAAGGAAAAAAAAGTTTCCAGACAGCTTTCATTCACTCAGTAAAACAGAAGGCTTGTCAATGATCCCAGTCCTTGAAACAAAATCAAACAAGTCATTGACTCTTCCCACAAAAATACCTCACCAGCTTCTAATTGCAACCAGCCACTTGGAAGTCAAAAGGAGAGCAATATAAATGACCAAAGTTTTAGAAAACATGTTCTTTAATTGAAGCTGAAAGAAGTGGGATTTCTGTGTTAGAAAAAGTATTGGTAAGATTTAGAGAGAATGAAAAGGGAAGTGGTACTAGAGGAAAACACCCACTGCTATATTTGCAATACATTAAAAAAAACTGTAAGAGGATATTCCTCAGTTGTTCTCCATACACATGGGGTACAATAAAAGTGATAATTTCATTTTCAGGAAAGGATTTGGGTTAAGAATACTTTAGAATTATAAGAACAGTGAAGTCTGAAGCATGGTAAAAGTGTGTTAAAAATTCTGCAACCGAAATTCTCAAGAGGCACTTAAAGAAAACCTTTCTCAGAAGTTACCTGAATATACATAATTCTGCTTCAGGAAAACATTTTTTTTTCTATACAGTCTTACTATTCCAAAATCTTTATGGTTCCATGATTTCTTTTTCATCAGATAACTATTTTCTTAAATAGATTTTCTTCACATATTTTTTTCCAAACAAAAAATCAGTTGCCTAGAAAAATCAGGAAAATGTGAGACGTAGAGCATGTTTCTTTATGTTGCAGACCTGTGTCAGGTCACTGAACTCTCAGAGCAGCAGCTGAATGACAGATTTGGACAATCTCTCCTTTTTCAGATCCTCCTAAACTTCACCTGGATGGTCTTGGAGAAAATAACACTGTTACAGTAGTGGCAGGAAGCAAACTACGACTTGAGATCCCTATCACTGGTGAACCAACTCCAAAAGTTGTGTGGAGTAGAGGTGACAAGGTACATTGTCATTATATACATTTCTTTAGCTTAAAAGGAGTCCTTTTTTTCCAAAAATAGCCTTTGTGAATACATTGATTTTATCAGCAGAAAATAAGGGGAAGATGCCCTTTGTTGAAAAACTCTCCTCGCTCAAGGATAAAATATATTATTTATTATTTTTTCAGTCTTTTTAAGGAAAGGCTGAAATTAATGAATGAAATAATATGGGTTTTCTATAAATAAATAGTAAAGGAGAGGGATATATGAGATACAGAAAAAAACTAGAGAAAATCCACCAAATGGCTACTTCTTCTATACATACTGCCTAGAATGGCCAGGTTTTGACAGGAAGCCATGATATATTCTGGTTCTGGAAAATGAATGACAAATTCTAATGGAGTGTCAAGTCTCAAATGAAACAATAGGCTGGGAAATTGCAATCTTGCATCCTGTGTCTTAATGCAAAAGTTTTTCACAGATCAATCCCTGGCTGTATAAATATAAAAAAAGTCACTTTTCACATACAAATTTCCACTGTGGTATGTGGAAGCTGGAACATGTTGTTACTACTATGTTCAACAGACCTATCTGGTCAAATCTGTGACTATTACTTTACAAACATTAATTTAATTGCGGTGTCCAAATAGGGAATTATTCTAAGAGAGCTCCGAATATATACTCCAAAATATGTGACAGCATTTAAAATCTGTGAGGACGAACTACTGGCCATTACAATCACTCTGACCTTTAAAGTGAGTGAGTTAAATTTTTATTTGACTTTTGGAAAAATCCACTATTCTTTTTCCATCAAATAATGTCAGGTGGTGTTAAAAAAGTGTGTTCTTGCTCACAGGACAAGTAAGCCTAGTGCCTCATCCTTTATGGTGCAGTGGCTGAACTGAGTACTAAACAGTATTGTAGTTATTTGTACTTATTTAGTTATTTTGTCATTTTTGTCACCATTAGGTGACTGAAATTCTGAGTTTTACTGTGGTTTTTCTTACAGTTGCTTAAAGAATTTTGCTGAAGTGTACTATATTACTTCTAAATTTTGATTTTTAGGTACTTTATTCTCAAATACAGAAACTATGACTTTTACCTCTGCTTACCCTGATTCCTAGGGGATCACGGACAGCGGAAGAATACGGGCAGAAACATATCCAGACAGCAGCTGCCTGGTCATTGATACAGCTGAGAGGGAAGATTCAGGTCCTTTCAGAATAACTTTAAAGAATGAGGCTGGAGAGGACACAGCTCTAATCAACATCAAAGTGGTTGGTAAGTCATATGGAACTGTGTTCTTGAGCCACGTCTTTTATCACAGCCATTGCCAATACATGTTCCTTGAAGACCCACACTTTCATGCGCTCCAACAGGACACAAATTCTCCTTTCCCTACCTGAAGGGTCCCTTCTGTAGATGCTGTCCTCCCTAGCTACTGAATTGTTACAGATTCTCAGAAAACTTCCATCTACCTCTTTGTCTTTACTGTCAGATGAGGACTTGAGATGCAAGGGTTCTGAGGCTCAGTGTTACTGAAGGACACAGGAGCTTGGCATGGGATTTAAGTAGGAGTTAATTATCGCTCTGCTGTCACCTCACCTGCAGGGACCAAACTTCTGTAGTTCCCTCAGGCTGCCCTTATCACTCACTGTTCTCCATTCTCCCTGGGGCTGTGGGCTCTGTCTCACCACATGTCATCAAGTGCCTCTCAAGTGTCTTGACTGTGCTGAAGAACTTGGCACTTATCCATTCCCACCCACCAGCCAGGACCCACAGACTTTCTTTTTCTCTCTGGCTCTTTTCATTAGGAATTCTTGTTGCACATCAAAAACTATTCATGTTTGTTTCTTATATTTTTAATTCAACCTATGTAATAAGAAGATTTTAACAAATAATATTTACTTTGTTTACAACAGATGTCCCTGATCCTCCTCAGGCACCAAATGTGACTGAGGTGGGTGAAGACTGGTGTATTATGACCTGGGAACCTCCAGCAAATGATGGTGGATCACCCATTTTAGGTAAGTTTGTTTTTTGGTTGTTTTGTTGTTGTTGTTGTTGTTGTTTTGCTTTGGTTTGGTTTGTAGTGATGTTCTAATAAAGACAAAAGAAACAAATCCCAAATAGTGGATGAAATAGGATCAGAGTTTATCTCAGGCCCTGGAGGGTTGCACTGGGAGTATCCAGTTGCGAGAATGTTCTACCTACTCTTTGACTTTATCAGAAATTAGTTTATCTATTGTGTTGAGTTTTGTCATTTTGTATGTTGCCACACTATCACACTCCCTACTTGAAAGACAACCTCTTATAAAATAAAAATTATAACTGTTATTAGCCTGTTTGAATGTTGGAAGGAACTTTAGAAACAATTTACAGAGTAAATTGGAGTATCTTCTAATACACTGTACCAAGAGGAAAGGCCCAGAGGCCAATAGGCTTAGGCTCTTTTCATTCTGAACTAAACACAGCAGTGTTGTAAGTGAAGTCCAAAAAAATGCTCCTATGTGACCATGAAAGCAAAACAGGTGACTGTCAGATAGTTGCAATGGGGAAAATTTAACAATAATCCCTAAATCACTCTGAGACTAGAAGGGGATATGGAGATGTATCCAGAAAAAAATGCCATTTGGAAGTCAAAAACCAGACCCTTCACTATTAAGCCTTATGCCATCACTTACTATAATAAAATTTTGTTTGGTCAATAGGATATTTCATAGAGAGGAAAAAGAAACAAAGCTCCAGGTGGATGAGGCTGAATTTTGAACTGTGTAAAGAAACAACTTTTGAGCCAAAGAAGATGATTGAAGGTGTTGCTTACGAGGTCCGTGTGTTTGCTGTTAATGCAATAGGCATGTCCAAACCGAGTATGCCTTCAAAGTCCTTTGTTCCTTTAGGTAAGTAATCAAGAGCACAGAGACAGGCATCCATTTACAACATAATTATTAATACATTATTATAGTCCTCTAATTACGTAACTGTAGCTCTTGTGGCACTTGTGTTGCTCAGGATCTGTCTTTATGAGGTGCCTCATAAAGTACATGTCTATCTCTGGAACGACAGTCTTTTATAAACAAGAGTCAAGGATGCGTAGACAGAAGAATGGTGCACTAAAATAAACCAGTGAAATACTATAGGTGAGCCTGATATGGTCAATGCTGCAGTCAATGTGTTTTAAGGACCAGAACTGACAGTCCCACATTTTTGTGGGACTGTCATAGGCACATCCTGAATCAACAGAGTCAAACTATTGCCAGTCAGACTGGCAATTTAGAGAAAAGGTAAAGATGATGAATCACAGGCAATCAGGGGCTTTGGGGCCAAAAATGGTCAGGAAAAATGAGAAGTCTAAAGATCACTATTTGCAGGCTGCACTGTGTGAAAATAAGGCTTTCTTTCACATTTCACTATTTAGGCTTTGCTACACAGTACCTTGCCATTTTAAAATGTACAGGTAGTCACAAATAATTCATACATTTCCATTTTTAAAATATCAGAGGTCATAAAGGTAGAAACCCATGAGAAAAAAATTTGCCAAATTTTGCAACTAATCACAGGATAAGACACATTGGAACAGTCCCTACTTTCACTCTATGCCCCATCAGCTTAAGCAGGGACTTTTTTCCCAGAAAGGGATCACATATTTTTAATATCCTTTTGCAGACAATCCAGATTTATACTATTCTAAATGTCGTCTTACTGCTTTTTATTAATGTAAAAGCTAGAAGGCCTTGTCATTCACCTAGTGACAGACTAATTCCACAGCATCTTCATATAAAGAAACAGATTTTCAAACTATTGTGACAACCACAACTCCCTGTGAAAGAATGGTGTCTTGTTCTATAGGCCAGCAAAGGTTCCCACCTTGCTCAGCAGCACCTCCAGAACGAAGAGGAGAGGGAAGAAGGTGACTGTTACTGCTACAGCATGCATTTCTTGACAGAAAATACCTGCTATGGTAGAATACACTGCTCCAGACTTCTCTGCTCTACCCTCCACAGTTCTTTGCCCTTCTCTCTCCTCATCAGGAGGAATTTATCTCTGGGTTAGGCTGTGAGCCGATATGGGATGAGGTAGCTGCTTCTCCTCGTGTGGTCCTAGTTGAAAGAAAGGTGTGCCAGGGATGATTTGAAATCATCCCGGTGGCAGGATTTAGCCTGTCACCTATGATGCTAAATTAGAGGAATACAGGCCATAAATGTAAACCTTTAATGGTAACACAGTTTTCTGCCCTCTCCCTGCTGCCTGCTTGCTTCAGCTGTTACCAGCCCACCGACCCTCCTGGCAGTGGACGGAGTGACTGATACCACGGTGACAATGAAGTGGAGGCCGCCAGACCAGATCGGAGCGGCAGGGTTAGACGGCTATGTTGTAGAGTACTGCTTTGAAGGAAGTAAGTGAGAACACCTGGGGTATGTTACTCATGGTGAAAGTAGGTGAGACTTTCTCCATTTTTTTCTCTACGGGTATCAGGTGCTGTCACTGTAAGGCAGAGACCAGTCAGTCAGAAAACCTCAAGCAGCAGGGTTTTATTCAGGCTTCCTTTGGTTTGTATTCCAGATCCCACCCACTGATTGAAGTTCAACATATCTTATATTTGATCTGAAATCCAAATCAAAAGCCATATAATCTGTTGCAATGTACCAAGTACCATGTTAATAGCTATCTTCTTTTAGAAACTAAGTGAAAGTCAAGGCAGTAAAGAGTGGATGGATGCATTAATGTATAGGAAATAATGAGTGTGGTCCAAAATATGTTCAGGTGGGGTTTAGGGTCAGGAAATCCTCAGTGTGGCAGTCTCTATGTTGAAATACCACTAATTGGCTACTTCAAGCACAAGTTCCCCACACTAAGGACAGACAGCCTCTCCTATAGTTTCCTGTAGAAGTTATCTAGGCATATAAAGTTCATGTCTAGATATTTAATTTCTCCAGTGTTTCAGTGCAGTCATATATGGGATCTTCAACTATGTCCATCTAAGACAAAAATCGATATAGAACCGAAGGAGAAAGATAAAGACGTAAGAGACTGAATAAACATTTGAGTGTAGGGAAATACATTTTACAACTAATATGTTGTAAATATTGTCTTTGGTGATCAAGTAGAAGAAACTTAGTCTTTTCTAGCAGATTTTTTTCTTAACTGGCATCAAATGAAGTCTATTCTCAAAAAGTAAAATCCACCAGCACGTGGGTAAGTATAAAATAGCCTGGAGTGGTATGTGCAATACCCAGCCTCTGTGATCCAACACCATTGACTGCAGCAGTGTTGTGGATGTGGATGAATGGGACATAGTTATCTTCAGCTCCACTATCTGCTGCTCTTAAATGTGCTGTAAATTGAGTTACAGGTTGAATATCTCTTTTCACAAAGGCATTTGTTTCAATGAAAGCTTCTCATGAATGCAGTCTATAGCTTGGAGACAAGAGATAGAGGACATTGTCATTCACATTGTCACATGTTTCAGATTCAGACAACCCAGGAAAACAGTAGTTCATAAAAGTGGTCAGATGCCACAGGATAAGAGTGCACTCAGCTCTCTCTCAGGCGAGTGGGAGAGGGTGTGAAGAAGAACCACTGGCTTTTCTCAGGAGCACTCAGCATCTTGTAGTATTTAGCTGAATATCTTTAAGGAGCAGAAACACACTGCAAGAAGCTCAGAGACCTCGAGAAGAGTACCTGAAGGCAAACACAGCTGGAATGGTAGGAAAGGTTTTCCTTGCATATTGGGAGGGAGCTGCGGGAACATCTCAGAACGAGTAAGCATGCAGTCTTCCATTAAGATGCAGTATTCCTATATTATTTCCATTCACAGGCCAGATGTAGGGGAATATAAAGGGAACTGTCAATGCGAGGACTTCACTGTATACTTTATATTCTGCTTTGTTTAGCACTGGTAGAATGACAGGGAAAAGTTACAAGTGCTTGTAATATGCTACTTTCATAAACCCCTTGACATTACAGTGTGTGATATCCAAATAAGGGGACAAGAGAGAACCTTCCTAATCTATCTTTAAAGGACTGTTAGACAGAAGATCATTTTATACCTGTTGAATGGAACAAATTCTTTTACTTTTTTTTCCAGATAGGCTTAAAACATATGAAGATACAACAAAATGGCAATCATCTGCCATTTTATTGTAACCCATCTCAGTTAAAATACAATGGGTACAATGTATTTTACATAGTTTTCTGAGTGTTTATGTATATCTATATATGCCTCCTATATATGCATATACATCTATATATACACAATTGACATTATGTATATATGTTATAAAAATGCTTAGGAAGAAGCAAGATAAGTAGAAAATACCAATTTTAAAAGTCATGTTACTGCATTATAAATTTTTCTCTCTATATAAAGTCTTTTTTTCTTTTCTTGCAATATCTCAGTGCCTCTTTTTCTTGGTCTTTTCAGTGCCTGTTCTGCCTCAAACTAATTTTTTTCTGTAATATTTAATAACTCTTTTTAATTTCAAGGTACTTCTTATGACTGTCTATATTCATTCTAATGTTCTGTTCTCTTAGTTATCTGTTTGTAAACTCATTTGTCTTTACATTCTCCATTCTTTCATTGTTGTCACTGAACTACTTTTAAAGAGGGCTTTTTTGACTCTTCCTTAGCATAGCAATCATTAGGAAAAATCACAAGCTGAAAAGAGAAGGACAAAAATTATATAAAGATAATTCAAAAGAATAATGAATCATGAACATTGGTTTGGCTTTGCAAAAATTGATATTTCCCTTTAGTCTGAAGCTCATAACTTGATCAACGTGGTGGACTTTTGGACTTCCTTACTAGTTTTGACAGCTCTCTGTGTTTATTACTGAATTAGAGTCTCATCAGGAGTATCTGGATCCAGCACTGCATAGATGTGACTAACAAGAATAGAGAACTCCCCAGGTCTAGTTTTCAACGTCCAACTTGAACCTTTTGCTATGGTGATGTGGAGTAGATCAAAATCTTGTTGATACTGGAGAAGTCAGTTAGTAACAAAGTATGCTGATGACTGGTTCTTGTGGGACATTTCAAGGGTAGTGTGAGGACCTGGACCCCAGTGTTCCCTAGGACACTGTGTTTATCTGCTTTTAATGGGCTATTGTACCTGCAGATGATCTGTTTCCATAGCTAGTAAATAAGCACTTCAGAGAGTGTCTCTTGGCTGAGAACTTTGCCAGTGTACTCATCCAGGACCATGCACAGATACTAGAATAGTATTTTTATTATCCTGAAAATAACCAACTCCAGGATTACAGGAAATCCAGGACAGGGATAGCTTCCAGGAAATAAAGCCTTAGGGTCTATGTCATATCTGTCATCATCCATGGGTTTGGTCTTCTTTAATCTTCTATGTTGACTTTAGCTAAATGTGTTCTCTTCCTCTGTTTCCTCAAGTTTTTTTCCAAGACCTCTTTTTTTTCCTGTCTCTTTTACTCAGAATTTATCTCTGAATTTCTTATCTCTTCTATGATCTGTTTTCTTCTCCATCTACACTTTCTCCTATCATCACTTTGTTTCATTTCTCTCTTCCAAATGTTCCTTTTGTCTCTTCATTTTCATATTTCTAGGGCTATGCTCAGGCCCAAAGAAAACATACAAACTTATCTCCTCCTCTTCCTTTATCCTTTAGCTTTCCTGTGGGCATCACATATAACTATGCTGTGATCTGGATGCCCTCTTCCCATCTCTCTTCTCCCTGCAGTCTCTCTAAATATGGGTCCTCTAAATCTTTAAAGCCCAGCATCTATCTTTGCATACTTACTAACAGGAATTGCTAACCACTGACAAAATGCTCCATCTATGTGAAAGTGGGTGTCTCTGATTAATTTTAAAGATGGATTCTCACAAGGTATATCGACAGATCTGTCTGAGGAATTGCTGGAGCCGCCTTTTAACCTGGAAGGTACAGTATTCAACAAAGGATATAAATCTTCTTTAACAAATGAAAAACTCTCTTCATAAAAGTAAAGATAAATGCCTGAGAGTGAATTTTAGGGGCAACATTCTGCAGAGTTTTCTGTAGTTCATGTGTAATGGGAGGGGGAGGTTCTTGGGAAACAGTCATCAATTGCAATCCTTTTCTGCTAGAAGCTGAAAGAAGCAACTTGAAGGAGAAGTTTATTCCTAAAAGTGAGACACACATTATGAAAAAATATCATAACATTATACTCTGAATCTGCAGGGCTCTCTAGTTTATAATAGTTCTCTTGTCTTCTGTGCCCATTTTATAATGCCATCTTTATATGACATGGAAAATATTGATCCTGACTTGGTAGTTCATAAATCTGGCTCCAATGTCCAGGTGCCAGCAGTGTTAGAGCAGCCTATATTGGGAGGACAGGGTGGATAAGAAAGTGTCATTTGTAATTGAAGTTCTTGTAAGAGACTGTTAGGATTGCTCCATGAATTACATGCAACTGCCTAGGGGTAGGATTAAAAATCCAAGAATGCTGTAATTATGTGAATAATTCTGACACAGCCTTCCTTTTTTAAAGGCACAAGGAGAGATGGCATTTCATTGCAATATGTAAATATTCTGTGTTTCTCTTATTTCTCAGTTCTACTTCCAAGGCTACTCAGTACTGGTTGAGATTAATTGCAAACCCCATTTCTCTCCAAGGAAGCTGTTAAAGAAATGATGAGTGCTTTTGGAAATATACTCTTTGTCTCCCTTCTTTTCTACCAGCTGAATTAAAAAACTAACCAGTTTTCTTTCTGCCACAATTAAATTATAGACATATTCTAATAACATTTGTATCATTATATATAAATATATAATCATCAGGAACTTCTTAAGGTTTGAAACATTATTCCTATGTATGAAAGTGAATCTATATTGTGTTACAGCTTAATCAGAAAAACAAAATGGAATTATTCATTAGAAACTAATGTGTCTATTACTGTTCTGTAATTTTCCTCATCCATGCAGTGGGTGTATTTATAATTCCCTGTTCTTTCAATTTGTCCTCCTCCCTCCATTTCCCTAAATTAGCCGATGAATGGATCGTGGCAAACCCGGAGCTGACAGACAAAACGAAGTTTACTATCACTGGCCTGCCCACTGGCTCGAAAATCCTTGTGAGAGTAAAAGCTGTGAATGCTGCTGGTGAAAGTGAGCCCAGGTACCACCCACAGCCTATTTTAGTCAAGGAAGTGATAGGTAAGATCCTCCTGCCTACACTTAACCCCCAAAAACACTCTGTTTCCGTACTGAGACCTGGTTTTTTTAAGGTTAATGCTTAATTGTTGTTGGAAAGTGATGATACAGCCTTACAAAGCCATTGTGTGGTGGCTAGAAATCATGACACCACCTTTAAAAAATTTCACAATTATTTTTATTTCTTTAATTTCTGAACCTTTATTTCTCAGTTTTTCAGGGCTTTTTTTTTTTTTTTTCTGCAGAACTTGAACTTGATGGTGCCTTT
The DNA here is from genome assembly GCF_022539395.1 of Myiozetetes cayanensis. NCBI lineage: Eukaryota > Metazoa > Chordata > Aves > Passeriformes > Tyrannidae > Myiozetetes > Myiozetetes cayanensis. The sequence continues at coordinate 56,088,378 of NW_026087521.1, read as the reverse complement.
TTAAAGTTGCACTAAATTTCTCACCTATTCCTACCACCACAGCATTTGTTGTTCTAAAAGCTGATAGTGTACTAAATGTAACACTCTGGGACAAAGAAATTTAAGATACATCACACATTAGTCACCTCTGCGAATTGTAGACCACATAGTCTCCTTTTTATATTGCTGCCCACCAGTGCTGCCTCAGTTAGAAAAGAAGATAAATGTAAAGCCCAAGTTGTTTTTTTTTTTTTGTTTTCCCCAGAACCTCCTAAGATTCGTCTACCAAGACACCTAAAACAAACATATACTCGAAGAGTGGGAGAAACTGTGAATCTTGTTATTCCTTTCCAGGTAAGAGTTAAAAAAATTATCCTTGGTTTGTTTTTTTTTTTTGGGGGTGGGGTGGGGCGTTTGTGGTTTTGTTTGTCTGATTGTTTGTTTGTTTTTATACGGATGCTTTTTAACTTACTTCTCTGTAACTTAAGCAGTGTGGAAGCACACTGAAGCACTGAGGTGTTTGAAAGCTTTTGCTCTGACATCCCAAAGAAATTATGTTCAGCCAAGTAATGAATTGGGTAGCTAGATCAGACAGACTGATTGGTCATCTGTCATCCAAAGGACACTTATAAATCCTTACAGTAAATGTTACATGTGAGATAATTGCTAGCACAATGCAAAGTGCTTAGCACTGTTAGATATAGTTGTCACAGGTGGAACAGTAGTGTTTAATAATTTTCTTGAGAGAGGAAAAGTGAGGGGAGGAGTGGGCAGACTGCAACTTTTCAATCCTTGTGATCACAAATATGACTATTTCTAAACATATAGTGTGTTTTCCCACAGTGTCATGTTAACCTTCATTCCCACACCTCTTACAACACTGACTGCCTATCAACTTGCAGAGCCCTTCTGGATACAAGAATTAAGGAAGAATTCATTTCTTTTTCATGTTTGCACACTTAAAGATACTGGGTGGGCATAACTCAGTTTTTATAAGGCTGATTAAAGCTTTTTAAAAATTTGATCAGCAAAACACTGCAAGCTACACTTCTCTTGAGAAATTAAAGGAACATTAAAATCTATGATTAATTAAAGAAATTAAAGTCTATGGTTATTTTCTAAAATAAGGCATCCAAAGCAGTGTGAGAATTACCCTTTTCAGACAGCATCTACAAACTGCCTCTAGAAGGCAAATCCCATGGTAAAGCAGGTGGAATTCACTCTAAATTAAGTACCTAAATTGGGCACTTAGACATTAAAAAAATGGCAAACAAAAGATGTCAATCCAGCCTACCTAACAGCTATTCCAGCTTCTTTTGCAACGAAAGAAAAGAGTTTAGGTTCCCTAGAGGCTTAGTCTACTATTTCCCTCTTTCACTGGCAGCGTAGAGAATGCATGAACTCCCACAGGGTGAACTACTTTATTCTGTATTTTCTGTGAGTTATTTTTTCTCCTTTTTATTTTAGAAAACTGGAAGTTATCAAATTTAGCCAGAAAGATAATTGCTCAGTATAGGTAGAATGTGCAAATATTTTCAATGTCCTGGGGGAAAAAAAGGGAAAGAAAGTTGTATTTCAGATGAATTGGTATGATTGCATCTCTAAATGCTGTATATTTTAAAAAAGAATTTTTTGTTTCTTTCAGGACAGACAGATTTTATTTCCTGTTTGGGAAAAATGGGAAATAAACCTGTTTTTTTTCCTTCCCTTTTCTCTCCAAAAATCATATAAAAATTGTTTCCTGGCTTCTTGCAGGGAAAACCGAGGGCAAAAGTATCATGGCAGAAAAATGGTTCTCCAATCGACAAGAATGAAATCAACATCCGCAACACTGAAAATGACACCATCATCTTCATCCGAAAGGCAGAGAGGGGGCACTCTGGAGAATATGATATGACAGTGGAAGTAGAGAACCTGGTGGACAAAGCTACGATAGATATTCAGATTGTTGGTATGTTTTGAGAAACAGAAATAAATCCAGACATTCCAAGGCTATAAGAAAAACAGGAATCCCAAAGAACATCTTTCTTGATAGTGGTGACTCCACATCCAATTACTTGGCTGTAGAATTGTGGACTTTAAGTAAATCTCCATATATAACAGAAGGTGCTTGTTGAAACATGTCAGTCTCTTTTTTCACTGTCATGCTCTTCATGTTCTTGCATATCCAGGATGGAAGGTTTTTCCTGTTGAGGTACCCATAGCCAGAAATGGTAACAAACTCATATTAAGTTTGTCACAAATGTAGTGTACAGATCTTAAATGTTGAAAATACGTGAAGGTAGGAAAGACAGGCAAGAAAACACACTTACTTTTCATTTTTACCAATCTATTTCTTTACATGGTAGTCAAAACTGGTAGCACAACTTTAAATATTAAGTCTATTGCAATTCTCAGGCCTTAACTTTGGAAAGTTTTATTTTGCAACCTTTGTTTTGACATTGGTCTTGGGGTTTTTTTGCATGCCTGTGTTGCAAGAAAGAGAGAAAATAAACTAAGTGGAAGATGTGTGTAGGAAAAAGACAGAGAAAGCAAACGTAGAAAATGTCAGCTGCCATATTTTTGTTACAGATCGCCCAGGCCCACCAGAGATTGTAACTATTGAGGATGTCTGGGGAGAGAATGTAAATTTATCATGGAAGCCACCAAAAGATGATGGAAATGCTGCCATTACTGGGTATACTATTCAAAAAGCAGATAAGAAGAGTATGGTAGGTAAAAAGGAGATGTTTAGAAGGTTGATGTACTCATGAATTCTCCCTTTTAAAAACAAAAACTGTTACATGCTTAAAATTATGTAGGTGGACAAAGCATTGATTTATCAGCATTCAGAGATACTGCAAGACATCTCTAAAACCTCTAAAAATTTCTTGTTCACTATAACTAAAGGCTACAAATGAAAATGTTTTCAATTATGCGAAAGAAGAGGACTAAAAAAGGACAGATGGATTTGAGAGAAGTAATTCTGCATTTTTCACTTGTCTCAGTAGAGAAAATAAAACCCCAAAAATATTAATTCTCAAGTCAGGATGTTGCTACTAGAACAAACTATTGTACCAGTGCTGCTGTTTTCAAATCTCTAATGTCACATTGTGTGAGTCATTGCCACTCCTTAGTACCCCTGACAAAATGGTACATAATAATTCCTATACTGCTTTGAGATTTACAGATGAAAAGTGTAATACAGAAATGTTTAGTAATTTCATTAAACTAACAAGAATTTTATGCATCCCTAAAAGACAGTAGCTGGATTCTTAGATTTAACATTTGCTGCAAATTTAAACAGTGGAAATCCAGGACAACATTTTGGGAGTGACCTTATCAAGGAGAATCTTTTGGTACCCTCCCCTTTCTCCTTGCACTAATATGTTTGTCTGCTTCATGATCTGATCAGTTCATTCTTCCTGTGCCACTGTTTCCATCTTTCTTTTTTTTTTTTCTTTTGAGACTTTAAGAAGATATGGTCTCTGGTACAGAAATCACAACAATGTCCCCTCTCCCTAAATTACTGTGCTAAGGAGAAAGTAACAACAGCAGACATGGATCATTCAGGTCACAGTTTCCTCACATTATCTGTGATGGTGCATTTTGCAATTCTGGCACAGCTGGCCTTCTACAGAAAACTGTTTTCCCAAAGGAACTTTGGCTCTTAAAGTTGACTAAACATCATTGCAAACTGTGGTACAGGGAACTCAGCAGAAGTTCATCCTGAGAAAAGCAAGAAAACTATGTAGGGCAGAGTAAGGAAAAGCAAAAACTTTGTTGTGGTCCCTTTATATTAACTGAAATTTTAGCATTAATCTCTTTCATCTCAGATTGCTATTGAAGCACTGTGTACTAGGACAGAGTTCACATGTCCTATTACTGCTGCAAGACTAAAGCACTAAACCCCACTTCCCCATATAAGCCTTTAGATATCAGAGGATCACCAGCATAAAACTACATTTCTTGTGAACTCTCAACCTGTGACAGAGAGGGTAGATTAGTGTAGTGGCCTCTTGTGAGTGCATGTTACTGCAGAATGGTACATGCTACTGCCTTTGCTCCAAGGATGCAGTTTTCTTATCTGCAACTGTACTCTCTTTGTCAGCAGCCTGAATTAGGAACGAGAGAGCCTGCCTTGCTCACACAATGTCACCTTTGTAATACTGGATTGCCTAAAACAAACTCTTCCAGCTACCAGAGCGCAACAATTCAGGACGGTTCACTTTCCGTTTGGCCTTCACTGCTCGTCAGTGTTCTCTCTTCACTGCAGTGTTCTCATCATCACTCATTTCATCACTACTTCAGTGTTCACTAACATTCCCTTAAAAAGAAAAACCTACTCCCACAAGCTTGGTGATTCTTCCAGTTCATGTCTGCCAGGTGCAGGGTGCTGTGGGGGAGCTCACCCTCTGTGTTTGTGCCTTTCAGGAATGGTTCACAGTGATCGAGCACTACCATCGCACCAGTGCCACCATCAATGAGCTCATCATAGGAAACGAGTACTACTTCAGGGTCTTCGCTGAGAACATGTGTGGCCTCAGCGAGGATGCAACGATGACCAAAGAGAGTGCTTTGATTGCAAAGGACGGTTAGCTAATTATCCATTCCTTGTCAAAAGGGAAGGGGTGGGGGTGCTCAGAGGCTGGAGGGTGATCAGAGGTAAAGGCCTCTGAAGCATTCAGAGGCATTCCTAGCCCCAAGACCAGGTGCAACCAACAGCGAGGGCACTTCCTATTAAGACTTCATGGTTTGTCCACACAGTTCACAGGTACTGTTTTTAATCAGGAGTGGGACATTTTCCCCATGTTCTGTCATTTCCTATGGTCTTGGATCTCAGACTCAGGTCACCACTGGCAGATATAAGCTGACAAGAGCTGGAAGAGGATTAAAGCAGCTGTTCTGTCAGAAGCGGTGGGTCACTGCCTCCCAGTGGAGATTTGGCATCAGCTGTGCAAGTGCTCCCTCCGTATTAGGCAGGATCCAACAGAAAAGCATAACTCCTGCTTCACATCTCTTGGAGGTGGGGCTGGACAAATTCTGATCCTGCAGTCAAAAATCCTGACATTTCAGAAGCTGTCAGTTTGAAATGGTACTGTAAACTTTAAAAAAACCTGCCCATTTATGGAAGGGGAATTCTACAAACAAGCGGCTCACAGGAAGAAAATCAAACTAGATCACCTCAGTTTGTCTGAAAGGAAGGAATACATGACTGCCATGATGCAGAGGACAGACAACCTGTGCAACCCATACCACCAGACTGAAGAACTGAAGGTCTTCTCTTTTATAAATAGGGTCATGAACAAAGGAGTGGTCATAGAAATTGATTTTCATCACTGCTTACTTGCCCTTTTCTCATGAGAGCAAGTATCAGGCCTAAGCTGCACAGAAGTCAGTATGAGAGCTTGGATCAGGTTTCAGTGAAGCAATGATGTTTGATCATACCTGTGCACAGGAACAGATGTCTGTCTGTCTGTCCAGCTGTTTTAAATGCTGGCTGAGTTTGTGGCTGAAGAGGATTTACTGATGGTAATTTTCACTGCAGAGCAGGGACAAAGTGGTATGAGAAAACACATTTTACTACCATGTTTTCCTTGCACAGAAACTACATCCCCTCAGGTGTCTGTATTATTAGTGCACTGTTTGAAGCAGAAAGAAAAATGGATTTTCAGATACAGGGACAATTTGTAAGTAGAACAAACTGTGAAAAGCAAGTGGCAACAGAGTGAACAACGCTTGTTAAAGATAGGCATCTTGCAGTACATCGGTCATGATCTGTCCTGTTTTGTAACATGCAGGGCAAACAGGCAAAGACAAGGAATATACATGTGTTATTTGGTTATATACCACCTGCACAGGAAATAAAGAGAAGCTCTCAGGCATCAACACTATAGCATGGCCAGGGGCTATAGTCACTTTGCAGGTGCACTTCCAGCCTCCCCTACAAGTGCAATTACTAGAGTCACAGCGCAGATCAGAACTGACTCCTTGTAGCCATTTAAGATTCTTGGGTATTTATCTACACGCCAACACTCTTTTTTATAAATTTTTTATTTTCCTTTCATAGGTAAAGTCTACAAATATCCAGTTTACGACGATTTTGACTTCAGTGAACGGCCGTTGTTTACTCAGCCTCTAGTCAACACCTTTGCTATCGCTGGGTACAATGCTACTTTGAACTGCAGCGTTCGGGGCAACCCCAAGGTACAGCACAGCTCCTGACCACATCACTTAAAACATGAGAGAGTTCAACCTGACAATGCAAATTATAATACCACTTTTGCCATTTGCCTTGCTCACAAGCCAGGCTGAAGGCAAAAATACAAAAAAAAGACCTACACTACTTGTGCTGTAGGCACTAAAATAGTTAATCCACAAATAACTCAGTGAAAGGGCAGAACCTCAGGAAAAGACTGGGCTATCCTGGGACCCACACTGACAACAGCTGTAAAATTAATATATCAGTAAAGGTTATTACAAAAATAAAGCCATAATTATTCCATAAAAAGCTAATTATTCTTTAAGTAAGCACATTGCAGGAAATACTCTGGGGACCACGTTGTTTCTTAGACCCACTGCACAATGTGTCTTGTAGTTTCTTTTGAACTGTGTCTTTTCGTGATCTCTTCTCGATTGTGAGAAGCTGGCCTAGTAAAATGAGAACTCCAGAGTCGTTAAGAACATGTTTGCTGTTCACTCTTCACCTTCACAGTTTCTGACTGTGCAAATTGCTGCAGAAAAACATGCTTTTCTTGTTAAATCAGAGTAATTGGGTGTCAAAAGCTATTGCTCAGATGTTTGCTATCATTGCACAGTCCTTGTTGTATTGATAACAGGCTTATATTTATGACTTTAATTATGTGATAGGAGTTGCACTGAAAAAAATATCGTACTTAAAAACGGATGTATGATGCAGCTCACGTTTATCTTTGAGTTAAGAATTAGTTTGCCTTCTATCAGTACTTCATCTCTTTTCCATAATTTCTGGATTGTTTTAACTGAACACCACAAAGAAGTGATAAAATACTTCAGTTCACAATTTGTGCATGTGGGCTTTCTTTTCTTTTTCTTTTTGTTTTTTTTTTACCACAGCCGAAAATAACCTGGCTGAAAAACAAAGTCCTTATAATGAATGACCCAAGGTACCGAATGTTCAGCAACCAAGGTGTCTGTACCTTGGAGATCCGCAAACCCAGTCCCTACGATGGAGGTACTTACACCTGCCGAGCAGTCAATGAACTTGGAGAGGCAGAAGTGGACTGCAAACTGGAAGTAAAAGGTAAGGTCTTTAAAACATTGCAAAGGCCCCATTTGTCTAAATTGGAGCTGAAAGTACACAAGGCAAATGCAAAAGGGAGTTCAAACAGCTTTTTTTACCTTCCTATATTCAAATAATAACTTTTTTAAGGACAAAAGAAACTGTAATGTTTGCTTTGTTTTCTTTTTGAGGACCAGCCTACTACGCTTATGCTATATTTTGTTTTCCTCAGTGCCGATTCACATCTTCAGTGATTTCAAGGACTTCTTTGCAAATGACAGAATGGTAGACTGTAACTCTCAGAGCTGTGACATTTACCTGAGACTCCAGTAAAACTCAGTCATAGAGCTCTCTGGGAAAACATTAAGAAAGCCATCTCAGATAAGAGGCATTTCTCTGAAAGAAATGGCAAGGGGAGAAGGAGAGAAAGAAGAAGGATTAGCTCAGGGCAGAATTGGTCTGCTTTAAAACTATTTATTAAACAAACCAAACATTTACATCCAAGGAACTTTGTTCGCAAATCATGTAGCAAAAAGTAGTATTGTTTCCAAGGACACAAACTAGTTGATATAATTGCTGCATTTTCTTTAAGAACAGAGTCTATAAAACCATGGCTTTTGCAAAATCCTTCTACAACTGAAGAGCTATTTTTGATTTTATTACCAGATAAATTTTATGAATTTCATGTAGTTTAGAATTGACTGGAATATCATGAATGCCAAATGGATCTAGGTTGGACTACTTACGAATAATCTCACGACCATATTTTCCAGAAAATTTCTTCCTAGGAAAAGATGGGGTTGTATTTAGCTGGACTAATTCCCACCAAAGGCTTTAGTTTCAACTGTCAAATAAGCTAAGTATTTCTGAAAAAATTAATCTGAGGTTATAATTAAGGAAAGCTGGCTAAAGCTAGCTAATAGGAAGTGTCTAACTAAGGAATTTAGAGGGGATTTAGGTGATATCAATATGGCCCTAATTATATTACTTCCATCATGCTAGTCTATAATGAAAACCACACTTAATATTTTTATGGATTCTATTGTGCTTACTTCAATTTCCATTTTCTGTATTTTCTGATGTATCTTGTCCCACAGCTCAAATTTGCCAGCAAGAAGACATTTCAATAAATGTTTGGATTATGAAGTTGAACATTTAATGTAATAGAAATATGCATAATATGTTTCTTAGTTTTTATCATTTAAGATACTGTGTTTAAAAGGTGATGCCCTTGTACTGCAAGATTGTTTTCCTTAATCAGAAGCAAACTCTCTATTTCAGAGTATAACAGAAGACCTCATCATCTGAGAAGATTGCTTAGTCTATCTTTTTTATACTGAAAAGCCAAGTTAGGTTGTTACTTCATTAACCTTTTTAAGTTCCCAAGCCCTAAGATTCTTATGCACATTTACACTCGGTTGTAGTTTTTCAGTCTTCAGCACTTCGCTTATAGCACAATCAAATACTACGTTTTAAACACGAGAAGATGTTCATTTATGTCCTTTGTTTTACCAGTAAGTTTTTTGCATATAATGTTCAGAAAATAATGTGTTGTTTATCTCTTATTAGCCATATGATGGGCTGCTTCCTTAAACTAAACCCCACCTTCCCTAGCTCATGGTTCAACTGACGGATTCAAGGTGAACAGGATTAAGTGAATACAGCAGCTGGGGCTTAGCAAACCAGGGTAGGCTCAGGGTTTGCAAATATAGCAAATTCCTATTAAACAGCCAGAATATAAAACCATAATTACATCTTATTTCTCTCTTCTACTGACTAACATGTTGAATTATCATTCTTTTAAGTTTCCCAGCCTGTTTGTTCATTTAGGAGGGTTCTTCGGATGATTGCTCATCACACTGATGCAGAGCAGAGACCTACGGATTTCTGACTCACTGGAAATGAATTGCAGTGTGTGTCTGTTTGTGTTTTCATTTGTATAGTTTTTAATTGGTTCAGCTTTATTCCAGCAAGCAACAATCAAGGTCTGGATTTGTAAGATGATGAGATAGTTGAATGTTGCCTGAATAAGACTAACAGGGTCAAGGCTATGCTACCTATCTGGTGAATGCACAAGGTACAGTGCTATTACTACAAATAGTAGGTATTATTTACTTACTAGTAAGTCATGCTAAAGAGCTCTATGCCATGCAACAGCACATATCCTAGCAAGCTATTTTTCCTTACATTGGCTAGAATTACTTTCGGCCATCTATCTCTGACATATGGGAGATCTGAAATTTATCGTGCATATACATGCTCAGCCCCAGGAATGTCACAGAACAGCCTAGCATTTCTGATTTTGCATAATACTTGAATAACTGACTAGCTAAGAACACTCTGGCTATGAATGCTATCAGGATGCTACATATTTCTACATTATTAGCCGTTTTCTTACACTACTTTAGGTGTAAAAGCAATGGCCCCTAGTCATTGCTAGATTTAATTCTCATTTCCTGAAACTTATGAGCACAACAACTGAAATAATAAAAACTAATTCTGTCCTCAAAAGAGGGTTTGCATGTACTGATGTTGTTTCAGATAGACAGTATTTCATTCTTTGGTTTTAAGTTTTGCTGGGTGAACTTAAAGATGGTAGTTATACGAGCTGCTCTGTACAATTGCACATACAGTGGCCTTTTTGTAAATATAGGTGTGCTGTAAAAAGCCATGTAACAGATCTTAGAGAAGAGAATAACTCTACCTCATCTATCTTGAAAGATAATGCATAAACCGAATCTCATTCCATGTTTCATACTCATCTTACCACAGAAAACAACATATATATCTTCTGAGTTTGTTGAGCTAGATACCTAAATTTGGCTCTAAATCTCACGTTAGAAGCAGTAAGGAACTGATTCCTTATCAGTCTCACTGAGGTCAATGAAAAGAATTAGATAAGGCGCTGTACTTCTTTTATCACAAAAAAAATGGCGATGGAGGACTTTTATCTTAAAAGTGAAATCCAGGTTGGTGATCACTCTGACTGGTTGGTGATAGCAAACTTGCTGTATAAGAAATATTTTTTTAAAAGGTGTTAAGATCAACTGAGAAGAATTTCAAATGCGAATAAATACCACTATAAATATTCTAATTCTGCAGTGATCTATCATGGAGTAATTAACCCAGGAGAACCAATCTGCTTGGCGGGGAATAATCAGGTTTATAATGTGCATACTCCTCTGGACATTCCATTTCATTCCCTTCCTCTCTTTCCACATGCAAACGCATTTTCTGCATGCAAAGTGTGTATTTATTTCCTTTTTTGAATAAACTAGCTAGTGTCTCATGGCATAGACTGTCTATGTTACATGAGCAAAGAAGGCCAAATTAATCAAGAATATGGATATTTAACATCAGAATTACTAAGGTTTTAGACACATTTCATAGGACTACCTGTACCTATAAAGAATTTATTTAATGACTGTGAATACCTTTGACCACAACACTTAGACCTTTCCAGAAGAATGAAATTTGCATTTAAAAAAAACATCTTTCAGTTAGTTTGTAGAATTATTGAAGGAACAGAAGCATCATAAAGTCATTTGCTGCGCTTAAAAGGCATTCTTTATTACAGATTAGTTTTTGGTTACAAATTAGTGCTCAGAATGACAATCCATACCTGAGCTTAACCTACTTAATTTAAGGATGAAATCTTGACTTAATTACTTACAAGTAAAACATTTTACTTCATTTACTTTATTTCTTCTAGAACTTATTTTACATTCAAGTTTAGTGGGGTTCAGAGATTTTTGCTCTTTGTATGGAAATGAGTTTTCTTGCAACCTTGCCCAAATGTCAAAATATTGACAGTGCAGTTTTAAAATTACAGCGATGCCCAGAAACCAGTCTGTATTATATTATCACCCAAACTTAAAATTCCAAACCTAAAACAGAAACCTAAAATGTTAGATCAGACTAGATAAGGTTCCTGCAGCTTTTGAAGTACCAGGGTCTTTTTCTTAAAAGGTTACAATAGTTACCAAGTTGAATACCTTTACATAAATACACATATATAAATGTATATATACGGTTGTTTTATAGATTCAAAATGTTTAATTAAAGGTAAGGGCTCCTTCAGAGTAAATAGCATGCTTTAAGTAATGTAAATGTGGATATATGACAAAGTACATACTCTAGTGCACAGGTATGTAATTAGTCTGTACTTGATTATTTTGCCTTACAGAGTTTCCACATATATATATATATATATATATCTCCTTCAGTGTTTTCTGTGTGTGCTTTTTTCCCTGGTGGAAAATACTATATATATATATGTGTTAGCTTCTTTGAAGCTACATTTGGAAACCTTTGTCATAAATATAGTTTGCATAATTTGGTTCCAATCTATACTTTAGACTAATTACAGGTTTTATAGTTACTTGTACATATTAATATAACTTTTACATATTAATGATAATTTTGAAGTGGAACTGGATCCCTACCTTTTACTCTTCATGTGCTTCTATTCCTACATATTTTACATGACTAAGGATTAAATTATCATCTTGACATAATTGTAATAATAATTTCACTCAATATTTTCTCTCTACTTTTGTGTTTGCAATTAAATTATTCCTTCTCTTTCTCTCTCTCCCTTAGTAATCCCACAGTAAGGATTTTTGAATGTATATTGTCATCTAAGGTAAGCTTTCATATGGTTCTTGCATATGAAGCTTATGTCTGTTTACAGGTCATACAATGTCTGCCTAGTATGGCATGATTTTCATTATGTCACTTAATGAAAATGTTTTTTACAGTTAGTAGACTGATAATTTTAATGCATATAAATGCAGATTTTTATAATAATTGCTTGTTACAGTAATTCTTCTTAGTAGTACATCCCACTATCTTCTAATGGTGCATGTTTCAATGAAATCTAACAGTGCATGAGTTAGCATGATTAATTAGCATGAATAAATACAGGTAATAAAAGAGCATTTTGCATTTACAGTAAGTTATTTTTTATAGGAATATACCTCTACATAAATGAAATATTTATTCCACAGTTAACTCCATTTAAAAATGAATGACTCGTACTCGGACAGCTCATGCATTCCATGAGCTGAAAGAATGCCAAAAAGCATGCTTCTTTTTTTTTTTTTTTTTGGTCTGTATTGTGCATCTACCTTCGGTTGGGAGCGAACAGTTCTGCCACAATGATGGTGTTAAATGAGACAGTGCAGTCTCATAATTGCTAGTAACTAATAGCACTTTAATTGGATAATCCTTGTGTTAATAAAGGTTATAAATTCTTAAAAATCCATACTCGGGATAAAAGCTGTGTGTAAGTATCAGCTCAATTGCATTTAGCTGAAGCACTCAGTGTTACCTTCATCCTGGCAATGTACTTTTGCTTTAAAGCTTTTGGTGTGTTCCAGAAAAAGCTCAGAAGGTAAGTGCAGTTATCAGCGGGTGGTTTTCAACCTACAGAACACGATGTTCATGCAGAGTTGAAAGGGGAATAGCAATGGTATACAGCTTTTTTATGAGCAAATGACACCATTTGTCTGGAGAAGGGGCAGGTTCTAAAGTTTTTAGCAAAATATTTATCTTTCCCTGTTTCTTCCAAATATCATTTGGAAATCATCTAATTAATATCAATTAAATGAACAGAAATACTCATGTGTTTAGTTTCTGTGATGACTATTTCAGTCACATGGGGCACCCACAACCTCTCTGGGCAATTTGTGTCAGTGTCTCACCACTCTCACAGTAAAGAATTTCTTCTTTGTATCTAGTCTAAACACACCCTTTTTCAGTTTGAAGCCATCACCCCTTGCCTTATCACTGCATGCCCTTGTGAAAAGTCCCTCTCCATCTCTCTTCTAAGAGGTACTAGAAGGTGCCGTAAGGTCTCCCTGGAGCCTTATCTTCTCCAGGCTGAACAACCCCAACAAAAAGCAAAATTCAAAGGCGAATTTAAAAGAAAATCCAAAATGATTCTTCAGACTTCCCCAGCAGATTGAAGTTTCAACTTTCATCATCTCTCTCTGGAGGCTAAAGGCACCTTTATGTAAAATCCTGACTTTTTTCCATATGAAAAATTATTTCACATACATCATCCCAATTGTTATTTTCAAGTAGCATGGTAAATATTTTGCTAAATACATATAAACCATTCTAAGATCCAAAACTAGAATAAATTGAGTATCTCTGCATGTTTTCCAACTCATCCCAGTCAGGTGTTTTCTACACTGTTGCCCCTGCACTGACTTCCATCTCTGACCGTACTCCACCCAGCCTGATGGAAAGCCAGGAGAGTCATTTGAAGTGAAGCTTATCATAGACTATTGCATGGGATGAGATAAATGACTGAATATATGATATCCTAGAAATGAAATTCACCCTGTGCAAGGGGACAGGAAATACCTTGTATAGCACCCATTAAATAACGTTTAAGTCTCATGCTGGACTTTTGAACAGGGTTGAATTTTACCACATCTCAAAAGTATGCAATATGGACTGACTAAAACTTGTCACTTATTTCAGAAAATAAAGGTACTAAAGCTGTTGCTCCAGGGACCTCCAACCTGAAGATTATCTTTTTTTTGGTTTGTAGGTGGGCTTTCGTTCTTCAGACTATTGATGGATGGAGTGCCTCCGCATATCATTGATTCGTATATGCGTGAAGTACAGGCAGACAAAACTGAAGCCAAGTGAGAGTCCGTCCACAGTGTGTCCTCCCACTGCACTGGAAGTTGGTAGCACAGTAACAGCATTTGAGTTCTTGCAATGACAGAAAAAAAACGTGCGGTTGGAGATTTTTTTCCTTTTTTTTTTTTTTTCCTTAATCCTTCTTTTGGTTTCCCTATCTGCTCTTACTGAAAAGAAAGAATGCGCATGGATTGCTTTGGGGTTGAAATGAAATGAACTGAAGACAACACACATTTTGTAATGTTCAGCTTTATTTTCTGTTTGATATTGTGTTCTGTTTTTTAATGAGGAAAGAGGAGAAACTGTGTAATAAACATGAGGTGGAAGTCAGAGTGTGTACTCGGTGGCACAAAGCATATCTTTCTCAGACTGGAAGTACACGGATTAGCCAGTAGCTGTGCAATAAGACCCTTGGAATACATACCTCTTTGATAATGTATCTTATTCACCTGGGAATTGTTTAACACCATATGGTTTTACTATAATGTAACTAATACGTATGTACTTAATGATCATTTAAGCTGAACATATCTTCCTATAGAAGTTCTGATTTCCTAAATCCAACCCATCGGTCTCTCAACTTAATTGAAATTGTTTTATTTAATGTACAATAAATATGAAGTGTTTAAGATCTACTAAGTTCTTGTTTACTATTTGTATGGGGTTTTTTTCTGTTCTCCTCTTACATATACATATTTCAACATTTAAAATATTATAAATACCAACCACAATGCCTTTGATCATTCTGAATCCACTCCCTTTCCTCAGCAATTTGTGGAGTTCTTTTTAGGTATCATATCTGAAAAGGGATTCAGATCAGAGCACTAGTGAGTTCACTGTGCAAGGCAAAAGTGCCTGAGGTAGGGTAAAACAGCTCCATTACTTCTCCAACTCTGGCATCGTCAACCTCCAAGCATTTTAGGAGTGGGGGGGATTGTCCCCAAGTCTCCAGCAAACTCTGAAGCACGTGAGACACAAGGTCACACATATTTTGGCCAGGTTGTCAATTCCCTATTGCCCTGTCATTTATTTACCAGTTCTCACTCTGGCTGTGCAGACAGGGCAGGTTATGTGCTTACTGGTTAATGATTGATCTCCAATTACAGTTTATAAAGATAAAGGTCTACTTAGACCAGTAGTACATTACAAGATGCTTATTTGATGTAAGTGCATTTTCAAGCATTCAGCAGTCAGTAATTATGCAATAATAAAGAATGTGTCACTATGAACTGCCAGAGCTGAACTGGTGTTTTTGCAGTTTAATTAGCACTTCTTTCACTCTGGGGATCTGAATGCATTTTCTCACGTTCTTCTGTGAATCTTACTCACTTCTCTCCCTCCTTTCTATCTCTGTGATGCCTTCTGTAGTGCTATCTGTACAGGGAAGCATTCTGCATTCCCAGTGATCCTGGACACCCCCTCCCACACACACACACCTGCATTTCTCTCTGCTCCTGCCAAGATCAATACCCTCCTTACACATTCATTCACACCTACACATGAAAGAAAGCAACACATCTAGTAAGACTAGAATTTAATAAAGGATTAATAATTTCTGTTTATTCTGTATGTTACCAGTGAATTGGGACTCTATCTATTTTGAAGCACAGAAGGGTGCAGGAGTGGGTCACTCTGAACAAATGCCATGGAGGTTTAAGCATTTAAGCACATGGCCCTCATTTAAGGTAGTACCAGCCTGTTACAGTCAGCACCAAAAGCTACAGTTATTGTGAGTTTGTGCTTGTCAGATGCACAAAATGTGCACCAAAAATGATGCAAACAACCATCTCCACTTCGTATGCAGTGATGTTTATAGCTCCAAGTTTGTGTCTATTTGCCTCCTCAATCTTCAAAAACACACACATAATAACCTGGAAGCCAGCATAAACCTCAGCTCCAGTAGGCACTCTGACGATGGAATTAGCTGCTCTAATTTCTACCAGATGCCAGCACTGTTAAACGACAAGCTGAGCTAAGCTACTTTTCCCCGTGTGAACATAAGCCTTATACTCAGATGTCCTCAATTCCTCCCCAGTTGCATTTCCCAGCATTTGCCATTGGCCATCCCTCAGGCTGGAGATACAGCACGCCAGCAGGAAGTGCTGGGTATCAGGCCGTGGGTGGAACTGAGATGAGTGGGCATTAATGTGCTATAAATTCATGGTCTCACCAACCACGCTGAGCGGCCAAGCCTCTGGATTAAAAATTAATTGACTTTGACAGGAATGATTGGATGGGGTGGGACAGCAAAGGGACTTCTGGTAGATCTCAAACAGGCTGCAGAGCCTTATACAGAGAGAATAATAAAAGATAAAGTTTTGATTTATGACTATTTGTTTAATGGGATTCTCCAGGGATGGTGTTTGATAAATGAAATAGTGACCAAACCTACAGACTGCAGAAAATGCTAATGAAATCTGCAGCTAATACCAGCTTAGCAGAATAAAGATGTGCCAAAGACAACAACAACTACAGGCAAAACAACATATGGAGAAATAGAAGCAGCAGAATATCATGCTGCAGAAGATGTGGCACAATGCTCTGAAGAATAAATTTCTCCAAAGTCAGTGGACTTTTCAGGTAATTAGTGAACCTGAAAGAGACATAGGAGTAACAGAGGGTAGCAAATAAAACCTGGTCATATGAGACAAAGTAACAGCAAAACACAAAAGCTCAACAATCAGTGAAACTAGTTGTAGCTTTGTGCATCAAGTTGTACTCCCTGATGGTTCATAAAATGTGAAACCAGTTTATTAAGTCTTCAGCTAGGTGCATTATTCATATTACCTGTTTGCTACGTACAGTCTCCATCAACTAGTATGTGCTGAGGTTATAGTTCATTAGCATCTTTAATAAGATATTTCTTTTCTGCACACTTACCCACATCTACCAGGAATTCAGTATTTTTGAAAGCTCTGACAGAGTGTACATAAGCCAAGGAAAATCAATACTTTGACTAAGAAAGCAGACCCAAACATGTAAACACACTTAGATACACACACACACACACAAAGATGAATCAAAGTTAATTTAAAAAAGAGGTTTATTTTTAAGGAAGTCAGAGGAAAATATTTTGTCTTCATTTGGCTTGGTCTCCTTGCCCATGGAAGGGCATTTGGCATATAAATGTTACAGTTGTATAAATACAGATCCATTCTCTAATTGCTGTATGTGGAGCTTGATACAGGCACTATAGCTACCCATTTGTATTGCAAGATTGTGGCCACTGCCAGCACACTTTTCCCTCACCAAAAACAATCTCACAAATATAGGAAGGGAAGGAGTAAAAAACCACATGTAATCTTTTAAAGCTTATTTAAATTGGGATATACTGTTTATAAGCAGGTCTTTATGAAGAGTCAGAAATTTTTAAAAATTCCTTTTATTAAAAAATGTTTTAAGCTTCCTGAACTTCTTTACAGGGGGAAAAAGAAAAGTATAATATTGCTACCTTTTACAGAGCATTGTGAAGGGACCGTTACTTTATGAAAATATTTTTTTTCATTTTATGATTCTGGAGCAAAAGGCATTCTATTTTAAGCACAGAGTGCTCACTGTCACTTGATTTTCATGTCCTGCTTTCCTGACTGACAGGTGAAGCTGCTGCTTTGCTGAAGCAGAGAGCATTTTGAAGCAAAATGTGTCCTGAATACTGAGGAAGCAGTGGAAGTCTAAACACATTGGACTTTAAATTTAATGTGCTCTTGTTCTACACTTTGTTGCTGAATATTTTTTAAATTAAAACAAACCCTTCCCAAGGCCAGTGATTAATTCAGTAGGGAATTTGTTTCTTCCTCTACTTGTGGCTTTTTACACCACTTACTTTCCCCTCCATTTTTTTTCCTAGTTTCTCTTCTTTAACTCTTGGTATTGGAGCTTGAGCAACCTCTCCATAAATACCAGCACCATTATGTTCATTGACAACAGTAATGCACAGGGTATTAAAAGAAACAGAGTTTTACCTTCTTCCAAACCCAGTGATCCCAGTGGACTGGGGATCTGTCTAGTCTGAGAATTTGTTGCATTTCCCTTTTTCTATTCTCTAGTTGGTTGCTATTCTTTCTTTATTATGTTACACATTACCTCTTCTTTTGCTACCAGTTCCTCTCTTCTATGTTTTGGCCCCTAACGACCATTGCTGTGCCATATTGTTTTTAGTGATCTATAAATTAAATTGGCTGATGAACAGCGTAGCACTTGGAATGTGAATACTGTGTCATGGGATTTCGAAACCACCCTTTAGCCTGACTCTTGTAGTAAAGAAACCTACTCAAAACAGTATTAACTTTATCAGTTGAAGTGAATCAGTTCCCTTTGAATAACAGGAAATAGTTTTGTCTGGCCAGAAAGCTGCACCCTCTGGCTCATAATGGAGTAACTTAAAAAAGAATTCCAAACTAAGATGTCATTTGGGTTTATAATACGCATTGCAGGATGTATTTTACACTTTCTACTTCATCTTTCACACAGCTACACAGGGCTCACCTTTCCTCAGCCTCCCTCAGAAACCACACACCCTTCTTTCTAGAGGTTCAGGGACACATCTAAAATCCTTCACACGACCAATTCAAATAATTTGATGTGCCACAAAATGTGTATTTGTGTAAAAGTGTATTTGTTTTGAAGCGCTTTCTCTACGCAGGTCAAGGAGGTAAATTAAGTCCTGTGCTAACACCGTGTTCGGGTGTCCCACAACACGTTAAGATCGAAACTCCCCGGGCAAACCAGACTCGTCTGCTTTGGGTGGTGGAGGGACCCTTGGCTGACACAGTGGGGCCACCTCCCTGCAGGCCCTGTCCTGCTGGCTGCAGGGAGCTCACCTGCTGCCCTTATACTTTACTCCAGCAAAAATCCTTGCCGGCCACCTCCTGCGTGGCCCCGCTGTGCCCATCATCTGCACGATGAACCGCGCGAAAGCAAAATAAGCTGAATGAGGAAAATCACAGGGGAGAGAGGGATTCGACCCACGCTGCCCGCATCCAGGAGCGGCGAGAGGTGGGCGCATCACCCCGGGGACCAGCACGGCCTGGGACTGCCCACGGTCCGGGATGGACAGATCCTGCTGGGGCACACCCCACGACGACAGAGGGCTTCCCCCGCTGCCAGGGAGATTCCCATCCCCGCACGGGGAGGCGGGGCCGTGCTCGCTGCGGGGCCGGGAGGCCGCGGCGCCCTCGGGGCGATGGAGCCTGAGGCGGGCCGGGGGTGAGGACGCTTGCCCCGCGCTAGCGGTGGCGGGGGCGGCCGCTGCCCTCCAGCCAGGCCGCTGCTGGGCGTCGGCCTCTTCCGCCGCTGCCCCCGGCCCGGCCCCGCCCCGAGCGGCGGCGGCTCCGTGACCCCGGTACCGTCCGGTGCGGCGGTGCCGGCATGGCCGTGCCCTGGGCTCTGCCCGCGCCCCTCAGCCCGGCGCAGCTGAAGCGCCTGGAGCAGCACCGCTACAGCGCGGCCGGGCGCTCGCTGCTGGAGCCGTGGCTGCAGCCGTACTGGGGCTGGCTGGTGGAGCAGGTCCCGCTGGGGCTGGCGCCCAACGCCATCACCATGGGCGGCCTCCTGCTGAACTGCCTGACGGCGCTGCCGCTCATCGCCTGCTGCCCCAGCGCCGCCGAGCAGGTACCGCCCGCCGCGGCCGCCGCCTCTCCGGCACAGCCCGACCCCTTCCCCGCCGGCCGCCCCGCGGGTCTCGGTGCCCGCTGGTGCCTCCTGGCAGCCCCCGGAGCCCCCGGGCCGTGCCCCGCGGGGTGCGGTGCCCCGTCACGGGCGGCTGCACCGGGCATCCCGTAGGAACGGGGGCTGCGGGTTCGTCCTGAGAAATCAGGGGAGCGGCGGTGCGAGGCTCCCGCTTTGGGGCAGCAGGGGCCGAGCTGGAGACAGGTGCTAAGGTTTGAGTGCCAAAACGCTGTGAAAGGACGAGGTTCAGTGAGCTCCGCTCTCCTGCCCGGCCCTTCGCTGAGCAGAGGGCCCCGCGGGGCCGGGCCTTGGGTGGGCACCGTCCTGCACTGCACGGCGTGGTTCGCGCTCCCCAGTGGGACCCCCTGGCTCCTCCACCGACCATCATATCCCGTGTGTGCCTCAGCTTGCTGGGCAGGAAAGGAAACCCTAGGGGCTCAGGAGGAACGCTGTAACACAGGGGCCCTGGGGGCAGAACCAGCTGCTGGTCAGGAGAGAGGGTGCGGGATGTGCCCAGGAGCAGGGCAGGGCTGGCTGGAGCTGGGCACGGCTCCTGCCCCTTCAGCATCGCTTGGTTCACAGCTGCGGCTCGGTGGTGTCGCAGGTGTGTTAGCTGATAGTAGCTCACATGTTTCCCTTCCTCGTGTGGGAAATATTTAATCCCTTTAACTTCTGGAGGGAAAACAGGCTTGTTAACGTGGGCTGGTGCTGCCTGCAGTTGCCTGCAGTTTCTCTGACAATTTCAGGAACTGTCAGCTTTGCAGCCTGTTACAAGTTTCCCATTGCAGTCTCTTTATGGTAGTTAGGGTAGCAAATATCAGGGGAAAGTTGTTTTAGGTAGGTAAAATACCTTGAAATGTGGTAGTTTTCCGTGTGTTCTAGTGGGTTTAAATCCTAATAGCAGAGTTTGGCTGTTGGTCGTTTTAATTTTTTTAATTACATAGATTTACTTTGGTGAGTGTTCATGTCAGAAGAACATTTCTTTTTCTCTAATTGCTTTGCCCTTTGTGCTAGCAGAGGTGTTTGTGACCGACATATCAGGAATCTGATCCAGATCAAAATTAACTTTGCTTTGGTCACTGCCCTGACATACATCACCAGGTAGAGGGACTCTGGCATTGGGTGGTAGGAGAAGGGAGAACAGAGGTAATACTGAATGGCTGGAAATGACGGATTGTCTTCTAGTGGCACTTTTGGAATTAAAATGCTTGTGGAACTGCTACCTTTAGCTTAGCTTTGTGATGAAAACATCAGTTGAGTGCCATCTAAGTGTCTGGGTGCTCATTTTAGCTTTTTTCTCTTTGGTATTCAAATATAAAAGCAGAAAGTAAACTTTTTTTTCTCTTGAGGACTCTTGTACCAAAAGAAAAAAGTTGTGTTGCAGACATCCAGGGAATTATTCCTTCCAAGAAAGCTTAGGTAGATTTTGGGAACTTTACTGGTTTTGTAGGTTTCGAGTTTTTGGGGTTTTGTTTTTTTTTAATTGTGGAAGCTGAATTTTATAAGAACTTATAGTTCGGACTACACTTTTTTCTTCAGATGTCAGTATATCCTTAAAAAATAAGTACTGTGAAGCCAGACTCATCCTGTTGTTTTGTTTGTTGCCTCTGCGCTGCTGAGAGTAGCTCTGATTTTCTCTTGCTGCATCATTTCAGAAGCATTATTCTCCTTTTTAATGACTCAGCTTATCTTCTACCTAAGTTGAGGTCACGTTTCTGGATGGCTTTTTGCAAAAGCTAAAACTGTTGCAACACTAATAGGTGCTATACGTGCTGTTGTAATATCTGCTTTGTAGTTTTGACTGGGATGTGTAGGCTGGAGGGGGTGGGTGGAACTGAAGATGACGTTGAAGATGATTGAAATCACAGAGCACTTCAACACCACTTCTCCATATGGCCTGGGCGACTCTTCCATTCATGAACAAGTCTTGAATACCTGATGGACAAACAAGAACTTGTTATATTCTCTTGGTGGAAGGGTGGGTGCACTGGATAGAAGACATGGATAAAATAACAAGCAGGTTTTGGTTTGAGTTTAGGGTTATTTTGGGAGGAGGGGCAGTGGTTCTGAGTTGGTTTGTATGGTTGTTTTTTATTCCCTAACCAGTCTTAAGTGGGCTGTTTTGGTTAGGCCTTTATTAAAATCACGGAAGTCTTGATGTTTGTACAAACTGTCCAAAACAAGTAAGACTGGTAGCTGAAAACCCTCAGAGAGTAGCTGCTGACAGATGCTTAGAAAAGACATATTTCTCCAATACACCCTTCCAGCTGCCAAGACTCTGGTTTAGCAGTTTCTTCACAGGGGGTTCTACTTGGGTTACCTGCTAGAACAGCAGCTGATGGATCTGTTTCCCCACGGACACTTTCCACCTCGTGATTTTGCCCTTTGAATTAGTTGTTGTGAACCTGTTTGTTCTTTCAGCTTCCATTATGTCCTATTGCAGTGATTTCCACAATTTCATACTGCTTACCCCAATCCTAATGCAATTAATGTCTCAAACCATACAATGCTCCCTTGTTCTCCTAATGTGGAGGCATTATTTCCCTATACACTGTTCTTTTTATCTTCATCAGCATCAGTAGCCACTAAAAGCCAATTTGTTACTGACCAACACAATATGTTTGGGATTTATAAAATATTGTCTGCTTCAGTAATGTCTTCTTGTCTAGTAGGAACATGGGTTGTTTCACTGCCTCCTGTAAATGCACGTTTCAACATAAGCCTTCTTATTTGCAGCTAAGCCATTAGCAGATTACACCCTTCAAGCACTGTTGTAACCAAAATTCATGTGTGTGTGCTTTTGTTGAGTGTTTGTCCAGTTTTCTACTCTCTGTAACTTAGGAGAGTAATCTATAAAAATAATATACAGGTGTGGTGGTGAGGAGGACACCTGCACATTTCATCTTCTGTGGAGGGCTGAAACATCTCATTCACTGTGACTGCAGCCTGGGTTGTATTTTGTTTTGGGGTTGGTTGTTTGGGTTTTTTTGACACTAATTATAAAATATTTAGGAATGAAAAGTTTTGCTGACATTAACTATGAGCTAGAGTGTAAAAAGGAGGTTTTTATCCCTACCATTTGTCAGTGAATTGTTTTGCTCCACTGCTAGGAGACTTCTCTGAAGTAGCTACAGTCAGCTTCATGTACTCCTCCCAGTGCTGGGTAAAACTGTGAAGAGAACTGTCTAGACATAATTCCCTATATTTCTAAAAGAGAGAAAGGTAATTTTGATCCTCTACTGTCATGGTTGCTCATGGAAGGGCCTAGCTTTGATAATCCTTCAAACTCAGCCACAGGTCTCTCCAAAAGCAGAGAACAGTTGAGTGGAAGAGATCTTTAGAGGCCATCCTGTCCAACCCCCCTGCCATGAGCAGGGACATCTTCAACTGGGTTGGATTGCTTAGAGTCCATCCAGCCTCATTGTAAATATTTCCAGGAATGGGGCATCCACAGCCTCTCTGGGCAACCTGTGCCAGTGTTTTACAGCCCTCATCACAAATAAAATCGTCCTTATATTTATTCTAGATCTACCTTCTTTTATAGAGTCAGAGAATCTTAGAATGGTTTGGGAAGCTGGAATTTTAGGACAGAAATGCACACTAATTACTAACAGTAATTATTACTTTGTATTGAATTTATATCTATTAAAAAAAAATCTCGTAGCTGTTACAGCAGGATCTAAGCAAAGAACTGGGAATAGATGGCATACAGGAAGACAGGAAGAGAAAAGCATGGATTATGGATATGCTGTTAGGGCAATTATAGCAAAAGGGGCTCAAGGGTTCTCATGCAGAGAGCCAAGGGAAGGAAGGGAGGCTCATGATGGCTAGCTCTGTAGAATTGTTTAAGAAACAGTGTAGTGAATTTAAAAAGGCTGTCATACCTTGCTGAAACATGCTGTTTAGAAAGCCATACATCTAGGGACACCAAAAAGCAGTGGAGGGTCTAGGTGACTCCAGCTATCTCTACCATTAACTACTTGCATGCAGAGGAACATTGGTGAGATGCTGTCTCTGCTTCTCTCTCTTTTTAAAATACTTTCTTAAAAAAACAACCAAACAAAAACCCCTCCAAACAAACAAACAAACCGCCTTTAAAACTGAAAGAGGGATTGTCTTGATGTTTTTCCTGCTAGAGGGAAAAAATGAGGGGAAGATATTAACAGGCATGATATTATGTAAACAGCAAGAGCACAACTGAGTTTTTTGGGAGAGAGAAGTAGAAGAGGTAGAACTGGAGAAGCTGGTATAAACGGCGGGGCGGCGGGGAGGGAGTGTGAAGGAGGAAGCTCCTGACTTTGTAGAGAAGTGTGAAGCACTGTGTGGAGTGGGAAATTTATCCAATACCAACCAGTGAGGAACAGAGCAATCAGTTGTAAATGGAAGATGGAGGTTATTTGGCATGAAGTAAGACCGTGAAGGTCCAGGAATCCTGACACTTGAATGAAAGGAGCTCTCTCAGAGGGAGCTTGTTGGAGAGAGGAGGATGCTAAAGGAATGCAGGGAGTCCTTGGTGTGCATGTACTTGGACTGCAGTATGATTTTTTAATTATCTTTTAAATTATTATTATTTTTTTCAACCCTGCCCTCTTCCCCTGCTGTATTTCAGGTTTGAACAGCCCCCTCCCTTCTCCTGCTATTAGTAGAGTTGCACACAGTGAAGGGGGGGAAATGATCCGTGTTTGGGGGTAAGAGGGAGGGAGTCCAGTCAAAATGTCTCTCTCTGTTCTGGATTAGTTCCAAAGAGGGGCCATGTAAACTGGGGCAAAACTATTAGCTGTGGATTGAGGAAGTGAGATTATGGCTAAATGTGATGAGTAATTAAGGGGAACTGAATCTTTGAATAATGCAAGAGCTTGGCCTGTCGAACCCTCTGGACCTGAGAGCTTTGCTTGAAACGAGTCATAAGGGATCTCCCTGACACGTGTAGTCTTCTGCAGCTTTGTGCGCTCTTTTGTGAGGAGGAATCACAGAAGCAGGAGAATGGCTGCTCTTCTACCTCCATTGTGTCTGAAGGAGAGGGCGTGTCACACATACCTGTCAAACACTACAAGCACATGGCCTATTGTTTTGACACCCTCTGGTTGAGTAGATGACCAGACCTGCTGTATCGAATCTGTGCATGACAAGAGTCTGGGGCTGTAGCAGCTGTCAGACATCCTTTTGAATTGAAGCAGAGAAGCATCTCCTCCACTCCTGGCCTTCTTCACCCAGGTTTCTGTTCTCTTCTAGTTCTGTGAGAATAGCATCTGGCTCTGGCCAAATAATATATTTGCTTGGGCAGTATATCGCTTCGGGCAGAGATAATAAACACCTCATCAGTGAAAAGCTGATGATTATTGGGAGCCTCCTGACCTTTCTGCTCAGCCTATCAGCCATGTCAGCATTCTCAAATGTTCCCACTTCTCTAATTTGCAAACTACTTGGGTCCAGCGTGGGAAGCTGTCAGGGGACATCCCTGGATGGAGAGCCAGGCATGTGAGAAGGCGGAGGAAACAGCAGCTGTAGTTGTATTGAGAGGGTGGATAGTAGAGAAAATCCACAGTTATTAGGAATTTGGAAGCCTTTGTGTACCATTGGTGATTTGGGAAACTGTTTTTTACTGATTAAAACATTAGAGCATTCATTTGATATGCTAAATGACAGTTGATCCCAAATGAATTTTGGTTATTACCACTTTGGGTTAAATTTGAACTGACAGCTTAGGGATGAAGTGCTCCAGATGGTGTTTCTAAGCTCTCTGACACCTGTTCCCCTGTTCTTAACTAGGATTTTTTTCCTTTATCCTCGACTGTGGGAATACTGATAGATCTGCTACAGGTGCTAATGGATACAGATGATCCTTACTGGGAAGAAGATGAACACTCTCCTCCTGCCTTTCCAGATCAAGGGGCAGAGTGCTTTAGTTTTGGAGTGTAGGAGGACCGTTGCTTTGATTTGCCCCAGTAGGAGCTATTGCAACAGATTTGAATCAGCAGTCTGATTCAAATATATATATTACTATAGCTTGCAACTAGACAAAAGCCACTGCTTTGTCAAAAAGACCTAATAGAAGTTTTGAGTGAAAGCTGATTTATTTGATTATTTTTTACATTTTAATGTATTACATTTGTTTTGTAGCAAGATAAATGCAGACAGTGTTACCTTGAACAAAAATCCTTGCTTCATGTTCTGTGGGTTGTGGAAACTTTAACTACAGTGACCAATATGCAAGCCCTCTGTTTTGGTTAGAACTGAGGCTGTATTTCTCATGGAGCTTGCATTTCAAAGACTGTACTGATGCTATGCATGCAGCATACAGCACTACAGCTAATGATTAAAAATTGTGCCATAACACATTTCTGTACCTGAGTGGTGTTTCGATGATGGAAGTGATCCAATTAAGTAAGAAAGTGCCCATGCTTTGGCATTTGCAGTAATTGGTGATGTGCCCCACACTGGGGTGAATGCAGTGTGAGTAAAGAATTTGGATACCATATTTAGCACTGGATACAGTCTACTTTCATCAAACCTGATAACTAAAGCAAGCTAAAATCTATTTCAGTTAGAAATATATGGCTGCAAAAGGAGGGGAGCCTAATGCAACCAAAAAGCCAGTGGTGTCCTGTGCAGAATTGCCAAGTGTGGCCTTCTTTACTTTTTAAAATCCAGGGATTAGGATGACAAGTTTTGATAGACCTCAATCATTGCATAACTGGTAGAAGTGTGTCGCAGCAGGAATACCTTGTGAAGCACTGCAGGTTATCTTAAGGAATACATAAAATCATGTTGGTCAATGTGTGCTGCAGGAGAGGAATTGCAGAAGTGGAGTGCCAGCAGCTCTCCCTTACCTGGGAGTGGGAAAGGATCCAGCCCTATGGATGTTCACTTGTTCAACCTGCAAGTTGCATTTCCAGCATTTATACCTGACTTTTCATGAAAGCTTCTAAATGCTAAGGATACCACTCGACACTACTCGAGGCAAAATGTTACCTGTGCTTTGTTCAATAGGTGTTTTAAATAATTTTTAGCAAAACCTAATTCCTAGACGAAGTCATACTGACTGTGCATGTGGAAATAATGCTTTTGAAAGGAGTGACTGCAGAACAGTTCCTCTGGACCAAAGACTGGTGTTAATGTAACTAATTCACAGCTCGTTTTGAAACTGATAGTGTAAATTAAGTAGATAGTTGCTCCTGCATATTTAGTGAATGACTTAATTTCCCTAAACCTCAGCCAAAGTGCCTATGTAGTCAATTTTTCTATGTTGGCAAAAATATCTTTCCCTAGAGGCTGAAGTCTTTATTTAGTAAAAACCATAACAGGTTTTTATATCTATATGTTGTGAATCTGAGCAAATCATCTAAGTGTCTATCACGTAAAACGCTGAGAGCTTTAGTAAGGGCTTTGCCACTGCTTTCTTTTTTAAAGATTATTCTTATTTTTATAACATTTTTCAGCACAAAGAATGCAAATAAGTAGAGAAATACAGTGGTTTTAAGGTAGAAAAATAAGCTGTTGATGCAGAAGAGAAGCTAAAGTTTTGGGGTTTTTTTAAAGTAAATAGAAAGACCTGTGTTCCATTGGTGTATCTGGAGTAGTTCATTACAGTAGTTTTTACAATTCACGTAGAAATTAGTGCAAGGTGTTTGGTTTGCCCATTAATTAACAGATAGCAAAATATAATATAGTTTTCTGCTGAACATTATTTTACCTTTCATGAAACAGATTATCAGCTAAGAAATTGGAAACTACCTAGTGACCTTTTATGTGAATCTCTTTCAGGCACCTTCTTGGGCATACATCCTGGGTGCAGTAGGACTTTTTATCTACCAGTCTCTGGATGCCATTGATGGGAAGCAAGCCAGAAGAACAAACAGTAGTTCTCCTCTAGGAGAACTCTTTGATCATGGTTGCGACTCCATTTCCACAGGTAGCCTTCACCTACTGTTACCCATCCTAGTTTGTAGAGGTTACCCCTGCTCAGAGCAGGGTCAGCATATTCCCATCTTTTAGTATAACTTCTTCATCTCCTGGTCCATGCAGCCAAGTCTGTCTCTTATCTTTGCACCCCTGACCAGTATCAGGGTAGGATATTTCAGAAGTTCCTTTGGCAGATGTTGGGTAAGATGCATTCTGGTCTTGCTTACCTTCATATACAGTGTTCTTTGAATGAGCTAGATGGTGAACAAAGAACTCCATAACAGCATGCCTAAAAATTCTTTATAAAGCCTGTGTTTTCCAGTAGGATACAGGTGATGCCTAATAAAGTATTTTAGGGACATACAAGACTGATGCTGGCATGTGAAACTAAAGATTCAACTTCAGAAGTGAGGTGCCAAAATATCGTTTTGGTAATAAGGCATCTAGCCTGGCACTTAGAAGAAGGATAATTCTGTAGAAGAATGAGTTTTAAAATAGTTGTGAGTCCTTAAGAAGCCTTGCTCAGTTTCACTTTCCATAACTTAGCAGCTGTTGGTGCCAATGCCTTATATAAAGCTAAATGGCTGAAACTAGTTGCCCTGGGAGTTAGTACGTTCTTTATGCCTCACTTCCCAGAGGAGTGCAGCTGCCAGTCTCTCTGAGCTGGGCCCTTCAGCTGAAGTTGTCGGTGTTGCAGAGAACTTGTGATGACAAGGCCAGGAGAAGGGAGAACCCCTGAAGGCCAGAAGGCAGGGCCCTCACTTGGCAGAAAAGGAGTGCTGTGTTTTGGCCTCTCCTGCCAGGACTGAGTGATTGTAAAATGCCCTGTGATTTTTAATTTTTTTTTTGGTAATTTCTCTGAATTTCAAGCAAAGAGGGTATGTAACTAACATGTTCATTTCTGCTTTTCAGTTTTTGTTGTCCTTGGATCCTGCATAGCAATCCGACTAGGAACAAATCCTGACTGGTTGTTTTTCTGTTGTTTCGTGGGACTGTTCATGTTCTATTCTGCTCACTGGCAGACATATGTATCAGGCATACTAAGGTTTGGAAAGTAAGTGGGTATCTTTAGAAGCACATGTAGCTTATTGTCTGAGGCTGCTAGCTGCTTTCAGTTTCTTCTTGATTTACTCCCTGCTTTCTCCCATCTTCTTTCTCATCTCCCTTCCACTCTCGTGTTTTACCTGGCAAGAAGTTTAAACTCTGCATAATACTGAGGACTTGTTCTTTTAGCAGCTGTTAGCTGCATACGCTTTGTTTGCATGCATTTGACTCTTCTCTGCAGATTTGTTCTCAGAACCCACACAAGCACCGTGCAGGCTCAGGCCAGAGACATCTTGTTTACATTGCAGACAAGTGCTCTGTGTAGGAGTAGGGACACACCAAGCATCTGCAGTACCTGCCTTTGTAATGTCCCAGCCACAGAACAGTTTCAGCCCCAGGGGACTCTGAAACACATACATTTTTAGAGAAATTCCCCTGCTAATGGGTTGCTCTTTCATAGACATCTTCAGTCTTCCTTGGAACAAACTCTCTGTGTCCATTGCATCCTTCAGCAAGGAGCTCCACCGAGCTATGGCAGTGCTTGAAGAATTACCCCACGTTTATGTGGGGGCCTTGCTTTTAATCTGGCTCGTCCTGGTTTGATGTCCTTTAGGTTTTCTGTTAGGTCACAGTTCTAGAGATTGCTGTGATGCTGTTTGTGACCTGATGGACGTTTCATCTGTTTCCACTGCAGCATAGGAGGAAAAGTCATGACATTCATGTAGAAGACATGATTTCAATTTAACTGCTAATAGTGTGGGGATTGCTGCACCCTCCTGCAGCTGTGGTAGTGCCTAGCCATGGCCTTTGGCTGTTTTTAAGCAATGAGCTGCAGTTTAGTGAGGAAAAGATCAGAGACTTCCACAGCAGCAAAATTGGAAATAAGTGATAGATGAAGGCTGTTCTTCTGCTAATCCCAGTCACTTTCCTAGTCACCTGTTCATAGTCCTACTTAGCTTTGGCCTGTGAGAAGCAAATCTGAGCATCCCATGGGCACACAGGCTGGTGACCAGCTAACCTTGCATACTGTTTGATGTCTGCATCGAGTGCAGGCTGTCCCTGTGATATTGCTAAGGGCTCTTTTTAGTTTGCTGATAATCCATTTTACCATGCAAACTATAATTGTTCTGCCTGCCTGCACATCCTAAATTTTTAAAGGACATCTTTTACTGTAAACAAAAATAGGTGCTTTAGAGTGATAGCTGAAATAGGTTAATTTCTGTGCTTGACTGAAGGGAGATGGACTGCAGCATGAGCTCTGGCATTTTGCAGACATGATTGCTTTTCTTTGCCTTTTGTTCTTGCATAAAGTGTGAGAATGATTTCCCCACATCAGGAAGGCACTCCTATACCACATAAAAATTTCATCATTAAAAACTCAGTGACTTCTGCTTAAACACACTGATAGTGCATAGTGCAGACAGTTCAGAATGGCCTGGTGTTCCATGCCTACTGTTTGAAGTTAAACAGACAAAACTTTTCTCCAAGGTAACTTATTTCTGGTCAGTGAAAAAAGGCCACAGTTTTCTTTAAGGCTTGCAGTTTTGTTTCTCTTAAGAACAGAGGTGTGAGCCTAACTGAAGCAAGCATTAATATAGTGTTCTAAACATGGTAATATACAATAACATGGATGGAAGCTCTCACTGATGCTGTTCCCGAATTAGCAGCACTTGATTTTAGAAATCAAATCAGAGATGAGAGATTCCTACTGCTGATGGCCAGGAAGGAGCAGAGAGCTGACTAATGTAACACTGTTAGGTTATGTGGAATACTGCACAGTGTCTGATTAAAGTCTTTGGACTCTGATTTGGGCTCTGTTGCAACCAGTAGTCTGAGCCTCTGTAAAATTGAGTATTAAACTTTGGCACATATAATAATTCAAGTTCAAGCCTCCTCCCACCACCAGCAACAACAAAGCAAATACAGATTAGAAATAGGTGTTAATGGTGCAGAGTGCAACTTGTGAACACTTGCACTTGCTCATGGACACTTTTGAATGATGTAATCAACAAGTTCAGCAATGCCTGGGTAGATGTAACACTTTATGCCTGGCAGAGAGGAAAGAGCCCACTCCCAGCACCACTGTCCCCTGACAGACTGTCATTTGACTTTGAGCCAGTTCATGAAATGGGCAGAAGATGAAAAGCCTACACCAGACTGGCAAGCTGAACTGGCTCACCTTGGAGTCTGATGAGCACTACAGCTGGTAAAGTTGGAGGAATGCAAAGGTGTAGGAAGACAAGGACTCCCCATTCTAACAGCTTTAAGCAGTGACAAGCACCTCAGCTTATTACCCAGCTGCAGTTTAAACTTTAGCTTTAAGAGTCAGTCCCATATGTTCTGCAGGCTCTATCTGTCAGGTTTTCATGATAAGCTGGCCTAAAGAAATCTCTTCTGTCCCAGCCTGCTCTTTACAGTCTCTGCTTTTATATGTTCTGCTTCCAATGGTTGATTGCATTTACCTGTGAGCTTCCCTTAAACTTTGCTTTGATACCGACATACCAACAAGTCTATAAATTTGTACAGAGTTCTCAAATAGTTAACAATGTATTTATTAAAGATTTTCCACCATTAAAATTATATGATATGCAGCTTGCTCCAGATAAGGAGTATAGCTTTAATTTTACATCTTGGCCAGAGATGTGTGCCTACACATAGAGTACCTTTCTCAGTCAAGGAAAGGAATTTATGTACATTGATGTAATTTGAAGTACAGTTACTGGGGTTTTATTCTCCCCCTTTACACTTACAGCAAAAAGTCCTTTCCTTTAACTAAATCTCTTCTTTTCCTTCATAGAATTGATGTAACTGAAGTTCAGATAGCCATAACAATGCTGCTCTTGATATCTGCATATGCAGGAACAGCAATATGGGACTACAAGGTAAGTGTGTTAACTGTTCAGAGTTCCTGTTGAGCATTCAGTTCCTGTAAGTGCTCACAGTTCCTGTGGTATTTGAAGCTGTCCTGTGCAAGTACCATCGACACCTGCTAGTTGTCTCATGTTCTGTTTTAGCTCATTGTATAAATGCAGGTTATTTTGATGTTGTAGTTACCTTAGATATAATGGTGTGACTCCCTGTGCGCAATTTAGAGCTACATAGAGGAAAAAAGACCCCATCTGCCACTTATATGAACTTCTGATCTGGAACTAATACTCTGCACATCAGCAAATAGTTTTTGTTCTGGTTTTATGTATTTTGGATATTGTAAGACATATGTTTCTTTTCAGTTAAACAATCTATTTTAAAATTTAAGGATGAAATGTTTTAATCTAATGAAACCATGGGATGAAGTCAGAGGGGTTTTGGTTAATCCATATTTGTGTTGATGCAGATACACTGATTTTTAACAGTTGTGTCACAGCCACATAAATGTAAATATCTCTATTTAAAGAATTGCTTTCTGTCTCTAACTTTTATTCTGATCTTTAGAGATGCACTTTAGTGGACAGTATCAGAAGTATATGAAACTTAAGGTCTTCATCCTTTCTAGGGTCTTTACTCAGAAATTTATAGTTCTGCTTGGCTATAGCACAAGGAAGAGCTGAAACCATTTTATACTATTGATAACCAATACAAATGAACCTAAATATAAACCACCAAGAAATTAAAATAAATTCATAAGTTTACTCAGCAGTTAAGAAATGCTTAGCTAAAGTTTTTCCCCATACTGCAAGATATTTTTTGTTTGTTTTCAAAAAGCTTATTTTCATGTTGGAAAATAAAGTAGGTGCATTAGACTTTAATTATGATTGATTTTTTTTTTCCCCTTCACTATTAAAATCTGTTGTAGTTATGCTGTATCTCAAAACACTCTATATTAAAAAATATAGTCAATGGTTTCAATTTATTACTACTTTTTTTTTTAATCCTCTGCTGCCTTTGGAAGGTTCCTTGAAACTGCAATTGATTCCAAAAGGTAATTCTTTAATTAAAATTTGTATCTGGAGACTATTCAGGATAGTCTCATGATATGCAAAGATACAGCATACAAATAACGTACCAAAACACACAGCAGGCAGATGGTGTTTGTGTTTCCTGCGGTGCAGTGTTGTGTTATCCAGTGAAATAGAAGGAACTCTCCTCTTTCCCCCTCCCATACCATGGTGATGCAGTAGTCTGTGTCAAGTTTTTGCTTATGTAGTAAAAATGTTTGAAGAACATAGTAAGGACGAACAGAGTAAGATCTCCTGAATCTCAAGAACAGAAGTGAAGTACTCAAAAGTTGAGTTTAAACATTACAAAAGATATTTGTTGTTTCCTTAGTAAGGAAACGAATTCCAAGCACTGTTGTCCTGATCTTCTTCCTGGGAAAGCAAGAGTTGAAATAAAATGTTTGTTTAGTAGGTGTGAGTGGCTTCTGTAATCTCTTTTTAATAAAGGTGTTGTGTTTAACCTCTGATATCTTTCTCTTGTCTTGTTGTGGTTTTTTTGGTTTTGTTTTTCTATGTTCTGCTAAGGTCCCTTTGGTGGGCTTAGAACTGAAGTTCTTTGCAGTTATTGGCATCCTGTGTGGAACAGCACTTTCTTTTTTCAATTATTTCCGTGTCATCTTTGGTGGAGGGGTTGGAAAGAATGGATCTACAATAGCAGTAAGTTGCTCTAAAAATCAGAATGATGTTTGAATAATTTATGCCCATAATTTCTTGCATTTCAGATGATCATAAGGGTTTTATTTGTTTGAGCGTTTAAGCAGACAGGCATATGAGTGCTGGGTGGCTAAAGCAAAGACTTCATTATTTACCTTCTCTCTGCCTGTTACTGGATTTCTTCTGTCGTGGGAACCAGCAGTGAATTTTCTTACAAAATTAATTCGTGGTCACTGCAGAGGATTCCAATAGCATTCCAATGGCCTAATGCTGATGGACATTCCTGAGTTTTGGCAACTCTGGTTTTGTTTAATGGGATTTGCAATATTTATAAAATCTGGATGTTACTGTGTGACTGAAGTCTAAGACAAATTTTCTGTCCATTTACATTTCAGGGAACAAGTGTTCTTTCACCAGGCCTGCACATTGGACTACTTATCACAATGGCCATTATGATTTATAAAAAGTCTACAACTCAGCTGTTTGAAAAACACGCTTGCCTGTATGTCATAACATTTGGGATTGTGAATGCCAAAATCTCACAGAAGTTGGTGGTAAGGATTTTTCTTTCACTCCTAAACCTCCTAAAACTAAACTGGTTCTTGGCTTAACACTTGTTGGATCAGCAGGCATCATGCAGGTTTTCCCATTCTGCTCTGCCACTGTATTACCAGTTTCATTATGACCCAGACACTGAACTATACTCAGGGTCCTACAGAGAAATTCTATATGATACTGCTGCAAATGCATACTTCCTGTTGAATGTATTGGTTGGAACTTTCAGTTTTGTTTAACTTACTCCGAGAAAAATACTCTCAATTTACTCCTAGAAATATACTGTCTATCATTTAATATCCTAACTCTGGTCCCTCAATCCTTACTAACAGTGCTGTGACTTCTGATTTAGTTATCTGAAATAGGAATTTACTTTATTCATTAAAACAATGAGAGAAACTTTCCTGTCTTTTTTTATACATATAAACCTTATCAGTGGATTAAAAAAAATAAAAATCTGCCTTGCTATATATTTGCTAATAACAGCAATCCAACCAGCTCATTTTTTTCTTCTGGCATGACATTTTTCAAACACTAGAAAACAGGTATTGGACAGACTTTCTGGCTAAACAGGTGTTCACCTAGTGAGCTACTACCTGTTCAAGAGAGAGAATGCTGATACGAACACTGAGCCTTAAGACTGAACTTGAAGCAGTTCTGTCAAACAGATGAACTGCCCTGTTTGTTCTTTGCTCATTCAGAGGAGCCATTTTTAAGCTTCCTGGTATGGATTCTTCATATGTCTTTTATTAAGTCACCAAGTTTTTAAAAAGAACTCTTAGTTAGAGGTGACCTCAAGTTGTCTCTAAGAGTGCTAAATATGGAAGGAACAAGGGCTGTGTGGGGAGAACAGATTTCTTCCCTTCACCCCCAGTAATGTTCTCTTGGTCAGTCTGTAAAGTGTATCTGAGCATACACTGTCTTTACTAAACAGTGAGAACAAGTCTTGTTACCTAAGCAAAAGCCTGCTTCCTAGTTAGCTTTTGGCTAGGAAAAGCCAAAATTTTCAAGTTATACCTGAAAACAACATTTCAAGTGGATGGTATTTGTTTTCAGTAATACACTTGCATAGTCTTACCTTTTGAATACAACACTGAAAAATTAAAGATTTGGAAACCCCTGCAGGTAGCTGTACAGTGGTACAGATTAACTTAGAAGAGAACATTGCTGGGCAAGGAGGTCATGCATGTTTGCTTTTATTTTTTACATAGGTGGCTCACATGACAAAAAGTGAAATCTCTCTTCAGGACTCTGCATTTATTGGGCCAGGACTTCTGTTTTTGGACCAGTACTTCAACAGTTTTATTGATGAATATATTGTTCTATGGATAGCATTGGTAAGTGTTTTATACTTCTAATTTGGACCATAGCTAAAGGAATGGATTGAGAATTGTCCCTGTAATTCTGCTCTGCCATTTCTGACCTGCTCCCATTTCAGCTGCCGCTGTGGAGGGAGTGCCAGGGTACCATGTAAACATGTATTTTGGGAGCTGACTGGCTTTCTTTCCTTGGAAGAGATGTGAAAGTAAATTTACAGAATCTCTCTTGTAATTATGATTTAGCCCATGTGGGTTTAAATTGTTCTGTGAACTGCAGACTAACCTTTGTTTATCGGATTTTTTAAGTGCTTAGTGCTGTTGGGGTGTCGGGGTTTTGGGGTGGTTTTGGTTTTTTTTAAACTAGACCACTCTGTAGCTATATGTTAAAACGATTGTTATACTTGTCACGTGGATAGATCCTTATTAAAGTATAACATATTTATAGTAGGGACAACTGAAAAAAAAGTTGGATTTTGTTTTAACCTGTTCTGTTTTGCTCTTTTGAAGTTCATATCCTTGTTTGATATGCTGAGATATGCCACTGGTGTGTGCCTACAGATTGCTGCTCATCTTCATATACATGTCTTCAGAATTTCATCTCATCAAGCTCCTGAACAGGTTCAAAACCATAATGACTGATTAAATAGGTCAAGGACAAGAGAAGAAGCAGTTAGGGGAATGTTGAATGAAGCAGCCCCTCTGTTTTTGGGAAGACAGATTAAGCTCTTGAAGAAAAGTTTTATGAGAAAGTTCACCGTATCCCAGACATTACCAGATGTTAGAATTAGTAGATAACAAAGTTCTGCAGATGCTATTGTGATCAATACTTTTGAACCAGCATGTATTTCAGACCTTCAATACCACATTTGAAAATGTTGCCCTTTCCTGTTAGGTAACTTTAATTTTGTACTTCTGTTTTGGTGAATGTAGGCTGCAAACCAAGGTGCTACCAACCAGAATTTAAAGAGGAATTTCACGTTTGCCTAGACTAAGTGACTAATATATTGTAGCATTAGTTTCTAAAGTTTTCGTGGAAGTGCTCTGAAGTGGTAGTCAGGTGTACCAATTAAATACAGCACTGCAGCATTAAGACTGGTAAAATGAGGCAGCCATGAGGTAAAACCACTCAATCTCTCTTCTGGTATTTCTAAGGAACAAGCTGCTGGATCAGTAGATGAAGGAGGTACAGCTCAGGAAAATTTTATTCTACTTCAGAGTACTGTTATGAGTGCCTTTAGGATTCGTTCATTCTCAAGTATCCAAGCACATAACTTACTGCTACCAGATAAAACTGGAGCTTGTACTTTCTTTCAAGGCCAGTTTCTGGTTTTGTAGTCATAACAAGATTTGTTTCATTACACTTCATCATTATCTGGACTAGAGGGAGCTGTGTAATTCAAGGATACTGACTTTAGTTACCCTGATGTGTATCTGTGAAACTGTGCAAGCAAATGACAGAGGTCATTAAATGACTGCAGCTCTAGCAATGTAACCCACCTATGTGTATTTCCCTATATGGTTATTTTTGCTATTGCTGTGTTTATCTTCCTTATAATTGATCGAATTGTCTTGTAGCTACCACTGTACTTTATCCAAACAAAACAGCACAAAACTAAACCATAATGTAAAATCCAAACCAGGAAGTCAGGCCCACTCTCAGCCTGTCTCTTTAAGACCAGACCCATTGGCTAATACGATGTGCATAACTACAGGGCTATTGTCATTGGAGAAAAGTAGCTTATTTGTATGAATAAATCAGGACTTGCACACAAACCCTTTAAACTTAAGCTCCTTTAAAGAGGTACTTTTGAATATGATTTATGTAAAAAGTTGTTGAATGTAAGGGTCCATTACTACTTTCAGTTGTTGTACCTGAGCTTTGAGTTCATGAAGTCCTTCCTGAACTGTTCAATAAACAATGCTGTGGTTTGTTTTAAAAATTCTACCCCTGCAGCTTCCAGGCTTCATGTTAATTCAGAAAGACTTCCTGAGGTGTTCAAGGAACTTCAGTAGTGGTACATTGTGTGCTAATCTGGAGGGAATAAAATAACATCTACCACACTAATAAGAATTTAGTGATACTCTTGAGGGATAGCTGTAACAGTTACTGCCAAAGGACTAGAACTCTTAAGTGACTCGTATCAATTCCACATGAATCCTACTACTTACTACTCCTGTTTGAGACTGGGAAAGACACAGCATCTACACATGAACTTAGCCTGAACCCAGGCCATGGGCAAATAGGAAAGAATACTGTAAACAACCACCTGATGAAAAGACATGGGCACCTTTGGTTCCCCACAATGGGTAAAACTATTTCATGTCATAGTAGGCATAAGTAATTTTAAGGATACGATTGAGGCAGGTGGATGATTGGAAACTAATGCAGAAATCAGTCAGAAAACAAGAAACGTGAGTCAATACTAACAAATAAAACCAGAAACAGGAGGTAATACTAACAAATAACCTCCTGTTGAAGATAGGAAGCAAAACCTGTTACCTGTTTCATAGCATCTAATTGTCCTTAGAGGGCTGAGGCACTCAGCAGCACAGTTATAAATCCTCCTAGACAGTGGTACCCACCAGAGGCCCATATTGCCTTGTGCATCATTGTAACAATGTAACTTCTATAATTGTGCCTGCCCTGAATCCTAGCAGAGGCAGAACAAGGAGTTCCATACTGGTTTCTTATTCAACTTCAGTTTGCAACCTCGTAGCTGAGTTTCCATAGGTTACTTTAATCTGACTTCCAGAACTGAAGAACCAGCAAATGACTTGATACCAAACTAAAAATGCCAGTAAGCTGAGGAGAAGAATATGGTTTTGAAATATATTGTTATGAAAACATCACATTTGTGTGTGTGTGTGGATGGTTTTTGTTTTATCTACTGTGGTATGAAATCGAAGCATTAAATGTGTTAGCAACTACCTAATTTGTGAAAGTGGATATTCAGGTATAATGGTTTTCTGTAGAAACAAACTACATGCACACTAAGCCAATTTTTAAATTTATTTATTGCAATGAGATACATGAAAGATAAATGCTTTACCCTTAAAACTCAGGCCTCCCTAAATTGCTAGTCATTTGGGGTTGCAAAAAGTAATATTCCATCTCAAAGGCTTGTAATAGCTTGTACTAAGTAAATGAGGTAAATCTACCCCATCTTCTTGCAGTGGCTCTACGAGAAGTATATATCCCAAAATGCATAATGTTCAGTTATGCTTACTGGAGCTGATACATGAAGCTCTTCATTCAACTAAAAAAACTCCAACGTTTTCTGGACAAATTACAGCAGTTCTTAAATCTCTTTCTAATACAAGGATATTACAAAACCTAGCATAACAAAAGAGTTAACAGAATGTACTTTGTTTTCCTGTAATACATCATTAAACAATCTTACATGAGCTATGTCATACCCCATGAACTTATAACTGCTGATATGTCAGCTTACTGAATGCTGAAACTACAGAAATCTACATCTTGTGAAAAATGCTTCTATTTGCACAATTTACCTAAAGGCCTAAGGTTAATATGTACAATCTGACTAAAGCATTTTTCATTAATTTTGGCCATTGTTACAATTTGCCATTAGAAAAAGCAAAACAATTTCAACAGTTCAGTGCTATTGAAAGTGAATATTAGGTAGTTAAAAATTAATAGTAAATGGTTTGGGGTTCACACTGCCCCCCCCATTAATAAAATTTACTAATCTATGTGCTTACAACATTATCAGATACAAGATCAGAACAATCCATGAAAGCCTTTAAGAGGAACCTTAAAACATTTATATCTTAACATCCTTCTCTGTGGCTAATGCCTGTACTTGTGTCATGTTACTTAGGTACAACTTGTTTCTCCACTGAGCCATCAGAATAACATGGACTGAAGAGACTTGCGAACAGTTGCCATCTCCTGCTGTTGCTGTGACGAGAAAAGGAGATAATACTGAACAAATGCCGTATCAATATGAGTCCTTTGAATTAAATGAATGTCAAATGACTTTCAATAGAATGTTCTATTTTTGCATTTAACTGGCTTCACAGATCTGATACTTACGGTGTCCATCATAATCTTCTTCTGCAACATAGCCATTTCTTTGCGGAGTTCATTTTGGGCACCCGCCAGAAGATTTTCATTGCTCTTCTCCAGCTCGTCCATGCTCTGAAGTTAAGGAGAATCTTAATTCAGAACTCTTCAGTGTCAAAGTGTTCATTTAAAACAAGCAAACAAACCAATCATTGATTTTTTTACTATAATTTAATTTTTAAAGTATTCACTGATAATTGATTAGTTTTGTCACAAACTTGACAGAGGAATCATACAGGACTTCATACTCCAGACTACATTCCTATTTAAATACTGTGGACCCTGTGAAGGAAACGGTATCCTCCAGACAGCTTCTGTGAGGTCTTAGCTAGTTATTCTGCATTTTAATTAAGAATTCCACAAGAAGAACTTGAACAGACATCTGTCAGGAATGCTAGGGGTTCAATATTATGGCAACCTTGAGGGACTTGAAGTAGGGACTATAAAACCCATTACATGTCTTTGCACACTTCTCCCCAAATAAAACTCACTGATTATTTTCCCTTTTGTACCTACAATTATGCCTACCTCTGTGTATGTGTCTAGTTGCATTTTCTTTAACTTACATTTACGTAAACATATTTGAGGCTTGACTTTTGATCTTCTTTGAGGAGAAAAATCAAAGTAATACTTGACCTTCTGTTCAGTATTTCCTCTTTGATGAAGACATTTTTGGCATTTTGGAATAGTTATTAATGCTTCTGTAATATCCTTTATAATTTTTTACTATCTTAAACTAAGAGTTGCACTATTTCAGATTTACTTTCCTAAACTCCCAGACTTGGAAAAAAACCCACAACACCAAACCAACCAAACCAAATACCAAGCTTATTGTAACTAACTGAAATTTCAAAATGGGACCAGTTAGAAAATGACTTGAACAGAAATTAAAGTTTGTCAGAAACTGACAGACTTGAATCCACTCCATATACTGGGGCCATGCAGCTGGAAAGCAGCTTGGCAGAAAAGAACCTGGGGGTCCTGGGGGATACCAAATGGAACATGAGCCAGCAATGTGCCCTTGCAGCAAGGCAACCAACAGTTTCCTAGGCTGCATTAGGAAAAGTGTTGCCAGCAGGTCGAGGAAGGTGATCTTTCCACTCAGCACTGGTGAGGCCACACCTGGAGTGCTGGGTCCAGTTCCAGACTCCTCAGTACAAGGGAGACATGTACATACAGGATAGAGCTCAAAGGGCCATGAAGATGATTAAGGGACAGAAGTATTTCTCATGTGAGAAAAGTCTGAAAGAGATGGGACTCTTAAGCCTGGGAAAGAGAAAGGAAGGGGAATCTTATCCATATACATAGTGCCTGAAGGGGAGAATGCAAAGAAGATAGAGCCAGGCTCTTGAGGTGCCCAGTGACAGGACCAGGAGTGACAGACAAACTGAAAACAAAGGAAGTTCCCTCTCAACATCAAGAAACACTTTCCTGTGAGGGTGACTGAGCACTGGAATAGCCTGCCCCAAGAGGCTGTGGAGTCCCCATCCTTGGAGATACTCAAAAGCCATTTGGAAGTAAGTCCCAAGCAACAACTCTAGGCAGCCCTGCTGTACTGCCTGCTGGCAAGACCAGATGTCCTCCAGAGGTCCCTTCCAACCTCAGTGATTCTACGGTGCTGTGCCTCTGCATTCATTACAAAATCAATCATTTAGGGTATTTTCATTTTTCTCACAGTTTAATTCTCATATACCTTAGAAAAAGTGGGTGAAGGACATTCTGTGAATGAAGTGCTTTGTTTTGGTGTACAATGAAAGGGGAAAACGTTAACTAAAAAGTAAACTTTTTGTGTAGTTATACTCAAAATATTTTTTTGCTTGCGGAGCCCCTGGTGGTCTAGTGGTAAAGGTGCCGCGCTATCACCGCAGAGACCTGGGTTCGATTCCCGGTCAGGGCCACTCCCGGGCAGGTGGGGCTCGTTAGCCCTTAAAGGCAACCCACCTACGTCCTAAGGACCTCACTGCCACCGTCCAAGCTCGCTTGGCCCCGGCAGATGAACCTTAGGATTAAAGGGTGGGCTCAGTTCCGCGCACACTGTGTCTCACCTAAAAAATCCAATGCGCAGGCTGGAAGGTGGAAAGACCTTCCCCGGATCTTCGCTCGCGAAGACTGGCCATTTTTTTGCTTGCTGTCTAGTATGTAGCTACTTTGTTACAAAAATACCAAATAATTTAAAAATCTAAATTACTAGAGCTTTCTTAAGTGATATGATAAGAGTCAGCTGCCTCCCAAGGAAAAAATTTACCTTCAAGAACTGCTCGTAGAGTTGCTTAATGGTTTTCAGTCTCTGACTTTGAACTATTCTTGCCTGTTGAAAAACTTTTTGTTGCTGACGAAGCATATTCTGAAATAGAAGAAAAAGGAAAACATAGTTGCAATAGTTGTTAACCAAAGCACTTTGACAGCACACCAATGTCATTTTCCAGAATCAGAGATTCTCTGCCTTCACTGGAAAGTCTGTGCCTTGTAGGTTTCTGCCCAGAGAGTTACCCTTACTCTTAGTAATTAAAGTAAGGTGAACACTGGATTAAGCCTGAGTCACCTCCTAAGGTCCCTTCCAACCTGAATTATCCTTGTAAAATCCTATGAGGATTGCTATCCCCTGCAGCTCCTTAATGTGCTGCCTAAATGTGCTGCCTGGGGAAAAACAAAACTTGCAAATGTGTTGGAAGTACAAATACAGCAACATCACTTTATTACATTCCATTGTATGGTTCCTATCCCCTTACAATTATCAAATTCTCTTACATTTACTACATACAAGCATATTTTTAAGAAAACTACTTTTAAGAAAACTACTTTCCATTATTCCTTTGTTGCCTGAACTGAAAGACTATGGATGCACAGAAACAGCACACATCTTTCTTCACAATAAATGGTCTTGGTTCTTCTCAAGCCATATGCTGCCCTAGGGCATCACTTAGGGCCATTTATAAACTTGCAGTAAAGTTTATAAATGCAACCCTCTTTGTAAGACATAATCATATATTTGTTTAAACTACATAAAGTCTTTTCACATTTCTTGAGTCGCTAAACAAGGGTATTCCCTCCTTGTGAAAACACAGTGAAACTCATGCCATGCCGGAAACCCACCGCTAGTTTTTCTTCCTGCTCCTCTGCTTTTTGCAAATCTACATCCCATTGCTGGAATAAAGTCAGGAACTGCTGGGAGAACTCATGATTGAGCTTCTGCCTAGAAACAGACACTATCTGTAAGTATGACAAATGCTATAAAGAATTACAAGGAAACCTAAGGTTCAACTTACACATGGAGTAGGATAAAAGCTGACATAGATAAAGAAACAGGATATTTAGACATCTGACCCTCACTGAATAGTGTGTGTTTTGAAAAACTGAACATACATAGGCACATACTTTAGGTGAATGTAAATTATATATATATTTATAAGGAGACAGCACTCACATACAAAACTCAGGTTAAAAAGAAATACAACTTTTCTTCCTAACAGTGTCAGGTTTTCTGAGGTTTACCAAGTCCTTCTAACCCAATTACAGATCTTTGTTTTAACTTAAGGGGTTTTTAATGCAAGGTTGATCAGCTAATGAATGCTCATTCATTAGTTTACGATGTTCTTTCTCTGTGTAAATTTAAATTTTGTCCATAGAAGTTTCAGATAAATATATATACATATAAATGTAGAACAACACTAAGTTTTAAATATTGCTGACTTTCAGTTTTTAGCTGTCTCATTTTTCAGTTTGCTCTACCTGTAGTATCAGATGTAGTAATTAAATATGTGTTAAGAAGGGAGAGGAATATTATGTAGGGTGAAAATTATTTTCTTTCTTAACCTGAATAGCATTAAAGTTTTACTGAACATTTTTTCAAGTTTTCAAGTAGAAACAGAAAATTCCAAAGTGGAAAACACTCCCACGTTGTTCTAAAAGACATCAAAGGTCACTCTCCGTAAAAATAAAACCAGCTCTTTAACGTACCTTGCTCTCAGAATTCCAGTTCTTAAGTTTCTCTATTCAAAAGAGAATATGCTAAACTCTTACTGTCAGTTTTTTGCAAAGTGGACACAACTGAAGGCAGCAGAGACCCTGAGCAGATATTGAACTACTAGGTACAGTACTTGCCATTTAATTGCAAGAAGATGGATCAGTTATCATTGCTGTGACTCAAAAGGGAATCTGGTTCCACAGGTTTGAAAACCAAGGGTAAATGTTACCTTTGCTCCTGCTGCGTTTTCCAAACATGCTCAATCTTCTGGTTGCTGGTTTTGAGTGAGGCTTTTGTATACATTTCTAATCTTTTCCTCTTAGCTAAGAGAGCCTTGTTAATGTCAGCTAAAAGTCAAAGAATATTTAGAAATAAGGCATAGTGGATACATTGTGCCATTTATTAAAAATGCTGCGAAGCAAATGAGGTGTGTTCTAAGGGAAGGAAGCCGGTGTGATCTGGGCTGTCCCTCAACTGCTGTTGCCCAGCCCCACAATAAATGTGGCATCTCCTTCGAGTCCCACCTCTCTCAGATGCCCGACCAAATACGACCCGCTGTGATGTGACTCAGCTGTAGCTGCTTTGATTCTCTCAGGCCAGTGGTAGGTCCAGTGTCAGACTGGCTTTGAACTGACAAACACAGTGAACTGAAACTCCAGTGGCTT
This sequence comes from Myiozetetes cayanensis, assembly GCF_022539395.1. Classification (NCBI taxonomy): domain Eukaryota; kingdom Metazoa; phylum Chordata; class Aves; order Passeriformes; family Tyrannidae; genus Myiozetetes; species Myiozetetes cayanensis. The sequence continues at coordinate 56,044,710 of NW_026087521.1, read as the reverse complement.
GAACTCAGGGGAGCTGCCTCTCTGTACACTGAGAGTGGGGCCTTACACGCTGTCATCCTGTGCTTCCCTACAGATTATTGTGGTCCGACATGGTCTCACCTGTGCAGTAACTACACACGCATTCTCACAACACTGGAAGCGTTACTCAGTCAATTCACACCCTGTAGGCACGTTGTATTTGGACATATCACAGCCTATAAATTTTCCATTCAAAGCTAGAGATACCTTGCACAAACTTCCTCTTTTCTCTAGTATCTCATGATATTTTAGTAACATTATCAAAATCTTCATGAGTTTAGCTGCATGACTGTGGTGCTAGCTCAGAGTTTCCAGACTTTCAAGGAATTTAGTTATGCTGACACTTTAATTATATTTTTCCTAGAAAAACCACACCTGTTTCAGAGTAATATTCAAATTACTTGGATTTCAGAAATAAATTAAAGGTAGTATGTGGTTACTATCACTGTGAACATAGGTAATGAACAACAAACTATTTTTCATACTTCAGAGACAGTGCTTTTTAATACTTAATATAAATTAGTGGGTTTCACCTTAATTTACATTTGGAGACTTAACAAGTCATAGTTTAAGGTTAATTTCTTTTCCTTCTCACTATAGAATTCAGGAAAACACCTGCCAAACCTCTCTAATTTGCTGAGGCATCTGCCCCTGCTAATACCAAACATACTGTTCTGTGCAGACATCATCCTCTCTCTGATCCATCCATCCATCCATCCATCCACCCATCCTTCCTTTCCTTCCTTTTTTAAGTCTTAAGTTACAAGCAATCATAAGTTTTAACATCCTCCTCTTATCTAAATTGCCAGACCTACAATAGCATTCTATTATGTAATACAAAATATGTCATTTTGTGACAGCAAAAAGTCTTAATTCGTGCATTAAGGAATTCCTTTTAACTCCTCTTTCACCTTAAGGTTGACATGCAAGTAATGACTCTGTACAGCTTTTTTATTACATACAATGAAAGTAATAATCAGCTATTGAGTATGGAATAGTGATATTAAGATGGTTTCCCTTCCTTCCATGGCTTTTTGATGTTTTCTTACACTGTGATAGGTATTACACATCCTTTACAAGTGAAGGGTGGTTTTTCTCTAACCTGTCAGCTATCTAGAATTCAGCTGGTAATTTAACTGTAAGTAAAGCCATCTGAGGATCTGACTATGACTATACTAAATCTTGCTAAGTGACACACATAAACCTCTCATCACTGGATGACTGGCATTACTTACCCTCATTATTTGGCTCCTCTATAAACTCATACTCATCCTGACTGCTGAAATTGTCTTATTTGCTTATTCCCTATTCTCTAAATTTCTGAAGGTTCTGAGTAGAGACTACTGTCTCATTCTCTGTTGCAACTAAAGTTTACTTCCAAAGTTACTTGTCTAGAATTAGAACCATTTGTTCTACTTAGCTGCTTATATTCACATTTACATGCCCCTTATTTCTCACTCAAGTCTTGCAATCTCCAGTATCCTCTATGTCAGCGTAATAAAAAATTGTGAGTGAGAACAGCAGCTAACTCATATTGTGCCTTTTCTCTACAATATATTCACTACCTCTTAAACTTCACCTTAAAATTGGAATTATCAACAGCACTCATGCATCTTTCCCTTTTCCTTTGTAATTACCTACATAATACTGATTTTGTGTGCAGTTATTCCCTTTTCTTCTTTCCTCTTGCCCTACTTAGATCTAACTTTTTTCTCTGAAAACTGGCTTTATTCAGAAATGCTGAAAAATGCTACAAAGACTGATCATTTTATGTAAGTCTTGCAAGTTATTTTATGGTAAGAAATTACTGCCAATCCTGCAACTTTTTAAAATTTATTAGAATGTAAATGTACTTACCTCCAAACCTTTCCAGCATATTCTGTACTTCACCCCTACAAAACAGTGTTTAAAATTTTTATTTGCCCATTTTCTGGCTTTAGAGTAAGACCTGTTTTATATGCTCAAAACTAATTTTATTCATGTGTCTATTACTTGTAAGCAGTCACAGAGCTGCTACTGCTCTACAAGATAAAATAATTATACTCCTTTTTTACCTCCTCTGAGAGGTCCCTTTTTCAGACTGATTTGCTTGTTTAAAAAAAACCCACTAGAATCTATTAACTTACTCCCGAGTAAAAAGACACTATTAGGCATGTAAGGGGTCTTGAGTGAGGGCATTCAGTAAATAAAATTGATTATTCCCTAGACAAAAAGAAAACACAAAGAGTATTTGGAACATCAGATGAAACAAGTCCATCCCAGGTAGCATAACTGGCACAGTAAGAAAAATTCAAGACAAATAATATCAAAGTTGTTTTTACAGCACCTTTTAGGATCATAACACCAGCGTGTGAGGCAGTGGTACAATACAGTAAAAACAGTATCTTCAACTCAACAGCTGTAATCTCCTACAAAACTATTTCAGCATACACTTTTTTATTACATTTACATTGCTCATAATTATTAAATTTAATAAGATTTATCTGTAAAAAGATTTCATTTTTCATGCAATATTTGGATCGTTCAAAGTACTGGTAATATCTTCCAGCAACTAAAATCAGAGGAAAAAATTAATGGAATTTGATTAAATTATCATCAATTTAGGACAAAACTGAAATATTTTTTAAAAGAAACAAATATTTTAAGAACTCACACAAATATATCAAATTTTCATGCATGTTCAAAAATATCTACAAAGAAACTGCAGAATTACTAATTTTAAAATACTACATTTTCTTTTTTTACCTACGACTGCTTTATTGTCTGCCGCTTGATTTTTGAATCAAATACTAACCAACCCAAAAACAAAGAAAGCAAAACAAGCATAGTGGATAACTGAAATTGGTATCTGCTTGCTTATTTTGGAAAACAACCTCCAAACTCCTAACCTTACCCCACATCATCTGGAGCCACATGAGTAGTCGCCAAAGGTCTTTTCTTTCCGTGCTTGTCCATCACTGGTGTGTCGCCTTTAGAAAAATTATAGAAATAGTTACAAACATAGCTTCTATTTTGTGCAGGTGGTTTGAGTTATTACAAGTTTGATTACTTTTCTGTAATGTCATTTTTCTGAACATGTCTCACAGGTTGCAATTCCCATCAATAACACATGCAGCTTTAAAAAGCAAAATCACAAATATATATTTATATTATTTTGGAAAAAAAAAATCCTTGGCTATCAGATTTCTGGTAATGGCAGGGATAAGTGGGACAGGAATTTAGTCTAAACAAATGAAGTGGAGAAATTAATATATATATATTCCTCTTACCAATCAAAATCACGCAGTAGGAGGTTGATTGTCTTAAGCATTATAAACCCTGCTTGCTCAGACATTGGCTGACACAGAAGCATCTTTCCTTCTATTCACAGTCAGAGATATGATAAACTTCAAATTTTAAAAATGTGCTAAAAAGGGCACCTTCTCTAATATCTTCCTCTGATCCACTCAGTTCTTTTCTATCCTCCTCAAAGTCATAAGCAGGTAGGGTCTGTTCTTCTGGTGCTGGTTTACCAGCTTTCCCTCCATGCTTTCTTCCTGAGGGTGCCATAACGAGATCTTTTCCTGCTGAAACAGTATATTGTATTTGTTACATAACATTCCCCACAATAATTTGAAGATAAATGTTTTCATGCTTACATGGACCTGTCATGGATACCTCTGTAACAGTCTCCAGAATATGTAAGAATATGTAAGCAATCAAACTGTTTTAGTTTTGAGGTGTTCCACAGCATTACCCATCAGGGGTGTTTTAAGAACTCAGTAAAAAAGAATATGCCAGGGCTAATAGGAACACACTTGATTCTGCAGAAAAGGAAGTAAATTATCCATTTTCTTAAGGTGCCTGCCTGCTTACCTTCCATGTTTATTATACATTTTGTCATATCCAGTCCTGCATTTCCCAAAAGCTATGTCACTATTCTATTTTACAAAATATAGATATGGCAAATCATAAAGAACAGTATGATTCTACAAGCCATTTTTAAAGGTTCTGGGCAACTTTCAGGTCCTGAACGATCTTTCTTTATAGCTATTATACCTCTGCACTCTGTAATGTAACTAATGCCATTTCTACGTTGGTAAACATTTTATACATGCACTACCCTCTTAAAACTATTAATTGATTTATTTTCATAATACTAATTTTTACATATTCTGTGTATTTTTATAAATATTCAAGGAGAAAAATATCTATTTAGAAGAGAAAGAGCATACTTGTAGTCACTAGATGCATGAGTGATGGAATATTTTTTTCCTTAGCATTTTATCAGCAATAGAAATAATATACAAATACAACAGGAAATAGAAAGCTACTGAATCCTTGCTGAAATATTTCTTCTTGTTATCTTTTTCTGATTGCAAGAGCTATGAGGTATTTCAAGTTGTGTCACATAACATTTCCTTTTAAAAATTCTTCAAAAAATAACAGGATTCCTTTGAAGGTGGAAAGATATCAGCTGCTAGTACCCTGTTTTCCAAACTGAGCAAGACATGACTCAGTAGTGGGTAAACTTCTCATTCTAGGCACAATTCAACACAGCTAGAAATATGTAGGTTTTCCACAAGCCAGGGCACAGATAGATCTGAAAATTAAGTTCACACAGTGAAACTGGGAACTCCAGCAAATGTCTTTTGAATTTCCATGACTGTGAAGTCGTCCCAACATTAACAGCTCTCACACACCTGAGTTTCCTATTTCTGTTTGTTTTTTGTTTGTGGTTTTTTTTAATTATTTGTCCATAGTTGTGAAAATATTTTTTAACCACACATTACACAGATCTATGGAACATGACCACAATTAGTTAAGGAACACTGCTTTGTAAGACACAGCTTTTTCTGAGGTTGATACTTCTCTCTGTGGTATGAAGATTTTTAGACCTTGCAAGTGTCTTGGAAACAAAAGCAAAACCTCTTTAGATTATTAACTGGAAGAATCAAAGAAGTCCTTGCATTAACATTATCCTCAAATGAGAGAGAATTTTCAAGCCTTGATCTGCTTTTCAACTACTGTGATTGTTGAAAACACGATGTGAGGAGGAGAGTCCTGGTGCAGCATCTGGCTGCGCCTGTTTCTGGGCTGCCGAAGCACTTCAACATTTTACTATTTTATAGGACGTATTTTATCTGACACACAGACGCGCTTTGTCCTGAAAATCAGTTTACAAAGCAGGACTCCCCAGCAAACCCCCACAGGCGTAAAAACAATCTCGCCACCTCGCAGCCCTCGTTCCATCCTGTGTGCCTGTTTTGGCCGATTGAAGGATCTTCAACCCCGAGCAGCCTATTTTAATTACTTTTTTTTTTTTTTTGAGAAACCTCTGTTTTTCACCCTGCCCCCTCAAAAAAGACATGAAACAAAACGGTTACTTCTGTGAATCTCCTAGGCGGGGCTTTTCACCGCGGGGACGCACCTGCCTCCGCCTCAGAGCGGCGGGGGAGACTCGGGCCCGCAGCCGCCTCACCCTGAGGGCACCCGCGGGCGGCAGGGACCGGGCGCCTCGCACCTCCCGCCGCGGAGGGAACTCCGCTCGCCCCAAGCCCCTCTGTGGCCCCACAGCCCTCACGTTCCTCCCGCGGCTCCCCCAGGCGACAAAGGCTGACGGGGACAGCGGGATGCGGTGCCGCCTCAGCGCTGCCCACACCGCCCCGGGAGAAGGCGGGAACGCGGGCGGGGCGCGGCAGGGACACACACGGCGCTCCAGGGCGCCCTCAGGAGCAGGGGGCGGGCCGGGCCGGGCACGTCGTGCTCATTCGGCATTAAACTCGTTTAAAGCTCACCTACCTTCACCTGTTTCTTCACTGAAATGGCTTTAATTTATCATTCAGATAACAAAAAGCCGTCAGAAAGTATTCTGGTGGGTGTAGCTAGGGTACGGCAGCACAGGAGGATTTTTCCATAAATCACTGCAAACATGCCATTATTTTTCTGTAACGTTTCAGGTTTCAGATTTTTCTAATGTTCTCATTTTCTGCCCTCAACCAGTTAAGGCATTTGTTTTTTTACTTATGAAAACCAAATACAGAATCTAAATTAAAGAAGAATCCTAACGCTATTTCAATTTCCAATGTTCTCATCAACCCCAAACACTTGAGAAATTTTACTTGCTACGTCCTTGACCAAGCTTAAGTTTTCCTTGGGTCTGCCTGGGGAGGAGTTGACTTTCCTCACCGCAGCCCTGGGGGTGCTGCAGGGCCTGCACAGTATCCCAGGTCTTGCTCTGTCCCTGTCCCCCCAGCCAGGAATTCAGTGGGAAGGTGGGACACACAGCTGGGACAGCTTTCCTTAATGAAAAAGGAACTGCAGTGAAAACTGAGCTACCTATACAATTATTTACACATAACTTCATTAGGAAAAACCGCCTTGAAAATTTCAGCCAAGTTTTCCCAATTATTTTGATTAGAATGGCAAATATAATAATAATAAAAAAATCCTAGTCAAACTTGAATATACCTAATATTTTCAAGTGTAAGAAGTTATAAAAGCTTTCTTATATCTCTTGAAATGTCTCATTTTCTGCTAGGCTGATGTACTGCAGATTTAAACTACTTCTTTATATTCTACATTTTAGCATAATACATAGTGCTAGCATGAAATATAACCCCAATAATTATAAGTGCTTACATTTTTTTAGTGCTTAAAAGTTTGATTCTACTTCAAGAACAGAATCATGCTTCAAAATAATCCTAAATTACTATAGTTGTAAGGTTAAGAGAAAAATAATATAAGGATTCATACACATTACTGGCTAATTTATCAAAATGGGTGAGTTTTTGTTTACTTTAAAATAGAAACAACAGACAAAACTTTCATCACATTTTAGTTAATTTCAAAGCAAACCAAGTATCTTACAATACATATTCACATACATTTTGTACATCATCTGATTACAAAAATTAATGCTTTTTTGAATACTGTTAACACAATTAACTGAAGATACACCGCCAAAAGTTTCTGCTTGAAAAGATTCAGTACCCTTTCCCACATAAAACGACATTACTCTGATGTCCCAGCAAAACACAGGGCCAAACCCTCTTTTTAAATTTAAAAACACCAAAGCTCTGTATATCAGTACAAATATTGTTTTCCAAAGTGAAACATTGCTCCCAAACTTTTCTACTTTAGAAGTTTGTTACCCATTCATATAGAGAGGCACTTTTGCTTTTATACTTACAATGCTTGTAAAATATTATTCCTTGATCATTTTCATTTCATTACAACCCTCTCTTTATAATCAAGGCAAGAAATAACATCATTGTATTCTTTGGAGTAGAATACACCAGATATAAAATACCTTTCAAATAACCATTAGATGTTTTATTACTGTGTAATTTTTTTATTAGCATACATTTCTTCCAAATCCCAGTTAAATATTACAAATAGGGAGATGAATTGTCACTGTGCTTTAAAGAATGTCAACATCTATAAATGTATACTAAATTTAAATGACAAGTCACATAATTATCAATTTCCCCATAGGTCTAAAAAAAGCAGCAATGACAGAAATTTGCAAAATGCTTTGGAATGCAAGACCAAGGACTTGTTAGGCTGATCCTAAATAACATTTCCTTCCAACATTTTATCTTGTTGGCAATATCCACTGCAATAAATGCAGTTACATTTGTTTAGGTAACCCTTTTTATAAAAAAGGATAACATGGCCATGGAACTAAGAGTCATAAAATAAGATCTGTTGAAAACTGCCTATGCACAGGTTTCCTGCAATTATTTTTTGTTATTTTGCGTTATCACAGCTCCAACAGCTTTTATATCATGAAATTACTGCAGAGATTCTAACTCTAGATGCATGATTTTTTTCTTCATATCAACGTAGCTAAATGTTAAACCAGAAAAGACACTTATGAAAGAAAGATTTAAAATGCCTAATCACATCTTGAGGTAGACTGATCTCCAAAATAAAGCTCTTCTACACTTTGATTCGTTCATGACCAGCTTCTTTTTGGATCCTTCTCCTTGGAAAAATCTTTCGTTTAAGTGCAATTAGCTGAGGAGAGAAAAAAACACAATATGTAGTTCTCTGCTGGGCTAAAGGTCCACAGCTGGTCAGGTTTTCACCCTAGAAACTATAAAATCTGTACCATCTACAGTAATTTAGTCAATACTGTACTTTTTTTTTTTCATTGCACAGGAAAAACATTTTTTGCTCAAATTCATCTATTAGGTCTGCAGATTTCCACTGGACTTCTCAAAAATCAGAATACAAGCAGAAAGTATGCCTATATTCTGGTTATTTTAAAGGAAATTTGTGTATTAAAATTAACACTGGGCTACATTCAATTTCTAAAAGATCAACACAAAGCTGGCATCTTAAAACAGCATTTATATTCCTAACTGTAACACTGAGTTGAGTGTCCCCTTCCAAAACCAAGTTACTAATGGAGTTTTCTAATAGATACAAAAGGCTGAAAATCAAGGGAAAGAATCATGCAAAAGTTACAGGTGGGAAAAAAATAATAATCAAAAGCCAACCTTTCAAGAATTACACCCTCTTCATCAGACCACGGAAAGTGTTACTTAAGGCCCCAACCTGCAAAGAATTACCCATATGATTTGTTCCATTGACTCCCTCTGAGTTTAGCAGGACTAATCATGTTTAAGAAAGCCATTTTAAGCTTGCAGAAGTGGCATTTTTTTTCCTTCGAGTCAGATTAAAAACCTTTTGAATTCAATAGGAGTCTTTGCAATTATGTAGGGAAGAAATTTTGAAAAGATTCTCTTCAGGACTACAGTATTGCTATTACTTAAGTTCCCTTTCTGTTAATTTACTTTGCACTTTTACCAATATGTATGTTAATAGACCAAGAATTTCAAAAACAAGTACTCATTTTAAGCTTCCAAATTTAGCATACTGATTATGAACTTGACAGTCACAAGGCACCTGAGAAGGGAATACCACTCTTTCCCCCCATATGACTCTCTTTACAAGGACTCTCAACATGATGACTTAAAAATTGAAGCAACCTAATCATTATTCATATAACACCTTTACTTCTTCCATGAAGAAAAAAATCCTAGCTACTCTTCAAAACCTATTTAAAAGAAATCTATTTGATGTTATCCTGAAGATTCCACAATCTGTTAAGCATTATATAAATTTGATAATACATTAACTTTACCTGTTCAGCAAAAAATGAGATGACTGTAAATACAATAAGTGTTACTAGAACACAATGGGTCCAAAATTTGAGCTTGTCTCTATATGCCCTCCTGGACAAGGAAAGAAGGAAAGAGAAAAACAGTTTCATATATTATAAATCCAAATTTTCAAACTTTAAAGACTTTCCACTAAACATGCAAAGAGAGTTTTTTCCAGGACTTAAAGTCCAACCATTATGCGAACACTGCCAAGTCCACCACTGAAGCACATCCCCAAGTGCCACATCTACACATGAAATGTTTCCCATGAAATGCTGGACCAAAATGATCTTTTGAGATCCCTTCCAACCTAGGCTGTCCTCTGATTCAGAAAACATTTTGATTTCCAGCAGCACTTCAGCATGCTTTAACCCATCCTGGTAGGTTCATCTTTGACTACAAGCAATTCAAATTGTCTTTCTGAAGCTACGAAAAGTCTTGATGGAGGTTCTCAAAAAGGGAGTCAACAATATGTCTATTCCTCCAGTGCCAATTTCTAAAGCTAACTGCTGAAATGGGTTTGCCCCCTGCTCCCTCTGCCACTATGATCCCCACCTGTTCTTGTCACCTACAATCCTTCTGATTCCTTCCACAGTTCCTCTAATATTTTATCTTTCCTTATTAATGGTTATTTTTCATAATGCGCTGATCAGCAACAGATTTACTATATTAGACTTGTCTCATTTCTGTCACTGTACTTGTCAACCTTTTGCTTGTATTCTCCAGTCGACTACCCCAATTTCTGAAGTTATTTATAAAATGGCAAGAGATACACATAAGTCTCACATTTCATGTACAAATGAGACACACATATATCTTTTCTGATTATTATCCAGATGGTTTGGTGTTTTTTAACATTTAAAGAAACCCATAATTCCCAAATTACCTAAACAAAACAACACTTTTTCTTTGCAGTAGGTTAGGGCCAGTTGATCAAATATTAATGACAATTTAAGCACAAGGAAAACTCAAATCCTGCAGACTTCAAATTTTAGTCTATTCAGATCTTTTTCACTGTTAAGTCCTTCATGACAATAACTTGAAAACAACTTGTGTAACATACCATTCTTGGAGTTCATGCATGTGAAGGAAACGATTCCGATATTCTCTTGGCAGTTCAAATTGGGAAGGTATGGGAAACATTGATTCATAAAAATCCCTAAGCACTGCTTTCACTGTTTGAGCATCCTTATGATTGTGATCAATATTGTCATTTAGGCAAACAAATTTTCTAGAAAACAAGACGAAACTGTTAGAATATTTCTTTAGTAATATGGCAAAGGTATTGGCAACCCAATAATACAAACAGAATCCTTTTTTGATAAAGTATCCTTTTAAGACCAAAATGATCTATTTTTTATTGTTGCATTACTTTAAATTAATTTGATTTTAATTCTAAGAGAGTAAGGTTGACAGCAAGTCAAAACCTCTGAGGAATCCAGTGATAGGCCACATTTCTCTCTTCCAGTTATATAATGCTGCCATCTAATGGGCACCAGTGTATGCCCATCATAAACAGCATTATGACTTGTGTAAGGATTTTTATAGTTTTAAATTATCACAAGTACCTTAAATAACAAAGTGAGCTCCACTGTAGGAGATAAACATACTCAGTTAGTAAGATTTTACTGTGTATGCTGCATTCTTTAGAAAAAGTCAACATAAAAAGTATGGAAGATTGTATAAGAGAGGGTAAAGCTTGGTCCCCAGGCTTTGGATTACTGAGAACATTAAATAAATTGGACAAGACATGGCTTGAATCACAGATCCAAGGTTAGACTTGAATAATCAACCAAAATACAAATTACAACAACCTGGATAGAATTTATATGGAAATCACTGTGACCAAATAAGCACATGCCCAGTAATGCCTCTTGCAGAGAGTTATTTCTTACATATGAAACATACAACTATTTAAGTTACTGCAAAAAAATTGAAACTAAAGGAGCAGTTAGTGTGCTAGTCTGTTGTGTACCCTTGGCCACTCTGACCTGGTGCTTGACAACAAAAATTCCGTTTCCCACATATGGGCAAGGTTATGTGCTTTATTTATATTGTGAGATACAAGACCCCTACATTTTCCCCAGAGGCAGAAATCATATCTGGTGACATATGCCTTGTCATTGCTAACCTTTGTAAATAAGTAGTTCTGGTCAGCTGTATTCTCTATAGTATGGTATGCTCTTTCAAAGAGCAAAGTTCAGACTTCCTACATGAGGCTGGAAATAAGCAGAACCCTATAGCATGTGTAGCAGCCCACACAGGGAATTACCACTGAATGGTAGTGTATTGAATCTGGCATAATTGTTAACCTCGCTCTAGACAGTTACGTGCAGGGGATAAACAGTCATTCGAATTGTTACATCTGAGAAGAACAAAATACGCCTCTCCAAAAATGAGCAGGCTCTATCTACCCTATCAAGTAATACCATGCAAAGCAGCTGGTTATGGCAATCATGTCTACACTATAAGCTATTTGGGAGTTCACTCTGGACTATCCCTGACCTTGTCCATTGGACTGGCAGCTCATTAGCCCTGGGAAGGCAGTAGCTGCACTCCTGGAGTATATATCCCTGTTTAGCTTCATCTAAAAGAGATGCAGTTTACAGACAGAGGTTGCTACACACAGCAAACCAAACCACAGTATGTGGGAGTGATGAGGATATTAGCCTGTTTCTAATGGAAAGACTGTTTTAATCCATTCAAAAGAAACTAAACATGACATTCTTCTGGATATTTCCAAATTAATGCCTAGACAATTAATGCTCACTTTGCCTTAAGGATGCAAACCAAACATTTTAGGCAGATCAGTAAGTGATTAGTTCATTCCAAGACAGGCAACAAATGCCTGTTTTTAGAGACTGGGGGTAATTACTGGTTTATATGCAATGAAAAGATAGTAAAGAGAAGGAAATGGCATGCCTACATAACTGTGCCAGCTCTCCTTTGCTAACAAGGTACAACTAGAGTACTGCGCTATATCTTGCAGGAATACAGCCCAAGAAATTGACTCAACCTCACTTCATAAACTTGAACACTGAAGGTGAGAAACTCATGTTACCTGCCCTCTTTGGGCCTGACAAGGCTTGAAATCACACCTACCTTGAAAAAAAACCCTCCTAGCCAGCAGACAAAGAAATAGAGAACAAAGGGAAAGCAGAAGGATGAGCTAGAGCACTGCCTACTTTTCCTTTGAAAGAGGTCATTGTGGAAACTGGAATTTAGGAGTTATGTGGCCAGAAGGCACTCTTGTAGCAATAGATACAAACCACCTTAAGCTGAAAAATGTCTCAAGACTAGCATTTCCCTTTCTGAATGAATGACCTAGTAAAAGCAGTACAGTATGAAAGGAAAGTGAGAACCTGCTCTCTATCTATAAATACAAATAATGGTGTAGTGTTAAAGGCACCTGAGATTACCCAATAACTTGCTGCGACCAAAGGAGGTTTCACTTTCCCTGGCCCAAGGTACCTGGTTCTATGTTTCTCCTTGCTCTGTCTTTTGACACTTGTCAGACCCCTTCTTGAGGCCAAACTCGTTAAACTGGCAGAGAACTCTGGTTTTCTAAAGACAGAAGCAAGAGAAGGAAGGAGAGGAGAGAAGTGGAGGCACCTGTCCCACTTCTAAGACAGTTAGCTACTAAATTATCTCACAGTGTCTTCTCAACCCCCAGTTTTATGCAGCGGACAGGTCTACAGTTAAATGCTTCTGCAAAGAAGTTTCAGGCTCGAGTCCCAAACATAGCACACTTTGCTTTGCAAGGTGGTTGCTGTGAAATGTATTCCAGGACATAGATTTTCTCCATTTACCTCACAGTCATTTCAGAAGCCTAAGTCAACACTACAGACTCTACTCTCAGATTTGAGTACCTAAACCTCTTACCCCTCCAGAGTAAAAAACAGAGGACTACCTTCCAGCTTTTACTTGTTTCTCATCAAATATTAAGAAATAAAATAATATTAATACTTCTTGCCATATTGTAAAAGAGCATGAAAGCACAACGAATACACAAAACTGATTTTGTAACAAAATAATACACACCTAAGTTTTAGTATAAAATACCTACACAAAGCAGATTCAAAAGCTCTTCCTTTAACTGGCTACAATATAAACTGTGTGTCCTCTAAAATGGCAAAAATGAAAGTTTCAAAAATAGCTGAAGTTTAAGTTTTCAAAGACTTTAGATATATCAAAATATAACAAATTACTGAGATAATTCTTAACATAACAGAGAGGGGAGTCACTTAGCTTCAGTCAAACAGAAAAATTAGAAGTACTTTTGGTTCAAATCAGGCTTAGCTTTGTTTAGAAATACATGACAATAAATTATTCTTTCAACACACAAAAAGTTTAAACAGTCAAAGCAGAAAATTAAAACCACCTCACAACTTCATCACAAAAAAATCACAAAACAGGATACCTGGGATTTTTTCGTATGTCATCCAGCTGACCAACTACATGAGAAACATTTGTGCGAATCATTTTGAAGGCAATTTCCTCTTCTCCCATGATTTCAAACCTTAATGTTAAAATAATAGTTATACATTAATAAAACAACCTGAAGTCTAGTTCAATAAATACTAATCTTGAATTTAACATAACTTAGTAACATTTCTAATCTGACTAGCCAATCTTCATTACAATTTGCCATTTGCTTTCTATCAATATATTTACATTTTCTGGCCACTGCTCTTGCACAGAATCACTTTCCTGTAGATTTATTAGTAACCACCAATAAATTGAAGATCTGAATTCTAACAGAAAGTATAAAAACTATGAGCATCTGACCCCAGGTTAACAGTCTTACTAGCGGGACTACACTTATATTTTTTACCTTTCTTGTCTTGATATAAGAAAACACCTTGCTGGCTCCTTGAAGTCTCAGTGGAAACAACATAATCCGTTTATAAAGATCACAAAATTAATATAATCATTTAGCACATACCCTAATGATATAAAAACATTACCATAAGTCAGTTTAAGTACAGCAAATCCTTGCCCCCCATTTTTCAATCTCATTTGTTGGTCAGCTTTTCAGTTTTAGCAGAAACTCTTCTGGGAAGGGAAATAATTACAAAGTTTACAGCACAACTGGATGTTCCATAAATTAATGTATAACAACACCCAGAAGTGGTCCTAAGCAGCATCTGTAACCTTCTTTCATTCTACAGAGTTTTTAGCCACTCCTGGGGCAACCACGTGTGTGAGAGACCACCCGGCCCTGCTCAACACTGCTGGTGAGAACAGGAGCCAAGGCTGTAAGCTCCAGCCAGCAAACAGCCTCACTGGCCTGCAATTGTTTGCAGGTTTCATAGAGTCACAGAATATGCTGAGCTGAAAAGGGCTCATCAGGGTCAAGTCCAACTCCCAGCCCTGCACAGACACAACATGTGTCTGAGAGCATTGTCCAAACACTTCTTGAAATAAGACAGGTTTGGTTCTGTGACCACTTCCCTGGGGAGCGAGTTCCAGTGCCCAATCACCCTCTGGGTGAAGAACCTTTTCCTGATATTCAACCCAAACTTCCTCTGACTCAGCTTCATGCCATTTCCTTGAGTCCTGTCACTGATCACGAGAGGAAAGAGATCGGTACTTGCCCCACAACTTCCCATTTCAGAGAAGAAATATTTAAGAGAACCTGATCTCAGTCAAATCTCTGCAGATACAAGCATTCAAACAAATGTATGGTCACGATTGTGTTTGTTCTATCCTTTTCCAAGGGGGATGGAACAGTTTTTCTCATCCGTCTCCTTCCCTACTTCTCATTCCTCCTCCTCCTCACAGGAAAACAAGGTAATTAAGTCTAAAACGCTTTTTCTGTTCTCTTTTTCATGCTTCAGTAGGAGAAAGGATGAAGTAGATTTACAACTTCTAGGTACAGGACCAGCTCTGTCCTCCTGTTTATGCTACTTTAACTGTCCTCACTCATTACACACAGTGAGTTTATACAGCCATCTAAACATACTCTAGCTTACTATTGTACAACACAAATTAGGATATGGCCCAAGAGAGCACAAGCAACACGGAAATATTTAGTCTACTAAATAACAAACCACCTCATTCTGCATGATGAAATATCCACAAATTAATAACTATGTTTCTTTAGTTCCACTGTTAAAATAAATCAAGCTAAGATTTGTTAGCAGACACATACAATCTTTGGTTATGTATGCATTTATCATCTTCTTACAGCTTTACAAAATGTAACACAGCTTTTCACAGGATTACAACAACATACCTGTATTTGTTTTTGTCCTTGTATGCCTTACGAATTCTGTCAGTCACAGGTTTGCAATTAGTCACTAGGTTTTTGGTTACTGGAGGCTGCAAGAAAACAGTTTAGATTATAGGTTACTAAAAACCAGAGTCTGTTATAAAGATGTGCTTTGTAGAAAAACAGTTGGAGAGGCCTGCATATGCTTTACTCTCCTGCAAGCAAAAGCAATAGTTTCTTGATCAACAGTTGAGGGAAAAACCAAACAATACTGGTGCATAACATCACAATTTCCCATGCATGTAGGTAATATATGAAAACTATAGGGGTTTTTTGTGGTTTTTTTTTTTTTTTTTTGGCAAAAAACATTGCAACTTCTAGATTTCATTCTCAATCAAATATTCAGAAATTGTAACTCCTTTGACAGATATTCCTCTGATAAAGGCTACCAGTAACACTGGCCAGGTAAACTCTGTGCAACAGCTGATTCGGTATGTTGAAACATACATGAGTTCATCTGGTCCAACTTCCCTGCTCACGCAGGGCTACTTGGTGACAGTTGCTCAGGACTATGCCCAGACAGTTTCTGAGTATCTCCAAGGAGGGACACTGTCCATAAACAGGCAACATACACCCTCACATTAAAAAAAAAAAAAAAGTTTTCTGATGTTCAGAGGGAAACTCCTGTGTTCAGTCCATGCTCAGTGACTCTGGTTCTGCTACTCAGCACCGCTGAGAAGAGCCTGGCTCTGTCTCCTTTGTGCCCTTTGTTGAGATATTTTAATACACTGAAGAGATTCCCCCTTGAGACTACTCTTTAGGTTTAACAGTCCCAGCTCTGTCTTCTCAAAAGAAATGCTCCAGCCTCTCAATCATGGTCCTTCACTGGACTCCATCCAGGATGTCCATGTGACCTTTGTACCGAGAAGCCTGGAACTGGACCCACCATTCCAGATATGGCCTTACCAGTGCGGAGTGGAAAGGAACGGTCACCTTCCTTGACCTGCTGGCAACACTTCCTGTAATACAACCCAGGCTACCATTAGCCTTCTAAGCAGCAAGGTCACACTGCTGGCTCATATTCCATTTGGTGTCCCCCAGGATCCCCAGGCCCTTTTCTGCCAAGCCGTGTTCCAGCTGGGTCGTGCCCAGCATAATACTCCTGCATGGGGCTTTTCCTTCCCGGAGTAGGTTTTTGCACCTCTCCTTGGTGAACTTCATGAGGTTCCTTTCAGCCCATTTTTGGATATTAAAATACGGGAGTCTGAAGTCTTCAAATTCTAAAGATGTCCAGCTGGTAGTTTGGTGGGTTTTTTTTATTTTATTTTGGTTTTATATACATGGGTTATAATTCAGATAAAGACTTGTCAGAGAGGTATTGATCTTTATCTTTTTGGTTCACAACATAAACTTTCCTAACAAGGATGGACTTTTTAAATCCCAATTATAATAACATTCTAAAACTCAGTTTTCCTCCGCTTTTAAAGAAAATTAAGGGGTTTTAAGGTAGGAAGTAGCTTGTAAAATTTTCTTTTGTAACACTTCATATACACACAAGTAGTAGTTTTTCTAACTATTTTCCCTCTAGAAATCAAACCAGCTTTTAAACCACAGTAAATACATACTCAAAGAAAACAAGTATTTTTAAGACCAGTGTTTCTTACCAGATTTGGATCATAATACGCTTCCTGAGTCGGAGGAATAATGTGGATCTGAGTAATGTTGGCAGGAAGAGCTTTAGAGCAATTTATTAGCATTTGTTCTAGACCTGTCAAATCCTAACAGAAAGAAAAGGAAAAAAGCCACATATAATCCTGTTTTCTCATTGACATAGTTCTAAAAATCCAGAGTACACAGACATATTCAATGTTATCTACAAAAGAAATTTCCACAAAAAGACTAAATATTCAGCAGATCCCATTTCAGTAACTGCTAAGTCATGGGACTCCCTATACACCCAGAGTAAAGTAAATGGTCAGTGCAAGGTTGAATTGAGAGCAGATAAAACATGACTTCATTTCATTTACAACTAAAAACACACCTGTACTGACAATGTCAGGACAGTACATAATTCCCAAATCAACACTGGCATATTAAATCCCAAATTAAACAAACAGACAGAAAAGTGAACTGAAAGGACAGGAAGATTTTCTGATTAAGGTACAGGCCAGGAACACACTAAAGTAGCGCTGTGTTCCAGCTATGCCAATCATTTTGTGCACTGTCACAAACAGATTATTTCACTGGTTTGTCCCACTTCCTCTCTGTAAAGCAGAAACAGTCCATTTCATTCTCTACCTGCCTCTCTAAGACAGCAAGTCTTAGTGTCTGTTTATCAGATTCCTAGAAAAACAGAGGCATGACTCTTTGTATATGGGCATACTGTTTATTAGTATGACTTCTTTGCTACCCTTCTTCTCAATTCTTTCTTTAGACCTCAAGTTCCTCAGGGCAAGAACCATCTTTTACTGTGTGCAGGAACTAGACTAAGCACAGCAGGATCCAACTCTACACAGTGAACATTTTTTCTGACAAACTTACACTGCTTTCTCGAGCTGGGATACCAGTGAGCCATTTTTCTGATGCTGCTCTAACTCAATTTAATTGCAGACTCCACAGAACACTGATAAAGTAGAACACAATGTTATATGCTCTACATAGTATTTAAAAATTGCTAAACGTTACAGATGCTATAAGCAAGGATAAATAAAGATTTGAATCCTTCTATGTTAAGAATTTTTGACTTTAAAACTGAAATTACTCTGAAAGCTATTGGTAAGAGTACCTGCAAACTTAGTGGTAGTTCATGGATTCTCGTGGCCAACGTGCGAATCTCTCGGTCAGACAAGATGCCTGACTGGTCCGTATCAATCTCATCAAAGATCTGAGAGATGTTCAGTGGCTGAACTGCACTCATAAGATAGTAGAAGTATGAAAAAGCAAACTGCATATCTTCTGAGTGCCGCACTTTGTGAAATGATGTCTTGTCAAACTCCTCAGGAAACCTAGATAAGAAGAAAAACTAATTTAGCACTCCAGTTCCTTGAAGCAAAACACTCCTTACCTATAAATAATTTCTTATCTAGAATTTTGAAAGGTCTTCAAAAGTCTCCTTATTTTAGCACGACTAGCATGTGGTAATAAATTTCTTATTTCTTTTTTCAAAATCTAATTTTAACGAGTGGCCATTAATACACTGGAAACAGCTCCAGCAAAGCAGCAACAGAAATGCGGAATTACTTGCACTTTTTCATTATTTCAAACAAACCCACACTCACATATCCTGCAGCTCTTGCATAACAGTGCGGTCAATCATGTGAGGCATATGAGCAGGGACTTTACGAGATGTAAATCCAAACTTGCTGTTTAAAAGTTTATTTACATATCGAAGGGAATCAGCAAAGGTATCTTTCAGCTGCCTTCCAAAATGCTTGCCTTCAGTAAAGTACGACATTTGTTTGAGTAATGACTCTTCTTCCTAAAGAGCAGGGCAGGCACAAATCAAGGTTATCTTACTGAAAAAAGGTAGAAAACATTACACACACAGGAAAAATGACATTTCAGCCAGGTGCCAACTCTGCAATATGTGGAAATGGGAAGAGAACTTTTGAATATTTTTCTTCACATTCCTTAGTTCTCTTTAAAAAGAGAACATAAAAGGTAACCTTTTCCTTAAAGCTTTCATGCTTTGAGGAAAACTATAAAAGGTGTCCTTAATATTTATGCTCCGACACCTCGCACACAATTAAGTCCTTGTTTGTCATCAGATTTATTTGTAATATTGCCCTCTTTTTTTGCTGGTTATTCATCCATATTTGATAAAATGAAATCCTATGAATATAAAAAGATTCCTCAAGCAAAATTCAATCTCAGATGAACAGAAAGAGATAGTACTTTACAAGCATGCCCCATTTGCTATTTGGAAAAGGGCAAAGCAGTTGCTACCAACCGAAGCACAGTCTGTCTGCTCTTCTAGAGGTTTTCAAAACCAAGCCAAAATGCTTTGGCTGGAAGCAGAGGAAATTTCCTACACATTTTCTTGACACAGCTGAGATATGCAGCATCTTTGCAGGCTTTTAATTTCACTTCTAGAACATAAATATTTATTATTATACCTATTTTCTACATTTTTTAAACATAAACTGGATCCAAATTTGTATAAATGCTACCAAAACAAAATTTAAGCTTTCTTTTATAGTGCTATATATATCTGAACAGTAGCATTGTGCCAACATACAATGAATAAAAAGTGAATTTCACAAAGAAAGGGAACAGAAATGGTTATTTGGCTTTAACCACCTAGCTAAGAGAGGCCCAGATCATAAACAAATTAGACTTTATGTGAGAAGTCAAAAGTAGCTTTCAAAAAATATCAGCATTTGCCTCAAAGGCAAAACACACTCCAAATATATAGATCATATTAACAGTATTCCACTAAATGCAGAAAGATGCAACTATTCCAATAAGCAATGACATTAAGATACTCACATCAAGAAGGTCCTGGAAATACTTCTTTTTCTCCCATGGCAAAAAGCCTTGGTAACTTCCAGCATAAGACTGTAATTTTCTTCCCACTAGCCCCTCCCTTTTATTTGTATCCACCTGCTCCTGCTCTTTTCCGCCTTCCATTCCCTGTGCGCCTTCTCTAGTATCTAAATTCCCAGTATGTTTTGATTTCTGTGTTTCCCTTAATATGAGTGCATTCAATACTTTTTCTCGAGTTTCATTTTTTTTCCCCATGCTCTGGGAAGGTAGCGTGGCTTTAGGCTTTCCTTTATAAATAGATGCGTTTGTGTTCATTGTCACAAGAGTCCCCTTTGTTCCCACAGGCCTTGAAGAAACTTCTTCATTTGCTTTTATTGTTTTTACTTTGCCAGTATTTACACCTTTATAAGGCTTCTGCAAGCTGGTATGGTTCTTCGGATCTTCTGAATGATTATGCACACCCTTGTTTTCCAGGCCTATAATACTCTTCACTGTAGTTAAGAATTGGAAAGGTCTCAGGAGAGCAGCCTTGGATAGATTAAATCCTTTCTGAGTGATATCACCATTTAGTAGTTTTAAGTCCAGGTTCTTCAGTTCCAGCTGAACATTTTCAGGAAGAAGAGACACATTTACTGATGGTATTATCAACTCTTCCTGCAGACTCTCTTTTGTGCCATTTTGACGTCTCCTGACTTGTGGAAAGCGTTTTTCTTCAGGAATATCCTCAAATATCATTTCAGCTTCTGGTACTGAAGTTATACTTTTAAAATCAGAGTTGGATTTTTGCGTGGAAGTTGTGTTCGGTTTTGGTTCCTCTCTAGTATCAACTTCAACAGCTACTTGCATTTTGAACTCTTCATCGTTTTTATTTAGGAACGTAAGGTTAAAATAGATCACAGTTGCATTCATGCCACTATGCATTATGAGGTGGATAGTCTTCCATTTGTTAGCAACCGAAGCATGTCGGATGATTGGATTATCACTGTATGAACCCTCGATTCCTTTCTTGGCTATTTCGCTGAAGCTGAAGTAGGGCAGACATTCACCTTTAGGAACAACATAGTAGGTCTGATTAAGCTGAAGTGTCACCTTGTACATCTCTTCAAAGTGATCTGGAAAAGAAACAAAACCATGAAACAAATTTCTGTCAATTTCCAGCGTGATATTTATCTTTCACTCTTTTTTAAATTGTAATATGCCCAGCTAGGTTCACTGTAATAGCAGGGAGACAGCTCTGTGAAAGAACACTTACTATAGCTTCCAGTTACTTGCTTGCTTATCTTCAGCAATGGATGACTAGGACATACTCAAATATATAAAGCTCCCAGACATTCCTATACTTATTCTAAAACCCAGTATAATTTATCACTCTTTGTCTCCACCTGAAGAACCTTAGTGGGTCATTTCACACGCTACTTAAAATTCTGTATCAGTCATAAGTAGCCTGCCCCACATTACATTTTTATCACATTTTAGGAGATTACCGTTACACTGACTGGATTTCACTGCTACACTTCATCTTGATTTGAAACTTCTAAAATCAGATAGGCTGAATGGAAGTTCTCCCTCCCACAGCACAACAGAATAAATTCTGTCAACTCTCGTATGAACAAAACCTCGCTGCCAGCAACAGAATTGCCAGTAACACATTTGTCTGAGCTGAGATGCAGGAGAGCCTCTGCTCTTCCAAAGAGGCCAAATTCTTCCCCTGACTATACTAGACAGCACTTTCAGTGATTTCATTCATTCCTGCTAGTCTTTCATAACCAAATAAACTTCAGACAAGTTCACAGGTGACTGAGAACAGCCTTTGGCAAGAGCCCAGAGGCAGACTTGAACTCACACTGTCAGCATCAGAGACTTCTTTAATTTTTTTAAAACTGCTATAGGCATCATAAGTTCAACTGTCCCTATTCAGGTAGAGACACTTTGTGTAACTGAAATGTCATTTCTCCACTTAAAATGTAAGTCTCTTGGGGCAGGGAATGTAATGCTTGCTGCTTCATAAGGTATCAAGTCTCCACCCATGCTTGGTCACCATTAAACAAAGCAGCACATAATATTGATCCAGGTT
The DNA here is from genome assembly GCF_022539395.1 of Myiozetetes cayanensis. Classification (NCBI taxonomy): domain Eukaryota; kingdom Metazoa; phylum Chordata; class Aves; order Passeriformes; family Tyrannidae; genus Myiozetetes; species Myiozetetes cayanensis. Next base: position 56,022,767 of record NW_026087521.1, on the reverse strand, counting down.
TGGATTAGTGAGTACAAGAACCACCCGACTTCTTTTTTAGCTGCTACCAGCCCTTCTCCACAGCACTGTACAGGGTGTCTTAGCCCAGTCTGAGAGTAATGTTGAACCAAAAAGGTCAGGTAACTCAAGAGAATCTCTACAGAAAGTTTACCAGTGATGCATTTTACATACCCTGGCCACAGTCACCAGCATCAAATCCACACGAGAGGACATTGCAGGCCTGATCACAGAATTTGTCTGCCAGCCAGGAATTAGCACAGCCTTGGTTACAGTATGAAACACCACTTATTCCTGCACCAAACTGCCATGGTGGTCCATTCCCAATACCTCCAACTGCACCTCCACCAGCAACATAGCGACTACCCCCACTGTTACCTAAAGAAAAAAAAACAAACACACCAGAAATAAGAACTTCAAATGAAGGAAAAAACTCACATTTTAAGCCACAGTGTTGAATCTAGACTGAAAACTCAACAATCAGCAGTGAAATTAAAAAGGAGTCAAATAATATATAAAACTGTATATACATTATACAATAATACATTATACATTTCAAACCCCTTCCTTTCAGCTAAATTTGGTACCTAAATAAGAATTTTCCTATGCCCTCCTATTTCCTGTCATCTATAAATTTGTACATAAATTTGTAGTTTGCAAGAAATAAGGTTTTCATCGGTAAGTCTTTTTTGTTATTATTAAAGGAGGCAAATTTTATAGTTAGAGGAAAATGAAAAAGTACAGAATTATTCTCGTAAGGAAAAAAAAACAGTTCAATTTTCTAAATTTAACATTGCTGTCTTACCAATGCAATCACCTCCATCCCAATCACATGCTGAGTTATTACAGGCTTTATCACAGTAACCATCTTTAATCCATGAGCCAGGACATCCCTCAGCACAGTTTGGCACAGGCCAAGTCAAGTAAACCTGGAACAATATGACAGTCTGAGACAAGGACTCAAAAAACTGAAGTCAATTGAGCTTGTTTCTTGAAATATGGAGACTTAAAATAATGCCTCCCTGTGTGCTGTGCCTTAAGATTTCAGAAAGCTTTACAAACAGCATTTAAACCCTATCATATGTGAAATAAATGTTATTAGTTTCAAACAGAATGAAGAAATGAAGAATTCTCAAGGCCATACAGCCAAGCAGCAATGGCCAGAAATAGAAAGCAGGACTTCCCAAATCTACTTCTGCAAACCACAGACCAATGAAAATTAGCATCTTCTCTTTTGTCAGAGAGGAAGGGTAAACTTTATTCTGAAATAGCTGCGCAGTTCACTTGTTCTCCTGACTCAAAATGTTTCTTCATTACTAACCAGTCATGAGATAAGCAGCACATGTTGAACATAATCCCTGAAGCATCTGATCCTGTGACTTAAATAATTCCGAGAATTGGCATGATAAAAAAAAGTGCGTAGGTGTGTATATTTTCAACTGGGGAGGCATTAAAAACCGCACACATTTTCTTTGAGGCCTTATGGTTTCAAGATTTTAGCAGCACATTCCCTACTGAAACACGTGCTGATCAGGTTATCACACACAATGCTGCACCTATGCTGACTCCATCATAACTGGGATGAATAACTGAAGAACAATACAAATGCAGTAACAATATATTTTGCAGTTATATGCTTAGATCCTCAGAGATTTAAAACAACTAAAAGCTTCCTAACATCCTCAAGTACTGAAGCAGCTATTTTAGTGTAGCTTAAACTAATTTTGTGCAACACTCCTGTGTTTGTGCAACCCTCCTGTGTTTGTGCAACAAGTGTGCAGATCTGCCTGCATGAAATGTATAATTCAATGGTCTCTAGTGCCCTGTGTACTCACTGCTTTAATATAAAAAATATATATAAATCTTTACTTTTTTCCTCCACACTACTCTTGTAGATCAAGCTCATGGATGAAAACTCTGATGGCAACCAGAGCCTTTATGCATAACTACTGCTAATGTTTCCTCAGCCTGCTCTCCTTGCTTAACCCCAGTTGTTGATAATAGGTTTGTTGAAAGACTAAACTACTTTGTGTTCATGAACATGGAACAATATCTACTTCAGTAAATAATTATATATATGATTATACACAGACTGAGCAAAGATATTCCTGGTGTCTGGAACAGAGGTAAATTTAAATATGGTAAATTTTAATGGTAAATTTAAATATTAGACCAGTTTAAATGTCACCAGACCTCAGTGTTCCCACAGAATAATTGATTCTGGTTTGAGTATTTCCCACAAAACAAAAGGAATATTCAAGGGAGGGAAGACTGATAGCTGCCAAACACCACATCAGTCTTACCAGTGCTCTAACAGAATGTGGGAGAATTAGAGAACACTGAAACTAAAGCATGAAGCCTGAGAGAGGAACCATTATACCCCCTGAAACCTATGAATGAATATGAAGAAAGGCAATTCTGCAACTCAAACATCAACACACCACACATAAAAATAGACAAGAGCCTTCCCCACCCTGCACCTTTGCTAACAGTTGTCTAATTAAGAATAATGAACCTTTTGAGACAAAAGGGGGAGTGGAGAGCAGAAGGAAATAATCCTATATTTACTCTGCCTTTCAAAGTAGCATTTCTGTGATTTTCATTATATCAGCACAGAAAAGTTCTACGTCTACTTCTGATACAATATCTTTTCATAATGTCTTACCTTTTGACCTTTAGAGTGACTGTAAAAATCATCAGGCCAAACATCCTTCCCAAACATAACATCATCATTGAGATAAATAAACTTCTGAGAAAGGCCACTGATACGATGAATATGACTTTCAATAGCTGGTGAACTGAAAGTAGGCAAATGACTCACATTCTGAAATATTTCCTGAAACAAGAAAGTCACCACCACCAAAAAACAATTTCAGAAGGAAAAAAACCACAAACCCCAAACAACCCCAAAACAAACAAACAACAACAAAAAACCCCAAGGTCAGGCACATCATATATTTGATACTTATCTACTAAAAAAAATTATAAAGAACAGGAGAGATGAAAGAAGTAAAAGTACTTCAGCAAATGAAGACTTCAATATCTCATTTTTCCCACATAAAATCATTTTCAAGTCTGCTGCTTAACTAAGAAACTGTACCTGGTTCATTACAAAGACACAAACTTTCACACACTCCTCTTTCATTGGGTAGTGGATCAGGCCAATGTACACATCTATTATTCTCATGAAGTACAGGCTGCACAAAATTTCCAGCAAACTGAACCTCTTCCAGCATTCAAAAAAATATTTTAAATAACTTCACAAGCAGACAGCAACAGAACTTGAATTAATATCTTTTTACCACTTAGAGCTCAGAGCTCCTATGGCACGTCCAGATGCCAAAATTACTCCCAAATTCGTTAAGAAGCTACTTGATTATTTTTGTTTAACTTATTCAGGAAGTTTGAAGTATTTCTTTTCTCTTTTTGAATAACACTTTTGGAATGCATAGATACTTTTTTTGTAGCCACCTTCTCAGTTCCAGTAATTTTAATCCATCCTGTCTCAACACAAGCTTATTAAGATTATTACTGGTTCTGACAGTGTCTATGGATTCAGATTACATCTTCTTCTCTCTAGGTTTTTTATAAATAGACTCGATAAGGAAATTAGACACAGGTATACATTAGCTGAAGCCTCAATATTTGAAAAAGTGAACTAAATAAAAGCTTGATATATATTCAGTTATGTGATTAGTCAAAACACAAAGACATACTGGGGTTTACTAAAACTGTGGATGAGACAAGGAAGAGGTTGCCACTTCTTCCAAATAAATGCAGCCTTTAGCTGAAAGTGGATAACTGCATTTCAAAGCAAACACAGCATCTTTACTAGTGGCACTTTCATACCAATGTTTTTGTTTGGGGGTTTTCTGTTTGATTTTTGTTTGGGTTTTACCTGATGTGTCACTATAGTTATCCGAGGATTATCCAGGTTAAGCCAGGAAGGAATCTGCCCATTGGTGACGATGAAAATATGTCGTACCCAAGGGGCATGCCTCTCTATTGATCGTAAGGAGTATCTCAGCTCTTCATTATCTTCAAAACGGCTGGCAGAAACATCTTCATCCTGTTTGGACTATAAAAATGAAAAATCCATCCTTAGATTCTAAACAGAACATACAAGTTCTGATCCAGCTAGGTCAGGATAGTGTGCTATGGGTGCATAAGCACTTCAGGTCTTAGTCATTCAAAAATAAAAAGTACATTCATCAATAACAACTATTCTTATGAAGGATCATATTCTTCTGAATTATCAAGATGAACAATACAATCTTCTGACATCACTGGCTGACCACCTGGTATCATTAGGATGTCTGCTGACCACACTGCAAGGTGACACTGCCTTGTGTGATACTAGTTCTTAAAGAAAGAAGCCCAGTCAAAAAAAAAAAACAACCCTCCTGCATTTCAAATCAGTAACATTTCAAATCAGTAACATTACCTTTCAGAAATCCAGTTTCAAGAGGCTGAGACCTTCCAAGTACATTGCATCATAAACTGTATTTAAATGTCACCTAATATAGATATACTGGAAGTGTCATGATGTAGTAGCTCTGCAATTTTCCCCTGCTCTGTTATTTTAAAGAATTTAAGCAGAAGAAAATTAACAAAACTTAGCCTAATACTCTCTATCAAATAGCTTAATGTTTCTGTGTGTTTTTATCAAAGAGAAATTTCTTCAATTAGAAACTCATTAGTTAAGTAACAAAATTAGGTTACACGACACAGTAACACAACTCTTTTTATGAGAACTTAATGACCTCTCCTAAAACCTACAATTAAAGCTTACTAACAGGAACATTTCTAAAGTCCAAATGAAACAGGAAACTTAAAAAAATATTTGAATGTTTAACAATTACTATTTCCACTGCAAATTCTAGACACAGAATGAGCCTTCTTTTCTAATATGTAACACAGTTTTCACATCATCAAAAGCGTAATACCTGAAAACATTTCAGCAACACCAGCAGCTATTGCCTAGGTATCCATTCCCAAAAAAATGCATAATTTCAACATGGGGAAATAAAAAGTTTGAGTTCAGGGTTGGTAGGTAGAGTTTCTTAAAAGCTCAGTTGACAGGACACAAAAGCAAGTTTTTCTGGGTTGGGCACATTTATTTTACCCAAGCCACTGGACATTTACCATAAAATTAAATTCCAGCAGGAGAAAAACTCCAAGATTTTAGAAAATCTTATCTTGAAACTCACACCTTGTTATTTCATTTCCTGTTTCTAAACAAACATCCTTTCTGTATCAAAAGCATTCAAAGTAAGCCTCCTTTCCTTACACACACCTGTATTTCAGGACTTCAACACTTGTGGAAGAGAAGCAATTAACATTTGCTCAGCATAAATGATGCTGCAAAGCAAAAAATTACTAAGAAACATATTGGGAATGAGATAATCATGTTTGCTAATAAAAGCCTTTATCTGCCCCACACAGGAAGTCTGTTTATCTGCCAGTCAGAATCAGTCAAGCCTTTCAGGACTTGACTGCAACACAACTTTATCAGAACATGTGCAGAGGGCAAAATTTTTCACTTAGTGGGGAACACGAAAACTTCAATTAAATGTCACACTGCTTGATTCTTCCCTCTCCTTTACTTGAGAATTGGACAGTGTTCTTGTGACGTTTCTCACAACCTCAGAGGCACTTGATTCTTAATACTTCCAAGCTTCTGGAAGAAATCCCATGTTCCTTGTCATAGGTAGCCTCTACTTGCAGTTTTTAAATGCTGTAACCTTTATGTGCTGTAACAGATTTTACCTACCTGACTGACAGAGCTGAGGTCCCATAACAAATAAGCAGGATTAAGCACCAGTTCTTTCCCATCTATAGTCATGTTCTTCTTTGTTTGCTTGTTCAGTTCTTGGAAACCCTTAGGGTTATTCAGTTGCAAGAGAGCCACGCTGGCTTCTGAATAGAGCTGTAACTGTACAAGCAGAGAAAACAATTTCTGGCATGCAGCACTCTTTCTCTGCTAATTCCACATTTTTGTTGTATTTTTCTTACTAGAGTTACCAAGAAGAATGACTGCTAAGTAATGTATTTAAAGAACTACAATTTTGTAAGAACACAAAAAGGAGTAGTAAAATGGGAAATGGAAAAAACATTTAAAGATACAGAACATTTCTAAATGCTTAGTTTTCACTTTACAAAGAAAATTTCTCTTTACACAATGATCCAGTCAGCAGTAAAGCTGTTCACGTTATAAATGTTTCCGGAGCAAGTGAATACTAAGTCACCATCCATTCCCTCCCACCCCAATAACAAAATTCATGTTTTATTAAAATTTTATTATATGACTGGAAAAATCATCCTTTTTTTTTTCCATCTTAAACAAGCAACGATCTTCTCAGAAAATTAAGGGCATCAATGTATCGTTGCTGTCAGATGCGTGAAATTTTCAGAATGGTTTACAGTTAGTTCAACCTACAGCTCCGAAATCTGAGATACAAAGGGCTCCAGAGCTAATCCATGTGGGTCTCCAAGCCCTTAATGATGGTTGCCAATATGCTATTAAGGTCATTTCTTAGCTGAGGACTGTTTGATCTGTTTGCTGTTTTTATCTCTTGCCACCAGTAAGTCTGTATATCAGATTTCATAATGCACAGGATGAGGGGCTTGCACTACACACCCACTCACCCTTTCTCTAACAGCTTAAAAATGACAGGGCAACAAAGCATCTCCCCAGTAATATGGCATAACCCAATAAAATGCTGTGTTTACCATATGAAGTAGCATGAGCAGATACAATCAAGCTAAAAGCAGAACTGCACTTGGAGTTTCCAAGGGTATGCCTGATTGAGAATAAATGCAGTTAATCATTAATGATATTTATTTGAGCCTATGCTTAATTTTTGTTCCTTCAGGCAGCATAAGACAAATAACCACATCTACCAGGTTTTCAGTTGCATAAGATCTGTAAATGCAATTCATAAGCTACCAAAATTTGAATAATGTCAGGTTCAAAAAAACCAAATCCATCAGTTTCTTTCATAATAACCTTAAGTGGTTTTATTTATTTTTTATTAAATGTGACCCTTTCTGCTCATTTTAAAACACCACTCGTCCCAGAGTTAGCAGCCCTTCCCTTAGTAAGACCAGCTGTTCCACTTGTGACATTTCAAAGCTGTTGATGCTTTGACTCATATGCTATTTGAGATCTTTCAATCTGACTTATGAGGCCTGCCATTAGGAAAATCTGATAAATCTCAGACCTTCCAAGGAATCATCTGAACCTATGGGTGGAAAGGATGGCTTCAGTAGCTAAAGGGCTGAGGTATAGTTATGGACTGCAGCCAGCAACCTCCAAAAATATCGGGATCAAAATGCTACAGATTACAAAGCTGCCATCATTGGGTATGTGCTTTATTTAGGAATACAACAGTGTCACACAGTCCTTTAGAATCTGTAATTTAAAACATACATATAACAAACAAAAATATTACCATTCTAGAGCTCTGAAAGCATTTGAAAACATTCAGTTTCTCTTTAACTTGTTCCCACCAAACTCAGCAAAATAAATACCTGTACTACAGACTCCTACCTAGATTTATTACACACATTTCCCCTTTCCCCCCACTAATACAGCATATACGCTGCATTTTTTTAATTTGTAATATTCCAAGCACAAACAAGAAGTAGTGGAAAAACACTCCACTGCTCAGCATCAGTTAAGCTAAACACTGAAATAAATAGATTATTTTTATTACCTCAGTGTGGTTTTTTTCCAGTAGTATCTTTTTTAAGAAACCAGTATTTTCCTTAGCAGAGCTACAATTAAGTTAGATTTCAATGAATTTATCTGGTGATATTACTAACAAGATTCTAATAAATTGCAGGCTCTGCTCCTACCATTTTGTTGCTGGTACATTCAAAATGGAAATTTCTGGCAGATTTTCTACTGTCTCACAGGTATTAACCTCCCCTCGGTAGGGATGCACACAATTGTCCATTCCCTTGGAATATTACCTTATACAGAACATCTCCATCCTGCCAAAGCAGGTTAGCAGATCTAAAGGCATTGTAAAGATAGAATAGAAAAACAAGTAGATAGATGGTCAGTGTGACCAGGCGAGGCTCTGCTAACCCAAGTGGGCTGAAAACACACCCAGGCCACCACTGCACATTTCTATCACACACTTGAAAATGAGACAGGAAAACTGCATTTTCTCCATCAGGTAGCTTTAAAAGCAGGTTCTCCTTTGGAGCCAGCATGTTTGGCATTGCTTACTAGGAGACAGGCTAGATGAGCTCAGACATCCCATGTGGAAGTAAACACCTTCATTTCCATTTTCTCAAGGTAAGAGGCCTCGAGCACTTTTTTTTCTGAGGTGGGGCTTAGACTCTTAACCAGTCTTCAAATTATTTTGCTTTGTCTTCTTAATGACTAAAGTTGATTGTCAAAGAAATGAGATGCTCCTTTTTCACACTACAGTATGGATATTGGGAAAATTCATATGCCCACATAGCAGGGGAAGGGGGCCATGTGTTGCCTTAAAGAGTTAAAAAAGTTTAATGAACATGAAACACTATTGTCTTTACAAACGTCTCAAGTTCCCTTTATGAAGTGATACAGTAGGAGGCTCATCTCTGAGCCAAAACTAATGCAATGCCTTAAAGTTTTTTTCTACCAAGTTTACTTACTCCATCTGTGTGATCATACAACACCAGCTCCTAAAGCCACCTGTCTGCTCCAACAACACTGACAAGCCGCAGTAAGAATCCCAGACCCCTCATCCTCAAGGCAGTGAGGACAGCAAAACACCACTGTGCCTGCAGGTTCCCAGGTGAATTTTCTTCCATTAGTAAGACAAGGTTAATAAGACAGCCCTTAGTTTCTAACATACTTGCTCATATTTGTGTATATGTGTGCGCATGTGGATTAAAGGACACAATATTTTGCAAAGAGGGAGATCTCAGTTGTCCTTGAGGCAACTAGGATATCAAATCTTGGAAGAAGATCACCTCTCCAAAAATTTTCACTTCTATATATAATCTCAGTGAAAAATTGTTAGCATGACAGCCTCAAAAAACCAAAATCAAACCAATCAAATCCTTTTGCCCAGTCAATCCTTCCCTTGCCAGTCTTTATATCATGACTTCAAAAATTAAGTCATAAGTGTCTCCTTAAACTGAATAATAGTTTTCTTTAGATGTGTAGTTAAGGGGTGGGAAAACTAAAATAAAATGTTCAGTTGTTCTTCATATATGTCCAACATAATGTCTTTCAAACAGCTCAGCAGCCATCAGCTGCACAACCAGAGTAACACCTCCATCTAGTGGCTTGTTACACTCAGTTAAGAAAGCACAGACAACAAAAAGCAGCCAAATATAATTTTCAACCTTATCTGTCATAACACTCACAATGCAGAACAACAACTATGACCAACAGACTGATTAACACTGCTGATTAACTTTCATTTGGAAATAAAATTCCATATCATTACATTACAGCATAGGCCATAAGTACAAAAATTCAGTAGACCGCAACAGACATAATTCACCTTGGAAATGAAGCCATTATATCACAAATCTTCACTTCTTAACCACTTCTAGTTGACCTCAGCTGTTTTTCTCAGTGATTTTTAGAAGAAATATCTGGCCCAGATGTCTGAACAATTTTTGGTCCTCTTTGGACTCAGAGGGGATTTGAATCAAACTAAAGCAGTCTAACTAAAACAGCTATATCAACATTCAGCACAAACTCACTGACAGCTGCGCTCCTTCTACTCACCAACAGTATACTCCTTTTCTCACTTTTCTTCCCTTCTAACAGCAGCATTGCTGGAAGTGTTTTTCATCATTTCTTTACTTCCAGCATTGCATTAAGAAACAGTCCCTCAAAGCATGAAGAAACCCATTAAGCATCAGAGGACATCTATGAGACAAGTCTAGCTTAAACTCAGGTGCAACTTTCTTCCTCTCCGCCAGGCGTGTTACACCACTTCAGAGAGCTTAGATTAAGAGATACCATAACAACAGAGGAATTGCTTCAGATTTCAGAGGAGACTATAAACAACCAAAATTTCTCCTACTTAACTGTAGCATCAACACAGCATATCTCTCTGATAAGAAGAAAACCACACTTGGCTGTGTTTACCATAACTGCCTACCTACAACATCCACTGAAAGGATGGACTCTGAGCTTGGACCTTAGCAAAGGCTTCTATAGAAACAATATTTCATCCAAACTTCACGTTTAAAAAATTTTATGCATGCAAATAAAACATTTCTTACATTTATATACATATATTTCATTGTAAGTACAACATACAAAAATTGCTGCTATCAAGAGTAGAGAACTGGTTGAGAAAGAACTCACTGTTATGACCACATGGGGTACAACAATCCCAAATTAATTGTTCTAAAACGTCCACCACCAGTAAAAGAAACACAGAAAGCAAAGTTGACTGGAAAGAGAAACTGCAGAATGCTGTGGATACCTGACAAAAGATTGTGTTTATACAGAGATACGCCTAGCCAAATTGCAGAAGAGAATTCTTAGGAACAGATAATGAGTTGATCACAATGGCAATGTTTACACAGAGATAAGAACACACTAAGGAAAAGGGAACCAGCACAAATAGACAACACATGACTGATCACAAGGAAAAAAACATAAACGAGACAGCTTTAGGGAAAAATCATGTAGAAACATGATAGGCATGGGATAGCCCTTCCATAAAAACAGAAAAGGAGATGGAAAATGTATCTAAGACAAGCCAGAGATACAGCCTTTATGTTCATCTGGACAGCAGCAAAAAAAAAAACAAAACCACTGAGAAACTATAGTATTTCTAAATTTGCTAAAGAGCTAACCTGGTGATCAGCCTGGACACAGACAACAGATTAGCCAGCTGCTTGGATATAAGAAGTACAACTGAAACACAAAAAGAATTGATCCATCATGTTTTCTGTTGGACTAATACTGCTAGGAGAGCCTACTGAAATGGAAAAAGCGACGTTGAAAGCAATGAGTTGACCAAATGAAAAAAAAAAATAATACTGTAATCAAAAAACTAAGGTCCAGGCAGAATTGTTCCACAAGTCTTAAGACCACAAGGAAATAATAAAACCAGTAGATGGCTCAAATGTAATTAGGAGAAATCCAGGTATTTCATTCTTCAAAGGTGTCCATGAAAGATGAAGTGTCTCTGTTCTAGCACACGGACTAGCCTAAGGTCTGTACTTGACATATTCACAGCAGAAATCCTGGAGACAATTATGAACTTCTCAATGCTGGAAGCAAAAAGTCCACACAGGACGGAAAAAAAAAGGGAAAAAAACCTATCAAAACTGACTTTACAATAGTCAGATAATGCAATTAGAGAAATAACTACAATGAACGAAGACAGAAATTATCTGCAGAGAGCTGGGGAACAAGGAAAAAACCAGCAAAAAACACCCCTCAACAGGAGGTATTCGTATACTAAAAGTACTGTGTTTTAGCAGCAAAATTATTAGTACAGCCATGACAACAGACATCAGAGTAAAGAAGAAAAGGTCGTAAAATATCAAGGACAGAAAGACACTAAAGGGTCCAAGAAAAACACATAAAAAGTTACTCTGACAAAGGAACACCAAGTGTTAATGATACAAAACACCAGAAATAAAAAATAAAAAAGTAGAGTACTATGGCACAAAACTGATTTAAGTCAAAATCATTGCAGAAAAGAACATAAAGAAACATCTGCTAAAGGACAGAAAATGAAATTCCAAATATTGTTTGGAGGGAGAACATTCTTCTCATATGTTACTATGAGAGCCTATGTCTATGATGTTCAGCCAGAGAACAAACACTGCCAGGGATGATGCTCCAATATATTCCCAGATGTGGTAGCACACAGATTTCTTTTCCACAAAATGATCTGTGAACTGAGAGAGGCAACATAATTTCATATACCAATTTGGTGGTTAATGAGAACATTACAGAAGAGCTGCTCCTAGAAAATAACCCTATGTCAGGAAAACATAAGCTAATTGATTTTAAATTGAAACAGAAAAAAATAATTAAGGAATGTCAAGTTACTAGATTTCTTGAATGCTAAAAGGGCAAATTTAGCAAACGAAAAGAGCTGGTACAAACACATTCTGAGCTCTTCAGCTACATCAAGTCAAATGTATTAAAACTACCAGCAATCTGTAACTTAAGCTGTGGTGAGGAACTAGAATAGGCTCGAAACCCAAAGAGATGAAGCTGTGCTCAAATAAGATTGTTCAGATGGCGCAAAGTCAGGAAGCATTTAACTAGCAATGTTCCTCATGCAAACTTGAAATCAAGAACCTAGCAACTGAAGTACCATCTCTTGTTGGATAGTAATCTCATTTCTCTACAGAAACACCATTTCTTTAAAGTGATTAAAAAAATACCCACAGCTTATGAAATAAGCAGACTGGCAGACTGACCATATGAATATCCACTGTTGTTTAACCCTGTGACACTAGAGATGTAAACGAAGGCCAAAAAAAAAAGCTATTCAAGCTGAAATGGCTATTTAAAAGCTCTATTAAGCTGTTTTAGGGAATGTATGAGGAGAGGTACACATGTGTTTACTTTGCAAGGTTTCTACCATTAGCAAGACTAGCACAGTCAGCTAACACAAGCTGAGACAAGAAAGAAGAAATTCAGCTTGCGTTATATTGCATTGTGACCAGCCTTTGAAGGGGATTACACAAGACAATTTCTGCAATAGAATACGTGAGTTGTTAGCCCAGCTTGCCAAAGAAAATGAAAGACTTTTCCTCATTTGAGCACAAAGAACAAGCCATAAAGTAAATTAGCACATGCTACAGGTAGACATCAGATTAATGAAGACAAATTACCTACCGATTGACATCCCTTTATCCCTGCTAACCCCTTCTCCTCCACAAACTCTTTGGCCTCAGTCCTCTCCACACCATGAATCACATCTCTCTTCAGTGCATAAGCCAATGACTTTAACAAAGTTCTTAAACTTTTACCTATCTGTTAAATCTGGCGTAACTCAAACAGGTGTCCAAGTATCAGAGAAGAACAGGAGGCGCTAAATGTTAGTGGATGACAGTCACCCAAGTTGTGTGATCTGTTGCCTTGCAGATGGGTCAACTGAAATGCAACTTGCTCAAGACCCTACAGAGTATGTGGCAGTGAGAAATGCAGTGTTTGGTGCTGTTACTATTAAGAGAATTCCTCTAAAAGCAAAGAGGGAAGAAAAAAGCCAAGAAGAAACAAATTCTGTCACATTAAACAAGTCAGTCATCTAGAATCCTAGAGCAAGACAACAGCCTATAGCAAATGGCTGAGAGAAACTGATAAGGCTGGTCCCTTTCAACCAGTTGCAAGTTAGTAAATCCAATGCCCAATAACTTGCAGTCACAGAATGAACAACTGGTCTTTTGAAGGAAACTCTTTAAGACACTATTTGCTACTCTTCACTACTCAGGAAAGAGTCACACAGAAAAACCCCAGATTACTATCAGAAATATTCTAAGTCTCCTCAGTGAGTGAGATCCCAAATGTAAGCCATTTCAAAAGACCAATACAAGTCAAGTACTCTTTCTTCCAGACCCTTACCAGTTTTACTTTAGAGGCCAGGCTCTCTGGTAGTTTTGTTCGGAGCTGATTTGTTTCTTTGAAGGTAGCTGGAAATCCACTAAGGAAGGCCAAGTCTTGCATTAATACCAGACCTGGAACTTCTTTGTCTGTAGTCTAAAAACAAGAATACAGGGTATAAAGATCTTTTCACACTTACAGTAAGGTTTGTTTCAGAAGTTTTCGCTTTTTACTACATGCGAGTTATGGAGAAAGAATAGTCCAGAAACTTTCTAAAAATGCACAGAATGTTCAACACACAGAAAAGCTAATCAACAGATTTTAAAAGAACATACCAAGTAAGCCCTCCATACTATCTGTTTGCTGTTGTCTTTCATCATTCCAGAATGGGCAGCTTCAACTAGAATACATAAAATGTATTGTAGATCAAAAACTGAAAGTCACTTCTTTTTCATATTCTATTAATCAACATATATTTTTGCAAAGTAAAATGATTTCAATATTTATGGCGTGAAGAGTTATCTTTACAAGTAGTAAAAAACTCTCGGTAGTGAAATAAACACTAGTGGTTGGGCTAGTGAGTGGTAGTGGTTGGGCATTACATATTAAACAAAACAAGAAGCTCATACCTGCCCTAAGACCCTACTTATATATGCTGAATACATGAATAATTTTGTTTTACAGTATGCAATCCTTTGAGCAAGGGCAGAACTTACTGCGCAATATTTAAACTAGACTTCACAGCAATTAAGGGAGGACTTCCAAAACTAATCTTCCTCATTCTAAACCTCAGCCTTCTGAGATTACCAGTGCAAGACAGATACTCAGATATCAAACCTGTTTTGCAATAGTCCTTTAAAGCATGGAACTCTAATTGTCTGTAATCAGTTGTCTGGGAGGTAAGCAAATGGTATCATTAATGTTAGCATTTAGAGGAACAGATCGAGGGCTAGAGACACAGAATGACTTGCTAAAGTTAAACAGAAAATTAGCTGCAGAGTAGGTAACTGGAGGAAAAAAGGACCCCAAAACTAATTCACGGCAGCTTACCAAAAAAAAGCTTCCTCTAGAAAACTGGACGGAATCAGACAAAGAGGTTCTTACCATCCTTAGGGCTATCAAAAACTATTACTGTCACATTGGTAGAAGGATTTTTTGGTTTTGCTACAAAGAACATATTGTTAGCAGCTTGTAAAGCAGGATGAATGGACAGCAGGTCTTTCAGTGTGACGTTGATAGGCAGTGCAGGATCCAGGACAAGCATTGGCACTTTGATGCAGTGTGTCAGCAAACACTCCAGTTGCTTCTCGCTACAGCAAAATACCAAAGGTATATTTAACATCAGTAGAAAATTTAGGACAAAAGCCAGTGTCAGATGCAACTAGATGTTTTCGTAAAATCGGCTCAGTTGACTGTAACACTTGCTGTGGCATGGGGACATTGTTGAAATCACTCTTACTTAGATGTAGAAGAGGAATATTTGACTGTTAGTGTTTAGTTCATTCCCATAACTGTTTTTCCAGAAGTTTCCAGCATTTCAAAGTCTGCCTACAGAGAAGTCCCTATAAAAAATCTCTAAATAACAGAAGGACCAAGCCGAACGAGTGGGATGGACCAGGCCCTGCCACTTCCTGGCAGCAGAGCCACAAGTGGCCCTGACCCTTCACAGGCAATCACCTGCAGTGCCACGTATACAAACAGCAGGTGAAAGTAACACTAAAAGAATGTTCATGTTTTTGAATCATAAAACTTCAGGTACATACACATTAAAAATTCACACTAGGAATAGGGACTGCGCCTAAAAAGAGTGACAAGGATATGCTTTTCAAACACCAGAAATTGTTACGTTTTAAGAGGGTCATTCAGACAATGTACAATAACATTACTTTTATTCAATATATATATATTATCATGCTGTCATCTTTTCTTGAAGTGACATAGGAAAGCATGCATAGACTATAGAAGACCAAACCACAACCCCAACCAGCACCTGCTTTCAGCTAACAATGAACAGATTATCACTTATTCCAATTTATGCCTCAAATCACAAACTCACCTCTTTTTTGTTGGTTCTGTTGTGTTCTTTCCAAGGATTTCCCTATTACAAAGTTAAAACAACTATATTAAATAACACTGAGTTGACAGTAAGGAATTTAGTCTAATTTCAGATTGTTAATTGAGTCAGGGGTGCATTGTGAAAGCACTGCTAACCCAGTTACAAAGCTGTAAAGGCCTTGCCATTGCCCTTGCCAAGGCAAGCTGACACAAGTGCCCTTCACTGCTCACACTGGTGCAGTGTGGAGCTCATAAATTCGTGATTGTGCTGACAGCTACGGCAGCAGGACTCTTTCTTCTATAACAGGATTTTATGGGCTTATTATTAGATTACTTAGAAAAAAAAAGATGTTGATATGAAAAGCACTGGTAAGAAACGAGGATGAAGTGACCTGAAACTAGGTTGACTTGATTGTTTTGCCTAAATATTCTGATAAGGACTATGAAAAGCTCTTTCTGCAGTAGTGCTCATTGATTTCAAAGTACATGAAAAAAGTTACCTACAAGAGAGGTGCCCCTGTAGATACTGAACGTGGCATGGATATGAGTCTTACTCATAAGCTTGATATCAACTTTCCAAATCAGTTGTGGAAGAAAACAATACGTGTTTTTCCCTTTCCAAAAAGGAAATCACAACACGAGGGATGACAATGCTCCACTAATATCCTCTATATGAACTGCTAAGGAAATAGTAGCACAAATCTGAAAGCTTTTCAGAGCAGAGACACCATGTCTATGTTTAAGATGTTTAAGGTCAATGGATTTAAAGTTCTACTAATATTTTCATTGTTTAGGTAGTAAGGAAAAAAAATCCAGAATTTCTCTTATGATCACATTATCAGTGGTACCTAAATTGCAAGACGCCAAAACTCAGATCAATATGTTTACTTGCGGATTTCTGATTATTCTGAATTCAACTATTACAATCCTTAAAATATGAACTTGTTTGTCCATTCAGAATACTTTCTGCCCAAAACAGATCATGTGAACAGAGCTGGTTAGTAAGAACTAAATCAATGGTTGCAAGACACAATCCAAGGTGTCTGCAGCAGCGTGTGTTTGAAGGCTTAGATCAGTAATTATGCAGAACTGTATGCCACAATCTATAACATCAAATAGCATCAAATGCTCCCTAGTTAAAGCACAGTTCATACCTTTATAACATGAATAAATTATTTTCCTATTTATCAGTTTCAGTGTTTGGAGACAACAAATCTACCTTAAAAAGAAAGCACCTTTAAGAAACGTGTGCTTATAATTTTATTAAGCCCATTATAAAAAGAAATACTGGGGCAGGGGATGGCAGGAGAAAAAGGGGATGAAGAGAGGTTATACATTTGAGATACAGTTTTATTATTGTTATTATTTACAAATTGAGTTATAGAAATCAATACAAAATTACATATACAACACACAGTTCTTTGGATGGCATTTAAGAAATTCATGACAGCACAGCTCTAATTATTATGCTTTATATCTGAAGCAGTTTTTTTATTACACGGTATTTCACAGCTAAAAGTAGAACTGAAACAAGGTTTTGAGAATAATCAAATGAAGAAGTGAGAAAATGTGCTTTGAATTTTCATGTTGAGTAATACAGGAAAAAATAACAACAAAGGGAACTAGTACTGCATTAGATTGTTGCTGTTGGTTAAAGGGAAAAAATACATAAGATCATTACCTCATTATTTTTTGTTCTTCCTCCATCTGTTCCCTGACCTGTTGCAATTCTTTGATCAGTTCAACATCTGTGCCATTCACCCAGGTGTAGACCACATCAATTGGCATGGGCAAACACAGCCTACATAATTCAAAGGAAAGCTACATGAGCTGTTTAATATTACATTACAAGTGTTCATGGCATCCTACAATAGCAATTTCTGTCTAACAACAGAAATACTTGGTGTTTGGACTGCAAACAATACAAAGCAAAAAGCCTCTGTTTAGCTATATATATCGTGTCTTAATTATACACAAGCCTTTGACAAAACAGCACAGGCACAAACCAAAACCACAAACTGGCTATAACACTTCAGTAACTAAAGGAAATCTTAGCTTTATGCTCTGAATTTCACCTACATAAACCTATAACCCAATTCCTTCAAACCCATCAAATATTTTACAAGTCAGCACCAGCATCCAGCCACATTCGTTATTCACCAACTACATTAGATTGGACAGCATGAAGTATTATGACTTAAATCATACTTGCTGTTATTTAATTGCACAGAGCCAACAAGATCTCAGCAGGACCAGGTCTCTATCCTAGCAATGTCTCTTAGTTATTATTAATAGACTGTTTCATAAACCAAAAACTTAATTTGGGTACAAGAATTCAGACTCCAGACAAAGCAGATAAATTAGTTCTTGACACAACTGAATATCCTGGAGCTATTTCTGGAGAGCTGCAGATTTCCTAATATACCCAAGGCAGAAGAAATAGGTTTGGAATCTTTTTTCTATTTTTGAATGATAATCTCCTCTCCAAGGCCTAAGGTCCACTGCTTTGTGACAGCAGGTACTCCAGGCTGCTACCATAGATGAACCTCTCAGTCCCAGAAAGCAGGAGGCTGCCCCAAATATTATTTTCAAAAGTTCCAGTGTCAAGCTATTTAACATCTCCCTAAACTGTAGATGGCCTAGCAAACGCTGAACACTTGTCTAATGCTGAGATATGTGGGGTCATGCAATGATGTTTTCCAAAGGTGTTCCCTCTCCACCCACTGTGTCGCCCAAAAAGCATTCAAATCGAGGCACAGCTTGCAGGCAATATCTCACCCACATTCCCCTGCACAGCACGCCAAGCAACTTCCACCCAGCTTCATTTTCTACTGGCTCAGATTCAGTAACTGAAGCACAAAATTTGGTAAAAGGTCAGCCAGTAGCTGGTCACAGCACAACAGACAGGAACATTTCGTCCTCAATTTCGTCCTTCTCTATAGAAGTTCATAACACAACAGTTACACAAGTTAATGGAGCTATGACACAAAGAATAACAGTGGGTCATTCTGGGACAGTTTGAACACCTGAGCAACAGTGCTGCCTTCCCCAGAAAGTCTCTCTCACCTCTGACATGTAACACTGTGCAGAAGGCTACCCTCTCAACTGGCAAGAAAAAAAAGTCAATTTACTGAATACAAATAATCCTCTAATCAGTTGTTTCACCTCTTTCCCCAGAAATGACTAGCTTCTTGTCCATTAACAAGGCATGTTTTGAACTAAAAAGTTCTCCACGGGAGTAGAAATTCAATGGCAGTAGCTCTTCCAGCTTTTCTACATTTGTTGTGATCAATTAAATTACTGGTTTGAATGTTACAGCTAGGAAAGGAGTGTTTCAGGTGGAAGCTACTGACACAAGCCAGCAGATTTCCAAAATGCCCAAGCCTCAGTCTTCTGTGCAGAGTTTATTTATCCAGGCTTCACTGAAGAATGTAGTATGTCCAAAATAAAAGCCTGAACTCCAACTCCTTCAATGGTATGAGGCAATTCTGACTTCTGTGAAGCCTCTCTCCAATTCATAATTTATTTAAAGGGTGTCTATGCAACAGCACATATAACTATGTAATTTGCTATGCTATTGTCACATGCAGTCAAATGTTTATAAATTCCAGAGGAAAGGCATTTTCGGTCAGGTGCAGGTATCCCAACTCTGAATTAACTCTGGCATGGCAAGCTCACTATTCACTACCAGTGGCAATAGAGAAAGACCAGTAAAAAAACAAGTGAACTGTTTGCAGATCCACTAGTCCAACCACTTTAAGTTTATCCAAATACTTAGATGAATTTTCTTAACGCATTTTTACAGCATCCATTGTTTCAGAAAGTTTATGAAACATAATAATAAAACCCAGATATTGCAAAATTCAATTTATTGCTTCCAATTGGGCTACGTAACACTTTTAAGACTTTACCTTTTTGGGCTTTGTCAAAGCTTTCTGGATGGTTTCATGGTTTCTTAAATAGTATTGAGAATTTATATTTTGACAGGTATGTAGGGGAATTTTGGTTTAAAGTGAAAAGGAACAGGAGAGCCACTTCAGCAGTATGGTTCTCAAACACTATTTTTCACGTAGAGCCTTTTACAAACATTTGAAGGTCAGAAAAAAACCAAAAACTGTCTCCCTCAAATTCTGTAGCTGTGTTTCTCCCTCATGTGGATTTATACATGTGGTCTTCATCAAAAACACCAGTCTGGCAAACAGGTCAAGCCCAAGATGAACTGAGTCAATTTACTAAATACAACTACCCTTCTAATCAGTTATTTCCCCTTTTTGAGATGACCAGCTTCTGGTTCATCAATAGATGCAAATCAAAGCACTCTTTGATTCCAAGTGGGAATTATCTTAACACCTTTCTAGAGAAAATCATCAGTTTTTCCATTTGCTAATGATTGTAATATCAGCAAACATGGACTTTGGAAACTTCCTTGGAGACTACTAGACAAGTTAATTAAGTTGAGGCTTGCTGTGGATAGTCTTTTACATTTTTCTCTTTCAAAAATGTACATTTTTTACTTGCAAATCTAAAAACATCAATAGGATCCTGCTTGAAGGCAAAGGCAGAGCCACCAGCTCCCCCAGATGGGACAGGATGCACACCTGCTGGGAAGTATTTTCCATATCCATGATGTGTTTACATATGAGAACCATGTTCACAGCCAAGATTGCAGTAAGAAGACAAACCTCATTGTCTCCACCCCCACTGCTGCTGAAGGAGCACAGCAGACTCTGGATCTCCTCCAAGCTGCCATATGGTCCTTGCTGAGCCTCTTTATGAACAAGGTACGTCTAATCTCCTCACTGTAAACCTCCCAGCCCTCCTGCCTGTTACAGCTCTGTAACTAATGCACCAACAGCAACTCACCTGTTCCGTTGGTATTCCTGTTCCCTAATTTGTGCATCTTTTCCTCTCTCCAGCCTCACTCAGCTCAACAATTAATGGCTGGCCAACCACTGATAGCTCTCACTTGCTGTACCATACTGAAATCAGTCTGTACATTTTAAAAGCTGAGGATTGTTCCTTCACATTTTCTTTCCGTACATATTTTGGAGTTCTAAATATGACTTGGTCACATCCTGGAATAGCAAAGTTACACTTCAGCATTAACTAAAATACAGAATTTGCATGTAGAGTAATAAAATACAGTTCTCATCCAAGACACTCGTGCACACAACTCCATTATTTAGTTTCTTTCTCTCCCTTTTTATTTTCATATCAAACCTAAGTCTTCAAAAATGGTTTTGGATGAGATGACTTGGTAAAAAGCCTTGGAATTTCTACTCCACTGTCTCAAGCTATGTAAGAGCCTGGGCAATGTAAGTACCAAGTTTAGCAGCTGATGTGACTACCTGTAAAGTGCAGCAGTTGAGATGCCAAGGGTGTGCAACAGGAGGGAAAAGCAAACCAAAACAATGGCTAAACTTCAAGGCAAAACAAGAAAAATTCCTTGGTCTGGCAGAGAAGAGCGTTCAACAGGTGTCACTAACGATGTTCTCAACATCAGTCTTTTTATGTGATGAGCTTTTTCAGTTTATACTCATAAGGACCTTGCCCACATACACAAATCTGTCTACATTTTACACTGAGGTTCTCTATAGAAGTTCGTAACACAACAGTTACACAAAAATAGAGATGTTTACCTGCAAAGCTCATAGAAAATAACACTATTTAAATTCAGTTGAAGATACATTAATATTTCCTAAAGGCCATGCAGCTTTTACTTTCTGTGAAGCAGTGGATCTGCTTTACTTCCCAACCAACAAGATTCCTGTTATCCAATTCTGAATAATGTTCTCTAACACTAAAATAAGAACTGATTAAAATCAATGGATAAGGTAGATTCAAAACTGGAAGTCCACAGTCCCCAGTTTATGCATTCTGCTTTCATCTGTCATCCTTTGGAAAATAGGGGAGAGGGGTACAAGATGAGATTATAAAATTGTATAGCATTCAATGACACCACACAACGTACTTTTACAGAGTTATCTCACACCAACTAAAGCATGACAAATTGATCTGATGATTTCTCCTGTCTCGTGACTCAACAAACCTCAAGGCAGATTAAAGCATCTGCTTTCACGGTTGGTTTTTTCCCCAGTCAAGTGTATCAATGTTAAGAGTCAGATAACTTCTTAGTAGCTTTCTTCCACCTACCAATTCACAGTCCACTGACTTCCCGAGCAAGAGACCCCAGGCTACTCCCACACAAACCATGAAGCCACAGGAAGTCATGTAGCAGTTAACACAACTGAAACAAATGACCCATATGACTTGGTTTCTAATTTGCTGTGAGAGGTTTCTCCCATGCACTCAGCTTTTAAAAGCTTCTTACTAGCTTTGTGGCTTCTCTGCTAAATAATGTTACTCATGAAACATCGTGGAAAACTTAAGGTAAATGAA
This sequence comes from Myiozetetes cayanensis, assembly GCF_022539395.1. Classification (NCBI taxonomy): domain Eukaryota; kingdom Metazoa; phylum Chordata; class Aves; order Passeriformes; family Tyrannidae; genus Myiozetetes; species Myiozetetes cayanensis. The sequence goes on along the minus strand of NW_026087521.1, from coordinate 56,000,776 downwards.
AAATAACTTTTCAGAACACTGAAAGTTGGAATTTTAAGCACACAGGAACAGTACTTTTTCTACCTTTATATAGAAAACGTGTCATGTCCTCCCTTTATTGTTAGCATCGTCACCATTTTGATGTTTCATTAGAGACGGGATGATTAAATCACACTTAGAGTGTAAACTCCATTATATGACTAGAGCTTCCAAATGTCAAACATCTTCCAAAATAGGAGATTATGCACTGACTATGTACTAATTTTAAATCATTAACTTGAAAATTTGCTGCAGATTTAGAGTCCATACATTAAGGTCCTACTCAACAGGATGTTATTTCATCTAAAATATTTTACTTAAGTAATTAAAAATTCATTGAACAGTAAAATGTGCAATATGTCAAGTGCAGGTAAAGCTCACCGATTCTGAAATGATTTGCCAGCAACGTTGTCTCTGTATGAATCAAACATAACATGATACTGGTCTCTACTCCACTCCAAGACAACCTGCAAAGAAAAAAAAAACAAACAACACAAAACAACTTGATGTCACCACCTTCTAAAGTTAGACACTAATTTCTCTTTTTGAAATGTTTAACCACTATCAATCTAATTGGAATTGATCTATGCATTAATGTACAACTGACCAGATCACAATCCCAAATAAGTTGTTACACCGAGTCAGCAATCAGACCTAGAACTGAAGAGCCCACTTAATTTAAACAAACTTTGTTTTGCTTTGCATGAAAGGATTTCATGATTTACAAACACTTTTTAAACTACTATTTATTTAGGTTACCTCCCCTTTGTCTCCAAAAATTCAGGAACGTTTTCCCAAAACTGAGACCTAAATCAAGCATATTTCAATACAAGCAGATAACCCCTAACACACACACAGAGACCTGCATAGTTTTGCTCATCTTCCTTTCTATTCTCATACAGGATATATTGAAGTATACACACCTCTGAAATGTGAGCACTGCAAACAGACAGGCCAGCCCATACCAAATTAGGTGAAATGACCCAGCTACAGACTTAAAACACAGCAGTTCTTTCCAACAGAAGTAAAGTCTTACACTGCATCCCAACTAACCCAACAGTACAGTATTTCTGCAGGTTGCAGCCCCTCTTCCATCCCTGCCATCCCCCTTTAGCTTGATGTGAGTTCACCTGACCCCACAGTGAGCCAAGTCACAGCTAAATCAACAGAAAGATGAACCTTCAAAAAACCAGAGCACTTGATCTTCCTCTACTTGGTTGTTGGAGCAGATGACAAATGGTGGTGACAAACACACAGCTAATATCTTTTAAAGGGAAAGTCCAACCTTAAAAACTACAGAAGCATCTTGTGCTGTTTTAGAGAAGAAAGCACAGTGACTAATTTTACTGGGGTAAATACATATTTGTATATAGTGGATGGTAAACAAAAACAAAAACCAAACCAAACAAACAAAACCCCCAAAACAACACAAAACCAGAAAAGGATAATACTTATTTACACCACTCTTCCTAGATATAAATTTTACTAATGCTTATTTCTTGTATTATAGGAACTATGAAATATACTATTTCTCTAAGGTAGGGTTCAAAGCCATAACATAAACCTTCCTCCCTTTTCTGAGGATACACACCTCTCTACCATGATTGACAGTAAAGCAAATTAAAGCCTTCTAGAGAGCAGGGAAGCTCCATCATGTGCCTGGCTGACAAGTGCACGCACACACAACTCCTGCCAGAGCTGCAAATGGTCTCTGTAACCAAGATCACATCAGAACACTTCCATTCTCCTCACACAAAGCACATGTATTTCCCAGGTAGGCAAAAAAATCTCCTTCCTTAAATACCAAGGTCAGGAATTGTCTTAAAAACACACCATTATACTTTTTTTATGCACGAGTCATTACGTCCTTCTGCCAAATACCTGGTTTAATACAGTACACACTAAAAGATCGTATCCACGTGGAAACTTTTGCTACTACTGACAGTGATGAACTGGCACACACTGATCTGCTTCTAGAAGAAATACAGAAGTATTTGAGCAAGACTGTAATATATTATATGAATAATATGGCTCTCCAGAAGAAAAAAATAATTAACATTCAAGCCTTTGCCTTTGGCATTTGTCTAACTATAACCAGAAAGGACCGAGGGCAGATCTCTTAGAAACATATTACGAAGTTAAGCTCTTCCTACCTGATACAATTTTTTCCTGCAACTGTTTCCTCCTGACACCTTATTTGTCTTGCAACAATGCCTGGAGGCTGCCTTAATTTTAAATACTGATATTATAAAACCACAAGGGGAACATCAAAAAACAAAGGGAAGGACACCGCCTATTAGGAGATACTGTATCAGATATGTGATAACAGTGGCTCAGGCATGTTCTGGCTATAAAACTTTTTTACAAAGCTGATCAAAGTGTTCTTATAACCAAACTGTCCTAAAACTTAAAGTTCATCTTACAACTAGGTTGCAGCATTGGTTTAGACATGGCTACCTTGTACGTTTTTGGATAAATATTTCTGAATCACACCCAGTGCCCTGATATTTTATTGAGCTCAAGTTTTTACTTGAAATGAAGCTCATTTTCAGCTTCTGGCTGCACAGATATCGTTACCAATCTCAAATTATTTGCCCTAACCATCCATTTTTACTTCACTGATATTACTGATATTAGCATGAATCTAAGAAATCAGACCTAATATTGCCTACTAGGACAAAAAGCTGGCTCTGGGGGTGGGGGAAAAGCAGAACTGAAGATGCTGCTCAGACACCAGGGTCTGATAAGCACTGCCTCACACTGCTTTTTATTGCTTGAGTTCACCACAGATGGCTAAAAATGGTTGAGTCGTTCATTTCTAGAAAGACTTCTTGGTTTCATTTTCCAAACTGTTTTATAATTTTTATTAGCTGCTGCCTTACAGACTCTGTATGGGAGAAGTGTTTTACATTCCCACTATTGTTGCCAGAAGACTTTAACAGTGTTCGTTCTCACAAGCCTAGTCTCCCTATTGAACTACCACTGTTTACCAACGTACAAAGGCAAAAAGCAAAATGCATGCAAACATATCTTATCCAGGCTAATTTACCATCATTATGGGAAGAAAAAAAAAAAAAAGTTTTATGTATTCCTGTATGGCCATTCTATAAAGGGTGCAGGTTTTGTTGGTGTTTTAGCTTGGTTTTGTTTATTGGTTTTGTTTCTTTTTAAACATTGCTAGTTACTTTTCTTTTTTCTTAACGTATAATTTGGAAAATCTACTCTTACATGAATTTACCAGTTCTTTTGCTCACTGCCTAAACAGTATCTAAGCTTTCCAAATAGCTTTAAAGGGGTTGGAAGCATCAAAGTTAGTAAGAACATAATTCTGAGCAGTGATTTCAACTTATGCTCACCAAAATCAACAAAAACTTGGACAACTACTGAGGCAATTTTAAAAACCTTCAAAGTTCTATGGTATCCTAAAGTTGGGTTTAAGTCCCCATTCTGAAGAGATGCAAAACTATACTCAGTTTCACAGCACCAAACTAAGTTGATAATCATGTACAGACAGATGCCTAAGAGTACTATATAATTACTTAATTTGCTGATGGCTTTGAAGTGTCCTGGGAACTTGTGAACCCTGCAAGAAAGCAGAGATGAAGTACTTTATGTAAAGAAGATGTACTGATACAAAAAATAAAGTTCCAGTTGTGGCACACTCTACAGTTTCAGATAATACTCCTTATGGCTCTTCTTTTTTCCCTCTGTATCTGAAAGAGTCAATCAAAATAAAACAGAGAAGAAACAAAAGAAGGAGGAAAGAAAAGAGGAAAAAAAAAAAAAGAGAACAACTTAGGAATCAGGAAATTCCAGTCTGTTTGCATTTAACACTGCCATCCTTTTAGACTGACAAAAATACTTGAATTCCCTGAATCCTTACTGTATTCTCAAACACCACACTGAAGTAGGAATGGGTCTTTCCTCTCCGGATTCTTTTACTGATAACTTCCCAAAGACGTGGGGCAATACAAAATAAAGCTTTAAAATATACATCTGTACAAAATCATATATAGAAAAAGGGTAAGTTACACTGCATCATTTACAAAATAACGCGGGCAAACTGAGTAACAAGTAGCGAGCAAAGCAAGGCAGAGTCCGATGAACTGCAGGCAGCTCGGAGGGAGGATACACTTAACTCCTTAAATTCCTGAAGGGAGAAAGATTCTGTCACTCCCAGTCGCCGTGTGAAGGTTGCATCCAGCACAGGCTTTACGAGACTCAAACAAAAACACAGCACTAATAAATCACCCGATAAGTGAAGTGGAAAAAATTGCACAAGACCAGCCAGCAGCAGCCGGTTCGTGTCACCTCTGCTCCGCCGGGCCCGTCAGACCCCACCTATCACCCCTCGGGGCACCCACCGGGAGAGCGGCCCCGCCGCCCAACAGGTGGGAACACGGCGGGCCGGGCAGCAGGAGCTGCCGCGGGGCTGCGCTCCCACGGGATGCGGGATGGAGCCATTCCCAGCGCGGGGCACGGCGGGCCCGCACAGCGCGAACGGCGCCCGGCGGGCGGGGCGCGGCGCTGTCACCGCACGGGCCACGGGGTGCCGGCCGGGGGACCCCGCTGCTCACAGACAGCACCACCGCCCGGCTCCCCAGAGGAGAAACGGCCCCGAACCGAGCGCCGCCGCGGCCCCCGGGCCGTGCAGCCGCGGGGCTGCGCCTCCTCCGCCGGCACCGCACGGGGGGACGGAGGGGAAGCGGGGCAGCCACGCCGTACTGACCTCCCCGAACTGCAGGGCGGAGACGATCATGAGGACGAGCCCCCCGAGGCAGAGGCAGGGCCCATACCTGTGCGACAGGCAGGTATAGGTCTGGCGCTGCAGGAGCTTTAGCAGCATGGCCCGCCGGCGGCCGCCGCCCCGCACGGCGCTGCCCGGCCCGGCCCGGCCCCGCTCCGCTCCTCCCTCGCCCTGCGCGGGCCGGGGACGGGGCCCGCCCACAGCGCGCCCGCCCCGCTTCCGGCAGCGCCGCGGCGCCGCCTGGCGGCGGACGGGGAGCGGTGCGGCCGGCCCGGCCCCGCTGAGGGAGCGGCGAGACCGCCCCAGCCCGGCGATGCTGGGCTGGACCGCGCTGGGCTGGACCGCGCTGGGCTGCTCCCCCTGGACAACTACTGAAGCAATTTTAAAAATTTAAAAAAACCCCGCTGCCGAGCACGCGGGGTTGCAGCCGAGAGGCATCGAGAGGAGCAGATGGATTCTCCCCCTCGGCCCTAGTGAGGCCACAGCTGCAGCGCTGTGTCCAGCTCTGGGCTCCTCAGCACAAGGAAGACAAGGAGCTGCTGGAGAGGGACCAGCAGAGGGCAACAAAGAGGAGCAACTCTCTTACAAGGAGAGACTGTGGGATCAAGGCCTGTTTAGTGTAGAGAAGACTGAGAGGGATCTCATCAATGCATATCACTGTCTCAAAGGCGGGTGCCAAGGGGATGGTGCCAGAGTCTTTTCAGTGGTGCCAAGCGACAGGACCAGCAGCAATGTCCGTAAACTAAAGCACAAGAAGTTTCATCTCAACATGAGGAAGACCTTCTTTACATTGAGGATGGCAGGGCACTGGAACAGGCTGCCCAGGGAGGTTGTGGAGTTTCCCTCTCTGGAGATATTCCAAACCCACCTGGATGCGTTCCTGTGTCACCTGCTTCAGGTGGCCCTGCCTTGGCAGGGGGGTTGGACTGGGTGACCTCCAAAGGTCCCTTCCAACCCTAGCAATTCTGTGACTCTGTGACTCTTGGATTTCATAAAAATACAGTCAAGCTACATGCTGAGGTTTAATTTAAATGTTCTATTGCATGTTTTGGCACAGAAATAAAGTGCAGGGATGGGTTCATGGAACGGGAATGAGTAGGCTAGAGAGGGTTATTCGTGGACTTCTTCAAGAATAGCTCTGGAGGAAAGAACATGAAAACAAGAAACTAGTTAGCAGTCACTAGCTGACAGCACACTCTGTAAATCCTTAATCTGCATCAGTCTGGTTTCTGCTGTGAAGTTCAGCCATCTACCTAGGACACTGCTGGTATCACCACTGACAAAAATTGCATCAGGCAGAGGCACTTCTGGTTACCAGAGCAGAAGGATGTGGTGTCATAGGCACTCATGAGGGGCCTAAAGACAGTAGCACCTATCTCTGTAGTCTATCCCTGCACTGAAAGTTCCGAGTATTTATTAAAAGTCCCTGCAGTGACTTTTCTGAGTAACAAACATCTCCCTGTGTGAAGTAACAATACTCTACCACTTCCAGAAGTTTGTCCTAGTATATTTACACAGTTGGTTATGTGAGAGGACTACACCTGGCTGTACTTTAAGAAATAGCCAAGAGTGCACAGCTCTTTGGCACAGCTCTCCCAGGCCACTGAGCCCCCATTTCGATTTACTTTTTGGGTGTCACAGTATTTCTCCAAGGGCCATAAATCAGGATTGCAATTTCATTAGAAAATTGCTGCCTGTAGAGTCTTAGAGCCCACCACTCAGTGCTGTGTTCCTCCTCCTTACTGTGTGTTATCAGCCTGATTAGCCCTTCATAATAACCCAGCCCTCCACTTCTTGGTGTGCAGAAGCCTCAGCTAAGCTTTTGTCACAGCCAGCACTTTCTCCTCACGTCTTCTTCCTTCACAAGCCTCAGCAAGGTGCCAAAGTACTACCCTGGGGGAATATAATCTTTACATATTTGCTGGTACTTCCCTCACCCGCCCCTCCTGCTCAAGCAGTGTGTTATTATTACTGAACTATTATTACTCGGCTATTAGTATTGCACTGCAGCATCTCGTTACCACCACCTACAGCACTGTGGCTGCAGTACTAGTGATGGCCTAGTATTCTGAGTCAGCAGACCGAGGTTTTTACTGAGAACTGAAGTACAGTGTATATGCAAATTATGACAAAAAAACCATAATTTCTGGTCAATAATACAGCATAAATGCAGAAATGGACTACAGTGTGCTGAAGAGATGAAGCTGAGAGACATAACACCAAAGTAAAGAAGAAAATCAGTTAAGGGAAACTGAATGACTTCAAGACCTAGATTAATAATTAGTGTTAAGTGTGGGATGATACATTTACACAGACTAATAAACGCTTCCATATGATACCGATGTGATAAAGCCATTAAAATTCACATATTATTCAATTTATTTAATTAGGTATCAGCCAAAGTATTCCAGTAGATACAGAGATATAAAAAGCTCTGAACAAATCACGATGGGACTATATCTGACCTTGTTTGTGGAACACTCACGTTCAACAAATACATATTTAAACTGAAATAGGTGCATGGAAAGGAACAACTAGATCTTTCCTTCTGAAAAGACACTAAAAGATTTTGACTTGTTCACTTCACAGGAATGAAGATCAGAAACCTATTTAAACTAAATGCAATACCATCACCAGGTTAAAACAAAATAAAGGAAAACCCAAAACAAAAAAAAAAAATGCAAACCAAAACAAACCCAAACCCAAACCAAAACAAAAAAGGTTCTGGCATATACTTGAAATAGGAATTGTAGGAATACCTATCAAGATAGCTGAGCCAGCTTGTGATAAGAGACAGGCCTCTATACTCCAGATGCTTGCCTATATTCCCATTTTGCCATAGGCTCATACACTCTTGCCATCTTCAGTCCATCGAAGGCTTAATTATTCCATACAACAGAGAAAGAGAGATGCTCAGTCTGGAGAAGAGGACACTCAGGAGGGATCTCAATGCTCTCTACAACTATTTGAAAGGAAGTTGTAGTGAGGTGGGGGGCAGCCTCATCTGCCGTGTCTCAAGTGAAAGGACAAGAAGAAATGGACTCAAGTTGTGCCAGGGAAGGTTCAGATTAGATACTAAAAAAAAAATTTCACTGATAGAGTGGTTAGGCACTGGAATAAGTTGCAAGTGTTCGAGTCACCATCTCCGGAAATGTTCAAGAGGTGTCTGGACGTGGCACTTGGGGATACAGTTAGGGGTGATTATGGCGGTGCTGGTTTGGCGTTTGGGCTACATGGTCTTTAAGGCCTCTCCCAACCTTGATGATTCTGTGGTTCTATGCAAGGCAGAAAATGGATGAAAACAAAGCCACCCTTAACTTGCTAATTAATTGCAAGCTAATAAGGTACACATAGTAGACACAGGTTCAAATCCCTTTCGAGATGATCTTTACATATACTTAAGGGCCTTGCCAAATCATTATCCATGTGTACCACTGGGCTTTTGGAATAATCTACTTGACTGTAATCTAAATAAGCAGTCAAATAGTTATAAACACACTTTATCTTGATCCTGATTTTCTACAAGTTGCCTTCACCAACACTTTCTCTTTCTTAGGTCTTAAAAAACTCTGAATTTGTGGTATTTTTCTCACTACAGTTAGACCTTTCTAAGAGGGGGTAGAAGTTACTTTAAAAAAGAAAGGTTTACTTTCTCTCAAGGGCAGTGGAGATCCTGTAATATTCAAAAGCTCGAGGAAGGCAGAATTTGCTACTGAATATGGTAGACTTGTCCAGTAGCAGTTCTTTCCAAATCTTTCACATTCTAATTTGCTGGGAATGGAGAACGGTAAGAACTAAACATACAAGGCAATAATGTGATTATCTTTGTTTGAGGCAGAAGAGCAGAAGTAATCAACGTAGCATCTCAAGCTTCCCTGTTAGCCAAGGATAACATTCACTGTACATTCCATCAATCTTGCACAGAGAATATCATCATAGGTTTCCTGTGTTCATTGTTGCATGGTCTTTTTCACAAACATGAATTAATCTTATAGTACCTCTGAGAAGCAAATATTACTGAGCACAAAGGTAAAGACAAAATCCAGCAAGTTGGATGCCTACTTCCACTTTAGGACTGAGTTTTCGCAGTACAGGAGCTAACTGGTAGTACTCTGAAGGCTCAGCAGTTTGCTCTTAAGGACTTTGGTTCCCTTTGTGAATGCTTTGAACTTCTGAGCATTCAGAGGTCTCTCAAGTCATGCAAGAAAAAGTTAAGAACGGAGAAGTAATGACTTGCCTGTGGAGAATTTGTTTGAAGTAACTTGGCTATCATCAGATGAGTTTTGCAGTGGAGACAGGGGCCACTTTGTATTTACTTACTGTAATGATGCAGCCATCATTTCTATTCCTGCCCTATTCACTATGTAGATCTACAGTAGATGTACTAAGAACTTTCTTTAAATCCTAGAAGTTCTTCTACACAGCTATGAACAGGTTTGCCCAATGAACTGAAGAATGGAGAGGAGAAAAAAAGCAGCCAATTATTTTCCCACTCATTCTTGTAATGTATTGTATTTTCTGTGCACCTAGGAGCCAGCACAGGATGTTGTAGAGGGCTAGGCCCTAAACAGCAATCAAAACAAACTGGTGTGCTTGGCAGTATTTTGAAGGGCTGCATGAGCACTCTTTATGGAAAGAAAATGGGAGAGAATAGAGCCTTCTAGTACTTCTCTCCCTGCCCCTCCACCCCTAGAAAACATATAATATCTATGCTTTAGAAATTTAAATCAGTAGCCTTGGGAACATTGGAATTAATAAATTCACAGCACTGTGAATTTGGTAGTACTCGTATCTATCAAATACAATAATTAAATCACATTAGTCACTCAGAAGATAAAAGAGTAAAAGACAGTGACTGAGCAGTATTCTATCCTTCAAAACATAATCCCATTTTTACTCACCATTTATAGAGCATATTACTGAGTCTTTGATAAGACTCAATGCCACTGACATTACCTCTAAAGCAGAGATTGAATACAAGTGATTAGTTTCTGAGAGATGGCGTTAGACCTTGATGCCTTGTCTTGTAATGGATTATCTCTTAATCAGTCTGCAGTAATTTTAGCCTCAGGAGCAAATGCATTCTAATTATATGCAGCTAGTGAGAGTTTTCACTTAGTACTCCAGCAAAAGTGGAAATTTTTAAATTGTGCTGAATACTTCAGTACTTTTGAAAATCCTCAGATGTTCAGCTCCCAACCCTCTGGACAGGTAGGCAAGGAACATTTATGACTTGTTACTTGAAAATTTTGTTGATAGAATATAAAATCTTTTTTTTTTCTTCAGGAAATAAAAAAATATTACCTCTTAAACATCAGGCAGTTCCCACCCTTTCCACTTCTTTTTTATTTGTAGAGATACTAGAAAGGATACTTACAAAAATCTGAAGATCCTGGCTGGAAAACATGAGATATAACTGAAGAAAAAAGGAAAACGGTAATACCTTACAAACAGACAAGAAAACAGCGCCTAGGGAGCAAAGGACTGGAACAATGCCATTTCACAAATCTCTGAAAGTGAACATCTAGATGAAGCTGAGGCAGCATGTGCACCTGGCAGCACAATCAAATTTTCTAAGCGTAATATTCACCAACATTTTACTCTGAAAGATCTGTTATTTCCTGAGCACTTCAAACTAAAATAACAAATGCTTGCAGAAAGCCAGAAGAAACCTTCTGAAACTCTGCAGAATCTGGCATCTGCTCTTGGTTTTGGTTGTTTGGGGGCTTTTTATTGTTGTTGTTGTGGGGGTTTATTTGTTGTCCTTGGTATTCTTTATGTAAGCCTTTGCTTTTTAAAGAGATATACTCTTAGCAATGGTCAATGACAATTTAAATAAACTGTGGCCTTCAAACCAAATCATATCTTTATGTCTGTTTCTAAAGTCCCTAATGAAGTGGATGAAAGATCCTGGACAATCTGCCCAAGGCATGATTTGATATACATAATATATATTAAGAAAATACGTTACATAAGTATAATCTTATTTTTTAAATATTAAATTTCATCATGCTTTCGAAAAGTAAACAATTAGAATTCATTATCCTTGATATTCAATTATCACTTTGTACTAGAGTATAACCGAATAGAACAGAACAGAATTTCTCACAGTAAAGTCTAGTTCTCTGAAGTGTTTGATTATTCTAAAGAGTAGAAAAGTATTATTTTTTATTTTAACACTAAAAACACAGGGCTTTCAGTACACCGATGCCATTGTTACAGCATTGTGCTGGAATTTGCATTTCTTTTCTTAATCCTGCCAAGTTGTAATAGCACAGGGGACAGACTGTATAGATTAGATAATTAGAACGGGCAGGGTGGTCTTTTAAATCCACTCAGCAGCACACAGCAGAAAAAAATGGAGGTGCCCTTACTGATGAACAGTGATCAATGAGATTTTGTGGCTCTATCAAATAGCAGGCACCTTTTACATTGCAGTAGTAAGATGAAGACTCAGAACATTAAAAGAACACCTGATTTTGGTTAGTTATCTCTCAATCATCTGAAATGGATCACAGTATCAGACAGAAGGATTAAAATATATAAAGGACCTCTTCAGGATGAACAATTTCTTTTGTTGCTTGGAAATGTATTTTCTATGTTTAAAAATGCTTAAGAGACTACTAAGAGAGTAGAGTGGAAATAATTACTACAAGATCTTTTTGGAAAGTTGTATTAATTGTTGTTCTTCATATGTATTTTATTTCAGAACACAGAATCACAGAATTGTTTAGGCTGGAAAATGCCTTTAAGACAATCAGTTCCAACCATTTACCCATCTCTGACAGTTCCACCAACCATGTTCCTAAGTGCCTCATCTACTTATCTTTTAAATATCTCCAGGGATATCTCCAGTATCTCAGTGCATCCTATTGAACAATACTGTGCCTCTTTCACTTTATTGTAAGTTATTATTCCCCCATACTAAACTTTACATATGTGATGGGAATTCATCATGATTTCTTTATTTTCATGTATCCTACACCCGCAGTGAATTACTCTGCTATCCCCAGAAAGAAAAAGACTTGGAATTCCTGCCCCATGAGCCTCCATGGAACAACCTGAATCCCATAAGGCCCACACAGGGAGAAGGACCGAGGAGGGAGGTTTTCTCTAAAGGGATGGTGACAGGTGGCCCTATGAGATGGAGCAACCCCCTCAGGTGGGTTCTAATGGACATCCTCTGGCTGCTGCTGCCTATGGCACCACTTCCCATCTCCCACTGAACCCCGACAGTGGACTGCAAAGGTACACAGCTTGAACCACTGGAGAACCTGAGGCCTCTGTCTGCCGCTGCCATTTGTGAGTGTGAAGGAGCTGGTACAGACAAGACACACGGTCTTTTCTCTGGGATACTCAAGTTGAGCACCAGCTTTTCCTCAATCCAAAGTTCCTCAAATAAATAAGAAGCTCCAATAGGTTATCGCAGTGCTCGTGGCAAGCTACAAAGCTGAGGATTTGCTTATGCCTCATGATACTGATTTCACTGCATTTTTACTGAACAAGAACAATCCCTCTGCCTTTATTCCATATCTGTTTGGGGTCTTAAAAGAGTTGCTATGCAGCACAAACCTTTGCTATAGAATAACTATGAAGGACATGGACAAAGGCCATGAAAGGATGGAAAGCATAGTTTGTTAAAACTGAAACGATGAAATTGGACACAATATTTAGGTTTTGTAAAATTACATTTTACTATTTAAGTGTATTTTTTACATTTTTATGAGCTTGAATCAAGCAGTTTCAACATGAAGAGATTTCCTAATATTATCCTGAAGCACATGTAACTATTTGGCCTTTTTAGAACTTGGTGTCAGCTGTGTCCAGTCACAAAAGAAAGTTTATGAGAGAAGCAAATAGTAATTAGATGTCAGCAATGTGCAAAGCATGGTATACACAGGAAGAAAAAGTTGAGTGCCCTATATTTAGCAAAGTGATGCGATAAAGGCAGACAAACCAACATCCCCCAATTGTTATGGCAGATCTAGATTAACACATAGAAATAGGATCTGATTTTTCAGCAGTGAGTACTCCCCATTTGTAGGAGGTTTTATGTTGGATGTAGCACATCATTAGCCACTTCTGATTTCTGATATTTCTGATAGCTCATCCTAAGACTGATCAACTTCTCTCAGTTTAGACTCTGAGTCCTTTAATCCCTTTGCATCCTAATTGGCCTGAAGGTCATGGATTTCATTACTTTCCCTTACTCTTCAGCAAGCAACTTCCTTTTCACTAAAAATGTGCTTCTGCAAAAATGCACCATCAAACTTTATTAAAATCCTAAAGCCAAATTCTCCCACTAACTGCTTCAGTATGTTGCCTAACTCATTTAGAGTGAAGGAGACCAAAGTCACCGAAGAATGGTTCATCTGCAGCTAAACAGTCTCTTCCTTGCCCTTTATAGCCCAAATTAGTTTACAGCTCATGCACTCTGGAAACAAAGATTTCTCCCAATAAACACTTTAAAAAAAAAAATCACCCAAAAATTAAGTAAAAATAGAGAGTACAGTAGTTAAAAAAAGATATTTTGAGAGCTAGTCTTCTCTAGAAATTCTGAAATAAACCTTTTCACATCTCGTCATTATTAGAAGGTATTGATTCAAACCTGTCTTGCAACACAAAAAGCTTCTATTTTTTTGAGAGAGAAAGTCACAAAATTTTAACCTAGTAGTTACCCTTCTTCATTCTTAAGGGACTTGTCAATGTTTTACAAGTCATTTGACTTGTCATTTTTGAACTGTCCAATCTTTTTGACAGATGAGACATCTTTACCTGCATTTTGGTTAGACATTTATCTAGATACTGTAATCTAGATGGCTATAGAGGACCCAAAACAAACAGAGCAAAATAAACCATCTTTTAAACAGTAACATGTGACAACTACTTTATAATTAAATCACATTTCTTTTTGGAAATACTAATGTCATGCCTTTAATGCCTCACAGCATAGGACTTCACAGAAGTTGTAGATTGTTACTACTGCCATTCCAGACTTCATGTCAGAAGTGGGAATAGCTTACACATGCTTTTGTTACTGAGAGGTTACAGACACTGGTATGTGATCAAAGAGGAAGGGAAGAGATACCACAAACCAGCTTGAACTCTTCATACAGTAATCTGAAGAAGTTACAGGTAGTGTATTTGATTCTTTCTGCAAATATTCTTGTACAACCTGTGTCTGGAAATGCTTTCCTTTTTTCCAGCCAGTACCATCTTTACCACAGCAGTCCCAGCTGTTGCACAGTTCTCATACCCTCTTTCCCTTATTTCACCATATGCTGCTCTTTACAAGCAACAAATGCTTCCTCTTCTCTCTCACTTTATTCCCTGGGAAGATCAAGTTCTGCTTATGAGCACTTGTAAGTCTGTGCATTCCAAGGGGTATGTCATTATAGTGGAGTTCTCTGAATATCCAGGTCTTATTACATGTAAATAAATTGAACAAGTAATCTGGGAGAGTGAAACCTGCAGACCTTATGTTTTATGTTGTAAATGTAAACTTCTCACAGGCTTTTAGGTTTTTTGTTCTACACTGGAAGCACTTTCAAGTTAAAAGAAGGGGTAAAAGTTCTTGGAGAACAGGGAAGTAACCAACTAGAATAAAAATTTTACTTCCAATTTTATTAGGGTTTTGAATGGCCGTGTATGACAGCCAAAGCAAGCAATTAAAGATCACTGCTCAAATTATATATTGTTACTGACGACCTTCTACAATAAAATTATAAAGAAAAAGAAACATCACATGAGCTGTAATAAATGTTTACATAGCAACGAAGTGCCTTTCCTGGTGATCACCAGAGAGTAAGCTGCCACCTGCTTGAGCCAAACGTGTGTCTTTCTTTCACTCCAAATACTGTTCAGGCACTTCAAAAAGTCATGTGAAGAACTGAAATACTCAACTCAAACTTAAGAGAGATTTACTTACTACTTTCAAAACCAAAGTTAGTATAATGACTTTGCAGAACTGTGGACAAAACAGTTTTCCAAAAATGTGACTTAAATGTTGATGCAGTAAAATAGAGTCCCTTCCTCTTTCTACAGGAAACCAAAGTAGAATACCAAATTACTGACACTTAAATGTAAAATTCTACTTCTATACATACAATAAACATCAGGACATTTCTGCAGATTTTTTATTTACAAAAGAGACTAGACGTAGCGCCTGCATAGTATTTCTTTGATTTTCTGTTTCAAAGGAAAAAAACCCAAAGATACCTGATACTGAAGCATAATTAAAGAGTTTTTTAAACCAGCATATATTAGTACATCTCAAATATTAATTTAATTCAATTATTTTTGCCCCTCTAATTTAAAAAGAAATAAACCTGCTCTTTCAGCTAGAAACTTATGTCACTCCAAATTACTAGAAGACAGACTAGCTATTGAAATATTAAGTATGATTTTGTGGTTTGGTGTTGATTTTTCCCCCAAACTCTTTCTTTTGCTATATATAAAATACCTCTATTTCTGAGTAGTACAGAAGTATTAGCCAATATGAAAACGGATGGACTTTTAAAGTAATCAACTGTAAACATGAAGTATCAGTGAATTATTACACTCAAGTCATATGGAAAGAATATGAGCAACATACTACTGCCTAAAGGCACAGGGTGTAGAGTACCTCCAGTCTTAGTGGTACAACAATTTGTTTTATTACTTTTCTGTACTTGTACCAAGATACACTGTTCCAAGCAAGTCCTTTTATTAAATTTCTATCTCCCTTCCTAATAACCTTCAAAGGCATGCCAAGTACTCACCTTATACGCATCCACCACAGGGGATGTGTACCAAAAGCAAGATTCCCAATACATTTTCAGGGAGAGAGGCAGAGCGTGCCCATGTACGTCTTTGCTGCAGAACGGTGACCTTGCGTTTACATGTTAGTTTGGAAGGCAGATAACTATGAACAGTCAAAGGAAACACAAACAACCTTGACAGGTTGTCCATGGCTTCAGGTTAAGCCAAAGCAAAAATGCTGAACGTGGCATGATTTTAAATTAAACAATGGTTTCCCTCTAAGCATGTGAAAAAGTGAATCTCACGGAAGATTTGCAAATCAAGGCTACATTATGTGCTTGAAACGAAAGTCCCAGGAGGCTGAGGTGCGTACCATGCAGGGCTCCACAACAGGACCTCCAAACCCCGGGGTTTCTGAACTGGTTTGCACCTCCCGTTCCGCGCCCCGGCGAGGACCGGCTGCCCCCGGGCCGGCAAGAGGCGAAGAGCCGCTAAACGCGCACACTGGACCACTTTTTAATCCTTTTTAAAGAAGGCACAAGCCGGCGTGTCCCGCGGCCCCCGCCGAGCTCTGCCCGGCAGCACCGCACCTCCTGCTCCCTGCCCCGACAGGGCGTGAGAGGCCCCGAGAGGCGGCAGCCAGCGAGGCTGGGGCTGTGGAGAGGCTTTCTGCGCTCAGAAACTCTCCCAGGCGCTGTTTCCAGGTGTGGGTCCGCAGGGCCGGCCGTGGGCGGGGCGGGCGCTGTCCCGGGACACCGCTGAGGAGAACCGAAAGTGAAGGGAAGTCGTGGGGCGGTGGGAGATCCCCGGGGCCGCGGGAGGAGGGCAGAGACACGTGTGAGTGCTCGTGTGTGCGTCCCCCAGCTCCTCGGTCACGGCCCGTGCCTTCAGGGCGCCGCCACCGAGCCCGGCCGGGCGCTGCCGCCCCGCCGCTGATGCTGCGGGCAGGGCACTCGCCGGCGATGCTGTGCGGCATGCCCGGCGTGGCTTTCGTCCCCGCTTTGCTCGTCAGCTGGTCCTCGGCCGCCTTCATCATCTCCTATGCGATCGCCGTGCTGGAGGGGCACGTCGAGCCCCTCGTCCCTTACATCAGGTGAGGCGGGGGCGCGGTGGGAGCGCCCGAGGAGCGGGAGGAGGGGGCTGGGTGTGTGTGTGTGAGTGTGAGTGTGTGTGTGAGAGAGAGAGACACACAGGCAGCGCTTCCGAGGGGTTCCCAGTCGGGTGTGAGATCCCCGGAGGAGGAGAGGCAGTGGTGGCAGGGCCTCCCCGTGGTGGAGGGGCACGCTGTGCCCTCCCGGCACCCATCACACCTCCAGGGCCCCAGCCTCTCTGAGAGCCACAGGACCCAAACGCTGGCAGACGCAGTGGAAAAGACCTGAAACTAATTTTCTGCTGGAGCCAACGTGTCCCGAAGGCCTGATCCTAGCAAAACTTTATGATCGAGTGGTGGAAATGTAGTTTTGTTTGTATAACTCCAGAACTGGGCCAAAGTGCAGCAGATGATGGCAGGACTTGAAGCCCTGTGATGGTTTTTGCAGCACACGCATCCCCACAAACACGCATATTGAAAGTTTCAGCATAGGACCAATCAGTGTAAAAGACTACCCAAGAGGTGGCTGGCATCTCTTTTCTAAAACCTTACTCATTTAAGTGCAGTTCTGTATAAATCATTGCTTATCCATTGCTTATGTTAACATTTGAACTATGAAATTGCTGATATTTATCTCTTAATAGATTAAAAGTTAGCCAGATATCCAAGAGTGTCTCTGATATATACAGAAGATCTAAACAAGATTTTAAAATACATCTTTCAAGATACATCTAGACCTAATTCCTTGAAAGACTTTATGGACATTCATAATTTCAGAAGACTGCTAACTTGATGGGCACACACAAGCAAATTTGATTGAAAATTAGGGTTTGTCATCATAGGCGAGTGCAAATGACACCACAGCCCACAAGAAAGCTGGGCTTCATTCAAACTGAGACACACAAAGTCGGGCTACATACTTATGTTAGCAAAACTTTTTAAGATTATCTGCACAAATCTGGATTCAGCTCTTGGAAGACCTCGTTCTTGTACTTGAGCAAATACCCTACTGCTCGTCCTTGATTACATACAGTTTTACTGACACAAAAGCACTTGTGATCAGTGTAATTTATCCATTAGTAACCAAGGGGAAAAAACCCATTTGATATAACTGTCCATTCTCAGTATGTGGTTTGTGCTCAGAAGGATTTTGAGGTCCTGTAGTAAGAAATTTGACAAAATTATGTTTCTTATGTTAAGCCATGTCATAGAATAAAATATATGAGACGACAGGATGTGGGTTTTTCTGTATAATTGTGTTTGCAGTCAAGTTTTTGACAACCCAAGTATCTTAATTGTGTCATTCTTTTTAAAGAGATAGACCAAACCTTTAAGTTGCACCTGTGTAACTCTGACAACCCATTTCAGGCCCTCTGCATTTACTAGTAAAGTTTTTTAAAAGTCTTGTTTATTTTGCATCCATATAACACAACATTTGGACTAAGGATATACATTGGCTATTGTTGAAGAATCTGTAATAATTCTAAAGGCACATGGTCGTAGTGTAAGATCTTTGTAAAAGGTGCACTTGGGAGTAATATGATATTTCCTTTTAAGTACTCAGGCCAATAGTCATACCATAGCTCATATTTTATTTTGCAGGTCATTGCTTTAGCCTAAGAATCTGAATCATGTGATTAAGAATGTGATTTAAAGATTGGAATCATAAAAAAGAGGAAGAATGTTGCAACATAAAAGTTGTGCAATATCTTAAAATGAGCTTTAAAAATTAAATAGAGATAGTATGGGAAAATTCCAGTTACACAAAGGAGAAGAATATGGAGAA
Organism: Myiozetetes cayanensis; assembly: GCF_022539395.1. Taxonomy (NCBI): domain Eukaryota; kingdom Metazoa; phylum Chordata; class Aves; order Passeriformes; family Tyrannidae; genus Myiozetetes; species Myiozetetes cayanensis. The sequence continues at coordinate 55,982,395 of NW_026087521.1, read as the reverse complement.
ACTTTAGTTCAACATTTCTGTAAATCTTATATACCTTCCTCAAGTACCCTGTGTATACCTTGAGGTAACTTATTAATTTTTATTTGTTTACCATATAACAGCTGTCACAGTGAGAGACCACACCTAAATTTGTCATTGAAACTGTGCTAATGTCTCATCAAATAAAGCCAATACATTTCTGGGTAGATAAAATGAACATGATTTTGTGTTTTCTAGTAGTTGATTCCTAAAATTAGGTTATGCCCAAACTAGTTCTTTTGTTAATATACTCAAAATCCAAACTAATTTGGATGTGCTGGGGTGGCTGTTTCGTGGTTTGAATTCTCTGTGAAAGTGTAAAGGGAATTTTCCTAAAGGTATTTGCTATCAGGTAGTACCTCTTGATCAGTAAGAATCCCTGAAGAGAATAGAATTTACTTATTTTAAAAATTTGGGACTTAAGTTTGGAGAGAAATAGTTTATGATGGCTGTGTAGTAATTAGATGATGATAAGTCTTTTGACCCTAAAATATTTATTCCTTGTCTCTTCCACCTTCTTGTCATTCCACCCTTCAGAATATTGTTTGGTTTTAGAATTCTATTGCATGAGATGGTGACACAAATATGGTGACACAAAGATGGTTCCTCATCTTTTCAGTGGTGGCAGAGCTCACCTAGGCCCCACCCCAAATAAGTGAGCACATTTTTGTTTCAAATATGCCATTTGCTTTTTTTCTTTTTCATAATAAAAAAGGGATTGTCACCAATACTTTTTTTTTCTAATCTTTTTTTTCCATAGCAGCAGACCAGAAGTAAAATGAAAATGAACCTAAGTCTTCATTTAGCTTCAGGGATTTTTCAGTGAAAAATATGACTTTAGAAAGATTGTGTCCTTAAAAGTCCAGTGCAGTACTTTGTAAAGAGACTGTAAATGCAATATAGTATTCTTGGTATGAAATTTCTTTAAAGCATACATCTATTGAGTTTAAAAATCAACAGTAGCAAAATTCACCTGTAAAGCTTTGGCTTGAGAAAAGCTTTAATTAAAAAATGGAGTCCAGTGAAATTTTAGGTTATTTGAATTGCTCTTATGATGTGCTCCAAGAACTTCAAATGGCTTTCTATGCATGTGCCAATTCCATTCTCTTCTCACCTAAAGCCCTTCAAAAGCTTTGAAGTGATTACAGTCCTGTACTTACCACAGAGCAGTTTCTGATTTGAAAAAGTCCTTGAAGATTGTCACAAGTGGCTGACTTTTTAAATGGAGTCCTTTGTCATATTAATGAAAACACTCCAGAAACACGAGGAAAAGATGTGAAGTTGAAGGTTAAAAAATGGGCTAAATGAAATATGGATTAAAATGATTTTCAGATGTGTCAAACAAACGAAAAAGTTAGTTTACTGTTTTCATCAATTCCACTATCAGAGAGGAACAAGACTAATACAGAGTACAAGCTGAAACAAGTTTTCAGAAAGCATTACAACAAGAACCAATCTAGTAAAAATAATTCATTTTCCTCTGTTTTTTTGCATCAGCTTTTCATAGAAAAGGATCCTTTCTTTATCCTAAACTTCCTCCTGTTGTTGGTAAATCATCTTAGCAATTGGTTACACAAATCCTTCTGTACATAGAAGGCTGTGAGAGCAAATATTAATTTCTAAAGAAAATCAAGTCTTTTGAGATAGCCATACTCTTCTGTCTTGAACTTAACAAAATTGTCAGAATCTTTAAGTTTTTTAAAATCTTTAATTGTTTAAGTAGAGATTGCTTTCTCTTTTGGGTGTTGAGAGCACAAGAATTCATGCTGAGCAGCTGTCATTTTGGCTGCACTCAGCGATAGGTTCAGAAGCTTAGCACTGAAACCTAATCCAGCCTCACTGTTAGAATGAAGAATATTCATCTTCTTGAATCACATAAAAGCCTCACATATAGCTAGTACCTACTTGTCCCATCATACACAGAATCACAATATCAGTTAGGTTGGAAAAGACCTCTGAGATCATCGAGTCCAACCTAGGACCAAACACCATCATATCAATTCGACCATCAATTAGGTATGAAGTGCCCCACCCAGGCTTTCCTTAAACACCTCCCGGGATGGTGGGACTCCACCACCTCCCTGGGCAGTCCATTACAGTGTCTAATCACCTTTTATGTGAAGAAATTCCTCCTAATGTGCAACCTAAACTTCCCCTGGTGCAGCTTAAGACTATATCTTCTTGTCCTGTTGATGGTTGTCTGGGAGAAGAGTCTGAGGCTACAACCTCCTTTCAGGTAGTTGTAGAGAGTGAGAAGGTCCCTCCTCAGCCTCCTTTTCTCCAGGCTAAACAACACCTACTCCCTCATCTGCTCCTCACAGCACTTGTGCTCCAAATCACTCACTTTGCTGCCTTTCTCTGGACACGCTCCAGCAGTTCAATGTCTTTCTTGAGGTGAAGGGCCCAGAACTGGACACAGCACTTGAGGTGTGGCCTCACCAGTGCTGAGTACAGGGTGAGAATCACTTTCCCTGGTCCTGCTAGCCTGTATCAGAAATAGAGATATTTCTGAAATGTGTGTACCTGTGCACACTGCTGGTTCATCTTCAGCTACTGTTCACCAGCACTCCCAGATCCTTTCCCACTGAGCAGTTTTCCAACCACTCTTCCCCCAGCCTGTAGCTCTGCATGGGGTTGTTGTGGCCAAAGTGCAGGACCTGGCACTTGGTCTTGTTGAACTTCACACAATTGGCCTTGGCCCATCAGTCCAGCCTGTCCAGGTCCTCCTGTAGAGCCTTCCTGCCTCTCCACTCTTGGAGAACAGTTAATTCTCAGAATCTTTGCTCATTTTCCAATAAACTTTGGCATTAGCTGGATCCCTTACATGTTTACGTTTCTGACAGTAGAGTTTGTTGAGTGCCTCTGTTTACACACAAAATTGCGCCTCCTGGTACTGCCCAGTAACTGAAAACTCAGCTCATACCCAAATTATGTAAAGATTTAAGAACTAGTTGCTTTCCATTGGCTTGGCCAGCAGAGCCTGATCAAATAGGTATCAACTATATGTATCAACTCTATGTAAGACAAGAAAAAATACACATTAGACAAGAAAAATAGTGTAAAGAGGTGACAGCATCACAGTATTGTTCCTTCAGCAGAGTGCTCACCTTCTATAGAAGAGTCCTACTTGAGGCAGCTTGAGCCCACGTACTCCCAGGCATATGTTCATCCTGTGAAGAAAGGGCATTCTTTGGGGGGGTGTTTGTACATGCATACAGAAAAGAGAGACAAGGATTCTGTGATCAAGGTGTTCCATTTTCTACACTACAAATATTTTGTATGTGTGATGGTTTTCATATATATATCTATGCATGTACATAGGTATATAAATTCTGTAGATATTTTCACACTCATACTCCCTCTTTCTGTCCCAGTGAATTTCTAGTTATACCCTATAAGGGTGAATTGCTTCAGCAGAAGAGACTTAAAACACCTTGGGCGTAGACTACTCTTAAACTCTATCTACATTAGTAAATTAAACTGCTCCTAGGAACTTTCGTGGGCATTGGAAAACAATTACTCTCATGGGGTAAGATCCTTTTAAGAAAATCAGGAAATTAAGCAAAATTCTCTCATATCTTAAGAGGTGCAATGCCATTAGATATGTTTTACTCTATCACAGTGTTAATTCAGTGGATAAAAGAAATGCAGTTTCTAAAATGTCATTTATGTAATCACGTTATTCATGAGCAAAGTATTGCTCTGTCACATCTCTGCATATTGGATACAGAAAAGGAAGAAATACAGTTCAAATAATATGCTCTCAAAATACACTTTCTTTTTGAAAAAAAAAAAAGATTCACTACTACAAATGGAGGCTACATGTGCAGCAGAAGATATGTTTTAATGCCCTACTCCCATAGCAGCACTTCACACAAATTATATTGTTCTTGGGATTTCACGTGTACATCTCATTTATGTTTCACAGATTTCAATTAACTGTTAATTTCTTTCTCTTCCTGCTTTAGTGACACTGGAACAAAACCTCCGGAGAGTGGTGTCTTTGGTTTTATGATTAATATTTCTGCTCTTTTAGGTATGTATGAAGTACTTGGTTTGCCCAGAATGAAGAAATGAGAATTAGCAAAAGTTGTCTGTTTACATTGCAGTCCGTTCAGTATTCTGCAGAAAAACTATTCCACAGTCAAATGGTGGTGTAGATAGATGCAAGTAATAGCCAGAGGGCCAGGTCCTTAGGAGGCACTTAAGTCTCTTAAGAGCACCTCATCAGTGCAGAGTAGTCAATGTGGCTGGAAATAAAAGGGGAAGAAAGATGGCATAATTACTGTGCAAAAACTCTGTCTCTGATAGGGGGATGCTTTAGTTTCTAATATGCTGCAGCAAAGGGGAAGAACAGTGTTGAAACAACACCTGGTTTTCTCTGCAACATTCCTACTCTTCTACGAAATGACTGATGGGAATCAGGAAGTTTGGTGTTTTCTGTTCACTTTTAGGGGATGGAGGATAAAGAGCTGTGTATCTCTGTATACATGTAGTATACCATGGCCTTAAGGCAAAGTGAAAATCTCATATTTTACTTTCTCTAAGAGGCTCATTCACTCACACTATCTCGGTGTGTTTCATGGAACCTCACAGTGCCTGGGCAAAGCTACCTGATGTATTTTTCCTACTGCAGATAGACTAAAACTGTGTTCTGTGTTATATGTAACTGTGGAATCCAGTCTACAACTTATTATTTCCTGATGAACCACTATTTATTAATTGATTCTACAGACCATCCATTATAAGGAGATGTAGTTCTTCTATAAGACTGCATATCAGAGCAGAATAAAACCTCCCACTTCCAGCTTATGGTTCATCTCCCTGTAACATCTGTTCCTAATGTGGAATGGCAATGCCTCTGCCCAAAACACCCAGGAGAATGGGATTTGAATTGGTGTTTTTCTTGAATTGATGTACAGTTATTTCTAGATAGCAATAATGTGTGATGTTAAGACTAAGATAAAGTTTTATCTGAAAGTAATATATCTGAAATTCACTACCTTTTTTCTTCATCCCAGTAGATTTAAAGGCAATATTAGTTACTGTATTATGCTTATAATTTCATTCTGCATGCTCATTTGTTACAGGAAAAGGTGTTAAAATGTAAGCAATACGTGATCATTGAACAAAATATGTATTTTTTGGTTGGGTGTTTTTCAGGTGTAATTACAATGTACATCAGATATTTATTAATAGAGAAGCAAAATGAGTCATCGCACTTTGTTAGGTCTTCGTGCAACATGTTTTCGTTATGTATTGGATTGATGGGCTGTACTGGAATGGGCATAGTTGCAACTTTTCAGGTATGACCATAAATCTCATATCATAAATGAAACTTAAGTTGTTCTACCAGTTAAAATTTCAAATAGGTAAGAGTGATTAACATTATCCCAAAGTGAATACCTGGAAAATTAAGTAGGAATGCCTTCCTTTGCTCCTGCCTTTATTTAGTACCTGTAAAAAGACAGATTTGTTTTCTCCCTAGATACTTGATTTTTTGCTTGTACAAAAATGTTATGTCAGTAAGGGGTTTTCTGTGTGTTTGTCTGGTAAAAGGTCTGTACTATAAACCAACTTAATATGGATGTTTTTGCTGTAACGTTTTTACAGTGAGAATTTGACTGTGAAAAGCTTTTACTCTTCAAAGTTTAGTTAGAGAGAGCAAAATAAGTAGGACTGACAAACGCATCTGCATTTTTGCCTGAATGATGGCACACTCACTAGCAGAACTTTCTACAGAATAAACTAGACTTACCTGACAGGTGAGAACATTGAGCACAATATCAGCCTGTTGTTTTGAGTCTGTATGAGATGGCGTAACAATATGTTGTCTTTTTATAGAGACATGTAGAATTACTGCTTACTTTGCCCGAAAAGATTTGACATCCCATTAAAAATCGAAGTCCATTCCTCAGTGTCTGAAAGAAAATTCAATAGAGACAAAAAATACTGAAACAGATTATTAATTTCACCTTTTATAGTGAGGCAGTGTGTAATAGGGTCGATTCTGACACGAAGAGGTATTAGGACAATTGCACTGAAAGCTTCATCTTAGAATCAAGTAAAATTTAATTTGCAGGTAGTTTGAGATACTGCCTTTAAATCTGCAGAAACAGCTAAATCATTTCTTTTAAAGGATGGCCTACCTTGGAGCATTTTGGTAAATAATGGTGTGCTCATACAGTGACCTGACAACATACAGAGGAATTGAAAATTAAGAATGTCAGGGCTTCAGCAGCCAGTGCAGTTTTACATGTAATGGGTATGGTATTTTCAGACAAAAATGCTGCCTTAGATTGATACCTTACCCTTTTTAAGTTTTACATCCGGGCAGCATGTGTGGATTGCAAACACCACAGGCACTGCAGTCTATTCTAAGCACACTATTTTACTTTTAAATATCTGTACTCTTATTGATAAGATTTGTATGTGGCACAAAAAGGTTAGATAATGGGGAACAGTGTTGCTTGACTGAAGCAGAAAATAAACTCAGCTTCAATAAGGAAAAGGCAAATTCAAGAATGCAAAATAATTGTGACAGTCAGGGAAGCAGAAACTTTGATGCTAACGTTTCCAAAGGGGTCCCTTGACAGTTATAACATTGCTTCTTAACTCATCTCTGTTTTCTCTCGTTGCCTATTTTAAACTCCTTCCTTACCTAATTTCTGTTTCCTCTGTTTTGACCTTGCCTTCCATGCTAAGTGCAGTTTGTAGGAAGGGTTCAGAACACAGTAAGGATCTAGTCTAACTAAACATCTATCTAGCAGATTTTTGAGAATGCTTACTTGCCTAGGAAGCTGGAAATGGTGGCTTGCAAGTCTTTAGTCTTTTAACTGTATAGTGTACAACCAGTGAACAGGTACATTCCTACTTCCCTTTACACATTTAGTAGAATAACTGAGACACGAAGAGGATGTGAGATTTGCTCAAGGTGATTGTTTCAGGTCAGGAGATCAAAGCAAAGCTGGAATTAGAAGTTACTTCTTTAGTATTCTGTCTAGTCCCTCTAATCAGTGTGTCATGCAGGAAATTTATGTTTAAGTGCACTATTTATGTTCATGTTAGTTTCTTAACACTCATTTTTACCCAGCAGCTGAGTTCACAACATACCTGAGTACTGTAGTAGAGTTGACTGACACTACTGGGCATCAGTTCATTTTCTCTTTCTCCAGAGCAAAATACCTAGTCTGCTAAAAAGGCTTCAGTGTGAAATTATACTTGAAATATTTAAGGTTTGCTTATTTTTTTCATCTTTTTTACTTCAAGAGACGTGGTAGGTAGCATGAAGGTTTAATGGTATTGGTGTCTGAACGCTTAGTAAAAGTGAAGAACAAAATGGGACAAAAGACTAAGAATGTGTCCCTTAAAAGCAAATGATTTTCTGAGAACATAAGCAATGGTCATGAATGTTTGTTCTCTGTTTTAAATAACACAATGCTTAAAATACAGAAATGAAAGACAGTGGAGGGTTAGCTTTAAGAAGATAATTGGATATGTAAGGCAAAACCCTGTAGTCCTTAATGAAAAAGGCAAAGTGAAACCCCAGGTGTTAGGAGCTCTAGTTTTGCTTGTTAGACATTACACATGATTAAAGAGTGATCTTCTGCCTTTGCCTGCAAGATTTAGGAGGCTTACTGTAGCACATGTAGCAACAGGTCCCAGGTTCTGTAGGGATTGAGTGTGATGAGGTTTTTAAAGGAAACCGTGGCAGTTTGGCAGTAGCAATCACGACAGCCATGTTAGCAAAGCTCTTTATATTGTGTACAGGGCTAAATGCAATGCTTGTTTAATGCTTTCCATACCAAATCCTGCCATTCCTGTATATGGGAGGCAAAATCTGGGACAGAGGAGAAGAAAATGCAAGTATAGATGAGCTGCCATGTAAACACCTGTGTGAGGAACATGCTTTAAATTCTGCTAAAACTTAATACATCACAGAGAGATAGAAGGGAATGAGAAAAAGAATTTTAAAGAGCACGTGAACACAACCACCATAACAAGACAAAGAAAACAGGGACCTCCAGGCAGGAAAGACTCTTAAGATATATAATGAAAGGGTATAGATATGTTTTCATGAATCAAGAAAACAGATCTGTAGTAGGTCAGTTCCTAGGTTCATAGCACCTATTGGTTTGGTTATGCTCTGGTGACAGAAAGGATCTTTAAACATTATCTGCCTGACTGATATTGGATTTCAAGGTGCCATATCTTTGGTTTTGTAAAAGGTTTTGAAACATTTAGAATACAGTAATTTCTCTGGAATCTTAATCTGTTTTGCTACTGGATATTCTACTTGTTTTTGTTATAAAGGAGGGAATCTTCCATAGGCTGGATTATTACAAAAATATAGGTCACATATAGTGATATTTTTTATATATATAAATAATTTTCTCCTTACTTGTTTCCTGGAGCCTTGTGATTGGCCACTGGAGGGTGGGGGATGGAGCTATAAGAGTCACTATTTAGAACAACTCCCATGAAATTTTACCATTAGAGTCTGGCCGCACAAATGCAGATTAGAATCTCAGTGTGAGGTTAAAATCTGGCAGAGTGGGGGGAAGTAAGGAACCATAAGAACCTTTCAAGAAAAACACAGGCCAGTTCCTGTTTGTGGAAACATTAATTGGTAATAGAGCAACTGCTGAACAGAACTAAAACTGATCTAAACTTCTACATGAACATGGGAAAGGACTGACCCAGTGGCTTTAGACACAGTTTACTTCTCTGAGCTACTCTTTTTCTATTTTCTTTCGTCTTCCCTGTGTAGACTGTTTGGAAAAGGGATTGTTTCCCACTCCTTGTGTGTGCCCAGCATAATGTGGTTGCTGTCTTCTCATGCCTCATTGATTCCTACCGCTACTCAGATAGTAGCAGCTAACCATTATGCTGATTCTTTTTCCAGGAGCTGGCTGTTCCCAGTGTCCATGACATAGGAGCTTTGGTGGCATTTGGCTCGGGTGTTGTATACATTACACTTCAGTCTGTAATCTCTTACAAGTCCTGCCCAAAATGGAACACTTACTTTGTGTGTCACATAAGGATGGCCATATCTGCAATATCATGCATTGCCTTCGTTCCCAGTATCCTTTATGGTGGATCCCACGGTTTTCCCTTTATGCGTTCATGACTTTCCTTTTAAGTTAAAACATTGTTGATAAAGCATGAAGTTGCACTCTTTGCTTAGGGCTATATTCATGCATATAATATAGCATGTTGAGACACCATTGGTAGCATAAAGATGAGGTTTAGGGTCTTCTAAAAAGCTTTATCTCTTATTTCAGTGGTATATTTCAAACCAATGCCCCCATGTTCTTCACAGGATCATGCGCTAATAAACCTAGACCAACTTTCCAACCTCCTTCATTTGAAGGAGAGAAGGGAGAAAGGCCTGGTGCTAGTCTTCATTAGTTGCCTCTCCTAAAGACACACTTAACACACTTAATGGCTTTTCCCATGGCATGCTGAAATTTAGAGTCATCCCATTAATTTTACTGGCTTTGGGTGATCTGCCACTGTTGAAAACTGGTCACAGCAGATTCATCACATCAGTCAGCCAGATACAGCCTGCTTTTGGTTTCAGCAGCTGGGAAAATGTTTTTAAAGATGGCCCCAGTTCCTGAGAGGAAGTTGTACAAATATGTCAAGCACCTGTTGTGGACCAGTGGAATCCAACATAGTTCCCCTTCCAACAATGAAGGACTCTGCTCCTACAGTTCTTGATCACAAATATGATTTAAGTTTTGGAGTGTCTCTCCTTATTGTCTGTACTTTGAAAGAACCAACAAATGTGTTTTGATTGCTGCTACCACTTACCTTGCAATAATGTGTTTCATTTACTTGTTTTCTTAATATCTTGATTTGATGTTCTGGTTGTTCAGGTGCTGCTGTTTTCTGGAAGGGGAAGATGGGGTGGTTTTTTGTGAGCAAATATTTTCACTATTACTCACTAAAATGTTATGGTTTTCCTTTACACTGTTTTTCCCAGTGATTGTGTTTGCTTCTCAAGTTTCCATGACAAAAATTGATTGGACTCCAGGTGAAAAGGTAAAATCTTATTAGGTAGCAACTTACCCTCTATCATATCATTTGGGGAATGCTGTTCTAGTGATCTAAAAGTGTCTAGCAGTACAAACATTTTAGAGACTTTAAATAGTGCATTATCATGAACAGATTTGTGTGATGTTGTTTACTTACTTTTCATTAGAAAAATGTATGTGGCTCGGGTAAGGAAACTCGCAGTGGAGGGTTCAGCCTTTAGAGAGTGAGACTTTCATTTTAACCAAGCATTTGAAACTTTCCCGTAGTAAAAAAAAAACTTTCCTGCTGTAAAAAAAAAAAATGTTCTGGAAATTAGTTGTTCTACTTCCTCAATTTCTTGAAAGTGAACTTTACACATGAAACAAAAGTGGACTGATTTGATTCTGAAGTTTCTGAGGTTTTTTACAACATTGTTTTTTTCAGCTTTTTTACCATTCCTTATTAAAAAGTCTATATTGCTACCATAAATATTTAGGGTCTGAACTGAAGCACACTAAAGTCAATATTAGGTATTTTAATTGATTTCAGTGTTCTCAGAATGATAACTATGAAAAGGAATTTTTATTTTTGGACAAACAAAAGGAAGTACTAAAAAAAGGAAGTACTAAAAAACAGGTTAAATAATGCAGAGAGTGCATCCTGCTTTAAGAGCCTTAATAAAAGCAAACTTAGCAAATGTACTTCAATCAAACAGTGGCAAGGCAACCATGAGATAAACCTTTGCAAGTTAGACAGTCTTAGTAATATCTTGAGGTTTTGTTTGTTTGTTTTTTTTACTTGGGATGCACTTACCATGCTGTAAAAACTAAGTCTGAAGTGACTTTTATAGAGTGGGGTATTAGAATGATGAGTCATAAGTCTTATAATGTGTTGAATTTATAGAAGGAAATGTCTATAGCATTCCACATGTATTCTGTTTAGCTGTTTTATTTGAAAATTTGTTTTATGTCTGATTCCATCAGGATTATACTTATCATTTTATGAGTGCAATCTGTGAATGGACGGTGGCCTTTGGTTTTATCTTCTTCTTTTTAACGTTCATTAGAGATTTTCAGGTTGGTATCTACATATTTTAGCAGTGATTAAGAGTTATGAATTGTATAACAACAAATGGAATTGAAAAGTACCATTCTTTATGTCAGACAGATACACCAAAGCTGTACAGAAACAAATTTTACCAATGTTAAAACTGATTTCTGTCTATGTATTCTTCACCTCATTTTTAAAACATAAAATACAGTTTAATAGTTCAATATGAGTTTGGTGTGTACAATTATTCAGTAAATTAATATGTTCTACTTATTTACCGATCTTTTTGAGAAAGAGGCCTTCTAACATTGACATAATAAAAAAATAAATAATGCAACTAAACCTGAGAGTTTTTATATAATAATCCAATGCATTTCAACAATGGATGTTTCCTTTCTTTTTAGGTATTACAATTTTGCTTGACATTCCCTCACAGGCCAAAAAAAATTAAATAATTTTTGGAAAATTATTGACATAAAGACATTCTGGTTTGGGTAGCTGGATCTGGTGATGCATCAAGCCTGAATTTGAGGAAGAGAAAATACTAGATTAGTTACAAGAAAACACTTTTTTATGACTTATGAAAGGCATGCCTTGAACTTAGTTTCCCAAGCTTTGCCTCACCAGCTCTTGTTGCTTACTGAGAACTGCTGCTTTATACCAGTCACAAAGATGAACTGACTCACTTGTAATCGCTGTAGATCTCATACCTCATATGTAGGTCTTTCATTTATAGCATTGCCTCACACAGGTCCCAGAAAGCTGAAAACCAGATCCAAGTAAGTAAATGCACAAGTGTAGAATATGAGAACAAATTGATGCTGTGATAAATTGCTGGAAACGGTATCCAGAATTTGTGGAGGTGGGAAGGGTGGAAAAATAGTGAGGACCCTCTATGTCCTCTGGCGTAAAAGCAAAGTTTGGCATCAGATCACGTAAAACTTTGTCATTAATTCACTTCCTTCTTCACAGCATGGAAGTAGCTAATACTTCTATATAATATACACGTAGCTTACTAAGCATGTACAGAAATCAGTTTGCAACTAAGGATTCTTAGTTATTTTCTTTTACTTAGTTATTTTACTAACGAACAGCAAACATTTCTATGTCTGTTTAGTTTTGACTTAGTATAGACCATGTCTGTAGGACTTTTCCTTATTAAATAATAATAAACCCCCCTAGCTACAGCAGAAAAAAGCACTGATTTTTTTAAAAAAAGAAACTGTTCAAAATTACACAATGCATTATCTTAAAGGTGTATACTTTCCTTCTAAAAGGACAGAATTATTGAAGTACATTCAGAAATGCATGCATCATTTAATGCATCATTTTGTAGGGAGGTGTTTATTGCTAGTCCATCACTCTGATACCTGCATATATGATGGCATCTCTTTCATCAAAGGTCAGACTCTTCCCTTGGAGATGGATATTTGCAGGACAATTCTGTAGTCCTCAGAATACTCCTCAAAAAGTTTTAGTTGATAATTTTACTTCTGATCACAGTGTTAAACATTCAAAGTTTAACTATACATAAATATTGTGAACATAATAAGAGAAAATGATGGAATTAGGAAAAATAGGAAAAATTAAGAAAAATCATCCCCTTTTTAAAAAAAATTTCCCATAGGATGTATTTCACTTAAACACTTTTTTCTTTTGTTTTGTTTTATCTCCTTGTACTTTAGATTGCAGAACTGTGGAATTAATTTATCTTAAGCTGATCTTGTTTTATTTTTCTTTTAGAGATTTTCTGTAAGGATATCAACAGAAATACATGAAGACTCCTGATATGAAAAAGTATATTTTATATCTTGAAAATTCTAGGTTTCTTTTTACTCATAGAAAATGTTGCAGAGGGACAGGGATTGATAAATTGCATTAAGAAACCATGCCATTAACTCTGCAACGTCTACAACAACATCCACTTAAAGATGTTAAAAACACACAGCAACCTTCCTGCTGCCTTTTTGTAATATTTTGTAACTTTTATACGGTTTGTTATATTAAAAATACTGTAATAGAAGCAATCTCTAGAAGCACTGCAAGGTCATTCAAGAACTTGATCTCCTCAGATCTTCCCTTTTGGACATGTCCATACTTTATAATTTGCTGTAGTCTAGTTAGTAACATCAGTTTTAAACTTGAGAAAGTGCATTTTGCAAACACTTAGGAAAGTCTGAAGGCAATGGAGATCACTAAGGCTGAATTCCTACTCTGTTAAGTTGCAAGGGCTATGGAAGATGTTGAGAACATCTTTGTTTCAAGACTAGAAATTTAGCACTATGCTACATGTTTTTGATACTGGGCATTGTATACAAATACAAATGCTAGGACAAGTTTAAATTGCTTGGAAAGGTGTTTTCTAATCATCACTGCAATATATGAAAATCTACCCCTTTTTTCCTTTTATGCACTGCTGGTCATAGGAAACTTAAAACTAAAGTGGGAATAGAAAGTCAGTTTACATTTATGCACGCCATACTACAGAGAAATCTTACTGCAGTTTGGTTAACGTAAAGCAGAAGTTTCCAGCCTGTGTTTTAACCTACAATGATGGAATGAAGAAGGTCTCCTAAAAGTCTTTGGAAATGAATGGAAAACAAGAAGAGGCACCAGTAGTTTTCAGGTGTTTGGTCCTATGTATATGAGTATTATATACATAAAACTGAGGAAAAAAAACAACCTGGAGAGCCTCTGTAGTGAAGATATGGCATATTTGCTGCTATAAACATACTTCTGTAATGAAAAACTGGTTAAGGAGCTAATTGTGGAGTCAGATGTTACAGGTATCTGCAGGCAAAAACGTTCTTTTGTGGACTGATCTGCTACCTCCATTCAGTGCATTAGCCACTTGACTGTCAATTAAGTTCTTGAAAATTACATTTGCCATGCTCTGTCACAGTTTATGCAGAAATATTGATGACTTTCAGTTTCTAGTTTTCCACTAAATAAAACTAATGTGTGTTTTGGACAGTGATGTCTTATTAGTCATCTGTTGATATTTCCTTTAATGTGTATTTTAAACTGTATTAAATTCAGCTGCTTCACAACATAAAGAGTTGATGTTTTCTTTATAAGTTCTTCCAAATAGTAAACATGTTTTTCACTGGCAGATTTACTTTCCATAGTAATCAGGTTATCTTTCAGAGATTTATAGCTAGAATCAAATTGAAAATCAAATCTAGTACTGACTAAATAAAGGACCTATGTCTTGCTGATTAGATATCCTGCAAGGGACACATATCCTTTCAAGAGAAGATCAGAAATACTAAAAAGAGAATGTCTATCAACCATAAAAAGTAACATCCTGTTATTTTGAAGGACGTGTTAAGAAAAGACCATATTTCTTAGTACACTGTGTATTGTTCTTCTATTGTTTTGTATTCCTAGATTTCATAAACTAACTGATAAGAAGCTTGAAGTTGTTATTTCAAATGACAACCAACCTCTACAGTGATTACAATATCCTAAAGGGGGAAAAAAAATGTTCAGGCTGAATCAAGATAATCTTGTTTGCTGAAATCAGTGTGTTAATTCAAGTACTGAAGAACTACTGAATGAAGTACACATGGTATAACTCTTGGGCATAATCCTGTGCAGAGCCAGGAGCTGGACTCGATGATCCTTGTGGGTCCCTTCCAGTTCAGCATATTCTGGGATTCTGTGAAATCCTTCACCTTTTTCTGAGCTTTATCGTGATACATTTTAATGAGAGCTATACTCATGACCAAGAGAATACATTGCCAACAGTGTACCTTTTATTAAATTTGCTAGACCAAAAACATCAGCATGCATCAACATGCAGATAGAGACAATGGATTATTTCCTTTTTCTTTGTGCAGCTATTGAAAACACTGTGATTATTCCCTGGCTCCAGGCAGATTGTCAATCAAAAGTTTTTCAGTTGAAGTGGGAGTTGACAAATTGCAAGCAATTGCAAAAAAGCATTATTCTAGCAAGCTGTAACTGACTCTTGTTAGTTAATACCCATTCACTTTTTACAAGCAAGTGATCTCTATGGGTTAGTACGGATGATGTCACATAAATTTGTGTTGCTTTGCTACAGGCCCTTTTTTCTATATTTTCCCATTTCTTAGCAACAAGAAACAGCTATTTTTTCTTGGAACCTATACTAGAAATATTTTCATCATCTGCTCTGCATGGTGTTTTCAATTTGTCAGCCCATCAGGAGCGATTGAGAAATTCCTTTTGCATAAATGACAGTAAATCACATGACAGATGCTGTTATTTTTAGTGGTCACGTTAAATCATTCTGTCCCTTCCCAAAGTGCCAATTCTCATTTTTCTAGGTTGTGCAGCTTGATCTGCTGATGAAATACCACCGGTGTGGTCTCTGTCACAGTTCCAGATCATGTCATGTAAGGATGAAACTCAGTCAATTCAAAATACCGAAAACCGGCTTTGTCTTAGGACTCCCTTACTGGCACTGCTTTTCCTTCCTGTGTGCACTAAGCCAGTGATCACCGTGTGTTGCACCTTTGGCTTTTCTCATGAGGTCTTCTGAATTTTAATTTCTGATCTGCTCTGTTTGCACACTGCCCTGTGTGTGACAGCAGTGTATGTTCAACAGTAGTAAAGTAATCTTGATGGCGAGGGATTTATTACTTTGTCCTACTAATTGTTGCAAAAGTTTCAAGCGGAACAGAGTGATGATGGTAGCATGTCCGTGAATTTTGGACATCCTGGTATGAAGTTTGTAAAGACATTCAAGAGCTTGGTATTTTAAACTGCTCTATAAATACAGTCTTAGTCTCAATATTGACACCACATTTTCACAAGCCTTGAGGTTTTAGAGGGTCTGCTTGAAGATGGCGGAGTGTTTGGTGTTGGTGAACTGTTCCTAGTGGTTTACAATGTCCACTAGAAATATTCTCTCTGGAAAAAGCTGGAAGGTCTGTTCTCCAAGAAACAGTGAAAGGCAGCATTTTAAGAAGGGATAATACATGTTTCCTTGGGAGAATGAGCTGAGGTTCCTTTATTTGGGAGAAATTCAACATAATGCAGGGAAGTAGCAATAGGTTTTAATTTATAATTAATTAATTTTATTTATCTGTAGCTTTGACTAAACCCAAAACAGTTGAGTCCGTCTTTCACTGCATTTGTGTGCGTGTGTATGTGCTCATATGGCCAACACATGCATATATAAACAGTATTGGCATGATGAAGCCTGACAGTGGTTAGAGTCCTGTATGTTGCTGAAATACACATAAATAATAGTAAGTGCTGTATTTTAAAAAAAGCAGCAGGGATTTAATGAGCTTTGGCTACATTTTTTAATTGGTATTGTAATGCAGGAAGAGCATTTCTCACATCTTAAGGAGAAAAGAGGCAACTCTTCCATGCGGTATCTGTAGTTTTCCCTGTACACAATAGATGGCACTAGCAGACCACATGATCCGGGTTCGTTTCCCACGTTCAGGCTGGCAAGTCCAATAGCTTTGTAGGTAGCTTTAATTGATTTTAATAGTCGTCTGGAGGCCCAGTTAAATGATTTTTTTATTATGCCTTTGTGGAAAACAAGTCAGATCTGAGTTTCCTTGCCATCCCTTCCTGCCTTCATCTAAGTAAATATGTTTTGCTACTGCAACATGTAGTTTCATAGCAACTTCAGTTTAATTTGTCTAGGACAAAGGAGCCACTTGCTGCAGTTAGCACTGGTGCAAGCTGCAATCCAGCTGTCATTATTGAGCCACTTCTCTTGGGAAGGTTTTCCTGCCCTATTACAAAGAAGGTGCATTTTTTTCAGTTGCTTCAATAGAATTCTGTCAGTTTGCAGTGGAGCATCAGAAGACAATATAGACCTTATTTTCATGAGACAACAGTATAAAAAGAACAAGATTTCAACATTTCAAAATTGCAGCCAGTCTGCACCCAGAAAGAGTGACTTGTAAGGTCGTAAAAAAAATTCAAAGGCAGCTGCTGTATCTATTTAAAATGCACTTTTGTGTATGTATAATGCCTTTTTTTTCACTTATATCCTTGACTAATTAAACATTTAGTTAGCATTTGTTGCATGTCTTCTGTGGTGTAGCAATAATCCAGGCCTCTGAACATTATTTCACCTGCAATGATATAAGCTCAGCATCCTCAGTCTTAAATAAACCGCACTGAGCATGGATAATCCTCTACAAACTCCCATCAAATGTTGTATGGATTAAAAAAAAAAAAAATATAGAAAGTGCTCTGACAAAGTAAGAATATGTCATTATTGTAGACATCTTTAACACAGTAGAACCTTCTTAGTCCACAAGAAGTCCTCTCCCAACACACACTCATAAATATCATTGTAAATAAAAGGTG
The DNA here is from genome assembly GCF_022539395.1 of Myiozetetes cayanensis. NCBI lineage: Eukaryota > Metazoa > Chordata > Aves > Passeriformes > Tyrannidae > Myiozetetes > Myiozetetes cayanensis. The sequence goes on along the minus strand of NW_026087521.1, from coordinate 55,964,986 downwards.
CATTTCAAAGAAGGTTTCTCTGATGAACATCTAGACTTTCATCATAAGATCTGCAGGAACAGTCTCTGCAGCCCTACTTTTATTAGAGCTATTAGCAGCTGATGGATCTCCATGCAAAGAGTTCTCTTTCCTTCCTTTCACACTGCATCAAGTGGCTGAAACACATCAGATGGTTTGCATGGAGTTTTTTTCTTTTGGTTTGAATTATGTGAGAGCCTTTTGCTATGGCAATGGCAAGAAGAAGAGTGTTGGCAGCACAGACTACCAACATCAGCTTGGTAAGGTGGTCACAGCAAATGTCACTAAAATTTGCAGTGTCACAGACAGAAAGACAGCTTGGTATGAGGAGATGATCATGTCTGCTATAAGGGTTTTGGTTTGTGCTGTTTTGCTTGGCAAAAGTGGAAACCATGCAAAAGTCAACAGCTTAAAGTTAATTTGAAAGGTCTTGTGGAAGATTAGGGAAATTCTAACCAAGAAAAAGGAAATAATACTGTTAAAGAGGTATAATATGCCTTTGCTTTTATCTTTGAGCATAAAGGCTCTTTTAAAATCTTCGTTCATTTTAGCTAGAATATGGAACTATTTATGTGGGTGACTGGGTGATACAATTCTTGAACAATACAAAGAACAATTCAAAGAATTTTTGTTGTTTTTCAAATTGACAAACTTCCCCCCTAAATATCCAATGTGTAGATACCTCAAAAACATTGACTATGCTCCAACCAAATGTTCTGAAACAAGGTCTTATGCACACAGGCTTTGTCACATCCCATCATTTCTAGACTGGCTCTGTCTTTTCTAGTCTTCTGTGCTAGATTTAATTCATGTGGGTGATGTGGGAAAAACAAAGGCTGTTATTGTGGGGTTACCATAAACATTGTTTTATACAATTGCTAGTCCAAGGTTTGTTTTTGATAATAAAATAATCTGTGGGGTTTTTTTCCTTCAAGAAGTTATAAATAAAATTTTGGACACATTTGAACCTTCAATAGGATTACATGCAAAATCTCGTCTTTTACTGCTTAGAAAGTATTTTTACCACAGGTCTTGCTGTTCAGGTGAAAATGCAATGTTCAGAAATGCCTCTGATGAAATATCCCTCTTTTCTTACAGAGAGCTATTTAGTCTTTGAAGATCCAAATTCAGTGGAAGATAAGAACCTTCACTTGAAGGAAAAGTGATCTTCTTCTTTAATTAACTAAAATCAGATTCCAAGCCTTCTACTGGCTTCAATTGTTAGTATTTCTTGCTCTGCTCAGCAAGTGCATATGTTGTTCAAAGAGCCTGGGGATGTTTCCTGAATAGCTTCTGGTGTCAGCAGAATAACCTCAGGGATGAATCTGGAAAACAAGTTGTCTCCCTGTAAGCAGTTTGAAGGAGACGTTAAGCTCTAAGACTCAGTTTGTTCGGCTTCCGCTCCTTAAACCCAACTTGTTTTCTTACTGAGGAAACAGAAACGCAGTGTTCAAAGTGAAGTATTTAGACTTGAGGTCTCAGAATGGATACCACAGCTACAAAAGGATGTAATTTTTATTAAGCCTCTAACAACATTTAATTTGAAATTCAGTGCAATTGTGTGTAAAGATCATGGCAATGTGGCAAGATCTGAAGTAGCTGTAACAGTCTTAGAAGCAACTGAGGAGCCAGGAGCCAAGTTTCAGCAAGCACTTGTTTTCTCAGGAGTGTGGAAGCTTTCCATTGGCATGGCTTCCTCTGGGTTTTGGGGGCACGGAGATGGCGCCATTTCTTATTTCTCCCTTTGTCCTCTGTCCTTCTGTGTTACCTAATACTCAATTCACACAAATTGTGTTGGCAAACAGCTCTCTTAGTATGTTAGTATTAGGATGTGGTTTCTGTGATTCTATTCCAGAAATCATCTTTCTTCATGACAGTCAACAAATTAGCCTTACTTTCCTCCATTTTATGGTCTCAATCTGATGTCTGGGGAATTTAAACGTATGCAGGTAGTAAGTCATGGGTGCTCTCTGACCTGACTGCAGACCAAAATCAACTCTCAACTGAGATCTTGCGTACAGCTGGCATGGCTAGTTAGCTTTAAAGTGTTTAAACCAAATATTTGGGGTAATTATAGTATTATAGAAGATTTTAAAGGGTGATTGCCAGTGCTGTCAAAGGGTGAAGCTGACATTTTTTCAGTACCCCTCCTTGCCAAAAAGCTTTAAAATTTGAACGCTATTATTGTATTAGTATAGGTTTTTAGTCTTGAACTGAATTTAAAACATGCTTACTGTTTAGGGTAGGCAATACAAAATCCTGATCTCTACTTTCCTGGAATTTCAACCAAAAGGAATGGTACAACATTATATAATCATATTTTTTAAAAATCAACTTGCAGTTTTACATGGCATCTTGTGTCTGTTCGTGGCAGCCAGAACTGAGCGTTGCCATTGAAAACAGAGAGTCATGGCAGTATATTCACTCCAAAAATACCTTCTGGTTGCAAAAATATTTAACAATGTTAAGACTAAAGAGGAGTGAGAGGAAACTAAAGAAAGACAGGATTGGAAACTGTTCACTGCACAGTCAGATAAAAATCCACTCTTGAAAAATGCACAAATAGGCAACTAAAAAAACAATTTCTGGAGTAAAAGTGCAATCCTGCCGACCACTGAGTCTTCTTGAGTAGGGGTTGAAGGATGAAAGGGGGTTGACTCTCAAACCACTCAGTTAAATTCAGTGAGCAAAAAGCACTGGACATCGAGCGTTCAGCTCGGGACTGGGGACAGATAAGTCTCTCATGGATTTCTAGGAAGAACAGAAAACACTGTTATGCCTTTGTGCATATCTCTGGGTTTTGGAAAAACAGAAGTCTCTGAAACCAAACCCCTAGCAATACCATGGATGGGTTATTGAAAGTATCCCATAAATCATACTAGCAGTTAAACAGCATGACAAAACAGGAATTAGCGATGTCTCAGTTTTCTTCAAGAGGATCTGGAGATGGGTCTTCATCTGCAATGCTAGATTATGTAATCGTGTTTCAGAACCAGCAGTTCCTGTGTAGTTGTGCTGTATTTGTGTCAGTTACTCTCAAGGCACACAGAATCAGAAACAGGTCTAAAGACTGGAAGCTGAGAAAACAGGTAAGAAAAAGGAGAGTCCCTGTATGAGGAAAGAGGGAAAGGAAAAGGTAGGACTACAGGAGTTTGCCTCTAAACATGCCACTTATCCCTGGCCTTAGTGGGAATGAAGAAAACCAGAAAGAGTCTTTTATTATCTTGCAAAGAATTAATTACATCAAATGACAACAAATTACATAGAGGGATCAGGAAGCACTTTTCGTCCATTTTCTGAATACTACTAAGGCTCAATACCCTGATAGGTTTCTTAGGAGCAAAGTTCTATTGTAACTTCAGTCACAGGACCTGGAGAAGAGGTTCCTGTTCACAGATTGCAACAGAAGGATTTCCCCTTTCCATGGATTGTCAGTGTAGACTTTGGGATAACAGGAGGTTGTGCTTGCTTGTAAAGGTCCCCAAGTAGCTGCCAGTGGGAAGACACCAGCTCGTTTGGCACTCCCATAGGGAACACAGGGGAGTTTTTTACCAGCAGAATCACAGAGAAGGAACAGAGTCTCTAAAATGAAACACTGAGGAATGAGCTACACAGGAAAGATGCTTGTGGTGATCCACTCCAGCCCCCGGTGTCAGGTTAGGAGACCCTGAAGCGGGTGTCACTGAGGGTGCAAGGAGGTTTGCTTGATTGGGATGGGTTCTCCATTCCCAGCAGCTAAGTGCTGGCTGAAATACATCTCAAGGAGTCATAGGAAAACAGAAACCTAAGTCAGGAGCTCCAGGTTCATCACTGAAATTAAAAAAAAAAAAAAAAGATTTAAAAAAAAATCAGGAAAGAAAACCAGTGAAATTGGAAATACAACAGATGCAGAACTACAAACCTCTGGTGACTCTAATGGACCAGTACTGGTCTGGGGAGAAGTACAGGGAAGAGAACTGTGCTGATGCAACTGGAAGAGCCACAAGGTAAATGATCACCCACCAAATAATATGGAATGAAGTCTTAAAACATCTGTTGATGATCAGGAGGATAGAGACTCCAGCAGAAAATGGCAAAGATGGCTTTTCTTACCCGTGTTTATACTGGCCTGCATTAGGATCAATCATATGTGTAGTCATACTTCATTCAACCAAACCTATGGAATTAGCCCTCAACTACTAAATACTCAGTGCAGGGGACAGTTATGTTAGTCTACTGCTAAACCACTGTTCAACATAAATTATTGCTAATCTGAACTCACTCCTTAGCATATATTCGTTGCTGCTCTGAACATTTCTTTCTGGGTTGTTGCGAACTGTCAGTATTGGTTTTTTTTTAAACAAGGGAACACATTATTCAGAAATTACCAAACAACATCTTTATAATTATCATGAAATCTCCTATAGAGCGTTTCCTGTTAACTTTCATAGTGTTTTGAAGAAAATTCTTTTGAAGGCTTTTATAGGCTCTTTTCCAATATATCTGGGGAGTCTGTTTTTCAACATCTAGTTTTACTCTTTAACGTTTATTTATGGCCATTTCAGTGCCTTTAACTTCCTAGGATTGTAAAATATTTTTTTAACCAACTTACTGATTTTAGATTTGCACAACTTTGGACAAAGATCAGCTGATTCACTGATTATTAATGTATAATCACAAAACTTGTTCTTAAAACAACTTCATTTACAGCTTGTGTTCTTCTTTCTAATGCTGCATATGGACAGGCACACAGAGCTGGCTGTTTTGGCTGTGTACAGCTACACCTTGGGCAGGGTACAAGAAGGAAGCTATAGAGGCTGAAGTTCACAGCAGATATTGCAAACAGGACATGAATTCCAGTACAAGTTCCTTTCAGGAATCTAGTTATTTTTGTCACCTTTTTTTCCCCACTATTTTTTTAACTTTGTTTTTAAACCTGCTTCTTTTTAAAGGATATGCATTGGTGTAATTGTTTTTCCCCATGCACTTAGCTACCAGCCCTTATCAGGACTGCAGTGTAAGAACCTAGAACAAACTGGAATGATTTAGGCTTCTGGTATTTCCTGGCTGCTTATATAAATCAAAGTAGCCTCTGACTTCTTATATCTGTATTTACAGTGATGGGAGCAAATATTTTGGTAGTGAATTGTATTTAACTGGAAATACAAATCCAATCGCATTCTGAAGTGTCCATTCCCTTAAGATTGTGTCATGGTCGTTGCTGCTTTTGGTTCTACATATTGTTCATGGTAATTCTTCTGTTGATACAGTGAAAACTAGTTCTCCTCTGCCACTCAACTCTGCACATAACAGACTTTGTACACGGCTCATTATTTCTTTACATCTGCTTCTGAATTGGGACAGTGCTGTTTCAAATAAGGTGGAAATTACTAAGCCCATCATCCTACTTGCCCAGGTACCCTTAAGACAGTGTGTGTCTCTGCAGACCATATTGCAGCTGACATCTGGCAATCCCACACAGAAAGAGAGGATCCTTTGCCTGATGGTTGAAATGTTCTCAATCAGTAAATACTTAAGCATAGCTGGAAACTGGAAGAATATGAGAGGTCTCCTGTAAAGTAGGACATCTGCCTGTAGGATATTTCAAAAGAAGGCCCTAGGAAGGAAAATTATGAAGTGTCCAAGGCTGAAGTGTCCAAAAAACAAGTATTGTTACTAGTTTTGAATTAGCTCCTCTGATGTTACATCAAACCTTATTAGCCTTCTTTTAGCAAAAAACTAAGGCTGTTGCTTAACTTTCTGGAAGAAGCCATGAATTCCTGAATTCCATTGTTTTTCAGAGGCTGTGGTTCGATTCCCAGAACCAAAATGAATCTGATTCTTGAGCTGGCATATACCATTAAAGCATTCCTAGATCAGGGTTCTGAAAAGAGAGGCTTTGGTTTCAAAACCTCTTTCACGTTAATGGGTTCCTTATGAGTTATAATGGTGCAGTTATGACAGATGAAGAACCAGGCTGAGCAGTGGGCTATGCAGCACTCACCCTTTTCAGATTCATTGGAGGGAAGGAGTAGAGACTGGGGGTACTTAAATTTAGCCTAAGGAGGAAAACAAGACCTTCTAACCATGCTACATGGCATCTGCCACATTTAGAAGTCTGTTTACAAGAGGACTCATTCAACAACATCGAAATCCCGTGGAATCTTTCCACTCTGTTTGAATTTAAATTACATTCTGTTCCTGTCATGCTTATCTGCTCAATGCCTTCGAGAGATATTTGCAGAAAAAAACCTGCTGCTTACTAATTTTTGGCTGGCAGTAAGTTATGAGGCAGGTAAACAGTGGTTACCAATACCACTTTTATCTACTGACTGCTGAAGTACTCAGTGCACACATGGTGCTGGTGAGGCTGGTCTGTGTAATTTCTGTTTTCTGTTTGTCATCACCTGTCAAGCAGTTGAATGCATTAACTAAAATTTGTCTTCAGTTCTACAAATATATATGTGCTTATCATTCACCCTATGCATGTTTGAACGACTGCCCATGAGTTCTGTGCGCTGTTCTGTGGAACAACAAATAAAAATGAGCTTCTCCTGAAAAGAATGAACTACCTGTACTATACAATGATGTAATAGTAAGGGTATCACAGAGATCAGGTTGGCTGGCACCATGTGCCCTGGGCTATTCACCTTGATGCACTGTGTTGATTAGCAGATTACAGCTGGCACTGCATCTACCATTATTTCCAATCTCTTATCCAGAAATGGTGCCTCATGTAAATCAAGAACCGATAAATAAGTATTCACGTGAGAGAAAACCCAGAGCCAAAGCTAAAAAAGGTTTTGTGCTCATTTACACTCTGCCAAAAACTACAGTCTTCACTAAAGGACTTGCTGATACCTTCATGGCAACAGTGTTGAAATGCCCAGCCGAGTTGGCAGGTTAAGGCTTTAGCATTCATAAGGCTGCAGAAGTCTTGGACAGCTGTCTTTGTCAGTGCAGTCTGCATATGTGACTTCATATTTGACCTGGCTGTTGGAATAGCTTCTAAAAACATACATTATTTCCTTAGGTACCAATCAGAACTATCTAAATAAGTTCTGGACCACGTATACAGATTCAACAATAAGGATTCCTGGATGGAAAATTTCCAAAGGTTTCCTTTTTAATGTTTGATACTCCTGATGTTATTTAATTAGTAGATGCTTGTCTTGGTTTCATGACATGGTCTCCAAACGGTTGTTTTCTCCTTCTATTTTCTTTTTTTTTTTTAAAGTCCTGTGTTTAAAATTACACTAGATAAGGGCAGAAAACGAGAGACCAGATAGCCAAATTCCAGTGTACATCAGATCTGATGGCAAAATCAAATTCTACAGATTTATACCGTGATTAGAGTAGATTGGGAAAAGTCTTTCATGTGCCTGGACCAAAACTGCTAGATTCTGTCTTCTAAAGCTATTTGGGGCAGCAAGGCTTTGATATTCTTGTGGAAGAAGCCCTGGAAGGCTGCTAAGCAGATGGGCTTCAAAGCTCATGCCTTTATTTAGGAGGGCACCCTGAAGAGTACAGCTGCATTTCTCTTACCCAGCACATAATCTTTCCTGCAGTCTCAGAACAGATTACATCTGCTGTGCAGGTTCAGAAGACACAGGGTGTCACTTATGAATAGAGGAACTAATACCTTCATACAGAAAACAGATCTTCCAGTCTTGTTGCACAAGGGTGGAAGTGAAGAAATTCTCTCTTCTTATGATGCATGAATTCCAATACCATTCAGTACCAAAACTTTTGTTCTTGAAGGCAATCATAAAGAACCACGAAAATGTAGGTAACAAGCCTGTGAAAATCTACACTCTTTTCCACCAGTATTTAATTACCCTAGAATAGAAAAGTACTATATAAGAGTTATTATTAGAGCCAAGGAAAGTCTTCCCCAGGAATGAGAGTTTTTCAGGGTGATAACATGAGGCTACACCTTATGAGATGAAAGAGGAAAGATGTCCTTACAGGAATCACTTTGGGCTTTTTAAGGAACAAATGGCATCAGTCTGGGCAGGAAAGTCCATTCGTTCTGAAAGAATACACCTAAACCCAAGAACTTTTCTGGAGGCAGGCCAACCAAATGAAGAAAATAGAGCTATAAACTCAGTGAACTTTGTATGATGCTGAGAATTGTTTATTTATAACAAAACGGAGAAAAAAGAGGCAGGAGCACCTATCTTGTAACATGAACTTTAAAGTGTAAAATAAATATAAAGCTAAGAAGCAGTCAGGCCCAGGAATCCAAAACAAAGTTTGCTCAAAACGTGAGCAGAGGCACAGCTGTCACAATGCTGACCTAGCATTCTTCAGGTTTCAAAGGAAAGTCAAGCCCATCAGTATTTCCATATCCAAGTAAACCCATACCTAGTCTTAGCTGCAGACACTGCTGACATTTGTAGTCCTTCATCAGGGAAAAAACCAGAATGTCAGTTGCCCTTAGACATGAAAAAAACCTCAATAAAACCAAATCAACCAAACAACATGAGAATAATTGCATCATAATATCATATTTCTGCCTTTCATATAGAAGCCAAATTGGAGTTATAAGTTGTCATAATTTCAGTTATGGTTTGGAAAAGTGATTCTCAAGCAGAGTTTGTGGACCACTAGTCATCCACAGCAATCCTCAAAACCACTGACTGTCCGGGATCCTGACAGACAAAATCTGCAGGTTGACAATAACTCACCACTTTAACTTTTTAAATTATTAAATTATAGAATATTTTTTCTCAATTCTTTTTCATAAAAGCAATTTTTTTTTTCTGCAGTCACGTAAGTATTTCAGTGAGTTTGGTCCACAGCATGTAGTTTCCAAAGCACAGGTTTTTTTGTCCTTACTACATCACTGACTATTGCAAATTGCCTGCAGGAAATTTAGAAATAAGACAGGTTTTTCACCGGCGACCGATGTTTTAGCTGGAGGAAACAGGTTTTATTTTGCACTGTGTACATAATTTCTTTCAAAGAACGGGCGAAGGTTTACATAGTGTATTTCCAAAATTGTAATATGCTGACAGATCAGTAAATACAAAAGCTGAGAATTTGAGTAATTCGCTTCATTTAACTGGAAAGAGAATTTGGTCCCTGAATCCTTGCCTTTTTCAACTTCGAGGTCAGTGGGGTTATTTTCCAAAGGCTTGCTGACACATGAAGGAGGACAGGTGCTTCCATGTCTGGCCAGACTAACAGTGGCAGGAAGGATGGAACCACGCTACATTGACTTTATCTTAGTTCACCAAAACAAGGTTTCAGCTGTGGTTTGAAAGAAGCAGAAAACATGAATGGCTGGCGGCAGCGGCTAATGAGAACCAGAGCAGAGGGCAGCCCGCTGTGAGACAGACGGAGGGCTACGTGGGGTTGTCTCCAGTGGGCTCCACAAATTGTGGCTGGGACAGACACCTGTGGGCTCCCAGCTGTCAGAAGGGTTTGTGCCATTTGTGAAAGCTGAGCACAAGAAGAACAAAATCCCAAAGAGGGCCACTGTTGAACACCACAAAAAAAAAAAAAGCCAGTCTTCCTTACTGCTGCTCTCATCCTAACTTCAGTTCATCACTTGCATGCAAGACTGTTGTAGTGTAAGACTTGGTATTATTTCTCCTATAACCTCCCATTCTTGTTGCTGTTTTCAGTGTCTTGATGACAGTGCTTAGCTTGGTTAAGAACCACAACTCCTCCATAAATCTCAGGTATAGCTCTATTCTCTGCAAGTTAGCCCAAATGGCAGCTAAAAATTTGGCAACTCCCTGCAGTCTGCCTGCAGAAGGACTCCAGCTTCTCCTGCCTTTGGTGGATTAAAATCAGTGGGAGGTAATTATTGTTATTTTTAGCAGAACACAGAGTACAGGAACCATAAACTGGCTGGGAAAGTCTGAAATGTGGAAAATCTGAAATTATACAAAGGCTTGTTTCCAGTCCCCAGTTATTATCATAAAGCAGCAAATTTTCATTCCCTATCGCTAAAGCTTTTTTATTGACCAGTCTGCCACATTTCTGCTTGCACCTCTCACTACAGGTGGCCTTGATCCAAGGTTTGTATCTGTGATTCAAACAGTAACAAAGGAATGTAAATATTTTAAATTTGAATTAGTTTGGATTGAATGTGATTTTTGAGCATTTTTGGACAGATTGCCTTTAAAAAGAAGCAATATGGAAGCAAAAAAAAAAAAAGAAAAGAAAGGAAAACCCCCACCTTTTAAATTTAGCTTTCTACCCTGAGGTGGTCTTTTGTCCTATTGCCCCCAGTCACCCTGTGTATTTACTCCAGTATTTGCAGCACCACTTTGAGAATAAGCTTCTTATGATTTTGCTTTGTGGAAAACTACACTCCAGCTTTAAAACTTCTACAGTAAGTGTTTATTTATGAGTCATTTGTACCAAAACCAGACACTCTTGGAACTGAATGCTGCCCAGTTAGGACATCTAAGGAAAACAAAAGTGAAAATTTAATATTAAATCTTTTTAAAGTTCCTTACAATGATCTGACAGCAGGAAAGCCCCTGCCTCACACGATATTTAGAGTTTCATATTTTGTCACATATTCACCTAACTGTATTGAAACACTCAGACATGATAATTTCTATTTAGATAGGTCTGCACTTCTGCAACATCTTAGGCATTATTATGCCTGCTATTTTAAAACAGGTGATGCCAAGCAAATTTTTGGAGCAGTCACTCTTTGGCCACATGTACAGACGTGCTGATGTAGGACAAAGGTTTTCTCAGCTGGAAGTCACACTTTCTGCTCTACCCATACCTATTGGGGACCTTAAGGACATTTATCATGCTGGTCTAGGTTGTTCTCTCTCTTTCTGTCTTGCCATGATGTGTATGCAATCAGAGTGAGTGACGTCAGGAATGAAAAAGTTTGTACCTGCAACACGGTACCATAGTCCCATTTTTTCCTTGGGTCTTTCTCCCTCATGTGACAAATCATCTTCTACAAGACAAGAAAAGGAATGAATGCAATAATCAGTAGAACTTTGTCAATAAGAAAGGCCTTCTAGCATGAAATGCAAATCCATCCTTTTGAAAGTACAAGCCTTCTTTACTGCAAGGATGCTGGGGAAGTCAATAAGCAGATGTTGCAGGTCTTATACTGGTGGTGTTAATAAAGACCAGGGAGACTCAGTGCTTTTAAAATGGGGAAAATCACATAACCTGCATAATGCAACACTTCTATCCCTGGCAGTGTGCAAGGCCAGGCTGGTTGGGGCTCTCAACAACCTGGTCTAGTGAAAGGTATCCCTGCCTGTGGCAGAGGGGCTGGAACTAGATGATCTTTAATCAATCCAAACCATTCCATGATTCTGTGACTCTATGATATTTCCTATTTGCATGTTTTAAGTATGAGACAAAGTATGGGCTGTCTTGATCATTCAGTTCCTCTTTGATAACAAAATACTTCTGGATTAAGTATGAATTAATCTACAAAGATACATATATAAAACTAATATGAGCATCTCCACTCCTATTTCTGAATTTAAGACAGGATTGGGATGAAAAAGGAAGCCCAAACAACTCACAGTATAACATATAAAGAGAATAAAATACATCATATCTTCATTAAAGTGATCTCAGCAGCTTTACACAAATGTTTCTGACTGACCATAAGGATTTGTAATATTCCGAAGGGATTGTGACAAAACGCATTGTTTTAAAGTTTCATACAAATCAATTATATCTCCTTCCAAGTACTTGGAAGTCTTTCAAAACCAGAAAACTGGTTAAAAAGTGTTCTTTCTGTATATTTCCATTAAATCTTTCAAGCATCCACTTTGTCAGATAAATTGAACTCACTTGCTGACTACAAAATATCTACACATAGATGAACATCTTTGCATTTGTGGAATCCAAGGTACTGCCCCTGTAGAGCTCAGAAGATGCAGAGTCATACTGGCAGTAGTTTTACTTGATTGCTTGTTTCACTGTGTGTTTTGTTTTTAGGGAAAAACTAACTTTTAGTATCTCCATGGTTCCACATAACTAATTAGAGAAAACTTGCTACCATATGGGACTTACGTCACCCTTTCTGTGTTTAATTATTCGCTACTATCTTTTTTTCTCATTAGGAATCCAAGTCACTAACCACGTTAGATGGAAAAATACAAGTATAATGATGGCTGCAACTGGGTTTTGACTCAGGAAATGCAGTTCTAACACATTGCCTCAAGTGCCTGCCTATATATTTGGAGATGGCCAAGATACACAATTTATACCATTCAGGCATTCTCCAGACATTAGAAATGGGATAGAATTTTGTTTAATCCTAGATTTGCCCACTTTTCCACTTCACCAGCCAAAAAAATGTGTTTAGAGGATGCGTTGTAGGTGCCTGTGGCAACTGGATGTATTTATCAGGGCATCTGTTGTTGCACCTTTTTACTGCTCTGTCAGAAAAATATTTCCTTTTATTACAATTGGAGTTTTCAGTTTTCTGTCAAGAAAGCCCTCCAATATTCAGAGAGCCTTTTGGTGTGTATTATTAGTGCCAAAAAATAAAGTTTTACCAGACCTCTTCCCAACATCTAATTTATATGCATCACTGCCTATTTTTTATTAGGTGTTATTTGGTATCTTTTCCACTCTACCCCTCCTCACACAAGAAGAATGAGTCAACCCTTTTCTCTTAGTCTCTGCTACATATACGTATTGCAATTTCAAGCCAAAAATGGGCTTTGTGACCGTTATGCGCTTTTTTCCCGTAAACATGCAAGCTGTAAATTGTCAGATTTGAAAGCTACCTGTGCAACAGTGCAATCTGAGCTTCCTCTGCAAGTGTACTGCTGTTTAAGTTTGCAGTTCTGCCTTGTATTTCCATAGGGAACCTCCTATTTCATTCTCTCTCCTGGATGGTGGTGCAGGGCACCGACTTCCAAGATTCCTGTACATGGCAGTCTGATGCTTTTAAGCTGAAGGGGAGCTCAGCAGAAAATGTTGTAGCAGAAATGGACAGGCTGTGGTTGCTGCACAGGTCCTGTGTCCCTCTCGCTCCCACTGTTGTGGCCAGGTTGGGTGCTACCACGGGCACTGTCCTCACTCTGTCCACAGGGAAAAATAGGGCTTACAAAGGTTTTACCGAAGGTTGTAAAGTTCTGGTGGGGCTGGACCTCACTGGGAGGAGAAAGACAACTGAGGAGATCAAACACCAGTCTTGTAGCTCTTTAAGAAGATCCTCGGGTCTGATTCTCTAGTTTGGCTTCAGACTTTCCTCCACACTATGAACATGCTTGGTGATTGCTGGAACGTGCAATGACCTGGTGTTTGTGTCTGCACTGGATGCTGGATTGCAAAGTCAACCTGACCTCAAACCTGACTCACCACTACAGACTTGCCTGTGACCTGGACTTTTGGTCAAACTTGGCTCCAGTCACTGGACCCTGTCTGCTCTCCTCCCCCAGGGTCTGTGGCACTGTGCCAGGGCTGACCAGCTCTGCTCCTGCCTTGCCACCAGCCTCAGTTCCTGTCTTTCCCTCCCTCAGGGGAGGGGAACCTGCCCTTGCTGCTCCCTGGCAAAGGCTTTCCCTCTGATCTAAACAAAAGAACACTGAAGTTTCTAAAAAGCAATATATTTAAAAAAAAAATACAGGAAAAAAAAGCAACTCATTTTTTCCCCCTAACTTTCTCAAGAAGGTATTTTGAATGAGAAGTTTCAGGAACAAGTAATCCCAAGAAGGGCACCTGGTCTGGAACATTTCGCCCCACTGGCTGGAACGTGGCAGGTCTAAAAATCTGCCCTAAGTGGGTCCAATATTTGTATAAATACTTCCCTGGCATTTTGCAAGAAATGGGTGCAGGGGATGAGGAGAAGCATAGAAAGAGGGGACTAGGTAAGTCAGTGAGGCATCGAGGAGGAGCTAGAGGAAGCAAAAGGAGCAGGTCAGTCTCTCCTCTGCAGGAGCTCCAGTCACTCCTATGAAAGAAACATGAACTGAAAACTGACTCAAGCTGTGCAAGAAGATCAGACTCACCACCAGGGTGTAAGAGAGCAGTCAGGAATTTCAAGTGGCATCTTGACCAGTCGCACTCAGAGCTGATGTACTTTTGGGAAGTATGGATGAACACTGGTTTAGAGAGCTAAATATTATTCCTGCTATTGCCATGGGACTGTTTATGCAAATGAATGTCATGCAAAAAGGGTTCAGCAAGAATGAAAAATATGACAGCCTACAAGACACAGCACTGAGTAGGGTAATAGAAGTGAAAAGGACTCTTAAGTCAGATTCCTGAACTTAAGCCTTTGTTTAATCTCAGTGACTGATTTAACTATGAGGAAAAGAAAGCCTTTGTTCATGAGGTATTCTTTTGTCTTTAACTGCAAAAGCTTCTGCATGTGAGACACAAAATTCACAGATAAACACTGAGAAATACTAGCACTGGTGTTTCTTATATTTGTGGTTCAAATGTAAGTTCAATACGCACATATACCATCTTGGAAGTAAAATGCAGCTGATAGTGCTTAAAGCAGCTGTAACTTTCCCTTCCCCACATACTAGAGAACTGAAAACTGGAGACATCCCTCCTTGAAAAACTAAATATTTTCAAAAATACTTACTTTACTGTGTTATGTTCAGTAAATATTTTTTTGTTTATTTTTTTGTTTTGTTTTTTTCTTTCCCTTTCTTCCTTCTCGCATTCACATGCAGCATAGATCATTTACAAAGAGAATTACAGGTGGCTTCTTGAGAATAATGAACCAGGAGAAGAAGAAAGGAACAGCAGACTTAGGATGTTTTCTATTTACAAATCCTAACCAAGAAGTTTCTGTTTCCTCTCATGCAAATTTACAAAACTATCTCGTCTTGAAAACAACAACCAAACCACAAAACCATTCTGCTACTACTTTTCCAACCTTACTATAAAATAATTCAGATATTGAATACCCTAGTGCTTTGGGGCTTGTTTATTTTTTCACTTGTGTGTTGTTAAAGAACAAGTTTTGTAAGGCTGACCTAATCTATCTGTGATTTCTTGTGGGACTCTTGAATGGAAGTGCTAGGGAGAAAAAATCTTTTATGTGGCTTTCCCTTCCCCATTTCTTCTTTCCCAATCTAGAACCATCTGACCAAAGCTGTAATTGCGGTGTAATGGTGTCAGTGACTTTATAGAAGGAGGTTTCATCACAATGTTCCCTCTTCTTCCCAAATCTTGAGTAAGAAACCACTATAAACCAAAGAAAAAAACACTTCAGAGCAAGGTGAGGAGAAGCCAGAAAATGGTTTGTGATGGCAGGAATTAGGGGAACTTAGTTGAAATTAGGGATAGCAATGTGTATTGCCATCACTCCATGACTTAATAAACTTCAACAACAAGCCTGAGTATTTTTAAAGGTCTTTGGGGCAGCAGAAAGAGAGTTTCAGATCTCTGAAAACACTGAAGTTTACTGGGGAGTTTCCATCAGATTACCAGCTGCTATGGTTAAAAACAAATCCTGTCATAATCTACTTTGTTAATTGTTTTGAAAGAAAAAGAGTAGTACTTGTAGACAAAAATCTTATGTAGGTCACTAAGGTTGCAAAAAATACTGTGTAAATGCTGTCATAAAACCAAACAAAGCAAAATTATTCTGCCGTGAATAACATGTGGTTACCATTTGTTTACAATTTAGTCCAGCTATCAAAACAAGCTAAACATCTTGCTAAATGGTTCACAGTCATTTTAGAAAGAACACAGATTAGGGGAGGTATATCCAGGATTTGCTCTTCTAGTGTCAGCAGTGCTGCTGAACCTCTGCTCCCTCTGCCTGGGCAATAGGCAAGCTATGCAGGCGAATTGTCTATGCTCCTCACTGTGCTGTCCACTGGCGAGCTGATCCCACTGAAGCCATCCCAATATTTTAAAAGAAAAGAAAGAAATGCAGTGAATTCCCTCTTTGTTTCATTTAATTCTTTATGATAGAAAGAATTTAGAAAGAAGAGTTGGATCTGGGGTTGACAACACATCATTTTCTTAGTACACAAACGACTTAAGATCAGCAATTGTAACTTGTCTGGAGGATAAACAGGGAAATATTTTGCACTGAAGAGCTGTTGGAAGTGATGTGCAGAGGGGGAACGTCTGGTCGCCTGTGGAGGCTGAAGAGAGGCTTGCTTCAAAGCCAAGTTTCAAATATCATCTGTTTTCACTATAACACCATGTAACAAAACAAGCCTCAGTAAAATTTTCATTTAAGTGAGGGAGAATTTAATTGTTTTGTGCTTTTTTTCACTGTCATTTCTTCTCTAATTCAGAAAGATGTTTGAAGGAATTTTGTTTGTTTGGATCTTGACTGTAGATAAAAAATGTTCACTGTCCAGGAAGAGATGAAGTGTTGCAAATTGGAACTAAAAATATAAACATGTTGGGAAGTTAGGGGTGCGTATGTGAGAATGTGCATGTGTGGATGCAGGTTTTTTGTGATGTGAAAGAGCTTATACAACAAAAACTTTCAAAATCTAAGGATAAAGATTCTGTCCACGATGAAGCATCAACAAAAGTTTTTTTTTTCTCCCCAGTTCACTGTGTTTTCATAGGTAGGCTAGACAAAAAGAGATCAAGCAAAACTATTAAGTGAAGACTGGCACTAAAGAGAATTTGCTATGCAAACCTAAAATCACAAATGCTGTCTATCTTCTAGCTAAGCTCAGGTGAATGTGTTATGGGAGAAAGGACATAAAATGCATTCTTGAACAATTGCTTGCCACTGACAGATAAAAAACCTGACACAGATGAGCAAAATGACAGCTGATCCCAAGTTTCACTCTTACAGCAGGACATTGCTCTTGGCAGGTGATTCCTGCGTGATAAAGAGGCTCCCACAACAGGGATACATACTGAAAAATTGCTGAAGTATGGGATCCAAAATTGCATGGCTGCTACCTGAACTGATTGTGTGACATCAGTTGTGGCTGTGGCTTGACTGTGTGCTCTGTGTGTGAATAAAATGGTAGTTTGGATGCCCAGCAGAGGCATACTAAAAGCTAACAGACACACACAAATTACAACCTCTTTTCAGAAAGGCAAAAGGAAGCTCTTTCAGGGCCAGGTGGGGCTCATGGCTTCTGAAGTCAAGTTTTTGGGCCAGCAGAGCCCCCATTTTATATCATCTGGCAGCCCCTGCCTAATGAAGCACGTCCATTACTTATCACACTGTCCTAGCAAAGGCATCTGAGGAAAGAATCCAGTGCCAAATACTTGGGCAAGATTGAGCAATTCAGTCCCCTGGAGAGATGAGATTAGCAACACAGGGAGCAGCAGCCAGCTGGGACCGGAGGATGGGTAGATGCATTTGGTACTGCTGGTGGCTGAGGCTCATTGCAATGCCTGGAGATCCTGGGGAGAGTAACAGCATGTAATGGAGCAAAGGGATGGATGCCCAGGAGAGACAGGTCCTGGAAAAAACAGCTAGTGCAGGGTGTGCTGATATGTATGACGATATAAGCACAATGATTGAAATGGAAAAAAACATCCAGAACAGGAGAAAGTCAAATTCAGTTATGCAACCCACTGTTTATACAGCAAAAAGGAAAGTTTGTACTCCCACCTGATTTCCTGAGGACTGCCTTACACAACACCAGCACAGCGTGGTCCACTTGTGAGCACAATATAAATAATTCCCAAAGAGAACTGTCCTATTGTTCCTGTCCTCTCTGCCAAAGCTTCAGTCACCACAAAAGCAGAGCATCTCTCTTGATCCAAGCTGGTCACATTTTGAAATGTTTTCTGGTAACTGAATCCTTAGAGCAAGAAGTTCAGGGAAATGAACAGAATTTGATTTCCTAGGGAGCTCGAGCACGTGCCTGACTGGCTTTGATTTCTAAGATGCAATCTCTATATTTCCTACAGCAGGGCTACAGACCACAGCCTTATGTTCACAAAAAGCTATGGAACACAATGGAAACCCTGTTTAACTGCACCTCAGCTTCTAGCTGCTGCTAAGATCAGTTGCCACTGGTTATAATCTCACTGGCAATTTATCAGTGTTGTGCTGTCCTGCTGATTGACACAGGGCTTGAATGAAGAAAATCCAGGTGACAACCCTGTATTTGAGTTAGGGCTGTGACCAGAGAGGTCTAAAAGCTTCTAACTCATGAGGGGCCCTAACCTTAGGGGAAAAGCACGAATGAGTACTGGGTAGCATCTCTTTCTGTCACGGACCACTTGGGGTCTAAGAAGGCTTCAGCCAGGGATGCTTCAGCTCAAATACTCTTACATTATCTCTCCTGTTTACTTAGTTATTTATTTTCATCAAACCCATAAGGACCCTGATCTTTGAGATGTCTTGCTCTCCCCAGCAGCCAAATGTGACTGAAACTAGCCAGTATGTTCTGAAAGTTGAGGGAAACTAAGGACAGACACATGTATATAGTGATGGTTTTCCCATAGTAAATCCAGCTGAAATACTTTCCTCTATTAAAATATAAAGAAGCCATTGGAGTATTCCTATAAAATGGAAATGCTCAAAAAAGAGCTTGGTTTTAAATAGGGTAACAGGTCAGCTCAGCAATGTTTGAAGAGCAAGGATGCCAGGACGCTTGAAGAACAGTAACGAAGCCTCACATGTACAACAGAGGAGGAGGCAAATACGAAGCCAAATATGAGGCAAGGAGAAGTTACAGTAAGAAAAATACTACTAATAAACTCCCACCCATGATATTTTAAATGTATTCAGCTGTTTTGAAATTTTCTTCTTGACATATGCTTTTATGCAGGCAGACAAGCTATTGAGATCAATTTCCTAAACCACATCAAAGACATGATAAGGTATTACAGACCTAATTCATTTCTACAAAAATACTGGCTGTCCCATGAGGAAAAAGCCAGTGATGAAACAACTGAGAAAAATGCTACTCATTCTGTTTATTCCCCTCCCTACTTCTGATCTACTTTAAAAGTAGGTGAACTGGATCTCAGCACGCAAAAGTATTCCTTTTTTAAAAGCTGTTGGGAAGCATTAAAGAGAAATCAGCATCGCAAGATGTTCATTGTGAACATCTTATGTTCTTATCGAAGAAGGATTCCCCATGCCCTGGAAAAATGGTCCAAACTCTGCTACAAGAAATCCCACCAGGATTATGGAATCTGCTGGGAGCATGGGATCAACTGAATGCTAGAGAACATTTGTTTGAAAGCAAAAAGGATAATCACAATTCTTAGGAGAGTTATTATTTAAAAAGGACAAGGTTTTTTTTCCACTGTCCAATTCTTCACAGTTTGTTAATTCAAGTGTACTCAAGTTCTCACCACTACAAGTGACTTTAAGGATAAGGTTTATTAAACAGTTCATGGTAATCACCTATAAAAACAACTGTTCCTATAAATGTAAAAAATTACTCTCAAATCCCTTTCTTCTGCCCTGTATTTTCAGCACTCAGGCACATACTCTTTTCAGTAAAAGACAGGTCCCAAGCTTAGCACTCACTTTACTTCAACTTCTGACTCTACAGACCAAGACAGAAGCGATAATTTCTACTGTACATATATTAGAACATACAAGAGTTTGAAAAGCAAAAATTTATTACCTAAATCAGGGATTTATTTACCAATTCATTCCTTCAGGGAGAGGGCACCAGTTTTGAAGTCTGAAGCAAAGAAAACCAACTGTTTGCAAAGTGAATGTTTATTAAGACTTTTCCTTTCAACCTATTAACCTGAAAATGGGAAATACACTGAATGAGTAAATAATCCACTAGTTTAAGATCAAGACATTGCCTTAACTTTTTTTTTTTTTTTTTAATGCAAATAAAAATGAGTGCTTTTTGCTACATCTGCTCTCACCCACTGACCTGCATTTTAATTTATGGCCATTTCAACTAGTTTCTTCAGAATGTGTATAAGTATTTGCAGACACATCCTTTGCTAAGCTTGTTTCTGTCGCTCATTTTTTGTATAGTCTGAGGTATATTATTTAAATTTTCTGCTTGGTTTCCCTCATAATGAACTAACCCATGGAGCTCCCTTAAAACAATATTGTATTAGCAAAGTTAGACAGTCAAAAACAAAGCAGGAATATCCACAGCTTCCTGAACTAATGCAAATATTTTTGGAAGCACTAGCAAACTTGTAATTTAGCACCGAACATCAGTCTCTGCTCACAGCTGGAGTAAAATCTTGGTGTCAGGAAAAGGGACTGCCGGAACACTGTGGTGTTCCTCACATCTTCCCTTGAAGCACTCTACTGATTTTTACCAGAGACAGAAGTGCAAAATTAAGCAAGCCACAGGCCCCAGCTAATGTGGCAGTTCCTGTTTTGCTTGTAAAGTGGCCTGAATGAAGACACCATTACACGAAGCAGCAGAGTAACGCTCTGGACACTAACGCCAGCTTTTGACCTGCAGGCGTCTCAGGCAACAGGATGTCAAATGTTTTCCAGGGTAAGAAACTACACATCCTTTTTTTGCAGACAAATCCATTGTAAGACTGTTACCTCATATCAGCTTTTCAGAGAGAAAACTGGATTCCCAGAAAGATTAAACCTGTGATAAACTTAAGTTTCATGTTACACAACACTATGGAAAGCAAAATCAACCTGATCACATGCAACTCAAAGTTCTGATCTTAGTGATGTTCTCTTTCTCCACGTATAGGCTATAGCTTCTTATAATTTTTTTTCACAAAATGTCAAACTATACTCACTATAACTCACTGGTGTAAATAATACACACTGGAAAGAAAAACAGGAGAGAGGAAGAGACTCAGCTTGGAAAAAGAACCATCAATTTTCTTTTCAAATGTATCTGAACAGAAGAGTTGAGAGGGAACAGATTAATGATTACAAGTGCTAAACCAAGACTTCACTATCAAGTTATTATCATGTCCAGATGTTGGCTTTGCCTTTGACAGTTTTTTGAAGTTTCACTACATAAATACAGATATGCATCTAGTCTAAGGGCATCTACATGCATTTAAAACGCCTGTAATGCCTTTAAGAAACTGGCCTTCATGCATTCTGCACTCCTGTTCACCCTCAAATGAGGAGTATGGTGATGGGATAAAAAAAGTTTGTTTATAGACTTTACTAATATAGACTTTACTAATTACTAGTAACAGATGCATTCAACAGTTTTTTCCAGCAACATATTGCAGTAGTTTTCATGCCTACAAATTGTAATATTGTTCCAGATGATGAATTTAAATCCATGCAAAAATGGGGTATATTCGATGTGTATTACTGATGCCTCTTAATCTATACTGCATCTTTTAAAAGTTCATTGCTCTTTGAAGCTTTTAAAAATAAAAGTCTCTTAAAAATGGACTTCTTCCCTTGAAAGTATTACGTGTATCTGATTACTGTGCAGCCAAGTTGAAATACTCTCTCCATCTTCTATTCCAAAACAGATGGCAAATAATGATCAAGTTGGAATATTCTCTGCTTATAGTATTTAGCTTGTGGTTAAAGACTTTCCAACTTTCTGGGTTAGCACCATCTCACTAGAAAACTGCTGTAGATCAAGGAGGACTAGCACAGCTGACATAATTCATTCTCAAACCAACCCTCCCATACTTAATAGATCCCTGTGTCATCATGTGTCCTAAGCTGAAACATCTCAGATTGAATTTGGCTGCAGCTTGAGAGTAAGGGGATGTGTTTAGCAGATGATACTGGCAGGAACAGAGGAGCCTAATGTGGTCTGAGGTTCTGAAGGTAGTGTAAGCACTATGGTTGCTGATACAATGAATGTAAAAAGGGAAGGTTTTATCTTTTCCTCTGGTTCCTCACAACTTAGACATTTGGATTTTTTCTGTGCAGTGTGCCACCGCTCAACTGGGAGGCGAGACAAAGTGGCAACATTTTTCTTAATGTTTCTGCCAGTCTACCAATGTTGCACTATTCCAAAGTAAAAATCTACCCAGAAAACAACCTGAAAATCTTAAGCAGTTAAATTTACCACGCCTACTAATGAAATTGTTATTCAGTGACATATATCATTACCAATTAATTATCCCTTACTTTAACAAGTGACTGTAGGCTAGAGGCTTTTTCGTTCCTCATAAACGTACATCTGCAGTGATGTAAAAGAGATTTTTTTCAGACTAAAATTATTTTACACAAAAAGTTTTTTCAAAATGTAAACTGAAGTTATACCTCCTGAAATGTCTTTCAGTAACCTTGTTTATTTGTTTAGAAAAATAGGTAACTACTATGTCTCAAGTCAACTCTTCAAATCATGCTACTTCCTCATATAGGTTCATATCAGTTTAAAAGTATCAAACATACAGTCCTTGTTAATTTCAGCCTTCCTTAAATTAGCTTAAAATAGTTAAAATAGTGCTTATGGGATGTTCAGTTCTCCTCTAGTCAAAGCACCACCATAGGTTAGGTTCAACTCCAAACCCAATTTTCAACACTCTCCCCTTAGGCTAGCAGGTTGATGTAACTTCAGCATGATTAGTTTTAGAGACACATGAATTGCAAAGATTTCAGAGGAATTTTCACTATCTTGTTCAGAACAACATACAGGAATAAAATAGAACCACAACTTTGGTTTACAAAGTAAAGCTTTAATTATACAGACTGCTTAAATGAGTTTTCAAATATAGATTTTAGAAAGTCACCAGTGTTTCAATATATACTTTCTGAAATAACATTATCACATTTACTTCTGAAATACTTATTGCTAATATGTCAACATATGTCAATTTTTACCAAGTGTTAACTATTCAGTATTTTTGTTTAAGTTTTCAGTAATTAACCCATCACTGAAATACCATCTCTAGACATTCTCTAGTGCATATATGCTTTTTTACGGATTCAGGCCTCTGATTTACAGATTATGGAGAGCATAAATATATCTGCTAGGCTCAGATAGGAGCCATGCTTAAGTTACAGAAAGAAAAAAAGGCAGCTAACCTACTGAAGTGGCATAAGTAACTAAGAGAGAAGGTACTGACTCAGTTGTAAGGCTTACAAACTTACATACTTTAGTTTTAGTCTTTTTTGGTCTCAGAAGAATGTGAAATACCACAAAATTAATGGTTGCCTGTCACACAGTGTTCTGGTATAATCACAGTAATCTGGGGAATTCAAATAGATTCCAAAGAATTTAATGTGGAACAAATTATATTAAAGAAGATTCTTTAATGAAATGTCATTTTTGACTCGTGGTAAAAAAGTCTTCAGGGCCAGTCAGGGTCCAAGTGCATTTCTTTATATTGTTCCCCAATGCACACCTCAAGAGGTGGCAAGGTAGTTTTATCATTATACAAACTGAATTTTGCATTCTTTGCCAAAATTATCAGCAAAGGCACCAACTTGGAGGTGATTCCTCATCCTATGCAAACTGCTCAGCCACAGCTTCTTTTGAATAAGCCCAACAGCAGCCAGAAAGTGGTTTCAACAGACCCACATGACAGTGGACAAGTACTGAGAATCTGGTATCCTATTAATAATCACCCAGTCCCTTGCTTTTGTCACAGAATCACCTTCAAACCAATCTTGCAATGTTTGTAGCTTTCTACAACACTGTAAGCTGAATTTCATACATCAACTCTTCTACAGAGTAGGAGTCTGTTTAACAACTTTGTACAGATTCTACGGTAGCATCGAATAGCAGGATATGCTTTGATAATAGATTCAGATTGGGTTTTTATATTTTTTCCCCTTGTATTTTAGTTTCTCTCAAAACAGAGTATCACTGATTTGCAATCACTATAAGATAGCTGACTTATATGTAATTCTTGTCGTGTCACTGCAGATATAGTGTTTTGGGAAAAAAGTACAATTCATCAATGAAACAATTTCATTTTCAAAAGTTACTTTACCTGTAAGTTATGAGGCAGGAAGAAGGCAACTTAGGTTAAATGTGTTACATAGAAAAATCTAACAATGACCAGAATGCGGTTTTAGAGATCTGGAGGTTTAGAGGTATGGAATTCTTAAGAGTTCAGTGAAGTAGTTTCTGAAGAATCAGAAACGAATCTGAAATGATGCAGCATAAAAACTGCAAGGATCTCATGATTCATTTTTATGGTGGAAAGGTTCAGGTTGAAACATGCTGCCTGTTCAAACTTTCTGGAAGAGAGCACAGAGGATCTTAGTTCTTAAAAACGCTGTGGGATAAATCATGTCACCCATGTGACCCACGCAAAACCATTGTCTGCTAAAGCTCCAAACACATGAACACTTAACAGGGGTTTCCAAAGGCTGAAATCAGTCTCTTCAGTCACTAAATGAAGATTCACTATCAGAACTGTCTTCTGCTTTGCCGTCATCTCCCCAAGCAGGCACAGGGGCATCTGGGGTCCTGCAGGTAACAAAAACACTCTGTGTCGCAAATCCAGCTGAGAACACAAGCAACTTAGCATTTAAAGCTAACATGCTTTCACTACAACTGCATACACTTTATTTCCACAACATTTAACACATTAACTGTTTATGGTTCACAGACTCACACCTCAGTGGTATTGCTTCACCTACAACTGAAAGATAAACACTAGAAACTGTACCTCACTGGACATCAAAACTTTGTAGACATCAGCCTGAATGCACACCTTTGAGGTTATTTGAAGTAACGACAGATCACTAAGAAGTGGCAAACACTTGTAGAAAGAGTTGAAAGCAGGCAGTAATGATTAATTCAATTTTTTTCAATCTTCAGAGGTTCTAGGGCTGAAAGGAACATTCTGTACACCACTGAGCAGTGTAAATAGTACATGAAAAAATAAGACAGGAAATGAACAATATTGTATCCAACTAAAACTGCAGGGATAATTTAGAGAAGCAAAAAAAGAATTACTCACAGTGGAATTTGGCTAGAACATTGGGTTAAATCTGACATGCAAGAACAGCCATGGGATTTTTATGGACTACAAATGATCAAACCTCTTGTATTTAGTTTTAAAGGGAATATTTAAGATGGATCTTAATATCATGGCAAAACATTTGCTTGGGGAATCTACTGGAAATGAAGGGGAGAGAAGCAAGCCATCTAAGGAGTAACTAACAGTACTGCCTGAAGATTCTGGGTCTCTGGAGTTTCCCTTCTAAGTATGTAATTAGTTTGACATACAAGCAAGACTGAGCCTGATAAATTCTGAAAACAAGGTAGAATATATACACATAATTATAGTTGGGAAAGAATGATATTCAGAGAAACTAGCTTCCTGTATGACAGTTAACATCTCTTGGATAAAATACTACATTTTAAACTAAGTTGATAATTGTATTTTTCATCCTGTTCTTATTTATCTTGGGGGTACAGAATTTCTTTTCCAATTTTAGTTCTATTTATTATAATTTGTTCTCTTGTGAATCCCTAAGGTACCTTTAAAGTGTTTCTAAATGTTTTGGGTGCAAAGATGAGAAGAAGTGTGTTAAAGAACTGTAGAAGAGCCTTCTCCCTCTCTCCCTGCACACCTCTAAAACAAATTAAGAAAGCATTTGCTTTCTCATGCAAATACCACTTCACAATATTATTCCCTGTTGCCGTGGTAATGACAAAACAGAAGAGCTGTGCAAAGACATGTGATCTGGAGGGAACAGTGCAAACTTCTCCTCTAATAAGAAGAGGAAGATGGCACTGAATTCCTTTAGTTTGTGAGAGGTGGACAAACTCCTCTGGAATTGAAGGCAGGCAAGAGAGGAAGGGTAAGAAACCAAAAGTTAAAAATAAATAAATTGGGAGCTTGATGGAATAGGCAGTTACCAAATGCCATAAAAAGCTGAGAAAGGATCAATAACAGTAGTGGAACAGCCAAAAGAAGAGAGGAGAAACAACTCCGTATTATTAGAATTAGCATATCTACAGCCACAAAACCCCTGCTCAGTCACTGTCAAGTAGCTGGGAGAGTGTGCAGTAAGTGACTGAGCCCACAGCAATATGTACATTTTCCTGATTTTCTCTGGGACTGAGTGAGTAGGTCTAAGGAACCTGAAGACCCAAGAATTCTGGTGTGAATGGCAAGATACACATAAAAAAAGAACTCTATAATATCGAGACAAGAAAACAAGAAAACTGAAAGAATGGTCACCCCCACTCCTTAAAATACTCTGCATTATGCACCTTGCCAAATAATTAGCTTTCTTTATCTAGTTTTCAAGCCCATAACATTTTAAAGAAAATCTGACTAAGCATTACTGTTGCACAGAATCTTTGAGGATGGACTTTGGGGCCAAACCCCAAACATATTCTGCAAGCCTCGATATACAGTAATAATGTTTCTGTCTTAACCCAAACCAGACAACCTGGAAGCAGATACTTTTTAAAAATCAGCTTTTGAAATGTTAACCTTTTTTTAATCTACTATAAAAATCCACCCAAACATAAAGAAACAGCAGCATTTACAGAAAGGTATGGACTTGAAATGCCGAGTAAAAAATATAACACGTTTAATACACATATAGAAAAAACATGTTTGATAACCCTACCTCAGACTTGCACAGGGTCTTACTTCTACTCTTTTTCCTATTTCTCATTCAATCAGTAAAAAATATCAACTGAGGAATAACTATTTTAGGTTTATTTAGACACTGGGAAGTAGCTGGGAGATAAACTGACTCAGCACATGATGATACTTCAGGTTAATTTTATTAAACAAGTTGCTAGTTTCAGAATAAGCCTTTACAAAATGTAAAAAGACTTCACTGGAAAGGAGGGATGGACTTTCTAATACATTGACAGTTTCTGAAGAGGATGCAAAAGTGCTTCAAACAGTTTGGTGGCTATAATGTAAGAATGACAGTTAATACTTTCATCAATTTAACAAATTCTGTGAAATATTACAGTAAAGCTAAATTAAATGTCAAATGTAAAATAATCCTAAAATTAATGTTTACAGCCACTATGACAAGTAGCTTTGAAAATGAGTATCTATTCTTAGTAGTCTTCACATCAGGTTAACTCAATCAACAGTCAAAATTTCAAGTGGCTGACTTCAATTTACACTGACAACGCTGAAGTCAAGTTGTACACTCCATCTACTGAGGGAATCTGGAAACAACTGTGCTGTCCCTCATGCATTCAGCAAAAAAAGTAAGTTTGTTCTTATTAGTCTACAGTTTTGACATTTTGTTATTGAAGTGTTGAAAGAAAATATCCGGGAAAAACCTCACACCCTAAACAGTGCAGTGAGAATGGCTACTGATATTTTATTTGATTCCTTATTGCTAAATGCATGCTGTCAAATGCTACACTGCCACTGCTATATCCTTCTCCGTGAATCTCACCACCTCTGCTTGGCTTGGAAGAAGTGCTTTCATATCCTCTTAAGCCTGGATGCTAAAAAAAAAAGCTTGCTATTGGGAGGGTACAGTCCCGACCCACATTCTAGTCTCTGTATTTCCAGGGACATGCCTTGGACTAGACAATGCTGAAAAGACAGCTCATACTTGAGATTATATCCCTTCTCCTTTGGTACTGATGGACCCCTTCAGACCTGTAAAATGCTAAAAAAACCCTTCATGGAAGACTTCAAAACCTCTTTTAATGCTGATAATTTAGACTCATGACATCTTGAACAAGATTTTCTAAGCACACTTTTTTCCCAAGTTTTTTAAACACGTGTTGCACACCAGACCTACAGAAAGTTACAGATTACTTACTCGAGAAGATCTGGATTTAGTCCCTCAGAAATCATTTTGTTTCGTATTGCCATTACAGGAACACCCTGTGTAGCAGGAGGAAGAATAACATGAAACTGCTGGACACAAACAGATGAACTAAATGACACAGGTTCATTTAAGCCCCACTTTCACACAAATTTATGCAGGTCACTTGTCAAACAAGAGCATGGAACGATAATCTTAGCTGCCATCAGTATGAACCTAGAAGCAAGGAATGATTAAGATTAAAGGTCCTTTTAATCCATTTTATATTTATGGTGAAACATGTACAGAAAGTTGCAGCGAGAGAATCAAGACTGGATACCTATATTTGCATATCATGCAGACAAAACCA
Organism: Myiozetetes cayanensis; assembly: GCF_022539395.1. Classification (NCBI taxonomy): domain Eukaryota; kingdom Metazoa; phylum Chordata; class Aves; order Passeriformes; family Tyrannidae; genus Myiozetetes; species Myiozetetes cayanensis. The sequence goes on along the minus strand of NW_026087521.1, from coordinate 55,937,117 downwards.
GGAAAGTGAAGTTATCTGTATGGATAAGAATGTGGAGAAAGCACAAAGTAGCACAAAGACACCAGAGGACAGCTGTGCTAGGAAGATAAAGAAGACTTGGACATGCTGAAGGTATACCCAAGAGAGAGAGGAAAACCAGGAAAGTGCATCTGCTACCACTCCAGAAGGATACCTTAAGGCAGTGCTAAAAACTGGAAAAGTCTAAAAAGCATGCAGAAAACAGCAAGCAGGACATGAGAATAGAAGCGCAATTTAAAAGTGACTTGTCTGATCACAAATGCTTGTGCAGTCAGGCTTAAATTTTCTATGACTTGTGGACAGATTTCAGACAACTACGTACATGTTAAAAAAAATCCTTCCTTTCACTGCAAGTCATTCCACAGCTTCTGCACTTTATTTTATTCATCAACACCTAAACATCCCCTCATCTTGGATCACATACCCGAGACCCACTTCATCTTAGGAGAGATACATTCCAACAAACTGCTCCTATGTTTCCACTAGAGCCTCTCAAAGGGAACTTGTTGCATTGCCATCTCCCCTTGGAAACCATCAGAAATACCATCTGGATCACTCCATGCCAATATAGAATATGGTTGTGGCGGGGTGGGGGTGGGCAGGGTGGAAAAGAAGGATACAATTTCTGATTTGAAAGGGACAAAGCTAGAGCTATTGTAGGAAAAGGCAGGAGAGGCCTCACAAGCTAAACGGAAAGTAGTGTAAGGCTCTTTTTGCATAGAACAAGTATCTTTAGTCCAAAAGTAAGCAAAATAGTGATAAAATAATGGGCAGCCAGAGGAATATGTGGTATTCTTGACTAGCTAACCTGGCAAAGGTAGCTGCTTGCTGTGTTTTGCTTGTGCAGTTTCACTGTAAGAATCACAATCAAGACTTGTGCCTGAACGTTCTGGAATAGCACGCAGACAGGTACATGGTATCAGGCATATCAGCAAAAATGTCACTCTAACAGCTGCATGGTAATAGCCTGAAATAAAGAACTCAGTACTTCACAACCAATGTACAATATGGAGGTGAATATTTCGAATATTCACTTGAATATTTCATGACAGTTTAAAAATTCACTTATTATAGTATAGATATGGACAGCACGGATTGTGTGTCTACACACCATCTTCTACTAATGCTCTTTAAAGAGAAAAAGAAATTGAGCTAGATCAGGCAAAGTAAAATTCGTATTTGCTTTCAGTCAAAGGGAACTTGGTACAGGAACTTCTAAGAATGGGTTGTTCTTATGTTCCCACTTGGAGTAGTGTTTTATTCCAACATTGCGTGCATCAAAATCCGCAAGAAGAAAACCTCTCAGTACCTTCATATGTCACAGATCCACAAAACTAATGCGAAGTTTAATCAAAATACCCTTTAACAGTGGACTTCTTTCCCTGAAGGAAAACGATTCAGATTGAACCTATATCTGTTTATAATACAATCAAGACATTACAATTACTTTATCTTTCATGCTTTCATAAGTTTTAATCTGGAAAAATATTCTAATACTAATATTCTAATACTGCTAAATCTTACTAAAATGAAGCAGAAAACTATTTTAAATCCAAAGAGTAACTACACTGAGGATATAGGTCCACTGAAATGGCACATGTGTACTTTCCTAGCCTACAACCCAGTATTAAATTTCCATCGCATTTGTCTCTGTCCAGTTAAGATCTGAAATAATCCAAGTACCAACATACTCAACAGTGCACTCCAGCCCTACTCCCAGACAGATCCTGCAGATCAGGAAGTGTGCAGGTCCTGGAGAAGCCACAGTGCAAGCAGCAATCTTGTTGTAATATGGGTTTTAGTTTTCCATAGCGCACAAAGAGACCACATCCCACGCACTCTCCATGTTTGTTTTTTATTTCAGTCCTTTAAAGCAAGGACCAATCTATTATCAGGCCAGTCAGGGTCTTGGCATCTATACAGTCATTTCTGGTGTTTAGAATCAAGTAAGACTATTTATACTTTAAACACGAAGTTTATCTCAAATCACAGACTGCTCCTGTCACACTGTCAATAGAAGCATTCTGAATATTTATTGTAGCAAATACGATACTGCTTTTTAAAGACTTGTTTGAATAATACTGTTGTATATTTTAAAAAGTAAGAATTTGGTATGTTCAACTGCACTCCATCAAAATGAGTTTGTTACTATTTCACAGGAGAACTACCTTTATGTGGAATGGTGCTAATTCTTATACACTACAAATATAGTAAGCAATAAATAAATCACCAGTTCAAACAAATCTTCAGCTAGAAACTTAATTTGGGCAAATAAATGACATCAACTGAAACACTTGACCGGAGGAGAAGACAAGTTTGGCAAATACAAAAAGACACATTAAATTGTAGTATGTTAGTTTGACTTTCCTACCACACTGTTTACAACTGGCACAGGAGTCACCAGGAACTGCCAGTACAAAGGAGAAGTGTGGAAAGTGAGATCTCACTCCTCTAACAGTCACAAAAAATTCAAAGTAATTAGACCATCCAGCACTTTCACATCGACTTTGAAGTTTGGCATTAAATCAAAACACTAACACAGTATTCAACTCTGCTACTATCCCACTGCTAAATTTTCCAAATGGTTTGTAACAAGCTACCCATAAAGTGCCAATTTGTGATTCAAGTGAAAAACAAGGTCTGGAACATCATTCAAAGGACCAACCACACCAATTGTGATAATTTCTCTGAAGAGTGAGTGAAATTGAGAAGTTAGTTTTAACATTTTACTAATACTATGACATAGTCACACTTTCCAGAATTATAATATATATCATAGAGGAAATTTTCCACTGACAGATTGAAAATAAAGACAGGTTATTTTCTTTGCTTCCAATCTCATTTATAATTTTGTGAATGTGAAAAAAAGAGCTCTTAAAAAAGTCACGAATAGTTTCCCATTCATCCTTCCATTCCTTCATTAGCTTTCACACGTGTAAATATTGATATTACATTCATTTCTTTCCTATTTATCTGTAGAACAGAACACAGATAAAGAAGTTAACAAAACCTGCATCGTGAATAACAGGAAACTGAAGTGGAACCACACAGTGAAGCAATCCTTGTATCTCTATTTTAGTCCCTACAAAAATATGAAGTACTCCTGTTCTGGATTATACTAGCAAAGCTGTATTTTGTACCCTACAGCAAAACCAAACTGTAATCACGTCTGTATGTAGGGAATGACTCCAATTCTGCCAGAATAACTACACTTTCAGTGGCATCTTCTGTGACTCCAGCTAATATCACTTTGCATTACACATTTCACACCTTCAGTTCACAAGTATATCAGTAGAATTTTGTAGAAAGATCTTGCCAGGAGCTGTCTGAGGGAATATATGACATTAACTCATTTATTAGAGAAGATGTGCTAGAAATATTGTGATGTTATCCTAGCTTAAAGATTACTGCTGCAATATATGTTTTCAGACATTTAATGTTCACTTACAGCTGTTTGTGACGTTCCACCTAAAAATAAAAGAGTAGCCAAAGAATGACATGAGAACTGACTTACCACTTGTACCATTTTGAGATATCTGGCATATCTTGGATCCTTGGCCACAGTTGTAACATTTTCTGTAACTACCTCCGTTTTCTGTAACCCTTCTTCCTGTACACTGTTCTGCTGTATAAGAAGAAGACAACCTTTAATGGGTAGGTTGTACAGACCAGGTGCATGAAGAGATTTCAATCCATGAATTTTGATATTTAAGGTAAAGTGCAACTCTTCTTCATCAAGATTACTCTGATCTACACTCATAGTATTAGAGATTTCCAAAATGTATTAACGAACAAAATCCAGCTCTTTTGTTATTCACCGTTACAAGTGTGTCTGTTTACTTTTAGTCACAATTTTAAGTTATTGAACAATATATGAAAAATCAAAAAGCCTCTAATAGCCCTGTAAAATCGTACTTAGTGAATAACAACACTAAATGTAAATGTTCCTTTTATAAAAAAGTACTTTTAAGGATTATATCTATAGATCTCCTCCAACAAGTGTTTCATACAGATGATATAACTTTTAAACCATACCTTTTAGTATAAATCATTATCTAAGGGATAACGTAGTGAAATCAATAAATCCTTGAAAGTATTTAATTTAAATAAAATAAAAAATGACAAGAAGTTCTAGTACTATTTAAAGGAACACAGAAAACTGTATTTTTGCTATAAAACTGACCATCTGAAAGCAGCGCTGGAAACCTCCTTTCAGAAATATGTGAACTTTATACACTTAAATATACTTTATATACTTTAATATTTGTGAGGAGGAACATTTTAAAGAAAAATAAAATACTGGTGAGTCATTTTCTAACATGGCTGAAACACACAGTGCTGTCCATTCTGTCTCCCATGCCGCTGCCTGCAAATCAGGCAGGTGGAAGCAGCAAAGCACTCCTGCTACTGCTGCTCCACAGCAGCTTCCACCAACTAAGAGAATGAGCAGAGACTGAAGATTCCCTGAGAAGAAACCATAAGAGGAAACTGGGAAAAGAAGTCCACCTACAGATGGACCGAAAAGTTTCACTTAAGTGGTGACCACAGGATTTAAGTTTGGGTTAAAAAAACAACTATCCACACACATAAAACCCCCAAACCAACAAAAAAATTAATTGCAGGGATAGGATCTGAATGTTGATTGCTTTTAATAAGTTGGCATTTTCTGTACATATAGAATAATACATAGACTATATGATAGACTATTTATAGAATATGTATCTATGCTTCATTACTTACTCCAGATTGAGGTGATACAGCTGTCTGTTGATCTGTAGTAGCTTGTGCCACAGGACCATTTGTAACACTATTTGTATTTACACTGGATACTTCAAATTTGACATCTTCTAGGCCAGGAATAGAGGATAACTGAATGCATAAAACACCATCAAATAAGCAATGAGCACATTATAAATCTACACGCACAATAAAACCTGCAGCATGCTGCTCTACCACATCATGCTCAGCTAGATTTTACATTAGTAAAACTGTAATTCTTTATCGATAGTTTTGGTATTTTCATTGCGGGGAAAAAAAACCCAAAAATCTTTCTATTCAGGTGGCTTCTACTATAAAAACCTCAAAACACTTGATGGGAGCTTTCACTGTTAACACAGGGCTGCAGTGCAGGAAAGGCTTAGACACCTTCCCAAAATTTTGCTACTGCTCTCACCAACCACACAAGAGCCATGCCATCTCTGCTACTTCCTCTACAGTGAAAGAAATCCTGACAAGAACAGCTCTATCACCTAACAGATGGATGACTGGTTACAAATTTTTTAATTTTCTACGTATTTCACTCTATTTTAAGGGAAAGCTGAGAGTGGATATTAAACACACTGCATATTTATTTGAAGAAAATTCCATTTAACACGATTATGAAGAATTCGCAAAAATCATCAATACTGAAAATTAATAAATATTTGGAAATAAATAAAGAGTTATTAAGCACTGTTTGTATTATTATGCTATTTTTTTCCCAAAGATCTTAATGAACAGCTTCAAAATGTCCCACCCTTGCTCCCAGAAAAGCCAACCAAAACTGCCTCCCTCATTATTGAAAAAAGAACTGATTAAAAAATTGTCTTTGGGGATTTTGATCTTTTTTTTTCTTTTAGGAAATTATATACTATATAAGACCCTAGATATAAGATCCTTTTGCCATTTCAGCTAAAGAAGATACATCAGACCCATTTGCAGTAGCTTAGACTCACATTTCAACATCAAACACTTACAAGGCTTCCATCTAGTTACTTATATTAGTTGAAATCCTTACAGCCCATACAAAGATAATTCTGTTTTATAAAGGGAGCAAAAATGTCTTTATTAGAGTTTGCATAGCAAATGCAATTTTGTACTGCAACCCTGCAACACAGGCTGTATATCAGAATATCTGAAAACGTCTCTCCATTTTCTTAAAAACAAACTTTGCAATAAAATCAACACAAGTAAGGTGCCATATAGTTCAGCTGCCTTTTCAAGATCCATGTGGTCCTTTCCTGTTCCATATGCTTTAACAAACTCAACATTTCTACTATTTGCTGTTGGTTCCTTTCTTCCGTATCAACTACATGTTCAAATGTTACACGGTATAAGTAGCAAGGCAGGCACAGAAAGAATTTTTGACATCAGGATTCCATATTAGCTCCTTCAAATCATTACGAAAACCAATTTGCCCAATTCAGACTATGAAAAGGAAGCTAGTTCATGTAATCTAGGAGGCTGTCACTGCTAGAAGACAAAGTTTACAAACCTTTGCATCCAGTATATTGAGTGTTGTTTCGATCTGTTGAATACGGAGAGAGAGTGCTGACAATTTCTACAACAGAAAACGGTTAGGATGTGAAAACACTTCCTGAGGCAATTGTACATATAAAACAGTTTGCATCTAGTTAAAAAAATATATCACTTTTGTCTTCTACCTGCTGAAGGCAGAGTAGAGTGTAAATGAGATGATCACATTATGAAATAAATGAAGCAATGACAACCCTTCTTACTACAGTAGCTACAGTGGTTCAAATTTTAAATAATTTTACTCTACAGTTAGTTTTCTCAAATAATGACTGACAGAAATGAAGAAAGACTAAGTACAAAAGAAAGCCAAAGTAAATAGGGTATTCCTTTGGGGAACTGGAGACTAATGGTACACATACTGTACTCTCACAGTTATCAAAATATCTTTCTTCAAAGGTTTTTCCAAATGTGGAAGATGAATAGATGTGATGCGTGCATATGTAACAGGGCAAATGCAAAGAGAAAATCTGATAAATACAGCAGATAATTCAAAGCCTGTACAGTCAAAATGCACAATGAATCAGAACTAACCAGACACTTTATATGCTCCAAGTGCACCTCAATCAAATTTCGACACTTTTTTAAATACAACTCAAGTTTTTCTAAATTACTCTATAAGAACTGTCAGTCTTTTAACTAATCATTACCATACTCCACCAGACCCGTCCAAGTGAAGTTGGCTAGCACCCTGGCTGGCAGATATGTACCACTCTGACAGCTTTCTGGCATGCTAGCAAGATTCTGCCTGGCTCTGAGGCAGAACTTTAACACCCTAAGAAAAAGACAGTTCTGCCAACATGCTAGAAAAAGTAGAAGGAGACTGACAGGAGTTAGTCTTTTTGGATAGTGCACTGACTTGTTTACAGATGGTCCTTTGTTCATGAAGAGGAGTTAGTTCATATTGGAAGGAACTATGTGCCCTACATGTAGCTGGCTAAGGGGGAGGAAAGATGTACAGAAGGCAATTATGTAACTTTATGGGCCTATTTGACTAGAAAAGAGCCAAGAAATTTGGAGTTAAGGACAGTGTCAGCCCTAACTTTGAATTTCTTGGCTTCTGCTGACTTACACCGTGACCTTTCACATTAAAACCATTTCTGTACTTCATAGACACAAAAACTTTTCAAGTTTATAAAGCAACTATTTAGTCTCTTTAGGTTAGCTAATAACTGTTTTATTAGATAGACTTCACAGCCTGCTCCATGCTCAAAGTGGCTTTAAATATCCGTGTTCTGATTCCCAGAGTGCCTATATAAAAGGCAATACTGAGACTGTGTGACAAGGGAGTTTTGGACAAATGACAACAGCATCATCAGGCGGTTACACTGTCCCACGTACCAAACTGCAAGGAGTTTAAAAATCTAGGAAAAATTACTTTTTCTCCTCTGAAGCACCATATATTGATGTGGTGGTCAAATTTTATACTTGTCACGGGTCTGGCTCTAAACTTTACTAACAAGTAACAGAATTTCTCAGATTACAGGGTTTAGCCTAATTGGATTTGACTGCTGCCCTAGCCCAGCTGGCTAGGGCTGTATAGAAGTCTTTGTTGAATAAACTAATGAACAGTTACAAAAAAACCACTAAAGATAAAAAGGTTAAGCTCAAAGCCGCATTAGAAAACACCCTTTCTACAAGGGAGTAAGCACCCTTGTTGTGTTCAGTGGACAATTCTAGTCTTGTTGGTCTAGTATACTTCCACTGAATCCAAAGTCACCACAAAAATTTATTAACCGTAAATATTTTTATTTTTCTTTTTTTTTAAAGCAAACTGAAGTTAAGGGCTTCAAGTTCTATACTAACCACTTACCAAAAACGTCATTTTTAGTACATCGAAATTATTTACATTCAGAGCTCAGAGTATCACCCTTTTTAATTAAAGGTGGTAAAATCTGAAAATAAGTTCTGATGCACCATAGCAATATGGCATCCTTCTTCTACAGCAAGTGAAGCTGCTCAGAACAAATTCCATGTATCAAAAAGTTCAAAGACACTGCCAAATGCAAAAGTTTAAGGAAACAGGACTGAATGTGGCATAACCAACAGTTCATGTGGATTCCTTGGGGGAAAAAAATCTGTCTTAACCACTTACTCAATAGAAACCTTGAATAGAAAGCAGACTAATTTTTTTGTTGTAAGCTACCAGTGTTACTGCATCAAAAGTATTTAAATGAATGGTTCTCATTTCTAGAATTTTTTTAATTGTAAAAATTGACAGCTAGGAAAATAATAAACATACCTCTTCACAAACAGTAGAAAAGCGGTTCAGAAACTGCACTGTGTGAACCACAAACTGGTTTAGGAACGCTACAGTTCTTTTCTGCTGAATAGCAGGAACCTGCATTAAAAAATACAAGAAAATTAGGTTACACACCTATGTCAATTTTCAGATTTGGATTCAAATATCAGTAGCAAAAATGCCAATGCTTTAGATGAAATGACTTTGGAAATCTGTCTTAAGTGTGCTTGCTATGAATGCACATGTATACAAACCCTTTTTTAATACATAGATACATATATATGCATTCATACAAATCCCTTGCCACTAAAAATCTACTACCATGACAGTTAAGAATTTGCAGGATACACAGAAAAGGCAACAAGACCTACACAAGTGTAGGACTGTTATCTTGTTTAGGAAAATGCCTTTAGATGAAATTGTGAAATTTCCTGAAAATCTGTGGTAACGTTTTTTAAAATTGGTGAGGAAATTAGAACCTTTCCTTCTGAATTTTAAGAAGGAAAAGCAAATTTGGTCATCCATATTAATACTCAGTTACAACCAACAGCATCACCAAAAATAAAGTGATGTTGCTGTCTCAATATTTAGTGGTTACCCCTACTGCTTCTTACTTGCAAGCCCAGACTACCCTAAAATTACCAAAAATTATCTTCCAAGTGAGATCCGATACTCATGTACTTTTCAGACTAAAAGGTAGAATCTCAAGCTTGTCAGAAAAAGGTCTAGTGCCCAAAATGTAACAGACAGTTGGCATTTTTATTTAAATCATTGCAGAAGACTGGAATCAGGAACTTTCACACAAAAGTTTATGTATAAAATTATAGTGCCTTAGGGTTAATTACTGTGGACAATTGTTTTAAATTTTAACCTTCACAGAGGAAATATGCGTATGAAATTGTTAGTGGCTGAAGGGAAAGATTTACAAGGGAAAATATTTGCAGCCAAGCTTCAGCTGTGCTGAACATCAGTTTGTGAACAGTGAACTATATACTACACTGTGACAACCTTAAAATGTCCTGATTTTTTAGCGACACTTTTGCTCCTACTATCTCAAGTCTTCAGCCTGTGCTTCAGCCAGTATAGCAGGTTTGCTAAAGTTCAGTTCTGTGGTTCCAAAACTAGTCAAAGGGTGCTTTATGACTTTAGCAGAAATCTGTGGGGCGGCACAGAGGATGGAAGGACCATTGGGGCAACTGGAACTGCTCAGTCTTTATCCTCGGTATTTGGGAAACTTTTTGTTTTTGGTTGTTGTTGTGTTTTTTAGTTTGTTTGGTTTGGTTTTGTTTGTTTGTTTTTAAATAGGTTTTGCATCCCTAAATACACGAATAAGCAGTTTTGCACGGGATTTTATATATATATCTATATCTATCTATCTATCTATCTATCTATCTATCTATCTATCTATCTATCTATCTATCTATCTAAGCTATCGTAGACCTTGTGGCCAAACCCACTGGAAAAGGTGAACCCAGGAGACATGCAGGAGATGTGCCTCCCGGAGACACAGCTAAGGACAGGAGCCCGCTTGTTCCCGCTTGTCCCGGCTGCAGGAACTCGGCCGGCGGTGCCAGGGCGGCCCCGGCCCCTCATCCCACAGGGAGCTCCCCTCGCCCAGCACCAGGGCCAGCTCCGCACCCCCGGGCCACAGCAGCCCGTACCTTGGTGAGGTCAATGCCGGAGCCCACGATGGGCAGCCCGTCCTCGTCCATCCCCGCGGGGCCGGGGCCGGCAGCAGCGCCGCACCCGCAGCAGCTCCGCGCCCCCCGGAACCCGCTCGGCCCGGAAACAAACCCTGCGCTCCTCGGGGCGGGGCCGCGGCCGCTCCCGGCGCGGCTCCTCCTGGGAAGCGCAGTTCCTCCTGGGAAGCGCAGTTCCTCCTGGGAAGCGCAGTCCCGGGCAGGAGCCGTCGGGCACCAGCTGCGCGTTAAGGATAAACGCGCCGCTTTTCGCCGAGCTTGTGTAGTGTCAAATGATCCCAGCCGCTGGCGTGGTCCTGGGGATCCCGCTGGCTCACAGCACTCCACAGCCTCGGGAAGTGACTCTGGATAATGCTGTTTGGGGAGATAAAGTGTCATCCCCTGCGGTCAAAGGTCAAAGAAAGAATGAGAAAAGCCAGTGAAGAAACTGCGTCTGTGCTCGTATGCATAATTTGGGTGGGGAGGGGCCTCGCTCTGAATGCGGGGAATAAAAATAAGGAGAACTGAATGACCTTGGGTTTTTCTGAAAAGGATGAAAGAATGGCTGCAATAATGTTATACATGATTCCAGTACCTTAATGCTTATAGAAAAGGAAAAAAGGAGTAGGTAAGCATAAGCATGGCCTGTCTATAAGGTTTTGTTTTGTTTTGTTCAGCAGTACCTGTCACTGCTTTCAGCTCATCCTCATGTTCAGGGAGTAGGTAGGACTACTCTTTCAGCCAAGGAACCTCAGAGGGTACCCTAGAGGGGACTAGACCAAAGGTTTTCAGATGTTCCTCTGGAAAAATTTCCTGTGTTGTGCTTGATTGAGCTCTACTGGCTGAAATTGATGGGCACGGTGAAAGCTTAGGAACAGGACCTGAACTCCTGGTACTGTCAATTTGTCTGCCATCTGTGCTAATAAAATTTTGAATGCGATGTCTACAGTTCTACACAGTTACATACAACAGATTGTGAGCTGAATAGAAGGTATACTCAACCCCATCTTGTATATTAAATAATTTCTGCATCTTCTACAGGTCTTCTGTGACCTAAGAGGTCTATTCTCTGGGACAGCCAGACAACTGGTTGGGATCAAAACCATTAAACAGCAAGTCATGAAAAATCTGAGGACATGTTGCTTCTATGGAGAGTCATAAAATGCATACAGAACATGCATTTACCCACTCCCCATCCCAAACTGATTAACTGTGAATGAAAGATGAGAAATGACCTTTAAATCCCCAGAGATGTGGCTCCAGACAGAACATTACATGCACTTGCATCTGTAAGTAAACCCAACTCAAACAGTATGTGGAAATAGTATTTACTGAGTTATTCCGTGGAAACTGTCATTAACTCTCAGAATTCATTTTCACATTAACAAGGAATAATTGTAAAAATTTATCCTTTGGAAAAGGCATGGGATGTCAAACTGAACACTGGATTCCCAGTTCTTATGCCTGTGCTAAGTTTTGGAGAATCTAGGCTAAGCAATGAAAAAATCCTAGAATGATGATGTTATAACATTGGAACAAAAGACTACCAACAGTTCAATCTGTTAGGTAAAATTTTGCTTCATTTAAATTCAAAGGTTTTGTACTACTGGAAGGCAAGACAACTTGGGGTGGTCTGGAGTCCTTGTTTACAGCAGGAAATCCAAATAGATTGCAGTGGAGAAAATATTTGGTGAAAATTCTCCATGGTTACATCTAAATACTGCTACATTAAATAAACCCCCCTGAATTCAGGGCAGTTAAGAAACGACCATAGTCTGAAGCTGTCAGTTGAAAGCTTCTCATGTGATGAGATGGATAAGGATGCACTAATTACTGTAATACTCTGAAGATTAAAACCCAAATGTAATATGCTAGTTTTGGTTTAAAATTCACCAAAATTCTCAATTTGCTTCCAAGTTATTACACTTTGTTAAGCATTCTACAAATCCACATACAGAAACAGTGGTGGCTTACCTACAGCACTTAGTTCTGTTACTCAGGTTTACATAAAATTCTCATTTATTTACCGAAGCAGCTTTTTTTTTTACTTTATTACTTTCACAATATATTTACTAATAACCTGCTGTCAAAAGCACATCATTATTACTCAGACAGTATAGCAAAGGTTTTTGTCTATACTGCTTGAATTACTGAACAACTTGTGATTCATACTATGCTTTGGAGCACTGATGTGGTGTTGGCAATTTTTCGCCTTTCCCAAAGGAAGGACAGTGGGCTAATCTACAAAGTTCAGTGGATTTAGCTTTCAGTTCCTAGCCTATAGGCATTGTGCAAATTGGTGTTGAGCAAAAAAGCTGCTTGTTTAAATTATTTAAGTGAATTATCTTGCCACCTTAATTACCTCAAAACCCCCACTAAATAATATTCAAGAATTAATCTCATTTATCATGAAGTGTCTATAATACAAGTTTTCCAGGCAATGGCACAGAAAATTAATAATGTAAGTGCATAGTCAGATCTTATCTGAATGTTTTGGTCTGTAAAGCTGGGTAAGAAATCTCACAAGAATATGCTCTACTGTGAACTTTCTGGTACATCCTGCTTTTACTTTGGCCAAAAATACTACATAAAAAAGTGCAACACAGCACTTTTTCTCCCAGCTGGAGTTAGGAAATGCAGGGTATGAAAAGTGAAAAACAGAGAGCAGAGGAAAATGATCCAAATTTTCCAAAACCTCTTACAGAAGTTTTAATTGAACTGGTTTGACCAACTATAACTATAAATGACTGATCTTCTGATGAGAGGATTTATAAAAAATAATTGAATAATAATATCTAGATTTATTGTGTGTACAATTTGAAAATATACTTTGTACCAGCACCCATACTGAATGATAAATGTCAAACTGAGGATTTAGTACCTAACTGCTGGCAGTTTATACCCTATGTATGTGTTCATATATATGGAGGCATTTAAAGGCCCTGTTAGGTAACTTCACCTTTCAGTGAAGGAAAGAGTAAAAACTGTTTAAGAGTTACCAAAATGAAGTCTGGTTGAACATTAGTATTTTGAAGATGTTAACTTTCAGGATGCTGAGGCTAACTTGTAGTGCAAAAGCCATGTGTACAGAAAACTGATCAAAGCTCTGTCTTCATCACTAGTAAAAAAATACTTGTCTTGTGATAAGGGTACACTGAAAAGTCAAGGGAAGAACATGGGTTTCAAAGCATTGAAACTGGTCAGCTACATATAATTTTATGTTGCACAAAATCAGAGCCTCTGGTCAACTGCAAAAGAAAACTGCACAAGCTGAGAAAAACTGGCAAGTGCTACTGCAGCTTACAAGGTTCAGATGCATCTTGTGTGCTTATATACTGCTACAGATCCCAGGACACAACACTGGTTAGAAACAGCCCAGAACTCAAATAGCTATACAACTGAGAGACAAGTTAAACAGAAACAAAAAGCTGATCCAAAAAAATCTCCAGACACGCTGTAACCTGATCCTCCACAAGGGACAAGAGCTGCTTTTAATAAGGTGGTCCAATGAACAGCTGAAAAGGTCAGTGTGGATTAACATTTGCTTGATTTCCCACTGAGTCTTCTAAATCCATGCTTGCAAAGGGTATTCTAGTAAAGTTTTCTGTGTGAAACTGATATTGTCTCAATGATTTTTTTCTCAACTGAATTTAAGCTAAACCACCGCTCCATCTCAGTGATCTTGGTATGTCAGAGTAGGTACAGAGTTCAGAGAATTATCAACCCTTGACAGTTAAACAGACTGATAAATACAAATGTTAGGTGTTATGTAGGTTTATTAAAAAAAAAAAAAAAAGGAAAGTAAATGATAAATGGTTTGGAGTTCTCTGAAGATGGCTCGTCATGTTTCAGTTTTCCAAGTACTGTGCTAAGGCAACATCAGAGGATTAACTAATTATTTTGTTCTGTATGGAAGAACATGCTAAAAACATTAGCTGCTTGGTTGGGTTTGTTTGTTTGTTTGTTTGTTTTTTGGGGGGTTTTGGTTTTTTTTTGTTTGTTTGGGTTTTTTTGTTTAATATCCATATTACTTTTTTCCAGTATAAAATGAAGAGCCTGAAACTTGGCAAGATCATTCTTTGGTAAACAGTTTTAAGTAGTCCTTAAAAACAGTATTAAAACTAAGCATCCTGGCTTCTGAATTAACTACAGAACAATAGAATTTCTGCCCTTTGCCCTCTTGAATCTTAAGCAATTCTAAATCAAAAAAGTCTCAGTCAGAGTACACCAGCACATACCTAATGCAAATTGCCCTTGTCAATATGAGTACTGGGTATAATGTATGATATTCTGCATAGCTCAGAGCTCTGTAAAGCTTTGCTCTGAGAGTGGACAGAAAAAAACCCAAATCTGTTTCAGTTTCACTACACACCAGAAGGACAGCAGTGCCCCAGGCCAATCCATCCTCCCAGACCCACAAAGATTTTTATCTGTGTCTGTAAGCAAATCAAACCTCCTGTTATGCCTGCAATCTCTGGTCAATTTACAGTTGCTTATTTTACAGTTTAAGCACACACTGATCAAGACTGGAACTTATAAGGAACTTTATATTCATCTTTTAGGTAAATTTTGATGGCAGTTGGAAAGCAAAAGTTCTCAAGAATAAGGAATGATGAGAAATAAAATATGCCTTACATTTTAAAAGGTGACTGTAGTCTCACTTACTGTTGTCCTACTTCTGAATTGGTTTTATGTGTCCTGCATAAATAGGAACAAACAACAGAATATTTTAAAATCTAACTACTGCTAATAAGGATGGCTATGATGCTATAAGGAACTGTTGCACTAGCAGAACATCTTGATATGCCTTCACTTGCAAAAGCATGCAAAAAAGACACTGAAGATGGGAGTTATGTCTGTCTTTCTCTTCTTTACTTCATTTCTGGATCTTGTATAGGAAGGACAGGAAAAACACACTTCTAGAAAGCAGAATGTGTTTGGTTTTCCTGTGAAGGCTGAAAGTAAAAGGCTGTAAACAGAAAAAACCCCACCATGCTGTTTGACACAATTGAAGTAAATCCTCTGTCATCTTAAGAGAAATAATACTGCTGCAATCATTCTGATTTTACCATTAGCTTCTTCACTGTTAGTGGTAACTAGTTAATTCAAAAACGTTCAGGGACAACATTTTATGACAGTACATTACTGCATTTTTTTTTCTTATAAGATAGTGATGGTTGGGAAAGTTAATACGGAGACGTGTTCTTTCTGTAGGTACTCTGGACAATTTCAGAGTATTTGAGCTGTGTTAGTGAGATTGCCAGACTGGGACTGCTGGACATAAAAACTCCTAAAAAACACTTAAAAATTAATTTTACACAAAATACTATATTTAAAAAGTACATTTTATTTTAAGGGAAATAAACAAGTCTCAGATGTAAGATAATCAATTTTACAAAAGCTCTTACACTTGCAAGCTAAAATTCAAACAGAAATGATTCATATCTTACTTGTTCCTTTCTTATGTTCTCCAAGTGAATAAATACCATTACAAAGAGTAAATGTTTTCATTTTACTAGAAAACAGGCATTATGCTGTAAAGTATCATATTAAAGGGAAATGCTTATTTTACATTTCAGTTACCCAGAAGAAAATTTTATGATCTCCCCCGACTGCGCATAATGGAAGAGTTCTGTGCCATGTCAAACCAGACCCTACTGCTGCAGTTCCAGTAAGAATGGGCTTCAAAAAAAGACAGAGAGAGAGAGAGAGAAATATCAGTACAACTTCCCTTATAGATGATTTCTCTACCACATATACCAAGTTGCATAGACAAATAAACATTATGGATTAAGTACTCCTTAACAAATACAGTTAAAATACAACAGAAATTCAACGGAAAAATCTGATTCTCTGCTTAGTTTCAGTAGCTACTTGCCACATTTAAGTACAGCAAAATAGTCCATAATAACAAATTGTTTCAACTATTTGTATTATTGTAAATGTTATTGTTATTTTAAAGGCATACTTTCAAACCTAAAAGCCTTTTAAAATGAAATTGTTTCTGTTATTTCAGTGTACTTACAACTAGTATGTTTGAAGGTGATACTCTTACTGTAACTGCTATAAATGTATACTGACTCCAGAAAAACAAAATATTTCCTTTGCTTTGCATTTTCATTTATGATTTTAAATCCAATTAGTTCAAATCAGTAAACTACATAACTAGCTGTTTTTAGCTTCCTTAGTATTAGAAAGGCTGACAAATTTATTAAATAACAGGTTAAACGTGTTTTTCTTGCCCTTAGCACTGATATGGCAAAGGAAACTAAAACATATAGATCAAGCTTTTAAAATAGCAGGTTAAGTGTGCTGCAAATTTTTTTTCCTTAGTATGGATGTCACAAAACAAAATAAAATAGGTACAACAAGAATCATTTCTGGATGATTTGGGCTAGTTTTTAATTGTAGCTTTTTAGTATATATGAGAACAGATGAGACTCCAGTCAATAACTGAACTCAAAAATGTACCTGGGGATGTCCTAAATGATGAACCAGCAGTTGAGTAGTTGTCTTTCCTGGATATCCAGTGGTTGCAAACAGATTTTCATTCACTCGGGACCACCTATGAATAAAATGAATGTACTTTTCAAATACCCCTGTCACATGATCAGTAGTGCACACAAAGTGGAGTTCTCTTCCTTGTGACAGTGTGAAGATGTCAGATATTCTGCTAACAGCAGAGGAATAAATTTAGCCAAATGTCTTGTAAATGATTCAGCACCCACAGCCCCATATGAATGCTGTTGTTAAAAAGAAAAAAATCATGGGAATGTTACACATATATACTAAATGTGGGTCTATACATTTTAGTTCATAGACCAAGTCCCCCTAAAAATGCCTTAACTGAGACCAGGTTTCTAAACTCACAACTGCTTACATTTACACAGACAAACCCCACAGCATACAGACAACACCTACCTGAACAGCCTGGCTCGATCGACATGGACGGGTCGCTTGTCCTGTGGATAACTGAAACAGACACTCAGGGTAAAAAACTGCCCTGCAAAAAAACTACAGCTCATGCTGTAAGTACCAAAAGCATCTATCATTTAAACAGTGAAGGGGACACATTGTCTAACTCTCTGTGAAGCAGCTGAGTTAAAACCAGAGCGTTCCTGCAGCTTACATCTCAATTTGGAGTAGGAAAACTGAAGTAGTTATCCAGTTTATTATGTATAAATAATTATCTATTTATGACTTAGGATGAAACTTTAACACACAGTGAGGGGTAAAAAGTAGTGACATTCTGTCTCAAATGGACAAAAAAGACAGACAATGTTCTTTTTAACAGATAAATATTGATAGCTAAAGATGAAACAAAGAATACCAGGGAATGGTCTGTATTGATATAGTAATTACTGATAATTGTTCATTTATTTACTGAATAGTTTATACAATATATAGTGCATTGGGGCTACAGAGATGATTAAGGGACTGGAGCATCTCTCTTTAACAAAGAAAGGCTGAGAGAGCTGGGCCTGTTCAGCCTAAAGAAGAGATAATCGATTGAGAGGAGACCTCATCAATCTATCAGTATCTGAAGGGAGCGGTGTCAAGAGGATGGACCAGGCTCCTCTCAGTGGAGCCAAGCAATAGGACAAGAGGCAATGGGCAGAAACTGATGCGCAGGAAGTTCCACTTGAATAAGAGGAAGAAATTCTTTACTGTTTGAATGACCATGCACTGGAACAGATTGCCCAGAGAAGTTGTCAAGTCTCCCTTGCTGGAGATATCCAAGACCTGTGTGGATGCAATCCTGTGCCCTGTGCTCTAGGATGACCCTGCTTGAGTGGGATGGTTGGACCAGATGACCCACTGTGGTCCCTTCCAACCTGACCCATTCTGTGACTCTGTGACTGACATGCTGTATTAGCCAAGTAGCTGCATCTCCTCATGGATTGACAAAGAAGAGACTAAAGAAACCTCTCTCATGGGTATAAAAATACCTGGAGCGAGTGATATCCCAGATCAGCCAATCACTTCCAGCAACTGCTCCGATTTTAAGAGTATTTTTTAAACACCAGTCTGCTGACATCAGTGGTGTTTGTTCACACTCGAGGGAGAGAATGGCCTGCTGTGTAATTAGATCATAGAATCGTATTGTTCCATTCTTCTCTGCTACCATCAGCTGTTAAGAGAAATTAATAGAATGTGGTAAACTTGGCATGTAATGAAACTTAATACCTTTTCTACTCTATAGCAAACTTAGAGTACATTCAAGCAAACATTAATAACACTAAAATAGATACAATTTTTCACTTTGTACCAGAAAACATTCTCCCAGACTCTCTTCTACCAATAAAAAAAAGCACTTTAATCTATACTACTGGTACACTGTTACACCTAATGAATACATTATTTTATCTCTATGTATCTGTAGATATCTATGTATATAATTTTGGTGGTTAGAAACACTGGTTCTTAACCATCAGTGCACTGTGCTTTTAGAATTTTAAAGCAAAATGTTATTATATTAAAATGAAAAAGTTCCTTTTCTGAGTTGAAAGAACTGACTGACAGACACAGTGCTGTAAAAAAGAAAGGGTTATCAAGCACTGGAACAGGATGCCCAAGGAAGTGGTGGAGTCACCATCCCTGGAGGTGTTTAAGAAATGACTGGACTTGGCACTTAACTGATATGGTGGTGTCTGGTCAAAGGTTGGACTAGGTGATCTTAGATGTCTTTTCCAACCTGAATGATTCTGTGATTCTAAACACAGTATTAATCAATGTAGCTGTAGAATCTGGATTCACACTTACTAATTTATATAACATCTCTTACTTCATCCTATAACAGTTTGCAACAGATTTAATCTAAACTTTTTACATTAAAGTAATACATTCAAGCAGTTGTTAATTAAGTACTGTAGAAAGAGCTTCCTGATTAAATGATAGAATCATAGAAGGTTTGGGTTGGAAGGGACCTTAAAGATCATCCAGTTCCAATCCCACTGCCACAGACATGGACATGTTCCACTAGACCAGGTTGCTTAGGCCTCCATCCAACCTGTCCTTGAACTCCTCATGGAGTGAGCATCCACAACTCTGAGCAACCTGTTCCAATGCCCAGATGACAAAATGAGATTTTTCTCCATGAGGAGCACCGGCTCTTAGATAGTCATGAACAATAACTAAGAAAGGCAAAGAAGCATAAGAAACACTACTCTGATAACATTCAAGTTTGTTTGGAAAACAGAACTGTCACCAAAACATGCTTTTCTGCAAACTAAGGGACATGGTGCAGTAAGCATTTTGACCTGCAATAAGCTTTTCAGCAACTGCTAAGTCTGTCAAGTTTTGTGAGCCTTTTGAAGGGGCTTTTCTTTAAAAAAAAATAAAATCCTGTGCCTATCTCTGATAACAGTCAAAGAAAAGATGTGCTAATAATAAGTAAGATCATGTACTATTGCAATATTTTTGAGCAAATCTAGTAATTTTGTTGTGCTAACAAAGTTGGCCATTAACAAATAGCAGCTAACACATTCAAGCGTGATTCTGTCTGGATCAACAGTTTTCCAGGATTTCTTAGTAAGGATAGATACTGATATTGGTGGAAATGTGATGAGAATTACTATTACTATGTAAATACTTTGATATCTCATTTGACTGCTTTTCTCTGTTTTAAGTATGTTTTTGTGGTAACCTGAGCAACTATTTGTAGCTGCTTAAGGCAGTTATTGATAGGCACAACAGGAATAATAAATCCAAGACAGCAGGGACTAGACCCTTAATGAAGCTGGATGTTTGGGTACACATCAGCTGATTAATCCTCCCCAGTACAATAATCAGATAAGTACAAAATTACAGTCTATTGGTTTGATTTTTCAAAACATATTTCATATATGGCAAGCAACAACAAAAAAATCCCTTGCTAACTTCAAACAGATACTTTTCAAAGCTTGGCATGCTCTGTAAGTCTGTGTTACTGGTGAACTGTGTTATCATAACTGAGTAAAACCCAAGCTTTTCTCTGGTAACTGTAAGTTAATGTGGAATCAGCAGAACAGTTATCAACAACAACAGATGTATGTAATAAAGAAGGAATATTTCTGATGGGAGGAGTAAGGGACTGAGGGTAAAGTGACAAGAATGGTAATGAGAATTAATTTACAGTCACTTCACATTAGCAGATCTAACCAATATCCAGTTACAATGTACACTAGCTCCCCAAACTTCAATGTTATACAACATCAAAGATTCATAGTTTAGTTAAGTCCCCCTCCTGTTTTTTTAAAGGTGATGAGGGTGAGAAGCTGAAAACCACAACCTTAAAAGCCTCCTCAGGATGCCAGCAAACACTCATTCCAGGAGAACGTAGAACAAAATGGGCCTTCTCATTTCCTTCCAAATCCCAGACCCTAAAAAAAAAAAAAGAAAACACTCAAAAAATTGACTGCACAAACATTAACTTTCAGTGCCTCAATACATTCACAAAGGAAGTGACCAAATAGCGTTCATGCTGTATCATTTCAGAAGTCGGTAAAAGTGGTCAGTGCTACAGACAATGTATTTTAACACTGATGAGCCAGCCAGAGCCTCCGTTTAAGTATCAAACTAATTTGAAATCTTGATGAGATGCTCTCACTTTTTTCATAAGTCACCACTACAGCCTTTGTACTGTACCATAAAGTCAGTGTTGGTCCAGTCAATACAAGCAACCTAGAATGTAGTACCAAGCAACTTAAATCATCCACATTGCCATGTAAAGGATAAGGCCATGCAGTAAAGTATTTTTGTTGCCTAATATATGAATTTCCAGCATTTCCCGGTAAGACAAGATTGAGTAATGGAAATACAAGAATCCAGAAATGAAGCAAAGTAAACAGAAAGATCTATGGCAGAGGTAACATGAGGCAACAAAGGGTCTTGACAAGCTTTCAACAAATAAATCACATGGGCCAGTTTGTTCTTTTCCTTTAGAAGGACTAGCAGTAAATATCAAGCAGCCATAAAAATGTTAAAAAATCAGCAATATTTGGACAATATGGATTGACAGGGAAGTGTATGCTGAAACACTGAAATTAGGTGATGACTGAGTTTTCTTTGGACACATTTAAAATGAGTGTTAATGAGCCATGAAGCTACTTTGTTTATAAAATGCAACAAAACCAAAACTGAGCCTATTTTATCTCACAACAACTGACTCTTTTCCTACAAAATCAGTAGCTCATTTGTAGGACAAGGACATCACAGTTGTGAATATCAGTCTGAACCACAAGGCTGCATACTATTTATATGTATTTGGACACTGAAGCACAGACATATATCCTTCCTCTCTGACATGCAAAACCTTAGAAACAGCCAATTTTTAAAGTAGTGTTCTGCCCAGTCTTTTGAGTTAGATGAGTGGCTACATACTATTATTGTTTATTTTAGAGGATTTTTGCTGACTTCCTCCAGACTTTTTCAGTTTATATCTCACCAGGGTGCTTAGAGCCTTATATTTAAGAGATTTCAAAAAACTCTTAAATAATACATCATAAGTCTAGACAAAATATATGGGAATAAAGTAAATATATTTAATGAACAATGTTGTTTTCTTGTGCCAAACCACAACAGATCAAATATTTGTTCTCCCAGTAGAAAACACAGGGTCTCTAATCTTGAAGAATCAGTGTCCTTATTAAAAAAAGTCAAAACAAAAAGCTGACAAGTGTTTAAAAAATGAAATATCTACTTGATTAGGTAATTTAGAAACATACAATACTTTCTTCTACTGCCAAAAATTTTGCCTTGTAGATTTGTCCAAGTCAAATCAACACTTTCCATGTGTATTTACTGTGCAAGGAGAAAATTATGATACAAGAGAAGATGGTGAATCATTTTGGCAAAAGGACCAAGCCATGATGCTTCCTTCCCTAAGGTGAGTGATTTTATTAGGTGTTGAAACAGAAATTTATGCTTTTTACCTCCCTAACTTTGTTATTTATAAAGTTACCAAACTTGTATCTTGTACTTTGAAAGAATGGCAGGACTGCTTGTAACAAACAGTGGAGGGGGGAGGGGAAGGGATAAAAGCCCCTCTTAAATTTTCTTCTTTCCTTATTGACACCAAAGATGGTCTAATTTAGGTTTGAAAAAAAGAAAACACAAACAAACCCCCCAAAAATTAAACCAGGCAATATATATCAAAATAGATCTTTCTCTGAATGCAGCCAATCTATACAATTACATATGTGTTCAATTTCTTTGTGACTAAGCCAAGTAAAAAATGTGCAAAGACCAAAAATTAGCCAAAATGAATTTCAATTACTCAGTTACTCAGTAATCATAACCAAATCAGCTACAGATGCTAAAAAAACCTTCTACTTTTGTCTACATTCCTATCATGTAAATCAATCCAAGACGACTGAGCATTTTGTCTCCCATTCAAAGCTCTTGAAACTTTACTAATATTACCACAATTTTATACCAAAGTAAACTACTGTCTACTTTTCTCCAAACATCCTTATCTTGTGTAAACCTGCAACGTGTCACTGTCTTAATTCTCCTCCTCCCTCCATCAGCCATTGTTGTATAGACTTATTACTGGGCTTGTGGTATTTTTTTCTGATATTTAAAAAAACCTCCACAAAAAATTTAATGGGGAAAAGTTTGAATGATCACAGTTGAAATAATGGCCAAAGTTTGATTAATGGGAAGTCTCAAAAATAATATGTAATCTGCTCAGTAAATTAATTATTTTTTTAAAGTAACTAGGGACTGAGAAATTATATACTGCAACACTCTCAAAATTTAAACAAACACAAAAGACAGATAGTTGCAAATGCTGTTAAAGAAAATTCTTGAGATATTAGAACATTTCTCGTCACTCACATCCTCTGATTAAACAAATGACAACTGAAGTTGTCTCAAAGCTTGAAGATATTCAAGCTCCATTGGATCAACTATGTTTTATGTCATATGCATGAATATGGATAATGACATGCTGCATATGTGCATTAATTTCATCATACAATGGACTTTTATTACAGTTGGTAAAGTATTTATTAGAATTCTGAAAACCTGTCTTGTGGCAATGGAGATGATCCTTATTTTATATTCTAATTTTCTGAATTATGAATAATTCTAACTAGCAGAATCAAATCCTAACTGGACTTACTGCAATAGTAAAAGAAAAAAAACATATTTCAATCTTCAGGCATTTCTCAAATCCCCAGAAGATGGAAGTAAAAGCAGGAATTCTTCCAACAGAAGATTTCAAACAATTTTAGTGAGTAGGGTGGGGGCTAGAACAAACCTTGACATCTGATAAGATTCCCAACCACAAAGAATGATCAACTATACTTGAACCTTTACTCAGAAATTACTCATATCCAATGTGGTTTTGTTGTTTTGTTGGGGTTTTAACATCTAACTTTAATATGTTTCTTCATACCTCCATCAGACATATTCCATGTGTGAGGAAAATCCTATCAACTTCTGAAAAGCCTAGAGGACTATGGAGAAGGGAAGGATTCCTGTTACTGAATTCACACAAAGGTAGAGTGAAATTGTTCCTCACTAACAGAAAGGAGTGAGGAAATCTCACTAAAAGAAAATGGAAGTGGACAGATTAGTTAACACTGCAGAGAATACAACCAACACTGGCCTTATCTAAGGTCTTCTGCCAACTCCATATGGAGGTGGTTATCAAAGATCTGGAGGGTACTATGCAGGACATGAAGGAACAGAAGGCTGAAGTGGAACTGTAGAAATTCCTTCTGTCTGGTCAGGTGAAACATTCAAGATAATTTCTAGTAATTTATTGTATTTTACTAACAAAGAATTTAATAAGTTATCTAACACAAAACCAGAGACCACACAGCATTTCTGAAAAAGTGTGAAGCTTCCTTTCTATCCTTTCAACCAAAAAAAACCTGCTAAGAGTTATCAGCTTATTGTTTCCAATGTAGATGTAAAACTAAATGCTGCTGTGGTATGGCTTTTACTGAGAAACTCAACTACAATTCTGCCAATGGCTTTCTAAAATATAAAATATAAATGAACTTCTAAACAAATCTAATGCAATTATTTCTATTTAAAAACAATTTATAGGCTAGACTACGTTCTAGCACTGCATGACCCTTAACATAAATAATAATAAGCCACACAGGAAATTACTACATCATCCTCGTATTTTGAAGACTTCCTAACTAAAAGCTTATTCACCCACACTTAAGACTAGACTGAAATAACATTCCAAATATTTGATTCGGAAAGTGTTTGTTTTGTTGTTGTTTTTTTTTTTTTTTTAAGCTGACGGGAGAGCAGTTAATGTTCGCACTGTGGTTGTGAAGTGCAACGCCAGTTGGTTTAATACCTGCATCGTGGCTGTAAAGTATAACAGAATTGTGTAAGACCCCATTCAGGGCAACAGGGATACATGTAGAAAGTGGGCAAATTTAAAAACTAGACTCTTAAAAAAAAAATTCAAGACTCTTTCTTCTTCATTTTCATCAATTATAATGCATAACCAGCTTGATAAACTGCAACGAGCATAGCTCAGAAAGGACAAAGTATTTAGGTATGACATTTCTTGTATGAAGAGACTGGAGAATCCAATAACACAAATGGATGAAGGTAGAACAACATGAAAAAAGACACCTTTTATAAAAACATTGGTAAAAATCCATAATTGACTGCACTAAAATAGGAAGATACAAATAGAATATAATTTTTAGAGGTAGAAATAAGTGATAATGACAACTTTTCAGTACAGCCAAAGACTGAAATATTTATTGGGTAAAAAAGGTAAGATTCAAGTGTAATATGTGCAATATTTGCTGGCAATACATTAAAGAACACAAGGCAAAAGAAATAAACAAGAGCTACCATTAGCTTTCCTTCAAATTGTCTAGAGAAAAACCTACACAAAATAACTGGGGCATAAGAGTACCATGAAAAAAAAAATGCTACAGATGAACCCCCCCTAAGAGCAGACGGAACACATTTTGAGAGTCTAGTTGATTTAGTTTTCAGTGATATCAAACCTTTCTCCCACATCTCTGTCCAGGGAGCAAAGCTAACCTTCTGATGGACTAGCACTTGTGTTACGTGCAACATAACACTGAACTTGACAGTGACTGATAAATTAATTCACAAAATCCTTCTCCATGAAGTGACATGAACCATGGCCTAAGTAGCTGAACAGAACTCAGAAAGGAATCAAAGGGCAAGTATATTCACAGATAAAATGAAAGATAATGCAACTGTACATTCTTTTGCCCACAAAAAGAGAGGAAGAGGATGTAGATTAAGGAATAATTAAAATAAAAGAAAAAAGAAAGAGTGAGGGAGAGAAAGGGATGAGTCCTTTTCAGTTTTTTAACATACAAACTTTTATGATACCAAGAAATGGACAAGCAGATTACTTTAATTACACATAAACATTACACAGAATTTTGAAAATGAGATATGAAAGATCATGAGGAACTAGACTTAAAGGAAAACAATTAGATTAAATTCAAGAGGCAATTTACTTGTCTGTGAACACACATAACTCACAACTTTTACTCACAACCACCTGACACAAATGATCACTGCAAATACTTTTATGCAAGGGTATTTTTAGTTCAGCTGTACTTCACAGCTGGAAAAAAGTCTTGTGCTGTGAGATTAAGGCCAACAAAGACAACATGCAAGAAACAACAAGAGTTCCTGAGTGACACAGCAGCAGCTGAAAGGTAAGAACACTGAATATAACCAGTTTCTGACTTACACTCTCCGTCCTCCACCCAAAACGACTGAACCCAGCTCTGAGATGCCACTGTTGAAGCAGCTAGTGACAAGACTGTTGAGTGCATGAACACTGAAAATCTCACTTTCCTTCGAGGTCTCTGCAAAATCTCCTACTAAACTTTCTACTGAGTGAAAGCCAGAGAAGAGCTAAAGATGTTTGTATATATTCATTACATATTGAAATATTGTATTAAAACTTTATTAAGACTTAAAAGTGGAACTTAAAACTTTGTGTCCTTGCACTAACTGTTCCAGAACTTTATTCCACAGGTATTAACAGATGATGTATCCCAAGAACAATTTCAGAATGGAAACTCAGTACAGACAGAAGAATTATTCCTCTTCTTACATTACTGCTGAAGCAAATTACATAGTAAGTTAAGAATGATTTTGGTAAGTCCCAAGGAATGCATTTTCCATTAGTTTTGAAAGTGTAACCTTTAAATTCAATAGACAAAGTCCTCATGCCCCACATGTATGAATGGAAAAAACAAGAACTCAAATAGCCAAAAAAAATTCTACTTATTTCCCATGGATTTTAACCAAAGATTTTATGGTTTATGGCATAAAATGTCCTTCATAGTTACTAAGCTGAAATCTTGTTAGTATATATTAATTATATAATTTTTATTTCCTTTAAAATTAGTATCAGTTAGACTACTGGTTTTAAAACGGTTTTCTTTCATCCCAGGAACACTGAGCATTTCATAAAATAAACAAAAAAAGGCCCCACGGTCAAACAACTTTTTGCTGAATAAGCCAAATATGAGTTTAGATCTAAAAACGAAATCAAGCAGAGGAAATAAATCAGAACAAGTTACACATATGTCATACATTTCTACTATTCATTCCTAATGATTTTGAGGGAAATATAGATGGGGCATCTACGGAGAATCTGCCTAGTTGTCAAAGCAGCATTTCTGAGTTCCTCAGAGGTGTTAAATTCACAGGCCTTTAAGATTTTCTATTTAGGTAGGACAGAGCAGCTCAACTAAAGCTACTAAACTATGAAGAGTCCACCTTTCTGGCAACAGGTGGCTTAAATGAAAAATGACTTTTTTCTCAGTCAAGTTCCGCTTAGATGGCAGCAAATATACACCATACTGAGAAGAACTAAACGGTTCGTCAACTGAGAAAGTTTTGAATTATCACAGCTATTACAGAGAAAAGATGATGCTTTCTCAACTCTCTTGCTGCTCTGCTGCAGTGACCTGCAAAGCCTGCACAGCTGCCCTCCTGATCTCTCCAACTGCTTTAGAGGGATAAGAACAGCAGCTTTTGCCAGATTCAAGCACTCTACTAGAAGAGTAGAGTAGAGATGGGTGACCTTTTGATAAGGAAAAACTCCTGTACTACAAAACTTGAACCAGCCTTTTCCAAAGCATTAAACCATGTTTCCCTCCTACTTTCAGTAATATATATCTAAATACATGGGTTTGAAGCAGCTGTAATCATGGTATTTTGAGCTGCCAGTACCACTGTGTAAGTATGGTAATGTTTTTAGGCTATGTCATCCCACCTCCTGGTAAGGCTACTAAATTTGGGAAAGCAGACAAGTTCACATCTGTTTATTTTAAACTTGACTTGTCTGATGACAGAATGAGAGGGTCTATATAATTCAGAGCTGAGCTATACATGGCTTTTATTCCTGTCCAGTAGGGGAAAAAGTAGTGTATGAAATTCCAAGACAGAACAGTTTTCTTCACGTTGTGTCTAGTTGATTCAAAATACTGTTTTGAAAAAAAAAACATCCCCAAGTCACAACAAAAAGTCAGTCTGCAACCTGAGTTAATAAGAATAGTCTATTTTTTGTCTTGTTAGTGGACTGGTCTTGGCAGTGGGCCATGAAAGCCAACTAAAAGAATAAATACTTATTTATTTAAGTGAACATGTAAGGCATTCATACACAGAAAAGTCAAATACTACTGTTTCAATAGCGTTTTGAACTAAATGCATACCTGCAGGTGTGATCATCACTTACGCTTGCAACCTCTTGACCTTCATTGGGAGCAAACACCAGATCATTAATGTAATCTGAGTGGCCATCAAATGTCTGTCAACCAGAAAAAATAAATACTTTTACCTTAGAGCTGCCTGCTCCGTCAGACCACAATGTATTTAATAGACCTGCTAATGGAAAGATGTGTGTTAAGATAAAACTATCATTTTCATAGATGGTAAAACAAATGTTTATCGGTAACTGGGTTTCTTTAAAATATCTAAGTCATGTGTAGGTCCATACTGTAATGATGAAAATATTCCCCTGCCCCCCAAAATTCCTTGTAGTTACCACTGAGGTCAGTTTGATGCTCTTGCTTGACAGAGATCAGCGAATCATACTAGAGCTTTTTATCCTTCTTTTGACCACTGAATTTTGAAGGTAGAAGATAATAAATCTCAGAAAGAAAGAGGAGAATGAGCAGGAAGTGAATGTGCACTTGATCTACCTATATTAAAGAACTGTGATTACTGGTAAGTAACTCTGATCTCTGAATAGTAATTTTTCCTAGGGGTTCCTGCAAGCAGCAATAAATTTTATCTTGAAGGAGCAACAAACCAGCCACTTATCCAGCACATGAAGTCACTGCACAAATTGCCTAAGAGGATATGTCTACTAAAGATGGCAGGACAAAAGGCTGCCTTTAGAAAAAACAGTGAAAAAACTCTCAGTGAAAGAAGAAGAAACAGGAGACAGCACACCATTAAGACTTTGAGAAAATCAAAAATAAGGAAAAGCAGTAGAAGCAAAATCAAGCAAGCCATACAGTACCTCAGCAATTACCCACAATTTCTTTTAAGCATTTGAGAAGAGCATTGTGCTCCCTGCTTTATAAGTTGTTGTGCTTAAGAGAAAAGAAAATGGGGTATAGCTCACACTCTGCTTTTATTATGAATTAATAGATCATCCATTCTCAAATAATAGGATACAAGCACTCGTGAACGCACATGTGAACTGTCACTCAAAAGCAAACATCTGATGTTCTATCAGAAAGCGTGAAGTCATTTCAGTGGAAACCTTGTTACTGTGTAATTCTTCTCATCTGATGCTTCTTAATCATGACATTTTTATTTCTAACTACTGCAAATAATTTATCTGTAACAAAAGCCAATTTAGCAGCACCGCTTTTCTAAAGCAAAACAAAAATCCCAGTTTTAGTAAAAATTAGAAGTTATATAATTCTTATGTATTTTGAAGACTCTTCAGTTATTTTGGCCATAATATCAAAACATCTTTCCCTCCTCCCTTAATTCTATTAAGTGTTTTGTATTTATCTACAGACATCAGTAATCTTTTGAGGTTTACAGTATCATCAAAAACCTAAGTTAAATAACTTACACACATTTAGCATTAAGCAAGTAGGCAAAAGTCATCTCATTGAGGGTCCAGTTAAAGTTTAAAGTACTTTCAAATTCATTCACATTCAGGCTAGGTATGCAAAATTAGCAAAAATCAGCTTTCTCTGTCTAAGCATTTATACATATTTGCTCTCACTAAATACATGCAGGTATTTTTGACAGGCAAATGTCCACATGTAGATATATCTCGTATTGTTCCATCCTCTTCTATTCAGTCCCACTGATTAAGTCTCAAGGCATAGCTGCTCTTCTTTTGCCCAGCAAGGAATCATAAAAATGAGACAAAAATATCCTATGGATAATAGCATGGGATGGAGAGATTGCAGAGGAAAACAAGGTCAAAGGAAAACAAGTGTCACAATTTTCTGAAAGGAAAACACACTATCTATCCTCCAAGTGTAGCTATTCTGAAGAACAAATGCAGAACTGATAAAAAAAAATTTCTCTCAAGCACACACAAGAACTAAATCCCCCTCTCTAACAAACATTTTCAGCAGCCAACTTTATTTTTTCCAATAGTCCTAATTTTATTAAAATCTAATGGATTATACCAGAACGAATATATCCTAGGTTGATGATGCTAAACTATTTAGACAGAAATGCCCATTTTTTAAAACTTTTAGCATACTGAAAAATGCCTGATTTTACTCCCACAGTTCTGACGAAATATGCTTTTTATTAAACAAAATTTGAAGCAGGAGAAGGAAGCCATAACTCATTTCCAAATGAAAACCTCAAAAGAAGAAAAAGGTTTCATGAAGATCCATCAGTCATATTTTACCTTTTGTTTTTTTTGTTCTGGGCTTGATCCAACCCATAAATTTTGGATTAGTTGTGTTGACAAAGTAATGGAAAACTCGGTGTGCTTCAAGTTCCTTCTTGATAATTACATCAAGACAGCCTTTCCATGGGGAAAACAGAGTAAGATTACTCAGTCTATCCCTCCAGAAGCAACACATACAAATTGTTTACTATAAAAGACAAAATGTTCAGAGTTTATATTGTGACTGTAATCACATACTTCCTTCAGCATTGTTTGCACGTTCTGTACCTCTCCTGCAAAATCCCATGTGGTAAGTCTGCGCTATATAATGGATAAAAGTTTTCCATGTGTTCATCCTCAGTTCAACCTAAGGTTTATGAAATAGGCTTCCTGAGGTATCAGTTAACTAAGAAGCCACTGTATCAAACTTTATTGAAAGCCAGCTCACAGAGAATTTGTGAACAGCTGAGACTCTGCATGTGCTTTAAATCAGAGTTAGGTGTTACTTTTCTCTTGACAAGAAGTCTAATGATTGTCTAGGGATAAGAAATTAAGATCATTACCCAGAGAAAGGATTTTCCAAACTTTTCATCAAAAAAACACAGAAGACATTTCTCAAAGACGACTTTTACCAACAGAAACATATTAGTTCACATTCTTTCTTTTCATTATTGAGTTCCCTGCTAATAGATAAAAAAACCTATCACAGTACATTCTTAATAAAGTTCTTAGACTGTTAATTCCAGTGATGGAGCTGACATAAACAAAGCTGATAGCTTTACTGTTAAATTCAAGCCATTTGTGTTGAATACACACCAAACAATTACAGAATCATTAGGGTTGGAAAAGACCTCTGAGGTCATTGAGTCCAGTCATTAACCACTAAACCATGTCCCTGAGCACCACATCTACATGTGTTTTGAACACTTCCAGGGGCAGTGATTACCTTGGGCAGCCTGACCACCCTTTTAGACAAGACATTTTTCCTAATATCCAATTTAAACCTCCTCTGGCACAACTTGAAGCCATTTCCTCTTGTTCTGTTGCTTGCTACCTGGAGAAAAGACTGACCCCCACCCAGCTACAGCCTCCTTTCATGCAATTGTGGAGGGTGATAAGGTCTCCCCTGAGCCTCCTTTTCTCCAGACTAAGCACCCTGAGCTCTCTCAGCTGCTCCTCATAGGACTTGTGCTCCAGATCCTTCACCAGCTTTGCTGCCCTTCTTTGGACACATTCCAGCACCTTCAACGTCTTTCTTGTCATGAGGGGCCCAAAACTAAACACAGGATTTGAGGTGCTGAGTACAAAGGGATAATCACTTCCCTAGTCCTGCTGGCCACACTCTTTCTCATACAAGCCTTGTTAATCCAAAATAAATAAAAAAAAATAGAATTTAGAATCTGAATTTAACTCAA
Organism: Myiozetetes cayanensis; assembly: GCF_022539395.1. Lineage (NCBI taxonomy): Eukaryota > Metazoa > Chordata > Aves > Passeriformes > Tyrannidae > Myiozetetes > Myiozetetes cayanensis. The sequence continues at coordinate 55,905,629 of NW_026087521.1, read as the reverse complement.
TGGAGTCTGTAGTACCAGACTCATCCCACTGTTGCATTATTTCCACTTATTAACCATCCATCAGTTACAATGTTACAGTAACTTTACATTCTGCTAAAAAGTTAAAAGATTTAATTCACAACATTGAAGCCTGTTGTCTGAAATATCATAAAACTGGCAGATATCACATAAATAGATAACTTTAACAAGGAATGACAGAACTTTTAGAACTATTTTGTCAGAAATGCTACCCAAGTTGATAATAAGTATGTCAGTTATCCCACTGCCCTGGTGGCAAAGTCACATAAATTGACTAAAAATGAAAGAAGGAAATTAAAGGTATGTGCATGTATGAAGCAACATAAAAAGCATTTTCTTTAAAGACATTTTGGCTTTGTAACATCCAACTTTACTTCTTATGCCAAGCTTTTATTCATTCTACTGTATGACCAGATAAGTGACATCCACAATTCGCTTAGTTTCTGCATGGCAAATTGTCTTACTAATACAAGTTAACAAACCACAAAAAAGGTCTATTATTTTCTCCATTATATCTAACAAACCACTCTGACCAAAAGAGGCATTATCATATTCTAAAGCAGTAAAAACCAAGGAACACTCCCCCAGGTTTCTCAGTGTTAATTAGCTTTGCTTATTCTTAGCTAAGACCTCAAAAAAAAAAAAAAATTAAAACTGGGTAGCACAAATATCTAATTGATAGTAATACTTGGACTGGGACATTGTTTCAAAGGAAGAACTTCAAAGAAGAAGAAAATCAAAAGATCACGTGGCTGATAATTACAGTTATTCCCATTTTAAAAACAGAAAGGTATATAACAATGCAACAATTATCCCTAAAGATTATGGATATAAGATACGTCACAGTTCTGTGCTCTATCTCATAAAGTACACTAAGCAAAAAGAAGAATGACAGTTAGAATGACAGATTAGACTTTACTAAAGACTAAATTATCTTTTAAAAATCAGCTTAGCTGCCCTTACCTTAAACTCATTCTTGTCCTGAAGGTCTGAAGTAAACAGCCTTAACTTTTTATCAGAAGCTGCAGTACAAAACCTACACTCAACAGACAAAAAAAAGCTTTTCAGTCATTTAACATTGCAATGGTTGACTTTTTAGCAGTTTCCCTTCAGTTTAAACCTGCAAAGTGACACGCAAAGGAAAAATCAGATTTTGAAAAATACCAAAAGCATCTATTTTAACTTTTCTGCTTTGGCAACAAACAGAGTTATAATTGGAACTTATCAATAATGTGTATCAAGTGCCAAGAATATTTTTTCATAGACAGAAATGCAAAACATTTCAGAAAGCTAAATTTCAATTAGTTATCAGTTATCCATTATCTGAAATATCTTTCATAACTGCCATTGAAACTTCCCTTGTAAGAAGTTAAGAGGCAAAGCACAAAAAAGAACCCTTGTTATCAGTGGTCTAAAATAACAAAACATGAAATTCATAAACCAATTTCTAACATATTGCAACCAAAAACACTATAAAAAATGCAACTGTAAGCAACTATCATAATTCTGAAGAATCATACCAGCTATTGAGAACATTTTAGTTCTTAAATGCACATTTAATAGCTAACCATCTTTCTAGATTTACACCTCAGTGTCTCTCACAAATAGTATTTGACCTGCTCTAAAACAGAGCACAGGCTATGCAAGCCACTACAAATAAACAGCTTTATAGAGGAGGCCATTACAATGATCTCGTACTTAGAAAAGTTCTTAAATCCTTTCTCACAGATATACAAAGAATGAACTAACTATGTCTGAGGTCCATGAAAATAATGAAAAAAGTATTATTTACTGCTTATTCACTGGGGAGAGGGTCAAGGGGCACAAGAAGTAGAGCAAAAAAACAAACAAATGAACAAAATAAAACAAATCAACAAAAAAAAATGTTCTACTCAAGTGTTCAGAGACTTCATCAGTGATTTCTCAAGAGCTAGATTTCACTCATAAGCTTTGAAGAGTCCAATATTAAGGAACTAGGGAAAACAGGTAGGAGACAAGGACTTATTGCTCTTGTTTATTGTAAGTACCTTATCTGGGGAGGTATAGCATCAAGTCTAGTCTCAGGGCTCCATGCTATGGCATCAACTCTGATTCCGTGATGGAACGTTCTTAGTGTCTTATATTGCATGCCTTCCACTTCTGCATCCTCCTCCTACAGAAATATTGCAGTTAGCTGATTCAGAATATCTTGGTGACTTCTAACAAATCAGATTGATATGAAATGGAAAGGCTTTCAAAATTACACGTATCGGGGATCTTTTTAGATCATAACACCATCAAAGCGAAAACCTGGAACATAAGGAAAGTATTAACTTGAAATATTTAAGCACTTAAAAATACATTAAATGACTGTAGCCTTGAGCCAGAGTCCAGGGCAGAGCAAGAATCGAGCTGCAAAGATGCTGAGCCCATTCTTTGTCCAGGTATCTTCACAGACACAACTAAAGCCACTTCTAACAGCATGGTAAGTAAGTACACACTGCAGTGAGGAGAAACAATGTGAGCAAAAGCAAACATGTCATTTAAGCTCTCTTTTTTCCGAGCTGCTTTTTTACACTATGGAAAAATGCTGGCACTTTCAGAACAGCAGTCTTCAAACAGCAGGAGCTAGAAAGGTGCCCTCTGTCATCTAACCATAATTACAAACTTGTTTATTCTTCCTACTGGTGAGAACACTGGATGGTGAGAAAAATGGAATGAGCTGGCTTTGTGGATGCCATCAATCATTTGACCTCTAAAAAACTTTTATAAGTTTTCAAAACATCTAATAGATATTTCTACAAAATTTTCTCTATGTCACAATTCTGCTTTAGGGTAAAGAACCTCCTGTATGCCCTCTGCATAACGTAGAGGCTAAGCAGCACCTAGCTGAGGATGCACGACATTATCCACAGTTTTCAATGCTTCTCAACAGGCAGCAAGAACAGCGTTTTCCTCCCCTACTTTGAAATACTCAATGACTCCACATGTGGGAGAGAAGATATGAAAATTATAGAAAAACTACCTTGAGCCAGTGGTTGTCAAAACTTTAATTACTTCATTTTCAAGGCCTACGCTATAAACAAGGTAGAGAGTAATACAAATGACAGTGTGTTTTTGTGGTCAGCACTAGGTGCCTTTCCGAAAAAATTCCAACAGTAAGACCCCAGGGAATAACAATAATAAAAAATACCAGTCATGCTCTTATTCATAACAGACAAAGTACAAAAATAATATTGTATAATAGAGAAGTGAGATGAAGAAAAAACGTTTAAAAATTTCCAACCACTGTCTCCAATTGATTTTCAAGCATCTAGGCAAAAAGCTCCACTGAATTAAAAACATCTTATACAGCATAATATATAGTATTTCACATTTTAAAAACTTTTATAATATGATGACTAAATAATTTCAAGGTAAGAAAGCACATTTTACTGTTTCCAACAGTCTGTGAGGAGATCCAATGAAAACAATTGGGAAAGAAAAAACATAAAAATTAGCTAATTATTTCTACAGTCCTTCCCTAAAAGAAAGACCTACAAAATTAGCACGGACATGTTAGTTCTAACCTTGAAAGTGGTTGTAATCTTTTCTGTTTCACAGGCTAGTTGAAAGCTTTAGAAGATAAATCATTCTAAATAGCAAATCTATGTAGAACAAAATATAACTGTGCAAAAAGGTGCCAATTTCCCAGTAATAATGATTATTTTATATATATATAATATATATATATTATAAAGAGCAAAGACTAAGTCACATATTTCCAAAGTTGGGCATTTTAAGTTCTGAGACATTCACCACCAGTAGCAAGAGATATTAACATGAGATTATTCTTCCAGGAGACCACTTCTGATTTCTTTGCAGTCTACTCAGAGTGTAGTGATAGAATGAGGGATAATAATTTTAAACTGAAAGAGGGCCAGTTTACATTAGATACTAGGAAGAAATTATTTACTGTGAGGATGGTGAGGCACAGGAAAAGGTTGCCCAGAGAAGTTGTGGATGCCCCGTACTGGAAGTCTTCAAGACAGGCTGGATGGGGCTTTGAGCAACCTGGTCCAGTGGAAGAAGGAACTAGATGATCTTTAAGATTCCTTCCAACCCACACCATTCTGTGATTCTATGATTCTAATTCAAAGGAACTTTATACCATCCCATTAATTTCAGCAGCATGGTATCATATCAGTGTGTATTTCAGATATATATATATACACACACACACACATATATATATATTTATTTTCCTGAAGAACAAGTATTCCAGACTTGTTAATGTAATAAACAAGTAAAATTGCCCCCTGTTTACACAGGGAGAGGAGGAAAGAGGAAAGTGGCCAGTCTTCTTGCAGTAGAGGTGCTGGCAAAGTAAGTTTCAGGACACAGCTAATAAGATCAACAGTAACACAGACTAACCTGAAATCTGCAGGTCCCAATAACTACGTAATTATTGCCACCATAAGCAATGAGGGAACACGCATCTCCACTATCAAAGGGATTGAATTTTACCACATGCACATAATCTTCACAATCCACAGTGTAAGCAATGTTTCTAGTAGAATCTTGCTTCATTTTCAGTGGACTAAGTCAAGGTGTCACAGAAGCAATGTCTTCTCCAGGATGAAAATCAACATTCCTACACAGAAAGTTTTAAAAAGTAAGGATTACTCATTTGCATAAAGAAAAAATGTAAAAGGTATTTGTGGCAGAGCAAATCAGAATTTCCTGTAACATCATATTTAAGAACACAAAAGCTGCACTTAAGCTGGTTATTTTTAGATGTAATGTAGTTTCATCAATCACTATATTTACTAACCTAGCATACGTTCAAAGCTGTCTCTACAGACTTCAGCAATGACTGCAGATTTTGTGCTACTCTAGGCAACCCAACAATACAAGAAATGAAGTAACTGCACACACCAAGTCACATACTGTATTTTAAAATTTTCAAGAAATGACAAGAAATTATACATTACAACCTTAAAATTCTCTTTGCTTGTCTACCTCTTTAAAGACTGTCTAACTAGAAGCAGGTTAAGCAAAGGTACAGAACTACAAAGTAATCATGCATAATATTTAAACACGGTTTCATGATTTAAGGCCCCCCAACTGCAGAGCACCTAGTACCTCTGTGTACTAGAACTTGTACTTGACTGTATTTAACCAATTTTTTAAAAATCGGGTTCTTGTGCTAGAACACAGGAGGCTGAGATACTCAACTGATTTCAGAATCACTCCTTTTAGTACCAGTACAGATTTGATGTTAGTTTATGCCTTTTTGGGAAATCAGACTTATAACTATACATCTTGTGGAAAACCAGCTTGAAATCTCAGACCTTTGATGTGTTAATGATCTGAAGGCCTGGGCATCCAAGTAGGACTGAACGTTTTGGTTGGGAGCCAGCCAGGTTTGACATGGGCATCACTCAGACCCAGAGAGGTTCTCCATAGCTGTGTGTTTATTTATCAATTCATCAACAAGTCACCACCATAAACAGTTAAGCCATGTAACTTGCATAGCTTTGCTCCTAAGGCCAAATGCAAGTTCTAACCCTAGCTGTACTTTTCTTCCTTTAAGGCTTCCCACAAACACAAGCCGATATAGAATGATAGAGTGTTAAGGGCTTGGAACGGACTTTAAAGATCATCTAAAGATCCCAACTTCCACTGCCCTGGGCAGGGACACCTCCCACTAGACCAGGTAGCTCAAGGTACCTTATCCGACCCGGCTTTAAACACTGCCAGGGTTGGGGTATCCACGACCTCCCCGGGCAACTTGTTCCAGTGTCTCACCACCCTCACAGTGAAGAATTTCTTCCTAATATCTAGCCTAAACTTCCCCTTCCAGTTTGCACCCATTACTCCTTGTCCTGTCACCACAGTTCCCGACAAAGAGCTCCTCTCCGGCTTCCCTGTAGGATTCCCAAGTGGAAGGTTGCTGCGAGGTCTACACGCAATCTTCCCATCTCCAGGCTGAACATCCCCAGCTCTCTCAGCCTGAACCACCAGCCATCAGACTAGCTTTAAGTGAAAACACCAAGAACATTATCAGCTCCATTTCTCCAGGAAACACGCTTTGGGCAGCTGATCCACGTGGGGTGCCCGCTACCTCCCCCCGCATCCATCCGCCTCCTTTACCCCCTCACTTCCCGCTTTGTCCCTTCAGGGCGCAGCTACTGCTGCTCCCCAGGGGAGGCTGCCCCGGTTCCCCCGGGCCGGGGGTCCCTTTACCCGCACCTCAGAGGCCCCTCCGCGGCCGCGGCCCCCGCTCAGCCGCCGCCGGTGCCGCTCCGACACCGCCACCCGCCGCCGCCGCCGCCGGGAGCGCTCGCTGTGCTTCCGGGGCAGCGCGGCCCGCGCCCATTGGGCAGCGCGGCCCATTTGAACGGAGCCCGCGGCGCTCCGCCACGACCGGGATTTTCCCGCAGGGAGAGCCGCTGCAGGAACGGGAGCGCCCCGGCCGGCCCGGGCTCGGGGGTAAAGGCTCTCCGGGAGCGGCGCGGGGGTCGCGGCTGCTCGCGGGGTGGGACCGTGGGAGAGGGGAAGGGGCTCCCTGGGGCGGCCGCAGCGGGAGCTTTCGGCCGGGGGAGCGGTATTAATGATGCCAATGCCGGCTCCCAGGGATTAGGGTTTGCTCCGCAGGGTTTTGGGCTTGTTCGGGCTGTTTCCCCGGGAGTTTGCTCGGGGCGGCAGGTGTTGTCCCGTGGAAAGCTCTCGGAGCAGGGAGAAAGAGAAAAGGAGAGGTTTTAGTGTGTCCCACGCTGACTGGCGGCTGCCCCGCTGTTTCAGAACTCTGTGGCCCCCATGTGACTTCGTGTCAGCGTCAAAACAATAAAGTAGGTTGTCGTCTTCAGTCGTTTTGGAGAGTGGGAAGGTGTAGTTGCTGTTGCAGTCTCGGTTGTTGCCTGATGTCTCCTGCTTTCCTTGCCCCTCGCACATGCTTCATCCCTTTTCCTAGTCGTGCCAATCACAAAAACAAACAAACGCAAACGTGGGCTCTGCCTTAGCTAGGTGAAATAAAGCAAAGAGTTGGTTTTGTGTTCTGGAAGTAATCAGTATGGGTATTGCTCCTTTACGGTCACTGTGGTATTGGGGAACTTTGTTTCAGAAGAGAAAAATTTTAAAGGCAAATTTTTACTACAGTGTCTAGTACTTATGTCTTGACAAATGTAAGAAGATAAAAGGTGATAAAAACCAAAGCATGAAGAAGTCCAACTATTGCCAAAGGAAATAGAGGAAATAATGACTTAGAGAATTAAAAAGCAAAACCTAAACCAAACAAACAAAACCCAAACAAACAACTCCACAAACGAACAAAATCTTCCCTGCACAGGTAACAAAAATATTTAGACTTGTCTTTGTTAGTAAGTCTTGGAAATACTAAATATCTTTTCTCCAGGTTTAAAGCATCCTCATATACCCTGATCTGAATGTATGGTGAACGCAGAAACTACAGAAGACAGTTCTAGGCTGCTTTTGGAGACAAAAAGACCGTCATATTTGTGATAACATTCTTTTATGTTGGTATAACGTACAAGGAAAATAAAGGATCTTTATGAAGGCGTGACATACTTTTAACCATATATCTTTACAGTTGCTTTGTCACAGTGAGGCAAGTCTGGTTTAGTGGGAAGAGTTTATTGAAGGAACTTGATCTTTAAGAAGATACAACAGGATTTGCACAGCTTATTGGAAGGTGAAGGCATGCGTATGCTTTTTGCATAGTTATGTTAATTTTTCTCTTGATTATCTCTGTTTCCTACTCTAGACAATGATTACTTTCCAGCAAGAAATTTTAAACTTGGTCAAGTGTTTCAGAAGACAATGGTGTTTATTTTCAAACTCTGAAAGGACTACGGTATGTGGAGCAGACTGCATGCTGATGGCATTGCAACTGTCCATGGCTGAAGTCAATAAACAGGTTAGCATTCTTTTCAGTATGTTCTTGGTACTTAGTTGATTTCAAACTTGGTTCACTTGCTGCTTAGGCACCAACGTGAAATGGCAGTTTTGGTCACTTCATTGCTGTTTGTTAAAAGAGGGTGCATCTGAGGAGCAGATGAAACAGGACACTAAAATCGATAAGATTATTGAATCAGGGCTTAGAAAAAAGGACTGCAAGACAGATGGGAGGATGGAAATGCTTTAAGTGTATATTTGAGCTCCAAAATTTAATATTAAATATTAGCATATTTTTTTTGATCATGTAGCTTCTATTTATTTCCATCAAATATTTCTTTTGTGCTGTAGATCAGAGTGGCAGAACTATGGCATTTGGGTTACTTTTTTTTTTTTCCTGAGTGCTCAAAAAATTCTTTGGAATGACATGAGAAGAATATCAGTTATAAAGCTGATTTGGTATAGTCTGCACGAGTTGTACTTGCTGAGTCCATTCTTAGCTGCTGTTTTTCCTGGCATTCATCAGATGAAGACCTATATGGACGTGTAAGTTGTGAGTGTGCACCCAGTACCTGTAGGAATTATATGGCTTTCTTTGCATATGTGCAAGAGGTGTCTGTCAAATGATGATGTGGAGGTGTAACCCTAAGATGTCTCTGAAATAAACACTATGACTTGTCAAAGCAGGACGATTGGGTGTTAAAAGTCATCTGCAACATATCAGAAACAGTTGCAGCACACAATCAGGCCTTTGCATGTGTTTCAACTAATAAGAACTATTGCAGTAGTCATTTTCATAACCTAAAGATATCTTTTTGGGTCAATGAACCTAATTATTGATGAAAAAATAAGTCCGTTGTTGGACGACTTATCCAACTGTTGCAAAGTAAATCAAACATGGAGTACAAATCTTTACTTTGAAAAACCAAAACAAACATACCAAATCAACAAACACAGCACAAATGACAAAACCACACCAAAGTCAAATCTCCAAACCAATAAAAAACCCAAACAAACAGAAAACCTGCTTTAGTCTGTGCATTCCTGGTTGCAACATATTATTTAAAAAATTACCACTTGTACTGGAAGAAGGTTGTGTCTCTGATGAAATATTTCCAGAACCACTTTTTAGTGTAACTGAGTTCATCACCAGAAAAAACTTTGTAGTCTAAAATGTGCAGAGTGGGGTATCTCATGTCTAAAGATTAAGTATAAAACTAGACAATTCATCCCCAATGTAATAGATGTCACAGCAAAAAAATTGGAATCCCAAGATTCTGCATTTGTACTCCATAAAATTCCAACCAGGAGCCTGATGTCCTCACAATACCTGTGTAGGTAAAACAGAAGATTAGCATGCATCAAAATGAACTCCTGGAAAACTAATTACCTTTGGAGGCAATCACTGTTTGTCATGTTTGTTGTGATTCTAAGGGAAAGCTACAAACACTTTTCCAAAGCCAAGTCTGAGAACTAAAGTGTGTTCTGTTGATGCCAAAAATTACAGACATGAAAAAGATATTTTTATGGTTTGTTGCTCCGTGTTTCCTAACAGCTTACAGTAAGTTTTTCCCCTCTACCAGAGGTATCTGGTTTATTCAACTATTTCCTTTTTCCCCCAGTGAAGATTCCTTCCTTCTAAAAGTATCTTTTCTTTCAGAGATGATCTAACAAAAATTATAGCAGTTATTTTCAACTAATTGAATTTTAAAATATATAGCTTCTACTTCAGATCTGAAGAAAGACCAAGTGTTTAGGACCTGATTTGTTTTTTCTGATTATACTAGTTGGTCTAATAAGACAAATTGTCAATGTGTATAAACGATGTGTGTGGGTTAAAACTATTTTAGCATTTGCCCATGCTGCTTCTGAAGTTCAGTTTCTTCAGATGGGTATATGTTCATAGGGTTAGATTAAAATGTGTCTGTCTTCTTTTGTTCAGAACTGAAACGTCAAACTTAGATGTAGAGCATTACAGTTGTAGGCATATTCCTTGTTAGATGTCTGATTTAAATACAATAATTTTGTGTCATTAACATAACACCTGTAGGATGGATATCTATTATAATAAAGTCAATTACTGTAATAAAAGTAATTTTGCTAATAGGCTATTGACTGGCTCTATTGAAAAAAAAACAACACAAACAAACCAACAAAAAAAATCCAACCTACCACAAACGGCAAAAAACCTGTTTTCTTTCTTTAGCAGACTGGACAATTTTAATGGATTAGGTGTTTTAACTTATCTCTATCTGCAGTAGAAATGAAAAATAACAAAGCTTTTTGAAGAACTTTTGAAAATTTTAAAAGTTTCATAATCTATTAGTCTTAAATTTCACCAGAATGAGGGTAGCCAGCCAGTGTGGCAAACACTGATCAAATAGCAGGGATGAAAGAAAAAAGAAAATCTATGCTTTGAATTCCTCTGAAAATACTTTGTTTTGTACCACAGTCGTGACCATACAGCATAAAGACAAGTGGCATAAAATCTGTGGAGAAAGTGGATACCTTTTCCTAGATTTGTTAGTATAGATCTAAAATCTAGGTACACTTTCAAGAGAAGAACCTTTCTTAAGATTTAAATAGAAATAACAGTTTTCAAGATGAAGTTCACTTGAGGCTAATTGTTTTGAGTGCATTTGTGCACTTAGGGATCAGAAGGGGTAGAAAATAGGTTATTAGATCAAATAATTAGCTTGTAATTTTCAGGCCATGGTTGTTTTAGCTAGTAGTGGGTAAAACCAAAATGCATAAAACAATTATTTTTCCTGAAACTGTGAGTTTAAATTCTCAGACTACTCTTAAAGGTGTTGTAAATCTCTTCTAGGACCAGAGCTGTGACACTGGAAGAAAAAGTTCTTTAATGTTAATTTTAGAAATATATTTTCCCTTTGGAAATTTGTGTTTGTATATTTCTGGTCTGTACAAAAGCAGTTTTGGTGTGTAGTTTGGTTCTACTCTGTGCTTCTGTGAGTGCATTAAGTATGCTGACTGAAGAATATTGTGTTCTGCCCGGTACCTTGTATTTTTTGAAATGGTTCTCCCAAATTGTCTTGCTTCCATGTTGGCAAATGAAGAAAAACACGGAGTTGGTTTACAGCGTTAGTGCCTTAATCTGTTGCATCTGTCTCCCTTTTGGTAATGAGACTCTCCTATCAACTTGGAAGCAATTTTATCTAATATGTTGCTTGTAACATACTGTAATGATGGTCTGAAGTCATCTTATCCAGACTCCCTCTAGCAGAGCAACCTGGCAATGCCAGTTGCCCAGGACTATGTCCAGATGTCTTTCAAATCTCTCTGAGGATGGAGACTCCATAACCTCCCTGAGCAACCTGTGCCAATATTCAGTCACCTTCAAAGTAAAAAAGCGTTTCCCAATTTTCAGAGGGAACCTGTGTGCTTCAGTTTGTGCCCATTACTTCTGGTCCTACCACTGGACACCTTAAGAAAGCCAAAGATGGACCCCACCCTCTTTGCACCCTCCCTTCAGAAACTTAAATGCATTGAGGAGATCCTCCTTGAGCATTCCTTTCTCCAGCCTAAACAGCCCCATCTTTCTCAGCCTTTCCTCAGACCTGAGGTACTCCTGTCCCTTAATCATCTTTGTGGATGAATAACTGAGCTCTGTTGGACTCCCTCCAGTATTGTCAGTGTGACTCCCTTGTGCTGAGGAGCCCAGAACTGCTCACAGTACTTGAATGGGGTCTCACCAGTGCTGAGTAATCTCCTCTACAAGGGGCAGGTTCTTCTTTAGCAGAAAGGTTGAAGTAATAAATATTTAATTGGTTTTTTTTTAAAAGCAAATGATATACTGAGACTGTTCTACTGTAGTTTCCCACAACCTCTGTAACCGAATCATAAATATTTAAGTTATTGTTTCTTGTATTTTTGTGTTGCTTAACAACTGGAGTTGTTTTAACTGTGTTAAAACTCTTGATACCTAAATTTTGAGGCATCTTCCCCAACTTATCAATAGGACTGATGTCTTTTTCTGCTTCCCACCCCTCTCCTCTATAGTATTACAGGTGTCTGTTTTGAGGGCTAGAAGCGGGAGCATGGATGTGGTGTGTGGGGGTTTTTTGTTTTGTTTGGTTCTAGCCAAGAGGGTTCTAAATTTTCGGTCATGTGTTTTTATTACCACTATAGTTGATAGTGTTGACTTTAGAAAGTACTGATATGCTGGTCGGATGACTACAGTTTTTACTTTGCCTGTTTCGTGATTCTGTTTTTGCAACTACTGTTCCACTGACCCATATGTACAGTAGCTCTTTAGTCCTCCTTAAACAGAGAATACTTCTACTCTCTTTGACCTTAGGGCACTGTCCACCCCTCCACCCTCCCTTCCCCAAAACAAAAAAAGATCTTCAGTACCCATGACAAGTAATACTGTAATTCCTCTAAGCTTGGGGTATCAGCCTATACCTTCCCTGCTTCTGCAGATTGCAATGTAACACCTATCAGATGTCCATACACTTGTGTTTACATGAACCGGTTTCTAAATCTGTGCATAGCAACGTCAACATTTACTGTTATAGGATACTTTTCAAAATGCTGCTTTATACTGCTTCAATGTGCTTTTTATACCACTGTTTGGGAACTTCTCTGTGTGAGGGTGTACGCAAGCAATGAAGGCTTAGTAGGACTGGAGGTGACAAGACTGCAGAATCTCACAGAAACTCAAGGACAAAGCCAGGAACAATACTGCAGTCTAGGAGCATGCCTAAAAATAATAGAACTAGAGACAACACATGGATGGTGGTTAAGCACAGCAGTCTTTTACACACGTATTCCAAAAATGGTTAGTGATGATGTTTGGGGAAGGTGGGAGACAACATGTTATTGCCGAAATACACAACTTCCTGTTTGTTAAAACAATTTTCTGTCAAAATAAAGTAAAAGAGTTGATGTACAATGTAGTTAGACCTAGAAAGCTCGCAAAACCTACAAAAATACTAAAAAACTGGTGTCTTTAGGCATGTAACATTGCTACTGTATTTCAGAATCCAAGGAAACTTAATACATGGCACTACCAGGAACTGAAGTGAATAGAACCAGTAATATCTTTTTGGTTCTATGCATATGAAATGAAATACTTGCCATGCCTATAATGGAATGAAAGCACGGGGCTTTTTGAACTTTCTTAAGCTATGAGCCAGCTGACATATGTTTACTGCAAAACACCACATTATTTCTTTAATTAATTTTAAAACCAGATACTTGACTAATAGACTGTGTAAGTAATAGAATACACCATCACAGTGAACACCTGATCACGAAGGTTAGTATCTGGAATGCGATTTTATTTGGATTTAAAATATTTTTGCAACACTAATATAAACTTTACTGATCTCTGCAGGCCCTTGATCTGGTGAGGAAAGGTTTTGATTTATTAGATACTATGTGAAGTAGTACTTTAGCTTAATAATTCTGGAGGATTTTGTTTCAAAACAAAGTGAGAAAACTTTTTTTTTCCCCAATCTACTGCTGTTTTGATCTGTTTAAATTGGATTATAATATGATTGCATGTTTAATTTTTCAAGAGGCTAAAATGAAAGTCAAGTGCTTTTCAGAAAACATATTACATTTTAATATTCTGGTGATATGTGGAATGGCATGTAAGTTCATAGAGCTGATTTGTCATAACCCATGCACAAATTAGAAGGCAAAAAAGTGCTCTGAAAATAATATGTATGAGTGCTCTCATTTTCATTCCTAGTTCTTTTCCTAGACAATATCAAAATAATTGACTTTCAGGATTTTGGAATCCTGTGTTTAACCAGGTCTATTGGGAGAGTTGTGCTAAATATGCTAGAACCCTCAGGAGGGACCATTTGGGTTGGAACAACTTAAGTTGCTAGGCTTTCTCATGTTTTTGTGTTTAGTGTTGTGTTCCCTTGCTGATGGTGTTTGCAGGTAATTAATTTGCCTAATGTGAAATTGTCATGAGATAGTGCCTGTCTAATGGCAAGATTTAATTCTATCTGCCATTATGGACATAGCAAAACAAGGCTTGTTGCTCTGTTACAGGGCATTTATATTGTGTTACATGATGAATTTGGGCAGATGGAGCTCGTTAGCCCTTAAAGGCAACCCACCTACGTCCTAAGGACCTCGCTGCCACCATCCAAGCTCGCTTGGCCCCGGCAGATGAACCTTAGGATTAAAGGGTGGGCTCAGTTCCGCGCACACTGTGTCTCACTTAAAAAATCCAATGCGCAGGCTGGAAGGTGGAAAGACCTTCCCTGGATCTTCGCTCGCGAAGACTGACCATTATTATTATTATTACATGATGAATTACACAGCAGCTTTTTTTTTTAGTGCTGTAAGTTGGAGGGTGCTTTAGACACCAGTAGTGTGGACTCTGTTTCTCTGAAAACTGGAAAATTTGCAACAATTGTGAAATTACTTATTGCACGTATTCTAAGGTCTAACTCAAATAGGAGGAACTTGGGTGAAAAAGTTTTAGCAGCAGGAAGCGGGGCCTGGTACGTAGATCAAAGTGCAGAGTGTGGGTGAAAATGAGGAGTCCAGTTGTGAAAGAGAAGATGGTAAGAGCAAGGAGGAGAAGGCAGAGGGGCACATAAAACTAACACAGGAAAAAAACCTCCTTTTTTTTGGACATATTTTCCTGGATTACTGTCTGAAGCAAGGTAAGAGAGACATGTTTACTGCCTTTGGGGAGTAAATGCCTGCCATGCTGAAAACTATTTCTGCAAATAAATAACTTCAGGCAAGAAGAAGTCCTGCAACATTCAGTGTCTTTTGTTATGAGTAAAGACCAACATACATATCTGGTATTTTGAAGATCTGGAACAAATACTGCATATAACAAAATTCAACTGTAGATGCAAAGCACTGGAAGAAGTTCAACTATAAGTAAGAATTTGTTTATTATAAACTTGATAATAGGTTTTTCAAAAATAAATATGCAACTTGTTTTAAATTTATTTTTTAAAGCTATGCTGAGTATGAAACAGTATTTTTTGCCTTTTTTTGGTTCTATTAGCACCATGGAGACTTCACAGTATCACTTAGTGATGTGCTGGAAACTTGGAACTATTTGTTACATGACAAACTGGGATTATCATATGAAAACATGAAAGAACCTGAAAATTATGCTGATGTAAAAAAAACCTATCACACCTTCTTAGCAAGAAGCAATATGTTAGATCTAGTAGACATACGTCAGAAGTGCTATAGTCTTGGACTTTTACCTGAAGATGAAAGCATAACCCCTGTAAGTATTATGTTTGTTTGATCTCTAATATTGTTTTGGCATATTTTTTGTTCCATGGATTTGCGACACTTATACACAGGATCTCTGAGTTTTTCATAACTTACTTAGTTTTTCTGTTGGGATAGCATTTGAATTTAAATTACTAAATATTTAGAAGAAATTTTAAATTTACTCAAAAATTATTTATTCCTTTTGTCCTGCTGGATGGGTGAGTCTCACAACTCTTCTATGAGTATATTACTCCTTGCCATAAATGGAAGTGAAAAATGAACTGTAGAGACTTGATGAAACTGGAACAAAACTTCGTAATTAACACGTGCCATGGAGTTTTGGATGTATTTTGATATGCAACCATAATATTTTTAATTATTACCATTTTGAAAATACTATGCTCTTTAAGCAAAAACTTCTGTTTATTATGTTTAGTTCCATGTTAGATTTTTTTCAGAAACCAAAAGATATTCCACTTCAGCCACTCAGTTGCAGTTTGTTGCAGGTCTTTCGTTTGTTTTTTTTCTAATATGTTTTTTCCTCACTGTTTTCACAGGGAAGACAGAGAACTTGAGTGGGTTAATGAGCTCTTCCTAAACTTGGCATAACATATTAAATGTTCTCCAAAGCATAGGTTGTACTTTTAAAGACTAAAACCAAAAGTAGGTTGTAAGGTCTGCGTTAACCTCAAATACAACCAAACTGGCAGAGATGCAGGTTTACACCAGGTTTTAAAACCACTTTTGCTTTCTAGTCATCTTCATATTGAAGTTTATTCTGATCTTTTTATTAAAGGTTCAGCTGTTGGAATTCATTTCTGGCATAACGAATGTACAAGAAAATAATGATTCTGTTCTTTCTACTCCTTCTACACAAGTCAACAGACAGGGCCAGGAGAATGTGAAGGTAAAAATTATTTCTGTCTGCTGTAATGTTCTGTATATGTTGGAAAGATAAAATATAGTATCATTTCCTTTTTCAATAATGGTATTGAAATGTGACTGGTTTAAAAAATATGCAACCTCTGTATTCAAACTCTGTATCATTTGAGTACATTGTAGGTGTATACAGGGCTATGTGCTGAAATTTATATTCTGGGAGACAGAATTTTTTTGCAGGCACTTGATGTAGACTTAATCTGCATTGAAACACCAGGGAATAAATTTTTCTGCAAGTACACCATCCCTCAGACATTGTCTTGACTAAGTGTTAAGTGATTTTCCCAACGCTGCAAAACGAAGTAAACTTCTTTGATTTCGTGTTGTTAATTTGTACTCCCTTATATACAGAAGAAATCTAAACAGCCACTGTAGTGGCAGCTGTAGCAAAGCAAATAAAGTTTGACTGTCCCATTAAGGGAATTGAGAACTCTCCAGGAGTACTGGATTCTTTCCTTTTACCCTTTCAACTACCAAAATAAGAACCTCTGGATGCTGTGTAACAGTGCTTGAAATGCTGTAGCTTTACTCACTTCCAAACTTGCTTTTCTCATAATAAGTGTCAATTTCAAATCAATATTTTGGTATAACTGAATATTTCTGAACAAGAAAATATTTTCTGAACTCTCACCTAAATAGCACTTGCACCACTAACATAATGGCATTCTTACTGCTCTGACTTGTGCAGTAAAAATATTCTTTGCTTTTTTTCTTTTCTCTTAGGTCTGTCTTTGCAGGATGTCATACATACATGTTAGGTTTTGATACTGTCTGCATTTTTGTTGTATACTTTCTGTTGAATCAGAAGACATTGCATAGCAGATATAAGTTTTCTCATTAGACTTTCCTCTGTTAATGGCCTTTTTTAATTTTTCTTTGCTTGTACCCAAACTGCAAATTCTTCTGTCCTTGGACTGTTGTTCTTACAGGGTCCAGAACAGTGCTGCAATATTAGCAATTATAATGTTGTATTTTGGTTATGTGGGTCAGGCTGGGTCACAATTTTTTGTCCAAACTCAATCAGTGGAATTTCTTTGATTGAAATCCCTTGGAAGCCAAGAGAAAAATCGCTGAATCTGTCACAGAGCTGGCAAATAGTTTAAAATCTTAGTCTATTTGAAGTTAATGACAAATTCTTATGTAGTTTAATACTTGCCTTAGGATAGAATAGGTATATATGTGAAGACATTTCTAACTAGAAATTTATAGCCAATTTTAATAACCAGAGGTCCAACCCTCAAATATTTTGTGAATATTCAAGAATAGTATATGTAATTCTTAATTATTTTTCATGTTTACTTTTCATCAAGGCTTCCAGAGTCCTCATGAATAAAGTAGCGTTTTGAAATTATGCAAGGTGAATTTCTTACTCTTCTTTCTTGCTCTTACAGAAATCATACCAGTACATATCTAATTAGCTTTAAAATAAAATGGAACATAATTTAGCAGTGGGATGACCAATTTCTTTTCTTATACAGGCAGCAATCCTGGCAAAGAAGTCTGTCTGTTCATATTTAAGTCTGTTGGTGAATTCTAAGGATGATCTGTCGCTGGCTCATGTTCTAAATGTTCCTGACAGAGGACTTGGTAGAGAAGCCTTCACTAACCTGAAACATGCCTCACAGGAGAAGAAAATGTCCATTTTCCTGGTATGTGTGTCAAATGAAACTTGCTGTAGATCAGAGTCAATGAACTTCCTCTGTAGGGATGGGACTCCTCAGACTCTTTTCCTGCTCCACCATGTCCCTCCCTTAGAAGACAGTTCTCTGCAAACTTCTCCTTCCTGTAGGCTGCAGTTCTTTTCAAACTGCTCTTTCCTGTGGGTCCATTCCATGTGATGCAGTCCTTCAGGGACAGACTGATCCAGCATGGGAACCCTCCAGGATCACAAGTCCTGCCAGCAAACCTGCTCCAGCATGGGCTCCTCTCTCCATGGATCCACGGGTCCTGCCAGGAGCCTGCTGTATCACTGGCCTCCTAGAGGGGTCACAGCCTCCTTCAGGCATCCACTTGCTCTGGAGTGGGACCCTCCACAGGCTGCATGTGGAGATTTGCTTCCCCTGTGGACCTGCATGTGCTGCAGGGGCACAGCTGCCTTACCATGGTCTTCACCATGGGCTGCAGGGGAATCACAGCTCTGAAACCTGGATACTCCTCCCCCTCCTTCTCCACTGACCTGGGTGACTGCAGAGCTGTTTCTCTTACATGTTCTCACTCCTCTCTTCAACTGTTGTTGTGCAGGTTTGGTTTGGTTTTAGTTTTCCCTTCTTAAGTATTTTATTCCAGGAGCTGTTGCAGATGAGCTCAGTCTGTCTTGGAGCTGGCTGACATTGGCTCTATCACACATAAGGAAAGCTTCTGGCAGCCTCTCACAGCAGCCATTCCTGTATACCACCCCTCCTGCCAAAAACCTGATCATACAAGCCCAATACAACAATGAGCTTGAGTTCAGTAAATATCAGAATGCAGTATTAATAGTAATGAAACCAAGCCATTAATGATGTATTACAGTGTATTTCAGTTTTGAAGTGCTGTAGGTATTTTGGTTAAATCAGAAACCAGCATTTTTTGGTGTGTTTGTCAAAGTTTAGACATCTGGAACCCACAGTAGTTCTGTGTAGAAATTTCTTTTCTTAGAGCAAGCTGGTGACAAAACCCCTCCTTTGAAATGTAGACTAGAACAGAGGCCAAAGTTTGTAAGGGCAGTATTGCATTTTTTTCAGATTTGACTCAGAATTTGGGGAAGCTAATGCTTTCTAGTCACTTGTAGCTTGATCAATCTTGAAATACTCTTTAAGATGAGATTGATATGGGACATTTCTGCTCATTTTACTCTTGAAGGCAGAGAACTAGAAAAAAGACCTTCAGGCAGTAGCATAGTCTTTCTTAATGCCCTTGTATAGGAATTAAAAAAGCTACAGCATCAACATGCAGTGCTCCTAGAAGCTTGCTGCTAAAGAATCTAGTTTGGTATGTGAGGTGCATTTATCCTCCCAGTAGTTATAGTCAGCACAGAGCCATTTCAAAAGTAGTTCAAATAGGGTAAATAAGAATTTTTTCTCCAAAGAGTCACTGTAGTCCCTCATACTCAAAATAATCATCAAATTTTGTGTGCAGAATGGCCTCAGTGCAGACAACAGCAGTCCAAGGAAAAAACAATAAGGGTATGTAGCAGGCACTGAAGCAGCTGCATTCTCAATTTTAATGGTTTAATAAATATGGAAAATTTGAGAAATCTCAGGTCCAGTATTAATTATTTTAGCTCCTAATGCACTGTTAACATTATAAAAAAAATGTATGGGTTTGGACAGGATATACTACCTCTTCTTCACAGTTGCCAGAGGGGAAACTTCTCTACCATGTAAAGAAGTCTTCTTTTCTGGCATCTGTGTCTTGTAGAAATCTTGCAAACCCAGAATATTTTCCATTGGGAAGGCAAAGTCCTATGAACTGTGTATTTGATCCACAGGAAATCTTTAATACAAAGACAAGAATACTGGCAGGTTTACTTTCTTTGCTGGAGTAATTCCAGTTTTGCTCTTTCCAGTCCTAAGATCTTTATGATTTAGCTCTACAGTCGGAAATTAAAATTTACGTGTAGAATTAATATTACTGAATGTGTGTCAAATGCATTGGATTGTTATCTTTACTTTCACCTTTCTGGACAACTGCTAGGATTTTTGTTCTGACTGTTACCTTAAAATTTCAGGGGCTGTACTCCAAGGTATACTACTTTGACACATCTCTTGTTTTTATCATCTTATAGCATATTAAAATATATAGAAATGTCTAGAATGATAGAAACCTTGTCATCATTTTTCTTAAGGTTTGAGTATACATCATTTGCATCTCTAAAAATAGGTTTAATACTGAAGTCAACTTTTACATGCTTATGTTAAAATTGTTCTTGGGTCACAGACACTCAATAGAAGAGTAGTTTTTGTGAGGCCAGCATGAGCATTTAAACAGCATCAACAGCAAGAGTTCTATACCCTGTTTTAATAAGGTTTTTTTCTGAGCTTTCAAAGGGCTAATGTAAATCTCAAATTCACTGGGTCATTTTAACTTTGGCTTGTATTGTCTTTTGTTAATAGTATTGTAGTATTTAAGTATTGATCTTGCAGATATTTATGGTGAGATGTACAAAACTTGTCATTTAGAGGCATTCTATTGACTTCAGAGAAGTTATTTCTGCTGTCAACCAGCTGTTATACGCTGTTTACAAAAAAAAAGAAAACAAACAAAAATCGTGTGTACAGTTCATGTATGTCTACAGTTTCATATTTCTGAATATTTCTCCTAATAGATGGCAACATCTTTTATCTGAACCATAGAACTTGGAGGAAGAGACTGTGCATCTTCTTTATATGACCCTTTAAGAGCCCATGTAAAGGGGCTCTCCAACTTTGTTAATTTTATTGACAAGCTACAAGAAATTGTTGGTGAAATCTTAAATCCCAGGTAATAGATTTTCTGTTATATTTTTGTCTCATTGAGCACTTCTTTTTCCTGTGCATGTGTCCCAAAGAGAAGGAACAAAGCAAAATTAAATAATGTACTTATTAAATAATTCACAGTAAGTGTTTGAAAATTAAATCTCATTATACAATATAACTAATTGAAAAAGAATTGGGGTAAAATTATGGCTTTTTGGAGGGTGTTTTTTTTGTGTAAATATCTGTCAAATCTATGTATGTATGGTGATTTGGTTAGTTCCCTAGTTGTAAATGAACTTAGAGATTTCTATCTTCTGAGTCTGGTAAGTGCATAAACTGACAAGTGCTTTACTTCTTGCTAGTTAATGATTTCCTTTTTGTCATTTCATTCCATTTACCCTTATGTAAAGGAGTCTTTATTGCTGTTAAAAATGATAATGTTGGTTATTTAGCCTTTATTTTTTCTTTTTTTAACTACATAAGTGAAACATATGAATTATTTCTTAGGAAGGCTCTGGTGGAGTAGCTGATTTTGAATGTTTTTGAAGACCTGAAGTTAGTCTTTTGGGCAGGCTTATAAATGTGTGATTAATTAGAGAAGGGTAAATGTAACACAGGGATTTGAATTGATAAGTGCTGGCATTGCTACAGACAGAAGAGCTATTTTCTTAAGCTTTATAGAAATTAGTAATTTTTTGCATTTACAATCAGTAATTTTTCCATACAAAACTTTAGCAAATCAGCTGTAATAGTTCTGTCCTTTATACTAAAGACTCTTGTTTTTTTTTAGTTTGAATTGAATCTAATCCGCACAGCAGAAAACAAAATGTTATAAGCAAAACCATAAGTGTTATTTAAGTTCAGTTTACATTGAAGCTGGAAGTGGAAGTATTTCTGAAGTTGTTTTG
This sequence comes from Myiozetetes cayanensis, assembly GCF_022539395.1. NCBI lineage: Eukaryota > Metazoa > Chordata > Aves > Passeriformes > Tyrannidae > Myiozetetes > Myiozetetes cayanensis. The sequence continues at coordinate 55,884,223 of NW_026087521.1, read as the reverse complement.
CAGTTTTTGTCTTACTTTTTTATTCTGCTTCTTTGTTCTTTCATTTCAACATTCTGGATGCCAAAAACGTACTGTCTGTGCTGATGATTAAAGAAAACTCTTAGCTCAATGTATACTATATGCTTTTCTCTTTATTTAAATCATATCTGACACTGTCCATTGATTGAAAAATGAGAAATGGAAAAACATTTATGTGCATGAGCTTACTTTTTAGGATGGCAAGACCACATTTTCAGGTATACACAGTTCAGAAAAGTATAACATAAAATGCTACGTCTAGTTGCTGGGAATTATTAGTTTTTAACTACATGAGTTCTCTAGAGCTTGGAAATTCTTTTTGGCATTGAGATATTTATTTTGTAGCTTTCCCTGCTGTACTTACTGTCCCATTTATTCTGGGATATCAAACTTGTTAAGTTCAAGTTCAAGTTGGTGTGTTCATTAAGTTGAGTAAACACATACAGGTGTCACTGGTGATCTTGCTGAGTGGAAGCTGATGGTCCTGTGGTGTTTCTAGTATCTCTCTATATGGGCTTTATAACCTCACAATGTAAAATACTACTATTTTCTTTATATATGTATCTATATAGTAGCTCAGTGCTTATAGAGACATACCAATCAGATGACTGTCTTTGAAAGAATCTTCGTTACTATGCTGATGTTCTCAAATGTTATAGATCTGGTATATACAGCTTAGGAACAGTGGAGGCCTCAGCACTGGTCAACAAAAAGATGTTTTTAGGTGTTTGGTATGTCACATGAAGGAGGACTGTCTGTGTGTCCTGCCTGTGATGTGGCAGTTGTTGCAAATTTCAGGGGATGCAGTTTTACACAAGAAATTTGTAAAACTCCTGCAAACTTAAAGAGCAGAGTTAAAAAAGCAGCAGCGCAACAGAAGTTTCAGTTGCTTTGTCTTCAGAAACCTTATGAGAAACCCAGTAGCAAACTGGACAACCTGTCTGCTGCACTACTGTTTCTCTGCTGCAGAGATTAGCAAACCTGCAATAACCAGGTCTCTGTATTTGCTATGCCACTAGAAAAATGCAGTATTTTTTGTTGTTTACTTAATGATTGGAAGTCTGTTATTTCAGTTTCATCTTGGTAACAGTGGAGATCTTATGAAACTTGTATCTGCACAAAATACAAAGTAGCTAAAAAAGTGCTGGGACAATGTGGGGCACGTGCTGAAAACATGTTTTCTTGGTCTGCTTCAATCAAGTCCTTTGCTTTGGAAATCTAGAAACCAAACTGAAGATGTTGGAGAGTGGTGGGATGTGCTTAAGGATATCTTGAACATAGTGGGAGATATTGCGCAACCAAGTAACTCCTAATCTGTGGAGAACTAAAAGAATGTGTTTCTCATCTCCTCATCATTTAGCTAAGAAAGTGAATAGTAGATGAGATGAGGGAAGGAAAATCTGTCAAACAGAGTGGAAATTTAGTGAAACTATGATGATTTGGTTCAAATATGGCACTCCTGATAGCAGGAGACATGGAAAGACAAAATGAACTTTAGCAGTTTCAAGGTGTATTCACTGAGCAGAACGAACATTCTCACAAATCTCTGGCATGCTGAAATAGTTCAAGTTTGCCTCTCCTCATTCTCCAGATGTCTAAGATTAGAAGAAATCACTAATCTTTCAAGAATCAGTAACATGAACATTCCTTAACATTTGAGGATGCTGTTAAACTTGTAATGCTAAAACTATTTATAGATAGTGTACATATAAGACTTAGACAGTGTTTATACAGTAAACGGAGAGCTTGGATGTTCTTCTTTATGACTGCTTCTTGTCAAGGAACATATCAACAATGTATTTGTCAGTGAAGTGGATGACTATTATACACCTTCAGATCTGAAAAATCTTGTTGGTATGAATGAAAAAATGCAGTCCTAATTAATCCTTGTGAAAATTCTTTTCTTTAAGGCCAGAAGAACATAATATATTTCTGGAATGACTTTTTTCAAGTTCGTTGAAAGTGTCTTCTGCCGTACTGGTTGCTGCAGCCGGTGGGTTGTGTAGGGGAGGTGTGCATATACATATATATACTGATTTCGTGCAGTAGGAAAGTTGGGAGATTAGCAGCACATTTTCTCCTGGAGTTAGGCCCTGCCCTCGGTGCAGGCAGCGACCACTGGGTGTCACCGTCGCCCAGCTCACATCGGAGCTGGTTCGAGCTCCCCGTGTTGTTTCACTCAACTCATTGGAACGACAGCGAAGCTTCAGAGCGGGTTTGCGTTTCGGGTCCCTGAGCAGCCTCCTGCAGCCGGTTAAAGCAGTTATACAGCTCGCCTTGATCATCTGGATTAGTGCATTCAGCTTTCCCTTGACAGAGAAAAATGCTATTTCTTGTATGTTGCCTTTGTGAAACTGTGATTGCATCTGGAGATATAGTATTTTGGGAGAGACAGCATATTGTGCTTTATCTGGACTTGTGCTGGATGTTTGAGTTAATTGGACAGCTTTCACACAGCACTGGAGTTTTGGGGTCTAAAGTTACTGGAAAGTTGTGTGAGTGTATGCAAAACATTGTATATAGGATTCCTTAAACTTAGGATCATGGAGTAATTCAGGTTGGAAGGAACATCGTGAAGTTTTTTGTCCAACATCCCACTCAAATCAGGGTCAATTACAGGGTCAGCTCAGGTTAATCAGGGCTTTATTCAGTTAAGCTTTGTGCAGGCTCCATCCTTGGAGGTTTTCAAACTCCCTCTTGGCAACCTGTTCCTCTGCTTGTGTCCTCATATGGTGAAAAGTTGTGGGTTTTCTTTCTTATATATAGTTAGGACCTCTCTTGTTTCAATTTATGTCTATTGTCTCTTTTCTTTTCACTAACTGTCAACATGAGGAGGCTGGCTCTGTCTTCTCGGTTGCCACCTTGTAGTTATTGGAAAGCTGTCAGTAAATCCTCCTGAAGCCTTCTCTTCTCCAGACTGAACAAGCTGTTCCCTTAGCTGCTTCTCACAGGGCATGTCTCCCTGACCATCTTGGCAGCCCCCTGCTGAACTCACTCCAGTTTATCAGTGTCTTTCCTGGACTGGGGGCCCAGAACTGGATGCGGTATTCTAAATTTGGTCCAATGAGTGCTGATTAGAGAGGGATAATCACATTCCTCAGACTACTGGCTACGCTACTGTTAATGCAGCCAAGGATACTGTAGGCCTTCTTTGCTGCCAAGGCATACTCCTGGCTCAGGGCTAGCTTGCTGAACATGCACCAAGACTCCCAGGTTCTTTTACATAGAGCTGCTCCCCAGCCTGTATCATTGCAAGGGACTATTCCTTTCCAAGACTTTGCATGTATTGTTAAAATTTCATATGGTTCCTGTCAGCCCGTTCCTTTTGTCTGTTTAGGTATCTTTGCGTGGCAATTCTGCCCTCAAGCACATCGACAGTTCCATCCAATTTGGTGTCATCTGCAAACCTGATGAACATGTATTTTTATTGTCGAGTCACTGCCAAAGACAATAGAAAAAAGCAGGTTTCAGGATAGGCCCCCATGGTACTCCATTTTTACTGGCCTTCAGATAAAGTACATGTTTACTACCTTCTGAGCTTGATCATCCAACCAGTTTTTTCCTCATCTAATTGTCCATCCAACCAGACTATCTTTTTTTTTTTTTGTTTCTCTCCATTTGCCAGGGACCTCCCCTGGTCACCCTAACTTTCCAAAGATAGTATAGAGTGGTCTTATGAGGGCATTTGCCAGTTCTATTGATGCTCTTGAATGCAGTCCATTTGGTTCTGTGTACTTGTATGTACTCAGTACTGGCAAGTAAAGCCTGATTTGATCTTTATCCACTTCTGACAGTTCTTTTCTGAAAACTTTCTCTAGTCAGGGGCCTGGGAGACCATGTTGGTGAAGACTGAGGAGAGAAAGCACAGAGTACCTCTGTTTCATCTGTGTCCACACTGTTGGACTGTGTCCTTCAGCAAAGGTTCTTCATTATCTTTGTTCAGTAGGTGACGCTGCTTTAACATTCCTTGTGATTCTCAACTCCAGCTGAGCTTTGGTTTTCCTGACAACAATCCTAGATGCCCAGGCAATGTTTCTAGATAGTTTGTAACCCATCCCTTCTTCACCATCCTGTGTGAAGCCCTTTTTGCATTCGAACTGTCATCAGCTCACTGTTAGAGCCAAGCCGGTCTACCAATATTTCTACATATTTTCCTAAGCATTGTGATGAACTGTTCTTGTGCTTGTAGTATTATTTTTGTATAATATAATTAATGTTGTTATAATTAATAGCATCAGATTTCTTGAGCTCCTTTGCCTCTTATAACTTTCTCTCATGGGATTCCATGGCTACTTATCAAGAATCTTGTTCTGGGAAGAATACTTGTTTAGTTTTACAGTAACTCCATTGCCAGACTTCAGTAGCATAGCTTGGTATGGAGAATATGAAGAGTCTTTCTAGTTTCTTCCACCAAACTAAAAGAGAAATTTTAGCCAATACAGCAAAATCAGCAGCATCAACAACAGAATTCTTTTTTGCTGTGTTTTTTATTGTGGATCTAATGATCTGCAAAACTCCAAAGGGTATAAGGTAGAGTCTTCACCTAGTATAAACTTCTGTAGGGTTTAAGAGATTAGAGTAATAATGCAGGCATCCATTGTTTGAGGTGGAATTTTTATATAAATTCCATCAAAACACTATAAGTATTTTTATATTTTTGTATTTTTCAAATATATTTAGTATCTAGATGAGTTCACTGATATGATTTTATTGTTGAAATTTTGATACATAAATTAACATGAACTACTAATTTTCTTAATTTATTCTGTATAACATAACTGGAAAAAAAAACACATTAGAGTTGCTTTAAAGGCACAGCTACTGCTCTGTTAGGAGCATTTGTATTTTGTACTATCTCCCAGATACGTTTTGTCCACTCTTCTACCCAGGTAGATGAAGCTCTAGCTGAAATCTGCTGCTTTGTGTCTGAGAATGGAATTACTGCTGCTCTCTTTCTATAGCTCCAAATTAAAAAATTTAGATAACTGTTCAGTTCTTATCAAGTTCTAAGACATCTTATAAATCCATAACAAAGAAAAAAGGCTGTGATCTCCACCCCACCCCGTGATCACTAGGTGTTTGTTTTTTGTTGTAAGACATTTGTTCCTACTAAGTCAGATAGCTCTGTACTTGTCATCTGTCTTTTACCTCTGTTGAAGTTGAAATGAATGAATAAAAATGTTGACCTTAGTATAATAGAATATTTATATATTCTTTTCTGTTCTTGGAAAAGGCTTCAGAAGCCTGTTCTACTTTTTATCAGGTTTTGAGTATTGTCCATTTTCCTCAACTTTTTTTTCTTCTTTATGCTACTTTAGTTTGTTCCACAAAAGATCTATTTCTAGAAAATAAATAAGAGTGCTCTTCATCATATTAATTTTTCATACTAAAGCCTCAGTTCTGTAAGAAGAGCTCTTGCCAATGCCATTTAGATTTTTGGTAAGGAGAGCAGCTTATTTAAGTGTAATCTCAGTAGGAACCAAAAGACAAAGCATGTATTAGTTTCTTATAAATTAGTTACCTCTACATAAGAAAAGATGGTTTGCTAAGGAAAAGGAGGTAGAAATAATCAGAGCTGGAACTGAAATGATCTAAGGTGAGAAGGGTTCAAGTGACCACAAGATCTGAGAATATTTTTAGTAGGAGCAACCAATGATAGAAGATATGATTTGTGTGATGCCTAGTTAACAGGTAGAGTTTTACATTGTACTATTTTTTTAAACTCTCTTTAGAAACACTGGTTCAAATAAGGCATTTTTAGTATATGATTCACTTTATCTACATGCAGACATCTGTGTTTATCTAGCTACAAGACAGGTGAGCTGAATCCCACCTGAACTGTCTACTCTTTTAGTGCTGGTTAAAGCTGAAAAAGTTAAGCTGTTCTGTCTGTCAGTTGATCTAAAATGTTCATGAATTTTTTAATTGAAAAAAAAAAGCTAATTTGACATTGTAAAACGAACTGGCTGCTAGTGAAGTCTTAATTCAGTGGCCTGAGATGTGTGCATTAACGTAGTCTTTAATTGTGCAATCACATGCTTTCCCCTCGTCCACCCACCCAGCAGTCCTGGCTGTTGTGGATAGGAAATAAGAGTGTAGATTTAGACTGTGTAATGGAAGAAGGTACTGTTTGACCCTTTGCAGCTGATGAGGCAAATGAAGAATAGCAATTATCTTAATTAACTGTGCAGGTGCCAAGTGCTAGTTGTATAATAATATCTTTTCTTCCAGCATACGTACATGTATGTATATGTTAAATGTGTGGAAATGATGAAGATGTAGATAAGGTCAATGTATCTGTAGACAGAAAGAATTGAACCTGGTTTTCTCAGGGAATTTCAGTCAATCCTTTCACCTGCTTGTTTGTCTTGGAGTTCTAGGTTCAGCGCAGTATTTATGGAGCAGATACTCCTCATTTAATACAATACTTTTCTCTTTTGAGGATATTATTTTGAAAAGTGTAAGTTTAGGATTGAGGAAAATAGAGCAGTTTGGCAAGAAGCATCAGGAGACTTGGCTACAATTACTATGTGCATCTCTGAAACAGAACTCTCCTTCAATAATGCTCTCTTCTTACCTCTGGACAGCTTGCAGTGGATTTTATTTTCCTCCCTTTGAACTTTTCATTCTTTTGTGGTTAGGTTGAATTGTGGGGTTTGGAGCAGTGGTACAACAACATCTTTTTTTTTTTTTTTAACTATCCTTTCTAAGATCTGTATGGGTCTTGACTTTTGTACAGAGAGACTTGACATGGTGACTTTTCTTTTGGCCAAGTGCTTACATTGTGCTTAAATTTCTGAAAAGCGTAAATTTTTCTGCTTAATGAAGCTGCAAATCTGATGTGAACTGAATAATCTTTAATCTGTAAAAGTGTGGAATTGCTGAGAATTGTGTGAAAATACTTGGGTTTTACCCAGAAAAAAAAAAAAAAAGAAAAGTTTCATGTTAACTTCAAGTTTTCTAAGTTATTTGCAGGAGTCTTGTTCAGCCAGAATAAGCCAAAACAGTAAAGTCCCTGGCCCAGTTCTCTCCGTGTATTTTAACTGGAAACAATATCAACAAGCTATTTTTCCTCTGACTCAATTCTTATTCTTACCTAGTTCTGCCCAATTATTTTATATGAATGTAGACATGCAGAGTGTCATGTGATGGGGGTTCTCCCAACTAGAATTCGAAAATTCATCTTCAGAATTTAATGCGTACAAAATATACCTTTCTTGGAATTTGTAAGGTTACCTTTTAGGATAATTCAGTAGGAGCATGAAGGACACCAGTAAGCATAGAGGAAGTTGAAAATGAGTCACCGTGTCACCCTTGGCTGTGTGACCTGGAGTAATAAAACCATGGCTTTGGGTTTTTGACAGAACCGTGATTTGCAGTGTTATAGATGTATCTAAAAATTCAAGTGTAAAGGCCAACAGCAGCTCAAGAGTTCAAGGTCTGTGAGTAAATATGGAGTTGTTTTGTACTGTCCATAGTGTGGTTAAATCTGTGGTGTCTGAGCTAGATAGACTGATGTTAGGTTACAGTCAACATGCTGCATTTCTGCTTTGATCTGGTTTATAAACCTAACTAAACAAAAATTGGGAAGAGATATGTTCTGATGTAGGAGAGTTCAGTGGTTCTCTTAATGCCTTATTTTTTTTGCCCAAACTCAAGCAATAGTAAAACAAACTTAATGCTTTCTGCAGATAATGGACAAAATTATTAAGCTTTTAACTCAGGGGGGTTTATTCTGTCTTTCACAAAGTCTTAATTAGTCAAGACGCATTTGCTAAAGAAAGAGATTAATAGAGTGTACCTTTATAGCAAACAGTGATGTTCATGTGGTCTAATTACTATCTATTTAAATAAAATTGAAAGCAAATTGGAATTTTGAAGCACCTTCACAAAGCACAAAAGGCTCAGAAATCTAATAGGGTATTAAATGGGAATGCACGTTTGAGTGAAAAATGTTGTTTATTCTTAACAGTTTATGAACAAAACACTAACTGTAGGTTTAAAGAATGTACTTTTCTTTGAACTTTAAGGAAAAGTTAGTTTTGTGTTGCAGCTCAGAGTATTATTAAACGCTGAATTCATTACCTTATAATCGTTGGGGTTTTCTTATTTTTTAGCGAACTATTATGTTGGACAATACTTCTACACTGCTGTTTGATTTAAAAGATCAAAGCTGTTCTCTTTGATTAACTGTGAAGACTGGCTATGTTCAGCATTAATAGGTATATTAAAGTGTTGCCAAGATTAATGTGGAGATGACCCTGTGCCTATTTTCAGAATCGCAGGGGGGCGAATTCTGTCAACAGTGAAGATGCATTTGATAAAAGGCCGAAGCAATGGGGATCCTTTCTGTCAGGCAGTAGAGGAAGTTGTACAAGATTTGGATTTGAAGATTAAAAATATTATCGATTCACAACAGGAAATCTTGACTGCTAGCACTACTGGAGTCAGTCCAACACGGGTAATGGGACTTCTTTTGTTCTTTTAACTATTTAGCTTTATAAGAAAGCAAATGTCTTTCGCCTGTTTTGTTTCTTTTTCATTTTTTAAAGGACTATCTATAGAGTATAATCTTTTCCTAGCAGTACAGAGTAGTGTCATTTCCTCTACACTGTGATTTTAAACTTGTTGAAAGACTTATCCTTGAGGATTACACTGTGGATTTCAAATAGCGGATTTGCTTAAACTGAATTTCTTACCTCAATATTGTAAACAAAATACTCTCCAAAACTTAATTTATTTGTGCAGTTACTATAGATGTAAGTACTTAGATGTGTTGGGTTTGCCACTAATTTAAAGGCAGTAAATCTGTAACAAATTTCGAAACAAAAGAACCTCATGAAAGTAGAATTAAGATTTGAGAACATGTATCAGTAATTTTTGATTAAAATACACTGGTTTTAATTAGTTCAGCATCAAGTATTTCTAAGGGTAAGGCATTCAAAATAAGGTTAAATATGAAAAAAAGTCTAAAATATGGTGAAATGTGGAGCGGGAGGGGAATAAAAATAAAAATCTCAAGCATTTAATGTATAAGTTTTTTGGTGTTTCAAGACACTAATGAAACTATTAATGACTTAAATAATCTTAATGATTTTATTCATTTTAATCATGGAAGGAATCAGGATATTTAAAAACCTATAAGACAAGTGTAGAGAGCACAATAAAGGAGTCTGGGAAGAAGGAATGGAGGGGTCCTATTCTGATTACTTGGCAATAAATTACCATTAATTTCATAAAGTCAAGTCTGTTTTGCCCATGATGTTAAGTGGTAAATGAACAACCTGTTCCCATCTCCACCTCGTGAGTTTTATTTCAAGATATTTTCTCTTCCTGTTCTGTGTAGGAGGAGGAAGGATAGGAGCAGCTTGGCGAGCAACTGGCAGCTAGTCAGGGTCAACCCATCACAGCCCTTTGGGGTGCCCAGTGCAGGTTTGAGGAATTAGAGAAAAGGACAGTAGTTTAGAGAGGTAATGGGCAAAATGTGGACTGAACACTGATTGAGAGCAGTGTAAGCATTTTTTTGTAATTGTGAAGGGACGAGGGGTAGAGTGTTTGTAAATTGTTTGCCTTTGTCAGTGTTGTGTTTATGCTGTTTTGGTTTGGGGGTAGGAAATTCTTTTTGCTGATGTAAATGAAGTCTTGTGAAGATTTGTGATGAAGGCATATTTTAATGATTGTTCTTAAACATGTGATTCCTAGAGACGAGGGGTGGAAAAGCGAGATTAGGCAAATGTTAAGACAGTGATATCAAATGGCATATTTTAGTGGAGCTTGGTGTGGAAGAACATTTTACTAAATATGTAGAGCAGTAGGTTACATTTAGTAATGAAAAAAGAAAGCAAAATTGAAAAAGTCCCATAAGTTTTCCAAATTAATTAGAGTTCTATAAAAAAAAAAAGAGAACATCTGTATTGTTCCATTATGATCTCAGGACAGCAAAAATTAACTCTTTGTGCTGAGTTTTACATAGAGCTAGGGGTTTTTGTTTTGATTTTCACTTAATAAAGAAACCCCCAAACCCTGATGCTATATTTTTTCAGAAAAAGTTATTGTATTCAGACTAAGTTCTGGTTTTGATAGGATGTTATGTTTTTTCATATGTAAGAGGTTGAATTATTTCTTTGAGTGCAAATTTACAGTATGATCTTAAATATAGAGGTGAAAATTATGCCTCCACTAGCTCCTGGGAAGGCTGCTTCCTCATAAAATGTACCTGAAAAGAGTTACTTTGTTAGAAAAATATTTGCTTTTCTCCTGGCAGTGGCAGTTTTCTTCCCTCATTGCTCAGTTTTCCTGCAAATACCTGTTTTATAAGAATCTAGAGCTCTAGGAATAGTTATTACTTTATTCAGCAGGAAGCACTACTTCATGTTGAAGCCTGCATGAGTGGAATTATGGATTAATCATAGGAATTATGATTAATTTCTTCCTAAGAAAATTACTACTGTAAATGGAATCTGGCTGGTGTTTCTGGAAGTAACTAGAATAATCTGGAGTAGCCAATGGTCATTAGCCTTGAAAGACCGAGCAACTATTTTATTTAAAAAATAATTTGATTCATGATTTTAAGCTTACTTATTAACAAGGTTTTTTTTTTTTTTTTATTGCAAGGTTTGTTGTCTTACCTAGAGTTCTTATTGTGCCTTGGACAATAGGATTATTGTCCATGAGTTAATTCAACGAGGCACCGTTGTTGTACTTGAGATTTCTGACGATTATTTTTTGGTAGTTAGGAGGTCATGGTATTTTCTAAAGATTATTTTTTCCTTTTTGTATTATCAGTCAAAATGATTCCAAATTTATACTTTTGTCATTAAGACAAGTTTACCATGACACACATGACATTTAATAAAAATCTATGTTGCAGTGATGTAACGACTGTAAAGGTTCAGAATAAATTTTGAGGAAATCAAGCAGTACCGAAATAGGCCAATTCTGTAAAGCCGAGTAACAACCATTTCTGTAATTGCTTTTTATAGCTATTGATTATAACTTATAGTGGCTGACTGACATGTGTTGCTATGGTTTCTTGAAAGCTACATACACTAATTGATGTAATCAAATACAGAGAGAAATAGAATTTTATCTTTTCAAGACTGTGTTTAAAAGCAGTTAACTGATTAGATAAATGCTGTTCGCTGCTTCTCTTGTCCTTCAGAACACAGTCAGAGTATTCAGTGTTTCTGTGTATTAGTAAATAAGAAAGCCTATAGTTTTTTTAAAAACTACTACTGTGTACTAAGCCCTAAATTTCTCCATGGAATTCCTAGTACCTTTAAATAAAAATATAGCAAACTTGCAATTCTTACAGTCCCACAGTGGCTATGGATTTCTCCATCTGTACTGCTGACTGTTGCATTGAGCACTTCCAGATGTGGATTATTATTTTCTTTAAGGAATTCTTTATTCTTGTGGAAAATTGTGAGGAATTCACCCTGTTTCAAACAACATGAAATTGTGTCAAAGTACCTCTGTTGTCCAATGTTAATGGAAATCTCACTTTTAACCAACTGCTTTAGCAGATTCACTTAGTCAGAGGGGTTGGGCTTCAGCAAAAAATGTTTGTGTACCAGAGTATGTTAATTTGTGCTGCACAGTTTCATCACAGATTTGTATATTTTTCTGTGTGACTTGCTCATCAGACTTGCTTAGTGTGTACTTCTAGCTGGTAGTGATCTAAACTCTACTAATTGCTTGGGATAAGAAAAGCTTTCCCGTGGAGAGGTTTGCCATGTTTACTGCAAAGGAGAAGGAAGGGGTTCTCACACCTTGTGCTGATGTGGGTTGCTTTTGGAGCTGAGGTATTGGTCTGACTTGTTGACCTTTCCTGTTTTTTATGTTCCTTCTTATTTACTTTCAGCCAAAACTGCATTCCATAAATCATGGCACTGCATATTGTGGCAGAGATACTGTAAAGGTCTTATTAGTTCTTCTGGATGAAGAATCCGTCCATCCTCCTACCCAGAACAAAGCTGATCTGTTATATGACAATGAAAGCTTAGATTTGTTTGGAATCACCTCTGTTTTGACACTCTTCAGGTGAGTATTAAAAGGTTTTTTGTGTTTGTGTTGTGCTAGTTTGTTTGGATTTTTTAAAAGATATAATACTGAGTGTCTAACAAAGTGTTGATGTTTCTTACACAAGGCGAATGACCAAAGTGCATTCTGCTGTGAAATTAGATGTAAAAGAAAAATGTTTTTAAAACAGTCTTGAGTTTTCAAAAGTATTCTTCCTCTTAATTTGCATTTTCTGTAACTTCAAGACACTTTTGTAACATGGACTTCTAGTACATTTCTGGGCTTCACAAATCCCATGAAGATAATTCTGTGCAACAAACATTCCAGATCCTCATCTCTTGAATTTGAATGCCTATGTTCAAATATGGGCTCTCCACTGATAAATTAGATTAATATTCCATTTCAAGATGCCTAAACTGGAAGATGGAGGATCTTAAAAGTTGAAGAATTGAAGAGTCCCACTAGATTTGTTGTTCAACCCTTTTTATGAAACGAAAGGAGCAAGTACATTCTGATAAAACTTGAAAAGAAATTTTTACTATTAAGAATTCTAAAGAAATCTATAATAATTTTAATTCAAAAAACAGTATGTAACAACATACCATGGAATATTCCTTTCACTTCTCAAACACCTGTGGATAGTTTTAGCTATATATTCCTATTTCATTATGTAACAAACTTAAAATAACCCTGATTTCAGTCTTTTGTTTTTTCATTGCTTCAGATTCAGGTTAATGCTCTATGTGAATAGAATCGAGGCCCACCTGAATTCTTCTGAAATAAACACTGCTATTCAGAGCTAGAATCTTGACTTTTTTTTTTTTTCCCTCTTTAAAGCATCTCTCCAAACTAAAATAGACTTTAAACCATTTATTTCTGAAGAATATTGCCCACTGAGTTCTTTGACTTCACTTACCTTACTTAATTTTTCAGCTGAATTAATTTTCTTTGGATATTGCCCAAAAGGATAAGACATTTGTTTGACTTCAAATCTTATAGGTGTAGGTGCAAACATGTACTGCTGTATGGGAATTTATATAATAATCTAGATAATTCTTGTGTTTTCCTTAGTAATTTTTATTGGTCAATTTGGTTTAGATTTTATGTTCCAATATATAACTTCTTAAATATTTATCTCTGTGTTTTCTTTTACAAATTGGATTTAGGATTAATTCGCTCTAAGAATTGAAATCTTGATCTTAAATAATTAGTTCAGGAATAAAAATGGAACTTGCAAGCAACACCTATCCTTAATTTTTATCAAATCTTTGTGTTCTTCATCTACCTAGCAGCTGTAAGGTTCCAATTGCTTTATAAATGCTGAACACTTCAATATTCCACTTGTTAGCAGCTAAGGTGTCACTCTGATTTGTGTCACTATGCAGGCACCCCTACAGTTCACTTTCTTGTTAATACCCAGGCACCCCTACAGTTCACTTTCTTGTTAATGCCTGTGTCTCAAGTATTTGATCAAGAATGTCTGCGGCTTTTTTTGTCAATCTCTTATTAATAGGAAATCTAGAACATTTTCCCCTGTCTGTGGAAGTATCTTTGGATTCTTGCTAATCTGAGTTTGTGCATCAGATGGTTGGTCACCTCATATGATAGTTTTTGGTTTATGTTTCTTGATCATATAATAGTTATTATTTTGAGGTTTTTCAAAATGCTTTTTTTTTGTTGTTGTTTCTAGAAATTTAATTACTCATGAATCTCTGAATATATTTAATATACTGTGAGTAGTTTTGTCTGGATTCTGGTTGGAGAGAGTAACAGTTACTTTTCAGGTGAAGACTGAGATTATATGAGAGCATCTTTTTTCTCAAAATGTCAGCATTGCAGGAAGTTTTTTTCTTTGCTTTACTCTTAATAAACTTCTAGATGGGTTGGGTAGATTTATCTCTCTCCAGTGAAATCTTGAAAAAAATTGCTACTGAGAAGCAGCTACTCTGTTGTTTCATATTTTACAGGCTGTGATTAAAAATATTTTCATTGTAGCTTGGAAATGCATGCTTATTTGGAAACTGAAAATATAAGCCCTACAATACATCCCTTTGTTTTAGAGCTTCCTAAACCAAACTGAAGTTTTTCTTACTTTATCTGCAATTTAGTATATCCTTCACATATTTTTCCTTCTGCAAGCACCTCATTCCAATCTACTGGAAAGTATTCTTCTTAGATATCATTATAGAAGTTCAAACAAAATTCTCTTGCTATTTTTATTTTGTATTTTGAAGCTGTATGCAAGGTAGAAGTGTGTTATTTTTACCATAGTATTTTACGTTTTTTTTAAGCAAATATAAAAATCATAGAATCATAGAATCCTAGAATAGATTGGGTTGGAAAAGACCTCCAAGATCATCAAGTCCAACCCCTGGTCCAACTCTAATTACTATATCATGGCACTAAGGGCCATGTCCAATCTCTTTTTAAAAACTTCCAGGGATGGTGAATCCACCACCTCTCTGGGCAGGCCGTTCCAATGCCTGATCACCCTCTCTGTAAAGAATTTCTTCCTAACATCTAACCTAAACTTCCCCTGGCAGAGCTTGAGCCCATGTCCCCTTGTCCTGTTGTTGGTTGCCTGGGAGAAGAGACCAACCCCCCCCTGGCTATAACTTCCCTTCAGGTAGTTGAAGAGAGTGATGAGGTCACCTCTAAGCCTTCTCTTCTCTAGACTAAACAATCCCAGCTCCCTCAGCCTCTCCTCATAGGACTTGTGCTCAAGTCCCTTCACCAGCCTGGTTGCTCTTCTCTGGACCCGCTCCAGCACCTCAATATCCTTCCTGAACTGAAATGTAGTGATGATGTTGAAATCAAAGTAAGGAGATTCTGATGTAATTAATCATACTATTTATGTTTTAGAGTTAAGTTTTGCATGACCATGGATTAAATATTTTTATGGCTTTTTGCAATAAAGGTTCTCTCTTTCTGGGTTTTTGCAAGTTCAACAGGTATTCAACATTTGAGGCAACATCATGTTTACTGCGGATTTTTATATCCTTCCCATCATCTTTCTGTCCTGCTAATGTTAAAGCCAGTAATTAATTCCTGCTCATTTATTTTCTTGCTTTTTTAAAAATTTCCTTTTATTTAAAGAATACCCATCTTGATGTGGTGTTCTAAACACAGAATCTCTTGAAAACCCATTTCTGTGGGCACTGAGAAGAAACTAACCTATCCATGCACTGAAGAAGCAGTAATGACTTAATCAATCACTTGTCTTGAGGAAACATCAGTTGTCAGAAAAAAACAAGATGCTGAGAATTTTTTTCATGGGTTGCAAAGAGGATTCATGAACCAGAACCATATCATGGACTTTAGCATGATGAAGCTACATCTATCGGCAATTAAAATAGCAGAACCATTGCAGGGCCTTGCAGAAGTTCTTCACAACAGGCAGCTAGAAATAAACAAATAAAGAAATTTTATTTATGGAAAAATTGGATAAAATTAGCTAAATAAATAAAATAAAGAATGAATTATTGTTGAAAAGCTTGTCCTCGTACTCACACTGGTCTGCCATGGGAAGTAGTTATTGACAAATGCACAGATTCATTCTTATTTCAAGACCAAAAAAATCCTGCTTTATATGCATCAGTAATTTTTTACCTTATATATGCATCAAATATTTTCATTGATGTAACTATTTACATACTGCACCGTAAGAGGGTGGAAACATTTTGTGGGTTTCTGTTGAAAAATCTGTAAATATGAGGAAAATTATATTGAATATCAACCAGATGCTGTTGAAGGGGGTGTAAATAGAATGGTGGCTTGGAAACTCATCACCAGCATGACATATAACAATCCTGTGGCTGCAGAGCTACAATATTGTAAACAATACTGCAAAATGGTACCAGAAATTGGAACTGCAGGTTTAGTTTCATTATACTCTCTTCAGTTGTCACAGTACATGTGGCTGCCTAGGAGGGTAGAGAAGGTACTTGCCTTCTTGTTCCTGAAGAACTTGGTATGGTAACAGTTTTCCTTAACTAATTGCTTACATGTTCTAAATACTTCCTATCTCCTTTTAATTTAG
This sequence comes from Myiozetetes cayanensis, assembly GCF_022539395.1. NCBI lineage: Eukaryota > Metazoa > Chordata > Aves > Passeriformes > Tyrannidae > Myiozetetes > Myiozetetes cayanensis. Next base: position 55,868,145 of record NW_026087521.1, on the reverse strand, counting down.
ATCTCCAGTACAATCCAGTGGATCTTCTCCAAAACCTCTTAGACAACGTATTCAGAAATCTGTGGAAGAGAAAGTAATTAAGGTACTGTCCAGAAATTGCTATGCAAATATGAAGGCACTAAAATAATAGAGATAAAATGAAAATAACAGTGTTAAAATACTCAAATACCTGGCTGAAATGTATCCCATAGCTAAAGAAACTGTAATTGTGATTACTTGTGGTAAGTGACCCAACTTGAACAGTGTTGTAATATGACTGGAAATATCTAAAATTCCAGAAGAGAAAGGCTTTAAACTTAAAAACTCTTCCTAATGAAGATTTCTTAATGGAGGTATACTGGTTTAATCTTTATCTCTTCATTTACCCATCTGTGTATTTCAGGACCATAGCAATAAACCAAGCTATCTGAAAACAGAGGTACAACTGAACACAGGCACCTGATTTCAGTTCTGATGATACAGGCATTGCAGAAGTGTAGTAATGACTTTTTCATTGCTTTTTTTCTTTTGATGCTTTTTGTTTGCACCACTCTGAGGATATTTCCATAACATTGCTCTCTGAACAATAAAATAAAGATGTTAATGTTTGCTATTTTGTAGAGGAAATGGAACATTACAAGAATATGTTGGTCTTGTGAGCAACACTATTCAAAAGAACAGCTTCAATGTTTGTGAAAATTGCAGTCTTCCAGTGTACTGCATTTTACATAGTCTTTTTTTCTTCAAAATTGCCAAACTTGCATGTTGTGACTATGAAGGGAGGCAGAGCTTGTCTTCCATGTTATATCAACAGTGAGCTAAATAAAAGGAGTGACATAATATTTTTTACAAACTGACAACATGTAAAAACACAAACATAATTAGTATCTGGGGAAGGGGTGTTTTAAGCCATCAGAATTAGTTCCAGAACAATGGAAAATATCTTTCTGTCACTGGACATGAGGTAACCTTGAACACAATAGTACATATCTATGAAGCAGATAGACATTAAAATGAAAAGCACTGTCAGTATTTCCAGCATGCATTTTAAATATGCTCCAAATTCATTCTGAGGGGTTTTTTGGGGACTGAGTGAATGATGGGCATTTTAGACACATGCACTAATTATGGTGAAATTTAGTTTAAAACCCACAGGCAAATTATGGAAGATTGAATCTGATAAAGAATTTTCTTTATATTAATTTTATATGAAAAACACATTTAAATTGCAGCTTTACTTAACAAATAGCAAAAATGTGTTATGGTGTTTGCATAAAATGTTGAATTATATAATTTCCTTATCTAAATTGAGGTTTTGTAACTGGATCCATGAACAACTGTGTTCAGTATCAAAGTGCAAAAATTATTATCTAAAAGTAATTACCTGTCACATTTGAGACATTTGCTGGGAACATATAGGGTTTTTAACAGAAACAATCGAAAATATGAGTTTAGAGACTGATTCATATTACAAAAATATTTTAACTTTTTTGGAAACAATTGTATTAATTTAAAAATAGATTAACTACTCTAATTTCTGTGCAAATAGTAGTTCTTTCAGAGGTCTCTGAATAGTCAAATGAGTTCTACTTCAGGAGCAGGAATTGCTTGCATAAGTTCATTATGATGGTCTGCTGTGCTGCTTTTGTGGTGCCTGACTCTGATAAGGGTTCTGTGACTCCTATAATCATTGTTAATTTAATACCTGTCCTAACCTTGCTTCACTGTGATTGATGAAATAGAAGTACCTGTAGCAAAATAGAACAAAACATCTGGTTTTAGCCAATAATTTTTGAGATTTTTCAGTCAACTTGTAGAACTGAGTTTGATGCCCACCAGATGCCTAATATAATCGAGAGAGACTATATTAAAATTACCTTTTGTCTTATGGAAACCAAAATTCAAAGAGAACAAGTGACAGGGTTACAACCAAGTCTGTGGTTCACACTCCTAAACTTAATTTGGCATCTTAGATGACTGTAAAAGTTACTTAGTATTATCTTTTCTAGATTAAATTAGTGATGGTGAACTCTCTTCCCTACTTTAGCAGTGTGGCTGGTAACATGATCAACATGTTGAGCTGAATAGCTGCTTGGGGCTATACAAGTCATATCTTAGAGCAACACTGAGGCTGCTTAACTGCTTCTAGTAACCACAATCAGTCTTCTTGATGGCTTTCTTCCATTGTATCCCATTGTACCAGTGAGACCATGTACAGCATCAAACTGAGATCAGATGTCTCAAGATGTTTTTCCATTTAAAAAAGTGAAAATAAAATCGTTCAGGTCGGAGTGTAAATATTCCTCAGTTATACCCTTAGTGTAGGGTCCTCTTACTCAAGATAAGATGTTTGAGTGTTTCACATTATCATTGCAATTCTTTTTAGTATGTATTGGCCAAACATTGGTATCTAAATTACACTATATTCCTGTGAAGTATGGAATTATTCTTCTGGTATTCCTGTGCTCACCTTAGTCTTGCTTTTCCTTCTAGTCAACTAAAATGGCTGTTGCCAAAAAACTGGTGGCTTTTGTAACTAAAACTTGCATAGTTCTTTGCCATTCATATTTGATCTCCATCCTCTCATATAAAATCCTACTTTCTTTCTTGAAATGTTGATCTTCCATTTTGTCTTTTTCTGGTTTTTTCTCTCTCTACCTTTCTAATAATTTTTACATTTCCTTTACATGTTTCTATCCCTTCCTTTTCTTTCTTTTTATACGAAGACATTTTTAGATCCCTGTCTTTCTCTTCTCTTTCTATGTGCCTTCTTTGTGGCTGAATACATCTACAAATGGAAGTTCAGCTATCAACAGTTCACACACCTACAACTGACTTAAGTGTCTCTTGTGTCAAAACTGATATATTTTATTAATTCTATATCATCTTGTGGATACCCAGCTCTTGATCTTGAGGTGATATGTCTGTCTTTCCTGGTATATTTAACACTGAAGCTGGTATTGTACATGTTGTATTTTCACTGCATAACACCTCTGGGATATGTTTTTGTCTATCTGTATGTCTGCTCATCTGTAATTTATTAAGTGCTCATTTTACTTTTTGGAGGTGCTGCTGTGTATTTTTCTTGGACTTGATAGTTGTGGCTTTGGCCTATCCTTCTGCACTGAGATTGCCATACAAAAAGTTGTAATCAAAGGGATTAGACACTAGATGCCATTTACTGTTTGTATCTCAGTCTGTTCCTTGTTGTGGTACATATAAACCTACTTGTTTTAACTTCTCCAAACCTATTGATTACTTCTGATTTGCTGCTTTGAGGTATCTGTTCTTGCTTACATTTGGCCTGCAATACCGGTATTCATTGTTCATTTTTTAATTTTCAGATGAGCCCTTTTAGCTGTCTTTTATACTGTTTCTTATGGCTGAAGGGATTTCCTATAGTGATCTGCAGAACTCATTATACTCCTTTAAAACCTTTTCAGTACCTTTAAATCAACCTTTCCCCAAACCTTAGCAGTGCTTTGTGTTGAGATGGATGTCTATTATGACAGTGACTAATTTCAGTTCCTTACTCTGTGAATCCATATATTTCTTGTCACGAATTGTATTGTCTCTTGGTGGAAATAAATTTTGTTCTGTCCTTACTGTAGAGCACATAGCACAAAGAAGTCCTTGTCCATGACCATAGATCTGAAGTCCTGTAGTAATAAGTACCACCTTCATACACTGAGTATCAGTCTTCGTTATTATTCCACGCAACCCTCTTGAAATGGGTACAGGTTGCTGGTAAAATTCACAGTTATAAATTTTGTTATGCATAGTGCACTTGTGTTAGCAATCAATTCAGAAGAGATACCAGACATTTGTTTTTTGAACAAGAGAATAGCAGTATGATGTTTCTTTTCAAAATCTGTGATTCTTCAGAGAAGTTTCTTTTGCTGTATTGGTGATGGTAGCTTTAGTTACAAAAGACTGCCCTAAGGACCTTTTTACCATGCTGCCTCTGCTAGGTGTTACATGGTTAGTCTATAGTATAAATTAAGATCTCTCATTAGAACTTGTCCCACAAAAGTTTTGTTTTCCATGATATTTGAGAGAAGAAGGAAAACACACTAGTGGTGATTAGTTTGCTTGTATGCTGAGTCCCATCAATATGTATGTGCTGAATAAAGAAATTTAGGAGAATCTAGAAATTAAAAAGAGAAACAATTAAAAAGAGAAACAACTAAATTAAAAATAAACTTTAAAAAAAAATGGTGAGAGAGAAAATCATTATGCTCTCTCCTTCTTTAAGAGGAACTGATCTCTCAACTTCCATAGAATTATGTGGAGGAATGCAGACTGATACTACTTAGACCTAGGGCACAGCATCACGTATATGTGTTTTAGTATCTGAAAATATGGGCAGTGGATAAAATAAACAGGTAGTTAGTTATGAACTAGAATTCCTGTTAAAAAAGAAACAAACAACAGTCTGTGGATATTTCCATTGTGCCAAAACAAATGCCTGGCAACAGTTCGTGACAAAGAAATATTTTTGTCTTTCAATCCTCATTAAATACTGGAAGAAATGCAGAAAGATCACCCAACTATAATGGCATTTATTAGGAAGAAATGCTGTTGCTCTTACTCCTTGTTGAGAAAGAAGTCTGGGGAACAACCATGTTGCATTGTTTCGTTTTCTCTAGCAGAAGTAGGTAAGAAAAGCAATAAACTCCTTTCAAAGTCTACCTTTGAGAGACAATTTAGTTTCAGGTTTGTTATCTATTGTTTAAGTAAAGTGTCTTCAGGTAAATGGTACTTTGTAGAAGGAATCTTTAGTACAGAAAGTTCTGTAGAACATCTATTGAGTTATGTCTTGTCAGCTGTCCTTATCACTCCTTTCTGCTTTTCAGAAATATGTAAAATACTTAATTGTATAGGAGAGAATTATTTTATCTGAAAAGGGTTCATCCAGCCTTATATCTGCTTCTTTGAATCATACTTCTATTTATGACATGGGTAGGTACCCCGTTGTCTGACTACTTATTTTGTTGATTTCAGTGGGTTTATTAAAGTCCTGCTTAGTGGTGTGAGAGGGGAATGGACAAACTGCTACAATAAGCTGCTTTTTTTTGGTTGAAGAGCAATTTAGGACAACAAAAATATTGCATAATAGGATTTTCATGTTTCTTCTGCACTGCAAAATATGAATGAAACTTTCAAGTTGTAGGTAAAGTACTGTTACTGAACTAAGGAGATTGGGTGAAACTGAGAACTTCAGGAGTTAAGAAGGGAAGGACAAAAGTTATTAGGCTGTGAGCATGCAGTATACAAGAGAGTAACAGATCTTTTTTTTGTAAACTTAAGGCTGTTTTGGCCTTTTGATATATTGCTTTAGAAATCCTGCTGCATTGTTAACACACTTACCCTGAAACAGCTGCAAGGACTTTCAGTAGTTTGGCGTGTTTTTTTTCTTCATGTAACCGGAGACAACCTTTCCTATATGAGGCACTATTTCCCTCCAGTTGGGAACATAACTGCAGTTTTAGTTTTAAAAAGAATTTGTGGCTTAAGAACTCTAACAAATCTTGGCATGCTTGAAGTTCATTGTAATTTTACTGTGTATAGAAATCTTTCCAAGAAGAAAGCTCCACAAAGCAAAAAATCTCTGTCTGCCTTTCTCATGTGACTTTTTCATGTCTCTATAAAATGACTTAATATCTAGCTTCATGCACTGCTCTTATTTTTCATCGCTTAGTTCTCTAAATGCTGTTACTTGAGAGAATTGTTTTGCTTGTTTGTGACTCCAGTACAAATAAACTATGACTTGGAAAACTGTCAACAGGAAGTTTTCAAGAGGTTTCTTTATGCCCACTGTAATTGTGAACAGAAAATTCATAGCAATAGAGAAGACAATCTTCCTCAGGTAGTAGTTTCATCTATTGTACCAAGAAATATTTGTTTCCTAAGTGGACTATAATTATGGATAACAGAGAACACTAAAGTCACTAGCAGTTTGGTAGAGGATAGAAGGGGAGGAAAAGGTTATGTTCAGCACAGTATCTGAAGAAAGACTTGGTGTCAGTTGATAAACCACATTTATATAGAAAACACCATTTTTGTTTCTACAAGACCCCTAAATTACTTAGGATCCATGGCTGTGAGTTTTGAATACTTTCAAAGGCCAACAATGAAATGATTTGAGATTTATGTTCTCAAAATGGTAGCAGGTTATTTTGGGATAGCACAAGGCTGTTACAATGTCATGCTAAAAAAAAAAAAATAAAGTTATAGTTTTGGTACAATTAAAACCTGGGCTATTCAGGATATATTTTGTGTTTGAATAACATGATGCCTTGGTTTGGCAATGATACCATTTATTGTTTTGTTACTCTTCCCCTTGGACCTTCTTCCCTTCTTCAACTTTCTCTTTCAACTTACCTTGAATATTTTTTTCCTAAAAGGACAAGGGTAAGGGTGGAGAAAATAAATTTTCTTTTTATCTCTTTTTCTCATCCAAATAGTGCTCTAGTTGGTTGGCTAGAAAATAAAAACATGTGTTTGTTGTTACTGATGCAGGTTTTCAAATTCTATTATGCCATTCCAGTGTATAAAACCCAAATCTCAACATTCTTAGTGACTAAATATTGGCAGTACTGTCTGCATGCAGATGCTGGAAGGAGATCTGGAATAGATTATAATCTAACTTTCAGAAATAAATAGAGCATGCACCATTAATATTTCATATAAAAATGAATCTTTTATATGGGCATCTCAAACAACTGAAAAATTGCTTTTGATACAGATATCAAGGTGAAAGAATGTCCTGCATTATCTACTCATTAAGACTCCTAATTGACCAACTTGTGCTGAAACACTGCCTTAAATTCTATTATACTTTCTTCCAGCTGAACAGTGATAACAGTGAACCCTTTTTTTCTTAAATGCAGCAGAATTTCTTTCTTTGTGTAGGGATAACAGCAACATCCCACTTGCTCGTGAAGAGGAGAGGGGATACTAAATCTTGAGTTCATTGCATGCCATTTGCGTGCAACTACTCAATTAGCAAACTGATCTCCCAACATTTTTTCTCTCCCAGAGCTGTGGATTGTTGGGGTGGTGCTCTTAAAGCAGTAGATTTCAGGGAATTTAATATAAGAGAACTCTAAGAGCTTTTTCTAAGAGGTTTTTTTGAAGCTTTTTTTTTTATTCTAAGAGCTTTTTCAAGCTGCTGACTGCCTTCATTATGTGTGCTTCAATCAAGTTTTAGGCTGATCTTTCTTAAAAACATTCCAGTGAAGCTCTGTTTCCTAGTTCAGTGTTAGGCTTGTGCCCCTTTGTGCTGCCTTCAGGCTGTTAAAATTTGCTTATTGCTAGCTCACCCAATGTAATACAGTTCTTTTGATTACTGAATATACATTTCTACACTAGTTAGAAAGTTTGACTCCTTCAACAAATTGTGTCTCACACCCTTTAAATATACCCTCTAGATTAGCATTAGCATCAACAGTCTGATTTTGTAGAGCTTTGTGTACTGTTTGCAAGTGACTAAATGGTATGTCATGCAATACAGAGAGAAGTTTTGAGGCATATTTCAAGGTTCAGTGATGCTGAAACACATGGGTTTATGCTGCAAGTTTTTCAGTATTTGAGCTTGACTGCTGTCCTTTGACTCCACATATTCTACCCTTGCAAACTGAATCAGTGAAGTGTCAGATGGGAGTGGTAAAAAGAAACCCTGATGGGTTTTTTTCATAAAAAAAAAACTGGATTTATTGTTAGTTATAGAATGGTAACTATCAGGCTTGCTTGCTCATGTTTGGTGTTCTTCATGCTGTATTTATTATAGATTCATCAACTTAGCACAAATTGTAGCTTACTTGCCTCTTACAATGTGAATATGCAGTAGAAATCTGTGCAAGTTATTGTTGCATAATTTTTGATGTGTCATTTGCTGAACAGTAACTGAAAATTGAGGAATTTTTAGAGGATTAAAATGAAGTTCTTCAGAAACATATCAAACACGATTAAATATTTTTCATTTATATTACAGTAACCTTAAGCTTAAAGGAAATGTAAGTCCTTTGTAGTCTTAATATTGTAATTGTACAATAGGATGTTGATTAAATTTAGACTAGACAGCTGCCCTATCCTTAAAAAGAGTATAAAGTTAATGATATATACAGTCTACAGCTTCCTCACAAGGGGAAGCGAAGAGGGAGACACCAATTTCTTCCCTCTGGCAACCAGCCAATAAGACCTGAGGGAATGGCATGGAGCTTTTTGAGGGGTTGGATTGGATGTTAGGAAAAAATTTTTTACCTGGACGCTGATTGGGCACTGGAACAGCTCCTCAGGAAAGTGATCACAGCACTAAACTCAACAAAGTTCAAGAAGTGTTTGGACAATGCTCTCTGGCACGTAGTGTGGTTGTTGGGGCTGTTCTGTGCAAGTCCAGGGGTTGGACTTGATGATCCTTGCTAGTCCCTTCCAACTCAGGATATTCGATGATTCTACTTAAAGAGTCAGTGAGCTGAGGCATGATCTTGAAGCGTACAAAACCTTTTAAATGTATAAACTATGTATGTGGTCTTATTTTTTTGGTAAATGTTTTAAGTATAGAGCAGATTAACACTGAAAAAATGTTTGAATTGTTGAGAGTCAGGCTAGCTGGCTCACGCTGTTAAATCTGCTTTTCTTTCTCAGTCTGTTATCTGGCACAGATAAATTGCAGGTTGGGAGTGATGGACAATGGGGAGAATTAGGATGTTTTAACTCTTGGAGGGAATACCGAGGTGTAAAGTAAAACTACATATGTAGAGACATATTAAACTAGAAAGATCAACTATGTTTCTGTAAATGAATGAAAATATTTTTTGCAAATAGACTAGGTGTGTTCACCCAACCAACAGCAGTATCGTGAAGAGATAATTAAGTTGCATTTCAGTGATAAGCTTGGGTCTATTAGCTTATATGCGTGAAAGTGGTATCTGATGAAAGTGGAATAAATTGTGACTGAATTTTGGGGATGGAATCCTCTGTGAAAGGAGGCTTCTGAGAACACCATTTTCTTCCTTCTGTCTAAATCTGAGAATTTGAGTTGGAAGAAAATTATATCTCTAAGGGTCAAATCAGAACTGAAAGTTTTAATCATGCTTATGTTAAGAAGAAAAGTAGACTTGCATAATGCAATCTTCTTAATCAGAAAAGTGGCTATAAACCTCTTATTCAACAAATTACTCCTACTATCCATTTATATAGCAACATTTCTTCTGTAACAATGTTTCTTGTTCTTTTTCCTGATGTTTGTATTGTAGCACCTGTTCAACTCAAATTTATTTGAATTCACCTGTGCTGTTGTAAAAGAAGTATTAGCTAAAAATCTGGATTTATTATAATTATCTACTCTATGCTATATGTTTCAACATAATTTGTATAATCCAGTACACTTTCAAATTGAAGTGAGGCAGATTTTGACTTTCAGAATCTACAGCATTTATGATCAGTTGCACAGAAAGTACAAAGCTTGACCTAAAATTCTAAGCTGATGTGAAGCTGTGACTTAAGTGTAAACTGTGAAAATTTGACCTGTAACCGCTCATTCCATTATGTATGGATATACTGAAAAAATTCATTTAATTTTTTTATATTTGAGGCAAATATTTTGATTTATCTGTGCTATAAGACTATGTTCCCTGCTTCTGAGACTAGGAGGTGGAGATGAGCAAGCAGAATCAGATACAGGTTCTTCAGTACTGTAAATTTCTGGCAACTTAGGCTATTTATTATAGGTGTGTCTGACAAACGTGGAGTTAGACATTGGCATTCAGTGTTGAAATGGCTTTGTGAGTAAATGAGAGTCTGAAATAATACTTTGTATTCCACTTTTAGGTATAAGTATAGAGAATAGCATATTAGTTTATATTATCTATCATTCACTTTCTGTGTTGCTATTATGCTTTCCTCTATGTATAAATTGGTTAAGTGGAGAGACTCATCCTATATTTGGCATCTATGAACTGACATCTCAAATATGAAGACCTATAGAAGTATAAAAATTGACTGTAGTAGCTATGAAATTCGAATAGTAGTCTGCAGCCTGTCAAAAGAAGGGTCTAACTTAAGGCAGAAAGCCTTAAGTTGAAGTTCTAATAGTGTAAATTTCTGAAAGAGCTGAAAAAAAGGTTTTTTAATTATTCTAGGACTTTTAATAGCATAATAAATGAGTATGCTTGAAAACCCTTAACTTTGTAAATGAACACTTAGTTTTTTGTTTAGGTTTTTGTTTTGTTTGTTTGTTTTAATGTAAGCATACTCTGTTTTCTGGTATTTTATGTGAAGTGAATGGGAAATCTTATTTTACTAATTTTGTAGGTGTTGTTTTTTACTTTTGTAAATACTTAAAGCTAACAGCAGGTTGCTATTTGCAGATGAAGCAATCTTCAATTAAATCCCAGTTTGCATGTACATATAAAAGTGATTTGAGTGAAATGAGTCGTCATCGTTCCCTTGAAATTCCAACCTGCAAACATCCTGCACCAAAGGAACATTTGAAAGCCGGATATGGGACAGGTAGGTTGTGGTAGGATTGATTAAGTAAATGTGGGAGCTAATATTTCAAATGTTATCCAAAAAGCCTTTAGTAGAACTCAAGTATAACTATGTTTTCAAGAAAAAAAAGTGTATGCTATAGTCAGTTAAATCTCTTTGAATTAAAATTGTAATGCTAACACTTTGAAAATATGAATGTTTCAAAATTACGTGTTGATGCTATCTTGAGGTAAAAAAGTTATGTGTTACCTATGTTACATAAGGTTTGTTCTTTTTTTACAAAAGTAAACCAAGTGAATTTTCACTTTTGCCATTAAAAGGGACGAGAAATTTGTTTTAATCCACTACAAATTATATCGTACATAACATTTCTATGCCCTTAAAGCCTCTTTTCCAATATCTTAAAGTTATGAATCCACTTCCCTAAGTTAGTTGCTGTTACATGTTTTTGAGCAATGTCATTTCAAATTGGCAATACGGTTATGAACACATAGCAAATGTAATTGCCATGGCCAGTATAGCTTTGTTTTATTGAGGGAACATTAGTTTTAATTAAAAAAGATAACCTGGCAGTCTTGGTATAAAAAGGATGTATATTCCCAGGTAACTTTTTATTTCTGCACATAATTTTTTTTTATATTCTTACATGACAGAAGGTACAAATTCATGTCTTGATGTACCAGTGCTTGGAACTATTTCTGAAAGTCTTCACCAGACTAGAAGTTGTACAGAAATGGGAAAGCTGAGTTGTCAGCCAAGGAACAAGAACTCCAAGAATGAACAGATGGATCTGAATCTGAATAATGACAAAGTAATCTGTGACAAGGAAAGTGAACCATCTTTGCAAAAAAATGCTAAAAGACTTAAGACTTCAAACAACTCTCAGAAGGAATTGGACACCAAAATTGGTGGAAAAAGAAAACAGACCAAAACTTCAAGTAAGAATAAGCTGATTGCTGGTCAGGCAAAATTAACTGAGTTTTTTCGACTATAGGTTTTTGTTTTGACATTCATAGTATGTTGACAGTTGTAGAATTTTGTGAGAAAAAGGGTGAAATTCATGAATTGTGTCCTTTCATACTGAAATAACTGAAAGTAACCTGTGTACAATATTAGACAACTTATTACAAGTCTGGATTATGCTGAAGTCTTTTATTTTATAATAGCAACACATTGATAGTAATTGCAATTTGTTGTTTTTGGTAATGAATTATGTATCCCTCTACAATGAGATGGGAAATTATTTTTGGTTGCATATGTATAGCCACACTAAAACACAGTAATTCAAATTACATTAAATTCAAAATAAAATATGTAATCTTCAAAGATGGTGGTGCAGATCAGTAGTTTTCATGCTTGCCAACAAGGTCGATAGACTCTTCCCAGCATACACCTGAGTACTACAGGAGAAAAAAAAAATGCTGAAGGTTTCAGTCTTCAAAGAATGAGAATTCTTATGGCCTCTGAAAACAGTAATTTAAAAAATGCTCCCTCCCCTGTGCACCGAATCACAACAGACATGGAGTTTCTACATGAAATTTTATCAAATTGCTATATTGACATTGCACTATACTTTACCAGAATGAAATGATTTTTTGCGTAAAAATAAAATTTATTTACTGTCAAAATCTCTTCTTCCTATAGGGAATTTAGCTGAATTTTCTTCATCTGTGGTTTCTCTTTCCTGTATTGACCCAATATTTCGAATTTCAGCATCAGCTGGAAAAGCCATGGCTCCCTTCAGTAGCTGTTTTCTACCTAAGTTGATTGGCCTAACGTGATTTAAGAAATCACGTCTGGAACCTGTGTCCTGTTTTGAGGGAAAACAAGAGTAGTGGTTTATCTTTATTCACAGCCAGTTGTGTTCAAATTTTATACTTTATACTTCGCAGTGCAACTACTTGATGTTGCAAGATCATATGCTAAAAGTAATGACCTGCATTACATATTTGGCTGAAAAGTTTTAATGATAAAAAACATAATGAAATAATGAGCCTCCTGTTTGGTGAAGTTAAAAACCTGTTGCTGCATATAGGGACATGCTGAATCAAACAAAAATATAGGCTTTTTTCCCCCACAAGCTTTGGCTACATATAGTTCTGTAAAAATCAGATTTAATTCAACTGTCCAAGTTACACATTCAAAATCCTGGCACTAGATACTTACAGCTGAAAATTTATTCTTGACTATGGTATGTTAAACTGATATTTTTGTATATTTACCGGGTTGTTGCTTTAAATTATTGTACTTGTTTTCTAAAGGGGTATAAAGAAATTTCCTTTTTATAATTAAGCCAAAACGTAAAACTGAACTCACCAAAAACTTCATGTTTCCATCATTCTTTTCATTGAAGACAATGCTGTCTTCTGTCTTGTAATGCTTCAGCAAAGGTATAGCTCCTCTCTTCATAGCTCTATCTCCATTTTGAAGAGTTTTTCCTAGATTTAGTGTGGTTAGCAACATATCTTCATCTTCTACCTCTTGCAGAGATTTTGAAACAGAGAGTAGAAAACCTTGAGAAAAAAGAGAGAGAGAGAGAATTAACATGTAGGATGAGATACACATTCTTGGTTATTTAAAGCTTGCATAGACGTTCAGCAGTTCTCAAATTTTAAGAAAGCTTTTCCAGTTGTAAATTAATACATTCTCCATTTGTGCCCACTTTATATATTTTACAGGTTGAATGGAAACTACTTCAGTGGCTGATGAGTTCACCCTTTTAAAATGACTCATATTAAGGAGTAACCTTTTCTATAATCCTCCTAATCCCATCTGTTGTTTAGAACTAAAACTTTTCTTTATCATGGATAATTTGTTTCTTTGTATGTTTTCAGAACAGCGCAGATTAGTTCCTTTTGATGGGTCGGTACAACAAAGGTCACAGAAAAGGTGATGTCCATTTGTGATGTTTATAAAGCCTTACTTCCATTTAAGGCAGTTCGAGAAAAGGAACTAATCTACTTAAGTAAGAAAGACTGTTGTAAAGATGTGATCTATCATAGCTTTTGATCAAAACTTGATTCACTAAAGAGTTGAAAATCTTGAAATTTAATGATAGCTTAGGCTGCTACTGTGTTAGAGCTGAAATCGTTAGTTTGTATTTTGATGTCCATTGTATGAGGTTGCATTATTCAGAGTTAATGTCTAGAAATATTTATTAATACATAGTATTGTCTTTGTCTTCATTTACTTACTGAAAGTGGACTTTTCTCATCTACGAATATAACATAGTCAAATATGCTTGCTAAGAATGTAGAAAGAAAAGTAATTTTCAGTTTTTCCTTTAAAAAGTCTTTGAAATGTATCTGTTACCCTGTGGAAGAAAATGTAGAAATTTCCACATGCCATGTGGGGTTTGTTGGGTTTTTTTGCCTTATCTGGAAAGCAAAGGGGCCAGCTGAAATGTAGCTAATCTCTTAATGTCAGTGATACAAACCACCTATTCAGCGGCTGTGTGCCTCTTAGCTGGTAATTCATGTTTGCTTTATCTTTTAGCTTAGTGCAGGATATCAAACATCCTGCTATTCAAGGCAAACCACTAGGAAACTGAGCACTGATCACTGGTGCACCAGTGATCAGAGCACTGATCACTGGACAAGCGCCTACCTTGCAAAAGTAACTTCCTGATAAGAAGTTTCACGGCAAAATATGTCATCCAATCTCTTTTTGCTGCTTTGTATTTTTCCCTCGTATTACATATTTGTATAGTTTTGTTCAATTAATAAAGCACTGGAGGAGTGCTTTGGAGCTGTGTTGGCAGCAAACTTTTCTTTTTATGTTCTGGTATGCATTAGGAGTCGGGGGAAAAAGCTCTCAAGCCAATAACTGTGTGTGTGAAATGAGCTTATCTGAAGCTATAGCACAGGTAATCAGTGTCTATCACACATAGTTCACTTTCAGATACTTCTCTTATTTAATACAAAGAACAGTTCCAATGAGTACAGCTGGCCTGGATCATTTGGAAAGCCCATCTACAGTGTCTGTCTAATTGTGTAATATGAGACACAAGCCCATATCTGTGAAAGAATATAAGATCGGGGCAGACTTGTGGTGTTCCCCCCAGTATACTCTACTGCTTCTTGAACTGGTTGCTAATTTTAAGTTTTGTTGGATATCTAAGGTGGTTCTAGTGGTAATTAGTAGAACCTTCTAGTTAGACTGCTAAGAAATCAAGAGCATATGTCTATAAATTCAATGACTTATCTAAACTGCTCTGAGCAGGCAGAAAACTTTTGTACAAAACTGCAGATTTGCAATGTGTGTGGCCGAGTACAGCTCTTCATCATACCTCATACCTAATACTCTGATGTCTACATATTTTCCTTTTCATTCTGCAACTTTCAATTTTAGTACAAATGTATAATGTTTTAATATATCAGCTTCTATGTTTATCATTGTTTATGAAATTGTGGGGGTTTTTTAATTTTTAAATAGTAAGCAGTAACCTGGTACTGCTTCCAGAACAATAACAATTATTTTGAGAAACTCTTCTTGCTTCTACATTACATCTAGTTACAACAAAATAAAAACTCTTTAACGTCCGAAATCTCACGTGTTATATGTGAGTAAATAAAATCCAGGTGACAATGTGCCTGGAATTTCTCCCATACTCATTTTGAATTCTTCTAGGAATGGGTTACAAAACAATTGTAATAGTTTCATTTAGCCTTGTAACTACTGTAACTGCCATATGCAAGTGTTTGAACCTAATGCCTAGTATTGACTGAACAATAAATAAACCAGGTATGAAGTCTATTTTGTTTCCCCCTATTATCAGAATTGAAAAACTTTGCAATGCAAGAGAGACTATTAAAGCAACCTTAATAAATCATTTTAATGAGTTGTAAAATAGCACAAAAATACTTGGTCAATATTAATATGCCCAATGGCATACTACTTCAGATTTTAAAAGATGGTTTGGGGTTTTTTTGTTTGTTTTATTTTTAGTTTGGATCTTGTACATTTTATGCAAGCAAACAGCTGTATTTTAGTCCTTTTAGAGTGCAGTTAGAAGATATTTGACATTTGAAGGAATGCCACGCATACTGAAACTTTGGAAGACTGATTTAAAACCAAACCCAAACTCTTCATAGTAGTTGTTCATTTGTGTGATCCTCTAGTAGCAGAGGAGGGAATGCAGACTCCTTCTTATACCTGCAGAGTGTAAAAACATGGAGTTATGTGCATAATGTGTATTTCCAGGCTACTTAAAACATTTGGTTATTTTTAATAACAACATAACATCCTCTTCAGTTGATAAATAAGTGAATATATTATATTTTTTGTAGCAGAATGAAGAAATCTGTGGCATGAATTTTATTAAAAGATGAGTTTTAGCAGTAGAGTTATCAGTATGCATTCTGTATTGTGTCAGACACCTAGGTGAAACTGTTTTAATTTCTCAGGCGTGGATTTTATTTTTTCCTGAAACTTTTTCTTGTGATATTGGACACAGTAAAAAGAATAGAATGGAGGTATAAATTGATCTGTGCATTTTGATTAGCACTGATATACAAATGAAGGTAAAAATATTCCAGAAAGGATTTATAAAATCTAGCAAGTACATTTGCCAAGAAGCTGGCTACAACCACTCAGTAGGAAGTAATGAGATTATGAGTTGTATCTGAAAACCTAATCCTTTCCTGGGTGTTAGCTGTATCAATTGTATTTGCTCATACATTTGCTCATTTTGGAACCAGATCCTGGAACTTCCTTAAGGAAGTGGGTACTTGCTTTCAATACCCCCATGATACAGACTGTCCATCTAACTCCCTAAATGTTTTAGTTCCAAACCACTCCCACCCCAAATCCAACGAGCAGGTGCTGAAGTGGAGATTCTCTGTGCAATAATGGAAAGAACTTACCAACTGTTCACAGGACATATCAGAGGTAATTAGCATGCTTCATTATATTGACTGTAGGAAATTAAGACTCTTGCCTAGCACCATTTTGTTGTCCTTCCCTGCTGAATCAGCAAGTTAATTTAGCGTAAAGTAGGCACAAGGATGGTTATAATAGGACAACTTTGAGCTTGTGCAGGAGCACAGCTCCAAATATTTCGAGAACGTGAAGTCATTGTCTGTATATGTGCCTGGAGAATGTACAAGAAGAAGAGTGGGGGTAAATCCCCACAAACTAAATGAATTTTAGTGAATTTCTGCCCAAGATCCAGAGTAGCCATTTCAGTTCTCTATTGAATTATTGTCTATGTGTTTATAGAATGAAATGTTGCATTTGTTTGTGTTAACAATTAATTTCACTGTTGGAAAAACTTTAAATATTCTCTGCTGGTTTTTTTGAAAGGCATTTCAGAATTTCATTTGGAGAAACTGCATAGAAATGTACATAAT
This sequence comes from Myiozetetes cayanensis, assembly GCF_022539395.1. Taxonomy (NCBI): domain Eukaryota; kingdom Metazoa; phylum Chordata; class Aves; order Passeriformes; family Tyrannidae; genus Myiozetetes; species Myiozetetes cayanensis. The sequence continues at coordinate 55,851,322 of NW_026087521.1, read as the reverse complement.
GTCCTTAATAATACAATGAAATGGTCTGTTGTTGTAGGAATAATTTACCAATATGCTATATTTAGAATTAATTGAGTTGTTCCTTTTACTGTTTAAAAATAATTGAAAAACCTCTAAAACCTGTGTCATCCACCCCCCCCCAACAACTGAGTTTCTTATTCTGAAGGACCTTTTGCAAAACAGTCCATATGTAAGTCTACTAAGGGACTCCCAATTAATCAGTAAAGTGGAAAGAGGAGGAGGGGAGATTCCTCAAGCAATATTAGCTTCTTAATTAAGAAAAAAGCAGTGGTGATAATGAACTTGCTGAGTAAAACTAGACTACTAGGCAGAAATTGAACAGCAGAATTATAAACATTGACCTGTTGGTTACAACAGATAAATTTTTATCTGCTGTTGGCTTCACAATAAATCTGTAAGCAGAAAACCTTATTAGTATCATAACCTAAATAATAACTTTGGACTTTAAAGTATAGATGAAATCGTTGTATCATTTTTTTAAGCATTATTAACTTCAGTTTCCCTTTAGAATACTTTGCTCTGATTTTATGTATATCTTTTTAGACTATTTTGTTTCTCTTAATTCAATTGTACTTCATAAAAAAGCTATATCTTTGTGGTGGTTAACCCTGGCTGGACAGGGGAGAAAAAATATAGGCTTGTGGGTTGAGATAAGGGCAGGGAAAGATCTCTCAGCAATTACAGTCATGAGAAAGACAGACTCAACAAGGGGAAATTAATTTAATTTGTTCCCAATAAAATCAGATTAGGATAATGAGAAAATAAACCCAAATCTAAAATTCACCTTGTCCCCAACCCTCCTTTCTTCCCAGGCTCAACTTCACTCCCCATTTTTTTCCCTTCCTCTCCCCCAGTAGTGTAGAGGGATAGGGAATGGTGGGTTTGGTAGGTTCATTAAATGTTTTCTCTGCTGCTCCTCACTCGTCAGCAGTAGGATTTGGATTCTTCCCCTGCTCCAGGGTGGGGTCCCTCCTATGGGAGACAATACTCCATAAGCTTCCCCTTCCCATGGGCTGCAGTTCTTCACAAACTTGCTCCAGCATGGGTCCCTTCCATGGTATGCAGTCCTTTGGGAACAGACTGCTCCAACATGAGTCCCCTGTGGGGTCACAAGTCCTGTCAGCAAACCTGCTCTAGTGAGGGCTTCTCTCTCCATGGACCCACATTTCCTGTTTCAGGCTGGGCTTCCCACGGGGTCACAGCCTCTCAGGCATCAACTTGGTCCATCAGGGGGTCCTCAATGATCTGAAGGTGAATCTCTGCTACCTTGTGGACCTCTGTGGGCTGCAGGGGGACATCTCCTTCACCGTGGTCTTTACCACGGGCTGCAGGGGAATCTCGGCTCTGGCACCTGGAGCACCTCCTCCACCTCCTTCACTGAACTTGGCGACTGCAGAGTTGTTTCTCTTACATGCTCTCACTCCTTTCTGCAGCTGCAGTTGTGCAGGGGTTATTTTTCCCTTTCTTAAGAACGCTATCAGAGAGGCACTGCCACTGTTCCTGGTGGAGTTCAGCCTTGGACAGCAGTGGGTCTGTCTTGGAGCCAGCTGGCATTGGCTTCAAGGACACATAGGAAGCTTCTGGCAGCTTCTCACAGCAGCCACCCCTGTAGCCCCCTCTGTCCTCACTACCAAAACATGGTCATGGAAACTCAAGTACAATTTTATGTCTCTCTTCGCACTTAAATTTATATTCTCTAAAAAGCGTTTGAAATATTCTGTTTTCATATAAAAATTTGTGGTTCTGAGAGAAGTCCCTAGTGCACAAAATTATTGTGGATGAGCCACTGTCAATTATCCTGAAACCAACCAACAGCAGAAACTTCTTATGAGAATAATAAAGAGAATAAGAAGGACTGGGCCCCTTTTCTTTGCAGGCAGATGAGAGGATTTCAGCCAAGAAAAAATACAGGAAAAAGCAAGAGGTACAACTGCAATTTTGAACTTTATTTGAGTACAGGATATCTGGGAAAGGCTATGAAACCGGCTATCCGGTGCAAGTCTGCTAACATTCCTGTGATTTCTACTCATCTTTTCTGTTCATGTGGTTTTGATAGTGCTGAGGTGAGTCTTTTTTTTTTTTTTTTTTTTTTTGCACAACTAACACTAAGGCAGGAGAATTTCTTTAGAAGTATTGTCTCTTGCAAGTTCTTGACTGATGCTACTGGGACTGCTAGTGGATTAAGGCCTCTAAATGGCAGTGAATTCTGTTATTACACAATCGTAAGACTGACCATGGCTTGCATTTGAGAGGAGCAACAGTTCTTCTCTTTGCTATTACATGAAAGAAATCCAGATAAGGTAAAAGAATGTTACTACCAGTATTGTCACTGGTCTTATCCATAAATTCTGCAGAAGTTGTACTTTTATTCCACACAGGTCAGTACAGGTTCTCTTACTCAGCTGAATCCTCTATTTGCATGATGAAAGTTGACATGCTGTTCTCGTGGGCCTATAAGAGGAATGAAACCAACTCTACCACAATTTCTCTTTCTCAGAGCAACTGTACAGTAAATTGGCTCTTTGTAAAAATCAAAATAACTTGGCAATATTTTTTTATCCAATAATGTTAATTTTTATTTAGTTTTTGGGGGTTTTTTTGGTGGTTTTTTTGGTGTGATTTGGGTTTTTTTTTTTACATTTCATTCTCTTTGAAAAAATTGCATTTTCATCTGAATTGTTTCTACTAATGCTTTTTTTCTCATAATGGAGTATAAACCTCAGTTGTTAAGAATCTTGTGAATCCTTGTGAAACAATAACATTACAAGTCCATGAAGTACTTTTACTCTGTTTTGGATGTGAGGTACATTTTTGATATGCTATTTTGTAAGTAATTTAAATAAACACAAAAGTCAGAGGCGTTTATATACAGAAATGCTCTAGTATTCTTTTAACGTGGCAAGCTGAGTCACATACATAATGTGTGGTTCTGGGTTTTTCCTCCTGCATTCTGGCACAAGGAATTAGGTTTTTTAAATTCCGTATTGTGAAGTGAAATTTAAACCTACAAAGGACCCACCAGGTATTCTCTCTTTGCTTTGCCACACTGGTCCTTGGCATCGCTAGTCTACTGTTTCCTCCACAAGGGGTATGGAACTAGATGATATTTAAGGTCCTTTCCAACACAAAGTGTTCTGTGATGTTATTCCTGCCATCCATATGGTATTAGCACTATGGTGTACAGAATGTTAAAATGTTTGTGTTCTCTTGATTATTGCAATGCTTTTGATTGTTATTCAAAGTGTAGGAGTGATGTTATGATTTAGTGGCTATTGTATCCTTGCAACATATTTTTTTTACTGCTACCTATGCCAGCAATCTAACCAGAATGTATCTGCTTCAGTTATACCAATTACAGTCAGGTCTTTTTCATCCCAAGCATGTGAAGTTCATGTATGATTGAAACATCTGTCTCACAGGCTCTGAGGAAGAGTAATTGCAGTCTGTTAATCGTACAGTTTCTGCTCTGTATTACCTTTGTCTGCAGATGAGACTGTGCCACCACTGATGCTCAGAAGTTCAGCCAGATACTTATGAAAGTTTTCAAGCGTAACTGCACAGAATGGCAGTCACACTGGAGGTTCTCATGGAAGCTGTCCAGGAGAAATCAGCTAAGTTTCTGGACAAATTACGTACCTCTATGCCAGCGTGCCTTGTAATTCCCATAAGTGAGGGCCTGTTGGAGTCAGCCAAATTACTCTGGCATACGTCAGCTTCTTTAGTGTTGACAATCCAGATGGGTGAGTTGTTGTTATCCAGTGCTTTCTGCAAGCTTTGAACAAGTCTATAAACACTGGCGCCAGGATTAACTGTGGCAACAGCCCACTGGACAGATGAGCATAAAGGTCTACAAAGATCAATACCACAAGGTCTAATGCTGTTTTAATCAGGGATGTCTTTTATGGAAGATAGCATTGTTAGTGAAATATCCATTATTATTTGTATTGCTCTGGAATCAAAGTTCATCTTATCCAGAGTTGTGTATTTTATAAGGCTCAGTCATTTCCAAGCAAAAAATTAAAATGGGTTAGCCTAGTATATCCCTATGTTTAGCACTTGTTTTGCATACTCTGTATTTTGAATATTGAGGGTCATTTTCCCAAAGGCAATCAGCATCAGCTATGTTCTTTGATAAATGTGCTGCTTCAATAACTTTTGCCAGACATTATGACTTCAACTCGGTCATTCATTTAGACACCAAGTTTTGGTGAGAAGTGTTATTTGCAGCTGAAATTACTCTGTCTCTCCATTTTGAGGGATGCTGTCTGCCATTCCTGGTTGTATCCACATTGATTCACTTTCAAAGAATAATTACTTGCCAATTACTTGTCTGATTCTCTGACGTGTTACAACATGCATCCCATATCATACTCTGTTTTCATTTTTACTGGCACTGCCTGCTATGGACATGGAGTTGTGAGTGACTTTTAAGTGAGCAAAGTAAGCAAGGATTCCTACCCTCTATGCTGTACATTTGGGTATGAGGCAGCTGAATATACATGATATTTCTATATGAGATCTAAATTTTTTTTTAAGTGGAAGTGCTACATATATGCAAAGAACAGAGCCACCATGGGTGACAGATCCAACCAGAAGACTCGTTGCTACTTTGCATGGATAGTGGTTCTTTCTGAATACATAGTGATTTGCCAGTGTTGTTCTACTTAGTACCTGAACATTCCTCACCATCTACTGAACCCTTGTTTGCTGTATCCCACTGCAAACCATCTAGCCCTTCAAAATAATGGGACTATTGGGGGGTAATCCCCACTACTGTCTTTATTGGTATTATGAAGGGATGGTACAATCTGAAATCTCACCTATGTTTTTGACAAATGGTTTTCTTGACCAAAATGTGAGACAAAGATTGCATTTACCCATTGCTTACCCATGCCTAATTGAAAAATATGTAGAAACTTGAGCTACTAATAATTTCACAGATTTCATGAGTAAATACTGCTGTTTATTGAAATTTTAGCCTTTAGCTATTTTTCTGAACTGCTAAAATTGGATTCAGTTGAACTAATTTAAAATTTCTAAGATATTACTAATATGCAGTCATGGTCAAATTTGGTGGCCACTAACCTGTTGGTTCAGAGTTGCCATCTATAATTGTAATCATTACTTTTAAATAAACATGTTAGGCAATTTCTGGCAAGGGAAATGCAGAGTTTTTTATCATAAAATCTAAAAATTCCTTTCTGCTAGAAGGGCAACACAGCAGGTCACAAGCATTCCAGGAGACATCTGGAGTGAACTGGTGATGCCTTCTTGACACAGGCTGACTGAGGAGCTGATGAGGTGAAGCACTCTAATGGGCCTGGTACCAGTAATTAGGAACTGGATGTGAAGATTGTTATGTGTTTGGCTGAAGTGGCCATAAATTGATGGTGTTCAGGACCCTGAGAAAAGATAACGGGGCAAATAAGATCACAACTTTGAGTTTCAGACGAATAAACTTTGTTCTGTTTAGAGCTCTGCTTGGGACAAACCCATGTGATTGTCTGGGAGAGAGGAGGGATCCATGATTGCTGGGTCACCTCCTCTAAACTCAAGACTTGTCCATCTGAAAATCAGGAGAAGTTGATGGGAGGCCTATGTTGGTCAATAAGAAGCTCCTAAGAAAGCTCAGTCAAAACCATACAGGATGTGGAAGTAGGGACTTGGGAGAAGAGAGAAATGCTGCCTGAATATGTGTGAACTGGCTTGGAGTAAACAAAGACTAGATGGAATTGAAGCTTGTGAGGGGAGTGAAGGGCAAAAATAAGTTCTACAGCTTTATTGGCAGAAAAAGAGAAAGAATTTGGAAAATATGTGTCTACTACTGAATAGAGAAGGGTGCAGGGCACCAAAGGACAGAAAAATGAGGATACTCAGTGCAGACTTTATAGGATTTGCCCTCAAGGGTCCCACGTTCTTAAGTCCAGGGGGAGCATCTGGAGTAGCAAGAACTTTTCTGTAGAGAAGAATCAAGTTGGCTGGGGGACCTTTAAAGAGACTGGACATACATATGGGGGGGTGTCTCTGCTTTGAACAGTGTGTTAGACTAGAAGATAACAAGGTCCAGTCCAACCTCAACTATTTTAAAATTCTCAATTCACTTTTACATCACAGTGGAATATGTTTGCTAAATTTAGATTTTTCTAAAAAATGGTATGCTAAATATTAGTTTAACTTTTTTTCATTTCTATCTCCTGCTTCAATAGATTTATATTTAACCTGCATTGTCTACCTGATTTATTAGTTCATCTAGAAAAGAATCTAATATTCAACAAAAATGCTTCATTTAGGATGTAAAAGTGAGTATAAGCAAGTTCAATAACAACATGATCTGTAAGTGATTGGAGTGAATTGGTTTTCTCTCTGATCTTTTGTAATGAAAATTATTCTCATTTATTTACGTAATGAATAAATGTCTGAGTTTGACATTTAGCATAAATACTTTTAACCTGAAGTGATCAACTTTTTCTCTCTGTCTTGCAAGTAAAAAATATCTCTCTGTCAATATTGCTGCTCCCTGCATGAACCATTTTAATAATCAACAACTTTACTCAGCATTTATACTCGCGAGTTCTACCTTGTACACATTTATCATGATGTTTATCTTAAAATGTAATTTCATTAATGTATTTTATGTCAATATATTTAATAAAGTCATAGAACATTCTAGATAATGTAACACAAGACTTTTGACTATGGAAACATTATGTTTATTAGTGGGAAATGATGAAGAGCCACATATATAGCCATATATATTCACTGGTGGAAAGTGGCAAAGAGCTTTTTTGTCCCCATATTTAATGAATGTGCAACAAATTCATATTTATTACATTCATGGGGTTGTTGAGCATGACTAGAAACAAAAGTTGAAGAAAATAAGGAGAAGTTAACTCACGTGGTATAGTTCTATACTTTTTGTCAGTTTTGTACAACGAACATGACCAACTTGGCTTCTGAATCTGACTCGATTTCTTATTTATGCATAATATGTAATATTGGCTCTAAACTGGTGGCAAGATATGAAAATGTCCAGGTTAAAGGTCAAGCTGTTTCATTTGCCTCCTCCTTACACAGGTAAGTTGAAAGAGAAAAAAAAAAATGTTTCTTACTGTTATTGTGATATTTTGATAGTAAACTACTGCTTAAGGGCAATTACGTATTAGTCCTTTTTTTGGAACTCTCCCTGCAGCATTATTTCTGATTACATAACCTCTTGAGTATTTTTGTGGATGAAGTCATAAAAAACCAACAGTATTTTGGTGTTAGAAAAATGTGTCAGTTGCAATCATCTAGATTTTTTCCTGTTGTCGAATTTTCTTTCATAAACAGGCAAACATTTCTAGAATGGTAAGGAAATTGTTTATCATCAGCATACTAAAATGGGTGCAAAAAGCTAAACAGTTACATATGACATTGATTATATTGAATAAGATCATCCCTGCAGTATTTTCCACATGATGATTGTGCAAAATCATGCTTCCGATGACTTAATTGCAGTTCTTTACATAATTTTTCATTAGAAATAGTCAAGCTCTACGTTTTGCTAGGTATTGTCATTAACTTTACATATTTTTGTGAGAGCTGTAGTGCCTAATGAAAAATTGGTTTTAATTACCAAGGGAAGCTGAATAGCATTTCCTTCCCATTTTAAACACTAACTTGTTAGTTCTTGTAATAATTTAGAGATTAGGCTCATCAAATCAGTAAGCATTTATCAACCAAAAGAGGTCACTGAAGTGAAACTTATAATTAGACATATATCAGTTTTAGAAAACAGCAGACTTTGATCATCAGATATTGAACTAGAATAGTGAAAATGTGGTGAAATAGTAGGGTTTACTAATATAAAAATTAATTGCTAATTATAGTTTAAAATACAGATATAAGGCATTTTTGTGGATGGTATATTTCGTTGTTTATTTATTTTGAAAAGTATGATAAATGATGAACTAAGCCTGCAAATGAAAATGCAATGTAACCTGTGTGTACGTGCCAAGATTTACAATAATTTACAAACACAATGGGTCTCTGTTGTAGAGAAATTCCATGTGTGGGATTCTGAGCTCTTAGGGTCCCAAAGATGTCAAATCTATGACATATGTAAGTAGAGTCATCAAATACATTCTGTATATACCATCTCCTACAGAACAATTGTTTTGAGAATTAAAAGGTCTGAATGCAACTTTCTTGCATTCCTAGGTCAAAAGCAGACAGAATATTTAATTAGTATTAGTCCAAAAGACCTCAGATGTAGAAAATGAATATAAATGCAAAATACTTCTGATACTGACCAGCAATAACTTTTCATTAAAGTAAAACTATCTGTGTACACATGCACATAATAAAAACCATAGCAAAGTTAGTTTTTTTCTGAGTAATCTGAGACTGGAAAATGGGTCTCACTGAGACTTTTGCGTTGGCCAGACAATGACATGTCTGGTCCTAAATGTTACAATGTCACAAACTTAGAAGAAATGTTGTTGGCGTATGACTGCAGAGAACTCAAGCTAGAGGTGGAGTATTTGGTATCTACAGAGAATTCACATGGAGAAGTGTAAATATTTCTCTGTCATGATATTTGATACTAATAACAGCAGTTACTAGTATTAGTTATTAGCTTACTGAAATCCCCAAATTCTAGGCATGTTTTATTGACAAAGGGTGTCAAAAGGCAGATAATGCAAAGATCAGTAATAAATTTTGTAATGGTGCATCCTGTTTAAGTGTCTGACAATACTGGATCTTGGAGACAGCTGGCTACTTTTTTAAAAGAGTAAGATATCAGATATGTATCTCAGTATTAATTGTAACTGTGAGTTTGTAGGAAAGGGTTATATTTATCTGTGGTTATAAGACCTTTCTTGATGTGACCCCTGCATGCTGAACAAACAGAAGCTCTCCCTACCTACTGATAGTACCTTGTTACCTGCAGGTCTAACATCATTTTTGCAGCTGTGAAAAGAACCATGGTTTCTGTTTTTCTTCACCCTCGCAAAAATTATAATCCTTCATTTTTCTGTGATCACTTCTTATAAACATATCTTGTTTTTAAATTGTATGTTCTTTCCTAATATTCCTGGTTAGCCTGTAAATCACAATCAAGAATGCTTATTAGCTCCAATATCAATGGAACTGTATCTTGTTTAATACACTTTAGGAAAGAAATGCACTTTTTGGATTAACATTAAGTTGAAAATGCAAGATGACTCTGGAAGTTCATGGAAGATGGCCTTGTGCTTTTGGGAATTGGTGAGCTTTCTTTGATAGATCAGTCTCAGTTTAATCAGAGGTTCATATAGACACCTATGGTAAATTATGTACTTGCTGTTCTTGTAAGTTTTCCAGTTAGAAAGGAGACTTAATTGGCAAATCAATTTTAAGGCCAAAAATAAAAGTAAACACAGAAATATATTTATTCTCTCTGTTATACCATATAAAACTTGGGTCAGCAGGAAGTATGTTCTATACAGCTTTTCATATGGTCTTTGATAGTCACAAAACTAATGAGAGATCACCCCTCTTTAGTCTTTGCAGTCGCTGTATTTCGAGATGAACTGTCCAAATGGCTACACTAACAGCAAGAAACTGAACTGCACAGTAGTTGCATAAAAATCGTGTTCTAGCATGACTGACTGCGTATTCACCCATTGGAAGATGTATCCCATTAACAGAAGAAATACCAGCATAGATGATTAGGTGCATATACACATATCTGTGGGCAAGACTGGAGCCCAGCATTTGCTTTTTTTCATGTGAGCAAAAATCTTTGGAGTTAAGAGAATAGAAGATCTGTTTTTGAATGGTAACAGTAACAACCAGAGATCTTCTGGTTTTCGTCTGCTACAGGTAGGTACGCAAGAGGTGTTATATTTGATTTTGCATATATTTTTCTGGCATACAACATACAAAAGTTTGTTTCCAGATACTATGAACCATTCATTCGCTTCTACACCTTTATTTTTCTCTATATCTCTTATCATTTCTTCATTAGTGTAACATGGTCCACTTTTTTCTGTATTATATATTCCTAGAATTGGAATGCTCTCTCCAATACAGCATCCTTGCATTTTTTATAAGAAACATTGTAGCTTTAAGGTTTCATGATAATTTCTGGCAGAGTGGTGGGGTTTTGTTGGTTGGTTGGTTGGTTTTTGTTTTGTGGGGTGTTTTGTTTGTTGGGGGCGTTGGTTGGTTTGGTTGGTTGGTTGGTTTTTGTTTGTGTGTAATAAAACTTGTAAAATTCTCCAAATAATTTCTGTGTCTGCTCTAGTAATTTGCCATTATTCTAGCATATTTCAAATTCACTTTCAAAAATCTTAAGATATGGATTAGACTGTTTTAGCCATAGGATAGTGAAAAACACAGGGGGATTGTAGTTGCCTATGTATACTGTATCTTTTAAAGTTATAAGGAGCAGAGGTTACAAATAATAAGGCAGTATTAAAATTGTATATTGAAATAGGTTAAAAAGGGATTTGGGGCAATAATTCTGACAAAAAAGAAAAGTTAGGAAATTATAGAACACATTTTATTCTTTTCTTAATTTGTTTGTTTACCACATAATGTATTTGCAGTCCTTGAAAATTCTCTGAGTTTGGAGCGTTAGGTCCTCTAAAATCAATAAGGCAATGAGTAATTCAGTGGTAGGAGTTTTTACTGTGAATGGCAAAGTTTAAAAGGACCTGTAGTTAGCTAACAAGAGAAGCTTCAAGCTATATCCTATAACTTCATTTTTTTATTCTTGACTTCCCAGATGTGTATGGTGGTTTTGGCGAGGTAAATAAGATAACTAGATGTTTTGTAATTTATTCATAGGGTTCATTTGTCACTTTCAGAAGTGAAATGAGTTAGTTAAGCACTAAGCAGAAGAGTCAAAATAAGGTCTGTCTGAAGCATTCACAGATATCCAATTATCATGTTTTAACAAGAACACTTGCTGTAGTGTGACCTTTCATGTAAAAAAGAATTACGAATTTATTCTGTTGAAGTGTATTTGTGCTAAGTGCTTCTGAAAGTGAGAAACTACTGGTAGCAGGAATACTATTTATGAAAGGGATGACAAAGAACTGCTGCAAATGAGATGGTAAATAATCACTTTTACTTCATCCTGTTTAGAGAATAAAAAGCAAAATGGATTTATATCAACAAAGCACTTAACCCCATTTCTAAGTTATTCATGTCAATAGTATAACCAGTGATTAACTCTTGTAACTCCTGCATTCTACAGTGGTGGTGCTGTTTAAACACTCCATTTACAATGATTACACTGTTCTATTGCCATCAAAGTTCATAAAAATGTTTTTTAATGTCACTGTATATCTGCCACAGTATAGCAGGTAGTGTACTACAGTAGGATTGCCAGCAACATTGTAACAGCTCTTTCCCTGTTCCATTTGATGATTTCATACCTAATCAGAGAAATTTAAGTACAATGATGGTGAATATTATTTCTTGTCACTGGCATTTAATTTTATCCTTAAAAGAAAAAAGTTAGTGTAATACTATCCTACGCTGATTTGAAAAAAAAAAAGTATGGTTTAGCAGAAACCTGAGGAACAATACTTCTCTCTGACATGCAACATCCTGTTCAGTTCTTAAATTGATATCTATCTGGCTCCAGAAACTGATAGGAAGTAAGCATTTACACTACATGTTTTACATGTGCTTCACTAGACCTAGGTGATTTATTCACCTGTAGATTATTCACTGAGAAATGTACTTGTGGTTTAACATTGTATCTGGATAGAAACAGATTTTATTAACTAACCTTATCTGATCTGCAAAGAGGGGAAAAAAGGCACAAAATTAACACGATGCTATTCTCTTTCTACCCGTGGCTCAGTGGTCAGGCAATTTGCATGTTGTTTGGTTTTGATGGAACATCTTTTACTTTTCCCTGAGTGAAAATAGTACAGATGATCACAGCTCACGTTATACCTTTCTGCAGAAGGTCTCATCCACTAGTTCTTCCTTGCCAGATTGCTTAGAGCAGATATTCAATATCAGCTCACATAGATCTGATCTTTAATGCTTATTGATAAACTCTTGGTTGCCTCCATGCATAGAGGTCAACTCCACTGCCTCATCTTCCTGGCTTATCCTTCCTAAAGAACCTGTTTCCATCCATTGAAACACTATAGATACACGATCCATCATACCATGGTCATAACAAGATCATAGTGCTGCAACTTCACACAGATCTCTTAATTCCTCATGTTTGTTGCCCATTCATCAGGCATTAGTGTACAGTCTGATTTCCCAGAAAGGGTTGGAACTTTTTTCCATACTGTTGCTTTATAAGTGCTTCCATGCTTATGTACCAATTGTTGAGGTGATCCTGCTTAAGCTATTTTGTGGTCACTTTCATTCACAACACTTCAAGCCCTTTGCCAGCTGGGTCCCTCAGTCCCTCACACACCTTCTGGTAACTCTCTCCCTCCCCTGTCAAGATCTAAGAGCCTGAATCTCTCCTGAAAATGGATCTTCATTTTCTGTATTGCTCAGGTGCTTTTGGAGGTTTTACAGAAAAGATGTTATAAACTCATTAGTAAAAATCATGCATGTCACATTTGTTGAATTCACATCTGTATCTGGAAGACTGGGGAGAGTGAAGTTCAGCATCTAAAATACTTTCCATGATAATTTCAAAATTGTTTGTAAACATTTAAAGCCACAGTAGTTCATACATATCCTAGGTGATAGAACTCCACTTGCTGATTTGTGTGCCAGGCGTATCTGTAAATAACCTTCAGTAAGGATCTTAAATATCTCCTACGTCCTTGTTTGAAGATTCAAATTAAAGAAGAAACCCCACTCTGAAAGTGTACTCCTTAATTCTCATATGAGTTTATTTAGTTTCTGATCATTAATTTAAATCTCTTTGTTGGCTAACTACTCTGGAGAAAAAAAATAGTGTTAAAACCTTTATCTTCCTATACTTGAAAAAACTACATAATCTTTTAACATTTATTACATTATATAAGTTGAGTTTCTATAGTTCAGTGTCTAATGAAAAATCTTGATTTAACTGTATAAGTTGCAAAGTTTATTGTCATAATACAACCTACAAAACAGCAGTTGAGGTTCCTTTGCTGTAAGTAGTGAAGTGTAAGCTTCAAAACCTTGCACTAAATATACAGTGAAATTAAGAACTTAGAGAAATTTTACTTATTTTATAACTTGTTGTCATCCTGTTGTTTTCATGTAATAACATGCATAGACTTAATATACCTGGAACTTTAAACCTGAAAATTGAAATATTACATTTTGCCTTTGCTCACAGTAAGGCAAATATTATAAAATGGTAGAGTCACAAAAATATTAGAAATATATTTTAAGAAGGAAAGCATTTATTGTGTTCTATTGATACACATTCAAATCTGTGAAGTAGTGTACCATATGCAGAATGCCACACTTTTCCAAATATTAAATCATAGCTATTCTGTATGACAATAACTAGGGACAAAATAAAACTTTGAGTGCCATTAGTTTAAACTTATGTGGAAAGATGTTTATGGTACTACTGGAAATACTCCATTGAATTGCACTTATTTCCTAGGTTTATATTGGGCTAAAAGAAGTCATTAACAATCTGCATTTTGAGAGCATTGTTGGTACAATATGGTGGTGTGAGTCACCAGAGTCTTAGTGTCATAAAAATTGCAACCTGAAGGAAAAATAATAATAGTTTGGCAAGAGTAGTGCATCTCATTTAGTGTATTATACTCATTGCCTTTTTATGTCTTTGTTTTGTTTTGTTTGGTTTTTTGTTTTGGGTTTTTTTCCAAAATATGAATTTAGCACTGGTAAAAGGTACTGACTCGGAGTTTTGCAACTTTTCCTCTGCCCTTGAACAGACACAGCACAGGCAGCAGCAATTTGTGTCTGTGTACAGGCAGCAGAATTGCAATCTTCCCCACATGATTCAATGGTATGCCTTGCCCGTGACTCTAGACCAGTGATGGTGAGCTTCTGAGCTTCATGTTGAAGCCGTCATGCTTTCCTATTGTCAATAGAACACAGTGGTACCCCTGCTGCTGCTGTGTCTGAGTTCACTTTTCCTGTTGCTCTAATGGGTGAGAGGAACTGATATGATGAGGATGATGGCAATATTAGCAGGTGATTAAGAAAAGTTAGTCTTCAGTTAAACCTTAGTTCCTTTAAGAGGCAAGATAACCCTTTAAGAAGACTGAGCATATCTTCATTTCTGACTTACTGTGTGCTTTTTTGGCAGTCTATAAGTGTAACTTCCAATGCTTTCTGATATACACAGGTCTTTCCCTTTGTGATTTAATTTACAGGGAGAAAAAAAAAATCAATTTAGGGATCATCCCATGGAAATATAGTATCTGTTAATTGAATAAGTTACAATATTTTTGCCAAATACAGATAAAATAAATTGTTTTGGCAAAGTAATAAGCTTTGATTATCATATACTAGAATTGACACAACAGTCCCCAATAGGATGATTTTTGTGTAGATGGGGAATGTTCAGTATAACTAGATGTAAACCTGTAGCAACAGATTGTTTAGGATCTTGAATATAGATAAAGTTACATCTTGAGATTTGTTTACTGATAGGTATTATATATGAATATATTTCTTATTCACGTGTTGTGAAAAACTGGGTGGATATCCCTCACACCTATTTTAACCTTTCAGTTATTTCTACCCCAAACTTCATGAACTCTTACTGTACCCAGTGTTCATAACACTGTCATGGCTAATTCTTTTTCCTGGAGACTTCTTCTGTTTGCAACCATGTAGAGAATGAAAAAAAAGGGATAGTATCAACTTTTTTAGCACAAGCTCCCCAGACTGAACAGTAATAGGAAAGGCTACTGCTAAAAATCTCTACTGCTGGGAGGCCTCATCTACCCAAAGTAGCACTGTTGGAAGTCTGTCACTGACTTTGTAGATTCAGTGATATGAACAGCATTGAAGATACATATTTTTGATGTTTTTGTGTTCTATAATCATGATATGTACCGATTATGGTATTTCATGTTTCACGACAGTTCTTGACTTTATGCTTCATAAGTAATTTTTAAAAGCATGGGCACTTTAATATACATTTAATGGAAGGGGAATGTTCACCGGATAACTATTTCTTTAATGTTAAGCTTCACTTTTGCAAAGTTGGATTTTTATTTTTCTCTTACACATAAGTAACACACCAGAGAGCAACTTCTTTTGCTTTCAAGGCAAGTTGTAATAGAGCATAAAGCATGGCAAAAGCTTGTTCCTCACCATAAATATTTCCACAGTTTCTCTCTCTGAGAGAGAATTTATAGCACCAGCTGCCTAAAGGAGACAAGCAGATAACTTCATATATTTGTGCAAGGTCCTAACACCTCACAGAATTGTGCTTACCATAAGCACTTAAACATTTATAAGAATTTATACTATTCTAGCATCTCTTACAACGTGCTTATGTGCTGGTTTATTTTAAAAATGTTTTTTGATTTCTTATAACAGCAAAACCAACCAAAATCATAATCCGACCCCAAAAATCCTGATCAGTGTGCATCGGGTAGGTCAGAGCTGCTTAAAGTTAAATTCAGACTTGCTTGAAACTGGGCTCCAAATCCTGTTTAAAAGTGCTCAAGTATGGTCCAAAAATATGTCTTTGGAATATGTCTAGTTGCTTAAATTATGGTATTTGGAAGCACAATAATTACTCCAGTTGAAGTTATTATGAATTTAAATATATTATTTTACAAGAAAAGATACTAACTTTGCTGTAGCTACTTGCTGCTGCTATGTACTAGTGAACCTGGATGACTATCAAAAGTCTAGAAAGTTACTAGAAGTATAAGAAGGAAAAAGGCATACTTAAATTACAGCTGAGTTTTTCAGGTTAATAGCTGCATGAATGGAAAATCCTCATTAGTTCTTTTTGGTAAACTCTGTGTAAGAATTGTGCCTGTGAGACTTGATCTGGGTGATGAAAGTAATTTTTGGTTTTTGGCTTTTTATCACTTAAGTTTCCTTTAATTATGATAGCGTTTTTATAGCAACAAAAAATGAGCACCTTATTTCTTTTATTTGGCAATTAAGAGAGTCTCATTTTCCTTCCTTTTCATTTTTTTAAGGAGATCTTAACTTTTTTCTATTTAACACCAAAAAGCTAGTCAGAAGAGCATGTGCACTGTGTCTAGCTATTTTGTAATTAGTAGAATAATATATTTGTTTTCTTGGAGTACATTGTGGATTTCAGTGTGATGCAAAAACACTGAAAAAGATTGTAAGAGAAGGTCACAGAATTGCTGTCTGTAGCAATCTCTTAAGTCAGTCATGGCTATGTTCATCACTGTCTTTTAATTTTGCATGTCACTGCTTTAATGAAATAAACATCTGACCCCAGGATTTTAGATTTTTGATTGTTTTGTGCCAGAGACCTTTCTGTCCCTTTTCCAGATGAATGCATAGTTAGGACAATTCATTATTAAATAATATAGTTAGCCATATTTTGTGCCAAAAATAATTGAATGAATTCAAGTTTAGAACATGGATCCAACAACTAGATTTAGTTTCTTGCATTTTTTCATAATTCTGACTCATATGTCCTCCTTTCTTTAATTTTTGAATACAGTCATTAGAGGTCTATCTCCCTTGTCTGCCCATAATAATGTTTATTAAGCAAATTTCCTAAAAGTTGAAGAATCAATTAAAGCACTAAAAATTTCAGATGTGGTAAGAATTAGTCATATATATATATATATATATATGTATATAAATAACAGAACTTTTTAAATTAAAATCTTGACTTGTATGAAAATGTAGTTTCCTCCTTGTGGTTGGAGGAAATACTTTAAAACGTTTTAAAATTGACCACAATAAAGGAAAAACTATCTTTAACAGTTTTTCTCCTACAGCTACTATGTAGAACTTTGTCAGAGACCTAAGTAGTTCTGTATTTCTTTGGATAGTCACCTAGCTTCTACTGCATTGCCTGGTTTCAGAGGTTAGCATGGGCTTTTGGGTCCCCAGGCAGAGGGCAGGATCTGCAGTTATGATAAATTTAAGAAAGGATCCCATGAAAATGCTAATTAAATAATGGAAAGCAGGTTTAAAAATCCATGTTCAGTTTTTTAATCAGCTCTTTCAGAATTTAGGAAGTGGCCCACCTGTGAACAGTAAAGTCAGAAAAATGGAGCTTGTGCTTTGAAAACCTTCAGCTGTGAATACCAAGGTGGAATTTTCCTGAATGAAGCAAAACTATTTAAGGTCACTGAAGTTTTATTGCATCTCCTATACCATGAGCAAATGAAAAAGATTGTCAGGAAAAGTGGAATATAGATTAAGTGAGTCCTATCAAAAGACATCTAGTTCAGATACAGTCCTTACAACTCAGAAATAGAAGTAAGTTGTAAGACCTTAAATTAAGACTCAGCTTCTGTCTGCCTCTGTCAGGATCCGTATAAAGTCTGGCAGCACTTTTGGCCTTTCAGAAAATACACCTGCTGACCTACCAAAACTGATCTTATTTTGGGAGACTCATATAATATCATCTGTCCAAAACCAGGCATAGACAGCACAGTGAGGTGATATTTCTCTCAGAGATAGACAGTACAGTTGTTGCTTCTCATTTCACTCCGAAGGGCTTTTGACCTCTCTAGCTGTTGTCAGTGAGTTAAGTGTTTATAGATTGAACTTGCCCCAGCTGTGACATAATTCAGTCAAAGTAAAGTTGAAGAGTTCTTTTCTTGGTTCAGCTATTGCAGAAACTGCATCTTGGACTTTAATAAGCTTTAAAGACTATCTGTCAGGTTTGTCAGTAATCTCAAAGAGGCTTTTTTTGACAGAAAATGTTGCTCTCCGCTTCTTATCTGATTGATTTCCCTTAAAAAGTTTAGACACAGTGATGATATTGCTCAGTCATGCAGCTCATCTCATTAGTTTTGAGTAATATCGACTGGGTTAAATGTATGTTCAGAAATGAAAAATTCCAGTTGTAGTTTATATCAGAGTTCTAGGAGCCTTTGTGATAGGCAGATAAATTCTTTGGAATTTAGATGTCTTTCATGACATCATTCTGTTCTTGGTGACCTGAGTTTGTCCTAAGTGTTCACCTATTCCCATTTTTTACCCTCCCTTTTTTTATTAAATGAGTTTCTCTCTAGTTAGCCAATGTTCCTTGACCATTCAGAGATGATCCAAACTTTGTAATACTCTCTCACCAAGAAATGTGAATTTCTCTTCTATAAAACTATCTACCCAGTAATTTTTCTTTGTGTAGAGTATAAAATCTATGTTTGAAAATAATTCATCATTCCTAGCTTGTAAGTTATATATTTCTTTGGAGAACTGTCATTTACAGCAGCAATTGTAATAACTGTCTGCAGATTTATTTTCACTGGACAGATCTGATAAATTTTGAAAACTGCACAAAGGAGTTTACTTCAGTACAACTAATGTTTTTTTAAAAGATGTTAAGTGTTACAATCAATGTCATTATTTCCAAATGTGTAAAATTTTGCAGCAAGATTCAATTAATTATTTCTCTTAAGATGGCTAACATCCTGTATTTCCTCCAAGATTTTAGTATGACTTCATTCTGCACCATGTCAAATTATGTTTCTAGTCTAGGCCAACAAACACTGTGTAAGAACACATGTTCTTGACTAGTTAATTCTTGATTGATATTTATTTTGCTTTTACTTTTTTTTTTTTGGTGTTGGCATTTTCTATGCAGCAAAAAATCTCCAGTTTTCAATCAAATATACTTGTGTGTTTTAAGAAAAATTGATATTTCTCTTAGAACAGAGGAAATAAGCTTTACTCAAAAGATTTGTAGCTGTCAGTGGAAATTACTCTCAAGCAGAAGTTAAGGAAAATAAATTAACATTAGTAAATTAACTTAAATTTAAGAAATCTCTACTTGGGTGTTGTCTGATTGCAATTCCTATTTCCTACCAGTTAACTGAAAGCTTTACATAATTTCCACTAACACAGGAGTCTCAGCTCGTATTGTTTGGCCCTTAGCTGGATTTCTTCTAATTTCTTTTCAATTTCAGTCAGAAACCCTGTTGGCTTTTTAAGAGATTTGCAATCTGTAGCAGTCATATTATACAGAACAAGAGGAAGAGTCTGTGCTTGGTCTTCTGTTTAACAGGAAGGCTGTCTTCAACAGAAGTGCTCCACTGCTATTGCTTCTGCAACATATCATTACAATCAGTATCATTTGTTCCATGCGTTTTCAGCATCTGTGAAGCAGCAGCTGGTTACTGCTTTCTTCATCATCAAAGTGCTTTCAAGGACGTTGGACTAGAAACTTCTAGGAGAATTTTATTAATTTGCAAACACAGGAATGTGAGTATTTCAGTGTTGGTTTCAAATGTAGGTCAAGTAAGATGTTAAAAAATACTGGGGAAGGCTCATCCACCTTGGGAATGTGTGTGTTGACCAAATATGAAAAATCTTCTTGGAAA
Organism: Myiozetetes cayanensis; assembly: GCF_022539395.1. Classification (NCBI taxonomy): domain Eukaryota; kingdom Metazoa; phylum Chordata; class Aves; order Passeriformes; family Tyrannidae; genus Myiozetetes; species Myiozetetes cayanensis. The sequence continues at coordinate 55,831,868 of NW_026087521.1, read as the reverse complement.
CAATGGAATATTCTTCTTATAATTCTGATGGCTCTCCATTATTTTGATGGATTAAATTTTCTTCTTTATGACTTCATTTTATTTTGCTGGGGAAACCAGAAATAAAACTGGTCCCTTTAAATTTTCATGTCGACATAAAATGTCTACATTTGATACACGTCACTCCTGTGATTTACACAGGTCTGACTCAAATGAATTTTCTTCAGAGGCATCTTGGCACATTCTAACAACCTGTAATTCTTCTGCAATGTTGAACATCTACAGATTGCACCTAATTGATAACAACCAGTCTACATTTAACTTATGTGAAGTTTGGCAGTAAAACCAAAAAGATTTGTCACATTTCAACTTAGAAGGCATCTTGCTAGTGACACCTCCTTTGCCTGTTTGTTCTCACATGGAAGTGGAATTCCCTTTTTATGGCAAAGCTATCAAGATATATATCATGAAAAGGTAATTTCTGTCTCAGCTAATTGGCAACTTCTTTTTAATTCAACATAAACTTGGGGAAGTTCAGATACATAATGAGAATGATCAACACTGAAATTCTTTAAATAGGTAAGAAAAGGTAGTAGAAGTCCTATGGGACAGAAGAATATTAGATCATCTCAGTGCTCTGTCACATTCTTCGTTTAGTAAAGGCCAACCCATTGCAGATGGTGTTAACAATAGCTAAAGTTGGATACCATCAAATATACAGCTAAATTGCTTTGAACGTACTTTAAGATGACATGTGTGTGCTACTTGTTAGACCTAGAAATTAAAATTAATTCTTGCTTTCAAAGTTCTTTTAGAATGGGTGGGACTGATTGTTTTGGAAAGAGATACAGTATATTTGCTGTTCAGATTTGTCCACCTACCAAACTTATTGCTAGTGTTCATAATTCCACTGCACTTCCTTTGGTAAGTATAAATTCAAGTAATTAATTAGCTACTATAAAATCCTAGAGTATTGAGGTGGTAAGGGAGCAACCTCCCTGCTCAAAGCATGGTCAACTACAGCACATCGTTCATGTCCGTGTGTAGGTCGGTTGGAACATCTTCAAGAGTGAAGACTTCAAAATTTCTCTGGGCAGCCTGTTCTGGTGTTCTTCTCTGCTATTAAAAAAGGGGGTTTTTTAACATGTGAGTGCATTTCCATTATTTTATGATCCACTATCCTCTTTAACTTTCACTGTTACTATTGGAAATAGTCTGGCTCTGTCCTTCTCTACTGTCTTGCGTCTGATATTTATACAATTTCATAAAATCTCCCCTGAATTTTTCTTCTCATGGCTAAGTGGTACTAGCTCTCTCTCCCTCTCCTCATATATAAAAAATTGGAAATTATTCTGGTAGGTGAGGAAACTATATTTTATATCTATCTAGTACAATTTTAAAGTTGATCCCAACTCCCTTATTGATGTATTTTTGTTATTTCTAATAATTTTATTATAAGTATGTTGATCCTAACAACATCACATTCTTCTTTCCTCCCCACATATTAAAATATCTCATATTACCTCTGCATGTCTCTTTACTGTGTAAAGTGAAAGAATATGTATAATCATAAAATATTTCTTGTTATAGTTTAAAAAAAAAAGGAAAAAATGACAGCAAGTGTTTGTAGTTGTATTACACTTAAGTTGCAGTGATTGGAACTCATACTGTGGAATACTAAAGTACATTTATTTAAAAGGTATTTTGATTTCTGCCACTAGAAGGTATGTGTCCTTTCCCATAATAAGCTCTAGAAAAATCTTGTTTTGGTTCACCCTGTTCATAAGACCATTTCCCCTTGGTTCAATACTCTGTTCTTCACTCCCTCAAAATGGCCTAAAAGCATTTCCTCACTCTGGCTTTTCTTGCATTTCTGCATTACTTTAGAAAATAGTAATAATAATTAAATCTCCAGCCTAACCTTTCTAAATTACAAAACCACTGACAGAAGCTATCTATGTTTTTCCTTAACCTTTTTTTTCAGTAGCACCTATCATATTTCTGACTAGCCCTCCTTATTCAAAATTTCATTCCCCTGAATTAATTTGCAACTTATAAGGATAAATATTCTCTAATTGCAAGTTTGCACAGATATCTAGTCTCCTCTATGCACTGAATGAAACAAAAAAAATCAATAGTTGAACACTTAATTTTTTTTAATTTCAATATGACTTAAAAAACAACCACTATTTCATACAAATTGCAGGATATAAAAATAAGTAATAAACACATTACTCTGAAATAAATCAAGGTGTTGATCAAATACTCAGGATTAAGGGTACCCCATCTCCCGTTGAAATACACATTGATTTCAAAATGAAGATATATGAACTCCATTTAGATGTTAAGAAGAAATTTTTCACTGTGAGGGTGGTGAGGCACTGGAACAGGTTGTCCAGAGACGCTGTGGATGTTGCACACCTGGAAGTGTTCAAGGTAAGGTTGGATGAGCCCCTGATAAACATGGTCTAGTGGAAAGCATCCCTGCTCATTGCAGGGGTGTTGGAACTAGATCTTCCTTAAGGTCCATTCCAACTTAAACCTTTCCATGTTTGGCTATGGAAATAGAGGGGTTTTTTTCTATCTTACTGGTTTGTCCCATGTGCTGTTCTCCATGTTAACCTTTTCATTTATCGAATAGAGCTTCATTTAGAAACTCTCTTAAGATAATGGTTAAAATCCTAACATCCTTTATTCCCCCCTTTCCCTTTCCCCTTCCCTATGTGTTTATGAGCTTTGCTATTGTGGGGAATGTTACATTATCCATACAATATTTTTCAGTAACTGCACGATACTGCAGATCTTGTCTTGCATCAATCATACCAAGCCAAAATCTATGATTTATAATCAATAAATTTCTTGACTATAGTGGGAGTTTTGCTCAATTTAAGACCTGCAGCATTTGGTCTGTAGTTTTTCCTGTACTAAAAGAACTTGATCATGTTTTCATGAAATAAACCTAGTGTTCTTTTCTATTGGTTTTTCCTTTCCAGGATCTCGTTTCCTCTAAGACATCTGGCATGTAAAATTGGCTGACAGGAATGTTGCCTGGTGCATGAGCCTTGGAATGTTAGCACTCTAAAGCTCAGTGCCATATCATGAGCGTGTTTTTCATAATGTTGGGGAGGATAAGTTTCCAGTTTATTCTTGTGCACAGACTCAGGATTTTTCTTCTAACAATGTCTTCACCAGTTATATGTAGGAGCTAAACCTGTAGTTGGTAATGTACAGAGAGCCACTATGTGTTCAGTTAGCCACTCTCAAGACATCAGAGCTGAAAGGCTTGATTTCCTATCTGAATTGAATCCCATGAATACATTCAAAATTATTTTAGATGATTTTCCCCCAACTTGTGTTTTTACTTATCTGTTACAAAGTTGATGGACTGTAAAAATGTTTGCTTTGCAGAATAGTCATGCTCTATGTCTTTCTAGCAAAACAAACAAAACCAAACACCAGCTGACCTGAAATCATTCTTTGCTTCCATTAATATGAGAGATTTCCATTGATCATACTATGTCTTGGATGGGGCTCTTAGGCAGGCTTATAACTGAACTGTTTTTAGTTTTCTAATATAAAGAATATATAATTGAAATATTCCGAGCTTCTGTCATCTGCTGCACATATATGAGTGGTGTTCCATTAGTCGGACTTGCATCGTATATGAGCTGTCTTTCAGATGTACTGAAGTCAGAGAGCTGCAGCTTCTCTCAAAACCCTCTAAAGGTTCTGTGTCTGTCATATTAGATGGTCAAGTGAGTGCCAGGTTCACTGAAGCTCACTGAAATGAGTACACTCAGGTTAAAATGGCTGCAAAAATTTAGAAAAGTAAAGCTACGGAGCAAACAGCGGCAGAGGAATAAAAAAACAGGGCTGAAATCAAGCAAACAGAAAAGGACTTGCTAAAAGGAGGAAAGAAACCAAATGTGCACTGCTTAAGCTTCCTCAGAGGTAGTCTGGTCAGTCATCCCTGGTATACTTTCTTATGCACCAATTTCTCAGGCTCTGCTCTCCTTGGTATCATCACTCTTTTTTCTTGCTCTTAGCAGGCTGATGCTTTCTCACGTGTAGGTTCCCACTCTGCTTGCATATTTGATTTTCCTTTCCCGTATGGCTTTCCTTGATTCTGCATCATGCAAAGATTTGTCACTTTTGGCTGCTTTACCTCTGTGGAATTCCAAGGGGAGAAGTCAGATTTTTTTTTTTTTCCCAGTCAACAACTAATATAACAGTGAAGCATACTCTACTAGCTGTAAATATCTTCACACTGCCTCTGCAATAAGTGTTTAAACTTCTGGTATTTCCATTGCTATGAAGGTAGGGGACTTGATATGTGTGTTAATGAAAGATAGCAAGTCACCAAATTATGCACTTTTTAAAAAAGTCTTATTTTAGAGAGCTGAACATTTAGCATACCAAGCATAGCCCTGAGTCTCTGCTGAGAATTTGCTCCAGAGACAGAACCTAAAATAATATAGCCACAGAAAGGATACTGCATGAATCTGAAATCTCTGTCTGCTTCATATTTCAGCTACTGATTTTACACAAAGGAAATAGTTTCCTATTTGTCAGGTATAAAATAAGGCTTACTATATTACAGACGTGTACAGTTTAGTGGAACATCTTTTAAAAATTTGAAGGTAGGTTATTTATAATTTCCAGTAAATTACATAGTTTTTCCGAGTGCTGTGTACATAATGGATTTCCAAATTTACAGTAAAAGCACATTTCAACAACTTCTCTGCAGAATTAAAAAGAAATGTGAAGAATATGAATTTTGACCTCAAGTATGCATATCTATAATATTCTGCTAAATTTTTAATATTTCTTCAGCACTGTTCATTATTATCATTCATTAATATCACTTGCCTGTCAGACAATGCAGTTAATGGGATGCAACAATCTTTTTAATGTGTTTTGTTTACTCTACCATCTCTTTCCAAGACTGAAGAAACCCCAAGCTGTTCATGTTTTCTTGTATGTCATGTTTCCTAGACCAACAGTCATTTTTGCATCTGTTTGGTATTTTCCATTCAACACCATATATGGACCTTGATGCAAAAACTGAGTACAGCACTCCAGTGGAAGCCTAATGCTTCTGAAATTGCTATATTTTCTTTCCGTCTTCCACTCCTCCTCCCCTACTTTCAAAAATGCATTTTACTGTGAACTAGCTCCATCAGAAATTAAAAAAATAGTTAAGTAAATTTAATTTGTGTAAAGATGGTTATTTCTTCTCATACAATTAAATTTATGTGCAAAATATAAGAGCCTTTTGTTTTCTTCACTGTGATCTTTTAGTATTAGAATGTGAGAAATTCATCACACAGGGGTTGTAATTTTGAATCTAGAACATGATGTTACATGAGTGAAAGTTGTTCTTTGAAGCTGATAAATAAGAAGGCTTATTAAAATTTCTCACTCCTTGATTTTGGACTGGTAGAGAGGTGAAGCATTAATATTTAAAATGGCTCATCCTCTATAGCAGGATAAATTTATGACACTTTCAGAGGGCAATTTTCTCCACTGTTTAAGAGTAAGGCTTGAAAACTGAAATTTTCAGTAGTTACAAGTAGTTGTGATGAATGAGTGCAAATTCACAGTGGAGAAAGATAGAAATTTCTTGGAAATTCCTCTTGCTTTTTTTTCTCCAGTGAATCAAGCAGATGCTAAGCTAAAGTTGGAAGTTAAAGTTAGCAGAAGTGACATGTAATAAAGAAATCAGAAATCACTTGTTCAGTGTTTCTCTATGTCTAGATATCTACAGAGAGATAGATGTTCATTTGTTTATATGGATGACCTAATTTAATACTTTAACCCCAAAGATGTAACTGGGTCAGCTGGCATTCTTTTTCAAGTTTCTACTGTGGATTAACTCCTCTGTATGCCCCAGAACAACAAAATGAGAACGTTGAAACAAATGTTTTCATCTCAAAATGCTGCTTCGCCAATACAGCATAAGCTACGCACATAATCTTCTATATAAAAACTTTTTTTCAAGGACAAGTTTAAATTCTTGAAATGTTCCATAGTATATTTTCCAAATATAAGTTTGAGGCAGTCATCTGAAAACCTGGTCTATAATTTCTTTTGTCTTCAGATCCTGAACTAAAGTGAGATGAATGGCTTTAAACTGAAATAGGGTAGGTTTAGATTAGATATTAGGAAGCAATTCTTTACTTGAGGATGGTGAAGCACTGGAAGGTTGCCCAGAGAAGCTGTGGATAACCCATCCCTGGAAGTGTCCAAGGCCAGGTTGGATGGAACTTTGAGCAACTTGGTCTAGTGAAAGGTGTCCCTGCCCATGGCAGAGGAGTTGGGACTAGATCAATAAGTTACCTTCCAACCCAAACCATTTTATGATTCTATGAACGTTTCTTTTCAATCAGTGAGGTGCTTCCATGCCTTTACTGCTTTCTTCTTGACACAGTATATAAACAGAGATGTCATTACTAAGCCCATAAAACAACCAAAATCTTAGTCCTCTCCAGACCAAAGAGCATGACAAATAATTGGCATGTGAATTTAATGTATTGACATTTCCATATTTAAAAACTTCCCAAATCTCATTTGATTAAGCACGAAAAACCTCTGTGAATGCTATTAATGGTGTTAATGAATATTCAAATCTTCGTTGTCTCCATTTGGTTTTGATAAGTCATTTTTAAGTTGCATGTTAGTCTTTCCTCTTATAAGAATACATTTTTATTCTACAGAGACTGAAGGTATTGCATTCACAGTGAGATTTTATTTAAGTACTCCCTTTTTCAACTGAAGTTGAAAACTTTAATCAGCTAGTAAATGAGAGACTACTGTGACAGCTTGTTTGTCTGAAGATCTTGCATCCCTCGTAAGTACATTACAAGACCTTTAAATCTTGCTGGGGTCTCAGTACTGATTCAAAACATATTGGTTGAGTATTTTCTTGAACTAGCTCATTTTTCTTATTTGTCTGTTTTGAAGTTTTTGCCCTTTTGACAAAGAGTAATGTCTGTTGTGCAGCCCTGTGACAAAGCAAGGGTTGAAACATATGTACCCATTGCTGATTCCTTCCAATTCAATTTCACTTAATTCCTGACATGATTTAAGTTCTTGTTTTGATCTCAAAGATTTCTCAAGAGATTTTTAGGGAGAGAGACAAAATCCTCTCACCATCTCTTTTGACAGCTGAATTTCTATCTGTGTTTTTTTCAGGAGACCAATGAGACTATGTTTTGACAGAGGAATAACAAAAATAAACCTGTTATGGGTACATATATAGTTCAGATTGTAATTGAAACTGGTACATGGTAAGTGTTTACACTGACTGTAGAAACCTATATCTGTTTTTGTTTACAATCCTATTCAGAAGTCTATGAGGTCCAGTCGGAGGACTGTACTGTATAGTATTTTCAGTAAGATTTCTATGTTGATGTCAGGATGCCTTGCTGTCTTTTGCCTTCTTAATTTGCAGCCTGGTAGATTCTGATGTCTGAGACTTAACTTTTAGGATGTTGCGTTACAAGTGGGATAAACATATTCCTCATATATATACATATATATTCCTTATAAATATATATATACACCTTTTATATTTATCTACCATTATGTTCAAATGAATGTAATAGCTTAATTTTTCTTCCAAGTTACTCTGAAAAGTCTGGGTTAACTTCATATATATATTTTACCACATGAGTTAATTTTTTCAACAAATAAAGAATTTGAAACAGAGATTAGGAATGATTAAAAGGCAAACTTAAAGACATAGGCGACAAACTTAAACATATGATGTAACATTGCCCCATGACATAAAGATAGATAATATTTTTGTAACTGGGTAAGGACATCATAAAAATTTTGAAGGCCTTGACAGTACTTCCTCTTGGTTTCAGTACCTTTCTCATCAAGTCTATCCTATACTGATGCTCTACCAAATCCAGAATAATAGAATGGCTGCAACAAAATATTTGATTTTAAGAGTGAATATGAAACCAGAGTTGGACTTCTTGAGTGCTACTCTTGGTTTTCTTACGGTTTAACTGTGTGTTTTTTAGCAAGTTAGCTATAAGAATTTGGTCTTTCCATTTTGTTGGATGCAAAATGAAGATAACTTGGCTTCATTTTCTTCTGAAAAACACTGTAAGATGTTCCAGAAGTAGAAAGAATTATTCATTCATGATCTCATAACATAATTACCTGTTCTAGTGACTGTCAACTTTTTTGTTATGTTCAAATTATCTGGCTTACCACCTTGATAATGTGTTCAGGCTTCAGTAATCTGTGGTACCACATGACACATTTCTAAACCGAGAGTTTTAGAGGGACCTTCACCACTGAGGATTATATATTAACTATTATATTTCAACTTTTACATTTTTACTTCTGCCTTTCAGTTTCCTGAAACTTTTTAGATAAAAATTTTGCAGATTTATTTACCTGAGTAGTATCTGTAATTGTATGAACACTTTGAAATTGGGCAAGTAATAGACATCTCTGCATAAGGGGGCAAACTGGGTAGGAAAGAACCCACTGTATTATTATAAACTATTGAGGATTGTTTTTAGCCAAATATTGAACAAAATTTTTTTGAATGGAAGAGACATTCCAAATAAAAATTGTCTTTGTTTATTCCACTGTTTGTGTTGAGAGATTGGGAACCCTTTTAAAATTGTATATTGTGGTTGGGAGAGTTTAAGAAATGAATATAACAGGTCAGGAAGAAATCACAAGATACTGGAGAGGCACTGTGATGTCATTGGTTAAATTCTGATTTTTTAATCAGAGTGACAGGGAGAATTTACCTCTATCTGGCACTAGTGTGCTGAGTGATATTGGAAGTTATTCTGTCCAATCTGTAATGAAATGAAAACAATGTGATTAATCTTCTACATTTTGGAATGTTAGAGGCATAATGAAGGTGGTTTTGTAATGTTCTTTGGAACTTTATCTACTGCTGCAAAAGCTGAAGGAGTAATAAGCACTACAAAGAGGAATACAAAAGTTCTTCCTTGTGGCCTAGAGTTACTCTCACATGGAAGAGAGATAACATGGAAAATGCTTTCTGAGGTATCCTCTGGATGTATAATTACTAGAACATGAGGGATGGAGAACAAACATTTAGCACCGATATTTTTGTACAAAGGAACTTGTTCACACAGAACACAACAGCATGTATTTATGTACTGATTCAAATACCTTCCTGAGTCTTGGCCAAAGACTTGGATGGCATTTTAGTACTGCTAATTCTGCTGCTAAACTGCACTGGTGCTTAAAACAAATAAGTTTTAATATTAACTGGTACAGTTTTTCTGGCTGGCATGGCAGAGAACTTGTAGTATTTGAATGAAGATTGAAAGATGGGTAAAAAATTATAAATGCTGTTTAAACAGGATAAGAACAGCAGGAAGTATGTTTGATAGTAAGTTTTATTTGCAGAAAAGGCTAGTTGAAGTGTTTTCTCTGAAGTCAATTGCTTATTTATTGATTACTAAAACAACAAGGAAATGTGCTTGAAGCAGTACAGGGTTGTTTTCATCATGTTAAACTACCACAAAATTTACTGACTGATTTGGCTCTAGTATTGTACAAAAAAATATTTGAAGCTGGGAAGTACCAGCAATGATAACAATATCCAGATGAAGATCTGCAGAAAAGGCAATAATATGAAGCATTTTTTGAAAAGCAGGGATTTGAAAAATGTGAAATGGAAAAAACTCTGTCTTGCACAGTATGAATACTCATTCTGGTAGGGATTCTGCAGTCAGGTAATTTTAATAAAATCTGTATGAATCCAGACACAGGTAACAAATTGATTATCTGTAATGTGTACTGGAGTGCAAATTATGAATGTGACAGAAACATAAATTATTTGAAAGAATTAAGGAAAGTGATATCTGAAATATCAATGCCTAGGCCAAAACAGAACAAAACTTGGCAACTTCTCTGCGGTCTGTTAATGGTGGAAATAACTGATTTTCCCTGCTCCATCTGCTTGTGAACCTAAAAGATCTTCAAGTGATTACAGTTGTGTAGCATGTTTCGTGCCCAGAGCCATACCATGAGAGGCTGAGAACATGCTTCATGGTGTAGTACTAGACACCCAAAAAATGCTGGCGCTGTGGCTATCACCTTTCCCCTCACACACACCATTTTAAGCTAATTTCATGCTAATTATGTGTAGAATCAGTGGGAGATCTGGCTTGATTTTCATGTTTAGCCTGGTGGCATTCATACCTTTTTCTCTCACTTCTTGACAGCGTGCCCAAATAAGTAGACTTACCAGCTTTTTTGGTTGCAAGGACTGGGAAGGCATTTGCTGCTTTTCCGATGGCACTGGGTTGCGATGTAGCAAGAGTAGGTGATATATGGAACAGAAGGAAAAAGCAAACAAAAAGAGTGAAAACATTACTTAGTAGAGAGAGCACACGCTGAGAAGTGAGTCCTGGAGAGCTTGGAGTCTGATCCAAAGACAGTGCATTTTAATCTAAATGGTCCAAGCGCTCCCCAAACAAACAAAACCAGCCCAGTGGTAATCTGGAAATCCCGCTTTAATCTTTGTTTTATCTCAGTTTGACTAACACTTTTCTTCCTGTTCTGTTCAATTTCTTCTCAGCGTTTTGGTTGTCAAAATACAGAGATGACAAATGACTTCTTTGCAGAAAGCCAGCAGAAAATCTGTGTACTTCTGATGCATCGCACAACATGTGAAAACTGTTATGAATGTTAATAACTCTGTCACCCTCTCACTTGGTAAAACATACTTCTCCGAGGTAACTCCTTTTAGCAGAGATGAAAGACTGGCTTAAAATGAGCACTAATTGACTTTATCTAAAAAGTATGTACAAAACATAAAAGTAAAAATATAAGGTTGTAATCCAAAATTAAGGCAATAATGTGTGAATAAGGGTATTTTTAACCAAGTGTAAAGCAGTATGAAAATACAGGACAAAACCAAACATAGCTAAATGAAGTTACCCATATATAAAAAAAAAAAAAATCAGTTTAGTTCTCCACACACAGTGTAAACTTTGCACTAATAAAATAAGAACATCTTCCATTAATTAATTAATAGATATAATTAACATCTTATGTTGATAGTCCTAATTTTTAATAAATTTCCACAAGTCCTCTGGCTTTCAAGTAGCAATGGATTTCTAGACTGATTTTTGTCTTTAGTTGTGATCCAAAAACTGTTCCAACTTAGGGCAATAAAGACTATTATTTCCAAGTAAGTCAATATCCAGACTTGGTTAATCTGCAGCAACTCTCCCATAAATTAAATTCTTTGTATCTGAGGAAGTGCACAATTGAAGAAAGAAGGTGACTACTGAAGTTTTTATTTTTCTTAACTATTAGTAATTTCTTAGATATTTCCTCAATCTCTGTGGAGTGCTTTTATTTTGCTTGTGCTACCATAGCTTACCATACAGACTTACATATTTATTAAGAAGTAGATGTTCTTCAAGCAGAATTAAAAACTTGTTGTAATGTATTCAGTGATGATAAAATGCAATATGATAATGTATGCAATATGATAAAAACTTTAAAAAGTTGTGATTAAGATTACAAACTAATGACTTTTTAAAATTTTCTTTGGCCATATTGCCAAAACCACAAGTTGTGGTCTCTGTTAACTGCTCCTCATGAGAAAGTAAGAATGAAAATATGTCTATTATTGTTGAGTGATTATTTTTAAACGGAAATCTCCATAAATTGCTCAAGTAGTGTGATAAGACAGTGTGGGTTTATGCATTATTGCCTGTGAATTTTTAAATACAGAGAATTTTGTGTGAAGAGTATTACTTCAGGGACTGTGCGCTTAGAGATTGTGCATTTGGAGTCTAGAAGGTCTACTGTGCCAGCAGGATAAAAACACAAGAACGTAAAGATAAGATAGGGAAACCAGTCCAGGAAACTGTTTTGCCCTGTAGCCAAAATCAATATCTAAGGAACAATGCCAGAACAAAGCAACATGTAATAAAACTCCTACCCTCCCCTGATGTACAATTTAGGGGCTTCCTCAGCCAGAGACCTTTTTTTGTCTGTTTTTTTCAGTGCTAAGGCTGTCCTCAAGCCTCCCAGAACCACGAGTTCAATGGCAGAGAGGAGCACTTCCCACTACAAAAGGAGATGGAATTATGAAGCACTTCAGACAAATGGAGACACACAAGTGTTTAGGACCACGTGGGAAACACAGGAATCTGGTAAGGGAGCTATGCACCATTGTTGTGAGGCTGTTCTCTATCATATTAGAAAGATTATGGCAAATATGTGAGTTTAGTGACTAAAAAAGGGAAATACTGCACCTGTAAGAGAGGGCCAGGATCTGTGGAGATGTAAGCTGGCCTCAGTACCTGGAAAATTGTAGAAAAAACCTTCCTGGAAGTTGTCTTGAAGCACATGAAGGACAACATGACAAAAGGGAAGAGTCAACATAGATTTACCAAGGCATCATCATGCCTGATCAATCTGATTGCTTTAATGTCACCTATAACCTTTGAGTTCTTACCTTCCACTCCTTCTTCTGCTCATTTAGGAAAAGGTTGAACAGGATGGGTGCTAGAACAGACTGAAGCAAGATTTCACATACAGTGCCCCTCCACTATCAACTGACCATTCTTACTGATTTATCTCTTCTGCTTTTTAATCAGCAGTGTGGAGGTATGAAGAACTTGCCTCTCATTCCATGACAGTTTAGTTTTTTTAAGCACTTTGGGTGAGGGACCTAATTTACAAGAATTTACAAAATCCAAGATCACCCTGATCTTCCTTGACTACGTACTTATCCCTTCTTCCAAAGAACTCCCAACACGTTTCTGAGGCTTGACTTCACAACAACCATCTGCCTTTTCCTGCAAGATATTCATTGTATAGTATTTATTCACATACCCACCTATTCTGTTCTTGAGAACAGAATAGAAGAGATTAAAGGCATAGCAGTTTGTAGTTCCTTCAATGATTCCTTGAATATTTTTGAAATAATCTGTATACATTAGCTACCATCGAGTTCTAATTGAGCAAGGAGCTTTTGGGTGAGTGGCTGTATACCAGAGTTCAGTTTTCTTCACCTGTGGGTGAATACAGTTCCTGGTCATTCATTTCTATTAATTTTATCTATAGGTTCCACAATTTCATCTGCTGATACTTCATCTCATTGAGGCTCTGGAGCCGCTAGTTAACTTTCTATGTCGGTTCTATTTTAGGATGAATGAAGCCTGCTCATCCTGTTAAGGTATGTCCTGATTTTGGTGTATTTTGAGAATTGAAATGTATATGCCAGGGGAGAGAAAGGAAGAATGCAAATTGCTGCAAAATCTATGTGGATGAGGAATTTTCAACGCATTTTTTATTAACCATAATCCTTTATTAGACCTCACAGAGGTGTAAACTATACATACAAATACATTAGAAAGATACCCTCTTAACAGTAATGCTTCACATTTTGGACCTGATACCAAGAGGGTTGCAAACATTTCAGTACATTCTACAAACCAAAGGGTGCATTAGCCTTTATGTATACAGAGTGACAAAGCCCTTTACTGAAATCAAAGTAGATAAAAGTGAAAATCAGTCAACTACCTCTTCCAGCCTTTACCTACCATAAATGCGTATAAAAGCCTTTAAAAGCATGAATACACTATTATTTATGGAGCAAAGTTTACTGTTCTAGACAGCTCATAGAGAGAGGGGAAGAGAATGGTCAAGATGGCATTACATGAACTGCAAACTATCAAAACTTCTTGATTTTTTTTTTTAATATTTGTACATATCAGCTCCATTTTTGTGATTTATTGGTTGTTACTAGAAAAGCTTATAAGTGCTAAATGGGGACAATAGCGCAACAAAGACATTGTTGAGGTATTTGGGGGATTCTGCAACACAATGATGTTACATACACAGTATGAAATATTATTTGTCATCAAGTAGTGACATTGTATTATGAGTAAGCACAAGAAGATAAAAAAGAAAGAATAAATCCAGTTAGAACTTTAATAGAGAGTTTAAATGGTTTTTAGCGAATGAACATTTAACACTTGCCACTGTTCGGTTATAATGACTTGAAATGTTAATAGTAGCATTATTCAGTAGTGAAATCAGAAATTCATGTATCCACATTCATGCTTTGCATCATGGAACCCCAGTGTTAGTCAGGATACCAACTGAACTCCAACACTGAAGAAAGGGAGGACAGTTATTCCTATTGGAAAGGCTGTCCTCCTGAAAACCAAGTGCTGTTGATCTCTTCATTTAGCATTCTGAGTGGCTTTGCAGATAATTTTGAAAGAGAGAAAGGTCATATACAATTTGATCCCCGAATCACAGAATATGCTGAGTTGGAAGGGACCTGCAAGGTTCAGAGTCCAACTCTTAGCCCTGCACAGGGCCATCCCCAAGAGTCACACCACGATTATTGGCAGCAGGTGGTGCTGCTTCTTCTACTTTAACTTTGTTTCCTATAATCCTTAGGCTTGATAAGTATGTTTAATATTCACCCAAAGACTCCAAGGATTAAGAAACTATGAAACAGAACTATCAAATTTTGATAAATGCAACGTGAAGTGACAGACTATAGGTGAAGCTGTTCAGATGCTTTCAGTGGAGCATTTTATGACTCATGTTTGATGAGGCTTAGTTTAATCAGGCAACTATTATCATTATACACTTTTGACAATTATTTTTTCACCTTGCACAGAATTTCTATAGAATTCTGTTGAATTAATTCCTTAGAAATGGCAATAAATGAAAAAGCACAATTTATATACTATATCGTGCAGCGTTGTTTGCATGTGCTTTATTTGAACTGTAATTCTTATGCAGTATTTATACCAATTTCATTTGAAATTCTAAACTGAAAAAAGAAATTAAGCTAGAATTCGTCTCTGATGCATAAAATAAGGAGATTTCACCTCTTTATTGGTAACACTTTAATCTGTTGGTCTTGGATCCTTTGTCTTTGACCATTGTTAAAGTGAGCTTTTTTTCATACCACAAGCCAGGTTAATGGCAGTAAACCAGGAAGAGTGAAACATTATTTTGATTTTAAATTTTAAGAAGTTAAATATTTCACTAAAAAATATGTATTTCATTTAATCAGTTGTATATATAGTTATCTGGTTAAACCTTTTTCTTTAACATGAGTACATGAAGCATGATCCTATTTGTCATGATAGAGTCCTTTTTGTTCCTTAGGTATTTCGATATTGTTTTAGAGGAATGAGATGATACTAATAAATGAAAAATGCAGTAACTTGAAATGTCTCTGATTTAGTCCAAAAATGGATCATACATTTAAAATACCAACTGTATTTGTTTTGTTTCTTAAGAGTATTAATCAAGTGTGAATATGTAAGTATTTCAGGTGGGTGTAAGTATGTTAAATACTTGTGGGAAAGGATGTTTAGCAGCAGAAGTCTCATGTTGATGCTTTGTATGACTTAAGTGAGCCAAGCTGGCAAAATAAAAAGTTACTGAAGAGCACAGAAAAATCAAGAATTATCATAAATAATTTGGGATATAAGAATTTACAGTGCTAAGTCTTTTCCACTTCTGAAATAGCTAAGGGTGCTGTAGAGAAATATGAATTATTCTTGCAAAACCCATATAATTAACAAATTAATAGTTGAGG
Organism: Myiozetetes cayanensis; assembly: GCF_022539395.1. Classification (NCBI taxonomy): domain Eukaryota; kingdom Metazoa; phylum Chordata; class Aves; order Passeriformes; family Tyrannidae; genus Myiozetetes; species Myiozetetes cayanensis. The sequence continues at coordinate 55,816,285 of NW_026087521.1, read as the reverse complement.
TGATGACAGAAATTTTCATTCTGCTCTGTTTATATTACCCATTATTCTTTCCTTGAAGAGATGCTTACACTTAAAAAATCTCACTTAACAGAAGTTATCTGGAGAAAAATGAAATAAAAGATACAAATTTAATTTATGTTTTCAAAATGTGGCTCTCAGAGTTAGTATTTTATATCTGTACTTAAACAGATAAATATGTTTGCCTGATGACAGCAAAGAAGTGTCTTATGGTTCAAATATCAGGTCATTTCTTTAGGTGTGAAAAACAAAGAGAGGATCTAAATTGTGACACCCATATTATACAATGTTCTTCTAAAATTAGATTCCAGTTGGATTACTGAATATAATCCATGAGATTTGAAGAGTAAAAAGCAAGAATTTTAAATTTTACTTGACACGAAAAAGAAGAAAAGCATAATATACACGTGCACAAACACACATGCACATAGACATGCACACATTATAACAATATGCATATATATACAGACATATGTCTATATATGTGTGTATATATATACATTTACACACCTACACACACCCTTTATGCAACTAGAATAAGATTTCCTAATGTAAGCATCAGGGAGGTCCTCATTTTGATTTCTACTAGAATGGTATCTCTATACTCTACTACATGTAATCAAGCTTCAGACATTCCCATAACACCCTTCATGTAAAAAATCAAAAGTTTATATATGTCAGATACTGTGTGTTTGGACATTTATAGTCCAGCTACAATATTCCAATGCTGTGAGAAGCAAAATGTGTAGTGCAGGATTAGAATGGGTAAAAACTTTGTGTTAATTTTTTTTTTCCTTCTTTCAAGATAACTTTAGTCTAGTTGCTTTACTTAAGGCTACTTCCACACACGAATTAGATAATTAGTAATCTCATTAAGAAAAATTCTTTATTTTACGTGGATTGTGCCCGAGAGGAAAAAAATCTCAATCACTTGAAAACTTTATCTCCTCCTCCTTACCCCTCCCCCCTGGAATCAAAACAAAGTGAATCAACACAAAACATCCCCCCCCAAACAAATAGACAAACAATAAAATTATGTTGCAATAGTTTTAACTCAGTTTGCGTGGGGGAGGGAGGAATAAATATTGGGTTTGAATAGAAGTTGGGTGTTTGGAAGACTTATTTGCACTGAACAGTATCCTTAAAAGAGGGACCAGTATAGGTAGAGTCCCCCAATAAATTATTACTATTCCTTTTCAGACTAAAAATAAAACATTTTAAATATATTGATTATACCTTCATCAAAACGTAAGTATTCTATCTGGCCTATAGGTTCCAAGAATCTCTATTTGGGCTTAACTTACCATAATTTCAAAACAAAACAATGAAATGTGAAATTTTGCACATTAGGATGTTCATAGTGACCACATAAAGTAATAAAAAAAAAATAATTCACAGACTCTTAGCCATATATTTCAACTTTTTCTCACAGTTTGAAACTGATGAAAATAATTAAAAAAATCAATTTCCTGTTAGGAATATTTTTTTTTAATTATTATTATTCCCTGTTAAAATCAGATGTGTTTATGTCCTTTGGGGCTTTTTGAAGAATATTAACTTTTAGGGAGCATGTCATGAGTGAGAAAGTAATCAGGTAAAAATTAAAATGTATTCTCAATGAAAATCTCAGTCATATCATACCACTGACTAAGCCACACTCTCCACTGATTTCAGGCTAGAGTGTGGCTTGAAAATCTCTGGTATGACATAGGACTCTCATTGATCTGAACAGGCTTTCAGTCATATCCATTGTTCCCTGACTTCTGATGCTTTTCTTCATCTGTATTTCTTACTTGTAATAAAGATTCAGAATCGCATTTAAAGTCTATGAATTTTCGGGTCATTTTGACTCTTATTCCAGCCCCACCTCCATTGATACAAGATTTTTTTTGCTGTTTTCCGAGTGACAAAAAGTTGAAAAGTTATGGCTAGTTTTATTTCTATTTTAATAACCATACCTATATAATTGTCATTTTCATACATTAAAAAAATATTTATGCTTTCTTTTATATTTTAGTCAAGTACTTTCTTAAACAAAACAATAGCACCACTTTGGCATTGTTGGCCAAATCAGTAACAGGTAAAGCAAATATGCATACACTTTTCTGCTCTTGTCGTTTCCTGAACTTGATAATTAAAGGGAGAGCCAAGAAGACACAGTGCTTGGCCTGAAGTCCCCATTAATCAATTTTAAATATTGATACTGAGAGAACAACAAGCTCATGGGGCAACTGAACATAACCACTAGTTGTGTGTGAAATTCACTTCTGGAAAGTCCACCACTAATTTATTTACTCTTTAATCTTACAGAAGGAATTGACACTGTAAACTGCCTTGGAAAAAAGGAGCCTATTTTGATGTGTCTACAAGGACTGGATGCAACAACCCATAGTTTGATTTTCTTCTCTCTCTTGTCTGAATGGCACAATTGAGCCTCATACAATTCTTTCACAGAAATGTAAGTGTAGGTTTGTAAGTACATTTTGAGCAAAATAAAGAATTTATTCATTTTCTATTTAAACTCTTAATGATTAATTATGTTTACTGTGGAGATAAGGCTCAACTTTTGCCACCTTGATGAAAGAGATATATTGACTTCAGTGGGTTTAAATCTGCAGTGCTTTTTGAACTGACTGAAAATAATGAGGCTTAATTAACTTTTTCTTATGCATTTCAGTGACATTCCATGTAATAATTGGAGTTTTAAGTCTACTCTAGAATGCAAAAATCTGTTACCTCTCTCATGTGACTTAGACGATAGGGAAGGATGGGGAGTGGGCTTTTCTGTACCACTTAAGTGATTTATGAGAATCAATGGCATCCAGTGGGAGCCTTGTTCCTAAATATCTGGAGTGCTTTTGAAAATCCAACTGAACCTTTCAATTTCTCTAATTAGTTTTTCGAGTCAGACTGCTTTGTACTTTTGGGAGGGAGATGTTTTGGCTCATGCTTCAACTTCTTTAAGTAGAGGATTTATTAAGATTATTAAGCTAATACAGCCCTTTATCTTTCACACTAACTGGTATATCATGTGCTCCTGGCCATATGACTGGATATTTCTTATACAAAATGCATTTCCCATCCATGTATTTCTCACCTCTGTGGGGCTGGAGCTACTTTCCGTTTTGTGATACCATTTGTTTGCTAGTAAAGCAAAATGTTGCCTTTGAAGTTTGTAGCTAGTCATTATTTATTTTAGTTTCTTCCAAGAATTGTTTTAATTTGTTTAGACAGTTGTCGGGTTGTGATGTTAGATACTGCTGTGTCTGAGTGACATTTTCTAATTATGATTCCTCAAAAGGAGAAATATGGTGGCATGAATGTGTGTGAATCTCAAGATAAGACAAAAAATTTGAATTAATTCACAGGAATTAATGCAAAGTGATGTATAATTATTCAGTTATGTTAACAGTGCATCAGTAAAAAAGTTATCTGCAAAGAAACTTGCCACTACAGCTATCTGCAAATTGTTTTCTACATTCACATCTTTCTTCCTTCCTCCTCTTAGAACTTCAGAGGATATAGGGGACAGAAAGGGTCATGGGACATGAAATGGAAATATGTATTATGCCTGTGACATAATAATGGCTTATTCTTTGATTGTATTTCAGAATTCTTACAGCCATTAAAGTAAAAGTACTTCCCTCTCCATCCCCCCGCCAAAAAAAAATGCCTGTAGGAGCTGTGGCAGGTATCAGAATTGCTAACTCTGTCTATTGAATTGGTGGTAAATAATTCAGGCTAGTTTTCACACCTGTTTCTCTTTACTCCCTTTTTCAACATAACTATCTCAGTCAGTGTCAGCTGTGACATATTCTTTTTATTCATTTACTGTTCTACTTTTACATTGCTATGGCAGCTTATTGTGCATATAGATATCCATCTCACAGAAAGCCGAGGGTTTAAGGAATTGCATAGGAATACATTGCACTTGTTAAAAATACAAACCACAAATTTTCTATGGGAATAAAAAAGGAACTATAATAATTTGTTAGACTTTAAAGACCTACCTTGTTTCACAAGGAACTATTGAGGAGCTGTATGTATGCAGTCTGCAGAGAACCTTTTCTTGTGTTTTAGTCAACACTTCAGTTATCTACTCCCCTGGATGTGGTAGAAAGGAAGGCAGATTTGAGCCCTGTAAAAAGGGATGCTTCCTTTACATGTCTAATCTAACATCTCCCTAACTGCTCACTTCAAACAGTATTGTCCAGGTTCTGAGTTCACCACATGCAGGAAGGTGAGGAGAAGTCAAGTGGAACCACATTAGAGTTCTTGGACAGAGTGGGACAGTGCATTCCCCCCCCAAGGCCCCTTTCACTCCACCCATCTAGTCTTCCATTCTCTCACAGAGAAGTTTATTGCTCACCTTGGTCACTGTTGGCTACCCATCCCCCTTCACTGCATGGCCAATCTGGCATTCAGTTGATGAACAAAAATGGAGCATAGGACACAGTGTTATTCAAGGTAGAACCAGTGCAGTGCCTAACAAAGTTATGTAACAGGGGATTATAAGTAAGGAAGTAAGGATTTTATGGTTAATCTCTTCTTGGGGACTCTTTCTACACTGTAATTTGGTGATTAGATCAGCTTTTCTGATTTGCAGAGAGATGCAGAAGCCCAGTGAACAGTCATTTAAGTCACATCTGATTGTGAGAAGAATTAGAATAGAGGGGAACTTGAGTACCTCTCTATTATGTTTGAATAGAATGATGACATTTCAGGAAGTTTCAGGCACTGATGGACTAACCCTTGAAATCATTTGAGGGCTGGTTTTCAAATTGTTTTCTTTGGGCCTAGACATCTATGAATTTGTGTTCCACATAACCATAAGTGAAAAAACGTTTTCTTTTGGAGATGAGAAAGTTATTACCATATTGAAATCTGAAGCCATTTCAGTTGATTTAAGCTGAATAGTTTTGAAACTATTTTGTTATTTAATCTTTGGCTTGGTCCTTCCACATTTGCTTTTACCTATTACCGTTTTGGCCAGACCCTTTCATGTAACAAACTATAAAATAGCACCGTTGTACTATAAAACAGAGATTTTTACATACTGTTTGATATATGTGTATTATTGATATGCTAAATTTTACATACTGCATTATATGGAGGAAGAAAGAAGTTACCTATACTGTTGCAAAATAATTACCTGGAAGAATCATTACTGGTTTGAGAGCCTATGTATGCTTTAACTGCTTTAAAAAATCTTTTGTCTCACAAATTGCAATAAATTGCATGTTTGTAAGAGAAGGAAGAATAAAACTGTTTTAAAACAAATGCATCTATAACCCATATTCTGTTGAAATGCCACAGATGGAATTAATGGATGTTTAAAACTGTGTATGTTACCTTACTGCTGCTGTTACTGGGAATGCCAAACTGTGCAAATATGAAGGGGTAGACAAACAATGTTATCAGACACTGTAAAACAAACAGCTTGTTGCTTGTATAGAAGTGCAAATAAAAAAAACCACCACTTAGACAAGGCTGATGAATGACTCCAGCAGCCAGTGTTCATAGGTTAATTTAGTGCAATTGGATCCATCAAGGGCCCATAAATTTGTAAGCATTTGAGGGGCACAAGACTTTAAGAGTTTTTGTGCAGGACATTTAAAACAGGTTAACAACAGTAATATATCAACCACAGAAATTTTAGCTCTGGGCTGGTTAAAATGTTCTGTTCTCTAAAGACTTAATATTGGAATGTTTAGTTGCATTGTTCACTGGGAGAATGCCCATTGGTTGAGATTGCATCAAGCTTTTTAAAACAAAGGTTTTTTTAAGTCTTCCAATGTTTAACAAATAATTTATTTACAGCAAAGTATCCTGCAGATGGCACATTCATTCTTCATTCTTGTGGATGGCATGTTCTTACATTCTGTAGTTTCTGTTTCCTGTGTTCCCTCTACTTGTATTCTTCAAATGCACTTCCTGAGGGTTTAGAAAGAAAAATTTATTACAGATAGGTTTCAATACTTTGTATGATCACAAAACTTATAATAGTGGGAAAACAGTTACCCAGAATGCTGGAATTGTTAGACCCCCTTCTACCAGTTCACAAGGAATAGTCTGCAGAGAATCTTCTCCTGTGCTTTCTTTAATCAATAGTTCAGTTATCTACAGGGAACTTAGCAAGGTAGAACTTCTGTACCCTACATTTCCAGTTCTCTTAGACATAAATGATTGCTGTCATTTTTGATTCTGGCAGAGGAAACATCTGCATACTGGAATCTGGATGGGCTTAGGCATACAGTAGGTACCAAAGATTTTCTTTCACAAGTACATTTGCAAAAGCAGGATGTGTAGGGGCCGAGGAACTACGGAGTTGTAACTGCAGGATTTATAGAGTCTCTTGGGCTTTGGTATCCAGTGTTTTCAAAACTGCACTGCTAACTACATATTGCATAAATGGCTTATTAGATATGTTGGATTTTGTTGGATAAGACCTTGAGGAGGATAAAAAGTGTTTGTTCAGTGTAGGAGCTACAGTCAAATAATTTGTATTTTAAAAACAAGACAGGGTGATGTGCCAGGCAAATCAAGAGAGCACTGGAATGAATAATGCCCTGAGTTCACTGTCAGTCCAAGCACAGGCCAGTTTCCAGCAGCAGTGATGGGTGTGGCAATACACTTCAGTTTATTTCCTTATTTGCCATGCTGGTAAGTGTTTTCTGGGCCCAAAGCTTTGTCCATTCTGTATCAGAGTAAAGGCAGAATTTTTAAGTGACTCTCCATATTCATAATCCTCATCAGAAGTCAGATTCTTAGTTAACTGAAATCCATCTGTTCTAAGAAAAGCCAAAAAGAAAAAACTATCTGTGAAATGTGTAGCATGTGTATGCAGCTCTACCACTGCATCAGTTGCTATTAAAGCCCTAAAAATAAGGAAACATAACCTCTAAAATTTAAAAAGTAATAAGATATGTCTGCTTTTCTGATGGACAGAAAAAAAAAAAGGAAACTAATTTGGAGCGTTACAGTTGTGTGGGGTTTTTTAGTGATTTCCCAGATAACAGCCTATTCTAAATTCTTTTCCATTTCCTTTCAGTATCTATTAAACATAAAAGAAATCAGAAACTGGCAAAGGATCACAAAACTTGAGCTCACTTGAGCTTATTAATTTTCTCTGGATTTGGATTGGATTCTCATGGGTATGAGTTTAATTATTATTTTAAGTATATAAAATAAAAATGAAGCAGTACTAGTAATTGTTAAATTAGTTATACCAATAGCAAGTAAAAAGACCAAAACATTAAGCCAAACTAGAACTTATCATCACTGACAAACCAAACTTGTTGATAGCAAAGGATTCATAGTGAAGAAATGTCTCTTTTAGGAATGTGCCATTCTAGACTAGATTAATCATCTAGTCACTTTTCCTGTGAAAAGTTCAGAAGGATACTGGTTTGTCTTCATCCAGTTTTGCCAATACTGCTGTAGAATGGCTTCCTTAGCATCAATCAAATACGGAAACAGAAATGTCAACAGAATTCTGCTTATCCATACACTAACATATTTTTTGCTTTTCATTGCCTATTTC